>NC_137330.1:42058463-43481797 GCF_965287045.1 Carcharhinus amblyrhynchos
TACATCGCTGCATAGCTGCATGACTAATGTTATGGAATCCTTTAATGGAGATGGGCTGTTGGTCAACTGTTAATGTACAGTGCACGTCTTTGATAGTTCTTTTTATGAAGTTCATCATCCAGAACATCTTGGGAGCATTTTAGTATGAGAACAATAGCAAATAGGTTTCATGTCCCCTTGCTGCTGCTTGACCAGACCAGCCTCCTTTGTATTCCTTCTCCTTCCTTGAAATATAAATATAACGTACCAAATGGTCCAACTAATTTACAATCCGTGCAGTCAGGATGTAAAATAGCTCACCAATTCACTATTAGGCATTTTACTTCAGTTCTCAAGATGTATTCCACTCTCATCATTATCTCTTTAAAATGATGGAGAGACAAAAGAGGAGCCTCATGCCAGAAGATGCAAAGGTAGATAGTAAGCAGATATCAACAGCTGACAAAGATAAATCACCAACCTACAACTGATGCCCCCATGTCTATCGCCATATTCGGTGGCTGGCTGTTTACTATCAACATTACTGTAATGGGGGTATCAATTATTCTTGTGAGTGAGTGGAGCTACCGGTATCTTAAAGAAGGAGTTCAACCCCTGGAGGTGATGAACACTACGGCAAGACTAGCTATGTATACTGGAGAAGCCATAAAGATAGCGATAACAACATAGCTCCTGTGAGTTACAGATAGCAGTCAGCACAGCTATCACTGATGGTGATATTGGGCATGTATTGTGCAATAAGGGACTTAAGGATGGAGGGATGTAATAGCTGGCCTATTTAAGGGGTGGACATCAGGGGGTGGACATCAGGAAGTGGGGAGAGCGCCAATTGTTCAGTGGACAACAAGCATGAGGATCTTGGTGCAGAATGTGGACTTTTGCAGCTAGAACAGATCCTAGGACTAAAAGTGTTAGCATCATGAAAGTACTCTGCATATGTTTATCTGCATGTAAATAAACTGTTATCGTTTGTTATACTAACTGGTGGTGGCTAATCTTTGTCATTACTACAGTATTATTACATCTCTATATCATCACTACAGCACCTCATTTCATTGACTGTTTTGGGTTGCGATCATATATTGTCCATTCAAAATGATTGGGGAAAACTGGAGAAACTGGCCATGATTCAAATGCAGATATTTCAACAGGAAGTCCGTGACACTAGCAGTCTGCAGCATTCCCAGCAGTTCATTGTTCCCACCAGTAATGTGCACCAGTGAATTTTCAACCTGTAAAAATTGGTGGCTACAATTCAAAGTTTAATGCCTCAAATGCTTTAAAAAATTTCAATGTGAGAGCACGTTATATCATCAACTGTATTAAATTAAAAACCTCCATTATATTTCACAACACAGTAATTGCACTTTTGCTAGACAATTGCTTTGCTCGCTGCTTTAAGGTAAAACATCAGGCCTATATAGAGAAATCTGTGCGTACCTCCAAAATGTTTTCTTTGGTTTCCCATCCCTTCTTTACTTTATCTATTCTATTCAAATGTCTATTTCTTTCCTCTCCGGAATATCTTCTATAGTGATATTTTCCGACCTCTGTTTCCATCTTGCTTCATTCTTTCTGTTGGGACAATACATACCATTAATCATTTTCATGAAACATCCAGGAGCTGATAGCAGTTTGTAAAACACTGCATAATTAGTTTGCACCTTTATTGAATCAGCTTCTTTCGTGAGAGAATGTTCTTCCCCTTCATCTCTTTGTACTTCTATTCAGCCACCTCCATTATGTTCCAGTGCTCACCCATTTCCTTTCTTGCCTGCTCCATCTTATTGTTGGCAGACTCAATTCTGTGCCAGATATCAAGGAATTCTTCTTTCATGTTAAAAATGGGAATCTTGCATTAATAATAGAAAGGAGTCAGTTATATCTGATTTTATATAAACTGATTTATTTTCATGAATGGGGCTCAGGTCCCCTTCTGAAAGCATTCAACAGTAAAGAAACAAAAAAAAATTAATAAATTAATAACTATTCAGTGCAGCATTTAAAACATGGCATGTGCAAATTTGATATTAAAAGACAAGTAATTTATAACTGATTAAGACACTTACCAGTATGGAAATATCAATTGACTACGGATCCTCAAAGCTTTCTGAACCTGCAATTTTTAGCATAATTTTGGTTATTCAATTTGATTTTGATTTGATTTACTATAGTCATATGTATTAGTATACAGTGAAAAGTATTGTTTCTTGCGTGCTATACAGCCAAAGCATACTGTTCATACAGAAGGGAACAAGAGAGTGCAGAATGTAGTGTTACAATCAGAGCAGTGTGTTGAAAAAGATCAACTTAATGCAAAGTAAGTCCATTCAAAAGTCTGATGGCAGCAGGGAAAGAGCTATTCTTGAGTCAGTTGTTATTGACCTCAGACTTTTATGTCTTTTTCCTGGTGGAAGGAGGCAGAAGAGAGTGTATCTGGGGTGTGTGGGGTCCTTAATTATGCTGGTTGCTTTTCCAAGGCAGTGGGAAGTGTAGACAGAGTCAATGGATAGAAGGCTGGTTTGCATGATGGGTTGGACTACATTCATGATCTTTTGTAGTTTCTTGCAATCTTGGGTAGAGCAGGAGTCATACCAAGCTGCAACACAACCCAAATTTGCTTTCTATGGTGCATCTGTAAAAGTTGGTGAGAGTTGTAGCTGACATACCAATTTCCTTAGTCTTCTGAGAAAGTAGAGGTGTTGGTGCGTATTCTAAACAATAGTGTCGACATGGGAGAACCAGGGCAGGTTGATGATGATCTGGATAACTAAAAACTAAAAACTTGAAGGTTTCAACCATTTCTGCTTCATCCCCATTGATGTAGATGAGGGAACGTTCTCCACTATGCTTCCTGAAGTTGATGAAATCTCCTTTATTTTGTTAACATTGAGGGAGGGATTATTGTCGTCACATCAATTCACCAGATTCTCAATCTTATTCCTATGCTCTGCCTTGTCATTGTTTGAGATCCGACCCACTATGACAGTGTCATCAGCAAACTTGAAAATCGAGTTTGAGGGGAATTTGGCCATACAGTCATAGGTGTATAAGTATAGTAGGAGACTGAGAACACAGCCTTGTTATTCTTTTCTGAAATAAACAGAAATCAAAATATATGAAATTATTCTTGGATTTAATTCTTTGTGAAGAAGCATGGACTACTAAAACATAAAATAAAACGTAATCAGTCATAGATCCTTTTGGCTTTTAATGATTGACTTGGATTTGTCTCTGTTGCATTTGTGCATTGTTGATATGATTGTGATCTATTTGGGTTTCTTTCTCTATTGATTTCAATTGCTGTTGATAGAATAACATCAAAGCCATATTCTCATTCACTTCCACTTCCAGATGAGTGTAACGAAAAAAATCTTGGTGATAAAAACTACTTTTCTTTTGGCATACAACAATATTGACTTTACTACAATTTAGTTCTTCAGCAATAACAATTCTTTGAAGAACCATCACAATAGTCTCTCAAATGTATTGGCCCAAATCTTGCAGTCTGTAGTGAAGTAGCAGCATTCGCTACTGACTGCACAAAGAAAGAGGATTTTATTTGGTTCATGAGTTGCCATGAGAAATTGCAATTCTTGCTGCAGCATGATCCAACATTGATAGCATCGATGAGGTCTAACAGTGTGATGCGTTGCTAGTGAAACTACACCTCCCAGTGAGATCATGAGTTAAACAGTGCAGAAGGAAGCCATTCTGCCATACAGCACCAATTCTCCAAAAGAGCTTCTCAGCAACTCCCACCCGATCTCCATAACCCTACGCATTTTACCATGACTAATCCATGGACTGTAGGAGGAAACTGGAGTACCCAGAGGAGACCTGTCCAAACACAAGGAAAACATGCAAACTTTACACTGACAGTCACCCAAAGCCAGAACCGAACCTGGGTCGCTAGAGCTGTGAGGCAGCAGTGCTGGGATTTTCACACTAACTTCACTGCAGTGTTAATGTAAGCCTACTTGTGACACTTATCAATAAACTTTAAAACTTTAACCATTGTGCCACTGGGCCGCCCAATGAAGACATGTGCTTTATGGTCAGCCTTCAGCTCAATGGCAGGCATCTTAACAAAGCATGACTTACCAGATGAAAGGAATGCCTGAACTAACATTGCTTTTTAAAGAAGGAAGTTTAATTTATAGTGTTCATGTTTGAGAGAATGCAACTGCTCACCTGAGGTGTGGAAAAACATAAAAGAGGCTCAGAGGCATATGGCACAATGCAGTTGTAAAGCACAAAAGAAACATAAGCAGTTTTACAGAACATTTCCTGGTCTCAGTCCTCCCAACATGGGCAGAGTCATAAGGAGATTAATGAACGAGCACCATGTTTAGAAACTGTGAAATGGAACACAAAGTGGGGGTATCAATACTGTTGGGCCTTCTGACTAGCTCACTAACATCAGCAACAAGCTTTGCAATGCAAATTCATCCTGGCAATAAACTTTAATAATTGTGACAAACATTCCCCAAAACGTTCTTCATTCAAACTCCAAAGATTTGAAGGTTATGTTGACTGATGATGCTAAATTGCCCCTTAATATCAGGGGGATTAGCAGAGTAATGGGGATTATGGGGATAGGACTTGGGTGGAATTGTTGTCAGTGCAGGCTCAGTGGGCTCCTTCTGCACTGTAGGGATTCTATGATATTATAAACTGCTTTTGGCCTCAGTCACTCTCTGGCTTTGGTAGATGCATAAGGGTTTGCGAGTTTCTGTGTTATGTAGGTTTAATGGTAATCTCCAGCAAAGCACTGATCTGTGATATGTGGATTCCTGATAACTCTAAGCATTTATTTGTAATTTTGAAGTAGTTTGTGTTTTGCATTGAACTCCCCTGATATGCCGCAGCTTATTGCTTTGATTGAAAACCAACAAAAGTCCTGGTGAGCACAATGGCTATTTCTGATAACAGTTTACTTATTAAAATCTTTGGGAAAAGTATTTAAAAGTTTCAAAATGTATGGATTAAAGAAATATTTGTAATGTATGCTTGAGAAAACGTAACAGAAAGCTGCAAAAACCATTTTTGTGTGAAGTATCATTTTCTAGATTTGTTTGGTGTTTAAATTGGCCCAAAAGTCAAGGAGCTGTTTCCAATATATTTTGCAAGACCTCAAGTGAATTGCAAATCTACAATTTGTCCATGGACGAGTGCTCGAGCACACATTTCCACCTGCTGATACCTGCTGTAAATAAGTTTACATGAATACCAATGCGACGGGTGAACAATCAGCCCAAATTCACTGAATCACAGAATCTCTTCCATGTAAGCAGAGACCATTCAGTCCATCAAGTCTTCACTGAGTCTCTGAAGAGCATCTTATCCAGGCCCACACCTTCACCTTATCCCCGTAACTCCAAGCATTTACCATGGCTAGTCCAGCTAACCTACACTTCTTTGGACACTCTGGGGCAATTCAATGTGGCCAACCCACCTAATCTTCACAATTTTGGACTGTGAGAGCATTGGGACGAAACCCACACAGACATGGGGAGAACGTATGAACTCCACAGACAGTCACGCAAAGCTGGAATTGAACCTGTGTCCCCGGGACTGTGAAGCAACAATGCTAAACACTGCACCACTGTACCACCCTAATTACTGATCTCTGACCATCAGTGTGCACTCTTCTGGTGACCTGAGACACACTGTAACTCCCTAGTTTTCATCTCAGGTTATATCCTTTGTGTGGTGAATGCAAGATGTTAGATAATTTATTTTCCATTAATGTGGTCTCAGTAATTTTTAGGGTAATCCCATTACTAAAGAATGCAAGAGCAGAAGACACAAGAAGTCATCACCTGGGGATTTTTAGAAGAATTGAAACACTTAAAAGGGGTTCTATAGGTTTGAATTCTCAGCAAAATACAGGCCATCACATTTAGACTGGCATAGTGCAAATAACTTCAATATGAAGGCAGAAAATCAGGTTGCATTATGACAATATACAGCAGCTACATTTGTGCTGGTCACAAGGAACAATCTGATTTGGTAGGGATAAAGAATTTTGGAGCTGCTGCTGTAGATAAGGAACAGTACAGTTGAGAATGACAAAGCCCTCAGTCATTTAAGTGCACTGTGAAGCAACCTATCACCATTGAAGATGACAGATGCTGTTGGGTTACATGGAAGTTCATCAGCAAGTACTGAAATGAATGTAAGGTTGCACTGGGCAACAAGACTTGAATGGAGGTGCAGTATAAAATATACTGAAACAAAACGGAGGTTCTCCTCCCCCAGTTATGGTCATATGACTTGCGATTTGGGCAGAAGATAGGAGGTAAAGGATATATTGAATAAGCCACCCTGGACCAGAGGATTTGGGTTCAGAAAAGGAAGAACTCCAATGATCTCACGCAGAAGAGTAGAGGACTCTTTCACTTCAATGCTCTCTGTGCACCAGCTGTTACCAGCATCATTCTATTCCTCTTACCCATCCCTTTCTTTTTCCTTCCCTGTATCAATGTTCCCTTTAAAAGTTAGTTGTTCTGCACGGCCAGTTTTTTTGATATGTGATCTTTTTAAATGTTTTCATGCAGGTGAGTGCAGGCACATGCTTTATTTCTCACATAACAAGATTTAGTAGGAATAAAAACACAAAATGCTGGATAAACTCAGCAGATCCGGTAGCATCTATGGAGAGAGAAACAGAGTTAATGGGGAAGATTCTCCGGCCTCCCAGCCATGAGGTTCCCACCGGCGGGAGGTGGTGCATTCTCTGGTCTCACCTCTATCAATGGGAATTCCCACTGATGTCACCCGGCAGGGAAAGCCACAGGTGGAGGTGTGCTGTCTGTGGGACTGGAGAATCCCGCCGATGTGAATGGCCAGAGAATGCCAGTGTATATTCCAAGTCTATATGACCGTTCTACAGAACTGTTGACTCAGTAGGATCTTTGCCCTTAGTCATGACTGCCCATGAATTTCCACTAAGCTCCTCCCTTGATCTTGCCGAAAGCTAAAAAGAAATATCATCAAAGCATATAAAACTCTGGTGGGAGGAGTTTGACAGGTTAGACAGGCACTAAGAAGTTGTTTCAATTGTGTGGGTAATCTAGACAATGGGACATAGTTTCAGGATAAAGAGTCCCTCATTTACAACAGAGATAAGGAAAAATCTCTTCAACTGAAAAGTTGCAAATCTTTGGAAATGTCTACCCCAGAGATTTATGAATGCTTTGTGATTGAATATATTAAAGACTGGGATAGATAGAGTTTTGGTCCTCAGGGTACCCAAGGGATATGGGGAGCAGGCAGCAAAGTGGATTTGAAGCCTAAAATCTGCCATGATCATATTGAATGATCATGTTTGAGACAGCCTACAGTCTACTCCTGATTCTATCACTTGTGTTATTGTATTAACCTGCACAATAGGTCACATAATGCTGATTTTTCTTAGGAAATAAGGGACAAAAATGAGTGCTAACAATGGAGGCCTTGTCCACCAGCTACAGAATCGGCTGGGGTCTGTGTCACCTCCCTTGGGGAAGGCCAGCTGAAGGAATATCTCCATTGAGCAATTGACAGGTCAATGTCAGGCTTTTCCTCAGATTCAGGATGCCAGGGGTGGAAACCCTGCATCCTGAGAACTGCCAGACCATCAGCTGACTATTGCCCATCAGTGCCACAGGAAGCAGCCCACCTGAGGTCTAGGACTGACAAGAGACTCAGGCCACAAGTGAGTGGGAGTGGTCTGGAACTCGTGGTGAAGGGTTCACTGGTTGGAGATGGAGGGAGGTTACAAGAAAGGTCAGGGGAGTATCTTTCAATGATAGACTTCTTCCCAATGCCAGGACCCTTGACCAGCTACTGAGTGTCTTTGAAGGAGGGAACCTCCCTGGAAACCTGTAAAGATACCTGAATGGTGACTCATACACCCACCCCAGTTGGATACCAGCAGGATGCAAACTTTCACTGGGCATAATTGCCTGCTTAAAGGCATCAATTAGTATCCAAACTAAAGGCCAACATGAGCATTTCCGTCCCAGATTTGACTGGGTGGAGGCAGAAAGCTGTGGGGTTCCCCAACCTGCAACTTCACTCACAACTAAATGCCTCCAAAGTTGCCACGAGAAGGAATGGGGCGGGGAGAGGTTAAATTCTGCCCTAGGTGTACTGTGCACACTTAGACATCAGAACTGTAATTCAGCTCATTGCATCCCACTTTAGCTTTCAGCAGAAGCTAAAACTTTAATGGAGGCATTAAAGACACAAAAGATAACTCAATAGATACAGTAATCATAGTATTGTGAAGTAGCTGAACATATTGTTTTGTTTGCATTTCCATTTCAGATAGTAAACATTCCAGTTACTCAGGAAAAAAATGTCAGAACAAAAATTTACCAGGTTAAGAGAAATGCAAACGTTTTGAGTGATGTGTGGGAGAAAAGCCATCTTGTGGCCAAATTGGACAATTACACAAGTGAACACAAGCAATTGCCATCAGAAATAGAGTCATAGAGGCAAGTTTATGGAAATGTGGACTGATAATATTATTAATAAAAAGGTCAACACTAAAGTGTGATGAAGTGAGTCGTGAGCAACAGGAAATAGAGATTGACAAGCAGTGTATGCAAATATAAATTTTCTAATCGATATAAAATAGTATCAAATATCAGCATGTTTATCAACTCAAAATTTTGAACCATTGTTGAACATATGCCAAGCCAAAGGGAAGATTGGGGCACTGTGGAGGAAGGGAAAGAACAGGACTGAACTCCCAAGGTATCTTTAAAGACCATTTGCTCCAGCCTGCATACTTTTAAGAGGTTGCAATGCCAGGATAGAAAAACTTATAAACCTGATTTCTGATTCCACATCACCACCCAAGTTTTTTACCCTATCCGTTTCTGAGAAGTAATAGCGGTTGCTAATGACCTGGTCACCCGCTGCAGTAAAAGCTTCTCTACAGTTCACGGGTGGTTTTTGTCGCTGTATAATTTCACAAGCTCTGCTGTTGCTCTGGAAAGGAGAATTGATATTTCAGAGCTTGCACGAGAAAAACAACACTCAGTTAAATATAGGACACATAAATGGCACGACAAAATAGGAAAAACAAATTGAAGAAAGCCATAGAAAGGTTATGGTGCAGAAAGAAGCCATTCTGCCCATTGTGTCTGCGCTGGCTCCATGTGTGTATGGTGTATGGGTTTGTGTGTGTGTGTGTGTGTGTGTGTGTGTGGGGCAAGATCTCAAATCATGATCTTGTTGAAATGTTCTAAAAGTACTGTTACCTGTGTTGAACCTGTGTTGTGTGTAGGTATTCTTGTGTTTTAAGTGTTTTTTTTAATTCTTTACCTTCATAAATTTTAACTTTAATATAAAATCATCACTGGTGGTCTAAGAAGTTACTTCCTAATTTCAGAAAGTCTCATAATATACAACTTGCAAAACTGATCTGGTGGCTGTTTCTAGTTTCCCTTTGGATTTTAGGGAGTTCAGCACTTACCAGCCGCTGTACCATAATAAGAAAATAAAGGAAATGGGGTAGCTGAAATGCCATTACAGTGCTGATGAGAGAGGGTGAGCTATAAGGGTGAAGGTCAGAATTTATTTAATTAGAACTAAGAATTAATAGAGAAACTATTACACCACAGGGTGCTTTATATAGGCTTCCAACTAACAGGAAAGATATGGAAGAACAAATTTGCATAGATATTACATAGAAGGCGCAAAAACTATAGCTTAGTGGCAGAACTATTTTCATTGTAGTTGAGAATTCTGATTAATTCTAAATGCCCAACATGAGAATAATTAGCAGCTAATGTCTTAATATGTGGTTTGAGAATATTACAAAATATTTAAGTAACATTTTAATAATGTCTATACGAAATGAATTTATGACATGCCAATAAAATGAAAGATGTATTCATGAAAGATATTAGCACAAGTCAGGCACAAATTATGCAAAAAAGTAAATTACCCAGGCGGGGTAATAATACCAAAAGATAAAGGCGTCCTTTGGTATTAGAGCTGGTGTAAACTGGTTAGAGAGATGCTGAATCATAAGAAGCCATTTTTGGGAGAGAACTTCCATAAAACGGACAGACAAATGACAGATCAATATTTGAAAGTGTTAAGACATGATTAATTGAAGGACATGCCATTGTTAGATTGACAGAACAGTGAATGACTGAAATTGTTTTTAATTAAGTGCTGGGCTGTATAATTTGATAACAAAAACTGTAACCATGCTCTTTGGCATGAAATCTGAGATCCTTTATGAAAGCCTGCTAGTGCATTAGCTGTGTAGGTGGATCCACTGATCTCCCATTTTGGCCAAAACTAGATTTGTCTTGTCATAATTGCCTGAATATTGTTAGTTTGTAATGTTTTTTGATTCTAACATTTCAATGTTTTAATAAAAATTAGTTTAATTGAAGAACTTCATTGAACCGAATAAACTTTTTTGTTGCCTTTGTGAAATGAAATATTTAACGAAAATATCTGGTCTTTAAATAAATCAGGCCACCTAAAAGAATTTCCCACAATATTGAGTATAAGAACAAAGAACAAAGAAACTACAGCACAGGAACAGGCCCTTCAGCCCTCCAAGCCTTTACCAACCATATGTTCCCAACTCGATCATCTGTTTGTATCTCTCTATTCCCAGTCTGTTCATGTGGCTATCTGGATAAGTCTTAAATGATCCTAGCATGTCTGCTTCAACCACCTTGCTTGGTAGTGCATTCCAGGCCCCCAACACCCTCTGTGTAAAATACATCCCCCGCTTATCCGTATTGAAATTTGTCCCCCTTACCTTGAACTTGTGACCCCTTATGTTTGTCATTTCTGACCTGAGAAAAAGCTTCCAACTGTTCACCCTATCTATGCCCTTCATAATTTTATAAACTTCTATTAGGTCACCCCTCAAACTCCATCTTTCCAGGGAGAACAACCCTAGTTTATTCAATCTCACCTCATAGCTAATACCCTCCATACCAGGCAACATCCTGGTAAACCTTTTCTGCACTTTCTCCAAGGCCTCTTTCAGTGAAATTGCTCCCATTTGGTGTTCAAGTCTGGTCCAGGGAAAATTAGAATCAAAGATTGGCAAGTAAAACTGTAATAGTAAAATAGGCTGCCTTTAAAGAAGCGATAGTTTCGGTACAGTTAAACTATATACTTAGGATCAAGAAAGGTAGAACAAACAAAGACAGATCTCCCTAGATGACAATAGAGAGAGTTAGATGAAACATAAAAAGGCTCCATATGTCTGATGTCAGGTTATCAGAGGAGAATTTCAGAGGAGGAGTGAAAATACAAGCAAAAAGAAAGCATGAGAGAAGACTGACAGTTAACATAAAAGAGAATCAAAAATTGTCTATCAGCTTATAAATAGTTAATGATTAATGATAAATAGTTAATGATTAATAATCAGAGTGTCAAGCTATTTAGGGATCATAGATTGTAGAATCCTACAGTGCAGAAACAGGCCATTTGGCCCATTGAGTCTGCACCAACCACAATCCCATTAGGCTCTATCCCCACAACTCCAGCATTTACCCTAGCTAATCACCTGATACTATGGGGCAATTTAGCATGGCCAATCCAACTAACCAAAAAAGGGGATCGAAGTACTAAATGAATATTTTTAATCTATCTTTATAAAGGAAGGATTGAGACTGTGAATGGAGGTAACAACTGATAAACAGGAGACATTAGAAAGATTGGCTGCACTTAAAGTTGATAGGTCACCAGTACTAAATGGGATGCATCTCAGGTTACTGAGGTAAACATAATTGGAATTTGCAGAGACTTTGGCAATAATCTTCCAATTTAAAAATTAAGCGTCAAAGCTTATGGGGTAAAATGAGAAAATGGAGCTGAAATCGCAAAGCATCAGCCACAATCCTACTGAATGAGGGATAGGCTGAAGGGCTATATGGCTGGCTCTTGCTCCTAAGTTCTATATTCCAACTCCTTTGGTACAGAAGGCAGGATTTAATGGGCAAGATTAAGGTCTCACACACTAGTTGGAGAACTGATGGGTTCCTATCAGTTCTATGGGGGAGACATGATAGGCACTTAACTGATCCCATCAGGCCTTCACCAAGGTTGAGAATCTCGGGGCACAAATACCACCACCAAAAGTTACCAACCTCTCCTTATTGCTGCCAGTAATGCACCCATCAAGACCAAGGTTCAATGAAGGACAAGGCCAAAAGCATCGATGAAGGAAGGAAGTGCAATGGAGTCAGAGTAAGGATGGGGTGAGTGGGGCAGGAGCTGAGGTAGGTGTGTGGGGTTGCCCTTCCTGATGGCCTGCAGGCCCCCTCAGTGAGGGCATAAGCAAACCCAAGAGAGTTTACTAGAAGGCTTTTGGGACACAATAATTTAGTTGATGCAGAACCAGTGTTTAAAGTTCACTATAAATTCTTTGATTTTGTACGCTATGTTGCTATTTACAAAGCATGGGATCCCTTAAGCCTCATCAGCCAGTTTCTCAACCTGCCCTGCCACCTTTAATGATTTGGTACACATATACCCATAGATTTCTCTATTCCTGCAGCCCCTTCAGAATTATATCCTTTTCTTCACATTCTTCCTGTAGAATAACTGTCAAGACTCAGGACCATCTGAATTTATAAAATCAGAGACGTGAGGATGGGGCTTATAAGGATAGGAGGTAAAATTTGTATTGTAATACTCTGTTACAAAAGAGGAAAGTCTTTTTTTTTAAACAGAAGAAAGGGGAATGTTGTGAAATCTGCCTCCAAACCATTGTAATGTCAAGGTGCCCAGCAAAGCAAGGGTTAAAGTGGGACTGGAGATTAGCACCATCTGTGGCATGATGTATAGATTCATATGGTAAAAGATTGTGAGACAACAGTCCAGAGAGAACGTCTGTAAATAAACAGCCCTACTTGCATGGAGACCATGTACAACCATATGTTGGATCTGTGAATAGCTAAAGACCTGCAATAAATTATTCATTTTTAAATTACAAATTTCAAGATCTCCTCATCGAGATATCTAAAGAACCAATAATACAACATATAGCGGCAGCAAAGAGAACCATATTATAGTAATGTCGGTAATTATTGTTAGTGCAAACTCAATGGGCCAAAGGGCCTTTTCTCCATAACACACCCGCCACATTCTTCCTCCCAAATTGTGTCACTTGACAATTTTTTGCATTCAATTTTATTTGCTGCATATTTGCACATTCCACTTACCTGTCTATGTATATCTAAAGTCTATCAATCAAATTTAATCAGACTTAACAGTACTTACAAGTTTTATGTCACCCAATCATTTTGAAATTATGTCCTGCATTCCCAAATCTAGGTCATTAATACTGAACAAGAAAATATATAAAATTTAACATTGAGAAGTGTGAGGTAATAAAATTCTGGAGGAAGAATAAGGAGAGAAAGTATGAAATGAAGGATACAATTCTGAAGGAGTATTAAAGGTGGCAGACAAGATGGAGAAAATGATTAATAAGGCATAAGGAATCCTGAGCTTTACAAATAGCAGCATAGAATACAAAATTAAGGACGCAATGGTGAATTTGAATTTAACATTGGTCTGTGTCAATTAGATTAAGGTGTCCAATCTTGGCACCACACTTTAGGAATGATGTGAAGACATTCGGGAGGATGTGGAAAAGAGAACAAAGTCAGGTATGAATGATTTTGGTTTCTTGAATAGATTGGAGAAGTAGAGATTGTTCTCCTCAGATTAGAGAAGGTAGGTGTTTGGTAGAAATGTTTGGAATCATGAGAGGCTGTGACAGAGGAGAGTAAAACTGTTCTTTTAGATGAAAGGATTGAGAAGCAGAGAACTTGATTGAAGGTGATTGGAAAAAGAAGCAACGTAGACATAAAGGAAAACAATTTTACACTGTGAGTGATTAGCATCTGCAAAGCACAGCCTGAGTGTGTAGTGGAGGCACATTCAATCATGGATATCAAAAGGGAATTGAATAATTAGCTGATGAGAAAAATCTTGCAAGTCCACGGGGAAAGGTCATGGGTCTGGGACTAGCAAGACTGCTCTTGCAGAGAGATACAACTGGCTGAATGGCTTTGTTCTGTGTTATATTGACAAGAAAACATTTAAGTGATCAGTTTAATATTGCCTTGAACAATATGACTCTAATTATAAAGTGTAATTAAACAATCTGGATATTCACTTTGCTCTAAGCTTGTTCTATCGTGTCAGCTATGGCTCAGTGGGTAGCACCCTCACCTCTGAGTCAGAAGTGTGAGAGAATTTGTATATTTAAATTTAACTTGTATGTTTTTGAGGCAGACCCTACCTTAAAACAAAAACTGAACTGAAAATGAAACTAAAAGGGAAGCAGAAAAAGTAACCTTTAAATGAAACGAGAATACAAGAGTGGGTTTGCAGAACACATAAAAACTAACTGCAAATATTTCTATAGATTTGTGAAGAGAAAAAGACTGGTGAAGACAAATTTGGGTCCCTTCAAGTTGGAATCAGATGAAGTCATAATGGGCAACAAGGAGATGGTAGATCAGCTGAACAAATACTTTGGATGCGTCTTCACTAAGGAGAATACAAATAACTTTCCAGAAATACTAGGGGATAGAGGGTCTAGCATGACGGAAAAACTGAAGGAAATCCTTCTTATCAAGAAATTGTACTGGGGAAATTGCTGGGATTAAAACCTGGTAAGTCCCCAGTAGCCCTAGAAATAGTGGATGCTTTGATAATCAATTTCCAGCATTCTATAGATTCTAGAAGAGTTCCAGCAGATTGAAGGGGAGCTAATATAACCCCACTCTTTAAAGAAAGATGGAGGGAGAAAATGGGGAGTTATAGACTGGTTAGCCTGGCATTGGTGGTAAGGAAAATGCTGGATTCAATTATTAAGGATGTAATAACTGAGCATTTGGAACATGATGACAGGATGGGTCCAAGTCAGTATGGATTCACTAAAGGGAAATGGTGCTTGACAAATCTTCTGGAATTTTTTGAGGATGTGTCCAGTAGACTGGACAAGGGTGGACCAATAGATGTTGTGTATCTGGACTTTCAAAAGGCTTTTGATAAGATCCCACACAAGACACTAGTGAGCAAAATTAAAGTTGACAGTATTGGGGGTAATGAATTGACATGAATAGAGAACTAGTTGGCAGATAGGAAGCAGAGAGTGGGAACAAATGGGTACTTTTCTGAGTGGCATGCAGTGACTAGTGGGGTACCGCAGAGTTCAGAGCTGTGGCCCCAGCTATCCACAATATACATTACTGAATTGGGGGAAGGAATTAAATGCAATCTCTCCAAATTTGCAGATGTCACTAAGCTGGGTGGCAATGTCTGTTGTGAGGAGGATGCAAAGAGGCTGCATGGTGATTTGGGCAGGGTGGCTGAGTGGGAAAATACTTAGCAAATGCAATATAATGTGGAAAAATGTGAGGCTATCCACTTTGGTGGCAGTTTAGGAAAAGGGGAAGTGCAACATGACTTGGTTTCATGGTGGGACAGTCACTAAAGTTTGGCATGCAGATACAGCAGGCAGTGAGGAAAGCTGATGGCATGCTGGCCTTCATAGCAAGAGGATTTGAGTATAGGAGTAAGGATATCTTGCTGCAGTTATACAGGGCCATGTTAAGGCTGTGCCTTGAATATTGTGTGCATCTTTGGTCTCCTGTCTGAGGAAGGACATTCCTGCTATTGAAGGAGTCCAGCAAAGGTTCACCAGGCTGATTCCTGGAATGGCAGGATTGACATATGAAGAGAGACTGGATCGATTGGGCTGTACTCACTGGAATTTAGAAGAACGAGAGGGGTTCTCATAGAAACATATAAAATCCTGATGGGACTGGACAGGCTAGATGTGGGAAGAATGATCCCAACGTTGGGAAAGTCCAGAACTAGCAGTCACAGTCTAAGAGTGAGGGATAAAACATTCAGGACTGAGATAACGAAGAATTTTTTCACTCAGAGTTGTGAACCTGTGGAATTCTCTACCACAGGAAGCTGTTGGGACCAGTTCATTAGATATGTTCAAGGGTGAGCTGGACGTGGCTCTTGTAGCTAAAGGGATCAAGGAGTATGGAGGGAAAGCAGGAGTGGGATAGCCATGATCATATTGAATGATGGTGCAGGCTTGAAGGGCTGAAGGGCCAAATGGCCTACTCCTGTGCCTATTTTCTATGTTTCTACATTTTTATGAAACAGACTCTAAGGGAATCAGGAACTAGTTGAGTTTGGGAAGTCAACAATTGAATCTTGCTAAAAGATGTAAAAGGACATGAATCAGTCTATGCTGTGCAGTAGCAATTGTTGAGCTCATTAGAGCAGAACATGCAAGCTGAAGAAAATTCAAGAAGACTGTGCTAGATCCAGACACTTAGAATAAGCAAAGAGAAGAAGTTGCTGCAGCTGTTTTGGTTATTTAAAGATAACAGTGGAGGGAATCAACACAACCCAGACCCAGTTCAGAGGATTCAGCAGATATGTGCTATTTGTGGTGAAGACTGTGCTGAGAGATCTTGAGTTGGCTGTCAGCTGGGGATCAGACTAGCTCCAAGAAGGAGAATTTGAAATTCCCAGTAAGGAAAACAATGTCTTAAAACCTTTGTGATGGAGTATAATCCTTACAATCCCAGTGGACTGCTGAGCCTATTCATAAGATCTGTCTTGCTGTATCTGTCATTTACTACTCAATTTATAGTTTATATTCAAACACAAGTCATCTATTAATTCATATTCATCCTAAATGTTAGACTATTGGATAGATAGTATTTAGGGTTTGCTTTAATGGCTATTGTATAGTAAAAGTTCTGCTCTTTTAAGCCTTGAAATATTGTGGTTTCATTCTCTGAGTAAATAAATGGGACTTGAAATATTGTCTTCTTTAAAAGAATGTTACTAGTCTCTCCCGAGATTGTGATTTTGAGTCCTGCTCCAGGATTTCAGTGTCTAATCTAGGCTGACATTTTAGTTGCAGTAAAATATGAACACTGCACTATTTTGGGTAAGACATTAAAATCAAAGCCCTGTCTGACCTGTCAGGTGGAGTTAAAAGATCCCATGACACCATTTGAAAGAAGAGCGGGGGAGTTATTGTGTTGTTGTTTGTGAGAGTTTCTGCATGCATGGATATGCAAAATAGGGAGAAGTAGGCCATTTGGCCCTAGAGTCTGCCTCACCATTTCATAAGGTGATGACAAATCAGTTTGTGTTGAGTTCCACATTTCCATTCACCCGATAACCTTTGATTCCCTTGTCCAAGAATCTATTTATCTCTGCCTTAAAAATATTCATGCCATACCACCAATCATCTGAGGCAAAGAATTCCAAAATTACATAATCCTCAGAGAAGAAAATTCTCTGTCCTGTTGGGGCGACCCCTACATTTAAAACAGTATTTCCCTAGTTCTGGACTCATCCACAACAGTGTATATCATTTCCACATCTACCTTGTCAATACCTTCCCAAGATCTTATATACTTCAGTCAAATCACCTCTCACTCTTCTCAACTACAGTGGAAACAAGCCCAGCCTTTCTAATCTATCCTCATAAGACAATCCACTCATAATGGTATAAGAACATGAGAATTAGGAGCAGGAGTAGACCATCTGGCCCACTTGAGCCTGCTCCGCCATTCAATAAGATCATGGCTGATCTTTTTGGGGACTCAGCTCTACTTATCCTCATCATAACCCTTGATTTCTTTACTGTTCAAAAGTATATCTATCCTTGCCTTAAAAACATTCACTGAGATAGCCTCAACTGCTTCACTGGGCAGGAAATTCCACAGATTCACAACCTTTTGGGTGAAGAAGTTCCTCCTCAGCTCAGTCCTAAATCTGCTTCCCCTTATTTTGAGGCTATGCCCCCTAGTTTTAGTTTCACCTGCCAGTGGAAACAACCTCCTTCTTCTATCTTATCTACTTCCTTCATAATCTTATGTGTTTTTATAAGATCTCACCTCATTCTTCTGAATTTCAATGAGCATAGTCCCAGTCTACTCAATCTCTCCTCATAAGTCAACCCTCTCAACTCTGGAATCAACCTAGTGAATCTCCTCTGCACCCTGTCCAGTGCCAATATATCCTTTCTCAAGTACACAGTACTCCTGGTGTGGCCTCACCAGCATCTTATACAGCTGCAACATAACCTTCCTATTTTTAAACTCCATCCCTCTGGAAAAAATTCCATTTACCATCTTAATTACCAGCTGCACCTGCAAACTAACTTTTTGTGATTCATACACAAAAATACCATGTCCCTCTGCACAGCAGCATGCTGCAATTATTTACCATTTAAATAAAAGTCCATTTTGCTGTTATTCCTACCAAAATGGATGACCTCACATTTACCAAAATTATTCTCCATTTGCCAGATCATTGCCACTCACTTTGACTATCTATATCCCTCTGCAGGCTTCCAGTGTCCTCTGCACACTTTGCTTTGCCACTCTTCTTAGTATCATCTGCAAATTTTAAATCTGCGAATTTTAAATCTGTGAACATCCCAGGTATCAATCTAGTAAGTGTCCTCTGAGCTGCCCCCAATGCATTTAGATCCTTCCTTAAATAAGCAGACCAAAACTGTAAGCAGTATTCGAACGATGGTCTCACTTCTCTTACCCTGTATAACTGAAGCATAACATCCTTACTTTTATGTTCAATTTCCCTCATAATAAGGATAGCATTCAATTAGTCCTCTTGATTACAAGCTGTACCTGCATATTAACTTGTTGTGAATCATGTAAATTAGCTGTCTGTCTCCTATATTATATCAGTATTTCAATATTTTAATTGGCTGTAAAATACTTTGGGATCTCCAGTGGTCATGAAACATGCTATCCAAATATAAGTCTTTATTTTTTACACATTACCTATGACAATCAAATTCATCTATTCCATCTATGTTTGGTAACTCAGCTACCATTTTATACATACAAAATACTACAACAGAAATAAAATTTAGTAGATCACATCTTGTATTGCAGCAAAATTAACACTTACCAATGAACTCAAATATGCAACATTTAAGAGATAATTTTCCTGTTAAATGCCGTGTGAAACATTGCTTGGGAAAACAACAAAGGAGGATCATTTGCCTATAACATAGACCACTGATTTTTTTTTATCCATTGGGTCACTGGAAAAATAATCACCTTAAAACAGCAAAACTTCTTCACTTCATTTTTTTCTCATGTCTCTATAAATTAAAATAAAGCAATTTAATTGCTTTTTAATCCATTTTCAATTAATAGTTATTAAAAATTGCAATCCAGTATTCATGTAGGCCTGATAGGATGTAAATACTATCAGAAGTCCCAGTGATTATCACATCTCCGCAGTGATGCAATAGAGAGGTAGGTGGCTCTCGGAACTGTTAAATATCTTGTGGGTGAAGTTGGGTAATTGTATAAAATGCATGAGAAAATCTTTTGCACAAGCTCATTAAATGAAATAAAGGACAGAGGGTGTAAAGTAACAACATGAAGCAATTCCAATTCAGGGAGAAAACATCTTTTAAACAACAAAATTTAATTGCCTGCTATATGCAGCTTTATTTGAAGAACTGGTTTTACATCTGCCACTTGTAATAGAATGTAATACTCCAGTTCCCCATTCTAACATCTGCCCACATTAATTGGGACTTCAGGAAAAAACTTCATTAACCACACAAAATAATTAGTACTCAGTGTTAAAGAACGTCACTTGGCAGGTCACCAATTTTTATCGCATTATTTAGTGGAAATATTTTACAAACTTAATTCCCCATCACACCCCATAGTTTACCATGTCCACGCTGTAAATGTATTATTGTCTTCTGTGGGTTCTCTCATGACTGAAGAGTTCGACATGGGGTTGGCATGGATGTCCACAGAACTGGATGTTCATGTTGGCATTGTTGGTGCTTTGGGGAGAAACCTCTGCAATGCTAACTCCTCTGCCCAGGGAGGGAAAAACTGAAAAACAGGGAAATGAAAACATTGGTCTGATATATTTTTTCTTATTAGATGGCTTTCCTCTGGGGACGTCAGAAGTTGAAAGTTTGTTGTGGGTAGCCCTCGAAACACATTGAGCAATCTAAGTTGCATTTTCTGAAGGGTGGTCTTCAGCACAATCAAGGTCCTCATTGTTTGTGATTGTGTGCTGCCATTGAATTCTCAAGAGGGGCCTCTGGTATCTTTGACTAACTGTCCTGGCTGGAGACAATATACACCTCTATAACCTTTGCTTGGCCCTCTCTCCACTCACATTGTCTGTACCATTAAGACTTGATTGCCTGTAGACGCGCATTCCAACCATTATCTTGTAAGCTGAGTTTGTGTTTTTTTTGCCTAGTTTGTAAACACAAGTCCTCACTCACCTGATGAAGGAGCTTGAGACTTTGAAAGCTAATACTGCCAAATAAACCTGTTGGACTTCAACCTGGTGTTGAGAGACTTCTTACCGTGCTTACCCCAGTCCAACACCAGCATCTCCACATCATGTCTTTGATGAAAGCATTCCAGAGCTTTGATGGACACGGATGCCAGACCCAGGATTCAGAGCCATACTGCAATGTGGTAAGGACAATGGCAGATTTGATTTTTTTAGAATTATTTATGGGATGTGGGCATCACTGGCTAAGCCAACATTTATTGCCCATCCCTGGTTGCCTGTGAGAACATGATGGTGAGCTGTCTTCTTGAACTGCTGCAATCCCTGATGTGTAAGTATACCCATACTGCTGTTAGAGAGGGAGTTCCAGGATTTTGACCCAGCAAAAGTTAAGGAGAAGCGATATATTTACAATTCAGGCTGGTCAGTGACTTGGAGGGAAACCTCCAGGTGGTAATGTTCCCAGATGTCTGTTTCTTTGTCCTTGATAGTAGCAGTCATGGGTTTGGAAGGTGCTGCCTAAGGAGCCTTGGTGAGTTCCTGCAATGCATCTTGTAGATGGGACATACTGCCGCCACTGTTCAGTAGTGGTGGTGAGAGTGAAAGTTTATGGAAGGAGTAACAATCAAGTGAGTTGCTTTGTCTTGGATGGTGTTGAGTTTCTTGAGTGTTGTAAGAGCTGCACTCATCCAGGAAAATGGAGAGTATTTCATCACACTCCCTACTTGTGTTTTCTAGATGGTTGACAGGCTTTTGGGAGTCAGGAAGTGAGTTACTGCCTCAGGATTCACAGCTCTTGACTTGCTCTTCTAACCAAGTATTTATATGGCCGGTTGCAATTCAGGTTCTGGTCAGTGGTAACTTCCAAGATTTGATAGTGGGGAATTCAGCGATGGTAATGCCTATTGAATGTCAAGGGATGATGGCTAGCTTCTCTCTTGCTGGAGATGGTCATTGCCTGGCACTTGTCTGGTGCAAATGTTATGCCACCTGTCAGCCCAAGCCTGGATATTGTCCAGGTCTTGCAGTGCAGAGATGGGCTGCTTCACCACCTGAGGAGATACAAATAGTGCTGAACATTGTGGGGTCATCAGCACTTAATTAGACTTTTGGTCTTATGATGGAAGGAAGAACACTGTCAGAGCCCATAAGCCTTTGAATATCTAGAGCCTTCAGCCATTTCTTGACATCATGTAAAGTAAGGTGAATAGGCTGAAGACTGACATCTGTGATGCTGGGGACCTCTGGCAGAGGTCAAGATGGATCATCCATTTGGCACTTCTGGCTGCAGACTTATGTACATGCTTCAGCCTTATCCTTTGCACCGGTGTGCTGGTTTCCTCCATCGTTGAGAATGGGAATATTTGGGGAGCCTCCTCCTTCAGTGAGTTGTTTAATTGTCCCCCACCTGGATATGGCAGGACTGCAGAGCTTAGATTTAGCCCATTGGTTGTGGAATTGCTTAGCTCTGTATTATGATCCCAGTTGATATTGAACTGGATGGGAAGATCCCAGAATGGAACCCCAGCTCAAAAGACTGTAACTTTTACTTTTTTACATGAAATGTCGAGGAACAGAATCACAGGATTGCTAATTAGTTTTAGTAACGAGAAAAAATATTATTCAACATGAAAAAATGGATTATAATACAGTACTCCTTTACTCCCATTCCATTTAACAAATATGCACAAATTTTAAGATTAACATTCATTTTAGCTACAATAGTCTCGTTAACACACTAAGTCCCTTTTAAGCATACAAGATGATTGTGGTCAAATACGCTCTCTGTCCTGAACCCAAGTCAGTGTCTAAGGATTTCTCCTCCGAATCCCCCAGATGATTGTTAGGTGAGAGTTTCCAAACACCCAAAATCATGCTTTAAAATCTGCTCTCTTAACAAAACTTTCCCTTAGCTGTTTGTGTCGTCCAGTTTCAACAAATGATGCTTCTAAACAAAAACACTGCGAAAAGGGAGTGTGCAGTGGGGCCTGGGGTACGTTTGTGCCCCAGTCACTGAAAGCAAGCATGCAGGTGCATCAGGCAGTAAAGAAGACAAATAGCATGTTGGCCTTCATCATGCAGATAGATGTAAATGGGTATGATAAAATTGGGATTACGGAGACATGACTGCAGGGTGACCAGGGGTGGGAATTGAATGCCTCAGGGTATTCAATATTTAAGGACTGGCATAAAGGAAAAGGTGATGGAGTGGAACAGCAGATTAAAGAGGAAAATAACGCAATGGTGAGAAAGGATATCAGTTCTATCAACACGGAGTCTGTGTGTACAGAGTTGAGAAATACCATGGGGCAAAAAACATTAGTGGGTATCATATACAGACCCCCAAACTGCAGTGGTGATGTTGGGAATGGCATCAAACATGAAATTAGAGATGCATGTGATAAAGGAATATCAGCGATCATAGGTGATTTTAATCTGCACATAGATTGGACAAATCAAATTAGCCACAAAGCTGTAGAGGAGGAATTCCTGGAATGTATATGGGATGGTTTTCTTGACCAATATGTGGAAGAACCAACTAGACAGCAGGCTATCTTAGACCGGGTACTTTGTAATGAGAGGGGAATCATTGCCCATCTAGCTATACGAGACATAGCTAGTCTCATATAACAAGACTATACGAGTTATAGTTATGATGGAAATTTTTATCAAGGCGGAGAGTGAAGTTGTTGATTCGGAAACAAGGGTGCTGAATATTAATAAAGAAAACCATGAGGATATGAGGAGTAAGTTGGCCTTGATAGATTGGGGAGAGTTACTAAAAGGGATGACAGTGGATAGGCAGTGACAAACATTCAACGAACGCATGGGGGAACTGCAACAACTGTTTATTCCTGTCTGGTACAAAAGCAAAAAGGGTAAGAGGGTCAATCTATTGTCTTACAAAGGAAATTAGAGACAGTATAATCTAGAGAAGAAGCATACAGATCGGCCAAGAAAAATAATAGGTCTGACAATTGGGAGTAGTTTCGAATTCAGTATTAAGAAGGAGAAAACACAGTGTAAAAGTAAGCATGCAGGGATCATAAAGATTGACATTAAGAGTTTCTATATATATGTGAAGAAAAAGAGTTGGTCCCCTAAAGACAGAAACGGGGGAATTTATAATAGGGGACAAAGAAATAGCCGAGCAACTGAATGCATACTTTGGTTCTGTCTTCACAAAAGAAGCTGCAAAGCAAATGCCAGAAATGTTGGAGAATGCAAGATTTAGTGAGAGGGAAGAAGTGAGGGAGATCAATATTAGTAGAGAAATGGTGCTGGGAAAATTGGTGGGATTGAAGGCGGATAAATCCCCAGGGCCTGATGATCTACATCCCAGAGTACTTAAGAAAATGGCGCAAGGAATAGCGGATGTATTGATGGTCATCTTCCAGAATTCTGTAGACTCTGGAACAGTCCCTGCAGATTGGAGAGTAGCTAATGTCACTCCAGTATTCAAAAAGGGAGGTAGAGAGAAAACAGGGAATTGCAGACCAGTAAACTTAACATTGGTAATGGGGAAAATTCTCAAATCCATTATCAAGGACTTTATAGCAGAGCATTTAGAAAGCAGTGGCGGGATCAGAGTGAGCATGGATTTATGAAGGGCAAATCATACTTGACAAATCTGTTGGAATTTTTTGAAGATGTAACTTGTAGAGTTAATAACGAGGAGCCAATTGATGTGGTAAATTTGGACTTTCAGTAAACATTTGATGAAGTCCTATGTAAGAGATTATTGCACAAGATTAAAATGCATGGATTGGGAGAAGTGTATTGAGATGGATAGAAAACTGGTTGGCAGAGAGGAAACAAAGAGCAAGAATTAATGGATGTCTTTCAAATTGGCAGTCAGTAACTAGTGGCATGCCACAGAGATCAGTGCTGGGACTCCAGCTATTCACAAAATGTAACATCTCAAAGTTTGCAGATGATAACAAGTTGGGTGGGAGGGTGAACTGTGACAAGGATGCAAAGATCCTTCAGAATGATCTGGAGAGGGTGGGTAAGTGGGTAAATCAATGGCAGATGTAGTATAATTTGGATAAATGTGAGGTTATTCACTTTGGAAGCAAAAACAAGGCGGCAGATTACGACCTGAAATGGCTGCTAATTGGGAGAGGGGAGTGTGCAGCGGGACCTGGGTGTCCTTGTAGACCAACACTGAAGGTAAGCATGCAAATGCAGCAAGCAGTAAAGAAGGCAAATAGCATGTCAGCCTTCATCGCGAGAAGTTTCGAGTACGAGAGCAGGGATGTTTTGTTGCAATTATACAGGGTCTTGGTGAGACCACACCTGGAGTAGTGTGTGCAGTTTTGGTCTCCTTTTCTGAGGAAGGATGTTTTTGCTCTCAACGGAGTGCAGCAAAGGTTTACCAGGATGGTTCCAGGGATAGCAGGACTGATGTATGAGGAGAAATTGATTAGGTTAGGATTGTCTCTAATGGAGTTCAGATGAATGAGGGGGGAATCTCATAGAGACTTTTAAAATTCTAACAGGAATAGACAAGATAGATGCAGGGAGAATATCCCTGATGGCGGGGGAGTCCAGAGCCAGGGGTCACAATCTGAGGATCCAGGGTAGACCATTTAGGACGGAAGTGAGGAGACATTTCTTCACCCAAAGAGTGGTGAGCCTGTGGAATTCATTACCACTGGAAGTTGTTGATGGAAAACGTTGAATGTATTCAAGCGGTGGCTGGATATAGCCCTTGGGGCGAGTCAAAGGTTATGGGGAGAAAGCAGGATTAGGCTATTGAGTTGGATGATCAGCCATGATCATAATGAATAGCGGAGCAAGCACAAAGGGCCAAATGGCCTCCTCGTGCTCCTATGTTTCTTTATTTCTAAAATGAAAACAGCAGTCCTTTCAAACAACTTTCAACTGCCAAAGCCAGTTCAGGATATTTCATTCGGAAGCAAGTACCTAAACAAAAATAATGTCTTAATATTACAATTTACACTGCTCAATATTTCTGTAGTCACATTAGATAATATATGTTTTAAGTAAATGCATGACACTAAGCAAACTCCTGCCACTCCTGTGACAAATCACTTATACAAATAAAAACAGAAGCCATCACACCACACATCTGAAGGTGTGCCATGATTCACTGCCTGGCAATCAAAATTCCACTGATCTGTAGTTGTTCTATTCTGTCTCCAGCCTTCCCCCTGTGATAATGTCCCTTTTCATACAAAGAGCCTTCATTTTCCTGAGTCACAATCACATTTCAGACCCTGGTGCCGAGAGGAACACTGCTGCCCTGCTGCAATATGTTCAAAATGCTGCTTTTGAGTTGAACTGATCCTTCACGGGGTTAAATTCACAGGATAGCATGGTTGGGCCTTTTAGATTTGGATTCAAATATTGCTTCACAGAATAAAAGCTAGTCCGACTGTTCAGTTATCATTTGCTCCTATTCTCGTCATTTGTTTTATTCTTTCGTGGGATGTGGGTGTCATTGGCAAGGCCAAACATTTGTTGCTCAACTTTAATTGCCCTTGAGAAGGAGTGACTTACCTTCTTGTAGTCTATCTGGTGTGGCACATCTTTCTGTGCTGCTAACCTAATTTCTCTGAAAGCAGCAGGGATCAAAACTGGGGGAAGAAGGGAGAGATTGCCTCTGATCGGATTTCACTTTGTCATATCAGAATTAACAAATGCATGGATGGGAGAGATAAACATGCCCAGGGACAATGAATTTCAACAAACTCGGATGGATCTGGGTCTGAGCTTGGAGCTAAGATTTAACAGAATCAATCGGAAACATTGGATTGATAGCTCAGGCAACATGGAGAAAAGGGAAAAACCTGCATGAACATGGCACTTCTCATGGTCACTTTAAAGCACTTTACAGCCAATCAATTATTTTCAAAATATGCAATCCCTTCCTGTAATGTCTGGAGAAAATAAAACACAGTTAATGTTTCAGGCCAATGATGTTTCATCTGACCGATCATTTGGCTGAAACAGCAACTCTGGAGAAGATTTTCAGCTGGTGTTCATCTTGGGCAAAAATGGCAACACCAGCAGAAACTCCTGCCAGACTGAGGATCTCACTGGCAAAATCTCATTCTGGGATTTGTCCCACCCCTCACCATTACACAACAAGGTTTCAGCTCTTCCTTTAAATACGGTTAAATAAACCTGGATGCATTTAAATGCCTTTCCTGTCATATGATTCCCCCAGTCATATCGGTGAGGTTAACCAAAGCTTCTGCAAAAATTGAAGCTGTTAAGGGGAACATGCTAAGGGCACAGAGGTCATTATAGTCCCTGGGGAGAGAGAATCATGCCCAGGCAATGCCCTGGCGCTGCCCACTGGGTACCCTGGCATTGCCACACCAGGGTGGTAATGCCATGAGCAGGCTCTTTGGGAAATCCCACTAAGAATAATGCATCACTTCTTGCTTAATTGGCAACAGTGATCGACAACATTTTAAGAAACGCATCTCATATCACAACAAAAGCCTTCTAATCATCCTCGTGTATCCTCTTGTGTTGTTGTGCCTTTGTATGGCCTAATACTCTATTCAGTGCTCCCCAGTGGCTGCAACATGGCTGGCAGAAGGCTGCTGGCTTTTAATCGGGAGAGATTATGGATGGTCTGAAGCCAACTCTTCAAGGTCAGAAAGGGCACTAATTGAGTAGACGTCGTAGAAGGATGAATGCTATCATCCTGAGAAAGGATAAGAAGTTCTTAGCCCATGGAGATATTATCACTGTCCAACAGAAGTGCCTCATTAATTTTAATAATGGGCTCAGGGACAAGATTTAAGGACTGCTGTGATATCCTGAAAGAATACTTGAGCATTGGTATCTACGAAACAGTAATATCCTGCTATACTCAATAAGAAACAGAACTGCTGCACATGCTGTTAAAACATAAATCTTTTAAAATTTCTTTTCACTCCCTCTTCAGAAATGTGGGTATTATAACCTCCAGTGGATAAAATGCCCAATTCGATTTTCAATACAGTACAGTGCCTGTAACCATGAATGCAGCATTCCTTCTTCAGGAAGCTGAGATGGCGTAATTTCAGTCTGAGGATGCGATCTTACAACCTTGTCCAGCCTGACTTTCAGTCAGGTGAAGTAGTGAGATTAAGAGGAAGATGAAAAAACTGCACACCCAAATTTTCAGCTCCCCTGATAGTGCCAGCATTGTTTGCCGGTGAAATCAGCTTCGTACCCAGTTCCTTATGCCTGTCCTACTCCGGACCCCTGCCACAACTTTTTTATCGATACATCAATGACTATTTCAGTGCCACTTCATGCTCTTGTCTCAATCAGGAAAAAATTGTCCATTTCACTTCCGATTTCCATCCCCCTATCACCTTCACATAGTCCATCTCTAACACTTCTCTTCCCTTCCTTGACCTCTCTATCTCCATTTCTGGTGATAGACTGTCCACTAGTATCCATTACAAGCTCATCGACTCCCACAACTGCCTCGGCTACAGCTCTTCAACCCCACATCCTTTAATGACTCCATTCCATTTTCTCTGTTCCTTTGCCCCCCGTTGCATCTGTTCTGATGTCGCCACTTTCCAAACTAGCTGATATGTCTTTCTTCCTCCTTAATCGTGGTTTCCCACACATTGTGTTTGACAGGGCTCTCAACTGTGTCTGACTATCTTCCATGCCACTGCTTTAATGCTTTCTTCTCTCCCAGAACCAGGATAGGGTCCCCCTTGTCCTCACTTTTCCCTCTATCAGTCTCCGCATCAAAAGAATCATCCTCTGTGATTTCTGTCAGATCCAGCATAATGCCACCACAAAATACATCTTCCCCTCACTCCTCCTGTCAGCATCCCACCCTTTTTCAAATCATCCATCCCTTTGGGACATCTTAGTCCACTCCATAATCACACCCAACACCTCATCCGCTTCCCACAGAACCTTCCCATGCAACCGCAGAAGTGTAACACCTGCCCCTTTACCTCCTTCCTGCTCACCATTCCAGGGCCCAAACGCTCTTTCTAGGTGAAGCAGCACTTCATGTGCGCTTCCTTCAATCTGATCTATTGCATTCATTGTTCCCAGTGCAGTGTACTTTACATATTCAATTCACCTGACAAAGGAAGATTGCTCCGAAAGTTTGTGATTTCATAAAAACCTGCTTGACTATAACCTGGTGTCATGTGACCTCTCATCTACTCTACATTGGAGAGACCAAATACAGACTGGGTGGTTATTTTGCAGAGCATCTTTGGTCAGTCTGCAAGTATGACCCAGACCTTTCCGACGTTTTGACACACCGTCCTGCTCTCACATCCATATATCCATCGTTGACCTCTTGCAATGTTCCAGTGAAGCCCAACACAAACTGGAGGAATAGCACCTCATCTTCTGATTAGGCATGTTACAGCCTTCTGGACTAAACATTGAATTCAATAACTTCAGTCCATGAAGTTGCTCCTCTATCTTCACCACCTTTTCATAATGGCATGCAATGTGCACCTTTGATTTTTTTCTTTGGCAAAGTAAGCTCTGGAGAGGAAACCAATTGGTTTCTCCAGAGAGAAATATGTTGGTTTTCTTGCTGAAAGCAACGCTGCCATTTTTTGGGAGGATTCACCAGTGTGTCTGTTTTATAGATTTATTTTGACAAACTTTTTAATAAAATGGCTGTTATAGATTTTGGACCTACTGTAATTACCTTTACAAGTTAACAACATTGGAAAAACTGAGCAGGTCCCACAATGCACAGTGAGAACTGCCTGACTGAGAGGCTTGCTTTTGGAGCGATCAGCCATGGTCTGATTGAATGGCAGAGCAGGTTCCAAGGGCTAAATTTGCCTCCATCTGCTTCTAATTCATATGTTCCAATGTTTCTAAGCATCTGCAAAGCTGATAGTTCTGAATCCATTATACAGCCACAGAGATGCCCTTTAAAATGACCTCACATCGACTCTTTTGATCTCCAACCAAAGTTGAAGATTACCCACATGATGTGATACACACAGAGTTATGGCAACTAATAGGAAAAACGCTTGAGAAAACTCCTGATGTCAACCTCCAGTGGTAGATCTTCATAGCTTCCTCAGATATTCCTACAATCCAGTTTCACCTTCCTCAGCAGAAACTGAGCCAAAACTCATTAAAGAACTGTGCTATTTTTAACTGTAAGCAGAAGGTCATCTCCAAGCAATCCCATGCCCTTTCTGATTATTCTTTTACTGCTTTCGTTCCTGTTATTTCATGTTATGTTGACTGTCAATCTTCCTTCATAAACTCACTTCATTTTTGCTTCCCTTCTACACATTTTCAAAAAGAAATGCTCTTAGCTTTTTCAATTCATCAATTTGGTCAAACCTCAATAGCTTGCTGCATCTAATTTTAGATTAAATTCATACAGATTTGACAGGAAATCATTAAAGAGTATGTCAAAGACAATATTGTCTAGATTGCTGCCACTTGAAGACTAAATCGTTTTGTGAAAATAAAGGTGTAGAGGCAAGTATTATGGCTTTAAACTAATAAAGAGAACACATCAGCTTGAACTCTGGGTGGTTGGCAACGCTGCCTCACAGCTCCACGGACCTGGATTTGATTTCAGCCTTGGGTGACTGTGTGGAATTTGAACATTCTCCCCGTGTCTGCATGGGTTGCTTCTGGATGCTCCTGTTTCTTCTCATAGTCCAAAGATGTGCAGATTAGATTGATTGGTCATGCTAAATTACCCTTTAGTGTCAGGGCATTTGCAGGGTTACAGGGATAGGACGAGGATGGAATTGTTGTTGGTGCAGACTCGGTGGGCCGAATGGCCTCCTTCTGCATTGTGGGGATTCTACAAAAGCAACACAATTTTGAGTTGAACTAAAAGTGTGAAACAATAGCGGGTACAAATCAATTGAATCCTTCAGTCATAGAAACTGATTTGGGGGAAAGAGCTGCCACTGAGTGATATCAACACAACATGGGGACTAAACTGCCCAAGTTTGTGATTGAAATGTATGAATAGCCTGTGCCTAGTCAAAATGATGCAGGATATCTCAGCAGTTAAAGTTAACGTTTATTTATCAGTCATAAGTAGGCTTACATTAACACTGCAATGAAGTTACTGTGCAGCAGGGCCCCAAATTCATGAACAGCAAGTGCCACCCAGTGCGAGCTTGCACCTCTTAAAAGGGAAGTATACACTGACTGCAGTGGAGCCTGAAAACACTTCAAGAAATTGCTAGGAGGAAGCAACAGAAAAGATAGAATAGGCCAGAGAGCATGTTCCAGGACTCTCAGATGTTACGCTGGAGGCTCTGGTGTCGGGGGTGGACAGAAGAAGAGTGAGATCATCTGATCTCAACAGCTAGAAGGAACTTCAAACAGGTATTGAGAAAGCAGTAGATTCAGGCAGTTGGAGAGGTGAATGCATTACCCCAAGGATCTGGATACAATGCCAAGATAGGTTTAATAATCTTACACAAGTGGAAAAGGTCAGCAAATGCATAATCTATCAAATGCACCAGTTGCCTCGCATCCTATCCTATTCACCATACTCTCTCCTTGAGCCTACTAACAGTCAACATCAACAACATGCAAACCTCACACACTGCTGTAAGCCATGCACTCATATGTCACAGCTTGCACACACTGTCAGCTTTTCTACTGTGACAGGCACATTTCTCTAACACATTGCGCCCACTCACAAGTACACTTATTTCTTTTGCAGAACAAGATGGCCATTAGTAGATGACAGTTGCAGTTTCCCTATTGGATTGGTGAGGGAGGGGGTTAGGCATGACTATATGTGCTGAGCCCCACGGAGGAGATGGGGGAATAACTGGAGCCGCCACTGCTGAAACTGAGACCAGCCCCGTCATTGAAGCTATCCAGGATGATGGTATCTTTGTGCCTAATGCACCTTCTCAAATTTCACTTCACCCCCGGCCTACATCGGTAAAAGATGCAGATGGTGTAACTATGCATCTTTTGCTTTTCCCCTAAATCCCTACTTCCCTGATTTCAACCCATCCTTTGTGCTTTTAAGCTTTAGGAATTCAGAAACTGCCTCCTGGACAGCCAGTGATGTGGGATTCTGAAAGCTCAGAGGGAGAACAGACTGAGGAGGAAGAAACAACATCAATTGACCTGACACGAGCAGCCACCATCCCTGATACTGGCACTGCACAAATCTTAAAGCGTCACTAAGAGTCGGGATCTACACACACTGAGTCACTGGCCATGAGTTGACATGGTGACTGATAGAGTGCTGATAGAGCAGATTGGTGCAGATGAAGAAAACACACCTGATGCCGGGATAGTGGGCATTGTGGAACACCAACTGCACATTGAGTGAGTGGTGCCCTTTGCAATTTTAATACGTTCAGCATTGAGATGCGATGCCCACAAAGCTACAAGTGTACGGTCGGTGTCACCCTGCACCATGGAGAATCCCACTGTTCTACACTCTTCCTGATCCTCTCCATTTAGAGTGAAAACAATGAAATCTTCTCTCCCGGTGGCAACTTTTCCTTCAATCTGTTTGGGCAATGTAGCAGTCAGGATTGAATAACTGACAAAGTGTGCAAGCAGCAAGATGTGAGGCTTGCAGCAATGCTAAGTGTGTGGGGGTAAGGTGTAGCCCTGATTGATAGAGATCATTAGTAATAGTGTGGTATGGACGTGACAACCTTGTGCAGTTAATGGGATGTAACATTCAGTGACTTTGGTCACTCCCAGTGAGGTAATTGAACATCTCGCAGCACTGCATCCAGTACTCCAAAATCTATCAACTTCTGGATTGAATATACTCAATGGTTGAACTTCCATAGTACTCTGGGGCCCAGAATTCCAAAGATTTACAATCTACCCTGTCAACCACAGTAAGAATCACCTCACATTCTTCCAAACTCCTGGTATTATATTGTCCTGATCTCTCTTCACAGGGGCAGCACGGTGGCACAGTGATTAGCACCACTGCCTCACAGCACCAGGGTCCTGGGTTCAATTCCAGCCTTGGGTCACTGTGTGGAGTTTACACATTCTTTCTGTATTGGCGTGGGTTTCGCCTGGGTGATCCAATTTCCTCCCACAGTCCAAAGATGTGCAGGTTAGATTGATTGACCATACTAAATTGACCCTAGTGTAAAGGGGATTAGCAGGATAAATATGTGGGGTTACTGGAATAGGGTCTGGGTGGGATCGAGGTTGGTGCAGACTCGATGGGCCAAATGGCCTTATTCTGCACTGTAGGGATTCTATGATAATCCCCTCATCCCAGGAATCAGTCAATGTTGCACACTAAGGGTTTGAATCCTGACATTGTTCTCCATGGCTATCTGGAGGACATCCTTACTCCTGTGGATAAAGCCCACCACCACCCCCTACCCACCTTAACCGAGGTCTATCGTATACTGGAACTTTAATGTTTGCATTGTAGTTCTTACGCAAGATAACCAAAGGCAAATCAATTATTGATTTAGCTAACTGCAGTTTATAAATTATTGAGAATTACCCCCAGAGTCAACTGGATTCTTCTGGAAGTGGCCTTGCTTATGAGTTTTCTCTATTGCATGGAGTACTGTTGGCATCAAACCTCTTCAACTAGCCCATTCTACTGGCCTTCAATGCATTCAGCTGCCTCTTGCAACAACATTCTTCATGCTTTGCTCTTCACACCTGTAAGTATTAAATAGTTAACACTACAACTACTGTATGAAACAAACTTTATATTTTTTGAAGAGCTTCTACATTTTAAACTCATTGCTCACTTTAAAAAAAAAATCAGAATTTACCTTGCATGATTTTGTTTATATTAAAGCCCAACAATTAATGTCTGGAACATTACAACTAGTATGCAAACTTTTAACATGTATAATTGATGCTTCTCTTAGTTTATTATTTTAAATATGTTAACCTGATTAGTTTACATGAGTTAGAATCTGTGTTAAAATAGCAGGCAAAGGAATGTTTTTTGAATAAATATGTTAAACATTTAGTGAGAATTTTATGACAATAATTTATATTTTTATCATAAATACTAACTTCCAGGCAAGCTTTAAAGTAGCTACTTGATTTCCAATTTTAACTTGAGGTGATAGGTCAACTTGAGTCTTGCAAGACGAATGGCAGCTTCAATTCAATGGACAAATGTATAGCCTGGGCCATTTTAACTCATAAGAATTAAGAAATAGAACCATTTGGCCCCTCTATGCTGCTCCATCATTCAATAAGATCCTGCCTTATTGCTACCTCAAATCCACCTTCCAGCATTATCCCTGTATCTTTAATTCACTTAGTAGCCCAAAATCTATAAAGCGCTGGATTGAATGTACTCAATGACTGAACTTCCACGGTTCTCTGGGGCACAGAATTCCAAAGATTTACAATCTATCCTGTCAAACGCATTAAAAGTTTCCTATCTTTCAATTTGATCATCTCACATTCTTCTAAACTCTTGGTATTATACAGGCCTGATCTAATAATCTCTCTTCATTGGATAATCCCCTTATCCCAGGAACCAGTCTTTGGTGCACTTCTTCAAGGGCAAGTGCGCCCTTCCGTAAGTAAGGAGATCAAAATTGCACACAGTATACCAGTTATAACTTCACCATTGGCTATATACAGTTAGACTTCATTACTCTTATACTCCAGTGCAATAGTCCTCTGTTAGTTGTGCATGGTCAGTTTGTTGCACTGCTGAATTGAGCAAACACAAGGGAACATTACTTGTTGTTTGTTTGCTACATGGCACATTCTCGATTGTTGCATGGCCATGAGGAAACATTGCTCCAATCCGTTTGGAACAAAAACTATAATCTGCCTTCCTAATTGCTGGCTGTACCTGCATGTTAACTTTTGGTGGTTCATGTACGAGGACATAAAAGTTCCTCTGAATGGAAATATTTCCCAGTTCCTCTTGCCATCACTATTCAAAAATATGCTGACTTTTTCTTCATTTTTAATTTTCCTATCAATGTGGATACATTCACATTTTGCGCCATTACATTTGTTATTATAATGAAATGATACCTTGGGCTTATTTACATCCTTGACACAAATTACTCACAAGGGTAAAAGTAAGTTACTGCAGATGCTGAAATCTGACACAAAAACTGAGAATGCTGGAAGATCTCAGCAGGTCTGACAGTATTTGCGGAGAGAGAACAGAGGCAATTTTTTGAATGTGGATGACCCTTTGCCAAACTCAATGTTGGCTCTGACACAGATGTTGTCAGTTCTGCTGAGATTTTCCAGTATTTTCTGCTTCACTCATAAGGGATTGGATAAATAGGTCATTAAGACTAGACATATAAGAATAGTTTATACCTGGGTATAAAGCTTGAAAGCATCAGAGCTGTATGTGTGGCTCTGCTCATTGCTGTTGTGGAGCGTCAAAGTAAAGACATTCAACACTTAATGATAAGCAAATCAAGCAAAGTTTATTACCAATATGCACACAGGGGACGCCATCTCTTGGTTACGCCAGGAGGCAGCTCAACTCACATTCATTCAAAGCACAAATTTATTGTCACTTTCATTCAGCCAGCTGCCTGTTACAATATACAGTAGCCTCCTTTGTTCTACATATCAGTTGTGACGACTCATTTAGTTCCATTCTATGTTTCACTCTCTGCCTCTGGTCATGTCTCACATCTCTCAATAACAAATTACTATTATCAGCTTGTTGCAAATGCTGGCAGTCCCCAGCATTTGTATTATAAAATCCCAGGTTCCCCATATTGTCAAGTTACCCAGGATTCCCCACTTCAAAGCAAAAGTGAAATTAACATTGCATCACGTGACCTATTTTCCCTCTAGTGATGTGAAGCAGATTTTGCTTAAAAGCATGTTATAACAATATTCTATGTCATGTTCTTGACCACACATTCAACCTCTCAATATCCCTTTGCAACGTCCTTGCATCTCTTCTTACTGCTACTTTCCCACATAACTTTTTACCATCAGCAAACTTTGATGTGCTACACTTCATCCCCTAAGTGTATCACAAAGATAATATGCAAATACCTGAGGCCCAAGTTCTGATCCTTGTGGTATCCCACCATAGTTCTAGCTTGCTAACCTGAAAATATCCCATTTATTCCTACTCTCTATTTCTTGTCCATCAACTAATTCTCAATCCATGCTATAAATTTTATGAGTTCTAATTTCATATATAACCTATTTAGAGGCACCTTACGAAATACTTGTTTTCTGAAAATCCAAGCACGCTGGATTCACCTGCACCCAGTTATCCACCTTCCTACTCCTGGCCTCATAACTGCTCATTGACTCTGCTTAATCATAGTAGTGCCAATAATTGATTGTAGCATTTTGCCCACTACAGTAAGTCTCCGTTTAATGAATATTTAACATCATTTCACTTAAACCTTGGTCAGTTCATGGGGGCATTATTCCTATTTTAACACCATTTCCCCTCAGTCTGACACAGAACTGTGTCACCCGACCAGCACCATGATGGAGCAGCCTCTCAATTTTAAATGACTGTTGAACTGGTCTTCTGACCTGCCACCGTTCATCTCCAGAGTCCTTGTACACAGCAAGGGTTCAGGAGAGGGAAGAGGTGAGCAAGGAGCATTTAAAGAAAAAAGTGGACTATTATAGCCCCAGCTGACCATTCTACACCAGTAGATCATAGATCATAGAACCCTACAGTGCAGAAAGAGGCCTTTCGGCCCATCGAATCTGCACCGAACACAATCCCACCCAGGCCCTATCCCCTTATCCATACATATTATACCCACTAATCCCTCTAACCTCCGCATCCCTGGACACTAAGGGGCAAATTCTTAGCATGGCCAATCAACCTAACCCGCACATCTTTGGACTGTGGGAGGAAACCAGAGCACCCAGAGGAAACTCACACAGACACGAGGAGAATGTGCAAACTCCACACAGACAGTGACCCAAGCCGGGAATTGAACCCAGGACCCTGGAGCTGTGAAGCAGTAGTGCTAACCACTGCGCTATCATGCCGCCCTAGGACTTGCACATTTTCAGCCCTGGAGATCCGGCCTCAGAGTGGATCTAGATCTTCAGTGGGAACATAGGCTTAGCAGAAGAAAGTAGCAAATGGGAGAGTCTGAGAGTGGGACATTCAGTGATACCAAATATTGGGAGATACCTCTTTAACCTGTACTTGACCTCCTCTCCACTCACATTATCTGTACCTTTAAGACTTGACTACCTGTAAAGACTCGCTTTCCAATCATTATCTTGTAATCGAGTTTGTGTCTATATATGCCCTGTTCGTGAACGCAAATCCTCACTCACCTGATGAAGGAGCCTGAGATTCCTGAAGCTAGTGCCAGATAAACCTGTGGACTTTAACCTGGTGTTGTGAGACTTCTTACAGAGAATGCACCCAGTGGCCAGAACCAGGAACTGCAGATGGATGCCAACCTAGGTTAGATTCAGAGATTCGTAGATGTTTACAGCACTGAACGAGGCCATTCGGTCCATTGCACCCAAGGCAGTCAACAAAGATCTGACTACAATAATCCCATTTTCCAGCCCTAGTCCATAGCCCTGGAGGTTACGGCAGTGAAAGTGGATATCTAAATACTTCTGAAATAGTATGAGTATTTCTGATTCAAGCATCCTTTTAGGCAGTGAGTTCCAGGTTCTCACCACCCCCTGGGTGAAAAAGTTTCTCCCCTCTTAGTCTTCTACCTCTTACCTCAATCTATACCCCTTGGTTATCAATCCTTCTACTAATGGAAAAAGTGCCTTACTATCCACCCGATTTGTGTCCCACATAATCTTTTACACTTCAATCACGTTCCCTCTCAACCTTTGCTGCTCCAAGGAAAACAGCCCCAAGCCTATTGAATCTCTCCTCATAGCTCAGACTCTCCAACCCCAGCAGCATCCTGGTCAGTTCTCCTCTTCACCCCCTCCAGCGTAATCACATTCTTCCTATTATGTAGTGACCAGAACTGCACACTCTACTCCAATTGTGGCTGACCAGCAAGAAGGGCTACGTACATTTAAGGAAGAAACACAATCGAGGTGTAAAAGATTATGTGGGGCATAAATAGGGAAATAACTGGATTTTGATTTTGGCTTAGACCAAAAGTACAGCTTAAGGATTTCGATAATTAATATTTTAGAACCCCAAAGCTGAATTTCATCATTTGAAAGTGTTAAGGGGTTGTGGTTGCTTGTCTTACATAAACGAGAATAAAATTTTTCTAATCTGTATATTCTATTTAGTTAGGTTATGTCTGGGGAACTCAGTCTACGATTCTGCACTATGTGGGAAATACTAAATGCTCCTGGTGATCTGGATGATCATGGGGGCGATTCCCCCATCACGCCACACTAATTTTTTGGTGCAGCAGCTCAGGAGAATTGCGTGTGGGTCAATTCGCAGGATGCTCACATGCATTCCCGACACGCGTGCACCTCTGAGCGCTAGATATCCGGCATAGTCGGGAACATACTGTAACCAGCTGGAAAGTCATTCTAATCTTATTTTAATGGTATTTAAATGTCATTATCAGGCCCGGGACTGATGACTCAGGGCCTGATAGCATCTCCCACCTCGCCAGTGCAATTTCACTCCGGCAGGATTTAGAGTAGCTCCCCACTTTTAGGGACATAGCGGGAGATCTCGCTGGAAAGAAGGGGGGACAATCGGGGCCCCCCAGTGGGTTGGGCAGTGGGGGTGGTACCCCCTGGGCATAAGCAACCTGCCAGTGCCAGCATGTGCCCCAGCACTGCTCAAGAGGCAAAGTGCCCATGCCCAGGGGCAACTTGTCACGCTGCCCACATCGGGCAGTGCCAAGGGGGCAATCGGTGTGGGGGGGGGTCCGACTGCCACTCTGCATTGGGATTGATCTGGGCTGGAGGGAGGCCAGTGAGTGTGGCTGGCGAGGAGGTCTGCCTGTGTGGGGCAGCATCACTACTGCTGGAGATGCCTAGATCAGGGCATTTTAGGACGGGGGGGGGGATGCAGTTGGGGCTGGCCAACCAATGGTCCTGGGGTCTGATTTACACCAGTTTTCCCTCAAATTCAGCACCAGGAACTTTTTTGGGAGATTCACCACCCCACCCCCATGTGTGCAGGAGATATCTCAGCTGGAGTATCACAAGCTCCAGATTTTGGAGCTTGTATCAGCTGAGGGCACTTTGGTGCATTTACAAGGCTGTGCAGATCATAGATGGCATGTTTCAGGACTTGGTCACCCTGCAGCTTAAGGAGGTTCAGACAGATACCAGATAGAGGAGACCAAGGGAATCAGGCAGGGATTGAAGGAACCTCCCGCGTGCATTTTGCTCACAAACCATTTTTCAGCCTTAGAAAATGGCGAGAGTGACAATTCCTCTGTGGAGGCCAACTTGATTTTAACAGGGAATTAGATGGAGTGTCTCACAATTGTGATGTCTACCAATGTCACAGCCAGTTACAAACGTAACAGAAGGTGGATCACAATTTATTGGGAAACCTCACAAGGAATGCTGACAATTGAAGATAAGTACCGATTTTAGTAATATGAAGAGATCTTTTTATCATCAACTAAAGTTACAATCAGTACATGGATCAAGTCTTTCTTTTATTTAATCTCTCACAGATCCTCTCTAGCGGCCAGAATTTTTCCACCATTTCCCCATCTTACCGCAATGAACGGAGATTTGGCTGGCCACCAAATTCTCCAACTTTGTTGCAGTAGGAACATGGAAAAAACGGTAGGTAATATCTCACCAACTTATTTTTAAAAATAGAATAAAGCTATTGGAACTCATGCTCTGGAATTTCTTCAAAAAATTTTGAGAAGCAGCCAGGTCGATTTTCTTTAAGGCTGATTTGGCCAGCTCAAAGTTAATGATGAGTCTCGCACACATGCGCGCGCGCGCACACACACACACAGGCTACAGGGTTTGCCTTCAGTTAATCTGAATCACTGGGCTGGGCAAAAACATAAACTTGAAATTCAGGCTTGGAGTAAATTCATCATTTTTATTTTAAGGTCTGATTTCAGATATTTGATATTTCAGTTTTTAAAGATTACTTAGTTTTATGAAAGCACCTTGAGTGATTTGATTGCTTTACCAACAAAGGATGACAGGAAAAACAGATAATCAGTTACCTTGTGTGACATGCTGACACATGGTTTCCTTTAAACATGCATGATATAGGAAGTAAGATTAATATGTACAACAAATGTACACTTTATGCAAGATTCTTAACATGCTAGTAGATCTCCCACAGCATTGTTCACACAATTCAGTGGAAACAAAACTCATTTAAAGTTATATGCATTTTATGAGAAAAAACAGACCTTTCAGCTTGTGAAAGTCTTCAAAGATTTACTTAAATATTCTTCAGACAAAAAATACAATGGTGATAGAACAATTGGGAGAATTGTTCTACCGTCACCCAGCGTGCAATTGTAATTGCAACAGTTAACACAACAAAACTAAATGGGAACTATGAGCATATAACTGGGGAGGATTGACAATATAATTAGTTTTTGTAGAAAGGAAACAGCATCAGGGGCCCTGGTTCAATTCTGGCCTTGGATCACTGTCTGTGCCGAGTCTGCATGTTCTTCCTGCGTCTGTGTGGGTTTCCTCTGGGTGCCCCGATTTCCTCCCATAGTCCAAAGACGTGTGGACTAGGTTGATTGGCCATGCCAAATTTCTTCTTAGTGTCAGGGGGATTAGCAGGGTAAATGTTACGGGGATAAGATCTGGAGGGGATTGTGAATGATGCAGACTCAATGGGCCAAATGGCTTCCTTCTGCACTGTAGGGATTCAATGATTCTACGATTCACCAACTGAAGATTTTAAGTAGGATAAACAAATAAAAAAATTGAATATTGCTGAGAAATATCTGCTTCTTAATTAGTCTGCTCATTTGATGTAATAAAAACCTTGGTTCAATGAAATTATCAGTGTCATAGAATAAAAATAATTATTTAATCACTATTGGTTTATGTATGTTGATGCATCAGTGAGAAAACAAGTGGGAGTTACTCAGATATTAAATTTATGTCCCTATGGATTTTTGATACCCCTGTTTTACAGTGGAAAACTAAAGCGCTTTTCTCTTCCTCACCAGCATAAATATCAATGTCATTGCTGTTATTCCAATACCAGCAGTGTCATCCAATATTGATCTAAATATTTTTCCATCAGTTGTTGCGAATCAGTGAAAATTCCAACAGTCAGCTTAATAAATCTTTTATAGTTTTTGCTGATTTGGTTTTGGCAGTTTGAACTGATAAATTAACCTGATATTAACAACCACTGTTAGACAATCTTTGCCAATTCTCACCTCTACTCAGGTTTACTAACCTCAGATTATCCTTTTGATCTTGAAGTTGCTGATTGCGTGGTAATCGTCTTCTATTTGCTGCAAGGCTGTGACTTCCTGATCTTTCAGTTGTTCTTGCAGACTGTCAATTCTTCCTTTTATCTGAGAGGTTAACTTTTGAACTTTGACATACAAGGTTTCAAAGTAAAATTGAAGATGAAATGCATTGCAGTAAAAAACACCAATGGGTTGAAATTGCACTTGCAGTACTTTGCTGGCATACTGAAAGATTGTGCCACAGGCTCATATATTCCCCATTCACCCGGCTTTTTGAGGATCCTTCATTAACATATCACAGTTATGCTTACAGCACATTTTGTTTGACACACTGAGATTTTGAAGATTGGCTACAGGATTTCTTCGATAAATCTTTGAAATTACGGGTGCAGCATCTTAAAGCTGCACCTGCTCTTTCTCTTTTGGGATAACAGCTTCTTCTATCCCGGTATTGATTTAGGAAATGAGCCACATAAAAGATCACTGACCTGAAACAAGATTCTGCCAAACCTGCTGAGCATTCCTAGCATCTGTTGTAAGATCTGAATTTGGTGAAAGACAAGGGCCAGAATTCTTTGACCTCGAGCCCATCAGGGGTTCTCTAATCTTGCTGCTGTGAATGAAGATTTGGCTGAGCTCCAAATTCTCTGTTCTTGCCACCAACAGAAGCAGGGCATATGGCATCGGAGAATTCCAGCCAAAATAAAATTTTAGGACAAAGACAACATTGATGCTTGAAGTGAAAACCATCTATATCCTTTCATAATAGATAAAGAGCACACACAACGAAGCTAAGGAACACATTTTCTTTCAAGGATGTACAAATAATTCTCTAACCTATTCAGTTCTTCAATTTGTGCCTGTAAATGGTTGTATTAATTTACAAGTTGCTTCAACTGTGACTTGCAGCAGTGAAATGAAGCCTGAAAATCAAGTAAGTGGAAATAAATCTATTACAGTAAGTCTTGCACAAATTCACCATGCCACAGATTTTGAAGATATCACACGTCATGTTACCTGGAGAATAACAAATCAAAAAGACACAAGTTAATAGCGCAAAAAAATCCTAATTGTCCCAATTATCCAGAAAGTGGTTAATGAAGTAAGAGGTTAACTTAACATATCAGGCAGTTCATAACTGCAATGAAATAAACATCCTTCTTTCTTCAAAGCTAGCTGGCAATGTGACAAAATTAACCAAAGAACTTCTTCAAAAATGTTTTAACATGGCTTTTGATGCCATTCAATTTTTGCACTCAAATTACTTACAGTCAGAAATACAAACATTTCCAGCATAGACTTGTAAAAATGAAAAAAAAGGTAATCTAATTTATAAAATAGGCTATTTAATGCTGGAAATACCTGCAGAAAAGTTTCCCTAGATAGGTGTGCTCCTGGGTCTCAAACTGAAAACCTTAGCTGGTGTGTGTTTGTTGCTTTTCAGCAGTTCTCATGGGAAACATGTTTATGTGAGAACTATCTCACTGGAGTTACTGGTACCTAGGATGACCTTTGATTGAGCATGCAACAATCTGAACTTTTGGCAATGCACAAACACAGTGTTTTGGGACAGTGGTTTAATGCTAAACACTGGAAAAGCATCAAAAGAGCAAACGATGCTGACTACCACTTCAGCTGTCAGGAATGGGGAAGCTCGAGGATAGACTTCACACACGGAGAACAATTGAGGCCTTTAAGTGGGCAATGAAGGATTGTGTAAAAACTCCATCCAGCCAGTGGCAGGAGAGACTCTCTGCCATGTGGGGAGACTGATCATACAAGTTGGTGACCTTCTTGAGCACAAGAAAGGATGACCTCTGGTGTCTCCATCATCATTGCTGCTCCTGACTGGTTACAGTACCAGCTTCCATTCTGTTAATCGGCCAACAAGTGTTGGAAGCAGGATATCTACCTTAGTGGGACAGGATCTCAAACAGTTAATTGGCTGATGAGCATACGATCACATCAGGTCATTTCATAGCAGGGTTGTCTACGGTTTTCTGGCTCAATTAATTAATTAATTAATCTCTAGCTGACCTAATCACCATCTGCAACTATAATACTCCTCCAAGCATGAATATCAAATAGTTCCTCAATATATCTGAACAGTTAAATAAAATTTAATCACAAAACTATCCACTAATGAGCCACCAGAGAGACCTCCATGTATTTTATTCTATTTCTACAATTCATGGAACCCATTACAAAGAATCTGAAGGTAAAATTCATCCTCTGCACTCCTGAAGCATGGTGTCTATGATTTTCCATCCATTAATAACACAAATTTGGAACATTACTTCTACCTTGTACAGAAATTCACATATTAGAATGCATGCCAAGGCTGCAGTAAACATGAGAAATTGATATACCATATATCAGTTGAATACCTTATGCAAATCACCTTGTAAACACATTCCAGATTATTATACTCAATATTTTCATTTTATAGCAAACAATTCACTTCATTTGGTTGTACTAACCTTGCTTTCTTTTTTCTTTGCATGCCTTCCTGCAAAGTAAAAAGAACAAGAAATTATTCTTCCTCTTTGGTAGTTTTCTGCAACTGATCCTGAGCTGCTTTAAATTTTAATTCTGCAAAATTCACCTTGGCCTGGAGAAGAGGAATCGAATCACAAGTGCACAAGGAGGCCATTCGGCCCATTGAGTCTGCACCGACCACTATCCCACCCAGGCCCTATTCCCTCATATTTTCTCTGCCAATCCCCCTGACATCAGGGTTAATTTTAAAGTGGCCAATCAACCTAACCCACATATCTTTGGACCGTGGGAGGAAACCAGAGCATCAGTAGGCAACACACAGGGAGAATGTGCAGACTCTGCACAGACAGTGAACCGAGGCCAGGTCCATGATAGGGTCAAAGTCAGGAGAGATTAACGATTGAGACTTTAATCTTTGCTGATTCGAAAGCATTCCATATCTTAGCCAAAATAACATCGAAGACCCCAAATCCACAAGACCCACAGCTGAGTCTGGCACCAACTATTGCTGCTAGTGGGGCAAACAGGGCATGTTCTATGTGGCCCAACTGCAGTCCACCCAATGCCTTTATGCGGAAGGAATTTTAGCCAGCCAGGTTTCTGAAATACATTTGAGGAAAGGATCTCAATCTGTCAATGTTCTTTGGAGAGGTAAGGTGCCCTTTTGGAAATGGTATTCTTTTAGGAGAAGACAGATAATGCTTGGGATTATTAAGAGTTGATATGAATGCATGTAAAGAATGGATAGGATTGTGAAACTGTTAAGCTTTCAAGTAATTTAATACCCTAGTTCTTAAAACGTGGTGAGAAAGATCAACCTGCATTTCAGAAAAGGTGCTTACAATTTCACACTTTGTTCTCATAAGCCAAATGGTTTCATTATTGGAATTGTGCAGCTTGATTGCTTCTACAACCACAACAGGTGGCCTGAAAATTCAGTTTGATTGACAGATCCAAGTGGTGTTCAAGATATCAGCTATCTTTACTGTGGGGCCTATGAATACAGATGATTGTTTTATAAGGGCTTAAGGAATTCAAGGGATTTAGTAGTAGTGAAAGGGTTTTTACCAATTAGATTTTTTTTTATACAGTCAAATCTGTAATAGACACTTAAAATTGTATTTTATTTTATCTCCTCCTGTCTCCTGAGATCTGCCCACAGTGGATACTGGCTGAGGCATGGATGGTGTAAAAGACAAATGCTGTTGGGTGGAGTCATGAGTTGGCATGTACTGCACTGGTGTAAGAGCTATAAAGTTCCATGGAGTTAATGGGCTGGCCTGAGTTGGCATGGGGCTGAAAGGAGCCATGGAAATAAGTGGGTGGCCATGGGTTGAAAATTTGTCCCTAAATGGAAAAAAAGGAATGCTGGCGCAAGGTAAAATGGTGCAGGTGGAGAAATAAAAGATGGGTCAATAAGTGGTATAGAATGACAGTAACAGAATTGCTACCAGCAATTGTTGCCTAAGAAATTAGTTATGGTCTCAAATCATTCAACAAGATGTTGGGTCCAGAAAGCTGAAAAGTACCTAATCACAAAATGAGTTATGATTCCGCGAGCTTCCATTGGGCTTCTTTTGGACAGGGACAGAGAGGACAGGGATGGCACGTAGAAGTTAAATAATTGGCAATTAGGAGCTTAGGGTCACACTTCAGACTGAACAGAATTGCTGAGCAAAGTAACCAACCAAACTTTGTGTTATTGCTTTCCATTCAGCCTTTCATCCCCGTCTTTATTCTTTGAATCATCCAATTTAGTCCATGACACGATTTTATTTTCCTGAAAACGTGCAAATTAATCCCTTTTGAGTGCATGTCCAATTGAACTTTCAAAGTTCCTCTGAAATTTCTTTCTATCCTTCTTTCAGACAGTGTTCCAAATCTTAAAATCTCCATGTGGAAATTCTTTTCCTCATTTGCCCTTTCACTAATTATCTGCCCTCTATCATTTCCCAGTTATTAATCCAACTTGACAGAAGAAACAATTTCTCCCTACTTGCTGAATCAAAATCCCTCATAATTTTGAATACCTCTATTAAATCTCCTTGAATAAGAGCATGACATAACGGCTCATGTCTCTGCATTATCACATTTCCCAACTTGCATGGGACTACATGCAGCCATGTGCCTGTCAAGGTGATTGCGCAGGATCTGTGCACTCAGATCCTGCACGGATCAGCTGATGGAGGTATTCACAGACATCTTTAACCTCTCTTTACAACAATCTGAGGTCCCTTTCTGCTTCAAGAAGGCAACCATCATCCCAGTACCTAAGAAAAACCAAGCAGCGTGCCTTAATGACTACCTGTCGGTGGCTCTGACAAGCATTATTATGAAGTGCTTCGAAAGGCTAGTCATAGCACAAATCAATTCCAGCCTCCCAGACTACCTGGATCCACTACAGTTTGCCCACTGCCGCAACAGGTCCACAGCAGACGCCATTTCCCTGGTCCTGCACTCAACCCTGGAACACCTAGATAACAAGGACACTTATGTCAGACTCCTATTTATTGACTACAACTCAGTTTTCAACACCATTATTCTCATAAAACTCATCTCCAAACTCCATGGCCTGGGCCTCGACACCTCCCCCTGCAACTGAATCCTGAATTTCCTAACTCTCAGACCACAGTCAGTAAGAATAGGCAACAACATCTCCTCCATGATCATCCTCAACACTGGTGCCCCACAAGGCTGTGTTCTCAGTCCCCTACTATAGTCCTTATACATTTATGGCTGTGTGGCCAAATTTCCCTCCAATTTGATTTTCAAGTTTGCTGACAATACCACCATAGTGCGTCAGATCTCAAACAATGACAAGACAAAGTACAGAAATGAGATAATCTGGTGAACTGGTGCAGGAACAATAATCTCTCCCTCAATGTCAGCAACATGGAGGAGATTGTCATCAACTTCAGGAAGCATAAAGGAGAACATGCCCCTGTCTACATCAATGGGGATGAAGTAGAAAGGGTTGAGAGCTTCAAGTTTTTAGGTATCCAGATCACCAATAGCCTTTCCTGGTCCCCCCATACCGACACTATAGTTAAGAAAGCCCACCGATGCCTCTACTTTCTCAGAAGACTAAGAAAATTTGGCACGTCAGCTACAACTCTCACCAACTTTTACAGATGCACCATAGAAAGCATTCTTTCTGGTTGTATCACAGCTTGGTATGGCTCCTGCTCAGCCCAAGACCGCAAGGAGCTACAAAAGGTTGTGAATATAGCTCAATCCATCATGCAAACCAGACTCCCATCCATTGACTCTGTCAACACTTCCCGCTGCCTCAGCAAAGCAGCCAGCATAATTAAGGACTCCACGCACTCCAGACATTCTCTCTTCCACCTTCTTCCTTCGGGAAAAAGATATAAAAGTCTGAGATCACATACCAACTGACTCAAGAACTGCTTCTTCCCTGCTGCTGTCAGATTTTTGAATGGACTTACCTTGCGTTAAGTTGATCTTTCTCTACGCCCTAGCTATGACTGTAACAGTACATTCTGCACTCTTTCGTTTCCTTCTCTATGAATGATATGTTTTGTCTGTATAGCATGCAAGAAGCTATACTTTTCACAGTATGTTAATACATGTGACAAAAATAAATCAAAATCAGATCAGATTCCCAATCCTCCTCATTCATCATCACATGTTCCTCCTGAGCTGTGTAGTGATTCACCTCTCAAACTCATATCCTTTGAATGTTTGTAGGTATGTTTCTGCATGAAAACTTTGGTTAAAAAAACATGTTTTTTTAGTGTGAGGTGATGTTGCTCTAAGTCATTGGCAGGGTTACTCTTCCAAAGGATAAGAACATAAGAACATAAGAAATAGGAGCAGGAGTAGGCCATCTAGCCTTCGAGCCTGCCCCACCATTCAATAAGATCATGGCTGATCTGTCGTGGCTCAGTTCCACTTTCCCACCCTCTCCCCATAACCCTTAATCCCCTCTCTTATCAAAAACCCATCAACCCGCGTCTTAAGGATTTGTATCTGGATAGTACATTTCAAGATCTAGGGTGCCCCAAATCTTGTTATAGCCAATTAAGTACTTTTGAAATTTGGGAACATGCAACAGTCAATTTTCACACAGCAATGTACCACATTTCTAACAATTTGTTTTACTGATGTTTTCTGAGGCATAAAAATTGGGCAGAACACTGCATGAATTCTCCTGGTCTCAGTCATAGAGACTTTGATACAAGGACTAGATACTATTCCTCAATGTTTCCTTCCCCTTTGAATATTTTACCATACTTTTCCACTTATTTATACAAGAAAAATGAAAGAATTGCAACCGTATCAATTCTTATTGTGTGAGCCATTTTTCTAAGAATAAAATTTCAGATTATTTACTAACGGCCATGCCATCTTATTCTTAAAATATTCTAGTTTTTTCTGTAATGCATTGAGTGATGCAAGGTTTTTATAATGACGTTCTTTCTCCATGACTTTCTTCTTTAGCTTTGTTAGGTTTTTTGGAAAAACTGAAACATTTTGTTATCAATTTTCAGCTTACTTCACATACCTTTTGATCAAAAGTTTACCTTTGTTGCATAACAATATGGTGCAGAGTGCTGTAATAATAATCATGTAACATATGAATTGGATGCTACAATCCATCATGTCACCTAACGTGATATGATGATATCTTACCCTCAGTAAGAAAAGCAAAACTTTAGGAAGAGTCTATTGTCAGACTATTGCAGTTCTAATATCAAAATTAAAGATTTGAACAAATAACAAAATAAAGTAAAATGATAAAACGTATCTATTGAATTGCCTTTTATTAAGTACCTTTGAGGAAGTCTTGTGGCGCAATGGGTAGTATCCCTGCCTCCGAACCAAAACTTCTGCGTTGAAGTCCCACTCCAAGAATTGATGACCAAGGAAGATGAATTCATAATCTAGCCAAACAGGTAGAGTATCAACTTGTAAATCCTTCCAACGTATGCCAATGGCAGGCAATAGAGTGGGAGATATTCCTGGTCGGCCTTGTGACAGTAAAAAGGATGGAGCCTTTATCATCACGATTCATAGCTCCATGTTACAACATGTATGCAAAAGTGTACGTTGCCAAAGCAACTTGGGTTTCATGGGGGCTGGTTGGCCAGATGGTCAGTGTGGATCACATTGGTGCCAACACCATGAATTCTGAACCCTGACCTAGCTGGGGTGGATTTGGAACCTGCCTTTTTGCCCTACCTGCGATGGATGTTGTGGCGCTCTGAGTTGGGCCTGTGTTTGGACAGAGAACTGAAGGAGAAAAATTATTGTTGTTATTGTTAGTTTGGAGGCCTTAGCTTCCACAAATTTGATTTTGCTCTTGGTATTTAAGCAAAGCTCTCTGAGTTGAATTTGGAAGTCAAAGCATGGTTGGTGCTAATTTCCCAGATGTATCAGTGAGATGGGAGAAGCAGGAACAATTCTGAGCTGTATTTTTCATAACAGTATTTAAAATTTAACAAGGGTGTCATGCTGGCACAGTGGTTAGCACTGTTGCCTCATAGTGCCAGGGGCCCGGGTTCGATTCCCGGCCTGTGTAGAGTTTGCACATTCTCCCCATGTCTGCATGAGTTTCCTCCGGGTGCTCTAGTTTCTTCCCACAGTCAAAAGATGTGCAGGTTAGGTGAATTATCCATGCAAAATTGCCCCTTAGTGTCAGGGGTACTGGCTAGGATAAACACGTGGGGTTATGGGGATAGGGCCTGGGTGGGATTGTGGTTGGTGTAGGTCTCCTTCTGCACTATGGATTCTATAATTCTAACTCTATGTGGGAACAATCCTATTTATAGATATAAATGTATTTTTCGTCATGATGGTGTTTTGTCAACTGACTGGATTAGTCAAATGCTTTTGAAAAGATTGTTCGAACACAGAGTTCATATTGTCAGTCCTGTGGCTTAATTACAGTAATATCCTCAACAACATTATTGTACCTAAAAAATGTGTGTACAATAAAGTCAAGTTTTTGTGACTTCTCTGTTCACTTATTTGCTTACCCACATTAAAGCCTTTGTACATCAGACCACCCATTATAGGCCCAATTGTTTGTTTCTTCACTTTTTTTATGTTAAAAAAAGAAGTCAATGTTACAAACTGCTGAAAAAGGAATCTGATTTATACTGAAAATAAAAACTGCCCCTGTGGTCTTGTAGCTTGCTCTAAATTTTTTGCCCATGGGACTCAATGTTTATCAGCAGGTCACACTCTAAATCGGTAGGATTTGTTCTTTTTTTTATTCAACTTGTGTTAAATGCACACTCTAAATGCTGAGCAAACTAGTCTGACAATAGACGCATCCTAAAGTTTTGCTTTTCTTACTGAGGGTAAGATACCATTAAAGTAACAAATCTTTTCAGGCTCAAATGTGTTGTGCCTTCTTACACACAGGTGAGAATGAGGTGCCTCAGTTACAAAGGTGATTGTCTACGCCTTCTGTGCTGAACCTATACATAAGTTGCTATTATACACAGACATGAAGATACTTCATAAAACATGTACAAATGTCTAGTATGGTAAAAATGAGATTTGAAGGTTGTGATCAACAGAAAGTAACTTCACACACCAATGCTGCCCTCACATTACTGAAATCTAATTAACCTCCATTGTGAAGCATGTTTGGCATTTGTGATTCTGCTGTACACAAGGTTCCACAGGAACATAACCCCAGGAATGGCTACTCTTTGCTGTATGAAGTCACACTCTGATTTGGAGGGAACAAGAGCTTATTTATGGGAGTTGTCCTTGACACTGAGAAGAAAAGAAATATTTAGTAAAGCATTGTTGTCCAATCATTTTATGCTTGATAATGTCCAACTGTTCTTATGTATCATGATATAACAAAACCAAGGCTGCAGCATTACACTTGATTGATTCATGTAGGTGGCATCTGAATCTGAGTTATATATACTTGTGCTCTAGTGCTTATTTTTCAATCTTCTCCTTTGCTATTGTCTTAGTATGCATTATTTGTCAATAACTTTTGTGCATGTGATCCAAGTGATTAACTTTCATAAAGAACTTCAAAAATACATGAACTTCAAAAATACATAGTCTGGGGCATCCCAAAACCAGACAGCTCTCATTACCCCACCTCTGATAAGGAGTTCACAGCACTTGAATGAATTAAAATTAAATGTTTAGGAAGTTCTGCTCAACCAGGCAGTTAATTGTCATGGTGCTAGCTTCATCACCTCCAGTTAAAGGAAAGGCAACAAGAAATCTCATTCTCAGATACTTTCCAGCAAACTTTGCTGCAAATATACATAAGATGTGAACAAAATCCTGATCAGCTTCGATTTTCTTGCTTTATTTTTCCTTCATCACTCCCTCAATATGGCCAAGCAGCCTTCCAATCCTCACATTTAAGTAACACCTGAAGAATGACTGAAGCCAGTGGAATAGTATCCCGCCAAGGAGTTAATCCCTTCCAATAAGGAAGAGAGGGGTTTAGCAAATTAGCAAGAAAGAGAATTGCTGTTATATAGCTGTAAATGTATTTGCATTACATATAAAATTATACAGAAAACTGCTCTAGGTGTCTCATGGTACAGATCATGGCTAAATTACATGCTTCCCCACCAATGGGTTTTTAAATGGGAATGGGGAGGAGCATGAAATTGAGTGAATGGGATTCTCTTTGAGTTCCTGTCCACCCTAACAAAGCAGTGATTTTACACTGGAGAGGCAAGGCCTCATGTAATATAATTGTGCTTGCCCCAGTTGAGACCTTAAGTGGCCAAAGCTGTTTAGCACTCAGCCTCAACCTTTAGGCAGGCAGAGGATTTACCCGGCTTGGAAAAGCCCAAAAATGCATGGGCTTAGATCTTGGCAAGAATTTTGCGGGAATGGGGTACTGCCTCCATCAGAAGCCTGATGCGGTTGCCCCCCAACCCACCCTTAGGGTCCAGTAGTTACTAGACATCCCTTTTGCTCCAGCCTCACCCTATTCCACTTTCCCCGCTCACCACTCCAAAAATCACCCCTTTGATTGCCCCATGCCTTCCCTATCCTTCCCGTTCTGGGACTCCTTAAACTTACCTTATCTTCTGGTCTTGGGACCTCAGGTTCAGACCTCTTCAGTCTACTCCAGTTTATGTTGCTGCAGGGACTAGAGAGCTGTCAGCCAATCCGGTCAGGATTTCCTCCCAGATGAGGGGCAGGAATCACACCTGCAGTCAATTGACACTCGTTTGAGTGTGAGTGGCTCAGGGGCAGGAAGGGAAGCCCTGGCATCCAAAAAATTCAGGCCCATGTGTATAAAACAGAAGCACCAATAATTCTCAACAAGTAATATACTTAATATATCTCCCTATATTAGTTTGCAAATTAATATAATAGTTGCCAATATCAAACAAATCTTACCACAAAAGCAAGTCAACTAAAAATACTGTTGAGTTCAATATAAATCAACAGGTGGTCCTGCTCAAAACAGCAGAAACAAATTCCAATATACCTTTTTTCACTTCAAGTGAATTACACATATGAATAAGTTAAACATACTGTTGTAGTCATGAGTATATGATTAACTAATGTGCACTACTGTATGCATTTTACATAACACACTGGCTCCACATATACAACACAGTTTACCTTTTAATTCTCTGCTCAATGTTTGGATTGCAATAAAAGTTTGCTCATTTCTTGATTTAAAACAGACACTGGATTATCCACCAGTGTAGCAATAAAACTGCCTTATAATCTTGAGTATGTAGATAAACAATAACGTTACTGCAAGGAACTTTCATTCCATACTAATTATTGGAATATACCATAAATTGTCACACAAATCTCCTCTTTAAAGAGGACAGATTGAAAATAGAGTTGATGGAATGGGTTGAAACCAGTAAGCGGTTTCAAATAAGATATTTACATGAATGAACGATACACAGTTCTCACAATATCAATATCCTCCACGTGTATTTCCTTGCATTCCTGGGTTTATGGAAGCAAAAAATAGAACTCACTTTCTCTCCAAGCAGAAGACCTTTCATACCAGCTTCATTCCTCAGCCCCAAGCTGAGTTAAGCTTTTGAATGTGGACAGCTTTTGGCTGTTCAATTCAAAAGTCACATGCATAATTCTCCTATGTAAACTATTGCCTTAAGCTGTTGAAATGAATTCTCCGGTTGTGAAGTTTTAATCACAGAGAGCTCAAGCCATTCAGGGATCTGGCTGTTCCTTCAAAGGCCTCAGCAATGTTTGTCAATCAATGTCACTACACCAAGCTGCAAAGGAGTACCACTGATGCGAGACCTAGAGGCTTTGAGGAAACATAAAGAGCAGCATCTCATCTTTTCTTTAGGCACTTTACAGCTTCCGCCTCAACACTGAGTTCAACAAATACTGCATATCAATGAAGCAGCTTGGTAATTTTTTTGTGTTTATATCTAATTCAATCCAATCAAACTCCAATTCAAGGTTGAACAAGTGAGATGTTCCCGATCCAGGCTGACAAGACAAGCTTGCCACTCTGGCCTTGGTCTTGATCTACCTGATTCAAGCTGATTGGAGCAGGCATTGCTCCTTCTCCCAGGCTTGTTGTTATTTGCATCTTAGCCAAAAGGCCTCAATGCTGCTTTAAAAAATTGCTTCAGAAGAAACTACAGTGTAACCTCATGACTTCAGCCAGGTGCAGGACAGCAAAACGACGCTTGATCTTAGCCAAACGGCTGAGCAAAAGTAGAGGCATCAGGAAAAGTGCTGGCACAGTGGAGTTGACTGTCCTCAGTTTGCATGCGAAAACTAACCATGTGCGTTTTGAATGATATTGTTGAGGGATAGCTTGTAGACAGGAACCAGGAGAGGCCAAAGATCGATCTATGGGTGATAACAGAGATAATGAAGTGGAGGCAGGATGTGAGGCCACTGCAAGTGATACTCTGGCTACGATATAATAGACAAGACTACAACCAGAAGTCTGCAGTCCCACGCAGCTGGGTGACAGTGGAGAGGCATTAGAGGAGGAGGTGCGCTCAACCATGTCAAAGGCTGCAGGATGAAAAGAGATAGGTTACATTTGTCACATTCACAAAGGGTGTCATTTGTAACTTTTGTAAGAGCTATTTTGGTAATGTGGTTCAATGAAAACTTGATTGAAAAGTTTTAATCATAGAATCTTACAGAGCAGAAGGAAGTCATTTGGCCTTTCGAGTCTGCACTGACCACAATCCCACCCAGTCTGTATTCCATAACACCATGCATTTATCCTAGCTAGTCCCCCCGACACTAAGAGGCAATTTAACACCGCCAATCTATCTAACTCACACATCTTTGGCGTGTGGGAGGAAACCTGAGCACCTAGAGGAAACCCATGCAGTCAGGGGTAGAATGTGCAAACTCCACATAGACAGTGACCCAGGCCAGGAATCAAACCCAGGTCCCTGGTGCTGAGAGGCAGCAGTGCTAACCACTGTGCCACCGTATTGCTCAAATATGAGGCTACGGGGACAGGGCCTGGGTGACATTGCAGACTTGATGGGCTGAACGGCCTCCTTCTGCACTGTCGGGATTCTATATTCTATGATCTCAGTGAAAAAGAAGGCCATGAGCTTCATGCACTTATTTTTGGAAGTCAGGACGTAGAAGCCTGGGGGAGGTAGAGGGGGAAGACGAGAAGGCAATCTGTACTAGAGAAAAGAACACCTCCACTAAAGTCCTCTGATTGGTTCAACAGCTCTTGGGAGGTAGCCACTATTTTTAATAGGATTGCAGCCCATTTGATTGGCCATCAGCACCAGATTCCACTGCCTGCAAAAGTTACTCGCTAACCCACCCATCAGCTCCGGTCTCCATTGTGAGATGCCTTCTGCTGCTAGAAAACCCTAACCATTAACTTTGTCTTTCTCTTTACAGGTGTGGAGCTTCTCCAGATGTTTTTGTTTTTATTTCAGAGGTCCAGTATCCTTAGTGTTTTGCTTTTAAGAATCAGTCCAGTTCCTACTCTCCACGCTTTGTGAATTGAATAGAATGACAGCTTACACAAGCAGGAAGTCACAAGGAACCATCTTGACCAAAGTCAAAAGATTTTTGAAACTGTAAATCAGTTGTGTGAGCTCAGACAAATTCACAACTAAAGAAAAATCTCGTGAACATATAGCCTAGTTCAGGTCAATGACACACTGTTAAGAATTATGTTGTGAAACCATAACAATTCATCTCTTCTGAGCTGATTCCAGCTTTACAAGAGTGTCTCTTAACACATTCAATGAAGCAAAAACCTACTCAACCCCAGGCACTTCTTGTGCTTTGTCACTGTATTGCTTTGTGGAGGTGTGTGTAGGCAGAATCCACAAAGCTGCAAGAGCCATTAATATCCAGGGAGCTGGAAGCATTGCATTACTTAGATAATTTGTAGGCAATAAAAAACACCTTTTATCCAATAACCATGAAACATTTTAGGACAGTACAGGTAATGCAGTGAACATTTAACTAGTGTGTTGTGTGAACATTTGTTCAGTTGAGACAAACTATGAAAGGGCTGAAACTGACGCCCAATTTGGGGTTGGGTTCGCATTAACAGTAACACCTAATGTTTTCAGAGTTATGTCAACATGGTGAGAAAAATAAATAGGTTTTGGATTACCACACGTTGTAATTTATATATATGGCCTGGATTTAAAAATTCAGTGCAATTTGCAGATGACACCAAACTGAGAAGAGCAGTGGAATCAAACGACGCAGCTCAGAATGAGTTGGGCACAATATATATGTTGCTGGAACAATAGCAGGTGAAAATGAAGGCAGATCAGTGTGAAGCACAGCAGATAGACTAGAAAAATAAATTATGCTGCGATAATTGATTGCTGAAAGAGATCTCAGAAAATTAGTGGATTTAATGTTCAACATGTCCAAATACATGAAAGCGGCAACAATGAAGCCAATGGAACATTGAACGAGATGATCAAAACAATTCCTAGGATCTCACTGGATGAACTAATTTAGATGGGCTGAATGGCCCTCCTCATCCATAATCATCCTACAATCTCACAGAATTTTTGGGACCATGTTCTCTTATCTTAAACAATGCCAGCTAGTGGAAACTTTGAAATAATCAGCAGCTCTTAACTGTTATTATATCCCTGAACAGCAAGGATCTGTGCTAGGACCCCAACTGTTCACATTTTATATTAATGATTTGGATGAGGGAACTAAATCTATCATCTAAATTTGCAGATGATACAAAGTTGGGTGGGAGGGTGAGCTGTGCAGAGGATGCAGAGATGCTTCAGTGCAGTTTGGACAGGCTGAGTGGGTGGACATATACATGGCAAATGTAGCATAATGTGGATAAATGTGAGGTTATTCAGTTTGGTAGCAAAAATAGGAAGGCAAATAATTATTTGAATTGGTGTATGTTTAGAGAGGTGGATACTCAACGAGACCTTGGTGTCCTTGTGCATCAGTCACTGAAAATAATTGCACAGGAACAGCAGACAGTAAAGAAGGCAAATAGTATGTTGGCCTTCACAATAAGCAGAATTGAATATAGGAATAGAGATGTTTTACTGCAATTGCTAGGGCATTGCTGAGGCCACACCTGGAGTTTTGATGTCCTCATCTGAGGAATGATGCCCTTGCTATAGAGGGAATACAGTGAAGGTTTACCAGGCTGATTTCTGGGATGGAAAGACTGTCATACGAGGAGAGGCTAAGTCAGTTAGGATTATATTCACTGGAGTTTAGAAGACTGAGTGGGGATCTCATAGAAACTTATAAAATTCTAACAGAGTTAGACAGGTAGGATTCAGAAAGAATGTTCCCAATGATAGGGGAGTCCAGAAGTAGGAGTCATAATTTGAAGATAAGGGGTAAATCTTTTAGAACTAAGAGGGGAAATTTCTTCATCCAGAGAGTGGTGAATCTGTGGAATTCACTACCACAGAAAGTTGTAGGGGCCAAAATTGTGATTTCAAGAAGGAATTAGATATAGCTCTTGAGACTAAAGGGATCAAGGGATATGGGGGGGAAGGGGGATCAGGATATTGAATTTGATCATAATGAATGGCAGAGCAGGCTCGAAGGGCCGAATGGCCTACTCCTGTTTCTATTTTCTGTGTATGTTCACATTATTTGGCTACACTTAATATGGCTTTCATTGACATTGCCAAACACCTAACTTGTTTGTTTCAAATTCTTCTTTCTGTTATTTTGTAATAACCAGATTGAAACAGCCATTAACATCCAGACCTGGGAAACTTAACATAAACTCATGAAATCGCTGACAAAACAAGCTCATTTTCATTTGGACAAAGCTCACTTGAAAGACAAAATTTACTCTGTGTTGAATTGCTCCAAGATCATATTAAGTTCTTCTTTCTTTGTAGAAATGATATGCCCTAGAAGAAATATAGGGATCTTAAATAATGAAAGGATTTTGCACAGCTGGAATATTTCATCAAAGATCTGTATTATATAAATCAATCATTTGTAAGGCAAATGTGGAACTGAGCTTTTTCTTTCATTTGAAAGTTGATTGATGTATTGTTATATACGAGTGTACATACAAACATAATACTCCAGAATCACTTCATACCACACTTTCTGCAATATTTGCATAATGTTTCATATTATGACATTTGTTGCAACACAAAGACATGGCAAGAAGTTTGATATATTAATGTAGAACACAATACAGTGAAGTTATTTATCCTCTTCTCTGTCACTGGAACAGAATTGGTGTATCATTTAATGACAAAACGTTATCAGAGTGTCACCAGGACTTACAGCTATAAAGTGAGTGAAGAAATTTGAGCTTGGCTGAAGAGTCACCTAGACTCAAAATGTTGGCTCTATTCACACTCCATGGATGCTGGCAGACCTGCTGAGATTTTCCAGCATTTTCTGTTTTTGTTTCAAATTCCAGCATCCACAGTGTTTTGCTTTTATCTTTTGCATAGATGTGCTGGATTCCTCCATCATTGAGGATGGGGATATTTGCGAAACCTCTTTCTCCAGTGAGTTATTCAATTGCCTATCACCATTCACAACTGGATATGTCTGGTCTGCAGAGCTTTGATCTGATCTGTTGGTTATAGAATCACTTAGCTCTGTCTACCACTTGTTACTTATGCTGTTTGGCATACATACAGTCCTGTGTTATAGCTTCACTAGATTGGCACCTCATTTATAGGTATGCCTGGTGTTGCTCCTGCACGCTTCATTGAACCAGGGTTGATTCCCTGGCTTGATGATAATGGTAGAATGGGGGATATGCCAGGCCATAAGATTACAGAAAAGGCTGAAATATTTGCAGCAATCTTTAGCCAGAAACTGAATGGATGATCCGTCTCAACCTCTCCCAGAGGTCCCCAGCATCACAGATGTCAGTCTTCAGCCAATTTGATTTACTCTACATGTTATCCAGAAATGACTGAAGGCACTGGACACTGGCTATGGGCCCTTACAATATTCCAGCAACAGTACTGAATATTTGTGCTCCAGAACTTACCATGCCTCTAGCCATGGAGTGTGTTTCAGTACAGCCAAAGCACTAGCATCTACCTACCCAGCAATGTGGCAAATTGCTCAGGTATGTCTTGTGGACAAAAAGCAGGAAAAATGTGTGCCGGACAATTACTGCTCATCAGTCATTAGTAAAGTGACGGAAGGGTCATCAAGTAGCTCACAGAATCTCAGTTTGGGTTCCGCTTCTGACCTCATTACAATCATGGACTAAAGTGCAGAACTCCAGATGAGTGTGACTTTCCATCAAGGCAGCATTTTGACTAAGTGCGTCCTCAAGGAGCCCAAGCAAAACTGGAATCAGTGTGAATCAGCAGGAAAACTTTCTGCAATTTGGAGCCATTCCTATCACACAGGAAGATGGTTATGGTTGTTGGGGTCAATTGTCTCAGTTCCAAGACATAACTGCAGGAGTTCCTCAGGGTATATCCTAGGCTCTATCATCTTCAGCTGCTTCATTCTTTCTTCCATCATAAGATTAAAAGTGGGGATGTTCATTGATAATTGCACAAAGTTCAGCACCATTTGCAACTGCTCAGATACAATTCACATCCAAATGTACCAAAACCTGAACATATCCAGTCTTGGGCTAATAATTAGCAAGTAACATTTGCACCATATAAATGCCATGTATTAACAATCACCCTTTGACATTTAATGACATTGCCACTGCTGAATCTCCCACTATCAACATGATAGGGGTTACCATTGACCAGAGATTGAACTGGACTAGCCAGTTAAATACTGTGGCTATAAGAGCATGTCAGAAACTCAGAATCCTGCTGCAAGTAACTCATTTCTGACTCCCTAAAGCCTGTCATAGAATCATTACAGTGCAAAAGGAGGCTATTCGACCCACGAAAGTCTGCACTGACCACAATCCTATCCAGTCCCTATTCCCATGCTTATCTTGCTAATCCCTCTAACACTAGGGTCAATTTAGCATGGCCAATCAACCTAACCCACACATCTTTGCACTGTAGGAGGAAACTGGAGTATCCAGAGGAAACCCACGCAGACATGGGGGAATGTGCAAATTCCACACAGACAATGATTCAAGGCTGGAATTGAACCCGGGTCCCTGGTGCTGTGAGGCAGCAGTGTTAACCACTGTGCCACCATTTCACCCACTGTCCATCAACTATAAGGTACAATTCAGGAGTGTGATAGAATACTCTCCTCTTGCCTGGATGAGTGCAGCTCCAACAACCCTCAAAAAGAACCATCCAGGACAAAGTAATCTGCTTGATTGGCATCCCATCCACAAACATGCATTTACTTCATCACAGGCTAACAGTTGCAGCACTACGTACCATTTACGAGATACACTGAACGAACTCATCAAAGCTCCTTAGACAACATGTCCAAACCCACAACCGCTACCATATAGGAGGAAAAGGGCAGTAGATACTTGAGAACACCAGCACCTGTGAGTACTCATTCCGAGCCACCCCATCCCGACTTGGAAATATATCGCTGTTCCTTCACTGGTGCTGGGTCAATTCCTGGAAATTCCTCCCTAAAAGCATTGTGGTTGCACATACACAATGTGGACTGCTATGGTTTAAGAAGACAGCTCACTACCACCTGTTCAAGGGCAATTAAGTTTGAGTAATAAAAGCTGGCCTAGCCAGCAATGCTCACATTCCATGAATGAATTTTAAAAAGCAGGTGGATCATGACAATGCAGCACTACTGTGGCACTAACAGTGCTCTTTGGTGTTTTTTTTTAAATAGTATGAACACATTTTATTTAAATCGTATATATTTAGCTCCAGTCACAGCCCTCTCTTAATGTGCCACAGCTGAATATGACATAAATGGCATTAAGGATTCCCCCACCAGCATTACTCAATGGCTTCATCAATTTACAGGTTAGTTTCTGAATTGTTTCTTCTGGCTGTTGCTGCAATTTTACACTGGACAACTTACCCATACTTGTTTAAAGTTTTAGCAGTGTACAGGGAATGATCTGATTCATGCTGAAGTACTTTTTTGGCGACTTGAGGCTCATACAGCAATCGATTGCATCAGATACATGTGGTCTAGTGGTTCTCCCCCCTGGAATTGAGCATGACTGAGAGAATGAGCCCATGCAGAGAAGACAAGCTGCTAGAAGCAGTGGGAAGCTGAGAAAAGAGCTCCTTAGGAAGCAATTCTCTTATCTAACTGCTGGCACAATCAAATGTTTGAGTCGTCTTTGCTTCAAAAGAGGTGAAGACTTAAAACTGCTAATGGCTGTAGCCATGACAGCAATCTCAAACTAAGACAAAAGCAGCATGCCTTTTTTTGTCAAAATGACTGTAGCTGTTTTTGTGCATCTGGCTCCTTCCAGGCTGCTACTAGAGTTATAAGAATATCTGCGCTAACCTTTCCTCCTTCCCTGGTTCTTATCCAATATTTCACCTTGGGCAAATTCCTCCACTAGCTTAGCCTTAAAAAAACATGCAGCTGCTGCTGGCTGTAAGTGTGAGACTGCGTGATGGCATCTCTTCACCTTTACTGCTTTCTTCCTCTTTCTTCACTGATTGGGAAGGCTCAGTTTTTTTTTAATCTGTAAAGTAAGAGGTCAAAGTGTTGGGTTAAGCAGAGAGGAGAAAAGGCTATCAGCAGCTTGTAAGTCAAAGATATTGTAAAATATGAGGGAAAAGTTTGATAAGAAGAGGAGGATTAAGTGTTTTGCAAAGTTATCATCAATCAATTCAGCCTGCCAGTGCCTTTGACTTCAGTGATATCCATTCCTGTGATGGTCAACATGGTTTCTCCATGGAGACCAAGACATTCCTGAGAACCTGATAATACCAGAAACAATTGTGGAAGACAGTACCTCAGTTGAGGATGATTCAACACCCAGTCAACCTCCGAACCCAATGTCGACTCCAGCTGAGGCAACTATAGACAACATCTAAACTAAACCAAAAACACCAGAAGTTGCAGTCAACATGGAAAAGCAGATGCTTGAGCTTCACCAACAACCACCCAGAAATCACATTCTCGGAAACATCTAACGTACCGACTGCGCATATCGTGAATTTTGATTGTTAACGTAATATTCTATTTCACTGCAGGAAGCTCGAATGTAAAGGGGAAGGAAAGTATTGCGTTTTCATGTGTGTTACGAATTAGAACAAGGTCACTTTAAGAGTCCAATCATGTGGCTTATTGATAAAGTCATTGTCAGTTTAGGCAAGCTAACAGTTTATCCTAACTGCCTCTAAACACTTTTCCAATAAAATTCCTGTTGGCTTTTGTATCTTTGTATTCTGCAAGCTTGTACATTAAAAATACCACAGGAATCAAACCCGAGAACTTTCCAAAAAAGATTTGGATAAAGTGTTTGAATGTACAGGCTGCAATGAAATAGCATTCAGCATTGCTGCTGCGAACTACACAAGTGTAGTTTGGGTCTTTTAAGTCAGTCAGTTGGATTTCATCTTAGGGGGCGATAGTGAAAAGTTAAAGTTTATTATTAGTGTAACAAGTGGGCTTACATTAACATTGCAATGAAGTTACTGTGAGAATCTCCCAGTCCCAACACTCTATTGCCTGTTTGGTACAGAGGGAGAATTTAGCACAGCCTAATCAGCATATCTTCCCAACTGTACGAGGAAACAGGGGCACCAGGAGGAAACCCACGCAGGCATGGGAAGAATGTGCAGACTCCCCAAAAACAGTGACGCAAGCCAGGAATCAAACCCGGGTACCTGGCGGCAGTGCTAACTACTGTGTTACCAATTTGAGTCCAAGTGGATTCTGTGCTTAAACTGACGATAAAAAAAGCAACATACTGCAGGAACAGGAGGCTGTGCACAGGCTGAATACAGAAATGTAGTGGATCAGCAAAACTATTGGCTGGAAGAAACTGAATCGTTACGATTCTACCTTCAGCACAGAACAAAACCTTCTGTTTCTGCAGTATGCAGTTCTTTTCTCATCAGTTGTAGTGTCAGCTTTCAACCAAATTCACTGTCACTTCACCATTCAAGGGTGAAATCAAACAGAATGACACGGAAATGACCCATAACAGTCTCAATAATAGGATAGAATTCTACATTTGGGTTTGAGTGGAAGAAGAATGAGTCATGAGTTGAGGTTTTAAATTGAGGCAAAGCTGATTTTAGATGGGATGAGGCAGAAATTCACAACACAAAAGATAAGGCAGAACTGTATTGGATAAAACTACAGGGATGGATTTTCAAAAGAAAACATTCAATAAAATACAAAAACTTTACATACCCATAAAGGTTAAGTGATCTACTTCTGTAATAAACAAGCATGGTTGACAAGAGAAGTGAGGAGTAACATTTCTATAAAGTTAAAAGAAAGCATGTGGACTGGGAAAAATACAAACCACAAAGGGATACGAGTTCTTGTGCTGGGGAGGTGTTGGGGCTCTCTCCACAAAGGGGGTGCCATTTTTTGGTTTCCTCGTCCAGTTCCTTCTCTATATTTGCTATGAGAAATGTTGATTATTGTATTTATAACAGCTGCCTGGTGTGTTTCAGAGCCAGGACAAAAATGAAAATACCTGGCAGCTGTGAAATAAAGCTTTAAAAAAAATGGGTGTTTCATGTTTCATTCATGTTGCCTGTGTCACAGAATGGGTGCTCACGTTTTACCATTTATCTGATGCTGAATTGTTGGAAGCTTTAGCATTAAGCTCTTTTGGTGTCTCTAAGCGATCTTAGTCCTTTGCTGAAACACGAGATATTTTTGTTCTGTAAACCAACTAGCCATTGTTCTGAAATCTTTGCTAGGGTCTTGCTTTGATTTAACCCACTTAAAGCTTTAAAATTTATCTATCTGTGTCACAAGTAGACAAGTAGACTTACATTAACACTGCAATAAGACACTGTAAAAATCCTCTGGTCGCCACACTCCAACGCCTGTTTGGGTACACTGAGGGAGAATTTAGCATGGCAAAATATGCAAACTCTGCATATTTTCAGTAACCTGAGCCGGGAAGTGAACCTGGGTCCCTAGTGCTGTGAGATAGCAGTGCTAACAACTGTACCACCAGGCTAACATGAATGAAAGTACATGCAAAGTACACAATTTGTTGAATTGATAGATTTCATTAAATTCTGAGTTTAGTTAAAATAATCATTAAAGCAAGGCAATGTTGATCTTTATATTCCAAATAAGCCTACTCCCACTGTAATTCATCTACCTTGAGCAGCATATCCTTCTGTTTCTTTCTCCCTCACGTATTTATTGAGTTTTGCCTAAATGTCTCTACAATGTTTACCTCAGCAACTTCTAGTGATAGTGTGTGCCACATTCTAACCATATTCTGCAGAAAGAAGTTTGATTTATTGTTGACTGTAATGTATTTATGGCTTCTAGTTGCAAGCATGTTATCGTAAAATGAAATGCACTGCAGAATCTGTGGAATTCATACGAAACTATTTCTTCAGAGTTGTCAGATACTTGTTGTGAGTCATATTTCCAAGTGTCAAACTTCATGAAAATAAATCACTTGCTGCCATGGTAGCTGTGCAAGGCCCATCACACTTGGATACTTCAAAGCTGATATGTCGCATGCAACAAGGTATCTGAGATTGCACCCACCTCAATACAACTAAATGCCAGTGCTTCTTCTCCTGCTCTGTGACACTCTGAAGTTAACCAGGTCATAGCTTCAGACACAAGCTTGTGGCTTCACTGCAGCAATGTTTGAACAGATGTCAACATTTTCCGACAGTTACATATCTAATAGTATAAATATTCACCCAATGTAAACTGGGGGATTTCTCACCATTTTGGCCACAAGTTTCAGTTTCTTCATCCCTCCTGCTGGCTTCAATTGTATTGAGTTCCTCTATTCTTCGAGTATTCATTTTATTTGTGGGTACAATTCCATCACAAAGATCTTTTGTTCATTTATAGTGAAAGACAGGACCTGAAAATGCAGAAAAGTTGCCAAATTATTTGGTCAAAAATAGGTTAACATTGAGAATTTGAACTTCCACATCAATTTAGATAGATTTTAAGTTCAGATCTTCCTTAACTTTTTGCCCATCTTTTGAAGATCCATGAGTTGTTTTCCAGAGACCAGGAATGTTAGACCAGACAATTATCCACATCAGTTCTTAAATTCTAAAAAAAGACAAAAATAATTAATTGAAAGCAACTGAACTGCTCGATATTCTACCTCATCTGTCAATACATGAAAATGACTAATCTTTTATAAAGAAAAAAAGTTAGAAACTTAGCTTAAAAGACTACTGCTCCTATTTAGTGAGTACTTACTATAAACCTTGTAATATCGTTGTTGATACATAGTGTCAGTACTTTGACTGTAATCATTCATAGTGAACCTAATACAGTAAGTGATAATTATAGTGTTACAGTTGTCAGTAAATAAAGTGTGTGAGTAGTCCATCAAGTTTTATCTTGCATCTTACAAGTGTGTTTACAATTCTTAGCAAATACCTGTTACATTATATTCACTGGAGCATTTGAGATCTTCCTGGAATTCTCTGAGCAGGGTGGCCCAGTGGCACAGTGGTTAGCACAGCTACATCATAGTGCCAGAGACCCAGGTTTGATTCCCAGCTTGGGTCACTATCTGTGTGGAGTTTGCATGTTTCCCCTTTGTCTGCATGTGTTTCCTTCGGGTGCTTAGGTTTCCTCCCACAGTCCGAAAGAGGTGCTGGTTAGATGCATTGGCTGTGCTAAAATTTTCCCTTGACATATCCAAACAGGTGGAGACTAGGGGTTTTCACAGTAACTTCATTGTAGTGTTAATGCAAGTCTAGTTGTGGTATTAATAAATAAACTTAAAACTTTCAAACCTTAAACTCTTGTCAATTTATAGTGGCCACAATGCTGCAACAATCGAAGAGCACGTAGGCAGGGTTCACTGGACTTGCACTTGCCCATACTGGAGGTTGAAATAAATCAAAATCTATTCCAGTATTGTGTGCCCTACAGGGGATTTTGGACTTGCGTGAATAGCCATCAGAAGTGTATCTGTCTAACCAATTGGAATGAAGCTGGTCAAGTATTCACATCTTAAACTAGGACACTACCTGCGAGGTAGGCTGAGATTAATGTTCAAGGACTCCTTGAAAGTGAACCTCAAGAAATATGTCATGGTCATTGTGGACTGGAGTTAAAGAAAATACATATGAAACTTGGGAGTGATCTCAAGCAGTGGCATTTTTTTTTTGAACAATAAAAACCAGAAAGACAAGACAGTCCCAACAAGTTCAAGACAATTCCCCCTTGCCTGTAATGTGGAAAGCCATGCAGGTTTGCAATCAGGCTGCGCAGCAATGTTAGAACATAAAATAAGAAACTATTACCTTTGATCATGACAGGAAACTGATGATGACTTCCAACCCGGTTATATCAGGGACTATATGTCCTGCTTATACTTTCAATCCCATACAAATATGGCTTTACAAAAAGAAAGCTCACCTCATCCATATTTATCTATCATCCCCCTCCTTTTCACTCCAAGAATATCTTATCCCTACTTTGTCCAATACTTTCAAATTTCCATTTCTCTCTTTTGGCTCACTTTTTATCAAGAATCTAGAATTTATTAATAATAGCAACGTTTGAATCCATCTAACCTTATATCTGTGTTTTCAGCAAAATTTTCTCCCCTTATGTCACCACTTTAGCACTGTGTCTGTTTACTCATGCTCTAATTATTCTGTTAGTTCTAAGTCATTTCTGCAAATTCAACAAGCTCAGCCAATTATGTAATCTCATGTATATATATGTGTAATCTCATGTATTCACCCTCTCACATTCATCCAGGCAAGCAGAGAGTAATCCATCACACTCCTGATTATGCTGAGTAAACTGTCGATGGGCTTTGGGGAGTCAAGAAGTGAGTGACTCTGCAGGATTCTCAGCCGCTGGCTACTCTTGCAGCCACAGTGTTTAGATAGAACATAGATGTCTGGTCTAGTTCTGCTTCAGGTCAACAGTAACCATCCAGATGTTGGTAATGGGGGAGTCAACAATGGTAATGCCATTGAATGTCAAGGCACGATGTTTGGATTCTCTCTTCTTGGAGATGGTCATTGCCTGTTACGCATTTGGCACAAATGTTGTTTGCCACTTATCGGCCCAGGCCCGGATACTGTCAGGGTCGTGTATAAATGGGCACAGACTGCTTCAGTATCTGAAGGAATCATGAAAGGTGCTAAACATTGTGCAATCTTCTATGAACATCCTCACTTCTGACCTTATGATCGAAGGAAGGTCATTAATAAAGTAGCTGAAGATGGTTCAGCCTAGGGCATGGCTGAGAAACTCCTGCAGTGACGTTTTCACTATAAACACTGTGTAATATTTGCATTATTTGTCTGGTTTGTAGCAAATTGATTTTTGAAAACAACTATTATGGCACTATTTGACATTTTTCCACTAAAACGAAGGAATAAAATTATTTAACTCAAAGTGAAATTAAAGCTACGATAAGTATCTCAGCAATACAAAATCAAGTGTGAATGAGCCTTTTCACTTCACTCTCTTTCCATGTGTACTCAGATACAACAGGCAGAATTTTAGTTGTCACCATTGGGATGAAATGTAGTTCTAGAGCCTGGAACTGCCAACAGTGGGATCCTGAGGGAGATTTTGGAGGAGGCAGCCAATGAACTGGCTTCCTCTGGAAGTCCCATCCAGTTAAAGATGGTGTGTGGGCTCCTGAGTTGATAAGACCAACATAAGGCCATCCAACACGGAACAACAAGCAGCCCCACCATCAAATGGAGGCACAAGGGCACCTCCATTCCAAATTGTGATGTACCTGCTCAGAGCTTTGACTCTGTGTGAGTAGAAGGCAAATTTGTTGTGTGAACAAATACGATGCATAAAGGTTTCCTCCAATTCAGTAATCCATTAGCCTCTTTAAATTCCTTTTCTTCAGCTTCTAGCAGTTTAGCTTGTAACAATATCTGGTTTTCTTTTTCAAAATTAGAAACACAGAAAATAGGAGCAGGAGTCAGCTTTGAGCCTGCTCCGACGTTCGACATAAACATTTTCAAAGGCCGATAGAAACCAGTCTGAAAGGAAGGCCCAAAGCAGGAGAGAAATCCCTTACATGGGCCAATTCCCTTACATGTTCACTGGTTTCTGCAGGGAGCTAGGAGATTACAAGACCGGTTACCTGACTGGTTACGATGGGTATTCCCTGAGGGTAAAATCAAGGGCATCCTTCTAATGTTGTCTGGGTTGTGCAGCCAGCATATGGGAGACTTATTGAACCAGGGGATCATCAGGAGATGGGTGGTAGCCTCCCAACAGCAGACCATGTAGCTATCAGAGCCAAAGCTTCCATTCAATGGGGAAGACACTGCGCTAATAAAAGCTCGCAACCAGGGTTGTGACTGTTACTGTGGTGGGCTTTTCTATTCAATGGCCTTAACCCTGTTGGCCCTTCATATACCCCCTCATTTGTGGCCAAATCAGAACTCCTAGTAATGGCAACATCATTGACACGCATGTAAAATGTTATTATTTTGCACACTGATCTCACCACTATTAGCTTACTCCACAACATCCTGGTTTCCTTACTGGAATTGGCTGCTCAGTATGTATGGAATGAATCAGGAGTGGTGTGGCCAATTAGTAGCTAACAGTTCAGCTTTTTGATTGCTTTGCAATTCAGTATTGATTTGCTGGTGTGGCAGAAAATCATTAAAAGATATAGAAATAAACATCAAGTAAAAATCAGTACAAGGAGAAAGTCTAAGACTGTAAAAGTCATTACCATCATGTGGTATCCAGAGACTGTGGCTGTGAATTACAGTATCTAGCAGTATGAGAAATAGAACAAAATAAATACAAAAAGCAGTTACATTTTCATTACATTAAACCTTCAAATATGTGGGCTCTGCTTTGGTCAATACAAGCAAGATAATTCTGAGTTAAATGTGTAAACTTAAAATAGCTGTATTAAGATGCCCAGGAATGATGTTGGCCCTTTCAAGCGCATTCAAATGTTAATTAAAAAGGATAACTATGGTTAGTTAAGGCACGGTAACATTGATTGGAATCAACAATTACTAATCAAAAATACAACCTTGAGAACTCACTCAGCTTCTCAACTGAAAATGAAACCTTACGATGAAGCAAAGGGAATGCATTACAATATTGATGTGAAACACAAGGACATGTATTTTGAAGTTATTGGTGAAAGGATAACGCTTTCTACTGACTTCAATAAAGCCGCCTATAAACCTATAGCGGCCTCTACAGCATCAGTTTCCTTTATTCCAACATGTCTTCAAATCTGGCACTATCAATGGGGTCCAGCAACAATGCATGCAGCAATCTGACTGATCAGCCATTCTGATTGGAGAGTTCTCACATGGCAATGCATGAAGTAGTGTTAAAATTCATACCTTATGAAAGAGTAGAGAAACAGAATTGAAGATTGGGTCAAATTATGGAATTGAAGTAGAAGGTGAAATATAATGGATAAACTAAAATATAAAATGGCCCAGAAGGCCTTCCCACTACTGCCCAGCCTACCCCTACATCCTCACAATTTTATGATGGGACTTTGACTCTTGGAACTGCTTGTAGTCCTGGTGGGCAGTGCCAAGGTGCCTGGTGGGCATTACAGAAGTGCCAGACTGGTACTGTCCAAGGGGCATCCCCCTGCCTCCCTGCGGGGCCTTAATGGCCTCCTGTTCCACTGGCGAAGCCAACACGTCTGTTCCCCATTTATGGGGGCAGGTGTTTTCCTCGACAGAGAGAATATCACCTGGCAAGGCCATAAAGGCAAGTGAGCCCAGACGATTGAGTGCCGGGCTCACTAAACACATGCTAATCAACATTAAAATATATTAATATAATTTATTCAGTCTCTCGCCCATTTCCAGCAAGAGACTGACCTCCTGCTCTCATAAGATAACGAGAGCCAAGAAATGGGGCGTGATCCTGATTTCTCAGCTCTTGCGTGATTTTACCAGCCTAGGAGCAAGTCAATAAAATTTCGCCCAATACGTTATCAAGAAAAAGTTATCAAACTGTAAAAATTGCAAGGCCGTAGGGAAAGAAAGAAGGCAAACTTAAACTTTTATTTTTATTCATTCATTCCATGACAGCATTGTTGACAAGGCCAGCATTTATTCCCCTCCCCTATGCTACTGAATGCGGTGCTCAGCCATTTCAGGGTGCAATTAAGAGTAAACCACATTGCAGTGAGTCTGGAGTATTACACATGCCTAATGTTATAGTTCGTATGTTTTAGAAATTGAATTTTAAATGCAAGTTGAGTGGGAGAGCAACCTTGGTAAACATCTAGAGGCTGACAAATCACACATGCTTAAAATAATTACAAATCAAAAGATAACTTCAACTGATCATCCTGACTCAAAATATTGGCTCTATTCTCTCTCCACAGATGCTGTCAGACTGCTGAGATTTTCCAGCATTTTCTGTTTTTATTTCAGACTCCAGCATCCGCAGTATTCTTGCTTTTATCTGGTAACTTGTACTTGCTGGATGAGGTCAGAGGAAAAGACTAAGAGTCATGAAACAGCAGGTGAGCTGACTTAGCTACGAAAACTGGCAACATGAAGTCTGCAGTTATTCCAGTAAAGGGTATGTTATTCATGTGGTTTCTCAGAATTAAGGAAAGCTTTAGAATTAAAAGATAGTTAATTTACATTTCTAATTGGGACCGAATGGCTTCCTTCTGCACTGTAGTGATTCTATGATATTCTATGAAATAACAAGTTGTACCTGAAGTAGAGTAAATATTGGATCTATCATCCATGATGCAGGATTTGATCGAGTATTCAGTACAAGACAAAGTTAGAAAGGAGAAAAACTATTGGAAGATTTGTTTAGCTGGAAGCTAAAGAAGGAAATCTACAATAATCCCATCAATGAAAGACAGTTAACTTTTTTGTAATTATAATTCTAGAAGTAATCAGCTTGATTGCCAATTGAAACTACGAGGGGATATTGAAAACCAAGAACGCTTTCTGATGTTTTAAACCATTGCATAGGAGTCACAGGAAGGGCCATGCTGGATCTATGGAATACAGAGTCATGAAGTTCTAAAGGAAAGTTGAAGAGTCCATTAATCAAAAGCTGATGGAAGACCCCCATGAAATCTTGCACCCTAGAAAATAGCTCAAATGCTGAAGGGAAATTAGAAAGAGAGAGCTGTGATGCGCCTTTTGGGTTAGTTTCAGGAAATGTGAATGAACTGCCAAGATTTTGTAAGGTAAGGAAACTCTTGGGAGTGTGGTGGTGGTGGTGGGATGTTGGTGGGGGAAATGAGGAAAGCCTGGAATAAAAAAGTCAAACTGAGTTCATTGTATAAGTAATTAAAAACTATGGTGTTAAGTTAATAATATTTAATTTTTTGATATACAATGAAGTATGCTTTTGTTTAAAATGGTCCAATCTTGTAATGTAGTTCTTTAGGTTAATTTCTGGGTGTTCCGATTTCTTCTTTAAACCTTACCAGTCCCTAACAGGGTCATAACAGGAGTCACATATGGGTCAGACCAGCTACAGAGTATGAATAAATCATATGGAAGTTCAATGACAATCCAGTAGATTTTCTAGTTGTAATGACGAAGAGTAGCTTTTCATTTTGGATTTATTTAACTAAATTTCAATTGCCCTGCTACCATGCTAAGAATTTAACTTAGTAATATAGCTACAATGCATTGAGAGGTCAACATTTTGTGTGTGGGAGGTGGGGGGGAGGTATAATTAGATATCCTTCTATTGTGTGATTAAATGTTTTAAATGAATCAGACAAGTGGGTTAGTTGTAACAGTACACTCTCTGAATTGTGATAACAACTGCACTAACTCCTTTCACAGATCAAACCAAGTCTTCAACACTGAAATCCTCTAGTGATTCAGGTTCATTGCTGTTTGTGGAATGCAGTGCGATCCCACAGCTGCAAGAAATCATATGAATCAGTGAAGATACTGCATGTGCTGTATGGCTAGTCCCTGAGCAGCACTCTGAAAAGTATCAATTAGTGGCCTTTATTATATGGTCTTATGGAGTAGCCCATACATTTCTGCCAAGCATTGCAGCCTAATGTCGGGCAAAGACTTAAGCATGTTCAGCCTGTCAGTTTTAACAACTAGACTTTCCTCTGAATATCTTGTCATTTCATCCTATTCTATTTTATGATACTGGAAAATAAAGTACTGAGAATGTGCCCTATCAAACAAATAGTATTCATCTTGGTTCAGTCTTCATTTGATTTTGCAAGAATCAGTCCCAATACATATAGACCAGCTTCCCCCTCCCCATCGGAAACAGGACCAACTGTTCTCCCCCAACCTCAACACAGACACAGGCCCAACTCCATCTACTCCACCCTCCCTTCACCTCCCTCCAAGCAGTTGCAACTGACCTCACAAAGACAGACCCAATAATCTTCATTGGTCCAATGTCTGGAGTTTCTGTTCAACAAGCTAGCAGATTTACCTGACATAAAGCAAAGAAAAGAATTCTGAACAAGAGTAGAAAATGCTGGAAATACTCTGACTACAGAGGCTGCTGAGTAAGAGATTTAACGTTTAAGGTCAAGGATCTTTCTTCAGAACTGTTCTGATGAAGCGTCATTGACCTAAAATGTTAACCATGTTTCTCTCACCACAGATGCTGCTTGCCCTGTTGAGTTTTTTCCAGGATTTTCTATGATTATTTCAGAACAAACTGTTACCAGTTTCCCTCATGTGGCGCTCAGGAGAGCACTCAAACTCTAAGCCGTTCTGTTTTATTCCCAGTTTGAATCTGGAAATGGCCCCAACACTAAAGCACAAATGAGATAATGCATATGATTCTTTTTCTCTTACATTTTCAAATGTTATTGCAGATATAACTCTTTCTGACACCTGTATATATGATATCAGCATCCAATTACATACTAGCTTGTGGCCAGGATTTTGTCTTAACATTAGGGCTTGATCAAAATTTAGCCACATTCATCTTTCTTGATGGCGAATTGACCCTCGTCTCTTCAAGTGCACCTCACATACTCAATTCAGAACTGGAACTTCTTATTGTGAATCGTGCAAGCCAAGAACTTCAGGAATTCAGCAATTGAATCTCATGTTCAGCTTCCTTGAATACTAATTAACAATCTGAAAGAACTTAAAAATAAGTCTAATAAACTAAGGAAACTTTTTGTTATTGCAGCTTTACTTTTCTCTCTATATTTCTTGACATCCAAAAACTTGCCATGCCAGTATCATCTGCTCCTCCATATTTCAATATTCCTTGAAGTTTAGAAGAGTGAGGGGTGAACTTATTCAAAAATAGAAGATCCTGAGGGGACTTGACAGGACAGATGGTGAGATTTCTTCTTGCAGAGGGTGGTGAATCTCTGGAATTCTCTGCCCTAAAGAGTGGTGGAGGCTGGATCATTAGAATTATTTAAAGTGGAGGTGGATAAATAATTGAAATGGCCAAAGAAAAGGAGTTGAGGCTGGCATAGATTAGCCATGATCATATTAAATGGCGGAGCAGGCTTGAAGAGCCTGGTGGCTGGCTCCTGCTTCTATTTCTTGTGTTCTTGTTTTGAAACAGGAATTCACTAAGTGCCATTCCCTTACCTTTTCCCCATATCTCTGCATTTTATTTTTCCTCTTCAGATAATGATCCAATTCTCTCTTGAAAACTTTGATTAAATCTGGCTCCTTCACATTTCCAGGCAGTGCATTCCAGATCCTAAAATTAAATTTTATTCTTTTTGTCACAAGTGGGCTTATATTAAAACTGCAATGAAGTTACTGTGAAAATCCCCTAGTTGCCATATTCCAGTACATGTTTTGGTACACTGAGGGAGAATTTAGCATGGCCAATGCACCTAACTTGCACATCTTTGGACTGTGGGAGGAAACCCACACAGACACGGGAAAAAGTGCAAACTGAACCCAGACAGCAAACCAAGTCAGGAATCAAACCCAGGTCCGTGGCACTGTGAGGTAGCAGTGCTAACAATGCTTGCTGTGTGAAATTTTTTTTTTCAAATTGCCATTGTTTCTTTTACCTTAATTCTGTGCCCTCTGGTTCTTGATCCTTCCACCAATAAGAACAGTTTCTCCCTATCGACTCCAAGGCTTGGAAAAGGATGGAAAAGATATAAAATATTAGGGTCTGTGCCTTCAGGGGCACCCCGATCCAACTCACAGCTTTTGTCTTTATTGGCAGCACCATCGCTCTCAAGTGGCCACTCTGGCCTGTGCATTTACACACAAGCACACGGTGGGCTACCTATTCAGGGATAAAGTTACAATGCCTGAGATAGATTGCCTGAAGCAAGAGCTTCAAGAGTCTATACTGCCATTTGTTTTGACAACTAGGGTTCATTCTGGGTAACGTATTCTGCTCTTGGCCTCACTCTCACTCTCCTGCACAGGCTAATTAAAGGACTACAGGAGCTTCCATCCCATCATGATAGCAGAGTGGGCAAGCTGATGAGTTGCAGCTGCAACAAAAGCCAGGCCACTGGAGTATTAAGCAGTGCAAAGAAGAAGCACATCTTGCCAACTTCACAGTTGTCCTGAACTTCTCCTCGATGGAAGAAAGGGAGCGACAGAGAGATTGAGTGAATGAGAGAATGAGTGTGAGACTACGTATTTATTTATGTATTAGTGTCAGAAGTAAGGCTTACATTAACACTGCAATGGAGTTACTGTGAAATTCGCCTAGTCGTCATACTCCGGCACCTGTTCAGGTCAATGCACCTAACCAGTACATCTTTCAGAATGTGGGAGGAAACCCATACAGACACAGGGAGAAAGTGTAAACACCACACAGACAGTGACCCAAGCTGGAAATCGAATCCGGGTCCCTTCACTGTGCCGCCCAAGGTGTGTGAGTGAATGTGAGAAAGAGCGAGTGACAGAAAATCTAAGGCTGGAAGTAAGCAAATACACAGAGACAGATCCTGCTCAGGGAGTACTCACACACACCTCGCCACTCCTTCTCTTCCTGTCTCGATAAAAACCTGTGCACACACCAGGCTGGGAGAGGAGGAAAACCCAAGTTGAAAGACAACTTGCTTCCAACCACCACTTCTGTGTGAATTACGACAGCCCAGACATATCTTAAAATAAGAGAACTCCTGCTTAAATGTATTTATTAGTGCCACACTCCGGTGTCTCTTTGGGTAAACTGAGGGAGAATTTAGCACGGCCAATGCATCTAACCAGCTCGTCTTTCAGACTGTGGGAGGAAACTGGAACACCTGGAGGAGAACGTGCAGGCTCCACACAATGACCCAAGCAGGGAATCAAACCTGGGTCCCTGGCATTGTGAGGCAACAGTGCTAATCACTGTGCCACCATGCTGCCCAGAAGCTCCTGCTCCCTAGAAGTATTGTTCGATTGACAGTTCAGGCTCTCTGATCTCTGTGGTCAATTCCATAATGTGTCTTGACACAAGTTAAGCAGTTTCAGATTTTGGGGTTTGTTAAGCTTCAAAGGGCCGAGATGATTTACATTTTTATTAGCTTGATCCAAATCTTTCTTCATGGGAGAACATTGTCATTGGATTTCATTATTTTTTCAGTTTTTTTTACACATCCCACTAGACATTTTTGTTCTAGAGACTGCAGAATGTGCCAATGGTCAATGAAATACCAGACCTTTTTGTAGGGGACATAAGAGGACATAGGGAGTGATTGGGAGGTCAGAGCAAGAGAGGACATAAGGAGTAGGCGGAGGCATGGATGGAGCATGGACTGTGTTTAGAGGGTGAAAGGGGCTTGGAGGGTGAGGGCTGGATGGGCTTTCTTTTCCCCACTAGGATAAAGTTATATGGCGCTATGATGGGTTTTTTAAACAGCCCACCTCCAAAGGTTGCCTCTGCATATCTTTCCGAGTCAGTTGACCCAACTCTAGTCTGCAATTTAGTCCCAACAATGAAAATCTGCCTTTTCAGACACTTTCCCCCAAGGCAGACAGAATGAGCCAAGAATTTCTCAGCTCCCCTTACCCATCTTAAGGATAAAAATCCGGGCCTGCAAATCCATGCTCAGCGAGGCCAGTTGCTTCTTTCCCTGATGGTAAACTCAGCACCTGACTTTCACTAAGGCTTGCTCTGGGCCCTTGTCCCTAAGGTAATCAGATCACATCTATTTGCCACTAGGCAAAATTAGGAGGAAGTCAAGTGCCCCTCTCCATTATTCCATTTTACCTTGAATTAAAGGAGACATTTTAAAACATAACCATCTTATAAATCATTACGTTTGTAACAATAACTTGATGTGCCATCAGTCAGAGACCAGAAAAAGCAAGGTGCTTTTTAGCATTTCACAAAGGTTAAATTCTGAGCTAAATGCTGTATAAATTGTTGAGTACCAAAGCTTGCACTCAGGCTGAAGGTTGCTGATGAGCTCATAATTAAAGTGTTTCAGTTATTATTTTGAAGATCAGTTAAACTTGAACCGTGGAAGATCTGCAACAATATAAATCTTGCTTATCAAAAACTTGGTGGGAAGATTGTCCCAATCTAGTGGAATACCAACAATACTTCAGCAAAAACTACTGTTGGAAGGAAGTAATTCTTTCCCATTATAAATGAAATACCTCAGTAAATGTTTCTCAGTGGGAAGAATGAACAATATTAAGCACATTGTATATTACATACATTGTATATTAAGCACATATAATAACTTCTCTTTAGGAGTTAGAAGAATAGACTTATGGTGTAAAAATTCTCAGAATGTGGGTATTTATAACAAACCTGGTACTTAATGCCCATCTCTAATTGGTCTGTGAAGGTGCTAAAACAACTGAATGAGCTGCCAAATCACTTCATGTTGCAATTAGGGGTCAGACCAAACAAGGACAGCAAATTTCCTTCCCTAATGGTCATTATTAACGTGATTGTTTTTTAAAAAGAAAATCAAATAAGCTCAGGGTTATTTTCTTAACTGAAAGTTTTTTTATTTAATGAAAAATGGGATCCAAGATGCTGTGGTGAGATCTGAACTCTCATTCTCTGGATTATTAGACCAGGCCTTTGGATTGGTAGTCCAGTAACGTAAGGACTATTATACAGCTTTCATTTTCACAGATCGGTGATCAACAAAAACATTAAAACTGTCACAATTCTAATTGCATATTTACATCCACCAGAAAGGATTGAATGAGACTTCAGTTTAATGGCTGCAATCTCAACTATGCAACGTTCCTTCAGCGCTTTTACTCAAGGGCAATTAGAAATTGGGCAATAAATGATGGTCTTGCTATTCTGTGCAAGATTTTAAAATGAAGTGTAAATCTTAACTATATGCTTAAATTCTGGAGTTCAGCTACCTTCCTCCAAGTTGTATATGCAGAAGACAACCTACCTTAGGTTCCACACTGGGGTGTCTTTGAATCACTGATGCTGCTTGAAAATGTTGAGTATCAAATGATTTCCAGAGAGATATTTTCATGCAGTGTCTCACTAACCTGAAGATCCTGTCTGAAATTAAATTTTAATCTCATTTGATGACATTGGGGAGGCAATGACCCACTGGTATTATTGCTAGACTATTAGTGCAGAAACTCAGCTAATGTTCTCGGAACCATCAAGGCAGATGGTGGTATTTGAATTCAATAAAAAAAAATCTGGAATTATGAATCTACTGATGACACAAAACCACTGTTGTTTGCCGGAAAAAACCTTCTGGTTCACTAAAGTCCTTTAGGGTAGGAAATCTGCTGTCCTTTCCTGGTCTGACCTCAACTGCCCTCAGGCAACTAGGAACGGGCAATAAATGCTAGCCAGTCAGAGGTGTTGTGGAGATGCTGGCGTTGGACTGGGGTAAGCACAGTAAGAAGTCTCACAACACCAGGTTAAAGTCCAACAGGTTTATTTGGTAGCAAACGCCACTAGCTTTCGGAGTGCTGCTCCTTCATCAGGTAATTGGGAGTTCTGTTCACAAACAGGGCATATAAAAACACAAACTCAATTTACAGAATACTGATTGGAACGTGAATCTTAACAGCTAATCAAGTCTTAAAGGTACAGACAACGTGCGTGGAAAGAGCATTAAGCACAGGTTAAAGAGATGTGTATTGTCTCCAGACAGGACAGTTAGTGAGATTTTGCAAATCCAGACTAATTGTGGGGGTTACAGATAGTGTGACATGACCCCAAAATCCAGGTTGAGGTCGTCCTCATGTGTGCAGAACTTAGCTATCAGTTTCTGCTCAACGACTCTCGCTGCCATGTGTTCTGAAGGCCGCCTTGGAGAACGCTTACCCAAAGATCAGAGGCCGAATGCCCGTGAATGCTGAAGTAGTCCCCAACAGGAAGACAGCAGTCTTGCCTGGTGATTGCCGAGCGGTGTTCATTCATCTGTTGTCGTAGCGTCTGCATGGTCTCCCCAATGTACAAAGCCTCAGGACATCCTTTCCTGCAGCGTACCAGGTAGATAACGTTGGTCGAGTTGCAGGAGTATGTACCGCGTACCTAGTGGATGGTGTCCTCACGTGAGATGATGGCATCCGTGTCAACGATCAGAGATTGCTGTAGTAGGGTTGTGTGGTGTCATGGTCACTGTTCTCCTGAAGGCTGAGTAGTTTGCTGCGGACAATGGTCTGTTTGAGGTTGTGCGGTTGTTTGAAGACAAGAAGTGGGGGTGCGGGGATGGCCCTGGTGAGATGTTTGTCTTCATCAATGACATGTTGAAGGCTCCAGAGAAGATGTCGTAGCCTCTCCGCTATGGGGAAATACTGGACGACGAAGGGTACTCTGTCCACCGTGTCCTGTGTTTGTCTTCTGAGGAGGTCTGTGTGGTTTTTTGCTGTGGCGCGTCAGAACTGTCAATGAATCGAGCGCCATATCCTGTTCTTGTGAGGGCATCTTTCAGCGTCTGGAGATGTCCGTTGCGATCCTCCTCATCTGAGCAGATCCTGTGTATACGGAGGGCTTGTCCGTAAGGGATGGCTTCTTTAACATGTTTAAGGTGGAAGCTGGAGAAGTGGAGCATCGTGAGGTTATCAGTGGGCTTGCAGTACAGTGAGGTGCTGAGGTGACCGTCTTCAATGAAGATGCGTGTATCCAAGAATGCAACCAGTTCCAGAGAGTAGTCCATGGTGAGTCTGATGGTGGGATGGAACTTGTTGATGTCAATCATATAGATGCCTCAGTGATTGTTCACTATGAGTCCAAAGGAAGAAAATGTCATCGATGTATCTAGTGTATGGCATTGGTTGAAGGTCCTGTGCGGTGAAGAAATCTTGTTCGAACCTATGCATGAAGATCTTGGCATATTGAGGTGCGAATTTGGTCCCCATGGCTGTTCTGTGTACCTGAATGAAGAGCTGGCTGTTAAAGGTGAAGACATTGTGGTCCAGGATGAAGCAGATGAGTTGTAAAATTGCATCTGGAAACTGGCAGTTGCCAGCGTTGAGTACTGAGGGCAGTTGCAACAGTGCCACTGTTGTGGGGGGATGCTGGTGTAGCGTGCCGAGACATCCACTGTGACAAGGAGTGCTCCTGGTTCAACTGCTCCATGTATGCTGAGTTTCTGTAGGAAGTCTGTAGTGTCGCAACAAAAGCTGGGGGTTCTTTGTACAACGGGTTTCAGGATGCCCTCAACATAGCTGGAGAGGTTCTTGCACAGGGTCCCATTGCCCGATATGATGGGACGGACAGGTGTGTTTGCCTTGTGTATCTTGGGGAGACAGTAGAGATCTCCAACATGGGGAGTACGTGGGATGAGAGCACAGAGAGTTCTCTGAAGATCCGGATCAAAGGTCTTGATCAGAGTGTTGAGTTGACGGGTATGTTCTTTGGTTGGATCTGCGGGTAACCGTCTGTAGTGTTCCTCATTCGGTTGTCGGTACACTTCTTTGCAGTAATCCGTTCTGTTCAGTATGACGATGGCTGCTGGTTTGATGACAATGTTGCGGCTTGTCTTGAGAGCGTGGATGGCGTTGTGTTGTGCTTGGGTGATGTTTGGGGCTGTCTTGAGAGTGCAGCTGATGAATTTGGTGTTGACACACCTCCTGATGGCTTGGGCATACATGTCAAGTCGAGAGCAGCAGCCTTCCAGAGGAGTCCAATTCAATTCTTTCCTCTTCGGTTGCTCACTGCAGATCTCTCTTGTCAGCTGTTCCGGTTCATTGGCTGTCTCGTTATGTTCACTGTTGCCCTCTTGGGGTTTGTGGAAGAACTCCTGCTACCTCATTCGCCTGATGAATTCTTCTGTGTCACTGAGCAGAGACTGATAGCCAAGTTCTGCACACATGAGGACGCCTCAACCTGGATCTTGGGTTCATGTCACACTTTCTGTAACCCCCATGACATGCCTGGACTTGCAAAATCTCACTAACTGGCCTGTCTGGAGACAATACACATCTCTTTAATCTGTGCTTAATGCTCTCTCCACTCAGATTGTCTGTACCTTTAAAACTTGATTAGCTGTAAAGATTCACATTCAAATCAGTATTCTGTAAATTGTGTTTGTGTCTTTATATGCCCTGTTTAAGAACAGAACTCCCACTTACCTGACGAAGGAACAGTGCTCTGAAAGCTAGTGGCATTTGTAACATAAAGAGGGCCTAGTCTTAAGGCTGATAAAATTGGATATCCTAAATTAAAGAATTGGGCATATTAAAAATCAAACAGTCAAACCTCAGGCAGGTCAACTGTAGAATACACAAGCCTGTCTGGGCCTGATTCATCAATCTCCCAAAGGTCGTTGCACCTTACTGATACTTAGCAGGAGATCATTGCACCCCATTGAAACGCACTAGCCTATTGTTAGAAGCCCAGATCTGGCCAGACTTTGTGTCACCACAAGTTCCTGCAATTGGCTTAATCTGATAACAGGTTACATGTAAGCAACAGCATGGAGATGGACACCTGGGGGCGGACCCTGGTGTCCTGTCAGGCAGGCATCAAGAAACCCACTGGGTAATGGAACCCCCTCCTGGGACCTCACTGGCTGGAAGCCAGATAAGTTTCTGGAAAGGCAAGCAGGCAGGGGATAAAGGAACACCTTTTCAGACACCAAGGGAGAAGACTCGATGAAGGAGGCGATCCTTGACCATTCAGAAGGCTGACCAGGGAAGGAGGGAAGGAAGGAAGGAAGAAGCTGCCATCGAGACTCACCTTCGTGACGACCGACCAGAGGGACTCAGAGAATCGAGCCTGCAGTTTTAACCAAACCACCTTTGCGGGTAGTAGATCTGATTTTGGGGTATCCTCTTGTTTTATGTGGGTAATTTAAGGGTTAGTAGTGTTATTGTTAGTAAGCTTGTTGAACCTTTACTTGTGTTTGTCCTTTGTCCATCTTGCAAATAAGGGCTCTGGGGTAAAACATTAGAGTAAGCAAACTGGTCAAAAGCATCAGAGATTTTAAAATTACAACACGTTTGCTACCAAATAAACCTGTCGGACTTTAACCTGGTTTTGTGAGACTTCTTGCAGTCAGAGATGTCCATGTCCTACAAATGAATAAAAAACTCTGGGGTCTGAACCAACCATATTGACTTACTTACACTTGAATTCAAGCAGCAGGCTTGATAACATTCCTTCTTCAAGACATCTTCAACTTGTTTTATTTTCAAGAGGCAGAAAGGGCATAGGTAAGCAATAATTCATCTATAGATTTAATTCCTCAATTAAAATGAGTCTTGTGATGATCAGTGGGCTATAAAATTCAGACATCTGACAGACCTGGCCAGAAACAAAGGCATAAGAACATAAGAACATAGTCGAGTACAAGCCTAGTTTATTCAGCCTCTCCTCATAGCTCAACCCCCTCAACTCCGGCATCAGCCTAGTAAACCTCCTCTGTACTCCCTCCAAGGCCAAAATATCCTTGCGTAAGTACGGCGCCCAAAACTGCACACAGTACTCCAGCTGCGGCCTCACCAATGCCCTATATAGCCGCAGCAAGACCTCCCTACTTTTATATTCAGTCCCCCTCGCTATGAAGGCCAGCATCCCATTCGCCTTCCTGACCACCTGCTGCACCTGCAAGCTGGGTTTTTGCGACTCATGCACAAGGACCCCGAGGTCCCTCTGCACCGTCGCCTGTTGCAGTTTTTCGCCACATAAGTAATAATCCTTCCTACCATTATTCCTACCAAAGTGGACCACCTCGCACTTGCCAACATTAAGTTCCATTAAATTTCATTAAATTTCTTATGCTCCAATGGCTAAATGCAAAGTAGCCGCCATATAATCCTTTCAGCTGGAATACTTCTGCAATACAAAATAAAAAATAGGAAGGCATTTAAGACCGAATATTACTGAAATGCTTGCAAATACAATTCCAAATCAAATTAACTGCTTAGAATAAATTATTTAACTTTGCTCAAACTACTGTGGAAGATTGATAGGATTTTGATTGAAATCACCTGATCTGAAAGCATAGCGCAGACTACACATTTTCTCTCTTAACAGGTGACTGACATTTTGGTGAAGTTTCATTCCAATTCTATGTCTCCTGAAAAAAACCATAAAAATCTTAATAAGAAACTCCTGTCCTATTTTAAGTTGTGGTATTAGTGTAGACAATGGATTGAAGGTTTATAATTGGCACGTTATTTAAACATGAACTTGCAATGAATTCCTCAGCATATTTAAACTATTTATTTGCAAGGCTTAAAAATACCAAGCAAAGATTCCCTGATGTATCTGACATTTTAGAATTTTCCTACAATATCTAAAATATTCATCTCATTAGCTACTAGAAATATAAATCGTGACTTTTAAAATTCTTTATAGAAGTAATGATCTAAACTCAAATCTAGTGCCATTACATGTGTGAAAGTAGGATTACCTGATGGGGTCCTGAAATGTCCATTATGCTTGTTTACTATTTTGTTATTAGGACCACAGTTGCTTTGGTCAGTAAGAGCCACACTACTATATTTGTGCTCCTCAGGTTGTAACCTTTTCTTTTCAAACAGGAACAATGAAACTGCTATGCAAGAAGATCTCATACGAAACATGGTGAAAAGGAACTTCACAGATCAGCCATAATCTTATTGAATGGCGGGGCAGGCTCGAAGGGCTGGATGGCCTACTCCTGTTCCTATTTCTTATGTTCTTATGAACTAACAAAATTAGATTATGCAGAAAAAAATAGAGAATCATAATTTGCAATCCGAAACCAGCACCGGGCATACAAACCAATAACGTAAGGCGTCATTACAAAAATAAGAGATTAAGGAACTGGATAGGAGTTGCTGAGAGCCTGGCACTGGAGAAAAACAAGATTCAAAACAGACTTGGGAACTGATGGAGTCCCAAGGATGAAGGATAACAAATTGCAGAAAAAATGAGAGATAAGGCAACTGGCTCCCAACTGTTATCTACAGTAGTTCAACTATTAATAAGAGTTATGTCCACGTATTAGATTCACCACATACAGACATACATTGCACTCCTTTTGATATGATCATGAATTTTCAGAGATTTTGAGCAGCTGTCCAAGTACACACTCAAACAAGATAGAATTAAGCACTAGATGCTCGTCTCCTAAATATTAATGGAATTCCTTCACAGAAGGCAGATGTCGCTGGCCAGGCCAGAATCTGGTGTCCTCCCATTATTATATTGTCCTTGAGAAGGTAGTTGTATGGTCTATTCTGTTAACCTTTGATGCTTTTATTTTAGGACTTTATGCTTCGTTTTCTATTAATTTGTGATTTACAATAAAACCTGTTAAAAAGGATCATGCCATGGATATTTATTGAAAAGTTCTAAACCAAATTACAAACATCCAGCCAAAAAACATGCATAACTTTACCTCACTGGAAAAAGATTTTGCAATGTTATAATTATCTAATGATATAATGGGTCAATGAGTCCATCATGCTGTTTCTTTCTCTTTGGAAGCAGTATCCAAAATAATCTAATTCCCCTTCTCCTTTCCCATAACCCTGTAAATTTTTTACTCAAATATTTATCAAATTGTTTTTTGAATCTGCTTCCACCCCACATTCAGGCAGCTCATACAAGATCATAATTTTCTTGCTTCATGTTGCCTCTGGTTCTGTCAGCAAAGACCTTATAGCTGCAGCAAAGGTTGCAGATCAAGTTTCTCCTTATTTATTCTATCAAAATCCTTTCATGATTTTGAACAGCTCCATTAATTCTTTTCGTAACTTCCCCTGCTAGGAAAACAGCTTTGCTGTTGCCTCCATGAAATGAAGTCCCTCATCCCTAGCACATTCTGGTAAATCTCTTCTGTATGGCCTTGAAAACCTTAATATCCTTCAGATAATGTTGTGGTCAGAATTGAATACTCCAGCTTTAGCTAATCACTGTCTTGTAAAGATTTAGTTTAACTTCTTTAGTTTTATATTCTATTACTCCATCATTTAAGCCAAGGATCCCATTTTTTTTAAATATTTTCTCAAGTAGATCAACCACCTTTAAAGATGTATGGACTTGGCTGCCAATCTCTTCTTCTGCTGTGCCTTTTAAGTTATATTCCAGGTTGAGTACCACAAAGATAGCTATCTGAAAAGCAGATATTTTTACGATGTTCCATGTATCAACTTAAATTAAAATGTAAAAAGTCTTACCTGGACAATTTGGTTAAGTGCTGCATGATGCGGCTCTTGCCTAGTTACTGGCTTCACATGCCATTCTATCGTGCACACCAAATGACTCTTGATCCCACCCAACTGGCCCACAGCCTGAACTGCCTGACCCCACGTCCAACAATATGCGAAACTCAGCGCTGCCTAGGTCTCGAATTTGAAGTCCTGTAGCCTGTTTTTAGGAAGAATTAGAGGCAATGTGAACTAAGAAAATGCATTACTTTACATTTCACTGCATTAAATTTCATCTGCCATCTGACCATCCATTTCAGTCTGTATAATGACGCCTTCAAAACCTCTCCCCTCTCATTGTTTACATTTCCAACTTCATCATCTTTCAAATAATGCCCTATACACCAAAATTCAGGCCGCTGATATGTATTATAGAGAGTAGTGGCCCCAAAATTGACCCATGGGGAATAGTACTGTATATTTCTTACCCATCTGAAAAACTGTTGAGCACTGCTCTATTTTCCATCCCTTAAACATTTTTGTATATATGCTGCCACTAATTCTTCAATCCCTCGGGCTTTAATTTTGATAACAAGTACATTATGTGGCCGTTTCAAAATGCCTTTTAAAAGAATATCAAGTGCATTACCGTTATCAATCTTTTCCACCATTTCAAAGAATTTATCAACTTAATCAAATATGATGTGCCATTAACAAATCTGTGCTGATTTTCTTTTATTAGCCCATGTTTCCAAATGCCAATTTATTTTGTCCCAGATGACTAACTCTGAAAGTTTCCTTAGCAATGAAGTTGCTGGTTTCTGCTTGGTCCCTCTTTTAGAGGGATGTAATATTTACAATCCCCCAACAAGGACAACTTATGCACAAAATCTCCTTTGACACAGCTGGGATAAAACCCAAATCCAAGAAAGAGTTGAAGTGTGAACACTTCTCTTTTGAACATATTTTGACATATACAAAATTAGAAATCACTTTAAAAGATCATTTATTCATCGGTAATTTCACATTTTTAGCTTTTTTTATATTTTGCAATCAATACACAGAGGATAAAACTTTAAAAATGGCAATTATCTTTTATTGTACATTTCATAGTGAAGGGTTGAAACTTACAATTATATTTTCCAGAAGCTTGACCATGAAAACATTAGTTTATCTGTTTAGACAAAAGATAATAAAGTTCACTAAGCCTTTCCCTTCATTCGGGCAATGTAAAAAATTGCTGGTAAAAGTGTATTTGGTGCAGTACCTATGGATTTGTAATGGCGTTTATGAATATCATGAATTAATACACAGGTCATCATTATAAATTAAAAGGTGCTACAGAACTCAGAACAGAAAATAAAATTGGGCTAATATCTGAAACAAACTGAGGCATGGACATTTTTCAACATGAAAACCATTCTGGTAATTTATTTCCACTTTCAAAATATACTACTTCATTATTAAAAGAGCAAGCACATATCAATGCTTCTTTTAAATAAATGTTCATTCACATAAAAACTGAACAATATTTATAAGGTATGTCAATTGCTATTTAATCATCTGAGTCTTCAGCTTGATCTCGTGAACGGAAAGGTAATGTGGTCTGTCCTCTTTCAGGGTCATGCATACGAAGGATTCTAATTAGGTGACTGGACGGCAAAGAACTGAAAGAAAACATTAAAAAAAATGCAAGTTAATGAAACAACACTCCAGCAACTATAAAGAAATGTTTCCTTTAGCTAATGCTACTGTTGTTATCTTCAGACTTCATCATAAATGCCCGTCTGGATGACTTTCCATCCTCCACCCTCCATAAACTTAAACTCATCTACTTCTTTGCTGCTGTTACCCAATCCTACACCAAGTCCAATTCACTCATCAACTCTGTCCTCATAGATTTGCACTGTTTTTGGGTGACCCAATTTCAAAATTCTCATGCTCAGGCTTAAATTTCTTTTAGGGTAGCAATGACAAAGTCCCAGTGACTTTTTTGTTCCCCTTAGGCACTATACAAATGTCATATTAGAAAAATTCAGGCATAAGGAAATATGGAGAGATGAATACAAAGTCTTAATCAAGGGTTTGATAAAATGTAATGACTTGATGTGTGTACTATTTCCATATAATCCGTTTTTGGCATTTTATGAGTGATGATTTTGTACGGCAGCCTGGCTGACAAGTAACTTCTCTATGAAATATTAGAAGAAATGAATTTAAATTGTGTTTCCTCCAAAAGCTTGGGAAGTTAAAGATCTACAATGATAGTACAATAAATTACTAAGAACTTCAGATAATGACAAGTACAGAAGCATTCTGACTTGGCAAAAGATTATCAGTAATGAAAAAGGTCAAAATTTGAGGATGAGGATATATGGCTATTGTAATCAAAAGAAAATTGAGTGGAAGCAAGCCCGCATGGCATATAACCACCTTCTTTTCCACATTCCTCCTCAGTTGAAGCTGACAGAGCTTATCAACTGTTCAACTAACTGTTAGCAATTAATGTACAAAGGAACAATGTTTATTTCCACATTACTGCATACAGACATGGGGAGGTTAAGTTAAGGTCAGTCATGCCAAATTTTGAGGCATTATCTATAGGTGTAGTGACAAAAACTTAGAGTCACAGAGCAATACAGCATGGAAACAAGCCCTTTGGCCTAACCGGTCTGTGCCGACCATGGTGCCCTCCCAGCTAGTCCCAATTGCCAATGTGTGGCCCAATAGAGTAAAACTTGATTTGTTTCAATAAAGCCATGAGAAATGTTTCATGTGGAAATTAAATCAAAGATTGCTTTTCCAGAAGAGTTTCAAACTCAAAGTGATTTCACCTTCAATGTCTGCAAGAATGCAGCAAAACTTACAGCTGGCTTTGCAAACTGAAGAAGGGAGATCAATAAATTGGACAACCAATTCAGCATTCAGGTAATTTAATGAAGTGCTGATTTTCAGTTGATTGAAGTTTGTGCCAACAATTTTGGCCATTTTCATATCTGCAAAATTTTAACAAATAGAGCTTGAAAAAGTTGCAACTGTCTCAGACATTTTCTCAACTCAAGGATGCAAAGTGTAGTATGAATCAGTTGGTTGTTTGGGTACTCATGCCTAACCTTTCATAGCCATGTGACAAACTCAATTTTTACATTCCAACAAACTAAAATTTACAATGGTTGCATTTAATTTAGAACACGCATATGTTATACTATATACATACATATTACATACATATATTTTATATATGTGTGTGTGTGCATGTGTATGTATGTATTCAAAGTCAAGTCAGGACACTTATGAGCAGTCACTGAACAATATAATGGTTCTTGAATCAGCAGAAATGGAGGTGAGTGATGCAAGTAGACTAATCAATGATTTGATCAATAATTGTAATTTAAAACACATTCAAAACTGGAAATTGATACCAATAAAGAACAGCAAATTCAGTGGACACCAGTAGGGGAAGTTGTTTTCGTGTCCACATCATTTCATATTTTAACTGCCAAATTATTTGTAACACATGTTGTTATCCCTGATCTTCTGAATCACAAACAGAATGCGTTAAATACAGTTGGCCATTCAGCTCATTGTGACTGCGCCAGCTCCCTGCAAAAGCAACTCAATTAGTCCCACGTACCCACCTTTTCCCCATTGTCCTGCAATTCTTTTCTCTTCAGATAATTATCCAATTCTCTTTTGAAAGCCATCATTGAACACACATTCACCACAATCTCAGCCAATGCATTTTAAATTCTAACCACTCGATGTGTATAAAAGACTTCCTTGATATAATCCATGGTCCATCTTAAAATCTTGTCTGCCCATTCTTAACTTTTCCAACAATTGGAAGAGTTCCTCTAAGCTCTGTCCAGACCTCTGGTGATTTTGAACACTTCTGCCAAATCTCCTCTCAATCTTGTCTTCTCTAAGGAGAACCCCTGCTTCTCCAATCTATCAATAACTGAAGTCTCTCATCCCTGGAACCACTGCACCTTCTAGTGTCTTCACAAATGCTTTCTGAAGTATGGTGTCTAGAATTCCAACTGAGGCCAAATCAATGTTTTTTAAACATTCACCAAACATTCTTTTGCTTTATACTCTATGGGGGGAATTTTCCTATCCCGCCTGCCACAGGAATTGTAGTGGGCAGGATGCAGACCATGCAAAGTTCCATTGGCCCAGACGGAATTTTTTGGTCTTGGGATGAACGCGGCCGGAAAATCCTGCCCTAGGTCTGTATAAAGTAGAGAACCTTATGTGATTTTAACCATTTCTTAAATGAGCCCTGCCATCTTTAGTAGTTACTACTCATATAGTCCCAGGTCCCTCATTTCCTGGCAGCCCCATAAAAATTTTATCCTTTATTTTGTATCACTGTTCCTAGTTTCTCCTACTGAAACGATCAATATCCACCAATTGTTCCCCTATTGACCCGTGATCCACCTCATTCCCCAGAACCAGACTCATCAATAAGAACATAAGACCTAAGAGCAGGAGTGGGCCATCTGGCCCCTTGAGCCTGCTCTGCCATTCAATAAGATCATGGCTGATCTTTTCGTGGACTCAGCTCCACCCGCTCACCATAACCCTTATTTCCTTTACTGTTCAAAACTTTATCTAAGCTTGCCTTAAAAACATACAATGAGGTAGCCTCAACTGCTTCACTGGGCAGGGAATTCTACAGATTCACAACCCATTGTGTGAAGAAGTTCCTCCTCAACTCAGTCCTAAATCTGCTTCCCTTTATTTTGAGGCTATGCCAGTGGAAACAACTTCCCTGCTTCTATCTTATCTATTCCCTTCATAATCTTATATGTTTCTATACGATCTCTCCTCATTCTTCTGAATTCCAATGAGTATAGACCCAATATACTCAGTCTCTCCTCACAAGCAAACCCTCTCAACTCCGGAATCAACCTACTGAATCTCCTCTGCATCCCCTCCAGTACCAGTATATCCTTTCCCAAGTAAGGAGACCAAAACTGTACACCGTACTCTTTGTGTGGCCTCACCAGCACCTTATACAACTGCAACATAACCTCGCTGTTTTTAAACTCCATTCCTCTAGCAATAAAAGGACAAAAATTCCATTTGCTTTCTTAATAACCTGCTGCTCCTGCAAGCCAACTCCTTGAGATTGCTGCACAAGAACACCCAGGTCCCTCAGCACAGCAGCATGCTGCAATTTTTTTACCATTTACATAACAGTCCATTTTGCTGTTATTCCTACCAAAATGGATGATCTCACATTTACCAACCTTGTACTCCATCTGCCAGACCCTCACCCACTCACTTAGACTATCTATATCCCTTTGCATCCTCTGCGCACTTTGCTCTGCCACTCATCTTAGTGTCATCTGCAAATTTTGATATACTACACTTGGTCCCAAATTCCAAATCATCTATGTAAATCGTAAACAATTGCAGTCTCAACACTGAACCCTGAGGCACACCACTAGTCATCGATCACCAACCAGAAAAACCCCCCTTTTACCCCCACTCTTTGCTTTCTATTAGTTAACCAATCCTGTATTCGTGCTAATACATTACCTGTAACACCATGCATCTTTATCTCATGCAGCAGTCTTTGGTGCGGCACCTTGTCAAATGCCTTCTGGAAATCCAGATTCACCACCTTCACAGGATCCCCACTCTCCACTGTGCACGTAATGTTCTCAAAGACTTCCACCAAATCAGTCAAACACGACCTTCCCTTCATGAAGCCATGCTGCATCTTACCAATGGGATAATTTATATCCAGACGTTTTGCTATTTTTTCCTTGATGATAGTTTCAAGCACTTTCCCTACTACAGAAGTTAAGCTAACCAGCCTATGGTTACCCGCCTTTTGTCTACCTCCTTTTTTAAGCAGAAACATCAATTTACTGTTTTCTAATCTGTGGGAACCATCCAGAGGCCAGCAAATTTTGGTAAATTATCACTAATACATTTGCTATTTCTCCTGCCATCTCTTTTAGTATCCTGGGGTGCATTTCATCAGGACCAGGTGACCTGTCTACCTTTGGCCCCATTAACTTGCCCAACACTACCTCTTTCGTGATAATGGTAGTTTCTAGGTCCTCAGCTGCCACAGCCTCCCTGCCATCAATTTTTGGCATGTTATTAGTGTCTTCCACTGATACAAGATTGACACAAAATACCTGTCCAATGCCTCAGCCATTTCCTCATTTCCAGTTATTACATCCCCCTTCTCATCCTCTAAAGGACCAATGTTTACTTCAGCCACTCTTTTTCATTTCATATATTTGTAGAAACTTTTGCCATCTGTTTTTATACTCTGAGCCAGTTTATTCTTATATTCCATCTTACTTTTGTTTATAGTTTTCTTCGTGGCTTTCTGCTGACATTTAAAGATTTCGCAATCCTCTAGGTTCCCACTAATCTTTGCCACTTTGTATGCATTTTCTTTCAATTTGATACTCTCCTTTATTTCCTTAGATATCCATGGCTGATTATCTCTTTTTCTACAGTCCTTCCTTAATCACTGGTATATACAATGCCTCTTTCATTGTTCAGTAAGAAGTCTCACACACCAGAATAAAGTCCAACAGGTTTATATGGTATCATTAGCTTTCAGAGCACTGCTCCTTCATTGTTGGACTGGAAACATAGTAATTAGAAAATTCTTCTGAATGCACTTTGTGATCTCTTCCCCCATCATTAATATCCTCACTTAAACAGCATTCTAGCAGCATGTTTTCAATTTAGCATTTAAATACCAGAGCTTATGTGAATAGTGCAGCCTTTCTTTTTGTTTCAGCATGGTTATTATGCATGCTTAGCTACTTCAGCCTCTGCCTATTCTGACTTCCTTGCTAAATCCCATTTGCTTTTGCAAAGTTGGGTGGAGTAATTGTAGATTGGGGTTTGCAAAATGCTAGGGAAAAAGCATTGCATGGTCCCTTTAAAAGGTGGTGCTTTTTCTACGCTTAGAAAGAATATAGAGAGTGCCAAACTGAAATATTTGTATTGAAGGCCAAGCAGCAGTTTTTACCAAGACAACAAGCTTTTGAATTTAGCCAATTTGAATCAGGCACTTAGGTATCAAGAACCTATTTAAATCTGATGGTTTTGACAACCTAGTACCAATTCTACTGTGGGAAATACTGATATGTCAACACAGGTATAAAGAAGGGGACAGTGGACAAAAAGAGAGAGCAACTGCCACCTCCCAGAGATAACAACTCTCAATTCTCTCTGGAAAGAGAGAATCACTGGCTCTCATAGCTTCATCTATGTTTTAGAGAAAGCATCATCTAGATAGCAAAGGTACCAAAGAAGAAAGAAGTTCCAGACAGAAGAATCAACAGAGGAGGCCCAGAATATTCTAGAAAACACAAAATCTGGTTGTAATTTAGAGAGTGACTAAATTCTACTTTTGTTAATGAGTGGGAATTGTATTTACTGGTATAGCATACCATTAGAATCTTATTTTATTTGGAAATAGTCGATAGTTAGAAGGCTTGTTAATAGTTTAGTTTAGTTTATTTATTTATCTAACTAACAGTGTACAAATTATGTATTGATTTTAGAGTTTGTGCCAGGGATTTAACCATTAGAACTCGCTGAAAAGCAGGTCACATCACATTACACGCTCTTTAAAGATTATATGGCGAGGTACTCCTTTGGGTATTTTGATGTTAGTTCTCAGGGAGGAGGCATGGGGGTGGAAAATCAACCTCCACTTTATAATATTGCCATTTCCCTCTCCCAACTCTCCTGCCCATTGCTTTATTCTCCCACAATCAATCCCACGTTTTCTATCCCTTCACCACTTGCCAATCACTGCATCCTGCTCACCACCTCCCTCTCTCAATACTTCACTAGTCGCTTCCCGACACAACAGTATTTGCCTCCTCCCTCTCCCATCCCTGCCCTTGCTACGTCCCTCTTCAGACCCTGCCACTTGCTGCTTCCCCCTCGTGACGACGCCCCTCACTGCCGACCACTTGACCCTCACTTCTCACTGCTTCCCTCTTCCGAACCTCTCCCTCACCACTCCTTATGATCCTCTCCCTTGATGCTGCCACCTCCCAAACCTCTCTTTCCCTCTTCTGACCCTCACCCTGCCATGTCCCACTTGCAACCTCCTTCTCCCAACCTTACCATGCACCACCTCCCTCCCCTGAACCTCAGGCTTGCTACTTTCCTCGCCCACGCCATTCAATTCCCCCAGGTTGCCACCCCACTAAAAATCGACCATGCGCAATTTCCCTCTCCTGATCCTCTTGCAAGCCCACTCTCTGAACAGCAAGTTAGTAACAATAGCAAATTCGTTCCGTAGCAAGTGGAAACAGGTTTTTTGGGCCAGTCAAGGCAGCCAATAGATTTTTAACGTAAAAATTTCAGGTCAGGAATGTAGCATACCATTTTTACAAGCTTTGCTTTAGGGAAGTGGTTTCTGTTTAGCATGTTTTAATTCAGCACACCTGTTTTAAAGGACATATTAGGAATGCTAAACAATAAATAGCTTTATTCAGATAATTAAAGTTTTACAAGGTTCTGGGCCAAGTGCTGGAAAATGGGATTAGAATGGTTAGGTGGCTTGTCTTTGACTGCGCAGGCACAATGGGCTGAAGGGTCTTTTTCTGTGCTGTATACTTCTAATACTCTATTATAACTACTCTACAGCTTTTTCACCCCTCTAATTTCTTTGCAAACTTATTCCTCTATATCTTTTTGATGATCCAGCAGCAGTTTTAACTTAAATGTTATATTAATGCTGGTGGAAATTGAAAAATATAAAATCAGAAGTGATAGCAGATTATTGACCTGGCAAGGAGATTGGCCAAGTAGCCCGAGAGAGTAACACTAATGGGGAGGTACCTGAATTGTCCCACAAGAGTCTACGTTGGGGTTACAATATTTATTAACGGCTTGGATGGTGGGATAGGTGGTCACATATCCAACCTGCTAATAACAGAAAGGTAGACAGTAAAGTAGATGGAAGTATAAAATTACAGAGGCATATAAATAGCTAAAGTGAATGGAAAAACCTGTAGAACAAAGGCAAATATGAGGTCATCCACTTTGCACCTAAAAAAGATAGAACAGGGAACTTCCTAAATGGTGAAAAGTTGGAAGGAATGGTGGCTCAAAGACACCAGGGAGTCCAGACACACAGGTCATGAAAATAAGTAACAAAACAAATGGAAAGCTGGCCTTTATAGTGTATTGTGGGCAGAAGTTAGGTTTCAGCTATACAGATCCCAGGTTATCCCACACCTGGAGTACCGGCAGCATCCACTCCTCAAGAAAGGATATACTGGACTTGGAGAGAGTGTAGCATAGGTTTATAAGAATTATGCCTGGATTCCAAGGATTAAGTTAAAAGCAACAATTACATAAACAAGGGCTGTATTCCCTGGAATTTAGAAGTTAAATTTTTGATTGAAGTTTTCACATATTAAAGGGAATAGATAGTTGATGGAGAAGAATAATTTCCACTGAGTGTGGAGTCTAGGACTCTGGGACATAGTCTAAAAGTTAGAGCCAGAGTAAAATTGAGAAATATTTCTACAGCTGAAGGGTGTAAAAATTTGGAACACTCTCCCACAAACCATAATTGATGCAGGATCAATTGAAAATTTTAAGCCTGAGATTTTTGTTATCCTAAGATATCAAGGACCAAGGAGATATGGAGGTAAATCATGAATTATTCTGATCTCATTGAACAATGGACCAAACTCGAAGGTCTAAGTTACAGTAAAATATAATCAAATGACTACTTTTAATATGCACATCCACTTCACACGGAAACATGTAAAGTTCACACAAGAATAGAGTACATACCTCATGTTCTGTGGAGTAAGGAAGATGAACTGACGGTAACGCTGGGAATTAGCCACCTTTAACATCATGTCCATAGAAATCCTACGATTAACCATATCCTACAATATGAATGGGAATATAAATACTGATATAAAATAGGTTCACAAGAACAACATTTAGCTCCATATTTAGCCGTTTAATACTGCAACACATTCATAACAGCAAATAAAAGGAAAGCTGTGAAATAGTGGAGCCCCTTCATATGTAGAAACAAAATCTCAAATGAATAACTAAACTAACCTTTGTTAAAGAATTTATAGCTTACAAATCAAATACAATATAAAATAAACACATCTATATATTGTATTATAAATATATATTATTTATAGCACACCGATTATCCCTTTATCTCTATGGCTGGAAGTAATCAATTGTCAGACTTGCCTGAAGACTGAAAGAAAATAAGTATCTAATTTGCATGCATCTACTGTAACTATAGGTAAAAATCAAAAAACCCTCACATCACAAATATGGTAGGTTGTCAATTGGTTTAAAAAGTCAGAAGTCTGTCTTTCTAAACATTGTAGCTAGAACTCGTGTAACTAATCGTAGATGTATACTTCATTGTTGAATTTTAGAACTGCTCTTTGTTTGGTATTAAATTAAAAATACTGCATCCATCATGCACAAGGAGTTGCAACAGATGGCAAATGGTTATATTTTACAGCCACACAGTTTAGGTTGACTTTGAGGAACCAAACCACGAAGCAGAATTTTTTCACAGAGACCTTTCTCAACTCTGTGGCATTTAATCTTAAACCAAGAACATAACTCACACTTCTATCAAATAAGTGCTTCTCTTACATACAATAGAACAAACAACGTTAAGGAGGCAAATCGTGGATTTGATTGAAGATTTTGTTGGCTGTTGTCAAAACTCTGTCAGTCACTTTCACCTCCTCTCCAGAGAAATACATAACTAACAAGGTGTAAATGTGACCCAACTTTGTCTGCAGAGCAACATTTCCAGGTCTGCAGGACTTTAGGTGAAGAGATGTATTTAACTCCACAATTCCTGGACCAGTCTGTACAGTGTTGAGTGACAAGGGGGAGGATCAGGAGTTGACAGACTAATTGCCTGCTCACAAGTTACAATCCTTATTTGGACTGTGCTCAGTGTGCACATTTTCTTCCCTCATAGGCCCAGCTGATTCAAGTTTCTTTGCTAAGGGGCGGGAGCCATTTTCTGGATAAACGATTTGTTACATTTCATCCAGAATATCACAGAGCAAATTATGATTAGTGAAAGGAAAAGCTCTTCCTCTGATAGATTTTGACAATTAGTCAAGACATAGTTCAAGTTACTGTGAAAGCAATATTTTAAGCTTGTGAATTTCAGACAAAAGAAACAAGTCCAAGACTCTGAATGTAAGGTTTGCCAACCATCTTGCATTCTTTCCATAAGTCTCAATAAAGTGGCTCAACAAGAATTGACCAAGCAGGAATTGTCAGTCTCAGCTGGATTCATTTTGGACACTCTCTTGTTGAATTGCTTGTGTGTGTGATCAATTGCCAGTAAGGTCTATCTGAAGGAATAAGTTCAACTAGACACCCCAAACTGGACCATAAATCAACAATAAATTAATTGACTGATCTACAGAATTGTGCAACTTGATATTTAAGCAAACACAAGGAGGTTTAGTGGTACAGGCACTTACAGTTGTAAAAATGGAAGATCACACGGGGTCCAAAGAATAATTTCATCAAACGGTCATTTTTCTCTTATAAAAAACATTGCTAAGCTATGGACAGTTTCACAATTAGGAGAATTAACAATAATACAGAATATTAAAGGCTGAACATGATACAATCTTGACCCCAGTGGTTCTACTCACTATTGAAGTACAAGAGAAGCTTTTTAAAACAAATCTAAAACCTGTCAGCATACCAACCATTTGGCCAGACAGCCTGGAACATTAACTCCATTGGTTAGATTGCATGTTAAAAATAAAAGAAAACTCCAGTACATTCATGCTCCAGGAGCAGACTGCCAAAGTTAAAAAATGACAAGTTGTGATAAATATTACTGTGCGAAAGATTGGCTGAGCCCAAACATAAGCATACCATGTAAACATCAAACTCATCTAGACAACGGAAAGGAGATTCCATGGTGTCCCACAGTGAAAGGATGAAACACACAGTTGAGAATGAACGTTCACCACCAGAAAGCGATCGCATGTCACTGAGTGCTGCCTTGTCTCCCTCTCCAGGTTGAACCTTTAATAAATCAAGAGGATGAAACACAAATAAGTTCAACAAAAATAATAGAAGGATAAAAAACAATTAAATAAGGAACTCTTGCAAGCAGCTCAAATCTTGAGCAAAATAGATGCCAAGCAACATAACCCTTGCTGGGAAAAAAAAACTGGCCTAAAGATAATATTCCCATGTAAAAGAAACTTCAATTTGCTTGGCATCTCAAGCATCCCTGTTCAATTAAAAGGATTTTTTTTCTTCCCCAAAGTTCTGCAGGATCGTTGCAAAATGAACATCTTCGCGAACAACTGAAAAGAAAAGGCATTGTTATGTGGCTTTTCGATGATCATTTTTCTCATTGCTGTAAGTATTTAAATATGCAGAATGTTAGTGGGCGTTGCTGCTCAGTAAACTGAAATAGCCTGCAGTTAAGCAAGTATTCCCTTTCAAGAAAATGCATTTTCTCCTGCCCAACATTCTTCATTATTTTTAGTTTACTACTTTTCGTTCTTCCTTTGAGATTTGTCAACTTCCTGACAAAAGGGCTTAAAAGCAGAAGTGTTTGAGGATTTATTTACATTTGCACTATATTGCATTAAGCACTTTGCACCATCAGCCACCTGACCCATACTTTGTCTCACGACTAAAAATTCCTAAACATCTATATAATTCCCATAGTGTTAAAGTTAGAACCAACAGATTTAATAATTGCCAAATGGAACTATAGGGCCTGACATCCATTAGTCTCTAAAGTAAACATTATTCTCAGTTCTATCAGTCCAAAGAGGAAAGCAATGGCTCCATGTGTGAATCATTTCACTAGTTCAGACCCAAAATGATGGGTGTTTGGAATTTTTCTCTGGCTTAAAATCAGTCAATAGCCATGGCAATCAAACAATTAGGAAATCTGCTATATACAGATGAAAGCTGTCCAAGACAGCGAACAAAAAAATTCTGATCAATAGGCAAATTTTTTTCCAAAATTTCAAGTGTGTTGCTTAGCTGAAATTCAAACAAAAGGGAATTAATTTCATAGTTGTAACATAACAAGATGCAACAAGCACTTGTCACACCGCCCACTTAAAAATGTCTTAATGCCAGGTTAAATCATAAGTTTAATTTATTAATCATCCTCAAATAATTCATAGCAAGCAAAAACTTACAGAATAACATTTTAAAAATGCATCAATTCAAATACAGTATCCAGCGTTGCTTTGGTGCCCTCTATTGACTAAAGCCCATCTCTTTTAGATATTACGTAACACCATGGGTGAGATTCTCTGGTCTCTCAGAGTGGCAACATGCTGTTTGCTGGTGACGGGATTCTCTGATCCTGCCGCTGTCAATGGGACTTCCCAGCGAAGGCATCGTAAGCCACAGGGAAACCCGTGGCAGGGGATGTGCCACCAGTGGGAGTAGAGAATCCTGCCAGTGTGAACAGCTGGCGAATTCTGGTTTAAAGCACAAGCAGGTACGCCCTCTGGTCTCTCTTCTCAACCTTATAGCTATGGCAAGGGCAAGATTAGTCAAAAACAATGTAATGATTTATTTTAATACTCAATTATATGGATAACGGAACTCGAGGAACTAATTTCCTAACTACAGGAACCAGAGGACAAAAGTTAGCCTGTATTCTTTTAAAAATAAATTATATTAACTGTGTGAATACTGGAACACACTACTGCACAGCAGATTTAGTAGACAGCTTCAACTGAAGCTTCCATACTTTCCTTGGGTGAAAGCCAATATGTAATTAAAGACTGAGCCCTATAAGAGAGTTTAGAAAAAAACTGTAACTATCAAAAGAGTCTGAAAACCAGAGTGAGTTTGGCACTACAATTTTCCTCCATACTCAACTGTTTTGGCAGTCAGGGAGGACAGGTTGTGAGGAAGGAGAGCCAGCTGCAGAGTGCTCGGGTGCCATTGCACAAGTGCCCCATCTGCAGTGCAGTAGGTGATTTTCTTTCCTACCCATGAGGCAACATGGGCCACCAGCATCAGGATCCACCTGATTAATCCCCTGTCACAACCTTCTCCACAGCCAACCACTTCCGTAGCCCTACCCTGCACGTTCCCCTTCCTCTTTGTCGGTCTTCCCCGGTCTGCCTATCACCCTGCTTGCCAATCAGTCCCAACCCTTGCATACCTCCCCCCACAGAGCTCTCCTCCCCTGTATACCAACCCTCACCTGCAGAGTCCCACCCCGTTGGCACTGCTCCTGACACAGTTACTTCACTTTTAATTAACAGTGCCACTTGATTTAAATTAAAAAAAACTTAGAAAATAGCAGTAGACCTTCGAGCCTGCTCCGGCAATCAAAATGATCATGGCTAATCCTCTATCTCAATCCCATACTCCTACAATCTCCTCCTTGATGCCTTTACAGTCCAGAAACCTATCTATTTCCTTTTCAAATGTGAGTTGAGAGAATAAGTCTTTCCTCATCTCAGTCCTAAATGCCCTACTCCATATCCTAATACTATGACCACTTGTTCTACCCAACCCCCATCCCCAGCAAAAAGAAACAGCATCCCTGTATCCAGTCTGCCAGTCCTGTCTGAATTCTATTTCTTTAAATAAGATCCTCTCTTATTTTTCTAAATTCCAGTGACTACAGGCCTAGTCAATAAAGTGCAACATCCTTAGCGACAATTGGGAATCCCTGGCTCAAGACTATTCGAAGTAGAAGAAAAGCTTCCAGGAAAGAGCTGAACACAGATTTTAATTGCTGAGAGCAAGCTGAAGTCAAGCATCAACAGTGAAAGGAGTACATGGCAACCCCAAGCATCCCACTCACTCCTCCAACCAACATGTGCCCCACCTGAGAGAAGTTCATGCATTGGACTCGACAGCCACCTGAGAACTCATTTTTAGTGTGGAAGCAAGTCATCCTCTACTCTGAGGGATTGTCTAAGAAGTCAATCCAATATCTCCTTGTACGACAATCCTGCCATCACAGGAATCAATCTGATGAAACCTTCACTGCACTCCCCTCCACAGCAGACATATCCTTTCCTGGGTTAGGAGGCCAAAATTGCATACAATCTTCAACGGTGGGAAGAATAGTGAAGGCAGGTTTATAGTTTAGGTCAGACCTTCCACATTGTTGGGATGCTTCAAAGCCCTTCACAGCCAATGAAGCAGTTTAAAGTGCAGTCACTGTTTCAGGGTCCCAAAGGCTGCAGTGGGATAAAGTGAATAGATCGCCTGACTTGGTGTTGTTGACTGAGGGATCAATATTGGCCAGCTCAGAAAGAGGGCCCCAACACTTTTCAGTGCCATGGAACATTTTTTCAAGCACCTGCAGCACAGCCTCAGTACTGTACTAAATTGTCAGCCTAGATTATGACCAGAATTCTCCCAAAAAATTCCAGGTGTCGAATTTGGATGAAAACTAGAGTAATTTATGATGGTATTTTCAGTGGGAAGAGAATTCCCACGCTCTGTATGCTGCAGAGGCCACCAGCATGCGGAGCTGGCTACTGCTCATGTACCCATCTGTCAGTGTCGAGATTGGCGCTTGTGCAGTGGACCTGCACAGATAGCCTCCCGATCGCTGGCCAGCCTTACAATCCCTACAACACTGGTTCTCCCCTCCACTTCTCCACGGCCCAATCACTGGCCCACAACCATTCCCAGAACCAGTGACGATTTGATCTCCAGCCCTTTTCCATCAATTCAAACCCCTCCACCCGCAGTGCCGAACCCCCTCCCCCCAAAAGCAGGCTGACCATTCCCACCCCCATTGATCTCCCCCTAGGCCATGTCCCCAGCTCGCCCCACCCCCCTGCAGTGCCCCCAGGCCCCACTCCCTTCACACTGCCCGATGTCTGGTGGACAGTGCCAAGGTGTCCCTGGGCATGGGCACTGTCTCATAGGCAGTGCCAGGGTGCCCATGCCAAGGGGGCACCAACTCCCCGATTGCACACCCCCCTTCACTCTAGTGGGGTCTCCAGTTAGTTCCCCAAAAGTGAGGAGCCATTCTAAACCCTGCTGGATTGAAAAACTCCTGGCAGAATGAGAAATGCCATCGGGCCTGGAGAATTCAGTCCTGGATCCAATAATGACATTTAAGTTAGATTACAAATAGATTAAAATCACTTATCTGGTCTTCCTGCCTTTTTTCTGCATAGTCCTGACTGCACCTGCTTTCCGGCGGTGGGAAAAGCAGACGGGACGCATGCGCAAATCCTGCAAATTGATGCACGTGTGCATCTCCCAACCTGACCCACCAAAACATTTGCAAGTCAGAATGGGAGAATCAGCTGCTACATTTCTGCTTTTGCCCTGGATCTGTAGAGCTATCTCCTTTATATTTGTATAAAAAAAAGTCAGTTCTAAATAACTTACGGCAATTGAAAGTGTTGCATTCTTATGATCGAAGCTCATTTTCCCATGGTAGCCTCGCTGGGAAAGCATAGAATCAAAATAGTACTTGCAGCGAAGAGAAATGTACCTATTTAATTCAAGCACAAAATGCAAATAATATTACTGATGCTTCCATGATACAGCAGATACAAAACATATGGGGCCCTTCAATTATTCCTCTAAGGAGTACATTAACAGATTGCTAGAACTAACTGCAAGTTTCATAAATATTTTGGGGTTTATGCAAGAGGCATCACCATACTATCACAAAACATTTATCTCTGGATTTTGTCATTTTCTCCATTTTATTTTCAGCTCCAGGAAGCAATCACCTTTAGGAGCTACTACAGAAAAGTGGGAAAAATCAAGCCCAAAAGAACAGTAGATATTGAAAGTCTGAGCCTATATAATATTTGTGATGTGGAGTAGCCAGTGTTGGACTCACCTGATGAAGCAGCAGCCTCTGAAAGCTCATGATTCCAAATAAACCTGTTGGACTTTAACCTGATGCTGTGAGACTTCTAACTATAATATTTGTGGTCTCCTTCTGCACTGTAGGGATTCTATGATTCACAGTTTATTGTTTCATATTTCTACATCTCATTTGAGTACTTGCACGTCATGATAAAAGCAAGGCAATTTTGCACTTCAACAAAGTAATTGCAGAATTAGCTTGGTAATCTCCATCATTAGTATTGATTTAGAAGAGTGAGAAGCAACTTGATTGAAACGTACAATATCCTTAGGGGTCTTGACAGGGTGGATGTGCAGAAGATGTCTGCCCTTGAGGGAGAATCTAGAACTAGGAGTTGCTGTTTAAAAATAAGAGGTCACCCATTTTAAAAAAAAGATGCAGCAAAATATTCTCTTTTAGAGGGCTGTGAGGCTTTGGGACTCTTTCTGAAAAGCTGGTGGAAGTAGAGTCTTCCACTATATTTAAGATGAGAGGTGACATGTCACCACGTTATAGTCCAACAGGTTTATGTAAAATCACAAGTTTTCAGAGTGCTCTTCCTTCATCAGGTGAAATAAAGAGAAATGTACCTATTTCACCTGACCAAGGAGCAGCATTCCAAAAGCTTGTGATTTCAAATAAACTTAAAGGGACGATAACCTGGTGTTGTGTGACATCTCATCTTGTCCACCTCAGTCCAACACCGGCATTTCCACATCAGGAATATTTAAAGTGGAAATGAATAGATTCTTGGCAAACAAGAGGGTTGGCTAGATGCAGGTTGGAGATTACTATCAGATCAGTTATCTTCTGTTTTTAATTCCAGATTTCCAGCATTTTTCTTTCATTGTTTGGTCGTTGGCATACATCACGTCAACAACAATTTTTTTTATTCTTTTACAGGACATCACTGGTTAGACCAGCATTTTTATTGCCCTCAAGGTGATGGTGATTTCTTGAACCATTGCAGTCCATGTGGTGTAAGCACATCCACAGTGCGGTCACTGTCACCAACCCTCTCTGTTGCCTCATAAGAAAACACAATTACGTGTTTTCAAACTCGATTTGCTTTTCACAAGTCCTTGCTGGCTGTCCGTTCATCCACACTTGCCCAAGTGGTATCATTTTGCACGAGATTACCATTTCTAAAAGCTTTCCAATATCAAGGTTAAGCTAATTGATTTGCAGTTGTCAGGTCAATTCTTGCACCCTTTTTCTGAACAAAGGTGCAAGGTTTGCAATTTTCTTGTCCTCTGCACCACTCTTACGTCAATGAAGAATTGAAAGACTATTACCTTTGTTTTCATTATTTCCTTACATCCCTCAGCAACCTTGGATACATTGTTGGAATGGAAGCAAACTTGGTGGCCTTTTCTGTTCTATCCTTCATTGTTTTATAATATTCTAAACTTCTTCAGGACAATTTTTTTAAATTGAGTAAGTAATATAAAACTATTATGCAGTTAAATTATGGAAATACAATAGCCAATTTGCTCATAAAGTGCTGTACTGAAAATAGGAATGCGATAAGTGAGCAAATAGGTTGAGAGTAAACTTAATGTCACAGGATCATCTGCATCTACCCAAGCAGTTAAAGCTGCAAATGAATGCATCATTCAAATGATAATTACCCTTATGCCTGCACCGAAGTTTCAGTCTGGATTACATGCACAAATTCTAGAGTAGGAATTGAATCTGCAACTTCGTGGCTCACTCAACTAACTAAATTGTCCAAACTATATGCATTAGTTATAACTAATAAATTAAAACATAAGGCGTAATCTTCCAAACCACTCTTTAAACACAATGATGGAGCCCCACATTTCTGGCCCAGACTTGCAAAACAGGCTTCTTCAGAAATGCAGAGTAGGCCTGTTTTTGTAGTCATTCCTTGTAGAACTAGCTCATTGACCCATAGTGTCTGGCCAGTGCAGATGGAGGCCATTCCGCCCATCGAGTTTGCATCAACTCTCTGAACGAGCATCACCACCCCCTGCCCTTTCCCTGTAACCCTGCGCATTTAACATGGCCAATCCACCTAAGTGCTCATCTTTGGACTGTGGGAGAAAACCATAGCACCCGGATGAAACCCACGCAGACACAGGGAAAGCTTGTAAATCATGGCCAGAACTGAACCCAAGTCCCTGGCGCTGTGAAGCAGCAGCGTTAACCACTACACCACCATGCTGCCTCATTGGTAGAAGCTGTTTAATGGCATTAGCTGCTGTGTTCTGGCAAGTCTTCCTTTACCAACACAATGAAAAACTTTGGAACATTTATTTAATTAGCTTTTCAGTGCATTGGTGAACAAGTAAAAGTGAGGGAAGCAAGTAAAATGGTTAGGATTGCAAGATCGGGATTCAGATGGAGGGGGGAACGAAGGGTGCAGGCGGAGGCGAGAGTTAAAGTGCTGGCGGCCAAGGGGGCAGGGTCAATCGGAGGAATGGGTTGGAGTCAAAAATGTGGGTGTCTGGAAGATGGATTCAGACGGTTGGGGGAGGGTGCAGCCAGTTGTATAGTTACCAAGGAGTTAGACCTGGATTTAATCTGCCTAATATGCCAGCAGTAAGTATTTTGGCAACGTAGTCAGAACCCTGTGAACTCTCCGTCAAGAGTTGGGAGACTATCAGAGGAGAGAAATGCCCATTCTAAGTTAAAACTTCTTAGGCAACTCCAATGGAGTCGTTGAGTTGAGATTTCAGAAGAGTCCCATAGCATGTTTTTCAGATATACCCAATTAGCAGCATCCAGAGATTGGAAGATCAGAGCTATTATTGCATACAATAGTGAAGAAAACCTAAACTCTGCGCAAGGCAAAGAAAAATTCAGTACAACTTCTAAGGAATACAATGGGTAGAAAATATGGTGCAGTCTTGTAAAGATCTGGTGAGACTCTGGATTAAATTCTCTACCTCCCTGGGCTTGTAGACCAAGATTAGTAAATACATTAAACAGGTATATCAGGTTTTGTGCATCACCCAAGATCCAGTTTGAGAGCTCATGTTTCTTCCAAGACTCAGATGACCACTGCGCACCAAGATGATGAGTACGTACAATGCCACAGTAACGAGTTTATGCAAAACTGCCAACTCAGGCGAAGGAAACTACAGCATATCTGAGCAGAACTCGAATCACCCTGTAAGCCTCACTAGAACAATGCAAGTGAAAAGATATTTCATTGAGGAATGAAATGTGCATCAGTTATGGCATTTAAAATAATGATACCAAATTAAATTAATCAGTTACCTCCTAAATATTTTATATGCTTTGTGTCTTTCCTCCATTATTTTATCAAGCAGCTGCATAAACTTCTTCAGGTTCTTAATTTGGCTTTTGACATTCTTGTATGTTTCCAAAACATCAAAGTACTGCCTGTTTAAAAAAAAGCAACAAAAAGTTGAATCAGTGTAAGCAAAGATGAAGTTTCAAGAAGACAGGTTCACCTGAACAATAGTAGGAACTCACAATTTGTTCTTGGATCTGATTGGAAAGGGAAATCAATCTATGCAACAGCATATGCTGCATTGTGATCCGATGCGAGGTGCTGCCTGTGTTGTTGTATGTGGCGCAGGTGTGGCCTATCCCCAAATCCTGTGCTGCGGCAGTGACTCAGGCCACCTTCAAATTTATCTGGAGATCAAAGATAGATCGCGTCTGGAGGGAGGCGATGCACAAATCTCCAGGGAACGGAGGGAAAAACATTCCCAACACTGCCCTCATCTTGATGGCCACCTTAGTGTGCGGTTGCATCAAGCTGTGCGTAGATCCTTGGTACACGAACAGCAAATGCCACTACTTTTTGAGGTTCTACCTGTCCCAAATGTTGCGCAGGATGGATCTGGCCACACTGCTGCGGAACGCTCCAAGTAGTTGGACCGTACCGCAGCACCTGTCCTTCGTGGAGAAATTTTTCTGCAAACACACCTTTGACCACATGATGATTAAACAGTGGTCAGTGCGTAACGTCCTGAAGGCCCTGAGAGAAAAGGAGATGGTGGATCCTGTCGCATGGTTCCCTGAGCAGACTAAGTGTCATCTGGCAGAACACCTCATCACCAGAACTCACAAACAAGCACCAAGATCTGGCTTGGCTGGTGGTGAGAAGGGCACTCCCCATCAGATCCTCTACGCATGCTCGAGGTCTGAACATCACTGCACGCTGCCCTCGAAGTGGCTGCGGGGCTGATGAGACAGTCTCACACCTCCTTGTGGAATGTGCCTTTGCAAAGAAGGTCTGGAGTGAGATGCAGTGGTATTTGTCGAGGTTTGTCCCGAGCAGCTTCGTGACGCAGGATTCTGTGTTCTACGGGCTGTTTCCGGGGACGCACACCGAGACAAATGTCAACTGCTGCTGGAGGGTAATCAACTTGGCGAAGGATGCATTTTGGTCCGCCCAAAACTCGCTGGTCTACCAGTTGAAAGAACTGTCCTCGACAGACTGGCACATTCCAAGGTCCAGGACTACGTGCTGAGGGACTCACTGAAGCTTGGGGCAGCCACCACAAAGGCACAATGGGGAAAGGCCACGCTATAAGGCCTTTTAACGGAGGCAGACCGAGGGCCTGAGAACTGCAGAATACCCTCGGCCTGCGTAACTGTGTGCCAATCTGAGAAATAATGGCACACAGTAAATTTTGAGGCATGTATATAGTTTTAAGTTTTGAAATGTAATGACTGTAATTTGTATAGGACTGTAAAAATGTTTTTATTCTGCACTGTTTGCAATTTATAGACATGTAGGTTTGCAATGGTTTAATTGAGATTTTTATGAATAAAGTATATTTTTGAAATAGCACTAAATTTGCCTATTATTTTCACTTAGAAAAGATATTGCACCATAAGATTCAACATATCCATTGGTAAATAGTTGTCAACATCAATTTCAGCTTTGTATTGTGGAAATGATTTAAGCTCTGGTTCTTCAGTAATTATGAGCAATTTTTTCTGAATCAGAATTTCACGGCTGACTAATACTCTGCAAGAAAACATTTTGCCACTGCAAGTTTTCAATATTTTACTCTGAATCTCAAGATCCTATCAAACAAGTGGGAAACTGAGCCATGGGCTCTTGCCAGAATTTGCCCATAATTTTCGTCTTAAAGATACTCCACCCTTAACAAACCACTTCTCCCAGGTTGCCACCAAGATCAAATATTAACGGTATTTAAAATATTAATTTTTGCACTTGCATCCATAAACACTGTTGTAATTTATAAACATGGCAGCTGATTTGCACACGGCAAAGTCTGACAAACAAGCATGAGATAATGACCAGATAATCTCACTGATGTGAGAAATTAGTATTGGTGAGGTTCTGGGAAGAACTCAAGTTATTATTCTTCAGACTGTGTCATGGGGTCTTATGCCCCATCTGAGAAGGGGGATGGAATCTAGATTTAGCACCGCATCCAAAAATATCAGCTGCAAACGTGTATAAATCCCTCAGTATTACAATGAAGTGTGAACCTGGGTTTTGTTCTCAAGTGGAAATTCAGGTCATAACTTTCTGATCGAGGTCCCGAGTTCTAATAATGAATTACAACTGATACAACATCATAATGGGGTAGAATTGCCCTTAGATTGAATGAAACGGAGTGGGGGAGGGGGACTGGGGAGGTGGCAGAACAACTATGAAAGAAATATACCTCATCAAATTTTATGCTAAAGTTACCTTGCAGCTTAATCACCTGCAAAATGGTCATTGTAATGCTGATGTATATTTCATCTTAAAACTTCAAAAGGCAACTTTTGCCAGGGTATTTGAGACTCTATCCTAACGTTGTGCTGAAGTTACTGACATAGCTGCCCAAGAATTTGTACTTCATGAGAAAGATAGGAATTAGGAACAGAAGTAGGTAATTCAGCCCTTCAATCCTGCTCCGCCATTCAATCAGATCATGGCTGATCTTTTCCTGGTGTCAAATCCAACAACTCCCTACCTGTTCCCCTTATCCCATTTTTAAAAAAAAATCAGAACTATATCTACCTCCTTTTTGAAACCATTTAATGATTCAGACTCCACCATGCAATGAGGCAGCGAGTGAAAATGGGTGATAAAGACTGAAAAGCAACATTTTGAATTTGGTGGGCTACTGGATGTTGGTGTAAAGCTTTAGCTTTCTAATATTGAGATAGTCAAAATACGCAACATTAAACAATGCAACAAGGTCATTTGGAAAGTGATAAGAAAAAACAGGAGCAACATATCCATGACATAAAACGTGTGGAAGAATAACAATACAGCAACAATGCCCATCACTGGAGTAGCCAAGCAGTTCAGCACCCTCACAAATGTGATAAAGAAGGATTAAATAAAAACACAAAATCTTGATATGATTAGTCTTGTACTTTAAAAGGAAAGGTCTGAATTAAAAAAAAATCCTTTCCTTTCCCCTTCAGGTTTTAAATTCTCCATCAGTTCAATCTCTTCCAACTGTTGCTGTGTGCAAAGTGGTCGCTGTGTTTCCCTTAATTATAATATTGACTACACCACAGAAGTAATTTGCTGGTCAGTACATACTTTGGGACATCCTGCGATTGCAGAGGGCATCCACAAATGAATGTTATTTCCTTATACACAATATTAAATTGCAACGAGATTTTTGATTCCTTCTTACGCACATTATACAGGATAAATACCTGGTAATCTCTTCTTTGTTCCCATGCCGTTCCTGTTCTGTGCTGATCCTCTCTCTTAGTCGATTCATCTCCACGTCAATACTTCTTGGAGTTCGACTAACCTCCAATCGTTCTGCATAAATTTGCATGGCTTTAGCAGTATTTTCCTGGGATAAACAAGAACATAAAGAGCTGGGAAAGGAAAATAAGATACATGGCACGACAATCTCGGCTCAACTACCAATGTTTTTCAGGTAGCAACGCCAAGTATAATTTCTGGTTCCACATGTACGAGCATACAAATGATAAATGCATGCCCTGTGCAGTCGGCTCAAACAGGCACAGTCTAATATACAAGTTCAAACCACTCTTATTTTCTTCTCAGCTGAACAATTTCTGCAAAAGATGGTAAATGCAGCAGCACGTTATTAGCACATTTCATTCACTCATGTTCATTTGGCTGTGACATTTAAATGGCCAAAAGAAAATCAAACAGATTTTTAAAAAAATCACGATGAATTCTGATAGCTAATAGGGAAAACTTATTTCCTCTGGTTAGAGAGTCTGTGACTGGGGGCTCAATAGTTTTACAGAAAGCTCCTTTTTTGAAACAGAGTTGCATGAAATTATTTGCTATAAACTAAGGCAAAGCATTGCTTCTTTTAAGTAAAAACTGGATAAATGGAACAGTGAATAATTCAAGACTTTTGAGATAAAGCAAGGCAGCAAAATTAGTTGCCGCGACAAAGAGCCGGCAGAGACACGCTGAGCTGAATGGTCTTCTTCTGTGTTTTAAACATCTATGGCAACTTGCCCTCCAAACTACTGGCTCAGGCTATTGATTGCAAATCACATCTCCAAGCCTCCCATGCTGGGTTGTTGCTCATTTAACAGCAGAGTCTGGACAGCACCATTTAAATGCTTGAGTGTTAAGGAAGTAGCACATTTTGACCTAAGGCTGTTCTATCTGCCTTGTGACAGCTCTCACTCCTGGTTTTAGCCCACTTTCCTCTTACTGAGTCAAAGTCAGAAACAGCACAAAGAACAGATCCACGCCATAATAATTCTGCAATAAGGAAGATGAGTTTTAAATATTAACAGAAAGACCTGGAACTAAATCAGGACAGAGAGTGCTGTTGAAAACAGTGTAGTCTCAAAGAAGTCAAGCAAAGATGACGCAAGAGCTTAAACAAAAGAAAAAGCAGAATACTAAGAAATGTATTTTATGGGATTCTGGATTTCAACACACTTTTAAAGTAAGGGAGTGATTGCTGTGGTACTGCATTACCAGATCATCTCTTTAATCATCCCCCAAGGCCCATGCTCATATCAACAGTTAAACAAAACAGTTGAAACAGCAGAATGCAGCACTAATAGCTCTAGCTTTATCTGTTTTTTTGGCTGAGTACCTCATGAGGGAATACAAAACGCTCATATTTTAAACCAATTGCATGATAAAGCTATTAATGCTCGTTAAAAACAAGGATATTTGAATTACATTTTCAAGCTAGTTGTAATGTTTTAAGTTGTTTCATGTTGGTTAAGAAGCCACAAGCAATCAGCTAGAGGCTAGTATTCTGAAAGGATATATACTTGGTGTAGAAGGAAGGCCTTCTGTTGAAATTGAATGGTTTGTGGCCTCTTTTAAGGTCAAACCAAATAAACAAACTCGTTAAATCAGGACAAAGTAAAAGGGGCAGCTCCCCAAAAGCAGGGGGAACAGCCTGAACAAAATCAAAGTATAAAGGAAATTTGAAAACATCAACTTAAAATGTGATTATTAGGGTCGATAAACACCCCAGTCCCTGCGGTGCCCAACAGGTAAGGAAGGCGTCAACTGCGCCCGCAGACACCACATGCTCCCTCTCCAGGTACACCTGGCTGCGAACATAGCCGCGGTAGAGGGGCAGACAGTCAGGATGGACAGCTACCTTGATTGCCCGCTACCTGTACCTGTAAATGGCACGCTTCGCCAGCCCAGGAGCAGGTTCACAAGGAGGTCGCCATCGCAACCCATCCTCTCCGCATTGGGTGTCTGCAGATCAGGAGTGTGGGACTGATGTGCAAACAGAACATTAGTGAAAGGTTCTACAGGAAAACAAAAAGGGAGTGCAACCTAAGACACAAAACACAGACATGGTGCATGGACTTCACCACGCCACAGAAGGGGCAAGCTTCGGAGCCCGTGAACCAGTGGATCCTACGGTTGTGCGGAACTGCCACATGCATCACCCTCCACCCCAGGTCCTCGATGTAATTGGGGGAAAACCCTCCATAAAGGGACCTCCACTGGGGACCTCCGCTGCCCGACGGCAACAAGGCCCGCCAAGGTGTATCCGGATGACAGGCAAGGACGCGGTAGTGGAAGGTGTGCAGCAGCAACCCGTACAAGAAATGTCTCCGCGTGGTGGAAAAAGGCACGGAGGACATTTCCGCAAGGCGGCACATGCTGTGGGGCACCTGACCCAAGGAGAGGAGTTAAGGCTTTGGGCCAGTGTGGAGTTCCATCCGAGCAGGGGAACGCTGGGGCTGGATCCCACTGCACGCCTGAGCCGCCTTGAGACCACGTGCATTTTCGGGGCTGAGCACGACCGTCCTAAGGTCTTGAATGGCCTTGCCTGTGCACCAGATGGACACTCCCATACGCTCAACCATCACGCGGGGGCTCATCCAGCCCACCCCTCCGCCACCCAGCACGTCCCTGATCCTGGTTGCCCCAGCATCCATAGCCTCCCTCTCCGTCAGCCACCTGAAGTTGTACGGCTGGAGGAGTGGATTCCTGAGCAGCGGCTCTTGCACGAGAGCCGCTATTCCTGATGGGGGACAGCTGCACCACGAGGCGACCGTGTTCCAGATAGTAAGGAGGTCCTGGTAAAAGACGAGCAACTCCTGCAAGGAGGTCAAAACGCACCCCAGATTATATGCAGGAACTGCACATCATAACTGAGACCGCGCCACTGGCGGAAGAAATACATCACCAGGTCACACCACTGTAGAGGGGGCTCAACGTAAAGGTATCTCTGCAGGGTCTGGAGGTGGAAGGTCAGTATCTGAGTGCGAAGGCACACAAGATCTTGACTGCCATCCTCAAGCAGGAGATGCAGAACCGCGGCAGGGACCCAGTGCAGTTGGTTGTCCCAGAAGAAACGCAGGAGGGTTCTCTGGATATTGGCGACAAACAGAAAGAAGTCTCACAACACCAGATTAAAGTCCAACAGGTTTATTTGTAGCAAATGCCACAAGCTTTCGGAAAATGAGGTTCCTTCATCAGGTGGGTGGAAGTTCTGATCAGAAACAAGGCACAAAGACACAAACTCAATTTACATGCATAATGATTGAATGTGAGTCTTTACGGCTAATCAATTTTTAAAAGTACAGACAATGTGAGTGGAGAGAGCTTTAAGCACAGGTTAAAAGAACGTGTATTGTTTCCAGACGGGAAAGTTAGTGAATATTTGCAAGTCCAGGCAAGTCATGGGGGTTACAGATAATGTGACATGAACCCAAGATCCCAGTTGAGGCCATCCTTATGTGTGCGGAACTTGGCTATCAGTCTCTGCTCAACAACTCTGCTCTGTCGTCTGTCGTGAAGGCCGCCTTGGAGAATGCTTACCCGAAGATCAGACGCCGAATGCCCGTGACCGCTGAAGTGTTCCCCAACAGGAACAGAACAGTCTTGCCTGGTGATTTGAGCGGTGTTCATTCATCCATTGTTGTAGCGTCTGCATGGTCTCCCTAACATACCATGCCTCGGGACATACTTTCCTGCGGCGTACCAGGTAGACAACGTTGGCCGAGTTGCGAGAGTACATACTGTGTACCTGGTGGATGGTGTTCTCACGCGAGATGATGGAATCCGTGCTGAAAGATTCGGCACGTCTTACAGAGGTTGTTGTGGCAGGGTTGTGTGGCGTCGTGGTCACTGTTCTCCTGAAGGCTAGGTAGTTTGCTGCGGACAGTGGTCTGTTTGAGGTTATGAAGGCCAAATGCTGTCCTACAGGGGAGAGTTCTTGTCATAAACCAGTTGGTCGCCTCCATGTTGTGGTAATGGCTGGTCTCTCTGATCCCTCCCCCTGGCTCTGTTGCCAATGATGTGGAGATGCTGGCGTTGGACTGGGGTAAAAGCAGTAACAAGTCTCACAACACCAGCTTAAAGTCCAACCGGTTTATTTGTGGCAAATGCCACAAGCTTTCAGAACATGCTGTTCGGGGGAGGGGAACAGTCCTGTCCAGCGACTCAGGTGGGAGGTAACTTTGACCTCCAGCTCCCGCCAGTTCTCTGGCCAGGATTCCTCGGCTGGGCAGAGGTGGGCCCCCAAGTAGAGGGGATTGGTCCTGCTCCAGATGAAAGGCCTGACCTCCTCTGGAAGGGGGAGGAGTTCCATGGGCAAGAAGGGTGGGACGTTCGAAGGGCGGTGGCCTCCAAAGGGTCCACTGCCAGAAACGTCCTGCCCACCATGAGCCCCTTTTCCAGGGCGAGGTGGACCACCTGCTCAGCCTTCAAAAAGAATATGGCTTTACTGTACATCTTCGAGGCCATGACAATGGCTGAGGGGCCAACAATACCAGCCATTGCCCGAATGCAGGCCTCAATGGCTATGTCGGGATGAGCGTACCACTTGACCCCGAGTTGTGATTAAATTGAAAGGTGACAAGGTCTTTGGGACGGCGGGGGCTTTGGCCGCTGCCATAACGGCAGAAGTGGGCTTGAAAGGCCCTGCCACCTGGGACAACATTGCTGTCACCATGGTGTCCAATCAAATGGTTCTGTGCCCACCCGAGACTGCCCAGATGTATGGCAGGGCGTATAGGTGTGTCCATGGGGAGGGATGGGGGGTCAGGTTGTAGGGAAGGATGGGTAAAGGCCTCTCCGCCTAGGTGGCAGGATGGGATCAGAGGGGGAATGAGGGAGTGTGTGGTGGGATTGGTGGGTGTTAAGGTGCTCTCTCCCGAGAGTTAGAGAGAGAGAAAAGAGGTTGGAGGAACAGGAGAGAAGACGAGGGCATTGAGGAGAGCTGGTGCCCCAGTCAGGAGGAAGGAGAGGAGGGGTGCTGGTGTTGGGGGCAGCAGTAGTGGGTAGGGGGGGGGGGCGGGATTTTGTTCCTTCAGCCCTCCTGGGTGCAACTGTTAAAGTCCAGGGTGTCTTCACCCCCCACCCTGCAAATGGAAATCAGTCTTAATATTCTTCCCCCCCCAACTCCCTTCCAAGCACCGATTTTTGAAGACAAAGGCATCAGTCCAACCACTCAGTCCTTTGATGCTGTTGTTTCAAAGTTGTGCAGCCCTCCCTTCTGTGGATGGAAAAAGAAAGAACCGCTCCCTCTGTGTCTTCTCTCTATCTCTCTCCACCCCAGCAGCCGGATGACAGGCAGTCTGGCAGGCCAGCTGGATGGACGGACAGCAGGCAGGCAAGCCGGACGGCAGGCAGGCAGGTTGGCCATAGCTCTCCTTCTTCCCCATTCCTTCTTACTGGAAGCCGTCAATTCAGCAGAAACAACAAAAACGGGTGTCTCCAGTAGCAAGCTCCGTAACTCTCAGATGTTGGAGACAGGAGAAAGTTTGAGTCTATCTGAAGCTCAATGTTCATTCAGAGAAAGAACAGCAGCAGCTTTGCTGGGCAGGAAACAGTTTGTGGCAGCGTCTTTATTTCTCAAATGTCTCAAAATATTGTTTCAATTCAAATGACATATTTTGCAAAATTATTTTATCTGTTTCTCCAAAAGCTCAAGTTTGCATGAGTAGATGAGCCACACACACCAGGAAGGTGAGAGTTTCAAACTCACTCTGAGTTTTTAATCTCCACCAGCTCATCAGTAAAGTATGTTACAACGTGCCTCAGAGTCTTTGGATTATGGATGGACAATAAATAAATAAACCCTGAGTATCTAAATATCAGATAAGAACAGAGTCAGATTCAGCTGCAGTGTGCTTTGTGGTAAATACCATTACACTCAGACAAATATTACACACAAATTATTACATCGTCTGACCCAATTTCCAACAACCAAAGCATGACACATCTAATCCCTAGCATGGGATGGGAATCTTCACAGGAGTGGGGAGAAGAAGGAAAGATTGGTGGGCTAAGGGAAACACTTCAATGGCTAATGATAATTACTTTATTCCTATCAAATCTCCAAGTACTCTGTTGAAAACTGAATTGCCAAAATTACACAACTTAAAAATTTCACTGAAAATTACATAGAAATTTTGTTCAGAGGAAAATAATTAAAACTATTCACCTAGGACCCGATTTTACCATCAAGTTGCTCCCATTTTCGGGCGTGAAATCTTGGTAAAGTCGGGCATGAGGCAGTAGCGAGATCCATGCCCACCTTCGCACCGGTTCCCCCTTTACCAAGGCCTGAAAATAGCTGCAATCAGCACCATGTGTGAAGCGGGCGCAACGTCAATTTAAATGCATTTTTATGCATTTAAATTGACTTGATGGGCTGCACACCGAAACTTAGTGGCACTTCCCCTTTTACCATCGCGTTCGCCCATCCGGATTCAGTGCAGGACATGGTGCGCAACGATCTGATGCAGGCGCTCCAACTTCTGAGGAGGTAAGTTCCGAGCTCCTGGCTGCTCTCAGACTCAGATCGGTGGGGGGGAGGGGTGTGAATAGAGGTGGATCAGATAGCTCTACACAGATCGGTGGGGCAGGAAGGGGGAGTCGGCTGCCACTCTGCATGCGATTGGTGAGGTGGGGGAGGAGGAGGGCGCTGCCATTCTGCTTGTGATCGGTGGGGTGAAGAGAGGGAGGTCTGCTACTACTCTGCGTGTGATATGGTGGGGGGGGGGGGGGGGGGGGGGGGGGTGGCGGCGGCAGGGGACTGTGATCAGCCAGGGTAGCGGGGGGGCTGGGGGCAATAAGGGGGTCATTAATATTTGTGGGGGCCAGGGGGAGGCATTATCTGGCCAAGAGCGATATGGCAGGGAAGCAATTTTCTATCTTATTTTTACTACACATGCACAATTGGAGGCACCGATCAGACCTCCAGCATTTTGTGTGTTTAGCCCCGCCCACAGGCTTCTGCAGCACGATTCAGAATCGCTGCTACTTTTTCAGGCAGTGTGTGTATGGGGCGCCTGAGAGCAGATCCAAAAGTCGGATCTGAAACACGCCCAGTTCAAGTCTGCCCAGCACTGAAAATAAAAATGGTAAAATAGGGCCTCTATAATCAAGCAATACATAACATAGTAAAATAATTTGTCTAACAATAATCACTGTGCTTGAAACAATTAAGGATACTGATATAAGATACAAGTTAGAATCTTCCACATTAGTATTTCTGCTACACTATGAAGTTATAATGATGCTTTAACAGATGATCATTGACAGAAAAAAAATCGTGTACCTTCAAACTTTTTTCTTTACTTTCCAGACTCGCTCTCAGTTTATCTATCCCATCCAAGTGCTCTTTTCTTTTCTCTTCATAATGTCTTTTATGATGTTTACATTTTCCAACTTCTGTGTCAATTTTACTTAGGTCATCCTATTAAGAAATAATGCAGGCCATTTTTAAACAGATAACACAATTCTGAAACAAACTAAGAAAAGTTCATAAACTTTATACAATTAATCTGCACCTTGATTGGATCAGCTCCTTCAGCTATTAGATTTATTTTCTCCTTGATCTCTTTGTACTTATGTTCAGCCTCACTCACTATCTTTCGGTGCTCATCCATATCCATCCTTGAATGCTCCAAATTATTCTTGCCAGACTCAATTCTGTGCCAGATATCTTGCACTTCTTCTTCCTAGTTTTTAGTAAAAGAAGTTAAGAGTCAGCTAGAAGGAAATCAGTTATCATCCAAACTGATACGAATTACTTATCGTCAAACAATCTCAAGTCTTCAAAAATACACGAAAATAAAATTTAGACGTCTACTTGAAGTAGGAGGTTTGTGTCAATTCAAAAAAAGTTAAGACACTCACCAGTGTGGAAATATCCACAGACTGGGGCTCATCCACATTTTCTAAATCTGTAATTTCTAGTTTTACCTTTGTCATATTTTCCTGAACCATAAGAAAAATAGATAGAAAGGTTATTTTTCTTTCTACATACCAAAAAAAGGAAAGCATGTTTTCCCCCAAATTTTTAATTACAGACCTGGATTTTCCTCTTCTGCATTTGTTTCATTTTCATTTGAGACTCATTTGTCCGTATTTCTTCTACTATTGACAGCAATCGTTGTTGAAAATGTGACAATTTGGCCATTTTATTGCTTACTTCCATCTCCAGCTGACTGCAAAACAAAAAAAGAATTGACCAAAGCACTTATGCCGCTGGAAAACAAGAAGTAATTAATATATATTTCCTCATTCAATAATAACATTTTTTTGAACTCGAGCAACTCATGGGCAGTCTCAAATTGATAATAGACCAGGGTGCAAGCTAGTTCTTAATGGTGAATCCGCAGACTAGAATAGCGTGTTCAATTGCACCAACTCCTCACATTAGTAACTACCAGACAATGTCCATATTTCATAAACAACAAAATTATAACAACTTAGCAATACTATATTCTTAAAAGGATGGTATTATAAATGGATTGGCATTAACAGTCAGGAAACATACAAAAGGTTACTATTTGCCACTAAAACAGCACTTGAGGATGTTATAATTTAAACATTGGAGATTCTCATGATCAGATTATCATACAAAGTGCATAATTTAGTTCAAGAGACAAACACAAGATTAAATTTCAGTGAGGTGATAGGCTGACATTTTAACTCGCTGCAGTTTATAAATTATAATGCTTATATGCTATACAACAGCACTGTAGAATTCTTTATTCTCTTAAGCTTTTAGAAAAACTAGTGGTACAAACTTTCCACCAATACCAGGTTATAGAGTCAGCCATGAGTGACACAGTAGCAACGCTGCTTCACAGCGCCAGGGACCCGAGTTTGATTCCCAGATTGGATCAGTGTAGAGTTTGCATGGTCTCCCTGTGTCTGCGTGGGTTTCCTCTGGGTGCTCCAATTTCCTCCCACATTTTGAAAGATGTGTTGGTTAGGTGCATTGACCCAAATAGGTGCTGGACTGTGGCGACTAGGGGAATTTCACACTAACTTCATTGTAGTATCAATGCAAGCCTTATTTGTGACTAATAAATAAACTTTATTCATTTATGTTTCTTCACTTGTTTTGCCAACCTCTCTCAACCATTAGCACAATTATCATCCAAGATTTCAGAATCATATCTCAACACATAGCAAGCCAGAAGGGAAGACTGACATGAAGGGGGAAGGGAAGCAACAGACTGTAGAGGGGGAAGGAAAAGGATAAGTATGTACAGGACTGGACTTCCAGAGTATCTTTCAAGATTTATGGCTAAAACCTACATATTTTTGGAGAAAATGCAACATTAAGATAGCTGATAGAGAAATTTACCAACCTGATTTCTGATTCCACATCATCACCCAAGTATCTTGCCCTGTCTGTTTCTGAGGAGTAATAGCGGTTGCTAAAGACCTGGTCACCTGCTGCAGTAAAGGCTTCTCTACAGTTCATGGGTGGTCTTTGCTGTTGCATAATTTCACGAGCTCTGCTGTTGCTCTGGAAATGAAATAGTCAATATTTAGTTTCTCGTTAGAATTTCTTTATTATCAAAGTGCTTGTTTGAGAAAAAATCCAGTACACTTCTCAATATGTTACCCATTGTTCTATGAAGGGCAATTAAATAACCTGTTGGCTATATTCTACTTTGGTTACTGCCATAAAAATCATATAATGTTTGACCAGTGAATTAGTACTCTGCACACGAAAATGCAATTTTAGAGGCAAAATAGCATTGGATCTGGATCTGGTTGCAGTGAAACCTAACTCTTAGTAGGCAATAAATTCAAAGCATGTTGAAGTTAGAATATAGAAAGAGAAATTTATTTGCCTCAAATGTTGAAACATAATTTTAATTTATTTTCTGGTATATTTCTATTTCGAATAAGTGAATGGACAAAATTTAGAATAAAAATAATCTGGTCCTGGTAGGTGGTAAACTCCCCAGACAAGAAACAAAAGCTGCATAAGATTTTCCAAAAATCCCAATTCTAGAATGGTTCTACAGATTGCAAGTTATTACATGTTACATGGTTATTCAAAAGGGAGGGTGAGAAAAACCAGGGAACTGCAGGCTAGTCAGCCTGACATTAGTTGCTGAGTAAATTTTGGAATCTATCATTGCAGAACCTTAGCAAAGCACTTTGAAAATTATAGTGTGATCAAACATAGTCAACATGATTTTTACAAAAGGGACATTGTGCTAGACAAGTTTACTAAATATTTTTGAGGATGTAACCATTAGGGCAAATATAGGGCAACCAGTAGGTGCAGTATATTTAGATTTCCAAAAGGTATTTGATAAGATGCATTGATCTTTCTGTTGTGGCATGAGATAAGGACTGTTGGAATTGGGGGCAATAACATGGATAAAGGGTTGGTTAACAAACAAGAAGCAAAGAGTATTGATAAACATGTTGTCTTCAAGTTGGCAAGCTGTGATGTATTGAGTAGCATAAGCATCAATGCTGGGGCTTCAGCTATTTATAATTGTTATTAATACAAAAGAGACAGAAGTGGAGATCCTCATGGCTATCATCGACACCACAAACCACTAGCTCAACAAAGGCACAGACAGTACTATGTCTTGGATTGCCAATAACAAAGCTTGGTGGAGATACAAGCTAAGGTGAGGACACAAAGAGGCTGCACAGAGATATAGACAGATTAAGTGAATGGACAAAGCAGTGACAGATTGAGTATAATTTGTGGAAATGAGATCATTCAGTTGGGTAGTAATAGAAAAGCATATTTTAAATAGGTGTGAAACTTGTAAATGTTGATATTCAGAGGGACTTGGTTCACTCATGCAAGGAACACAAGAAAATTAGCATGCAGGTACAGCAAGCAATTAGGAAGGCGAGTGATATGCTGTCCTTCGTTGGAAGGAGACTGGAATACGAGAACGGGAAAAAATAAAAGCAAATTACTGTGGATGCTGGAATCTGAGTAGGAGAGTTGGAAACCTTGTTATAATTATAGAGGATTTTGGTGAGACCACATCTGAAGTATTGTATGCAATTTGGATTTGCATATTTAAGGATGGACATGCTTGCTTGCTTTGGAGGTGGTACAGCAAAAGTTAATTCTGGTTCCTGGGAAGAGAGACAGATTAAATTGGATCTATACTCTCAGGAATTTAGAGGTGGTCTTAATGAAGCACAAAATATTCTGAAGGATTCAAAGAATATGCACTGAGAGGTTTATTCCCATCAGGAGAAACAAGAACACACTATCTCCAAATAAGTGGCTGCACATGTAAGATTGAGGTGAAATATTTCTTGAGGGTAGAGTATTTTTGAAATTCTCTCCCCAGACAGCTGTGGATGTTCCATTGTGGACAGATCTAAGGCTGAGATAGAAAGTTATTTGGTCTCTCTATGAATCAACAGATAAGAGAAGTGGGTGAGAATGTGAAGTTGAGACTAAGGATCAGCCATGATTGTAGTGAATGATAGAACAAGTTGTAGGGGTTGTATTGTCCACAATTTATATTCCACTATTCCTATTTATTAGGTTCTTGCATTACGTCCAACTCACGAAAACCTGACACTTCCTATAGTGAATTGTTTCATTGAAACACTGGGGCCATCTTTAGGAATGTGGCTCACTCACTTCATTCTTGTTTTATTGAATTAGTGATATGGGCATCACTGGCTGGTCAAGTTGCCCTCGAGAAGGTGGTGGTGAGCTGCCTTTTTGAACCGCTAGTCTCTGAGGTGTGGGTACACTCACAGTGTTGTTTGGAGGGAGTTCCAGGATTTTGATCCAGCGATAGTGAAGGAACAGTGATATATTTCCAAGTTAGAAATGACTTGGAGGGGAACCTCCAGGTGATGGTGTTCCCAAGCATCTGTCCTTGTCCTGCACAGTGATGGTCGTGGGTTTGGAAGGTACAGCCTAAAGAGCTTTGTTGAGTTCCTGCAATGCATTTTGTATATGGTACACACTGCTGCTGCTATTTGTCAGTGGTGGAGAGAGTAAATATTGTGGAAGGGGTACTAATCAAGTGGCTGCGTTGTCCTGGATGATGTCAAATTCCTTGAGTGTTACTGGAGCTGCACTCATCCAGGCGGGTACAGAATATTCTTTCGCACTCCCGACTTGTGTTTTGTAGGTAGTGGACAAGCTTTGGCAAGTCAGGCTGAGAGTTACTCACTTCAGGATTCCTAGCCTTTGACCTTTTATTTAGCTTGCCTATATAAATAGTGGGGGATTCAGCTAAGATAATGTCACTAATAGTCAAGGGTGATGATTAGATTATCTCTTGTTGGAGATGATCAATACCTGCCACTTGCATTGCACAAATACTACTTGCCACATGTCAGCTCAAGCCTGGATATTGGACATGGACTGCTTCAGTATCTGAGGAGTAATGAATGGTGGTGAACATCATGCAGTCACCAATGAACACCCCCACTTCTGACCTCATGATGGAAGAAAGGTGATTGATGAAGCAGTTGAAGATGGTTGGGCATAGGACACGATCTTGAACAACTCCTGCAGAGATGCCTTGGAATGGAGATAACCGACACCCAAAAATTACAACCCTCTTCCTTTGTGCCAGGTCTCACTCCAAGCAGAGAAGAGTTTGCCCCCAATTCCCACTGACTCCAGGTTTAGAATCATAGAAACTTTACAGAGCAGAAAGAGGCCATCTGGCCCATCGAGTCTGCAACAACCACAATCTCACCCAGGCTCTACCCCCACCCACATCCCTACACGTTTACCCGCTAATCCCTCTAACCTACGCATCTCAGGACACTCCAGGGTAAATTTAGCATTGGCCAATCAACCTAACCAACACATCTTTGGACTGTGGGAGGAAACTGGTGCACCTGGGGGAAACCCACGCAGACACGAGCAGAATGGGCAAACTCCACACAGACAGTGACCCAAGGTGGGAATCAGAGGTCGCTGGAGCTGTGAAGCATCAATGCTAACCACTGTGCTACCGTGCCACTTGCTAGGGCTTCTTGATGTCATAACAAGTGATACCTTGATGGCAAGGGCTGTCAGTCTCATTTAACCTCTGGAATTCAGCTACTTTGTCCATGTTTCAACCAAGGCTATTAAGATCAGGAGCTGAGTGACCCTGCTGGAATCAAACTGAGCGCGATCAGGTTATTGCTAAGGAAATGCTGCTTGATAGTGCTGTTAATAACCCCTTCTATCACTTTATTATGTTTATCTCTTTATATGTACGAGTTCTGAGAAGTTTGAAGTGTTTCATTGAACCAAAAAGCTTGGGTAGTTGTCCTAGAAGCTGTTACCAGACCAACTCCACGCATACCAATTATATGACATGAAGCACAAGAGAATAAAATAACAGGAGAAAGTAGTTACACTTTAAGTATCAAACATTTCATTGCACAATTTAACTGAATATCAAAATTAATCCCACCGATGATTTCCTACACATGTAGCTCTTTCAAACAATGAGATAATTTAAAGGCAATTCGCTTTTTTGTTCGTAGTACTTGAAGGAGGAACACTAGTCAAGATATCAGTTAGTTGTGTAAAACATAAAAACACAATTACTGTGAGGGAGGGTTAGCAATAAACCTCAAGAGGACATAGACCGTGAATTTTTCTAAAATTATCAGCCTCAACTGGGCAACTGTGCCCAATTTCAAGCATCACATTTTAGAATGTGGAGGTTTTTAAGTATTTTCTGTGCTATCTTTAGAGAATGATTCTGGGGTGAAAGGCTTCACTTATGATCGATTGGAGAAGCTGTGCCTGTTTCCTTCAAGAGGAGAAGATTTACTGAGATCAAATAAAGATGTTCAAAATAATGAGGAGACTGGACAGCGCAACGAGGAGAAAGCTTTCCCTTTGAACATCTTTATTCAATCTCAGTCAATCTTCTCCTCTTTAAGAAAATAGGCACAGCTTCCCCAATCGATCATAACTGAAGCCTTTCACCCCAGAATCATTCTCTAAAGGTAGCACAGAAAATACTTAAAAGCCTCTACATTCCTGATCGTGCTCAGTTTTGATTCTGGCAGGGTCACTCAGCTCCTAACCTTAACAGCCTTGGTTGAAACATGGACAAAATAGCTGAATTCCAGAGGTTAAATGGGATTGACAGACCCTGCCATCAAGGTATCACTTGTTATGACATCAAGAAACTAGAGGACACCAATTTAAGATATTTGTTAAAAGAAGCAATAGCAACATGAGGAAAATATTTTTATCACAGTGTGTAGCATCTGGAATACACTGCCTGAAAGTGTGGTGGAAGCAGATTCAATTATAGCTTTCAAAGAAGAGCTGCATAAACACATGAAAGGAAAAAGTTACAGGAATATAGAAAAAAGCAGGGGAGTAAGTTGAGTAATTTTTAAATAGAACTGGCATGGACGTGATGAGCTTAATGTGCTGTAACCTTTCCAAAATTCGACAGGGCATGAATGCTGTTGGCAAGGTCAGCACTTGTTGCCCAACTCCAATTGTCCTAGAGAAAATGATGGCAGTTTGCCTTCCTGAACTACTGGAGTCCATGTGGTAAAGACATACCCACCGAGCTAATGGGATAAAGTTCCAGGATTTTCACTACGTGGCGGTGAAGGAACAGCATTTACTTCCAAGTCAAGATGGTGTGTGGCTTGGAGGTAAATTTGCAAGTGGTCACGTCTCCATGTACTAATGGCCCTTATCCATCTAGATGGTAGAAGTTGCAGATTTGGAGGGTGCTGTCAGAAGGCTTGATGAGTTGCTGCAGTGCATCTTGTAGGTAGCATACAGTGGTACTATAGTGCATCAGTGGAGGAAGTGAATGTTGAAAGTGATGGGCGAAGTGTTAATCAAGTGGATTGCTTTGTTCGGGATGGTGTCAAGCTCAAGTTTTGTTGGAGCTATACTCATCTAAGCAAGTGAAGAATTTCATCACGTTCTTGACGTGCCCTGTAGATGGTAACAGGCTTGGGGAGTTAAAACATGTATTACCTGCCACAAAATTGCTAGCATCTGACCTAATCATATAGCCACAATATTCTTTTGAATTGGTTCAGTTAAGTCTCTGGTAACCCTCAAGATGTTGATGGTGGAGATTTATTGATGGCAATGCTGTTGAATGTCAAGAGGAGATGGTTAAATTCTTTGTTGGGGACGATCATTGCCTGGCAAAAATTACTTGGCACTTATTAGCTCAAGTCCAAATGTTGTGCACATCTTGCTGCATGCAGGCACTGAACGTTCCTGTATGTAAATGTTTCAAATAATACTGAACACTTTCCAATCATAAGCAAACAAGCCAACATCCGATGTTACGATGGACGGAAGATCACTGATGAAGTATTTAGATCTAGGGATTTCTGATTACAGTGATTGACAGGGTCACGTGATGATGTAGTTTGTGTGTAGTCCTGGGTCTGTAGCAGAGGAATAGGCTTTTGCTGAAAGCATTTTGTTTGCAGCTGAAGCTAGAAGGATTTTGCTGGTTTCTGGAAATCCATCTCTCTTTGAGAGCTATATGTCTGTCTACACTCATTATAGCAAGTATATTTAAGATCACTAGCTGTATTTAAAGTGGCATTTAAATTTGTAAGAGGAATGTTGCTTATTTGGAACTGAAAAAGTGATGTCAGAAATTAAAGTTTTCTTTTCATTTTTAAATATTGTTCAATTGTTGATGGTTAGGCTGCTTCATTTGTTGGAATTATATTTAAACGGTGTTATTAAAAAAGTTAGCTTCACTATAAAAATCTCTACCTTCTCAGTGGAATCATTCCTAAAAGGAAGTATCTTTTCCTTATTTATGCCAAAATAGAAAAATTGTTACGGTCCAGTCTGGCTTCATAATATTCCTTGGGGTTCTGGTTCGGACCCTAACAAAAATTGGAGCCTCCTGTCAGGATGAAAAAGTATAATTCCTTGTTTGGCTTGGGATTATTGAACTTAAAGACAGTGAGTTTAGGGAAGTGGTGCTTTCTTTCAGATGTTGCATTCGGTTAGTTTAACTAGGGAGAACTTTGTGAAAAAGTGGCTCTTTCAGTGGCTAATGATTTCCTGGGTATGGAAAAGGTTACTCAAGGTGGTTAAAGCAAAGCTTTTGGAGTTGGCGAACAAACTATAATTGACATTACCTGAAAAGACAAGGAAGGCAGAGATAATTTCAGCGATAGCGCAGCTTTTAAAATTTGCCAGAGACACAGTTTGAATCATCGGAATTGACTAGATTTCAATTATAAACAGTTGCAACAAGGATTCTGAGGAGATGAGAAAAGCCATCGTGAGTGCATAGGAACTAGAATCAGAAGTCGACAGTAAGAAGTTAAGAAATCTGGGAAAGAAGTGGTCAGACATGTATAAAATTTGAAAGAATCAAACCAAGTAACTTTGATAGGTGGATAAGAGTCTTAAAAATAGACCAAACATATGATGATCTTATGGAAATGGTTATTTTGGAGGAATTTAAAAATTCACTTCCCGCCATAGTGAGAACTCACATGAAAGAACAAACAGTTAAAACTGAGAGATTAGCAGCCAAAATGGCAGATGATTTTGAATTAGGTCACAAATCAAGGTTTGGTTTTTGACCTCAATTTCAATCTGTGAGGGATAGAAACTGGAAAAAGAACAGGTGGTCAAGACAAAGGAAGTCACGTTTTAGATAGTACAGACAGTTTGCGTTAGGTTAAAAAGGAAACTTGAGGGTGGAAGAGAGATCAGAAACCTTAAATGCTTTCATTATAATAAAGTTGGACACACAAAGTTGTCCAGAGGATTGGGATAAAGGAATTCCATTTGCACTCTTTACAATTAGGGATGCACCTAATGAATCAAATAAATTCAGTCCATTCAAACTGATTTTTGGACATGAAGTAAGAGGACTTAAGTTGATCAAGGGGAAATAGTAAGTCAGTATTCTGATTCTACATCGTTGGACTATGTGTCAAACTTTAGGGAGAGATTAACTAAGGCTGATAAATTGGCTAGACACATTTAAAGGTGACACAGCATGTGATGAGAAAAGAAGATATCAAAAAAAATTATAGTTTTGATAACGAGGAGAAAGTATTAGTATTATTACCCGAGGTAGGAGAACCTTGAAAAGCAAGGTTTAGTGGGCTTTATCAAATCGAAAAGAGTGAGGGAAACTATTTGATAAGAACGTTAGATAGAAGAAAACTCAAACTGTCATGTTAATATGTTAAAACGATATTTTGATAAGAAAGAAAAGCAGAACAGGATATGTTAGCTGTTGGTAAAGAAGTAAATCCAGATAATTCTGAGTTTGGCATTCCGCAAATTACATTGGACAATGAGAAAATAATCAGAAATGCTAAAGAATGATATCATTGAAGTGGCACCTATACTGAAAGCAGAAATTCAATTATTAAATGACAGAACTAAAAGTGAAATAAGCTTCTAAATTTGAGCATTTGTCCTGAATTAAATAAGCAATTGTTCTATTAAGATACTCAAAAGGCTAGTTTATGTTGAGTGACATTTCAATTATGCTAATTAAATCCATTTACAAATTGATTCCATGTTACCAATGCTCTACACTTACTTATTTTGTTTTGGCAGACAAAGTTATTTCTCTTATTATAATTGGAGAGATTAGGTAGATAGCAAAGCAGGCTCCTGTAATTTGAATATTATGGATTTGAAGTTGTTAGCACTCAACCACAATATGTGAGCCTTCAAACAATTCATCTGGTAGATCACTGAAGAAAAGATGACATTTTCTAATGAATTCTTAGATTATAGATGAACATAACAAACAAATCAAAGTTTTGAATAAGTACACAACTGGTCAAATGGAGTACTCTAACCACAAATTGCACCTTTGGAATTATACTTGGAAGCAATACACTACATATTTGATGAAACAAGCTTCTTAACAAAATATAAATAGCTGTGGTTCAGTCTGCTGCATTATGGAGGTCAATTCAATCATTTTTCAACTTGAAAACAACCACAGTCACTTCTAAAATTGGATGAAAAGAAAATGGCAAAAGGAGGACTTACATTGATTAACAGAATTCTTTCTATGCCTCTCATGTCAATCAAACAGTTTGCCACCACTGGATTACTTATTTCTAAGGCATCAAGAACTGTTGGGAAATCTGGATGATGAACAGCTCTTAAAGAGAAAATATACATTTTTAATTATTTTAGTAATGCCTCCCTCAATAAGCTTTGAAAACAGTAAGTGTAAAGAGTGAAGAATACTGAATTTTACAGATTATGACAGCCTTGAAGTGCTGTTTTCTATTAAAGACAATATAATTACATAGTTTATAAAGAATTGAAACAAGATATTTGCCTTCATTTTGACAATTTGATAACATAGAACTTGAGTATTGATGAAAACAAAGATAAGTTATCAAAGCTTTTCGTCTTGCACTCATCAGGATTGCTCACAAGAACAGTAAACAGGAAGACAATTTATATTACACAAGAAAAAGGTGCTGATTGGTTGGCAAGTGGACTTTGATCGGTGGAGGCATTGCTATGGAGAACAGAGCATGGAACAGTTAACTATCCAGCTTCCTTCAAATTCAAAATAGGCAAGTCAACTCTGACTGGTTAAGATATTTCCCTAGGGAATGAACCAAGCCGGGGTGGGGGGGAAGAGAGAGAGAGAGAGAGAGAGAGAGAGAGAGAGAGAGAGAGAGAGAGAGGAGGAGGGGGAAAGAGAGAGACAGAGACAGAGAGAAGGAGGAGGACGAGGGTAGCCAGACCTGCAACTGGGCTCCAGCCTATTGAGAGACTCCCAGGCTGTTTTTTTGGTCATAATCAGCGTTGTGCTGGCAATCAGCACGAGCCAATTACTATATTGAAATACACAGCCTGGGATGGTATTTGCTGGGTTTGCTAACGCTGGTACTGCCAGCTTGGCACTGCCCAGTGGGCACCAAGGTGGGGGATGAGGCCTACTCGGGGGAGAAAGGCACTCGCTGCGCACTCTGCATTACGGATCGGTGGGGTTAAGAACATAAGAAATAGGAGCAGGAGTAGGCCATCCAGCCCTTCGAGCCTGCCCCGCCATTCAATAAGATCATGGCTGATCTGTCGCTGCTCAGTTCCACTTTCCCGCCCTCTCCCCATAACCCTTAATCCCCTCTCCTATCAAAAACCCATCAAACCGCGTCTTAAAAATATTTAGCGAGGCAGCCTCCACCACTTCAACGGGCAGAGAATTCCAGAGATTCACCACCCTTTGAGTGAAGAAGTTCCTCCTCAACTCCATTCTAAACCGCCCCCCTTTTATCTTGAGGCTGTGCCCCCTAGTCCTATTGTCTTTTTTGAGCGGGAAGAGTCTTTCCACCTCTATTCTATCCATCCCATTCATCATCTTATACGTCTCAATGAGATCTCCCCTCATTCTTCTAAACTCTAACGAGTACAAGCCCAGTTTATTCAGCCTCTCCTCATAGCTCAACCCCCTCAACTCCGGTATCAGCCTAGTAAACCTCCTCTGCACTCCCTCCAAGGCCAAAATATCTTTGCGCAGGTGCGGCGCCCAAAACTGCACACAGTACTCCAGTTGCGGCCTCACCAATGCCCTATACAGCTGCAGCAAGACCTCCCTACTTTTATATTCAATCCCCCTTGCTATGAAGGCCAGCATCCCATTCGCCTTCCTGTTATTGTTATTGTTGGGAGGGAGGGAGGGAACGAGCCATCAGGGCTGGATATATGGGTGAGGGAGAGTCATGGAGGCTGTCAATTTTGGGGGTGGGGGGTGTGGTTGGGAAGCCAGTGATCAGGAGGGGGACGGGGTCTAGGAAGCAATCAGAAGGCTGATTGGTGGGCCCAGTGTGCGTGCACCCATCTCCCCACTGACAGATCAGCACATGGGTGGTGGCCCTCTCAGTGCACTGATGCTGGCCTCATGAGCTGAAATAGGCCCTGCCTTCCCTTATTAGCATGAATTCCCTTTCAGCACTTCGCGATGCACAGAGTGTCAGAGGTTCATTCAACTATGTATGCCCAAAAAGCTGGCAGGAAAATCTCCCGTTTTCCCACCCATTGGAGACTTTGTTTCTTTTGAGAGAATCGTCCCTTATATTCTGAGTGGTTGCGTACAGTCAGTACTTTGCCTGTTGCAGACTGCTAAAGGGAAGTGCGAGTTGATATGATCCACCAGTCGTTGGGACGTATGGTCAATATTCCTGGCATCACTGAAACTGAGATTCATATATCGCATTACACTGTGAAAGATAGGCAGGCATCATTTTTGGCTTGATGCAGTATTCTGTAAGTGGAGAATATCACTCGTGTTGCTGTTGCATAGTAACAGCATGCAACAGTTAGCATTATCTGTTGTTCAAATTGTGAGTAAAACTCAAAGCTTTGATAGCATGTCTTTCTTTTTTCAGCAATATTTTGACAATGTTATAAACTTTGCCACAGTCATGTACAAAATCACCCAATTGCATTATCAGTAACACAGGCATCTGCACGCAAATCATTTCTCTACATGCTTAAGTGTGTGGGCAACAGTTTAACAGACGGACATGAAGCACGTTGAAGAGTGAATGCTGCAGCATAACTCTTTTCTCTGAAATTTATACCAAAGGCTCAAATGGGACAAGCCACAGCTATTGTATGATACAGTAAAGCAATGAGGCTTTAAAAATATCTACTTTTACTGAAAAAGTAGGCATGCACATATTTTAGACAGAGAACTCAATATTGGGTAAACAATATAAATTACATACAATGCTTTTATGTACAGGTTTTTTGTGTAAAAACATCTTAATGAAAGATTAAACATTTGAGAATCTTGAAACATACCTGTCTCTTACATTGTACACTTGATTTGAAAACTCACACACATTAATTTGTGGTCGTCTTCCTGAACTGAAATATCGAAACATCAAAGTCTGCAGCACCTGCTCATCTCTATAATTATCGCAGCAAAATGAAAGCAGTAGTCCTTTCAAACAACTTTCAACTGCCAAAGCCAGTTCAGGATATTTCAGTCTGAAGCAAGCACCTAAACAATTAAATGAGACTTTTACACACCAACTAACATTCACTATTTTTAAATTTATATGGTTATGTCCTAATATACAGTATAATATATTCCCAAGCACATTTATCCCAACCATAGCTGTTTACATTAAAAGGCTTGTATTGCCCAATGGAAAAAATAAAACTTTAGATTGCCACTCAACTCAAGCAGTCATTTTTAAAGCTCTTTACTGGCTTGATGCATTGCACTACACGTCACTGAGCAATATAGAATGGAACAGTGGTTGGATGGTAGTAGGAACGCTACGTTTCACCTCAGCATCCTAAGCTAAGTGAAAATTAAACAGGGTTTTTGCACTGATTATTATACAGCAATTCTCTTAAAAGTGTAGACGAAAGCATCAGGTGAAGCAAGGATCAGAGTTACTTGCACTGCTGCCAAATGACTTTACATTCCTAGACCAAGCTGATGTAAATAAGCACTTGAGCAAGATACCAAAGTGATATCAGTAACTACAAAAATAAATGATGCATTAATCCAAGCCTTTAAAAAATGAAGGATATTTAAAAGATACAAGAGATAATTCTGATCTACCACACATCTTATTAACTGACCACTGTTAGTAATCAAGCATAGTTAGAAGCATCAACATAATTTTAAAGTCAGTTAAACAAGCCACTCCAAATGTATTGGCCAAAAACAGGTATTTACCAAAGTAGCAGAGCAGCAAGTGTGTTCAAGCAGTGCAGGAAGAAACATTAGGTCACATTCAAAATTCAAATCGTCAAAACTGGGACATGAGCGATTGAGTTTGATCAGCTCAATAACTCTTCCAAACTACTAGAGATCAGCATGCAAGTTTGCACAATAAGAAGATAATGGGTTTCACAGTACTCAGGCCATAACCAAAGTAAACAGAAATTGAAATATGGGAATAGGTAATTAAACTCAATTAGCTAGTGTTATCATTTATCCTTCATGTAAGCAGTAACCCTAATTGCACATGCCTGCCTATTCCCATAACTTTTTACTCCTCTTTCTTTCAACCAGTTATCAAACCCATTCTTAAAAGTTTACGTAACTTATCTGAATTATGAATGCAGTAGAAGTTGGCCCTTTTAAGTAGTGTATCTGAGTACAAACCTGTGACATTATTTACATCAAATCTAACCAGGTTAGTCACCATTTTTTAGGGACCTCACTGCATGCATTTCCAGAATGGCATCTGGGTCACTAGTCATGGATTTGTCGAGTAACAATAATTTAATAAGGCATGATAAATCCCCAGGACCTGGTGAAGTATATCCCAGGACGTTGTGGAAGGCTAGGGGGGAAATTGCAGGTCCCCTAGCTGGGATATTTGAATCATGGATAGTTACGGGTGAGGTGCCTGAAGACTGGAGAGTGGCTAACGTTGTGCCTTTTTAAACAAAGGGCTGCAGGGAAAAGCCTGGGAACTACAGGCAGTGAGCCTCACAACTGTGGTGGGTAAATTGTTGGGAGGTATTTTGAGAGAGAGGATCTACAAGCATTTAGAGATTTTAGAGATGCAAGGACTGATCAGGGATAGTCAGCATGGCTTTGAGAGTTGGAAAATCATGTCTTACAAATTTAACTGAATTTTTTGAAGGGTAACCAAGAAGATAGATGAGGGCAGTGCAGCTGATGCTGTCTACATAGACTTTAGCAAGGCCTTTGACAAGGTACCGCATGGTAGGTTGTTGCATAGAGTTAAATCTCACGGGATGCAGGGTGAGGTATCTAAATGGATACAAAATTGGCTTCTTGACAGAAGCCAGAGGGTGGTTGTAGAGAGTTGTTTTTCAAACTGGAGGCCTATGACCAGTGGTGAGCACAGTAAGAAGTCTGACAACACCAGGTTTAAGTGCAACCGATTTATTTGACAGTAAACTCACAAGCTTTCAAGGTTCCCCTCTTCGTCAGGTGAAGGAAGAGTTCTGGCCTCAGACAGAGCATATAAAGTACAGACAGTTTACAGATTACTGATTGGAATGCGAATCTTTACACCTAACTTGCTATTCAAGTCTTAAAGTGGCTAACAATGTGAGTGGAAGGAGCACTGAGCACAGGTTAAAGAAATGTGTATTGTCTCCAGACAGTACAGTAAGTGAGGTTTTACAAACACAGGGTTACAGATAGTGTGACATGAACCCAAGATCCCTGTTGAGACCATCCCCATGTGTGCGAAACTTGGCTATCAGTCTCTGCTCAGCGACTCTGCGTTGTCGTGTGTCGTGAAGGCCGCCTTGGAGAATGCTTACCTGAAGACCTCACTTAAAAACCTCACTTACTGTACTGTCTGGAGACAATACACATCTCTTTAACCTGTGATCAGTGCTCCTTCCACTCACACTGTAAGCCACTTTAAGACTTGAATAGCAGGTTACGTGTAAAGGTTCACATTCTAATCAATAATCTGTAAACTGTCTGTGCTTTATATGCTCTGTCTGATGCCAGAACTCTTCACTCGCCTGACGAAGAGGGGAACCTCGAAAGCTTGTGAGTTTACTATCAAATAAACTGGTTGGATTTAAACCGGTGTTGTCAGACTTCTTACTGTGTTTACCTCAGTCCAATGCCAGCATCTCCACGGCATGACCAGTGGTGTGCCTCAGGGATCAGTGTTAGGTCCACTGTTATTTGTCATTTATATTAATGATTTGGATGAGAATGTAAGGGGCATGGTTAGTAAGTTTGCAGATGACACCAAGATTGGTGGCATAATGGACAGTGAAGAAAATTACCTCCAATTGCAACAGGGATTTGATCAATTGGTGGGTTGATGAATGGCAGATGGAGTTTAATTTAGACAAATGCAAGGTGATGCATTTTGTTAGATTGCAAGAGGGCAGGACTTAGTTAATGGTAGGGCATTGGGGAGAGTTACAGAACAAAGAGATCGAGGGTACATGTTCATAGCTCCTTGAAAGCGGAGTCACAGGTGGACAGAGTGGTGAAGAAGGCATTTGGCATGCTTGGTTTCATCAGTCAGAACATTAAATACAAGAGTTGGGACATCTTGTTGAACTTGTACAAGGCATTGGTAAGGCCACACTTGGAATATTGTGTAATTCTGGTCACCCTATTTTAGAAAGGATATTATTAAACTAGAAAGAGTGCAGAAAAGATTTATTAGGATGCTACCAGGACTTGATGGATTGATTTATATGGAGAGGCTGAATAGACTGGGACATTTTTCTCTGGAATGTAGGAGGCTGAAGGGTGACCTTATCGAGGTCTATAAAATAATGAGGGGCACAGACAAGGTAGATAGTCAGTATCTTTTCCCAAAGGTAGGGGAGTCTGAAACAAGAGAGCATAGACTTGAGAGGGGAGTGATACAAAAGTGTCCAAAGGGGCAATTTTTTCACACAGAGGGTGACGAGTGTCTGGAACAAGCTGCTAGAGGTAGTAGTAGAGGCGGGTACAATTTTATCTTTTAAAAAGCATTTAGATAGTTACGTAAGTACGATTGGTATAGAAGGATATGGGCCAAATGCAGGCAATTGGGATTAGCTTAGGGTTTTTTTTTAAAAAAAAGGCCAGCATGGACAAGTTGGGCCAAAGGGCCTGTATCCATGCTGTAAACCTCTATGATGGGATGCAATCCGCCTTGCAACAGGGAGAAATCTGTCTAATGATAGCAGTAATCAGCATTCAAAAGATCAGTTTTTCCAGGAACAAGTTGGGCAAGCATTTAGACAGAACGAAATTGCCCTATTAGTAGGAAACAACTTACCTAGATGATTGAGCGATCAGTGGAGGTATTCAATTTTTAAGAGTCCAGGATTTTGAAAGATGCAGACAGCCAAATAAAGAATTAAGAATCAAAAAGGAAGAATGGTATAATTGCCAGCACCCTCAGAAGCAGGCAGGACAGTTTACATCTAGTAGTTAAGAGGTGAGTTTATTTCTAACAGCCTGAGATCAGTCCACAACTCATAACGAGGAGGCTACACCAGCATCTAACTTCCAAAACAACGGTAGTGCAGAAACCTTTATGAAGGCAGTTTAAATATCTTTGCTGGACAATGAAAATATGTTTCCGAAACTTGATCCTCAGCATTGTACTGTGTGGTAACTAGAAGCTGGATTTGACTTAGATTTGTCTAATTTCAATGTTGTTTGGGAAGGGGGAAGTCTTAAGGAGTTCAGTGCTCGCAGATATGTTTTGGAACAAGGGGTAATTTCTACATAAACTGTGTGTTTAGTGATTCATGTACTTAATTGTAGATTTATTTGTGGCTTTTAATAATTGTTATACAATGATTGGACTACTTATTTTCACTGGGATTTCACATGACCCCTCACACTGTCTCCAAAAACAAAGCTATACACCACCTTAAACCGGTGTTCAAGTTGGGACACCCCCTGCAATGCTATAATGATTCGCTAAAATTAGAAACTGTAAATTGAAGAATATTTTGGGTTTCTAGTCTACTTCTTTTTAAAGCACCTTCAAATTTAGTTTGACCCATTTGTTACAGAATAATTTCCAGATAATACAACTACAGAAATATGACTAGCAGCAAAGTGAGTTGGTAATTAACATTATTGCTTCAGTTGAGGTAAGATTTTAATTGTGAATCATTTTAGACCTGCTGACTATTTAAACTTCATATTTTATTGTTTCCATAGACATTCTGATCTCAAAAGAGGTCAGCTGTTATAATGTATCTTGTCTTTATTAAGACACCTGACTGAGCGTGGTGGTGGTTAAATTAGATAAACTCGCGAGAAGCAACCCAGAGGACAAATATCTGTTTTTAATTACATTTGCATTTTTGCAAATATAGCAAGTTACAAAATTGGAACGAATGGAAGAACAGGATGCTATGTTCCTTTAGCTCTTCAATGCAGTGTTTCACAGGTGGGTTGTCAGGCAGTGAATTTGGATTTAAATTGTTAATGGAGATAAATGAAATCAAGCAAACTAAAATTAAGATCACTTCATAACATCAATACCAGAATGATCTCAGAAATTATTGAGATATCTAAATGGGAATGCTGGAGAGCTTTGCAATATGACTGATATCCAGACTGTTATGGCAGCTTAATATTTTGAACATGATTCATCTCCAAGACTGAGAATATGGGTTTAATATGTTTAAGAAGGACTAGACAGATACAACAAGTGGCAAGCTGTTCTGCTGGGAATACGTAGAGGCAGGCAGACTGGGTACTACATTATAAATTTCCAAATTAACTATTTGGTTAGTAGCAAAAACAGAAAATGCTAGCAAAACTCACCAGGTCTGACAGCTTCTGTGGGTAGAAAATAGAGGCAACATTCTGAGTCTGGATCACCCTTTGCCAGACTCAAAACATTGGCTCTATTCTTTCTCTACAGATGCCGTTAGGTCTGCTGAGTTTCTCAGCAGTTTCTGTCTTTGTTTCAGATTCCAGCATCCATAGTATTTTGCCTTTATTTGGTCAGTAGTATATAGTGAAAAGAAAGCAAATGGAACAGATGCAAATTGAGGAGGCTCAATCATTCTAGAATCAGGTTTAGTAAACATAATGTATTCCGACTGTTGTTAGGAAAGTCACATAATAAAGTTCAGAGCTTTGACTTGATGGTGAGTGTCACAAACTATTATAGAAACATTATTGCAGGAGCACAATAAAGTGAAGAAACGTCAATAGATATATAAATGAATCAAAATGCATTGGAGTAGCTTTTCCTTGAGGTGAAGGAATAGAAGCCAACATTTCAAATACCAAAAGTCAAATGCAAAAAAAAACTAACAGCAAATTATTTAATTTGAATACACAAGTACAAAATGACAGCTACAGCAGTTTTTCCTCAGTGTAAATTCTCATTTTTTCTAATTATGATGATTAAATTTCTTGGGTAGTTACTCTGTTTTTCATGTTAAAAACTAAGTTTGACCAATTTACACTTGGATCAAAAGGGACTGGATAAAACTTGAAGGGAATAAATTTATAAGGTTACGGGAAAAGAGCAGATTAATTGTATAGCTCTGCCAAAGATGCAGTAAAAATGTGATGGGTCTTCTTCTCGCTTTACAATTCTATGCTTTCACTGAAACATGTCTGAATATAAATTTCTAAATTATGCATCAGAACATTCCATCATAATCTATTAAAATCTATCAGGCTACATGATACCTAAATGGTATAGCAAACAAGTTCATCATTAAAATTTAATTAGCTTAAAACTACAGAACATACAACACTAAATCTTGAAAATTTACATGAACATATTACAAGAGATTCAAAGCAAATCAGTTTGAAATTATTTGGCTTAGATAACCCATATAATAAGTTATTGAAATTTACCTAAAGGACCAACTGGTTTATGCCTGAAGCGGCCCTGATCGTATGCTTCCGCTATTGCATCAAGTAACACAGGCATGTTTTCTCCAAATCGTTTCAATTGGTTTGTTCTACTAGCTTTCAGTTCTTTGAGGCGTTCCTTCCTGGATTCAGCAGACTGTTTCACGTCTTTTTCTTCTTCTCTAAGGATATACAGTAAGAGCCAATGTTACAGCTGCAACATGCATATACACAACTGAATACAAAATTAATAGTGTCACAGAAAAACAAATTTATTGAAAACGATTCCAAGTTTTAAAGTCATCTAATAAAATTATTGCTTCTTTATTGAACTTGCACATTTCTGCTTCTATTAACATACTGAACTTGAACAAATTGTCTGTTTTCTGTCCTGTGAAGGGAAAAGATTTACCAGGATTTAAAGAATAGCATATTCTATAAAGGGAATAAATTGGAATTCTTACGGAATGTGGGAAATCGTATACTGCAAAAATCAGAACATACACTCATGTATTTCTTCAACATAGATCGCGTGATCTTGGTTTCCTATTTTCAGCTGAGTACAGACAGCCAGTATGGATATGTAAAAGATAGATTATCGTAGAATCCCTACAGTGCAGAAGGAGGCCATTCAGCCCATCAAGCCTGCACTGACAACAATCCCACCCCGACCCTGTAATCCCACATATTTACCCTACTAATCTCCCGATACCAAAGGGCAATTTACCACGGCCAATCCATCCAACTTGTAGGTCTTTGGAATGTGGGAGGAAACCAGAGTACTTGAAAGAAATTCATGCAGACGTGGGGAGAACGTGCAAACTCCATACATCGATAGAGTCATAGAGCTTTACAGTATGCAATCTGGCCCTTTGGCCCAACTTGTCCGTGCTGCTCAGTTTTTACCATTAAGCTAGTCCAATCTTACCTATATAACTGTCTAAATACTTTTTAAAAAACTCAAAATTGTACCCGCTTCCACTATTACCTCTGGCAGCTCATTCCAGACAATCACCATCCTCTGTGTAAAAAAATTGCCCTTCTGGATCCTTTTGTATCTCTCCCCTCTCACCTTAAACCTATGCCCTCTAGTTTTAGGCTCCCCTACCTTCGGGAAAAGACTATCTACCTTATCTATATTTTATAGACCTTTACAAGATCACCCCAAAGCCTCCTTTAGTCCAGGGAAAAAAGTCCCAGTCTATCCAGCCTCTCCTTATAACTCAAACTATCAATTCCAGTAGCATCCCAGAAAATCTTATCTGCACTCTTTCTAGTTTAACAATATCCTTTCTAAAATAGGATGACCAGAACTGTGCATAGTCATCCAAGGCTGGAATTGAACCCAGGTCCCTGCCGCTGAAGCAGCAATGGTACTGTGACACGATGTTGGGACTTCAATTGTTCACTGTATTTATTAGCAACTTAGATGGAAGATCACCCAGCCAAACTGGCCGATGACACAAAAATAGGGGGCACAGTCAGCAATGTATATTAAAGTATAAAATTACCAAGTTACATTGCTAGATGAAGAGAATGGGCAAAAGTAAAGAAAATAAATTTTAAAATTGAGGTCATCCACTTTGGACCAATAGCCAGTTGCAATAGGTCCAAAGAATCTAGGGGCCCAGACACCTACATCAGTAAAGTGTCATGAACAGATCCAGAAGAGAATCAAAAAGGATTAATGGCCTTCATGTCTAGAGATTCTGAAGGTGAGTGGGTAGAAGCCATTTTGTAGCTATTTAAAACCCTGCTTATATCACATTATAAATATTTCTGGGTACCACTATTAAGATACGCAAGTCTTCGATGGAGCGCCATGCAATTTTCCAAATTTATAACTCAATGTTAAGGGTTAAATTATGACACACGATTACAAAAACTACAGTTTGTCAGTAATTTAGAAGGCTAAGGTGTGATTGGTCAAAGTTTTCAAGCTACCAAGAAAAGATAGGGGAGGGATGGCGGCTGGGAGTGGTGGGGAGGGAGGATGAGTGGAAACAGTTTCTGTCGCTTGGGCAGGGGCAAAAGCAAGCAATTGCAGCCAAACTTTCAGAAATTAGAAGAACTTCTATGTACAAAATGAAACACTCTTCTGCAAATAGCAGCTGATAGTAGATGAAATGCAAATTTTAAATCAGAGATTGATAAAGTCAATAACAAAAGGTATAAGTGGCATAGACGAGTATATAAAATTAGGTCACAGATCAGCTTTTTTTACTAAATTCATTCATTGGACATGGGCATCACTGGATTTGTTGCCCATGAGAGGAACTGGCTTGCTTAGCCAATTCAGAGGACAGTTTAGAGTCAACCACATTGCTGTGCTCTGAAGTCACATGTAGGTTATACTGGGCAAGGACGGCAGATTTCCTTCCCTAAAGGGCATCAAAGAACCAGATGGGTTTTTCTGACAATCAACAATGGTTTCATAGTCATCAGTAGATTCTTAATTCCAGTTATTTTTTATTCACTTTGAATTCCACCATCTGCTGTGGTGAGTTTTGAATCTGGATCCCCGGAAGATTAGCTGAGTTTCTGGATTAATAGTCCAGTGATAATATTACTAAGGCATCGCTCCCCTTATTGATTCGTGAAGTGGGTTTGAGAGACTGAAGGCATACTTATGCTTCTATTTGCAAGGCATTCTCTTGGAAATTTATTCCTGCCGCAAAACAATATACTTTGTCCCCAGACAACATGTACAATTGAGAATTTGTTTCCATTTATTTAGAAAACAGATTTCTGCCAATTCAAGTCTCATTAACTTTCCATAAATATTTAAGAGGACAGCTTAACAGTTTGATATCAAAACCTTAAGGATAACCTGCCAACAAGTCATAGTCATACACTACAGTCTTCAAGTGGATCTGCTTCCCAGTTAATTAAAAGACCAATGGGAATTTTCTAAAAGAAAATATATTTGTGTGAGACCTCCATTTGAATGATGCATGAGTTTTAGCCCTAAAACTAAAAATGTGACTTTTCTCCTCATTAAATAACATGCACAATATTTAGAAATTTGCTTCGCTTTTTCCTTCCAAGTTCCGAGATTTTCCATGATTCCAGATCTACTTAAGACCACAATGGAAATCTCGAAGCATCTTCTGTTAGCTCAACAGCACAAATTCAATTGTCAATGTAGCCACTCAACATTGCCCTTTTTACAAAGCATTATCATATGTGAATTTAAAATATGTTAAAGTTTCATATTTTCATAAATACATTTCTTTTGTGTTGCATATACTGATAAGTTGTCAATTGTATGCCTGAATTACAGACACAATGGGCCATTACTTCTTGGCTCCCCAGTGTTGCTTTTGGGGAGTAGTCCAAAGATGCACTCTTGAAATTCCCATATAAGGATTTACCCAGCAATTGTTCAGAAGGGATAACTTCCTCTGGACAATTGTGCTAGGCTGGGAATCATTCAAAAAAGTGATTTAAATCACTAACTTTGGATGGTTCTGCTAGTTTTACCCCTCAGAGTTTCTAAGGGAAAAGAACACTTCTAACTTCAGAGTAACTATTTTAAACACCAACAGTACAAAATATATACAGCAAGCTGAGTCTTAATTATCAGTTATTTAAGAATATCAGTTACTTAATAACTGTTGAACATTTTTACTGTCAATGATATTACAGGTGCTGATAACATTACATCTGAGTAGCTATTATCTGTACCAGTGACTTATCTCTACTCTAGTTACAAACCCAAGCTTATTCTGCTCATCTCTAGACTTGCTGATTGCATGTTGAAACTGTGCCAGCTGCTGGGAGATTGTGGCTTCTTGATCCTCCAGTGCTTTCAGTTGCTTTTGCAGACTACTAATTCTTTCTTGTCGCTCATTGCGGTCAGCCTCTGAACTTTGATTTACACTATTTTGTAGTAAAATTGAAGAATAAAGTTATTACAGGTGTTATGTTTGACAAGAGAAAAAAGTTACAGTAAATAAAGCACTGCTGGAATCAAGTAGAATTCTTTGCAAAAATTTGAAATATATACTATGGAAAACAATTGAAGTCAAGTACAAGATGGATTTATAGCTCAAATACAACAACTTGCATTTTGTAGTATCCTTAATATGGTAAAATATCCCAGTGTTATCAGGCAAAGTATAATGCTAAGCACACAAGGAGATGTTCGGACAAGTAATAAAAGGTTTAGTCAAAGAGGTAGGTTTTAAGGAACGTGAGGAGGTAAACTGGATAAAGGAGGAAGAGGGCAAGACCATACAGGGAGTTGAAAACAAAGATGAAAATTTTAAAATTGAGCATTGAATCAATTGACAATCAAGGTAGGCCAGCAAGCAAGTGGGTGAACAATATTTGTGCAAGTTAGTATAAAGGCAGCAAACTTTGGGTAAGCTTGTGTTTACAGAGGGTGCAAACTGGGATTCCAGCCAGAAGAGCATGGGAAAGTTAGAGCTGGATGTCACAAAGACACAGGTGAGCTTTCTAGTAGTGGATCTGTTGATGTAGGATGGATAAATGGAGGTGTTATGGGGAAGTAGGTGGATGAAGAAGAAAATGGATTAGAAAATCAGTTCAGGGGCAAATAGGACTTCAAGACAATAAAAGGCATCTGATTGATTCTTCAGCACAACATCTATCTCTCAGAATGGAACCTGCTCACAATTCTTCCAAAACAATACAAATAATGTTCTGACCTATTTCGCAGTTCTTCAATTCGTCTCTGTAACTGATCATGGTCTTTTTCAAGTTGTTTCAACTGTGTCCTGCAGCGGTGGAATGTGGCCTGCAAGCAAGTTCAAACAAATTTGGCTTAAAAAGCTGACTTTATTTTTGAAGAAGCGTAGGTGTGTAAATAATAAAACTGAAGTGCTAAAATTAAAAACCAGAAGAAGTGACATCTTAAATAAAGTAAGTCTCACAACACCAGGTTAAACTCCAACTGGTTTATTTGACACACTAGCTTTCGGAGCCTCAGGCTCGCTCTTCAGGTGAGTGAGAAGCTGTATTCACAAACAGCATATGAAGACACAAACTCAATTTACAAGATAATGGTTGGAATGCAAGTCTTTACAGGTAATCAACTCTTAAAAGGTACAGACAATGGGAGTGTAGCCATCCCCTACAGACAAGCCCTCCACACATACAGGATCTGCTCAGATGAGGAGGATCGCATAGACACCTACAGACGCTGAAAGATGCCCTCATAAGACAGGATATGGCGCTCGATTCATCGATCGACAGTTCCGATGTGCCACAGCGAAAAACCACATCAACCTCCTTAGAAGACAAAAACGGGACACAGCGGACAGAGTACCCTTTATCATTCAGTACTTCCCCAGAGCTGAGAAGCTACGACATCTTCCCCGGACTTTTCTATGAAGATAAGACTCATCGATGAAGACAAACATCTCGCCAAGGTCACCCCCACTTCTTGCCTTCAAACAACCGCACAAACAAACAGACCATTGTCCGCAGCAAACTACCCAACCTTCAGGAAAACAGCGACCACGACACCACAGCAACCTCTGTAAGATATGCCGGATCATTGACACGGATGCCATCATCTCACGTGAGAACACCTCCCACCAGGTACACGGTACATACTCTTGCACCTCGGCCAACGTTGTCTACCTGATACGCTGCAGGAAAGGATGCCCCAAGGCATGGTACACTGGGGAGACCATGCAGACACTACGACAATGAATGAATGAACACCGTTCAACAATCACCAGGCAGGAGTGCTCCTTTGCAGTCGGAGAACACTTCACATTCACAGGCATTCAGCCTCTGATCTTCGGGTAAGCGTTCTCCACGGCGACCTTCATGACACACAACAACGCAGAATCGCTGAGCAGAAACTGATAGCCAAGTTCCACATAAGGACGGCCTCAACTCGGATCTTGGTTCATTTCACACTACCTGTAACCCCCACAACTTGCCTGGGCTGGCAAAATCTCACTAACTGTCCTGGCTGGAGACAATACACATCTCTTCAACCTGTGCTTAACCTCCTCTCCACTCACACTGTCTGTTCCTTTAAGACTTGATTACCTGTAAAGACTCGCATTCCAACCATTTTCGTGTAAATTGAGTTTCTGTCTTTATATGCCCTGTTTGCGAACACAAGTCCTTACTCACCTGAAGATGGTGGTTGAGGCTGCAGAAGCTACTGCTGCCAAATAAACCTTTTGGACTTTAACCTGGTGTTGTGAGACTTCTTACTGTGATTACCCTAGTCCAACGCCGGCATCTCCACATCACATCTTAAATAGGCAGTAACCACAAAAGAACAATATTTTTCTATTAAACAGAAAAGATTAGTTGCTCAACTGTGCATAATAGGTCGATGTGATTGTTATTCTTAATAAGTCTAAGACCAAACTGAGAAAAGGGGTGGCAACACAAAACAGATAGTAAAATAAGGGAGTACAATTTTTAAAAATCCATTTCCTATCTCTATCACTGAAAGCCAATTCAGTGAACAACAGTTTGGAACATATTCCAATGCACTAAATCTGTATTTGAGATGAACCTGACGCCATTTTGTTTGAACTTTCGTAACATACTTTATATTATCCATTACTTGTATAAAACATCTACATGCTTCAGTATACTCCATTAAATTCACTGACCTCAGACTCTTTGCACATTTTGTTTTTTCTTTGTACATCATCTTTTAAAGCTGCACACTGCGGCCGTAACACTTGAGCCTCTTCTGTAATCTCCTGTAACTGATTCTGAACTGTCTTAAAATGTTCTTCTGCCGCATTGACTTTAGCCTGCAAGCAGGGGAATAAAAGCACAGATTTAATTTTATCTTAAGAGAAAAAAATAGAATTTTCAATAATTCAGTAGCAGCAACGTTTTAATGCTGACAATTGATTGTAGAAGCATAGAATGACAAAGTGCCTGAGGCAGCCAGTCGACCCACTGCCCTTGTGCTGGCCTTTCTGTAGAGTATACAATGAGTCTCATTTTTCTGCTCTTGTCCCATAGCCCTGCAAATTTATCACCTTCAATTATTATCCAAATTTGTTGACACTTGTAAATTTATTTAGAAAAACAGTAATTGCCCATGGAAATGAAGTAGTCCAAAATACCAACCCACCTGCCACTCCTCTACTTTCTGATCATATTTGACACTGCGAGTTTCTTCAGCTCTAATATGATCTTTTAGTGGTTGTATGCTCTTTTCAACTTCAATGACCTTACAATGCAAAATTAAAGAAATTTACATTAAACCTAGTCTTGAGTAATGTGACAGAATTAATCAATGACCTCAGAGTAAAGGCACCCCTTGGTAGCAGCGATCGCAATATCATTGAATTTTACATCCAGTTTGAAAGAGAGAAGAATGGGCCTAAGGCTACCATTTTAAACTTAAATGAGGACAGCCAAATGGGCATGAAAACTGAGCTGGATGAAGTGAACTAGGATACTAGGCTAGGGGATAGATCAATAGAGAAGCAATGACAGACATTTATGACTATATTTCAGAATAAGCATATTCCCACTGTAAATGAAAAAAATCTAAAGGAAGGAGCCACCATCCATCGTTAACTAAACAAGTTGAGGAAAGCATCAGACTTCAGAAAAAAATGATAACTGTGCAAAGATGAGTGTCAGAATGAAAAGAACAGAAGAAAATGACAAAGGTTAATCAGGAGAAAGAAATTCTCGAAATAAAGGAAGATAATTAGGAATATAAAAAGAAATAGCCTGAGTTTCTACAGATAATTAACCAGAGAAAAAGTAAAGTAAGCAATGGCCCTCTTGAAAGTGAGGATGGGGAGTTAATCATAGATAATAAGGAAATGACAGATGAAAGGAACAGATATTTTGCTTCTATATTCAATATAGAGGATGCAAGAAACATTCTAGTTTGTAAAGCAGGAGGTAGAGTGAAGAGAGGAACTTGATAAAACAGCAAGCAGTACTGAGCAAACTGATTGAGCTGCAAGCTGATAAGTCTCCAGGTCCTGATTAAGACTAGAGTTCTTTGAAGGAGTAACCATGTGCCGTGATTGAGGGGAATCTCTGGATGTACTAGACTTGGACGTCCAGAAAATATTTGATAAGGCACCACATCAAACGTTTTGGAAGAAATAAAAACTCATAGTGGCGTAACATATTAGCGTGGGTTGAAGATTAAAAGCAAAATACTGCTGATGCTGGAATCTGAAACAACAGAAAATGCTGGAAAATCTCAGCGAGTCTGACAGCATCTGTGGAGAGAGAACAGAGGTCTGACAAAGGGTCATCCAGACTCGAAACGTTGGCTCTATTCTCTCTCCACAGATGCTGTCAGGTCTGCTGAGATTTTCCAGCATTTTCTGGGTTGAAGATTGGCTGGCTAGCTGACAGAAAGGAGAGTACAGATAGATGAGTCTTTGACTGGCAGGATGTAACGAGCGGAGTCTCACAACAGTCTATAAATGGGCCTCAACATTCTGTAACTTACACCAATGACTTAGAAACGGTAATGAAGACATAGTAGCTAAATTTGCAGATGAAACAAAGATAGGTCGGAAAGTATGTTGTGAAGGTGACGTATGGAGTTTACAGATGGATATAGATGGGTTGAGCAAGTGGGCAAACATATGGTAGATGGGCGTATAATGTGGGAAAGCATGAAGTTGTTAAGGCAGGAGGAATAAAAAAAGTACTACTTTAATGGAGAATAACTTCAGAATGCTGACATGCAAAGGGATTTCTTGCACGAGTCATAAAAAAATTGTTCAGATGCATCATGTAGTCAAAAAGGCTAATGGAATGCCAGCCTTTATTACGAGATGAATTGAGCATTAAATTAAAAGGATGTTATTCTTCAGTTATACAAGGAATTGATGAGGACAAAGGCACAATTCTCCCCAAAAAATTTCAAGTGTTTTGCCCTTGGTGGGAAATTTGGTGAGAGTCCCAATTGGTGGGTCAGCATGATTGCCCTGCACCAACACAATCTTTTTTTTTGTACTTGAGGAGATTCACACAACAAAGAGATGTACGGGACCTAAAGATGCCATCATAGTCGGCGCCTGGAAGATTGGAGCATGTTTCTAAATGTTTTACTCCATTCTTAAAGTTACAAATCCAATGCTCAGAATGGACAGGTCAAACCCAAATCCATCTCCTTGCTTGCTTCAAAAACCAAATTCAAATTCCAACTGAATCCAATTCATGGTCCCCACAAGAGATACAAACAAGATCCAAGCTAACAAGATAATGCATCACATCTTGGATTTGATCTGAGGTTCAATCTTAGCCAAAGGGCCAAGAAACGGGTGCCCTGATCTCCAGAGAATTGGGCACTTCTGCCTCCTCCTCCCAATCCCTCCCATCAGTCACCCCCCCACCCCAATCAGCAGCCACCATTCCCCCTCCTATTTGGAGACCAGGAGTAATTACTGCTGGCTTCCCGCTGAGTTTAGAAGAGTGAGAGGTGGTGATTGAAGGAGATAATATCCTAAATACTATTCACAAGATGGACATTGAAAGGATTTCACCTCTTGTGGGTTAGTCCAGAACAAGAGAGCACTGTTTAAAATTAGGGGACACTCTTAAAGGACAGATGAGGAGAACATTTTTCTCCCAAAAGATTGTGCAGCTTTGGAGCTCTGTATCGGAAGATGATGGTAGATTGATTCCCTTGATTAACAAGAATCTTAGGTCATCAGGAGTAGATGGGGAATGTGGAATTCCATACAAACAGATCAACCATGATCATATTGAATGGCACAGCAGACTCAAATCGCCAAATACATTTCAGTATTTGTGTTCACAGTACGTAATGGAGAAATTGCAATATTGTCTCAGGGCATTTTTAAAATCATCGATCAAAAAAAGAGCATGCCATTCATTCCACCAAGAAGCAGCTCACCACCATCTTCTGAAGGGCAACCAGGGATGAGGAATAAATGCTGTTCTAGTCAGCGACACACATATCCCATTAATGACTTTTCAAAAAATTCCATCAGGACTGCATTGGTGGTTTGCCCCATATCGTCACTTATCTACACATCATATGTAATATTATTTTTTTCAAGCATTTAGCTAACTTAAAAAAACTTCAAGCCATGGTAGAACTTTTGCTTAATGCTCTTTTGAACTTGCCTCAAATCTATTCATTAAAGCAGAAGTCGTATTCTACTACCATTAAGATAGCAGCATACTAGTTGTCATTGATTGTAGCACAACTGTTCAGTGACAGACTAAATGGACACCGTAAAATGCACTGCCTAAAGAAAGTCACTGGATCAAAAGATCATCAATCCAGCAACATATCAGCACGAGCAGGCCTTTGCAAGGATCTTATGCTGTCATCAATGAAGCAAATTTGCTTCCCAGGCTATGCAGAGCTAAGTGTCCAACGAATAATGAGCCAAAAAGGTAGAAAGCATGAAGTTGGTCCATTAACGGACAAATACATTTCAATTACTATTACCTGCCCCATCCACCAATATCATTATCTGTTAACTATACCTGTGTGATAATTTATACAACAAAAAAATTGAAGTATAATTCTGACCCTGAGACACTTTTCCAAGATAAAATGTTATTTCATATTGCTCACCAACGCCCAGGCCATCTGATTCCTAAGTTGCTCCAGCTTGTCCTGTAGTTCATTCAGTGATGAAAGGCTTTTATACCGATCTTCCTTTTGCTTAACTTGATCTTTTAGCTCCGATAGATTCTTTTAAAAAGATTAAAATCATATGTGATACAAATCACAAAAGCTACTTACTAAAGCACATTCATTGAAGGTGCGTTTCCAATTCATCACACGTCAGGTCATTATTAATGGACTCGATCATAAATCAAAATGTATGCAAATGAAGTAATTTTTCAATAGTGCTCATTAATGTAGGACAAAAAATAATCTGCAATAGTATATAACACATTGAAACATGATGATGTAGATGCATTTAGGAACTGCAATTGCAAAGCTGATTTTGTCATATCAAACATTAAATTTGGCAGAGATTTTGTAGATGCTATTATACCGCTCTATATATTTTGTTCTATTTTTCTCAATAAAATATGTTATTGAAATATGAAAAAGTCAGGTAGCTTTAAACAAATTAAAAGTAACATTTGACAACCAAATTTGTAGGACAAATATTGAAATGATTTGGATGAGCGGTTATAAATCCGTAATTCATTAAAAAAGGACAATCGACATGGATTCAGAAAAAAGAGAATCTCATGCCTGACAAAAGCAAATTACTGCGGATGCTGGAATGTGAAACCAAAAGAGAAAATGCTAGAAAATCTCAGCAGGTCTGGCAGTATCTGTAAGGAGAGAGAAAAAAGCTGACATTTCAAATCCAGATGACACTTTGCCAAAGTTAAAAAGCATAGAACGTGCATTGTAGGATACAATTTCAATATTACAACCAGAGTCAACAAGATTAAACTTGTGGTTAACTCAGCCAACAAGTGGCAAATGCAATTCAAGTGTGTAAATGTCAGAAAATTATGAAATGAACAAATGACGAAAAAGGAGCAGAGTATGCTAAATGGAACAGTGGGACAAGCAAGCTGAAGAGGAAGAAATTGATTGATCAAGATACGAAAAGCGATCACTGTAACTATTATACGGCTGAAAAACAGATATTCCGACAGAAGAGCTTTTAAGTATTTCACTGTTGCCTTATTGAAGGGAATCATTCTTCAGTGAAAATGTGCATCAAGACATGAAAGGAAAAGAGGAATGAAAACCAATTACAATCACCAAGAAAAGATGGCAGAAAAAATATTAGAACTTCCTTTTAGGATCTTAAAGGAAGTGGCTGCTGAGATAGAGGCATTAGTTTTCATTTTCCAAAATTCCCTAGATTCTAGATTGGAGAATAGCAAATGAGGAAGACAGAAATCAGGAAACTATAGGCCTGTTAGCTTAACATTTGTCATATGGAAAATGCTGGAACGGAGATTGAGGGGGGACATGATAGAGGTATATAAGATACTGAAGGGAATAGACAAGAGTCAATAGTGAGAGACTGCTCCCTAGATTGGTTACAAATACAAGAGGACATGATTTAAGGGTGAGGGGGGAAGAGATATAATTTGGATATGAGAGGAAGGTTCTTTACACAGAGAGTTGTGGGGGTATGGAACGCGCTACCGAGTAGGGTGGTGGAGGCAGGAACGTTGGACTCGTTTAAGGTTCAGTTAGATAGGCACATGAGTGAAACGAGGATGGAGGGTTATGGTAGGGGTTATAAATAAGGGTTAGAACCTCGGGAGACACCGGAAAGGCAGGCTTGTGATTAACGTTTTTGTCTTTTATTCCGCAGGTGGAGGTCCACCTCGTTGTCAAACGAGGGGCATGCACACGGTGGGTCGTGCGTGGGCTACTCTTGGAGGTTCCGGTAGTGGCCTAGTACTTCGTGTCGGTGTGTGTGCTTGATCCTGGACCGGTAGACGGGCGCCGCAACAGCTCGGTGACTAGCACTGCTAGCTGTGCAGATACATGGATTTGGGCCTGTGTCTGTGGGAGTTTGTGCATTCTCCCTGTGGGTGCGTGGGTTTCCTCCAGGCGCTCCGGTTTCCTCCCACACCCCAAAGATGTGCTCTTAGGCTGATTGGTTTTACCAAATTGACACTATTCTCTCCTGAATCTGGCGAAGTCAGGGGTTCTATTCGTAGACACGCAGGGTAGAATAGGTGTAGGGTGATGCGGCGGCGCGGGCTTGTTGGGCCGAAGGGCCTGTTTCCCGTGCTGGGTTGTTCTTTGTTCTTTATTATTAAGGAATTATAGTGGGGCACTTACAAAATCTCAATGCAATCAGGCAAAACCAACTGTGAGAGGAAAATGGTATTTGATTAATTTAGAGTTCTTTGAGAAAGTAACAAGCAAATTGGATAAAAGAGGGAACCTGTGGATTTAGAGTAGATATCTAGAAATCAATTTGACAAAGTGCTGACCTTGGTTACTACACAAAATAGGTCCATTGGACTCTCTTCTCCAGAAAATTGTGGAGGCTGGGTCATTGGTTATTTTTAAAGATTCTTGATTGACAAGGAAGTGAAAGCTTATAGTAGTTTGGAAGGAAACGTATTTGAAGCCATGATCGTGTCCAATCATGGAGCAGGTTGAGCAGCCAAATGATCTACTCTTGCTCTTAAATGAAACAGAGCTGCAAATGCACAAATTAAGGAAACGGCTTAATTATGGTGGCAAAGAGGAATCCTACTTTACTTACCCAACTAAAAACCAGAAACAAAACCAAAAACACTGAAAACACTCAGCTGAACAGCAAATCACAAGGCAGCTGACATTTCAAACTTAAATCATTGTTCAGTTGAATCAACAGACTGGTGTTTTCTTGACAGATGCTATCTGACTTGCTGTCTCCTGCATTTTCATTAAGTTCATTTCACTTTGACAGCACAACTGGTAAACTTTAATAACAAATCAGTAGTATCAGGAACTTAACTCTGAAGACTGGTTGAATCTTTACTAATTTTTTAATTTCTCTCCCTTCCCCGACCTTTCCCCAAATCTACACAGCTAAGCTTTACAAGAACAGTGGAATTGTATCACCAGGATTTCCTTCCACATTCCAAAAGACGTACTGATTAGGTGCATTGGCCATGCTAAATTCTCCCTCACTGGTTTTTAGCAGCTCGTTATAGGACATGAATCCTGTACAGTTGGAGTCTCCTTCTCTGCCATCTTCTGAATGACTCCTCAGGCTGATGGATGGATGGCAAGGTCCTGGCCCTGGCCTACGGCGGCTCTGGCGGCCTAATGCAGTCTCTGGCCAAAGTTGGCCTTACCACGAGCAGACACCACAGTGTGGTGACTGGGGGATTTTCACAGTAACTTCATTGCAGTGTTAATGTGAGCCTACTTGTGAACCAGTAAATAAACTAAACTAAATATTCCTCACTCAAATTAAATCAAATTTAATATAAAATCTACCAAGTATATTGCATAGATCGCTGGATTGCTTAGCCACTTGTAGCTGCCAGTATAATTACTTAAAACAGATGGACAGGATTCACACCAACAAAATGCAATTCTAGATCAATAGAAAGAAACTGCTCATTTAGGCAAAATACATTCAATTATTGGATGGAATAGAGGCGTCTCATCATTTAAGAAACAATTAACAGAAAGGTCAAAGGAGTAATTAAGAACCAGAGCAAAAATGTAGTTATATTTGAATCACAGAACATTTAATAGAACAAAGGGAGCCATACACACTTTCACTTACTTCATCCTGTTTTTCAATTTTCTCATTTGTTAGTGCCTTCGTCTGCATGATATAGGAATAATCGTCTCGCATTTGTTCTAGTTGAGTAGCTTTCATAAAAAACTGTAGAAAAAAACATGGTTGGTTTCCACAAATTTGAATTAATGCTTTGATTGCTGAAAATGTTTGTTATAGGCAGGAAAAAAAATGACTTGCTTTATATTTCAAACTATCATATTACCGCTACGCACACAACAAAAACTTACCTTATATTTATCTGCTTCACTTTTTGATTGCAAAAAATGTTTGCTCATTTCTTGCGTTAAGATTGACACTGGGTTGTCCACCTGTAAGGAAATAGGATTGTATTACTAAAATGGCCATCTACATCTCATTATTAATTTTGTCAATTTTGCCAAATAATTTTGTATCAGTATGATGAACCTTGCTGAACTGCTTCCAATGCAGTTCTAAAGAATACCCTTCTTTAAACAAGGAAACTAAAACTATATAGTATGCCAAGTATAATTTCACTAATAATCTATACAGTTGTAGCAAGACTTCCATATTTTCATACTTCATCCACCAGTTAACAAAGATGAAAATTCCATTTATCTTCAATATCTGTATCTGCAAATGAACATTTTGCGATTCATGTACAACAAAACTCAAATGCCTCTGCACTGAAATATTCTGCATTTTAAATAAATAATATCCTTTTAAATAACATCCTGGTTTCCTGTTCTTCCTGAGATGGAAAACATACATGTGAACATGGAACTTAGAAACAAAGGTAGGCCAATCGGCCTCTCTAACTTGCTCCACAATTCAGTTAGGTTATGACTAATCTCATTCTGGTCTTAACTCCACTGTCCTGTCTGCATCCTATAATCCTCGACTCCCTTGTGTATCAGAAATCTATTCAACTCAACCTTGAATGTATTTAATGACCCAACCTCCACTGTTTTCATGGGGAAGAGAATTCCACATACCAATGGGCCTCAGAAACAAATTCTTCTCATCTCCATCCTAAAAGGGAGATCACTTACTTTAAAACTGTGTCCTCTAATTCTAGTCTCCCCCACAAGAGGCACCATCTTCGCAATATACACCTTACTAAGTCCCTAAGGATTTTATGTTTCAAAAAGATAGTCTTTCATTCTTGGTCAAGCTCTTTAATGAAGTAATAGGTGGGTGAAGGTAGTGCAGTTGACGTTGTGAAGTAAAATCCACATGTGAATGGAGAGAGCACTGATACAAAATTGGTACAGGAAAAAAAGCAGAGATTATTAGGGAACAGGGAGAGATACACAGTAATATTTCCCAGGGTTGCTCGTATTTGGACTACTGCTCTTGGATGTGCAAGTCATCGTTTCGAAGTTTGCAGATAATACAAAACTTGTAAATATGATAAATAATGAAGATATTAATGGGGACTTAAGGGGGAGCAGATTTAGGACTGAGTTGAGGAGGAACTTCTTCACCTAAAGGATTGTGAATCTGTGGAATTCCCTGCCCAGTGAAGCAGCTGAAGCTATCTCATGGAATGTTTTTAAGGCAACAGTAGATAGATTTTTGAACAGTAAAGAAATTAAGGGCTATGATGAGCGGGTGAAGCGGAGCTTGAGCCCACGAAAAGATCAGCTATGATCTTATTGACTGACGGAGCTGGCACAAGGGGCCAAATGGCCTACTCCTGCTCCTAGTTCTTATGACTTGGCAGTTAAGAGTAATTTAATGTAGAAATGTACGAGGTATAACATCTTGGTACTAAGACTGGGGAGACAAAATATGAACAAAACTGTAAAATCTTAAAGTGCAGAAACAGAGATAAGGGATGTACACATAAATCTTTGCAGGTGGTAGGACAAGTTGAGAAGATTGTTAAAGATGCATGGGGACTTTTGGTTTTGGAACAGAGAACAATCAGTGCAGGATGATGCTGGCATACATCTTTTGATCATTTATTGAATGATACAAGTACCTGAAGTCAACACACTGGGTGCCTTTTTACACATGCTCAAGTAAAATCTATAAATAACACCCTAAAATCATAGAATCCCTACAGTGCAGGAGGCTATTCGGCCCATTGAGTCTGCACTGACCACAATCCTACCCAGGCTCTATCCCTGTAACCCCATGTATTTACCCTGCTAACCCTCCTAACACTAGGATTAACTTATCATGGCCAATCAACCTAACCTGCACATCTTTGGACTAGACCTGTATACACTGACAACTGACACACCATTACCAGTTAAGCTAAATGGCTATCTAAAAAGGGAGAAAAGGATAAACTTGGAAGCCTCAACACAATTAGCCTAAATCTGTTTTAATTAACTTCTTCATGCTCTTTGATGAAGTAATAGGTAAAAGTTCAAAAACGGGTATAAAATCCGCCAACCACCAAATGGCTAGTCCATTTATCCTCAATCATGGGGAGGGCAGAGTAGATAGGGAAATCTGTGCCCACTGGTGGCATAATCAAGAACAAGAGAGTACAGATTTAAGGTAACTGGTAAAGAAAGGAAAGGAGGTACGAGTAAAATGTTATTCACATAGAAAGCGGTTGGGATCTGGAATGCACTGAGTGTGTACTGAAAGCAGGTTCAATTGAGACATTCAAGAGACAATTTGATTATCAGTAAAACAGGGTTTCCAGTTTATATACATCTGAAGTATGGCAACCCAACATGGTTTTATGCTGTGTTATGCTCATCATATGATCTGATCTTAGTAACACGTGCAAAATCGATAAGGGACAAAACATATGGCATTAGGCAGTGATGGAGGACATCATGGCTAAACAATTACTCTCTCTCTCCCCTACCCTCCCCCATCTTCTTTTAACTGAGACCTTCTCTGCTTCTTCCCCCACCCCCTCCCCAACCACCAAAGCCTGCTTTGCTTCCCCCACACCTCCAGGGCCTACTCTGTTTCCCATCTACATTTACGTAAAGCTTTCCATGACCACCAGATGTCTCAAAGTGTGCCGAGCAACTCCCACAAACACTAATGTAATAGTGACTAGACTATTTGTTTTGGGATGTTGATCGAGAGATATAAATTGGTCTGGACACTAGAGACAATAACCCTGCTCTTCTCCAAAATAATGCAACGGGATCTTCTACGCCCACCTGATGAGCAGACATGTCTCACTCAAATGATAGCACCTCCAAACATACAGTAAAGTATCAGATTTGATTTCCTTGTTACTGTGTGGAAGTGGGATTTGAGCTCAGAACCATCTGATTCAAAGATGAGAACACTGCCAACTGAGCCATCGCTGACACTATTGGTGTTCTAAATAGCATCTCTCTCCTTTGGATTTCTATGTTCAACCTCAACCCAACGCATGTTGACTACCATTTGGTTTTCTAACCTTCCGGATATACATTGTTTGAAATCCTCAGTATACCAATATTATGTCAAAACCAGCACACAAGACTAACTAAGTGGCAGGGAGAACGCAGAAGCTATTAGAAAACAAAGATAAGCAACAAGGCAAAAATAAATCAACCGACTAGGTATATGCATTCATATAGGGGGATATGCTCATACCTAAGGGGCATGTTGCATTTTTGTGTGCATGCATACATCAGCATTAGCAACAAATGCTACATTTCAGTCCTGCAAAATTTTGTGATTTCATGTAAAGCTAGAAAAGCTGTCAGGTCCATTTTAAGGTTACAATATAATAACCAAAAGAAGCTCTTGCAAATCATTCCATTATTTTTAATCTGTAAGAAGAACATTTCATCCAATGTTGGAGACAGTATGGTCAAACCTGTGGTGAGAAGATAATGGTGTGGCAGCAACTGCTGAGTTAAAACAAGATTTAATTCGAACTGCTCAATTCATTTGGGACAATTAGCTTCATCAGGAGGAAACAGGAGACATCTGGGGTATATCCTCTAACATTCTGAATTTAATTAGCCGACTCAGCTGTTACCAGTCTTGAAACAATAAACAGTAATTTGACTCATCTAGCTGTACAGAACCGCTCAGTATTTACATTACTTTAAGACAACCTTTCCTGTTGTGTTCATTGTATATTTATACAACCAGTTCATGCAGCAGCAATTCTTAGGCTATGAAAGGTATCGTTTTCATAATGCAAAGCAGATGTTGGAGCAGTGGAACAACAAACAACTTGCGCAGTTTAATAAATTTTATGTACTACAGCTTCCCCAAATAGCTGGAGGCAGTGTACGGAATTATGGGGAAGGAGGGTACAAGCAGAGAAATTAAATAGAATTATTCTCTCAATTACAATGCTTCCAGATCATGAACAAAACCATGTTAGAAAAGTCCTCTTTCTCACCCATTTTGGATCTCTGACTTAGAGAAACATCCCAAGAACATTGCAAATTTGGCACTGAGCCACAAAACAAAATATTAGGACAGGCAATGGATTAATGCTATCTGTTTTAAGGAATGACTTAAAGGAGATGACAGAATTCAACAGTATCTTGTATTTATCCCACACCTGTAAAGTAGTAAAATATCCCAAGTCACTTCACAGTAACGTTATCAAACTAAATCAAGTCATACTGCCATATTAAAGCAAATGATTGAAACTTGTTTTAAGGAGTCGCTTGAATAAGAACAAGGCAGCAAGGTGGAGAAATTTATGGAAGAAACCCCAGAGCTAGAGTCTCAGAAACCAAAGGCATAGCTTACCAGTGGAGTAATTAAAATTGGTAATGTTATGAATCTAGATTTGGAAGAGTATTGAGCTTGCAGAGGGTTCTAAAATTGGGAAGGTGAAAGGTTAATAATCACACAAATTTAAAAATCACATTAGCTACTAGACTCAGTCACACAAGGAAAGCTATGAGAAAAACCACCAGGTCATGATTAAAGCAGACCCAAATAAACATCAAGGACCATAAAACTCCCAAGTTACAAGGGAGGCTTTAGTCACACAGTATGCACACGAGTATTCAATTGAACAATGTGCAGATGCAGCTCATGTGTGTCCATTAGATCAAGGAACAATGGGAGAGGTTAAAGCTTAAAGTTTATTTATTAGTCTCACAAGTAGGCTTACAATAACAGATGACATGGGAAGTTGACTATCATTGGTCAGACATATAGCTATCATATTCGTGTCTGGAAGATATAGATGGTAAAGAAAAACACTTGTTGATGATATTATTATTAGGTAGATATGCACAAGTTGTATGTGGACAACCATACCCTTATATAAATCTAATCAATAGTTTCAGTGAACATAGATAACTTATACACAAAGATATATCTCTGATTGATACATGTTATTTACTTGTAATCAAATCAGGAAGCACATCTGCTTGTGTAACTCTGTATTCAGTGCTCTGGGCCACGCCACCAGCTGGTGTGCTAGAGCCCTTGCTAAAGCTCATAAATAAAAGCTGATGTTAAAACTCTGAAATTCTTCGCCTGGTCACTTGAAGGTAACAAAGTCTATAAGCAGCTGACCACCAGCAGCCCCACAACAGGCAATTACAGAGATAATGATGTCAAGACATGAAGGGACTTGGAAAGAAAGGAGGAGAACTTTAAAGTTTTGAGATTGAGCCAATACAGGTCAGCAAGCATATGTGATGGATACAGGCAGAAGAATTTTGGGTGAGTTCAAGTATCGGGAAATTGTAAGTTGGAGATCAGCATTGCAACATTCAAGTCTAAAAGGCATGGGTGAGTGTTTTTTACACAAACGGAAATAAGAGGTCTGGGGGATGGAGCAGATATATGCTCAGAAGTTAATCTCTATACCAAATAGGAGACTAAGACTACAAACAATCTCAGTTAACATGGAGAGGGATAGATTCAGTGGCTAAGAACATAAGAAATAGGAGCAGGAGTAGGCCATCTAGCCCTTCGAGCCTGCCCCGCCATTCAATAAGATCATGGCTGATCTGTCGTGGCTCAGTTCCACTTTCCCACCCTCTCCCCATAACCCTTAATCCCCTCTCTTATCAAAAACCCATCAACCCGCGTCTTAAAAATATTTAGCGAGGCAGCCTCCACCACTTCAACGGGCAGAGAATTCCAGAGATTCACCACCCTTTGAGTGAAGAAGTTCCTCCTCAACTCCGTTCTAAACCGCCCCCCCCTTTATCTTGAGGCTGTGCCCCCTAGTCCTACTGTCTTTTTTGAGCGGGAAGAGTCTCTCCACCTCTATCCTATCCATCCCATTCATCATCTTATACGTCTCAATGAGATCTCCCCTCATTCTTCTAAACTCTAACGAGTACAAGCCTAGTTTATTCAACCTCTCCTCATAGCTCAACCCCCTCAACTCCGGTATTAGCCTAGTAAACCTCCTCTGCACTCCCTCCAAGGCCAAAATATCTTTGCGCAGGTGCGGCGCCCAAAACTGCACACACTACTCCAGCTGCGGCCTCACCAATGCCCTATACAGCTGCAGCAAGACCTCCCTACTTTTATATTCAATCCCCCTCGCTATGAAGGCCAGCATCCCATTTGCCTTCCTGACCACCTGCTGCACCTGCAAGCTGGGTTTTTGCGACTCATGCACAAGGACCCCGAGGTCCCTCTGCACCGTCGCCTGCTGCAGTTTTTCGCCACGTAAGTAATAGTCCTTCCTACCATTCTTCCTACCAAAGTGGACCACCTCACACTTGCCAACATTCAATTCCATTTACCATTTCCTGGCCCATTTGCCCAGCCTATCTAGATCCTTCTGCAGACTCTCCACACCCTCCGCACAATTTGCCGTTCCCCCAATCTTGGTGTCATCAGCAAATTTCGACACCCTACACTCGGTTCCCTCCTCCAGATCATCTATATAAATGGTAAAAAGCTGAGGCCCCAGCACCAACCCCTGGGGCACTCCACTAGTCACCATCCACCAATCCGAATAGCACCCGTTGACCCCCACTCTCTGCCTCCTATTTGACAACCAATCCTCTATCCATGCTAACACCCTACCCCCAACTCCATGTCCCTCGACCTTCTGCAATAACCTCTTGTGAGATACTTTGTCAAATGCCTTCTGAAAATCCAGAAAGACCACATCCACCGGCTCTCCTCTATCCACCGCCCTAGACACAGCTAAGGAGTTGAGTTTGAGGTAGGAACCAAAGGAAATGGTTTCAGACTTTCCCATTTTTGACTGGAGGGAGTTTCTGCTCACTGTATGTTGTGAAAAATCATTAACAATGAAGGGATTGAGAGAGGTGGTAGTGAGGTAGTGCTGGATGTCAGTGTACATGTGGAACTTGACATTATACTTCCAGATGATTTCACCAAGGCACAATAAGTAATCAAGGTATTGCGTGCAAGAAAAGATATACATTTAACAAAAAAATTCAAGATTTTAACGTCAAAGCTCACAAATACAGCCAGACGAACATTTGTCCAGTATAGAATTATAAAACTAAATGCATTTTAGTTAAGTTTGAAATTGTTAGCATAGATCAGCAAGTACAAATCTTTTTCTACTAGCTGTCCTAGCAACATTATAATCAATAAAAAAAAGTCTATTCAGTTCTGTCACCTCCTCAGAATGATAATGATGTGCTCTAGGGTTCATGAAAGTGATACCCAAGATCTCATGTTGGCCTTTTCAAACACATACAAATGGAATATACAACAATGCTGTGAAGTTGGCTAGGGTTATAGTACTCAACTTTGATGACTGTGTCATCTGATTATCTGATTCCATATCATCAGACAGAAAAACCATGTGTTCATTTATGCACAGCAAGAAGTCTCACAACACCAGGTTAAAGTCCAACAGGTTTATTTGGTAGCACAAGCCGCAAGCTTTTGGAGCACTGCCCTTGCATCAGGTGAATGGAAATTGCGTTCACAAACAGGGCATATATAGGCTCAAACTCAATTTACAAGATAATGGTTGGAATGTGAGTCTTTACAGGTAATCAAGTCTTAAAGGTACAGACAATGTGAGTGGAGAGAAGGTTAAGGGCAGTTTGCAGTGTCGATGGTAGCCATGTTGTGGAGATGCCAGTGTTGGACTGGGGTAAGCACAGAAACTCCCATAACTCCCACTCACATGATGAAGGGGCAATGCTTCAAAAGCTTGTGGCTTGTGCTACCAAATAAATCTGTTGGACTTTAATCTGGCATTGAGAGACTTCTTACTATGCTTACCCCAGTCCAACGTCGGCATCTCCACTTCATTTATACAAACACTGATGGGAAAAACATACTTGAATATTGAATTGGTCCAATATTGTATTGAGTTCTTCTTTCTTTGTGGAAACTAGGTGCCCTACAGAAAAGAAACATAAATTGTTAACATGATGGACCATTGAAACTATATAAATAGCATATAGAATTTTCACTTAAATCCAGTATATAAATTAGTATATAAATTGGTATATTTCCTGACAAGTAGAAAGCTCAACATCTTTACCAATTGATAATCCATTGATACAAAGAAATTGACAATGAGAAATGTAGCATCCTACTTCTAAGTAATGTATTCTGAAATCTTTGAACATTATCAAAAAAAACTTGATCAAAAAGGCATTTACATTTCCCGTAATTTTTTTTCATTCTTCCTATTCAATGCTCAGGTGATTTCCTATTTCCAAATCATAAAGCAGATATATCCCAGTTATATATGAATGAGAACAAATTAAGAGAATTACAATTATTCAAAGTATTCAAATACATTTTATTTACTGATTTGTTCCGAGATTGATTGTTCTATTATGAAATAAGCACGATCACAAATAATAGGTTGGTACAGTCAATCTATTTTACCTGATTGACTTTTCAATCTGTACTGTCTTATTCCATCCCCAGAAATACGCTGTTCCACAATAACAGCCTCCCCATATTTATCAGGTTTAAAAGCATCAGGTCCTCTGTTTCTCAATGTTATCGAAATATCTGCAGAACTTCAAATTCAGAATGTTAGAAATTTGAATTAAAAACTGTAGTAATACCACTGTTTAAACACTCTTATGACACTAAACTAGTTAACTTAATGAAAAATTCAAATTTATCAAAATAATTACAAATGCGGTTCCAAACAGCAAAAATAAAACCGAAAAAACTAAATGGATCATGTTTAGCACTCCACACCAGCCAGACAAATTAAGAGCAAAGCATCTTACTAATGAAAGAATGTAAGCACCCATGTATGACAACCCAAAATTAAATGTTACAATCTTCATAATATTTGAACGAAAGATTCTCAATGCAATTCTCCAACATAACTGAAAATTGAGCTCAGTTAGGTAGATTTTGGGTACTGACATACATAGGATTTTAGCTGCTGCAACATTAAACTCCTCTTTTCCCCCATAATGCATACACATGTCTTAGGCATATATCTATATGATCAAAGATAAAAGATGAGGTATACTTGTTTTGCACTTCAAGATTCATGCTCTGCAGAAAACTTTTGAAGTGCATATGAATGATGAGGTTGTTTGGAAATATGCATGAGAGGGCTTACACTTAGACACGTTGCAGAGTCCTATTTAATTTTAATTTTTTTTTGATCAGATTGGTTTCTGTTTCTCTTAAAGAAAAAAAAGTTAAAATGTAGAAATTAAATATTTCAGTAATCAATTACAACATTTGAGCTACAGAAAATTGATCAAAAGGACATGAGTAAAATTAATTAAATCTTACTTTTGACCATCTTTTACAAATCCTTTTATAGATGATCCCCTATTCGTGGCAGTAGCTTTCCCACCAAGCCCTACAATAAGGGCTGTCAGTACAGCACTTTTTCCACCTACAGACAGATGGGAACAACATTTTAGTTGATTTTTGCATCAATCCTGCACTAATCTATTTCAGAAAGACAGTTTCACAACTTGGGATTATACTGCTGTGGAAAATAGCCTGCAATTGGCATATGTTCAAACTCAAGCAGATACAAGATCAGCAGACTCCTGCCAATGGCCAAAGGAGCAATTTTATCTTTGATAATCAATATTATCACTGGAACAATGCAATGTCATTAAACATGAGAGAAGCCTTAAGGTGGTGAAAAATTCAACCAAAAAGATGCAGAACACAATTCATTAGAAAAACAGATTAATGTTGAGGGTGAAGAATCTTAAAAGAATTACAGCAACCAGGAAAATTGGGGCTAGTATTATGCGAGTATAATACTTTACTCATTTCATGGAATCATAAAATCCTACAGTGCATAATGGGTCTGCACCAACCACAATCCCATCAAGGCCCTATCCCTCTAATCCCATACATTTACCCTAGCTAGTCCCCCAACACTAAGTGGTAATTTAGTACAGCCAATCCACCTAACCCACAAATCATGGATTGTGGGAGGAAACCAGAGCACTTGGAGGACACCCACACAGAATTAGGGGGAATGTGTAAACTTCACATAGTGACCCAAGCTGGGAATCAAACCCAGTTCCCTGGTGCTGAGAGGCACCAGTGCTAGCCATTGTGCCACTACGCTGCCCCTAAACACAAGGTACAAGTATATTAGTAACAGAAGCTAACAGTTGACAACACTTACTTCCGTTGTTTCCGACTACAAAATTCACATTGGGTCCAAACTTAAATGGCCCAAGGCAAGCATGGCACATAAAGTTTTTCAATGAAATACTTTCAATTATTCCTACGTCACCTTCATTCTGAAAGAAGGAAATCCAGATTAGTTCTCTGTAAACTAAACACCTGGGAGAAATTAGTACTACAGTTCAAGATAACAACCTACAGTATAAAGTATACAGAATAGCAAAGTCACTTCAAAATATTACTGCGGATCTGGTTTCATCTTCCCTTGAGCGATACGAGTGCCACATTACAAACATCAAATTTTGAATAGCATTCTGTAAACAACTTATTAAATACAGTGGCTCTGATCGTTAAGTTTGAGAAATTTTGCTGCTGCTTAGCACTTGTTTAATTACTGTCATTTCCTCAGCCACCAAATGACACTTTTCTTGACAGCTGGAAGATACTAATATTACAGTACTGATGAGTCACAAGTGACAACTGAGGAAAAAGAAAAACACAATTCTCATGTTTCCTCACTGGGACACTTCATTCTCCTGCCAACAAATTATGAACAATGAATTGGAATATACCAGTACAAACAATAACAGAGTCTTTGATTCCCTCTCCCCCAGGACAGAAAAAAAAAATAGAAGGGTCATTGATTGAATTAACCAAAATAGCTTTAAACACAACAGCACTGTCAGGCAGATTTTATTCATAATTCTTGATTAGACTTATGTTGAATGTGAAATTGAGTTATGAAACATTTTACAAATATCTGAAGGCAATTTCCTTTTTTTTATATATAATACCATGCCCATCACCATTACTTTCAAACGACCCCTTGCACATACACAAATGAAAATGAGAATATTCCTGTAGTTGTGATTTGCAGTACAAAATCTACCTTTACTTAGAAAGTGTTGTAATTTGTTTTAAGGAAACAAAGCTTTTCTTTTAAATAAGCAAACTACAGGAATACAGATCCAAAGGGAACTAGACAATAGTGATGATAAAAATGTAAGATCAAAGACTCAAATCAAGACCAGTGAGAGCATTGCTGAATCATATAAGAAATTAAACAAGATTACTAATATAATTAAAAGTAGTACCAGCAAATAACAAGCAATATTAACACAGTACACACAACTATGCAATCCCAGTCACAATAATACACAAAGTATACCATGCAGTATTCGTAACACTGAAGAAGCACACATTTACTTATAGGTTATTTTAGAACCAATGTAATCAGGATTTTTGTACCCACTTTGCCATTCATAAATGGTGCAATTTTGCTTATCCAGCATTACTGTATACGTCTTTTACCTCTGGATGAATCCCAACCTGAAACAGCCCACTCTGATTTAATTGCTCTTAAAAAAAATCTTTTTTTGTCATCGCCCCTATTTATTCAGAGAAATTAACAAACAGCAACATGTTAAATTTATCTGGAATATTGTTCAACTCAGACACCAAGAGGAGCACAAAACAATTCATCTTCACTGGCCATTTTGCTTCCTACTTGAGGAAGTGATCCGCTTACACAATCTAACCTGGACTAATGACAAATAATTTACCAAGAGTGAATTTGGAGGTAGGCCATCTCCACTTTGTCCATTAGTTGTCACAGCATTCCCATTGCTCCTGTTGACTTCTTCTGTATCACATTCCTTTATGTTTTCAGTTTTGATTCTTTTTAGTGGTACTGTTCCCTCAGAAAGATCTTCTTTTCGTTTTGACATGCTAAATATTGCAAAAATAAAAGAATGGTGGTAAAACATTAATATTGGGAACTTCAATTTCTCCCATTGATGTCAATTTTAAGTCTGTGTCAATACTTTTTTGACAGCTTTTAGTAGCGACTCAGTGGAAGATTTCCAAGGGATCTGAAGATATTATAACACCAATTTTCAGTTATTTGAATAAATGTGGTTAATTCTGACTGCAGCGTTCATCACTCAAACATTCCTTTTCACTCCAGACATGTCCTTGACCTTGGGACATATTCAAAAACTGATGTGCAATATTACTATTGCCTTGGCCATGCTATGTCAAATACTGTCACTCAGCTCTTCCAGTTTCCACTGACAGTTATAGAGGCCTACATTATAAACTGCATCACAGAAGTTTCAACTCTTGCATTAAAAAGATACATCCAGTGGTGTCTCTTTTTTGTTCTTTTAGTTATCAATAGCGCTGTAGAATTAAACACAAATGCACAGTGCTGAAGATTTCAAGTAACAAGTAGATGCTGCCAAGGACCATCACCCAATAGACATCAAAACACATAAATACCATATGTTTTTTAAAAATAATAATTATGATTAGTTACCCCAACCCAGCTTTAGCCAGATTACGTCATGAAAAATCATTGATTGAACATTATTCAAGGAAGCAGTTAGTGGGCTTGCCAGAGAGATAAATCTCATGAAGGTTGGGGAATAACCAAATGATTAAAACATGGAAGATGTTACAGAAATAAATGAAAACATAAAAGACAAAAACTGCTGTAAGGGTGGTGGAGGCAGATTCAGTTGAATTATTCAAAAGGGAATTGGATTGCTTTCTGAAAATAAATAATATGCAAGGCTACGTGAATAAGGCAGGGGAGTGGGAATAAATAGAATGCAGTTTCAGTGAGCTGATGCAGACTCAATGGGCTGAATGGCCTCCTTCTGCACTGTAAGGATATTGTGATTCTGTGAACATACTTCCAAAGTTTTGGACTTCAGTGAACTATTCCATTGCTGAAGCAAACATTCTCCCTTAAAGTACCAAAATGAAACAGATGTTCATCTTTAGCACAAATTTCTAGCTTGCATTAAATATGTTCTTGGGATCAACAGTGCAAGGACCTTCCAAAAGCAAATCTTACATTTTGTGATCACACGTTTACCTTAACTGTACAGTATCTAATTACACAATTGTGAGACCCGGAAGGAAATGAAACCCTTGTTTATGTGTATTCTGAAATGCTTTTATAATTACTAAAATCAGCAATAACTCATAAGGACTTGGGTAAACATGTTTGACTCAGTTTCACAGCACAAAAAGAGGCCCTTCAGCCCCTCATGCCTGTACTAGCCAACAATCTAATCTAATCCCATCTTCCAGCCCTTGGTCCAGAGCCTTGTATGCTATAGTGCTTCAAGTGCTTACCTAAATGCTTCTTAAAATGTTACAGGGGTTCCTGCCTCCATCATCCTTTTGGGCTCTGAATTCCAGATTCCTACCATCCTCTGGGTGAAAAGTTTTTCTTCAAAGACCTTCTAAATCTCCTGCCCCTTGGTTATTGACCTTTCTGCCAAGGAGGGAAGGTTACTCTTATCCACTCTAGCTATATCCTTCATAATTCTGAACACTCAAGTCAGATCCCCTCTGCCTTCTCTGGTCTAAGGAGAACAACCCCAGCCTAACCAATCGCTCTTCAAACTGGTGAATTTCCTCTGCACCCTTTTTAATGGGATCACAACCTTTCCATTCGTGTGGGGACCAGACTGCACACAAAACTCTAGTTGTGGCCTAATGAGCTTTTTATACAGCTTCACCATAACCTCCTTGCTCTTACATGTATGCCTCGGCTAATACAGTCACCTATCCTATCTGCTTTCTGAACTACTTCATCGACTTGTCCAATTGCCTTTAGGGACCCACAGAAATGCACTCCAAAGTCACTCTGGTCCTCTGTACTTTCCAATGTCCTACCTACCATTCATTGTGTATTGCAAAATGTGGATTAATTTATTAAGATCAGGCACATGAGACAATATACATGGGTATAAATCTTGAAGGCACCTTAGCTCTGCTCTAAACCAAAGTCAAGCTAAATCAAGATCACATGACACACTTCCTTTCTGATGTCCCTGAAACACACTTTCAACATTGTATTTTCACATGAGCTCTGATTTTCCAGAAGTTGTACTGTTTACCACCCCATCTCCAACCTCCCTTTCCTCTTCAAAGACCTTGAATAGGCAGAATTGCTGCCTCAGTGCTGGGGACACAAGTTCAATTCCTGGCTTGAGTCACTGTCTGAACAGAGTCTGCATGTTCTCGCCCTGCCTGCATGGGTTTCCTCTGAGTGCTTCAATTTCCTCCCAAAGTCCTAAAGAGATGCTGGTTAGGTACACTGGCTATGCTAAATTCTCCCTCAAGTGTACCTGAACAGGCGACGGAGTGTGCCAGCTACTGAATTTTCACAGTAACTTCATGGCAGTGTCAATGCAACACTAAACTAGAATCAGCATATAGAATCTCTTGCAGTGCAGAAAGAGGCCATTCGGCCCATCAAGTCTGCACTGACCACAATCCCACCCAGGCCCTATCCCCATTACCCCACATATTTACCCTGCTAATGCCCTGACACCAGGGTCAATTTATCATGACCATTCAACCTAATCTGCACATCTTTGGAAACTGGAGCACCTGGAGGAAACCCATGCAGACACGGAGAGAATATGCAAACTCCACACAGACAGCAACCCAAGGCCAGAACCGAACCCAGGTCTCCTGACACCATGCTGCCATGTCAGTGCACCATAGAAAGCATTCTTTCCAGTTGTATCACACCTTGCTATGGTTCCTGCACTGCCCAAGACCGCATGGAACTACAAAAGGTTGTGAATGTAGCCCAATCCATCACGCAAACCAGCCTCCCATCCATTGACCTCCCGCTGCCTCAGTAAAGCAGCTAGCATAATCAAGGATGCCTTGCACCCCGGACATTCTCTCTCCCACTTTCTCCACCAGGAAAAAGATACAAAAGTCTGAGGTCACAAACCGACCGACTCAAGAACAGCTTCTTCCCTGCTGCCATCAGACTTTTGCATGGACTCAAGTTGATCTTTCTCTACACCGTAGCTATGACCAGAGGGGTGGCACGGTGGGTTAGCACTGCTGCTTCAGAGCACCATGGACCCGGGTTCAATTCCCAGCTCGGGCCACTGTCTGCGTGGAGTCCGCACACTCTGCTCCTCCTTCCTTCACCCGCCTGCCCCCCCACCCCCCACACAGTCCAAAAGGTACGCTGGCTAGGTGCTAACTTCTCCCTCAGTGTACCTGAAGAGGCCGGAGTGTGGCATCTAGGGGATTTTCACAGTAACTTCATTGCAGTGTTCATGTAAGCCTTACTTGTGACTAATAAACTTTATTTTGCTTTACTTCAACATATTCTGCACCCTCTCCTCTCCTTCGCCCCTGTGTACTCCATGAACAGTATGCTTCCTCTGTGCAGGGTGCAAGAAACAACACCCCCCACTCCATCGCAATAACATAACATAAGAAATAGGAGCAGGAGTAGGCCATCTAGCCCTTCGAGCCTGCCCCGCCATTCAATAAGATCATGGCTGATCTGTCGAGGCTCAGTTCCACATTCCCGCCCTCTCCCCATAACCCTTAATCCCCTCGCTTATCAAAAACCCATCAACCCGCGTCTTAAAAATATTTAGCGAGGCAGCCTCCACCACCTCAACGGGCAGAGAATTCCAGAGATTCACCACCCTTTGAGTGAAGAAGTTCCTCCTCAACTCCGTTCTAAACCTCCCCCCCTTTATCTTGAGGCTGTGCCCCCTAGTCCTACTGTCCTTTCTGAGCGGGAAGAGTCTCTCCACCTCTATCCTATCCATCCCATTCATCATCTTATATGTCTCAATGAGATCTCCCCTCATTCTTCTAAACTCTAACGAGTACAAGCCTAGTTTATTCAGCCTCTCCTCATAGCTCAACCCCCTCAACTCCGGTATCAGCCTAGTAAACCTCCTCTGCACTCCCTCCAAGGCCAAAATATCCTTGCGTAAGTGCGGCGACCAAAACTGCACACAGTACTCCAGCTGCGGCCTCACCAATGCCCTATACAGCTGCAGCAAGACCTCCCTACTTTTATATTCAATCCCCCTCGCTATGAAGGCCAGCATCCCATTCGCCTTCCTGACCACCTGCAAGCTGGGTTTTTGCGACTCATGCACAAGGACCCCGAGGTCCCTCTGCACCGTCGCCTGCTGCAGTTTTTCACCACGTAAGTAATAGTCCTTCCTACCATTATTCCTACCAAAGTGGACCACCTCACACTTGCCAACATTAAATTCCATTTGCCAGTTCCTGGCCCATTTGCCCAGCCTATCTAAATCCTTCTGCAGACTCTCCACACCCTCCACGCAATTTGCCATTCCACCAATCTTGGTGTCATCAGCAAATTTCGACACCATACACTCGGTTCCCTCCTCCAGATCATCTATATAAATGGTAAATAGCTGAGGCCCCAGCACCGACCCCTGGGGCACTCCACTAGTCACCAACCGCCAATCCGAATAGCACCCATTGACCCCCACTCTCTGCCTCCTATTTGACAACCAATCCTCTATCCACGCTAACACCCTACCCCCAACTCCATGCCCCCTTACCTTCTGCAATAACCTCTTGTGAGGTACCTTGTCAAACGCCTTCTGAAAATCAAGAAAGACCACATCCACCGGCTAATACATGTGACAACAATAGATTTTCCTGAAGCTAGTGCAATTTAATTGCCAGGAAACAAAACAGCTTGCACGTAGTCAAACAACCAATAGTAGGTTGTAGATGTGTCCTGCTGTGCTACCACTAAGTTATAATCAGTAACTAAGCAGTAATAGCTTTTGCTCCAATGATGAGAATGTCTAACAGATACATCCCTGCACTTAGAGGAAAATCAGATAAGCAATAGAACATTCATCTCGCCAGCCTCTTACTTTACATAAACCTGAGCTCATCTCAAACTCACACATAGTCCCATTCTTCCATCACCCTGGTGTTCAGTGACCTGTATTAGCTCCAAGGTTCAATATAAATTGGAGGTAGCAGGTGAATTTAACCCTGAAACATCACAAGGAGTCCACAAGAAAAGAAAAGAATCGGAGAATAATTCAAGGGAAGTCATGCACTTACAATCTGATTATGGCTCTTCCATGGTCCAAGTAGGGCTGAACAATTGAAGATGGAGGCACTGGCATCTTATTGGGAGTGGGAAAATAATGTTGCGTTTAATTCAAGGAGTAAAAAGTGTGGGAGAAGTGCTTGCCTCCCTGTCATTGCTCTGCCAGACAGCATCTATGATTGGAAGAGCAACAAGTTGCAGACCCATATTGGGCATCGTCATCGAGCAGCATGGCAGCACAGTGGTTAGCACTGCTGCCTCATAGAGCCAGGGACCCAGGTTTGATTCCAGCCTTGGATGAGTGTGTGGAGTTTGCACGTTCTCCCCATGTCTGCATGAATTTCCTCTAGATACTCTGGTTTCCTTCCACAGCCCAAAGATGTGCAGGTTAGGTAGACTGGCCATGCTAATTTGCCCCTTAGTGTCTAAAGATGTTTAGGTTAGGTGGATTAGCCATGGTAAATGTGCGTGATAACTGGTGCTGAACACTACAGCACAAACAGGCCCTTCAGCCCACAAGTTGCACCAATCATATTCATACCTACCAGGCCTATCTATAGCTCTCAATCCCATTAAGTCGCATGTACTCATCCAGAAGTCTCTTAAAAGACCCCAGCGAGTTTGCCTCTACCACCACCGACGGCAGCCGATTCCACTCACTCACCACCCTCTAAGTGAAAAACTTACCCCTGACATCTCCTCTGTACCTGCTCCCCAGCACCTTAAAACTGTGTCCTCTCGTAGCGACCATTTCAGCCCTGGAAAATTGCCTCCGAGAATCCACCCTATCTATACCTCTCAACATTTTATAAACCTCTATCAGGTCGCCTCTCAATCTTCGTCTCTCCAGGGAGAAGAGACTTAGCTCCCTCAACCTATCCTCATAAGGCATGCCTCCCAATCCAGGCAACATCTTTGTTAATCTCCTCTGCACCCTCAATAGCTTCCACATCCTTCTTGTAGTGAGGCGACTAGAATTGGGCATAGTACTCCAAGTGGGGTCTGACAAGGGTCTTATAAAGTGGCAGCATTACCTCCCGACTCCTAAACTCAATCCCTTGATTAACGAAGGCTAGCACACCATACGCCTTCTTCACCACATCCTCCACCTGCGAGGCCGATTTAAGAGTCCTATGGACCCAGACCCCAAGGTCCTTCTGCTCCTCAACACTGCTAAGAGTCCTACCCTTGATATTGTACTCTTTCATCCCATTGGACCTGCCAAAATGGACCACTGCACATTTATCCGCATTGAAGTCCATCTGCCACTTCTCTGCCCAGTCTTGCATCCTATCTATGTCTCGCTGCAACTTCTGGCATCCCTCCAGACTATCCACAACACCACCAACGTTCATGTCGTTGGCAAACTTACTAACCCATCCCTCCACTTCCTCATCCAGGTCATTTATGAAAATGACAAACAGCAAGAATCCTGGAACAGATCCCTGGGTCTTAGATTTAGATCTAAGAGGGATTTAGGTGTTCTCAAACATGGGTCACAAAAAAGCTAATATGCAGGTAGCACTGTGCAATCAAAAAGGCCAATTGGATGCTATTCTTTATTACAAGAGGAATTGAGCATAGAAATAAGGATGTTATGCTTTAGTTGTACAGGGCATTGATGAGACTACACTTGGTCTCCTTAATTGACAGGGATGTGAATATGTAGGAGGCAGTTCAGAGGAGATACATACCTGGAACGAGCAGATCGTCTTACAAGGGCAGGTTGAAAAGGCTGGGCTCGTATCCACTATAGTTTAGAAGAATGGGGAGGATCTTCTTTGAAGTATATAAGATCCTAAATGGTATTGACAAAGTGGATATTGAAAGGATGTTTTCTCTTGTGGGTGAGTCCAGAATTCACTGTTTTAAAATATGGGGATACTCTTTTAGGACAGGAACAAGGTCTTCTTTCTTTTCAGACGGTTGTGCAAATTTGGAACTCTGAATTCCAAACTGTTCAGTTACAATTCCTGGGAAAGAAAAACTTATTTATGATTCAGACTCATCTTGACATGCAAAAAGGCAGTGGCTCCATTGCTATGTCTAGTAAAAAACGTCAATGTGCACACCATTACTGTTCTTATAAATACTTATGGTTCATGGTTTATAACAATATCTTGGGAGGCAACTTTTAGATCTGAGAAGATTAAAGCTTAACTGCAGAAAATGGGATAAATGCAACTAAAGTAGCCTGAAGACTATTAGGTTAGGGCCATGTTTACTTAAGGGGTTAACAGCTAGAAATGTTAACAATCATAAACAGCAGGTCAGCTACTTAACCGAAGAATTGAAGATGAGGTGTCTATATTGCATGGAAAAAAAAGCAGCCCAAGAGAATTGCATTGTTTTGGGGAGTTAAAGCTGCAATTAAATTAAGAGCATTCAGTGAGCTCTAGAAAGTTATGTCATCATGGAGTGCAGTTTACAAGAATTCTAGGATTTCAATTTATCTGTGTGATTGCTGGGCAAGTGTCTAACAAGGGAAAAGACAATACCAAAGAGGTGCAGGTGTTGGCAGGCTCCAGGTAGCAAAAGAATTGCTATCAGCTGGCTCTGTGCAATTGGAGCTCAGGAGAAACCCCAGGAACCATTTGAATAGATCAGTGCAGCTAGGGTCTTGGAGGACTGATGGTGAGCTGTGTAAACAATAGTAGAACATAGCCCAATCCACAGTTTTGTCTGTTAAAGCACATATACCTTATACTAATTGTAAATGTTAGAATATAAATTTAATCTTTTGAATTTGTATATTATTTTGTTTGCTCAAAATTCACAAATATAATGGCTTTATTTTCTTAACAAGTGTCTTAAATGTCAAATTTTACTTACTTTTATACAAAACATTATTAGTCCCAAACCAGATCTTACTAAAAACTTTGGGGTCAGGATCATAACTCAAAGATGTCAATTTGGGCAGCATCCAATCAAAAGCCAAGAAAATTCTTCAATAGATATCGAATTAATTCTCCACCTGATACTTTTTTTGGAAGCAGCAGTTTGAAAATAAGATCAAATTGCAAAATAAAAAGGCAGCAGTGAGTAACATTTGCATTGAATGTATTTCGTGATAAGTTTTGTGTTCTAACGTTGGTACTTTAGCTCCACTGTTCAGGTTTAAATAATTGAGAATTAGCTTGCAAGATTAATATCTCTACCAGATATTGTCTGACTTCTGATTGACAGTTGTGCGCTGCTGGTACTCAGTCAATGACTTCTGCCACTATATTACGCAGAACAAGAACAGGCCCACTGGGGAGACCATTTCAGCTATTTGGTCTCTTTAACACTGGAAGAGCAGCGGTCTTAAATACTGAGTGCATGAAGACCAATAGCAATTTGGCTTGGTGCAGGTCACTGCAAGGACATTTCTATATACTTGTGGAAAAGATTCACCAAAACTCTCAAGCAATGCTATCAGCGATCTTTGGAATATGTTGTGCCTAAATTTTACAGGTATGAATCTACACTAACACATTATTCAGATAATGTTAGGAAATTCAATGATGCAACTACATAAATGAAAAAGACAGGCTTGCATTTATATAATCTTTTCACAACTTTCATATCTTTTAAAGCATTTCAAAGCCAACTTCTGCACAGCATGCACTCAAACAATTATGCTAGTGATCAGGTTATTCATTTTTGTTATGTTGACTGAGGGATAGATATTAACTGGGCAGAGGGACAAAAGGTCTTAGCATTCATCATGAAGCAGTTCAAACAATCAAAATAAGCGTGCACACGTACAATATCTCAAAAACAGCAATCTCGTGAAGTGTTGCCAGATTTTGAATCGGAAAGTTCAGGCCAAGCCAGGTCAGTTGGTGTTACCAGTGACTTGGAGCACAGGAATAAACTAGCTAAATGGAGAATTAGTCTTGCACAACAATATACCAATGCAGTGGATATAAGGAAATTATTGCAGATGCTGGAATCTGAAACCAAAAGGGAAAATGCTGGAAAATCTCAGCAGGTCTGGCAGCACCTGTAAGGAGAGAAGAGAGCTGACACTGAGTCCCGATGACCCTTTGTCAAAGCTCTTTTCTCTCCTTACAGATGCTGACGGATCTGCTGAGATTTTCAGCATTTTCTCTTTTGGTGCCTGTTCCACAATGTGCCAATACTGTGTCTAGCCTAATTCTTCTCGCAAGTTCTTTTTAACATTACTCAATTAAACTTGAGCACATTCTAAAAATACATAGTTTTCAGACAACTCTGGCGTATGGATAGCTGGATTCAAGACATTGCACTGGTAGTGTTTCATTTATGTAAGAATATGCCTTGAAAAGACAAGTGCAATGTCATTTCAATGCCATGTGATGCCAGAACTTTCCAGGAAATTACAAGTAATTATCTCTACATAATGAAAATAAATCCTGGAACTGCTTTGTCAATCAGCTGCTCGAAATCAAAAAGAGAAAGAGAAATAGAGTTGTGCTCTCATGAAACACTGCTTCCGCAAAGGATGAACATTGCTCGACAATCATCAGTCAAGACTGTTCCCTTCCTGTTGGCAAGCACTTCAGTGGTCATGGGCATTTGGCCTCTGATCTTCAGGTAAACATTCTCCAAGGCGGCCTTCATGACATACGACAGCGCAGAATCGCTGAGCAGAAACTGATAGCCAAGTTCCGCATACATGAGGATGGCCTCAACCGGGATCTTGGGTTCATGTCACACTATCTGTCACCCCCATGACCTGCCTAGGCTTGTAACATCTCACTTACTGTCCTGTCTGGAGACAATACACATCTCTTTAACCTATGCTCAATGCTATCTCCGCTCACATTGTCTGCACCTTTAAGAATTGATTACCTGTAAAGACTTGCATTCTAATCAGTATTCTGTAAACTGCGCGTCCCTTTATATGCTCTGTTTGAGACCAGAACTCTCCACTCACCTGACAAAGGGGCAAACCCCAAAAGCTAGTGAGTTTACTATCAAATAAACTTGGACTTTAACCTGGTGTTGTGAAACTTCTTACTGTGTTTTCCCCAAAGGATTGTCAGGAAATCAGCACAACAGGAAAATAAATTTATCACACTCCTTAGCTCACAGCAAAAGTTAAAATACCATTCATAATTTACCACAGACAGCATATTACAACACTTCAAATCAAACATGCACAATAGCATGATATTCCCAAATTAGCCACCTTTGTGGTTTTTCAATTTGCCATTTATACAATTTTGCAAATGTAGAATAACTACACAATCACTACCTGGCATTCTCTTCTGCTCTCCCTGATTGTTATTACTCTATTCTGGTTATCTCTGTGAAATAACTTTTAAAATATTCTGCAAACATGAATCCATCTTACTCTTTTCAAGTACTAACTTGCTGGTTTATTTTCAAAGTTTTCTGCTGTCAATTTCAGATTTCTGGCATTGTTTTAATTTTTAATCCCTTGTAAGTTAAATGGTAACCTGCTGAGTGTTTAATTATTAATACATAGAACTACAACAAACAAGGAGTGACGATATTAAAGTTCATAGCATCACTATTACTTATTAGAGGTAGCTTCAGTCTATGTTATATAACTAGATCTTTAAGGACAAAAAGTAACTCATCCAGATGTCAGCAACTCAAGGTATAGACACAAGAGTGTATTACGGAGGCTGTCGATTTATTCGGACCATTTTAGAAAAGAACATGCCCTAACTTTTCATTTTACAGATACTGAGTGAGCACTTAACGTATTTCCAGTGATTTTGTTGTTGCTTACATTTAAAGTGTGTTTTTGGTTGCATGTTTTTCAATATCTATGGGTGCACACACTAAATAGTAAAGGCATTGTATCACCAACTTCAAGGAAATCACTCATTCAGCTGGTTTGACAGAGGTATCATGACAGGGAACACATTAGTAGTTACAGAGAAATGATTTCTGATGGTTGCAGAATAGAAGATTAGAGACTAATCATAAAAAAAAATCAGAACATTCAGGAATGAAATCTAAACAAAAAAGGTAAAAATTTGGAACTCTTCCACAAATTGCAATTCATACTCAATCAATTGTAAATTTTAAATCTGAGGTTGGTAAGGTTTTTGTTGCCCAAATATCTTAAGTGATACAGCATAAAAGCAGGTTTATGCAGCTCCGTATAGATCAGGCATAATTTCACAATGGCAAAATTGTCTAGAGAAATTAAATAGCTGACTCCTATTCTAATGTTCCTACATGCCCCCATGTAAAGTAAAGGATCAACCCATATTCTCACACATGGAGCTTTGAACGGGAGAAAAGTTAACCTTAGCTGAGATGCCATCTCCATGTAGTTAAACAGTTTGTGCACACTCACTATAATATCTCACACATTTTTGCGGACACTCATTATGCAATCTCACAAATGAATCTCAGCGGTCATGGCATTGGAGAACTCAACTGTCCACCTACCAGTCAATGTCTACAAAAGGCTGGCAAATAGCTGAAATTAATACATTACAAATAGAGTCACTGGTAGTGACTGAAACAAAATCCATGTTTATGAATGGGTTATGAGGATGTGTTCAGGGTCACTCGCTAAGATTTCATTTGTTTGGCTCATGAAAACCACAATCCAGGAAAAGACTTTTGAGTCCACACCGTTGCTGGTAAAGGACAGAGTCAAGGCATGTTTGAAACATCGCACCGTACTAACATATGTTGCGAAAAATGATGCACAGGTATGAGAGGTAGTGTTCTTAAAAATTTACAAGGGTGACATCTGAATAGAGATTCTATCCATCTCTGGAAAGAGGGTTGACCAAATTATGAAAAAAATTAAATCAGATGGATGTAAAATAATGTGTTTATACTTGCCGGGGGGCCCAAAGTCCAAGATCATTAATATATGATAGTTACCAATAGAGAATTCAGGAGAAACTTTTCTAGCTGGAATTCTCAATCAGATGCTGGGCACATCATTTCCCTGGCCCTGCACTCAACCCTGGAACACCTAGGTAACAAGGACACTTATGTCAGACTCCTATTTATTGACTACAGTTCAGCCTTCAACATTATTATTTCCATGAAACTCATCTCCAAACTCCGTGGCCTGGGATTCGACACCTCCCTCTGCGACCAGGTCCTGAACTTCCTAACCACAAGGATAGCCAACAACACCCCCTCCACAACCATCCTCAACACCAGTGCCCCACAAAACTGCTCTCAGTCCCCTATTATACTCGTTATACACCTGACTGTGTGGCCAAATTCCCCTCCGCATCGATTTTCAAGTTTGCTGACGCCACAACCGTAGTGGGTCAGATCTCAAACAATGGCAAGACAGAGTACAGGAATGAGAGAGAGAATCTGGTGAACTGGTGTGGCAACAATAATCTCTCCCTCAATGTCAACAAAATGAAGGAAATCGTCATCAGTTTCAGGAAACGTAAAGGAGAACATGCCCGTCTACATCAGAGACAAAGTGGAAAGGGTAAAGAGCTTCAAGTTTTTTTAGCCATCCAGATCACCAACAACCTGTCCTAATCGCTGCCCATGCTGACACTATAGTTAAGAAAGCTCACCAACGCCTCGACTTTCTCAGAAGACTAAGGAACTTTAGCATGTCAGCTACAACTCTCACTAACATTTACAGATGCACCATCGAAAGCATTCTTTCTGGTTGTGTCACAGCTTGGAATGGCTCCTGCTCTACCCAAGATCAAAAGGAACTACAAAAGATTGTGAGTGTAGTCAGTCCATCACGCAAACAAGCCTCCCATCCATTGCCTCTGTCTATACTTCCTGCTGCGTCAGCAGTGTAGGCAGCATAATTAAGGGCCCCATGTACTCCTGACATTCTCTCTTCTACCTTCTTCATTCGGGAAAAAAATACAAAAGTCTGAGGTCACATTCCAACCAACTCAAGAACACTTCTTCCCTGGAGGAGGGAAGGAAAGTTGCATAGTATTCACAGCACACCATCATCCCATTTGGCCAAGCAGATCCATATTATTGTTTATATTCCAACGGATCTTTCTCATTTGACCCCATCAACCTGACCCTCAATTCCCTTCAAACCACCCTCCCCCCATCATGTGCATATCCAGGTTCACAGAATCCCTTACAGTGGAGGAGGCCGTGTGCCCATCTTCTGCTGCTGTCAGAATGGACTTACCTTGCGTTAAGCTGATCTTTCTCTACACCCTAGCTATGACTGTAACACTACATTCTGCACACTCTCATTTTCTTCACCCTACCCCCAACTCCATGCCCCCTTACCTTCTGCAATAACCTCGTGAGGTACCTTGTCAAATGCCTTCTGAAAATCAAGAAAGACCACATCCACCAGCTCTCCTCTATCCACCGCCCTAGACACATTCTCATAGAACTCCAGTAAATTTGTCAGACACGACTTCCCCTTAACGAAACCGTGCTGCGTCTGCTCTATCAAGCAATTCCCCTCAAAATGCCTCGCTATTTCCTCCTTGATGACGGATTCTAACATTTTACTCACAACAGACGTTAAACTAACCGGCCTATAATTCCCTGCCTTTTGCCTGCCACCCTTCTTAAACAACTGCATAACATTAGCCGCTTTCCAATCTTCCGACACTTCCCCGGAATCCAGAGACGTTTGGAAAATAACCACCAAGGCATCCACTATCACCTCTGCCATTTCTTTCAGAACCCTCGGATGCATTCCATCCGGTCCTGGGGACTTGTCCACGATCAGTCCCACCAGTCTGTCGAGCACTGCCTTTCTAGTAACAATAATGTCATCGAGACCCTCCAGTCCGACCACCTTTCCATCGCTAACACCCGGCAAATTATTCACGTCTTCCTCCGTGAAGACCGAAACAAAAAAGTTATTCAAGACCTCAGCCATTTCCCCATCCCCTACCACTAAGTACCCCCTCTCATCCTCTAAGGGTCCAACGTTCACCCTAGCCAGCCTCTTCCTTTTTGTATATTTATAAAAACTCTTGCTATCCTTTTTTATATTAAGCGCTAGCCCAGCTTCATAGTTTCTCCTACGCTTCTTTATCAACTTCTTTGTCAATCTTTGTTGACATTTAAACCTCTCCCAATCCTCTTCTCGCCCACTACTCTTAGCTACTCTAAACGCCTCCGCTTTTAATTTAACACTTTCCTTCACCTCCTTCGTTATCCACGGCTTATTACCTCTCCTCCTACGGTCCTTTTTAACCATCGGAATAAATTTCTGCTGAGCACCAAGAAAGGTCTCCTTGAAGATCCTTCACTGCTCCTCAGCAGACCTACCTTCCAACGCGCTCCCCCAGTCAACATTCGCCAATTCTTCTCTCATCCTACCATACTCCCCTCTGTTCAAACAAAGGACACGTGTCCGGGAACCCACTTTCTCCTCCTCCATCTGCACCAGAAACTCCACCATACAATGATCACTCTCCCCAAGAGGATGCTTCACCACAAGGTCCCTAATTCTACCCGCCTCAGAGGATTGGTTGTCAAGTAGGAGGCGGAGAGTGGGGGTTAATGGGTGCTATTCGGATTGGCGGTTGGTGACTAGTGGAGTGCCCCAGGGGTCAGTGCTGGGGCCTCAGCTATTTACCATTTATATAGATGATCTGGAGGAGAGAACCGAGTGTATGGTATCGAAATTTGCTGATGACACCAAGATTGGTGGAATGGCAAATTGCGTGGAGAGTCTGCAGAAGGATTTAGATAGGCTGGGTAAATGGGCCAGGAACTGGCAAATGGAATTTAATGTTGGCAAGTGCGAGGTGGTCCACTTTGGTAAGAATAATGGTAGGAAGGACTATTACTTACGTGGTGAAAAACTGCAGCAGGCGACGGTGCAGAGGGACCTCGGGGTCCTTGTGCATGAGTCGCAAAAACCCAGCCTGCAGGTGCAGCAGGTGGTCAGGAAGGCGAATGGGATGCTGGCCTTCATAGCGAGGGGGATTGAATATAAAAGTAGGGAGGTCTTGCTGCAGCTGTATAGGGCATTGGTGAGGCCGCAGCTGGAGTACTGTGTGCAGTTTTGGTCGCCGCACTTACGCAAGGATATTTTGGCCTTGGAGGGAGTGCAGAGGAGGTTTACTAGGCTGAAACCAGAGTTGAGGGGGTTGAGCTATGAGGAGAGGCTGAATAGACTGGGCTTGTACTCGTTAGAGTTTAGAAGAATGAGGGGAGGTCTCATTGAGACATATAAGATGATGAATGGGATGGATAGGATAGAGGTGGAGAGACTCTTCCCGCTCAGAAAGGACAGTAGAACTAGGGGGCACAGCCTCAAGATAAAGGGGGGGTGGTTTAGAACAGAGTTGAGGAGGAACTTCTTCACTCAAAGGGTGGCGAATCTCTGGAATTCTCTGCCCGTTGAAGTGGTGGAGGCTGCCTCACTATTTTTAAGACGCGGGTTAATGGGTTTTTGATAAGCGAGGGGATTAAGGGTTATGGGGAGAGGGTGGGAATGTGGAACTGAGCCTCGACAGATCAGCCATGATCTAATTGAATGGCGGGGCAGGCTCGAAGGGCTAGATGGCCTACTCCTGCTCCTATTTCTTATGTTCTTACGAATGGTATGTTTTGTCTGTATAGCGCGCAAGAAACAATACTTTTCACTGTGTTGATACATATGACAAATAATAAGTCAAATCAAATCACAAGAGTAGCTCAGGTTCAATTCCAGCCTAGGATCACCGCCTTTGTGGAGTTTGCACATTCTCCCCACGTCTGTGTGGGTTTCCTCTGAGTGCTCCACTTTCCTCCCACAGTCCTAGATGTGCTGGTTACCTTGATTGGCCTTGCTAAATTGCCCTCTAGTGTCAGGAGGATTAGCTGGGTAAATGTAGAGGGTAGACCAGAGTGGGATTGTTATCGGTGCAGGCTGGATGGGCCAAATGGCCTCCTCCACTGTAAGGGAATCTATGAATCCCGACAGGCAAATGATTGGGGGGGGAGGATGGTTTGAAGAGAATTGAGGATCAGGTCGATGGGGTCAGATGGAAACCCGTTGGAACATAAACAACATGGATCTGCTTGGCCAATGGGATGATGGTGCGTTGTGAATACCATGCCACTTTCCTCTCCTCCTCCAGTTACACGCCCTCGGAACCTGTTTTCTCCCGGCCAAGCGGCTGGGGCCCGGGGCAAGCCCGGACTCACACCTTCTCCCGGGGCCGCATTTCAAGTGACAAATAACACCGGCTCGGAGGCCAGGAGAGAACACAATCCTCAGCCGCAGACCAACACGCTCCCGCTCGCTGAGCCAGGTCCGCCTCGTCCATTACTCACCTCCCCAGCTGCGATCCTCCTCGACCCAAATCCGCCCAAACTCAGTTCAAACTTCGGTACAGATGTGCGCACGCGCATCCTCAAACGGCTGACTCGCGCTTCACTTCCGGCTGGGACTCGTGGGCTTGCGCACTGAAGCCGGCTAGCCCAAACCAACAGCTCCATACTGCGCATCTCCAATGCCGGCGTTCTTTGTTTCGGTCGCTGATACAGACTCGGTTCCCATCGGCGCACAGCATCGGATGGTGCATAATGCGCATGTTTGAAAGCCGTCCCTGTCGATTAGGTTATGCGCATGCGTGATTTTCTGGGGTCTTTTTGACGGTTGGATTTGCTCAGGTTTGTGGTTTATATTTAAAACGCTGCGGTATTTTATTCCCTGCGCTCATATATGCACGTTATTGTATATACCCCAATTCGTTGTAATTTGTTACCTGACCGCTGCTGCCAATTTGCATGGAAATTGTAAATAAACACCATGGGAGCCCAGAGCGCGAAATTTAAATCAACTGAAACTGTGGAGAAGGTGCAGAGAGGAAAACTGTACCCCCGGGAGAGAGGGAGAGGGAGAGGGAAACTGTACCCCCGGGAGAGAGGGAGAGGGAGAGGGAAACTGTACCCCCGGGAGAGAGGGAGAGGGAAACTGTACCCCCGGGAGAGAGGGAGAGGGAAACTGTACCCCCGGGAGAGAGGGAGAGGGAAACTGTACCCCCGGGAGAGAGGGAGAGGGAAACTGTACCCCCGGGAGAGAGGGAGAGGGAAACTGTACCCCCGGGAGAGAGGGAGAGGGAAACTGTACCCCCGGGAGAGAGGGAGAGGGAAACTGTACCCCCGGGAGAGAGCCGGAGAAGGCCGCGGGGAGGGGGTGCAGCTCTACCCGGGGGGGGTGGGGGGGAGGAGGGAGTGTACCTCTACCCTGGGAGGGGGGGAGGAGGGAGTGTACCTCTACCCTGGGAGGGGGGGAAGGAGGGAGTGTACCTCTACCCTGGGAGGGGGGGGAGGAGGGAGTGCAGCCCCTGGGGAGGGGGGGAAGGAGGGAGTGCACCTCTTCCCTGGCCGGGGGGGGGGGGGGGGACGAAGGAGGGAGTGCAGCTCTACCCTGGGGGGGGGGGGAGGAGGGAGTGCAGCCCCTGGGGGGGGGGGGGGGGGGAAGGAGGGAGTGCACCTCTTCCCGGGGGGGGGGGGGGCGGGCGAAGGAGGGAGTGCAGCTCTACCCTGGTGGTGGGGAGGGGGAGTGCAGCTCTACCCTGGGGGGGAGGGAGTGCAGTTCTACCCTGGGGGGGGCGGCGGGGGGAGGGAGTGCAGTTCTACCCTGGGGGGGGGAGGGAGTGCAGTTCTACCCTGGAGGGGGGGGGAGGGAGTGCACCTCTACCCTGGGGGGGGGGCGGAGGAGGGAGTGCACCTCTACCCTGGGGGGGGGGAGGAGGAGGGAGTGCACCTCTACCCTTGGGGGGGGGAGGGAGTGTACCTCTACCCCTGGGGGGGGGGGGGTTGCTGGGAGGATGGCGTGCAACTCTACCCTGGGGGGGAAAAGGAGGGAGTGCAACTCTACCCTGGGGGGGTGGAAGGAGGGAGTGCAGCTCTACCCTGGGGGGGTGGAAGGAGGGAGTGCAGCTCTACCCTGTGGGGGGTGGAAGGAGGGAGTGCAGCTCTACCCTGTGGGGGGAAAAGGAGGGAGTGCAACTCTACCCTGGGGGGGTGGAAGGAGGGAGTGCAGCTCTACCCTGGGGGGGTGGAAGGAGGGAGTGCAGCTCTACCCTGGGGGGGTGGAAGGAGGGAGTGCAACTCTACCCTGGGGGGGTGGAAGGAGGGAGTGCAGCTCTACCCTGGGGGGGGTGGAAGGAGGGAGTGCAGCTCTACCCTGTGGGGGGGGGGGGTGAGGGAGGGGGTGCAGCTCTACCTCCAGCGGGGGGAGGGATACAGTACCCTGGGGGAGGGGAGGGGCGGACAGTAATCTGGGGGAGAGAAGGCAGGGAACGGGACTGTATCCTGGGAGGGTGGCCAGTACCCCGGGGGCCAGACTGTACCCTGGTGGTGAGGATGGAACTGTACCCTGTAGGAGAAGAAGGGAGAGAACTGTACCACTGGGTGCAGAGGAAGGGGGGAACTGTACCCTGGGAGGGGAGTTGTACTCCGGAAGAGAGGAGGGGAATGTGGGATTGTACCCGGAGGTTGGGGGGGAGTAGCTGTATCCCAGAGGAGGGGAATGGACTGTACCTCATGGGAGAGGAAGTTGGGGGAACTTTACCTCGGGGGAGAGGAAGCAGGGGGCGGGCCTGTACCGTGGGGCAGAAGTGGGGGACAGGCCTGTCTATCGGGGCAGAGGACGGAGGAAACTGTAACCCATGAGGAGACGGGGGTAACGGAACTATATCTCAGGGACAAGGATAGGGGGCCTGTACCTGGGGGACAGACTGTAAACACAGTAAAAAGTCTGACAACACCAGGTTTTAGTCCAACCTATTTATTTGATAATATTCTCACAAGCTTTCGAGGGGTTACCCTCTTCGTCAGGTGAATGGAGAGTTCTGGCCTCAGACAGAGCATATAAAGCACAGACAGTTTAGAGATTACTGATTAAAATGCGAATCCTTACACCTAACCTGCTGTTCAAGACCTGAAGTGGCTGACAATGTGAGTGGTAGGAGCACTGATCACAGTTTAAAGAGATGTGTATTGTCTCCAGACAGTACAGTAAGTGAGATTTTGCAAACCCAGGCAAGTCACGGGGGTTACAGATAGTGCGACATGAACCCAAGATCCCTGTTGAGACCGTCCTCATGTGTGCGGAACTTGGCTATCAGTCTCTGCTCAGCGACTCTGCGCAGAGTCGCTGAGCAGAGACTGATAGCCAAGTTCCGCACACATGAGGACGGTCTCAACAGGGATCTTGGGTTCATGTCGCACTATCTGTAACCCCGTGACTTGCCTGGGTTTGCAAAACCTCACTTACTGTACTGTCTGGAGACAATACACATCTCTTTAAACTGTGATCAGTGCTCCTACCACTCACATTGTCAGCCACTTCAGGTCTTGAACAGCAGGTTAGGTGTAAGGATTCGCATTTTAATCAGTAATCTCTAAACTGTCTGTGCTTTATATGCTCTGTCTGAGGCCAGAACTCTCCATTCACCTGACGAAGAGGGTAACCCCTCGAAAGCTTGTGAGAATATTATCAAATAAATAGGTTGGACTAAAACCTGGTGTTGTCAGACTTTTTACTGTGTTTACGCCAGTCCAACGCCGGCATACCCACATCAGGACAGACTGTACCCAGAGGGGAAGAGAGAAGTGGGAACTGTATTCCAGAGGAGGGAGTGGACTGTACCTTGGAATGGGGAAGGGGGGTCTGTACTGTGGGGGACAGGAGATGGAGCTCGTTGTACTCCGGGGGAGGGGGGGCGGTGACTTTACCCCAACCGGGGGGGAGAGGTGGAGATGGAGGGGTTGACATACCCCAGGAAGGAGTCAGAATTGTGCCAAGAAAGACAGAACTGTACTTGGATGAACTGCCTGACAGAGAGGAAGTCTTGCCAGAGAGAGAGAAATGATGTGAGAGGATGTAATGGTCGGTGGGTATGGGGTAGGGATGCAAAGAACGTTGCAAAACCAGGATTTGGCATTGTCCTTTTGGATGATATTGAACCCACAACTTTGACTCTGGCAAAGATGCTACCAGCTGAGCCATGCTGATTGTGTTATTTTTAATATTTAAAAGAACAACTTTTATATCCTTGACTGTTTGCTTGCTGTATTTTTGCCCTTTGTTTAGGAAAACCTAGCAGCCAGTGATCTGGAATAAAAGCTGCAATCATGGGAGTGAATGATCTGTGGCAGATTTTGGAGCCTGTAAAAGAATATGTTCCGTTACAAAATCTTAAAGGGAAAACATTGGCTGTGGATATGAGCTTATGGGTTTGTGAGGCTCAAACTGTAAAAGGCATGATGGGAACAGTCACCAAACCACACCTCAGGTAACAGAATATCAAGTGTTATATGATCTTTCATGGGATGTGAGCGTTGCTGACGAGGTCAGTATTTGTTGCCCATCCCTAATTGTCATTTAAATGAATGAAATTGTGAGGCCATTTCAGAGGGCAGTTAAGTGACTTACTTGCTCTCATTTTGTTTCCATATTATCTACGAAGAGTGCAAGTTCTGAATATCTTAACCACTGCCTTAAATTAGTTGCTGGCGGAGCAAGAATACCTCAAAGACTTTCTTATTTTCCCTTCCCTTGTGAAGCACCTGGCCTGTCCACTGACACATTGAGATCAAAAGCTATCCATGTAAGAAATCAACAAAAGCATGTAAAATTTCCATAGTCCCAAATGACCATAGGTTGCTCTCCCCTTTGAGGGTGAAGAGCTGATTGGTGATTTAACCTGAGGATCACCACACCTCAGGCGCAGTTGGGAAGGTGGGCCTTCACGAGAAACCATGTATGTTATTACTGCGGCACTAATACTCTGACCAACATGGTCCTACAATGAACATTGGTGTGCATCATGTACCAAATAGGGTGATAGTAATGTAGTGGTAATGTTATCAGACTAGTAATCCAGAAGCCTAGGCAAATGCCTTCTTAGCATAAGTTCAGATCCCACTCTCGTAGCCTGTGGAATTTAAGTTCAATTAATAAATATGACGAATAAAGCTAGTCTCAGTAATGGTGACTATAACAACTATCGACAATCACTGTAAAACAAAATCTGGTTCACTAATGAATGTCCTTTAGGGAAAGACATCTGCCACTCTTACCTGGCTTGGCCAACATGTGACTTCAGAACTACACCAATGAGGTTGTAGGGCCGCCATAAATGTGCAAAATAGAACAGGAATAAAAAAGAAACAACTCAAGAGATTAGAGATCCAATTTTGCCTCCTACCAAATACAGAATTCCATATGAAAGCAACATACTATTGGGGTTGAATAAAAAATGCTGGAAATCTGAAATATAAATAGAAAATGTTACATTAATTCTGCATATCTGGCAGCACCTGTGGGACGAAATAAGTTAAATTTTAAGATCTAAATGATCCTTGTATGGAACTATTGAGGTTTCTCATTTCAGCAGCATTTCCTACACAGCAAGGGACTTTGGAATCAATATCACAACCATAAACGCATTCTGTATATTAGATTATATTTGCAGCTTATTGTAGGCATGTCATTATTGGTATAATTATTACTGATGTTAGTCAAAAACAGGAAACGTTAGAAATACTTAGAACAGCCATCAATTCAGAAAAGGGCAAGTTCGCATTTCAGGTTTAATCTTTATTCAGACATTTCTGGTTTATTTGATATTCAGCATTTGCATTATATTTTTCTTGTTTTACACTTGATCATTATTGATGTTGATCTATGCTTTGCTTTAATTTTAGAAATTTGTTTTTTCGCATTTCATGTCTCACCTTGATGGATGTGAGACTTATCTTTGTGATAGAAGGCAATGCACCAAAGCTGAAGGCTGACACAATAAGTAAACGGAATGAGGCAAGGCGTGGTTTGCCCAGAAAGCCAAGCAGCTTTTCTGCTCAAACAAAAAGAACCCATTTTAAATCTGTTCTTAAAGAGGTTGGTAATGTCTTAGAAGTAAACATTTCTTGCCAAATGAAAATATTTACTATAACTCAGTTTAAATATTTATGACTTTACAAGCTGCCAATCTAAATAAAAATCACATTCAATGTTTAGATTTGTTCTCTGAATTTGAGAGAATATTAATATGCTTTATACTTAAAGGACCTCTTCAATTTTTAGAGTTAAAAGGGTAACGTTAGGCTCGATATGACTGCCGTTAGGGTGCCAAAATGGCAGCTGTTTCATTCTTATACACCTCTGAGGCAAAGCATGCCTGTCGGTTAACATCCATCAAATGTATGCAGAAGACTTAGTCCCAGCAATTAGTCTTTGGAAGAAATCATTAACTGTCGAGGTGTGGTAGTCCTCTGCCTCTAAAAGGTATTGCAATTTGTTCAAAGTTTTCTGCATCTTTGGTTGTTTTGCATGAAGGAAGACAGGTTTTAATCAAAACTGCAGTCTCTTAAAAAGATCAATTAGCACTAATGTGCCATAGGATCGTCTGGGTGTTCAATTCAAGGAATTTGTTATGCCTTAAATAGAATGCCATAGGAGATGGAAAGGCCTTGGTAAGACAAATATGACAATTAAACTGTTACGATTTTTCTCATGATTCATCAGAATTAATTAGAATCATTTGTCAATTGATAGAAGTAAATGGGGCCTCTTTTGCCTTAAATGTTTGTGTGTTTTGTGATGATGGTTTTGAATAACAGAACGTGGTGCATCACAGGCTGGACAGTGATAACTTGAATGATGACACATCGCAGGACTATCACACCTCCAGGCTCACATCTGCACGCCAATTGCCAAGAGTGGCTACTCAGGTGATATATATTCCATATGAGGTCCAGTGAATGGAGGGATGTGGTAATTGTCCACGAAAAGCTAGTGATAAGTTCCAGTTCAGCTGAATGGTCAAGATGATGACCAAGAATAAGACCTATGAACTGTTAAAATGTGTTGAAGGACTGGAAAATAAGAAAGCATAACATAACTACTGATGGTGAGTTCAGAAATAACTTACGCTGGAGAAGGAAAGTGCTAAGGAGTGTTCCCATAGTTATTTTCACTGTGCAATTGTGCAAATTGTGCTGGAGTACTGTGTGCAGTTTTGGTCGCCGTACTTACGCAAGGATATTTTGGCCTTGGAGGGAGTGCAGAGGAGGTTTACTAGGCTGATACCGGAGTTGAGGGGATTGAGCTATGAGGAGAGGCTGAATAAACTAGGCTTGTACTCGTTAGAGTTTAGAAGAATGAGGGGAGATCTCATTGAGACGTATAAAATGATGAATGGGATGGATAGGATAGAGGTGGAGAGGCTCTTCCCGCTCAGAAAGGACAGTAGGACTAGGGGGCACAGCCTCAAGATAAAGGGGGGGGTGGTTTAGAACGGAGTTGAGGAGGAACTTCTTCACTCAAAGGGTGGTGAATCTCTGGAATTCGCTGCCTGTTGAGGTGGTGGAGGCTGCCTCGCTAAATATTTTTAAGACGTGGATTGATGGGTTTTTAATAAGCGAGGGGATTAAGGGTTATGGGGAGAGGGCGGGAATGTGGAACTGAGACACGACAGATCAGCCATGATCTTATTGAATGGCGGGGCAGGCTCGAAGGGCTGGATGATGTACTCCTGCTCCTTGTTCTTATGTTCAAACAAAGGATGTAGTTTGAATAGATTAAGCAATGAAATAAGAGTCACAGAGCAGGCTCAGAACAGAACTTGAAGCAGAAGTCCTGGAGGCTGTGAAGTTTTGAAGGCTACCAACAACTTGAGGATAAACTATCGATTGACAAAACAAAGGACATTAGATAGTTGGAGAGATTTTAAAGTTTATTCCAAGGTATCAGCTAAAAGCTATGTCATATGAGTAGATTTTCACTGAAAAAATTCTTGCAGAATCCTTAAATCTAAAACAGCCAGTAACTAGGAACTTGAAAAGTGACTGGGTGATATAGATGAAAGAATGGACATTTCCACAGCTTGAAAACTAAGTTAAGAATCTGCTTGGCACTTCTAGCTACATGTTCATGGAAGTGTAGGTTTTTTGACATACAAGCCGCATTTTTGTGGCTGAGAGTGAGAGAAATGTTTCTAAAATCACCCAAATGGGCAGAAGAGACAGGATGTTTCCAGGGTACTATAGTTAGATTTGTTTTGCTTAACATTGTGTTGAACTGAAAGTAGATCCTTCAAAGTTTTATTGGTATCAGGCAAAAAATTATGCAATCTTCATGAAGCATGATGATTTCTTATGGTGTGGTGAGTTAAAGTTTTATTTATTAGTCACAAGTAAGGCTTAAATTAACACTGCAATGAAGTTACTGTGAAATTCCCCTAGTTGCCGCATTTCGGTGCCTGTTCGGGTCAATGTATCTAACCAGCACATCTTTCAGAATGTGGGAGGAAACCGGAGCGCCCGGAGGAAACCCAGGCAGACACAGGAAGAATGTGCAAACTCCATACAAGATGTGGATATGCCGGCGTTGGACTGGGGTAAACACAGTAAACAGTCTGACAACACCAGGTTTAAGTCCAACCGATTTATTTGATAGTAAACTCACTAGCTTTCGAGGTTAGCCCCTTCGTCAGGTGAATGGAGAGTTCTGGCCTCAGACAGTTTACAGATTACTGATTAGAATGCGAATCTTTACACCTAACCTGCTATTCAAGTCTTAAAGTGGCTAACAATGTGAGTGGAAGGAGCACTGATCACAGGTTAAAGAGATGTGTATTGTCTCCAGACAGTACAGTAAGTGAGGTTTTGCAAACCCAGGCAAGTCACGGGGGTTACAGACAGTGCAACATGAACCCAAGATCCCTGTTGAGACCGTCCTCATAACTTTGATAGCCAAGTCCCGCACACATGAGGACGGTCTCAACAGGGATCTTGGGTTCATGTTGCACTGTCTGTAACCCCCGTGACTTGCCTAGGTTTGCAAAACCTCACTTACTGTACTGTCTGGAGACAATACACATCTCTTTAACCTGTGATCAGTGCTCCTTCCACTCACATTGTTAGCCACTTTAAGACTTGAATAGCAGGTTAGGTGTAAAGATTCGCATTCTAATCAGTAATCTGTAAACTGTCTGAGGCCAGAACTCTCCATTCACCTGACGAAGGGGCTAACCTCGAAAGCTAGTGAGTTTACTATCAAATAAATCGGTTGGACTTAAACCTGGTTTTGTCAGACTGTTTACTGTGCAAACTCCATACAGACAGTGACCCAAGCCAGGAATCAAATCCAGGTCCCTGGCGCTGTGAGGCAGCAGTGCTAACCATTCTGCCATTCGTGCCGCCTGCATACATTGGTATTTTCAAAATGTGTTATTAAGTTTTAGAGTAAAATTTAAAATTGGGAATCATGCTTGTGGAGTTTTAAAATATATTGCTTTAGATTTTAAGCAGAGTAGGGGCGGAATAACTTTCAATCAACAATCCTATTTTAAGAATGTTACTTCCATTGTGATTAATTGTACTTGGTCATCACAGATATTATATTTAAAGAAGATGTAGAGGCAATTGTGAAGCTTGATATGGTCTTATAACTGACCAAAGACATAGCAAAAGTAGGTCAGTCAGCCCACTGAGTCTGACTGCCATTCAGTGAGACCATGACAAACCTGATGTGATGTCCCTCAACTCCACTTTCCTTCTTTATTTCCACAACCCTTGATTCCCTGATTGTTAAAAAACTGTTCAATCTGTAAAAATCGCAGCCTTCACCATACTAAACAACCCAACCTTTGTGGTAAAGAATTCCACACACTCACTACTTTCTGAGAGAAGAAATTCCTCCTCATTACTGTCTTAAATGGATGATCCCTTGTTCTGACATTATGCACTCTGGTCCTAGACTCTCCTATAAGGGGAAACAACTTCTCATCATCTGCCCTGTCAAGCTCCTGAGAATCCTTAATAAATAGTTTGGAATGCTTACTTAGACTGAATAATATGTTGCAGCACAGGGAGGACGCATTCAGCACCTGTAAGTCGGCAGCTTTCCAACTTGCAGGCATGCCTTCAAAATGTATCCAATAAAGGCTAATAGAGTAATTGAAATCATGGGGTGGGTTTGACGCTTTCAAGTGCTGAAGATCTGGATGTCTGGGCTTTGAAGTCATTGACTGTGACTCAGGATGAGGTCACTGCCAGTAATGTAAAGGGCTCAAGAGACCCAACAAAGGCCAGTTTTGTTCATAGTTTGGAAGCTTATTGTCACTTCAGAGATTTGCAGGCTTTTAAGATAAGTGTATTTATTTGAGTTCTGTTGTGTGCAAACTTTGTTACTGGGCCTTATTTTTGAACCTGATCAAGTTTTCCACATCCTTGCATAAGCAATTCTCTGGTTGTTACCACCTCCTAAATTTTTTTGCCTCACAGATTTTTCTTCTTTAAAACATTCCTTGGTACCTACCTAATTGAGCAAGATTTTGGCTGTCTGCTCCTGAGAGATGCTTTGTGGTGTTTTATCACATTAAAAGTGCTATATAAGGGTGGCAAAGTGGTGTCTCACTGTGCCGTGGTCCCAGGTTTAACATTAAGAACAACCTATGGGTGGCACAGTAGTTGGCACTGCTGCCTCGCAGTGACAGGGACTCAAGTTCGATTCCCGGCTTGGGTGACTGTCTGTGCAGAGTCTACACGTTCTTCCTGTGTCTGCGTGGATTTCCTCCAAGTATTTCGGCTTTCTCCCACGTTCCAAAAGACATGCTGGGTAGGTGCATTGGCCAATCTAAATTCTTCCTCAGTGTACCCGAACAGGTGCTGGATTGTGGTGACTCCGGGATTGGGCAGCACGGTGACAGTGGTTAGCACTGCTGCCTCACAGTGCCAGGGACCCAGGTTCGAGTCCTGGCTTGGGTCACTGCCTGTGTAGAGTTTGCACATTCTCCCGTGTCTGTGTGGGTTTCCTCCGGGTGCTCCGGTGAGTTCCCAAACTCCAAAGATGTGCCGGTTTGGTGAATTGGCCATGTTAAATTCCCCCTCAGTATCAGGGGGACTAGCTAGGGTAAATGCATAGGGGTATAGGGATAGGACCTGGGTCGGATTGTGGTTGGTGCAGACTCGATGGTCCAAATGGCTTCCTTTTGTACTGTGTGATTCTATGGTTTTTACAATAACTTCATTGCAGTGTTCATGTAAGCCCACTTGTGACACTAATAAATAAACTTTAAGTTCAAATTCTTTTGATCTCGCAAACTCCCATTCCTCTGTCTTTCACAAATTGAAACCCTTACCAAAGATTTCTTGTAATTGTAGAATATGTTTTGATTTGTTTGGTTTCTTTTCCAGTGTTGTGAATTGCTGGATTGTTTGGGCATCCCATGGGTTTGTGCAGCTGGAGAGGCTGAAGCTATGTGTGCTTATCTAAATGAAAATGGATATGTTGATGGTTGCATCACCAATGATGGGGATGTTTTCTTGTACGGAGCTCAGATTGTGTACAGAAACTTCACCATGAGCACAAAGGTATCTGTAAAATGTGTGATGACTTCAGCAATATTAATGGTACTTGTTTCTTAAATTCAAAACTATTGCACATTAATTGTCTTTTCAAGCATTTCCTGTTATGTTTTGTCTGTGGCTGACCTACTGGTTTAAACACCTCAAAACAAAATAGCAGCAATTTAGAGCTGAATAGCAGAGAAATTGCAAATGCAAAAAAAACCTCAAACTACTGTGGAACTGTTAAAGATCTATAAAAATTAGAACCATAGAAGGGTGGCAAGGTAGGACAGTGCTGCCTCAGAGCGCCAAGTACCCAGGTTCAATTCTTGTGTGACTTCTGTGGAGTTTGCATGTCCTCAAGGTCCTCTGGTTTCCTCCCACAGTTCAAAGATATGCAGATTAGTAGATTGGCCATTGCTAAATTGCCTCTTATTTTCCAAAATTGGATAGAAAAGGCGGATTAGTATTGGTAAATGTACGGGGTTACTGCAGAGGGAAGAGTTAGTGCAGACTTGATGGGTCAGATGACCTGTTTATGTAGAGATTCTATGAAGAGTTATTAATTATAACCAGCTAACAAAGCAAATAGACCACTAAGAGAATGTTATGGGCTTTCAGCTTTTTGTAGAAAACCTTAATACAATCTTTTTCACCAGCCTTCATTTTCCATCATTCACTTTTTCTGTATGTTACTGGGTCATAAAATAAAAACAGTTTAATTTGCAAATATCTCTCGATAAAGCCTTTGATACCACAGTAGAAGCATTCTGTTCTCCTGGTCGGAAACATTTGTCTCAGTTTGCACATAGTAGAAATCTAGTGAAAAGATTGTTTTAAAAATAAGGTCCACATTGGATTGGATAGTAATATATTTAATTAGAAAACTGTATAACCTCTTTTCTGTACCCGGTATCACATTAGACAAATATAGAAAATAGAAGCAGCTGTAGGTCATACAGTCCATCGAGCCTGCTCTGCCACTCATTTCGATTATGGGTGATCAAATTCAATACCCTGATCCCACCTTCCTTCCCCCCCATATTCTTTGATCCATTTAGTCCCAAGAGCTACACCTAATTTGTTCTTGAAATCACACAATGTTTCGGCTTAACTACTTTCTGTGGTAGTGAATTCCACAGATTCACCACTCTTTGGGTGAAGAAATCTTTCCTGAACTCAGTCCTAAAAAGTTTACCCCTTATCCTCAAACCATGACCCCGAGTTCTCTCCGCCATCAGGAACACTCTTTTTGAATCTACCCTGTCTAATCCTGTTAAAATTTTATAAGTTTCTATGAGATTCCCCCCTCTCTAGTCTAAACTCCAATGAATACAATCTTAATCAACTTGGTTTCTCCTCATGATAGAGCTACCACACCTGGAATCAGCCTGGTAAATCTTTGCTGTATTCCCACTGTAGCAAGAGCATCCTTCCTCAGATAAGGACATCAAAACTGCACACAACACTCCAGGTGTGGCCTCACCAATCCCCTGTACAATTGCAATAAATCACTTCTTTCACTTGTATCCAATAGATTAGATAACTCCAAGTTTTCCCTCTTTAAGGCTTCTCCTCATGATAACACATTGTTAGCTAGATGAAGGGGATAGATTAAATGTCATCATGGTCATCACTACACCCCCATTGAGTGCACAGACCAGTAAGCCAGTATTGAGTGATCAGATCTTTCCACAACTTTCATCTCTATTCTGTTCCTCAAGGAAGGATATAAATCATTTTATATTCTCCATTTTCTTTAATAGGACCCTCATGTGGACTGCTACAAAATGTCAGTAATTCAATCCAAATTGGGGCTTGATCGAGATGCGCTGATTGGTTTTGCAATTTTGCTTGGCTGTGATTATTTGCCAAAGGTAAGGGCCAGTCAAAAGTTGTGGATATAGTAACAGTGTTACGTCGCACTTAAATGTTTTAACATTGATCCTTCTGCCAAATTAGTGAAATTAAATTTAAAAGAAAAACACAATTTGTATTACATGTAATGTGTGATGTTAGTATACCTTTTAAATTTTTCTTTCTACAGCTAAGCAGCTTGGGGTTTTTTTTCTTTGTTGCCAGGGTGGCTGCTCAAAGTCCTTTTATTGCTGCTTCAATGGTTTGAGTGGGGTTTTGTTTATTTTTACTCTAGGCCTCTGGTACTTTCTAGGATTTGTTTTATAACCCTGCATTGCTATGGGGAAGTGGCAGATCATGTGTTTTGGACAGTTTTTTTCTTTAAAGTGAATTTAAAGTTTCACTTTCAGCTTTGGGACTGTTAGTTGTTAGTTTAGTTAAAAGCTGTCCTGGTTGTCAAGTGGAAAAGTGTTTTCCTCCCTCTCGCTGGTATTATAGATTTTGCTGGCCAACTGGAAGCAGGTCTACTGGTTTTCTTGGAGTAGGAATTCTGCAGTTGGTGATTGGCTTGCCTAGAGTCTCTCTCCCCCTGACGTTTTGGGAAGCTATTCTAGCTTGAAGCTGGTCTGGGTGTGTATCAAGATGGCTAACAGAAATTACAAGGCTGGGAAGTCAGAATTTCAATTCTCCACCCAAAGGACTGAGTTCCAGCATCATGTGAACATTCGTATTTGTTGTATTAAACCCATGGCGAGGGTTTTGTTTATGGGACTTGTTTGGTTGGAATGGTATTTAGCTGTTAAAGTTTATAGAATATCATGTTTCTTTTTCTTTGTTTATAAATTAGTAAAAGTTATTGCTAATTTTCTTTCTATACATGTCAACTATATACTTAAACAAACTTTGTTTGATTAAAAGCTCCCTAGTAGGTCAGTTGAATCATTCCTAAAGTGAAGCATCTCGTGCTCACCCTAGCCAAATTCAAAGTGCAAAATTTATGATCCAGGCGAACTTCATAAAACACTTTGGAGTTTGTGACCTGAATTACCTGTGACCTGAATTAACTGAAGTGACCTAAACAAATGTCATTACGAATTTATTTGACAAATAAGAAGCACGGACATCAGAAAGCAGATGAGTGTGGGGAAGTATTAGAGATGAAATTGGTTTTGTGCATTGGCGTTGGAGACACTGCTTTTAATTTTCAATAACTGGTTTGGGTGACAAAGGAGTACAGTTTATAGTTAAGCATAAGGAATTTAAACAACTTTTATTTTTGTAAGAGAATTGCATTGTAAAAATCAATTACCGGTAGAATGTGGGACAAAGGCCATGGAAGATTTTAAAATGAAACTAAAATAATTCCTTGTAAGTGACGTATGACTTCAATGCATCAGGAAAATACTCTCATGTGTTTTGAAAATCTGATGTGATAAAATTTCTAATTTCATTTCCAAGTAATGGCATATGCTGCAAAATGCTTTAAAAGTTTGATAAAAACTGAACATTTAAAATTGTATTCCAGAGTCTATAAGCTGTCACAAAATTGATTTTATTAGTTTTTAATATTTTAATAGTTTTTAATTAGTTTTTAATTAGTTTTAAATCTCTTAATTGTGATTTTCTCTTGAGTACTTTACATTTAAATTTTATTTAAAAATAACTTTAAAGTTTTTATATATTATATATGTGTTGTTATTTCTCGTTCTAGGGTGTTCCGGGGGTTGGAAAGGAACAGGCTTTGAGATTAGTTGAGACAATGAATGGACAGAGCCTTCTTCAGAGGTAAAATATTCTTTAGGCTGCCAACAGGTATAAAGAATCCCTTATCTCCCTGATCAACTTTTTTCATTTACAAACTGTTGTGCTGAAATAACACTAACATCACAGTCATAAGACTGCACAAACATCAATATTTACTTCACTACTCTTGACAACCCAAAACTATGAAAGTAAATGACTAATCACAATTATATCTAAAATGTTGCTTTACCTATGTTGATCAAGCAATCCTCTTTCTTTCTCCTCTCTCATCCATCTTGTCCAGTTACTCTACTTTGACAAGGAAATATATTGTGTAAGGTCTGACACTGAGAAGTTTCGAAGAACAAAGGGGCCATGCCATGTTTGTCCATAGATCTCTAAAGGCAGAAAGGAAGTAAATAGGGTGATGAGAAAGGCATAGGCACACATGTCTTTATCAATTGGGGTATATATCATAAAAGCAGAGAGGTCGTGATGGAGTTGTATAGAACTTCTTTGAGGCCACAGTTGGAGTACTATGTGGAGTTCTGGTTGCCACATTTTGGGAGGACATGAATGCGCTGGAGCAGGTGCAGAGGAGATTCATCAGGATACTGCCTGGGTTAGAACATTTAAGTTATGAAGAAAGGTTGGATAGGCTTGAGTTGTTTTCATTGGAGCAGAGAAGACTGAAGGGAGACGCGATCGAGGTGTTCAAGATTATGGGGGGCATGGACAACGTAGATCGCGAGCAGCTGTTCCCCTTAGTTGAAGGGTCAGTTACGAGGGGACACCAGCTAAAAGTGAGTGATGGGAGGTTTGGGGGGATTCGAGGAAAATCCTTTTTACTTGGAGGGTAGTGACAGTCTAAAATGCGCTGCCTAGGAGGGTGGTGGAGGTGGGATGCCTCACATCCTTTAAAAAGTACCTGGGTGAGTACTTGGCATGCCATAATATTCAAGGCTGTGGGCCAAGTGCTGTCAAGTGGGATTAGGTCGACAGGTCAGGGTGTCTCATTTATCGGTGCAGACTCGATGGGCCAAAGCGCGTCTTCTGCACTGTAGTATTCACTGAATATCTAATGTAGCTATTTTAGCTTCAAAATGGTCTACTTTCTTCTGTCTCCATGATCCACTTCCAAATATAAATATGTGGAGAGTGGGCTCAGTTTATAAAAAGCTTTGCAGCGAGTTTTACAGCCAGATTACAAAGGCTGTTATGAATAAGTTCTTAAAGATTAAATATTTTGTAATTACCAATTTTAATTGATGATAGTAAAAAGAAAAGTCAAAATGTGAAAGAAAGTAACTGTTATAATTCAGGTCAGGAACTCCAAAGTGTTTTATGAAGCCCACCTGGATCATATGTTTTGCACTTTGAATTTAGCCAGGGGAAGCATATGTTTCACTTAAGGCATGGTTCAAATGACCCACTAGGGAGCTTTTATCAAACAAGGTCTATTTAAGATTGTCATTAACATGTATGGAAAGAAAGTTAGCTTTCATCAATTTTTATCAATTACAAACAAAAACAAAACAACCACGATAATGTATAACCCTGTATCTAAGACCTTTTAATCAAACAAAACTTCCTTTAGACAAAAAAAGACTCTCTTCACACGTTTGACACAGCAAAGACTAAAGTGATATTGTAATTGAGTCGTTTCATTGGAGAATTGAAAATCCTGATTTTGTAGTCTTGTAACTTCTAGCAGCCCTCTGATACACTCATTCAAGCCACCAGCAGCAGATTCTCTACGCCAAGAAGGCAAGAAGACTTGCTTTCAGCGAAACAGCAGAACTTCCAAAAACCAGGGAGAGAGAAAGAGATGCTTCTTTTCTGCTTGATATCCCTCCTGAAACTAAACTGCAGTGAGCCAAAGCAGAACATGAAATCTTGAATTCACTATGAAAGAAAAAGCTGTCCAAAACACATGATGCACCACCAGTCTTCCTCTTAACAATGCAGGGTCATAAAAGATCCCAAAGTAAAAATAAACAAACCCCATTTAAGTCACTTATGGAGCAAGAAAAGGACTTCTCCAGCCAATTCGGCAACAATTGCATCAGCTGAGGCTGGGAGACTGCAAAGAACATGATTTAAAATAAAAATTTCTTAAAGGTACACTAATTCACATTGTCACTAATCTTTCTAGGTTTAAACTCTGGAAACTGGAATTTGAGGATATTGCAACTCATACGGCTGTTGAAAAGAAAGCACACTGCTCAGTATGTCAACACCCAGGTAGCCAGCTCTCCTTTTCATATACTCTTAAAAACCACTTCAGAGAATTTTTGTGGAATTCACATTTACAGGCTAGCAAAATAAAATTGATTTTTTCCCAGGAAAGCCCAGAAAAGTTTCAAGCTCCATATGCTTACAAGTGTAAAAACAAATCTGTTAAGCACTGTGATTAAACTAATCTGTTTAATTCACACGTTTATCATTAAGTTGAAAAATGCTGATGTTGGAAAATAGAATGGTTACCCAAACTTTGGCTTCATGCTGTCAAACAGTACAGTTTAGCTGATGTGTAAAGCTCTTTCTGTGACTAAAAACAATGGGAGATCTATGTAAACTCATTCAGATAAAACAGATATACAATGTTACTGCAATTTTTCCTCTTAATCCACATACCAGCTGCTATACAAACAATACTTTGCCTTTATTACCAACCTGTGGATAACCCATCTAAGGGAGATTGTCATTATGCAATGAGGAGCCTTGTCAACAAAGAACTAGAACAGTTCCCGTTCACCATAGTGTTAATTTTGTGGATGCAGATTAAATTGGATGCAGTTACAGTGAATTTGAATTGAAACATGCCCATCATTGATGATATTTGAATACCTATTTGCAGATTCAAGCAAAAAGATCTGCGGCATAGAACTTGCTGTTCTCTTTTAGCTACATGATAGTCCCTGCAGCTGGTGGCCTGGATTTTATGGGGCTCTGTGCTTTGCACCCCTCAGCCCACCCATGTCTAAAAGTTTGCAGTAAGAACCCACCTACAATGTAGAAGGCTGCCGCACAGTTTAATATTAATTGCTTTGAAATAAGACTTCCGCATCTTTATTGGGAGGAAATCACGCCTTAGTAAAGCTGCTGGTCAATTGAATTGCCGACAGCTCTGTAGTCCATACATTGGGACCAGCAGCCAGGTAGTCCCACCGCACCAAGGAACCCTGGTAAGCCTGGAGTCAGGGCCTTGGCAAAAGGGTCATGGCCTCAGTTGAAGAATTCATGCCAAGGAAGGAGGCGTGCCATTAATGGGCCCGGAAACACTAGCCCACAAAGCGAGGGGTGCTAGCCTGGCATGGGCCTCCCCCGTGACGGGTAAAATAATGGCACAGATGGGATGAAGCCTTCGAGTGGATGTTAATTGGCCACCTAAAGGACTCGAGGCTTAAAAGTGGGCATGCAACCCAGGAACTCCCCTGCCCCATGTAAAACTTCAGACTGGCTGGGATGGGCAAATGGACGGCATAAAGGCCACATGCTGGATCTCGAATTTCAAACCCATTGTGAGGGGCAGGAGGTGTACAATCCAGGCTATCAATTATGATTTCATGGACCAAAACCCTTTAACTTTTTCATTTATTTAGTTTCAGCTACTTTTGAGCAAGAACAATTTGTATTTATATTGCACTCTTAACATAAAATGTTTAAAAATGCTTTACTGAGGGAAAATCAGACAAAATTGAACACTGAGGCAAAGAAGGCGACTAATGGGGAAGAGAGCAAGGGTAAAGTAGATTCAAAAAGAGGTGGAGAAACTGAAGAGTTAATGGAGAGAATTCCAGATCATGGACTTATATCGCTAATGGCTGAAGTAACTGCATAGCTAAAATGTGTAAACCATAGTTTGATCAAACTATATGTTTCTCAGTTTATCACAAAAAAGAATCGCACATTTTCCTATTGTGTTCCATATAGGATTAGCTAAGGAACATAGAAACAAGGGCTGTCAATTGTGTGCAAATGATAAAGGCTGTTTACCGCATGGAAATGATCATATATGCCCTTGTGACTGGCATCAGGCAGAGCGGAACAGGAAAATCAGTTTGGTGGAGAGTAACATCAAAAAGTAAGTACCTTTATGCTCCATCTGTGAAAGATCTGAAGTTAGCATAAAATTTCTTTAAATTACTTTTGTCATATCAGTTCCCATATATGTTAACACGGTTGTATTCAATGCATTGCCTGTCTCGGTTAGTCTGATTGTCTACCAGTGCACCTGCTATCTTCCATTCGCTCAAAGCTGGCTTATCAAATTGTTCAGTATTTTTCAAATATTCCTGTGTGTGAGGTCTGCACACCATGCCTGCGCTGAGGCAACCCAGTATGTGCAAGAGAGCTGTGCCCTCGCAAGGGATGCGTATGAGGAAGCTCTGTGCGTGCATGTGCAAGGCAACCCAGTGCATGCGACGGTGCTGTGGCCATCTGACGAAGCCCTGGGCATGTGAAAGCTGAGAGTGCACGCCTGGGAGAGAGCCAGGTGCGTGTGTGTGAGAGCTGCGTGTGTGCATGTGTAAGAACTGCAGATGGGATTTCCTCCTGAGGCTATGTATTGCTCAAACTTAAGCTAATACAGAGACTCAAAATGCAGTGCACTGATTTTTAAGACATAATTTTATTTAACCAAACGATCAAATGGGAGAATAATATGAGGAAGCCCTGCACTCAAGGTAAGGAATGTGGGCAGCCCAATATCAGTCTGAAAAACAATCGCAATTATACATTTAACAAATTGTATGGCCCACTTTTCTGGTAGACATAATCCAATAATCATTAATGCAAATCAGTCAATAATCCTGTCATTAACTCCAGCCAATAAAAATACACATCATAATCTAATTTGTTATTAATTATGGACAATATCCTCTTCCTGTTCCATAACATGAGAGCTGGGCATGAAACGGGAGGACGATTCCTACTGAATTGAACCCGTGTGACTCTTGTCCAACCTTGAGAAACTTTGTCTGTTGGACACTTGCATTATCACTTGGAGTTGTATGGCCCTATTCGTAAAGCTAGCATTGGTAGCCATCTTGTTTCTGACCACTGCTGATAGCATTACTGCTTTTCAGTGGATCTATTGTTTCTTCCCTCTCCCACCAGGACCTGCTGTATTTTGTCACTGACTGAAGTTTCATGAAATGTAACCAAAAGCAAAAATCCATCTTATAAATTCAAAATACATGTTTTAAATGAGAAATATTTGTTAATCATACAGAGCTGTCTTCTATGGCAACAGCCCTGGCTGTCTTATGTTCCCATAGTCCAAGATCATTCATTCTCAAGTTAGTGTCATGTTAGGATTCATAAATCTATGGTCAGGTGTTTTATTAGCATATTCTAACCTCCTACATCAGAGCTGACTGAATGCAATACCCAAGAGTGCGTGTGAGTGAGCTGAGAACGTACATGTGTGTGTGTGAGAGAGAGCGGAATGTGAGAGGCGGCTGTACGTGTGCTCATTCTTTGGGGGTGTGGGTCTGAAATGAGAATCCAGCTTCCCAGCAGCATTCTCAATGTTGCATGAATTTGTGAGCAAATGATTAGGATCAATCCTCCCATTAAAATTACAAAAATGTAAGACTTGGAAGTATTTATTGACTTATGTTTGTACGAATTGCACAATAGTATTTATTTTTATTTGTGGTTTAACTCTTCAACATAATAATTGCTTCTTCGGGGTTGTGTCAGTACTCTTGGAAGTTGAAAGGGTTCTGTAGCTGCTAAAGTTTGGGAAACACTGATCTAGGTTGATATTTAAGTGAATGCTGAGAATGTTGTATTGACGAGGGTGCCATCTTTTTGATTTTCATTCAGCTTGCTTAGATTGGTGAGAAAGGTAGCATGGCGCAATTCAGAGTAACAGGGAATCCTAGTTACCCTATCTTAATCAATTTCAGAAGTAGATTATTAGGTCAATCATTTGCTGTTTATGGGACCATACTGTTCATAAATTTGCTGCAGCACTTGTCTACGGTGTTGCAGAAATAATTCATTGGATGTGAAGCCTCTACAAATGTGAGTTTTTGTCTACAAATTTGAATTCCTTTTTTCTTTCAGAAAAGCAAGAGCCTGTGACCATTTCCCATTTGAAGAGGTAAATGTGAAAATGTTTTTCTAATGTTAACTCCTTATGATACAGACCTGTAGTGAACATTAACTTACTATTAAAGAAGTTTATACTAACTTGGCTGGAAGATACAAACTAGGATGTAATATTAGAAGGAGAAAATAAGTGCACAAATAATTGGGAGAGACAGATTGCACTACAGTAAGAAATTCTAAAGCATTTGAGACTGTGTAGGGCATTAGTGACACCTAGAATATTGTGTGAAGTTTTGGTGGCCTTACCTAGTGATAGTGTAAATGACAGAGTTTCCTAAGCGGGTTGAGGAAAATTTTCAACCTAACAAAGAAGGAGGCATTGCTGAATCTAGTTGTCGGGAATGAAGTGGATCAAATGACAATAGAAGGGCATTTAGGGGGCTGTGATATACATTTTAAGTTAGCATTGGAAAAGGACAAGAAGCAACCTAGAGTAAAAGTAATTAATTGGGGGAGACCAGATCTAGCCCGTATAACTTGGAATCAAAGAGTGGCAAGCAAAATGGGCTGCCCTTAATGAGGAAATGGCTCAGGTACAGTCGATGTACATTCCCACTGGGAGGAAAATTAAGACAAGCAAATCACGATCTCTACAGAATATGAAAGGTACAAAGAGTAAAATGAAGCAGAAAGAGGGTGCAGATGAAAGATGTCAGTAGATGGTTCTCACTTGTATTATGATAAGAAAGTTCAGAGCGGTAGTGAAAAAATAAATCTGAGGGAAGAAGAAACAATGAGAAGAGACTGGCAGTTAACAGAACAGGGAATCCAAAAGACTTCTGTTGGCATGCAAATAGTTAAAGGGTAGTAAAAGGCGGGGTGGGCTGATTAGGGACCAAAAGGATTTACATATGAAGGCAGAGAGCATAGCTGAAGTACAAAATGAGTACTTTACATTTGCCTTTACCAAGGAAGCGATTACTCTCTAACTTATAGTAAAAATAAAGGTGTTTGTGAAATGTTGATTGTAGCTGAAGTTGATATGTCACCAGCATCTCATGGAATGCATTGAGGATCATAAGTATAGAAGCAAAATTGATTAATTGACAGGAAACAGGCTAGTGATGAACGGTTGTTTCCTGACTGAAGGAACGCATACAGTTGAGTTTCCCAGGGATTGACACTAGGACTATTGCTTTTCTTTGCCTTTATTTGTGGCCTAGACTTGGGAGTGAGTGGCACAATTTCAGTATTTGCTGATGATGCCAAACAAGGAACAATTGTGAACCATAAGATAGTGATAGACTTCAAGATTATAGACAGCTGGTGGTATGAACAGTTAAGTGTCAGAACAAATTTAATGCAGCATATTAAATTTAATGAAGAATGATGATACATTTTGATAGGAAGAATGAGGAGCTTAAAAGATACAACACTAAAAGCAATAAAGGAGCAGAGAGACCTATGGGTATCTGTGCACAAATTGTTGAAGATGACTGTGCAGTTTGAGAAAGTAGTTTAGACACATGGGATTCTGGGCTTTATAAATAGAGACAGATTATAGAAGTTGAACCTTTGTAAAACACTGATTCAGCTTCAGCTGGAGTATTGTCTCTAATTCTGGGCACCGCACTTTAGGAAGGATGTGAAGACATTGGAGAGAGTGTCAAAAGGTTTTACAAGAATGGTTTCAAAGGTGAAGTTGTTCAGTTATGTAGAAAGATTGGTGAGAAGATTGAGAAGGTAGAGATGTTTAAAATTATGAAGGGTCTAGACAGAGTAAATAAAGACAAACCGGTCCCATCGATGGAAGGGTTGAGAACCAGAGTACATTGATTTTAATTAAAGCAAAAAACTGTGGATGCTGGAATTCCGAAATAAAAACAGAAAATATTCCAAGAACTTCTGCCTGGTAGTATCTGTGGGGTGTAAAACAGACTTTTGGGTCAGTGTGACTTCAGAGATTTTAAGTTGATTGGGGAAGAACCAAAGACAACATGAGAGCTTTTTTCACTAAGTGGTTAGACTCTGGAATGTACTGCCTAAAGATGTGGTAGAGGCAGATTCAAACAGCTTTCAAAAATAAATTGGTTAATTATCTGAAAAGAAAATATTTGCAGTTATGGGGAAAAGGCTAGCAAGGAGGATTCAGATGATCTGCCCTTATAAGGAGCTGACAAAGACACAAAAGGATCAAAAGGCTTCCTGTGCCATCCTATGATTATGTAAATATTTTCTGTGCTTCAGGTGATCAAAGAATTTCTTATCGGTAAAGACCAACCATTGCAAAATTTTCAGTGGAAGCGACCAAAATTGCTTTTACTTCAGGTATGGAATAACATTTTACAAAATGGTTTACTCAAAATGTTATTATTGTGCATTTAATTGAAAGATCAGATTGAATTTTTTTTTTGCTTGTTTTTATTCCAATTCAATCAAATCAAGTCCAATTCAGAGTCTCAACAAGTTGAGACATTACCGATCCAAGCAGACGAGACAGGGCTCTCATCTGCGGCCTTGGGCTTGATCTACATGATCCAAGCTGATTGGAGTAGGCACAGCTCCTCCTCCAAGGCTTGATCTTATTTGCATCTTAGCCAAAAGGCCAAGATGCCGCTTTTAAAAATTGCTTCAAATGAAGCTAAAATGTAACCCAATGACTTCAACCAAGCACAGCATGTCGATACTACGTTTCACCTTAGCCAAAAGGCCAAGAAGCAATTGAAAATCTTCAGCATCAATTGATAAGTGAACCACGCAGTACTCTTCTATACAGACCAGGTGGGTCTCAAGTTTGGTCCCTAGCTTTTTATTATCTGATTTTATCCAGGAATTCTAATTGCATCACATTAGAACAACGCCTTTTCAGGCTAGCAAGGGAAAAAATCAACCAGGAGTCCCTTTCCTGATCAGCATCCACCAGGTACAAGACTATTACAACATAAAATCCTTCAAATATGCTTTTTTGCTTCAAGCTCAAAGGAGCACTTCCACAAATAAGCTCTTGTTTCTCATGAGCTGAAGCATGTGCCAAGTACTGTACATTAAAGCATGCCTGGGTACACTGGCTTTTTTAATTCCATTCATAGTTTGCTGAAAATTGTGCAAGACATCTGACTGACAGACAAATAACATTCTGGGATTGTATAACTCGGGTTATAAGCCACAAATCGGGTTGACAGAGAAGTAAAATTCAAGGTAAGCAAGAGGAAACACAGGAAATGTCACTATATTACAGTGAAAGTACATTTTGTTTCTGTTCTATACTTAAAACCCTATTTGTGACATATCAGCATAGCAGACAAAATAGAGTGGAGTGCATAGACATTGGTTTGGCTAAGAAAATTCCCTAGCATAATATGTACACTTGTAGGCCAAAGCAACTTCCTTGCAAAGAACATTTGGATTTCCTACCCAGATGGATCTGGCAATCCGTCGATAAATATCTCATCATGCCACATTAACAGAAGCTTTTGCTTCATACATCCAGAATTTTGCCCGGGATAAAATGGAGTGGCCCAGACACTACACATGTGAGAAAGTGCTGATGTTACTCTCACACCACGATATGACGGAAAGAAAATTGGGAAAGAGAGACCCATGTCATTTGCAACCAATAAGGTACTAATGAACTGAAGTGCTTAATCATTATTTGTATTTCATTTTTGATTTAATAATCTTGAACAATCCATGTTGCTATTTTGTTTACAATTCTAGACATAACTGAAGGCAGCTTATCTGCTTTGCATCATATTGGGTGCCCGTTACAATATCCTGGCAGGGAATGCTGATGCTTGACTACAAGAAATGGTTGAGCAACCAAGCAATTGCATAGTTTTGATTTGTGGAGCAGGGGCTGTCCCACTGCAAATGTCTCCTCATTCTTGCTCAAAAGCCAGATATATAGGAGGGAATAGAGTGGATATCTTCTATAACAGCCTTTGACAGTGATTATCATTATAATTCTTTACATCTGGATGTTATAATATGGTTTTGTCGCACTACAGTCCATAACAAGTATTCTGTTTTTAGACGACTTTTGTTTTTTGCTTTTAAGAGTTGTCAGAACAAGAATTCGGAATGGAATTCCATGTTTTGAAATTCTATGGGGAAAGCCAGGTAATTTGTTTTAAAGTTTTAAGTTTTTGAAATATGTTAAATAGTAAGGTCTGGCTATGTGATCATAATTTCAGCTTATGTACTGTTGACCACATTTCATGTAAGAGAATCATAGAAATCCCACAATGGCCACCAACAATATACAGTATTGCCTGTAAATCTAGTCTGAGTTTGCACAAAATCTTAGTGATGAAATCCTTCATCACAGGCCCTATCTCCTATCTGGAGGACCAGCAAATCTAGGTCCTTTCTTTCAGATAGGTCCAGGAAGCAATTCCAAACTTTTCCAAAATAAAATTTTCCTCTGCAACTTGAAGAAACATCAATTGGATTTCTTGTGAGGTTATTATAGTCTGAAAGTTGCAGATTATAATTATGCAAACATCGGGAGGTCAAAATACATCTGTGGGCAAGTCTCAGCAAATCCATTAGCTACAACTGTCTTTGTGATGCTGAATCCCTTCATGACACCTTGCAGATCCATCTACTGACAAAATGGTCTCTGAGCTGTTTACCTGTACCAAGCAGCCCAGGCAATTGTAAATAATTGAAAGAAGCTGCAACATAGGACTACTTGTTTATCAAACAGTGAAAGCAGCATACAATTGACAACTAAACGATCCCACAACCAATGGACCAGATCTAAGCCCTGCAGTCAAGCCATATCAAGTATTGAATGGCGATGGGCAACTAACAGGACAAGAAAGCTCTGTTATAATTCAAGTCACCCTCTGACCTGCTTTTGTAGCCATTGTGTTTATGTGACAAATCCAGTTGCGTTTCTGGTCAATGCTAACCCTGAGGAGGTTGGGAGCGGAGTATTATTGGAGGTCAGTCATCTTGGTGCCAGGACACTGCTGCAGGGGTTCCTTGGGGTCATGTCTTAGCCCAACTATCTTCAGCTGTTTCACCAATGACCTCCTTTCTATCATGAAGTCAAAAGTGGGGATATTTATTTATATTTATAATTGTTGATATCTGTTTATTTGGCAGGCTTGTTAGATTTTAACCTGGTGTTGTGAGACTTTTACTGTGCATACCCCAGTCCAACGCCGGCATCTCCACATTACAGAGAGCAGATCAGAGGTTGGGATTTCTGATTTCACAAAGCCTACCACCGTCTCCAAGGCACAAGTCAGGAATGTGATGGAATACTGTCCACTTGCCTAAATGAGCACTGCTCCAATTACACTCAAGACATTTGACTCCACCCAGAACAAAGCAGCCCACTTGATTGCACCCCTTCCACCACTTTGAACATTCACTCACTCCATCACCGATGCAGTACCAAGGTGTACTGTCCACAAGTTGCATTGCAGTAACTCAAGGCTCATTCAGTAGCACCTTCCAAACCCTCAAACTCTACCACCTAGAAGAACGAGGCTGCAGATGAGTGGGAGCACCACCATCTGCAAGTTCTCCTCCACGTCACTCACCATCCTGACTATGTCACTGTTTTGTCAATGTTGTTGAGTCAAAATACTGGTACTCCCTTCCTAACCACATCCTTGTAGATGTTTCTACAACACGTGGACCGCAATGGCTTTAGAAGACAGCCCATCAGTATCTTCTCAAAGGCAATAAGGGTTGGTCGATAAATGCTGGCCTAGCCAGCAACATTGATATCCAATGAAGGAATTTAAATAAAAAACAAGGTCCAGATTTTTCTTATTGCTACTTACAGTAAACAATCTGCATGGATTGGAACACTGAACTTTCAGATATGTTTATAAATACTGATCCTCTAAATTACAGTTTTGTATATGAACTCTTTCTTGCCAAAGATTCTGCTTATTTCACTGAGCATCACATACATAGCTTCTTCTCATAGACATTTTACAAATTTAAAAGCCAACAATTGAACATGAGAGATTTTAGCCTTCACTGCCTGGGCAGGGCAAATCTCCTGCCTGACTTTCCTGAAACAAAAAAAAATGAGGTGGGTTTGGTAAAGGACAGACACATCTAGAAACCCAGTCAGATTATTAATCCAGTAGCTGAGAGTGAAAATCTATCCCATAATAAATGACTTATTTTTACCTACGATCAGTTGTACCTGAGCAATTGTTTAAGGGTTAGCTAGTATTTATAAAAGACCACTTGAGCAACCAGCAATAGCCGAGTAACATGTTTTAATAAATGATTTCCTTTGTTAACTAGAGCATTACATTTACTCAAATGAACAATCTGAAGATTCTCAGAACACTGTCTCAACCATAGAAGATCAGGTTACCTTTCAGGCAGCGTACCCAGACATCACTGCTCAATTTCATAGACAGAAAGCTGAAAAGGAGATGGAGAAGAAGAAGCAAAAAAGTAAGTTGCGATATTAAAAGGAGTGTAACATCCAGTCTATTAGCCCAGGAATGCATGAGTTTTTAATGAAAGGTTTACATTCCTATCAGTTCATGATGTTTTGACAGATTGAACATAAATACATTTATTGAGCTTTAGGAAAAATTGACACGTTTTCAGGAAAAGGGGAAATCTTACTATAATCAAGAAATTTGTAATAAATATATTTACGTTATGGGAAGGAGGAGGATTAATTTAAGAATCCCAGATCTCTCCTCCTGTAACAAAAGGGTGTTATTGATTTTTGATTTTCCCCCTTTATAAGTGGTGGCATATTTTCCCCAACTGTTCAGTTTGGTGTGATCAAAACTTTTATTAATAATTCCACATCAGACTTTTGGTGAGCTAAAATAAGAGGGTTTGTGTATTTTATCACACATAACACACAAAGGGATTTCCACAATATCCATCCCTTTTTGCACTTGTACAACAAAAGAGGGATAAGGAAAAGAAAGAGGTACAGGGTCAGACCATGGTAAAAGTAAGACATATGATTTCACATGAGTCTAAAAACAAAATGACGTTTTCCTTCAGAGGGTAGCAGGACGATCTGTCTTTCCAGAAGCAAGGACTTCCATAATGAGAGAAGGTGCATAAATCCCTACAGTACAGGAAGAAGCCATTCGGCCCATCAAGTCTACACCGACCACAATCACACCCAGGCCCTACTCCCATATCACTACATATTTTACCCACTAATCCCTCTAACCTACGCATCTCAGGATACTAAGGAGCAGTTTTAGCATGGCCAATCAACCTAACCCACACATCTTTGGACTGTGGAGAAAACCAGAGCCTCCAGAGAGAACCCATGCAGACATGAGTAGAATGTGCAAACTCCACATAGACAGTGATCCAAATCAGGAATCGAACCCAGGTTTCTGGAGCTGTGAAGCAGCTGTGCTAACCACTATGCTACTGTGATGCCCTTTAAAACAGGATGAGTAATAAAAGATGAGTTATTCTTGAAGACACAGATACAAAAGTTTCAGTATTAATGTAAATAGTGTGGCTGAGAGCCAGGCAATTTTAAACCTGGACAGAGTTCTTTCTGCTGCCGCCTGTGAGATGGTAAACCACTGAGTTCATGTTCCACACAGCAATATTATAGGTTCTAGCAGCTTGGTGGAGCTCATGAACTTACCTCCCATTACTTCCACTCCTATAGGTCTAGAATCCTGAGATGTTTATTAGAGGGAACAGCGCCTTTTTTGTCCATTGCAGATATACTATCTGCAGTGGCTAGAATTCTTAGAAATGCAAAGAGGCTTTGTGCAATTCCAGGAAGGGGCATTAGCACAGCTTTAGAGATAACTAGTCTCTGATGTTTGTCTGAGGGCAAGGAATTCCTCTGCTATGAATCATGGCTGGTCAGGATAAACCCTTGGTTAATTTTTAAAAATATGATATTTATTTTATAGAGCAGCCAGATTGAAGTAGAAATGTATTTTCCATACTGTCCTCTGGTTGGGACAGTGTGTTTTTAAATACAGAGTCACTTCGTTTATCTTTCTTTTGTAATGTTATTAACCAGTTGGGTGAAGCCAGTGTTGAAGTCCTGAAAAACAGGCCCATTTGATGCAGGTGCAAATCCCATGATGGCCGTGAACTCTAGCAAGAGAGCCCTAAAGGGATTTGCACCAGGGAGATCTCAATGAAATCTTCCTCACTCCCCCGCCTGTGACATAATCAGGTTCATAGAGGGTGTGAACCTGATTTCCAACAATTTGAATATGCATAAATACGCCATCGCTTCTGGGTTCTCCATAAGTTCCTCCCACCAGTCGTGCTGACCACACCAGTGAAGGAAATGGGTGGGCAGTACTCTGGCACAGCACTCTGGAAAGGTGCCAGGGGAAGTACCTTTGGGGATTCCCACTGGGGGCTCCCCATCATGTAAAGTGGGGGTAGTGATTTTTGGGGTTGGGCTCTAATGCCGGCGAAGAGGGACGGGGTTCTTTAACTTCGATTTGATATTCGGGTGCCCTTTTTGAAGGGTGATGGTGGTGGACGTAAGTTTATTTACTATAATAGTCCACAAATTAAAATGAATTGTAACAAGTTCGAAGTGGGAGTGTTCTGGTGTTGAAAGGGAAAACCTATGTGAGATTGTGAAGGGAGGTCCAGATTAGGTGTTTCTCCCTGATCCGTATGGCTTCCCTGTCTCTAGTTGCTTTCTGCTTTAACAACTGTGTATCTGTCACTCTATGGGATGGAGGATTCCAAAGGTTCACATTACACATTCAAAATGAGTTTTTTTTTCATATCTTCACCCTATATAGCTGACCCTTATTTTACGATTATAATCCCTGATTCTAGAAAGATCCTTCAAGCATCTGCCCTATGAAGCCCCTCGAGAATTTTGTGTTTGAGTGACTTCCTCTCATTCTTCTAAAATAGGAAATAATTGACCCTGTCAAATGGGTCTACCCAGTCACTCATAGGCCAATCCCTTTATCCTATCTATTAGCTTCTAGCAGCTACTTTAAAATAGCATTGATGGATCAGTAGAGGTAACCTCTGCAGCCATGTGCCTTTCTAGCTACTGTGGTTGCATAGCACAGGAAACCCAATAAACATAAAGGATGGTTGCATTTTAATGTCTTTTTTGAATTCATAGTTGTTTAGTTGTACAGAACTTGCGTACTGCTGAAAAAAGATTTTAATTAAGGCGCCTTTTGTCTAGCACTCATTAGACCAATCACAGGAAAATCAATGTCAGAGGAAACAACTTGATACTATATGAGAAGAGACTGCTGATTGTTTGACAATTGGACTCTGATTATTAGAAGCTCTGCTATGGAGAATGTACCAGTTAATCATGACTGGCAGTTAACTGCCAAGCATTGTTTGAAAATTTAAACCAGATAACTTGACTCTGGTGAAAACATCCTCCTTTGGGGAGGAGCTGCCCCTTTTACCTTGTCCCTGAGTTAATTTGAGTTAGTTTATTTGGTTTGCCATAAAAAAAAATGAACCAAGAAATATCTATCATTATTTTGTTTAACTGGAACAGCACAATGTATGTACGTATTCTTTCTGTCTGCAAAGAAAAGGGACTTCTGAATTAATATATTTAGCTTCCAGTACATACAAATGCACCAGACCATGAGCTTGACTGGACACTCTTAAATTGGTTGTCAGTGTAATTTTTAGAACACTGAGGATTATTTAACAAATGTTGTCCAATCACAGAATCAAGCACAGACTGGTTGGTTATGGCTCTTTGCAGACAGAAAGTATATGTACATTTGTGCATGTTTCAGCTAAACAAAATAAGTGGTAGCCATTTGCTGATTCATTTCCCATGGCAATGCCTTCATCAGCTAGAGTCAAAGTGTTTGGTTTAAATTTTCAAACGATACTTAGCAGTTAACTGTCAGTCACCATTAACTCGTGCATTCTCCATGGCAACACTTCTACCAATCAGAGGGCACTTTCCAACCAATCAGCACTCCTATATAGTATAAAGTTGTTGTTTTCCTGACATTGGTATACTGGTGACTGTCCCGATAAATGCAAGATGAAAGGCTTCGACAAAATATATTCTCAAATATAAACTCATTTTACATACCATTTAGATTAAAACTTTTGTATTTGAACTAATCAATTGTTTTACCCAGCAAACAGTTCCTCAAGTTCGTCCAATTCTTAGTAAATACACTGCATGGTGACAAACCAGCTTCAATCACTGAATGTACGTATTACCATAGGCCCCCTGAGGTTGGTGATGAAGATTTAAACTCCTGGTCTCTATGAAACTCATTTCCAAAAGATTCACTAATAGCTTATAAGGACCAGCTGTAATGCCCATCACAGTGTGGTAGCCCACTGGTGCTCACGTTTGATGTACACGCATAAATAATGAGCTTCCAGCATCCATGAAGCCATGCCCAGTGTGATTTGTTGCCTTTAGAGGAGGATAGGAGAAAAGGAAACTGAAAATATTTGTTTATTGCATTAATTTTAAACAATAATTTGTAGTACCTATGTGTTACCACTAGGTGTCCTGGCTGTGCTTATTTACAAAGAGCAGTGGCAATGCCATATATTGAAAGGCAGCACATTCTTTAATATACATTATACCTTCAACCATTTCTCTTCTCTTAATTAGTTATCACCAAGATGTCTTTCCAATCATTTGGGCTACTGTTTTGACTAATGCTCAATATAACTTGCAGTTTTTGAATTAAATGCTAAATATCCAATGTAGTGTCAGGTTAAAAAAAAAGCAGCTAAATATGTTTTGTGATGTTTGCCAAAATATTACTTGAAATGGAAACTAATTTAGTTATTTAACTTAGATGATTAATGCCGTCTTATGTTTTATTTCAGGTAAAAGCAAAGGAAAGGGCGGGGTAGCTCCATTGCCTGATGAAATCACTCAGCTACTTGCTGGAATGAATTTACAGCCTTCCCATAAAGGTGAGGTTGCAGCAAGAAATGAACCTGTTCAAAAATGTGCAAGCCAAGAGGCAAATCCCTTCAAACCCCCTCTTTCCATTGGCGTTTGTTCTGAAGACTCTCAGGTGTCCAAAGAATTCTGGGGAAAGTCTCCAGATGAAATTGCACAGCCTGCAGTTATATACAGTGCAGAAATAGGAAACTCTGACTGTGAGTCTCTATCTCTTACAGAATCAGAAAATGAACTTAATACTTTTGCCCTCTCCCCTTCAACATCTATGTTAGTTGCCGAGCTGCATTTGAGTGGCATTGACTGGAGTCAATCATTTAGTACACCGTTATCGGAGTGCAATCTGACAACTGAAGCCAAAACACCTGAACAGGCTCAACTGATCATCAATAAGGAGTCCTCTGTTCATGTGGGCTTTACCAGTAAACTGACAGAAGACAGAGCATTGAAGGAAAATGCTGCAGTGTCTAGGCAAGATCCAGTTCAGAAAAATATGAAAGAATTATTTCATGAGGATGCATCTATGCTGGATGATCTCTATCATCTATCCTTAAAAGACCGAATTCTATTAAAGAATTCCTATCAGTTTTTATCTCTGCAGCAATCAGATACAAATTCCAGTGGAACCACCTCCATGTCATATTCTTCAGGTCATAAAAGTGATGTTTTATCTCCTAATGTTGATTCACTTATTCAAGGAAAACTTGCAAATGATTTAACATTTTGTAATAAAGAGGGATTCTCTGGCTACAAATTCTCAGAAACTCCATGTCATCAGCAAGAGCAAAGGAACATTTCCACTTCTGTCCCAACTGCAACTCAATTTGCAAAGCAATTAACTCAGTTAGATAAACAGAATTTAATGGATTCAATGGAGGAGGCTTTTGGAACTCATGATGCAGCTATGTATTCATACCAGGCTTCAAAGACAGATAGCATCTCATTTAAACCAAAGAAAAACAAGCCAGCCAAACCACACCAAATTAAATTGGTGAATAAAAATACTTCAAAAGCTGAAAAACAGAGCGTTTGTCACAAAGTGTCGTCATCCAGTGAAGATAGCGATACTGAGAATTCAAGAATGATACAAAAGCTTGGTGTTATACCCAGAACCACAGAGAACATTGTGCTGTCATCCTCCATTGCAAACCAAAGTGAAGTATGGACCCAGCAGACCCAATCCAGACCTGCCATTGGTGGAGCAGGTCACACCAACATAGACACTGGGTGCATTCAACTCCAAGTACTCAGCAATGCTGGTGTTGGGAAAACTGAGCAAACTCAATTAATGCAGAAGCAGAGCAAAGCTTGTCGCAAAATCGTTACATCTCATAAAGATACCTGTGATGCTAAAACAGAGAATGGAAGCAGTGCTCTCCTGCCAAGACCTGATCTGAGCAACATGCCATTTTTCAAGCAGTTCTGTCGTGATGATGACAATGATTCCATCATAGTAATAAGTGACAGTCCCCTTCCATTGTCAGAAAGGCTGAAGCTTTGACTCCAAGAATTTGAATTGTTACTTGAGTGCATATACTCAAGAACAGATTCTCGGGAAGTTTGCCATTTATTTTTAATTAGATGTACCATGTTCTGGTAATTTTGAATATTTGTTCTATAACATATACTTTTACCCCCAATCTTTTCCAATAAGATGGATCACAATATTGTAATCTGTCAGTCATTTAAAATGTTCCCTGTTGTAAATTTAATAAATGATCACAAGGTTAAAACAACTTAGGTTCCTCATCCTATTCCAGGAAAATGCTCCAAGTGTCATAGCTAGGCCACAGGCTGATCATTCAATTCATTTCTGGAACTGAAAGGGTCTTTGGGAGGGGGGACACAAAGTAGCATGCCCCCAGCTCTCCCCACCCCCCCCAACCCCCAACCCACTCTCACCCACCCCAACCCACTCCCAAGTTCACCCTCGTCTATCCTTAAAATACCTAATTCTGTGAAAGTGGGTGGGGTGCCCTATTTAAATAAATACTCATGGGTCAATTAACTTGTTAACAAGCCAGTACACCTTGATAATATGTTGCCAACACCATAATATGGCTGCTGTAGGCAGTTGGAAGTGAGCGAGCCTTTTTTTAAAAACTTTTGAAATTCCCATGAGAAGTTTCTAACTTTGAGTTGTCCTTTGCACACGGGGGGCAGCCCAAGATAGCACCCACCTTTCTTACCCATCTGTTCCATAAATCTCACCACTCCTCTTCCTAAACTGCCCAGCCTTTCCCTACCTGATATCCAAAAGCCGCCACCTTGGGCCTGCTTGCAGTCCCAGTAGCACCCACTCCAATGCTCTTGCGCTGCTGGATCTGACGGCTAATCCAATTGGTCAGCAGCTTCTACAGACAGGATTTCCTTTCCAGTGAGAGGCAGAAGTCCCACACACACTTATTTTGCCTACCTACCAATGCGGCCGCTGGATGGGCCAGCGTAGCTTCTTTCCAACTTTAAGGGTGTAGGCATGGGAGCCCCTAGTATGATATGTTGCCCTACGTTTAAATAGCTTTTAAAAAGTGGTTTCTGTTAAACATTTTAACTAAATTGCATGCATTCAAGAAAATGTTTATTGCCAGTCTTTTTTTGTGAACTCTGAACCATGAATCTTTCTCAGTAAAGAGAACACATCTCAATGTTTCACTTGATCTCGCTACATGGAAAGATGGCTAAGCAGCTTGGATGATTTATCAGCTGATTACATTTTTTTCTATTCCTGCCAGTATCTTGGTCTGAGAAAGTGCCTCCTATATGCACGTCCTTACTGTTGGCTCAAACTAAATCCGATATCTTGTTTCATCTCTGAAGCATCTTACAACTTACTTCTGTTTTAAAATGACATTATAAATATGAATTGAAGTTGACAGTTTATTGAAAAAATTGTGCAGTGCGTATTGAGCTTAATGGAAGTACCCAGAATTATTGTTTTTATACAAATTATTTTTAATTAACTGTACCAGTTTCGTTCTAGTTTATCCCCAACCTTTTCTAGCCCACAGCTAGAAAATTTACTGTAGCCATTAAACTTCAGCCATGGAAAGCGAAAGATCGTACGTACTGGTGAACGGTTAGATTATTAACGTGCTATTTTGTCTGTTAGACCTCTTTGTGAAGTGGTTGATATTAGGATTTTTAGCTATATAAAATTGACGCATCAACAAGGCAAACATCAGCTGCCTTTTCTAAAGCTACACCACATCTTTTATAAAATGATTTGTTTTATGTGTTGCTTTTCATAGCTACAGGATTTTGATTAATAATGTACCTTGCAGTGGAGCCACTGTTGGTCTCTTTCTCTATACACATGAACAATCATTTAAACGGTCCTATTTGGAATTAATTTTCAGGCCTGTCTTCCAACTAGATGTTTGTTGAGTGGCTTTAAAAGCTATTTTCCCATTATTAAAGGTGCTTAACAATCTTAAATTTGATCCTTTCTCAAAGCCAAGAAATATGTCATTTCTTGACACCAGATTTGTCTAAAGTTGGAGAATAAAGGTTCTGCTAGTTGGGGAATTGAATACCGTTTAAGCAGCATTTATACACAAGCACAATTTATAATAGAACCTTTTTCAGCCAAAATACCCAACACTTAAAAAGAAAGATTTTCTTTGTTCATTCACATCGTGGCTAGCATTTATTGCCTATCCCTAATTGCCATTGAGAAGATGGTGCTGATCTGTTTTCTACATGCATTTATATAACATTTCAATAAACTCAGATCATTCCAAAACACATCACAGCCACTGACATATTTTTGAAATGTGGGAACGATTATCATGTATGAAAGATGAATGCCAATTTGTGCACAGCAGGATTCCACAATTCACAATGTTCCAATGGCTATACAATGTTTTAGTTGAGGTTGCAGGATAAATATTGCGCAGGATACTAGAGGAAATGTCCCTTGCTTTTTTTTCCCCGAGAGGACTGACTTTAACATATTTTCCGAAGGACGGAACAAACAATGCAGTACTGCTAACAGTGGCAGACTGCAATGCCAGTCTACGTTTTATGCTCAAATCTATGAAGAGATATGAACCCACATTCTTCCGATTGAGGTGAGAGTGCTCTCACTGAACCAAGGTTGACACCTAAACTGGCGCACAGTTTTTATAAACTTCTAGGGACAATTGGAAGGGCTTTATTCCTGTCTTTACCCTATCAGCAATCTGATTTCACGCCTTTACTGTCTCCACTGGCTGCCACCACCTGCATGCCCTAAGTAACCATGCCTTTTCATCTATCCTGCTCTCTACTGCCACCATCCATTCCTACTTTTGCCAGAAATATCTCTACTCCTACCTGCTCCTGCCTCTCCTCACCTCAGAATATTAAGTTATTTCCATTCCATCTGCCAGTGCTATTGTAACGTTGATAACATACGGCAAATCAGACTAAGCAAAGTTATTTTCATTGTTATTCTCATGATTAGCCCACAGTCGTCTTCCTGATGGTCCAATCCCTCCTGTCACATTCCAAGATCCTGACTGGAAACCGTAGATGAACAGGGGTATCCACTGCTTGCTGAAGTCCAGGTCTGAGGTGTTCAAGTCAGGTGACCCTGACCTATACAAGAAAGTCATGTCTAAGGATATCCATCAAAGATGCCAAAAGACAGTAATGGACCAAGCTAATGTCCCAGGCTAGCACACAGATCCCCGTTGACTATAGCAAGGTCTGCAAGACATAATAAGCTACAGGATAAAGGCATGTAAAATTGCCGGTACAAATGTACCCCTCCCTGCTGAACTCAATGCATTCTACGTTCACCTTGAGCAAGCGAGAGCATGCTCTCCACCCCAGAAACCTCTGATGAACCTGTATCCAAGATCACCATTGCAGATGTCAGAGCAGCCTTCTCGAAGGGCAACCCATGGAAAGCAACTGGCCCAGATAGGGTATCTGGATGAGCACTCAGATCCTGCGTGGATCAGCTGGTGGGGGTGTTTGCAAACATCTTTGACCTCTCTTTACAACAATCCCTATCTGCTTCAAGAAGATGACCACCATCCCGGTACCAAAGAAAAACCAGGCGGTGTTCCTTAATGACTATTGTCCAGTAGCTCTGACATCCATCATTATGAAGTACTTGGAAAGGTTAGTCATGGCACAAATCAATTTTGGCCTCCCGGATTGCCTGGATCCATTACAGCTCACCTACCAGAACACCTAGGTAACAAAGACACCTATATCAGACTCCTATTTATCAACTACAGCTCAGCCTTCAACGTCATTACTGCTACAAAACTCAACTCCAAACTCCAAGGCCTGGGACTCGGCTACTCTCTCTGTGGCTGGATTCTGAACTTCCTAACCCACAGACTGCAATCAGTAAGGATAGGCAACAACACCTCCATGATCATCCTCAATACTGGTGCCCCACAAAGCTGTGTCCTCAGCACCTTCTTTACTCCTTATACACCTATGACTGTGTGGCCAAATTTCCTTCCAACTCAATTTTCAAGTTTGCTAATGACACCACCGTAGTTGCCCAGATCTTAAACAATGACGAGACAGTGTACAGGAAAGAGATAGAGAATATGGTGAACTAGCATGATGACAATAATCTCTCCCTCAATGTCAACAAAACAAAGACGTCATCAACTTCAGGAAGCATAGTAGAGAACATGCCCCTGTCTACATCAATGGATGAAGTAGAAATGGTCAAAAGCTTCAAGTTGTCAAGGTGTCCAGATCACCTGTAACCTGTTCTGGTCCCTCCATGCCGATGCTATAGTTAAGAAAGCCCACACCAATGCCTCTACTTTCTCAGGAAATGAAGGACATTTGGCATGTCTGCTTCGATTCTCACCAATTTTAACAGATGCATCATGGAAAGCATTCTTTCTGGTTGTATTGCAGCTTGGTATGTCTCCTAGTCTCTCCAAGACTGCAAGAAACTACAAAAGGTCGTGAACAAAGCCATCACTCAAACCAGCTTCTCACCCATTGACACTCTTTATACCTATCACTGCCTTGGAAAAGCAGTCAGTGTAATTAAGGAATCCTGGATGTATTCTCTTCCACCTTCTTCCATTGGCAAAAAGATACAAAAGTCTGAGGACCCATACCAACCACTCAAGAGCAGCTTCTTCCCTGCTGCCAACAGACCTCTAAATGGACCTAGCTTGAATTAAGTTGATCTTTCTTTATACCCTAGCTATGACTATAAACTGCATTCTGCACTCTCTCCTTTTCTTCTCTATGTACAGTGTGCTTTGTATAGCGCACTAGAAACAATATTTTTTCATTGTATACTCGTACATGTGACAATAATAAATCAAATTGAAGCCATCCCACATCAAAGACTATCTTCTCACACCTACCACATCATCTTACCCCTCATCCAGAGCTCTACCCTATATGTTTCAAAATTCTAGGCCTATCTTTTATTCCCTTTATAGTCTTCTCTGGTAACGCTTTCAGGTACCTTTCTAATCCCAAGTACCCCAAGCCCTTACCAGCTCTCTAGCACCATATAGCTACATTGAACTCCCTCCACCCAATCCATCTCAATCTCCAGTACATGCAATATTTCTTCTTTCCTAGGTGTCCATAAACTGGGTCATCTATCACAGCTGAAACCTCAATAGGCTTGGCTTTAAAAAAAACGTGAAATAAAATTTTAAAACTTAATTGAACAAACAATAATAAATTCACCCCTTTTAATGCAATTATTCCCATGATCATTTAGACCAGAAAATCCCAATAACACTTTCTCAAAACTATCTATTTAAAGTGAACTTTGAGTTATTAAATCAACCGTCATTTAACATATAGTGCATTAAATGGGATAAAACTTTGTAATCACAAAGTAAGAAATGTGATGCATGAGTTTCTAGTTTTCTTGGTTAAAAGTGTGTACTATGCCTCTTATTCTACACATTGCTGCTATCCCTTGATGGAATTGGACAAGAAGTTAAATTACCTACTGGAAATATAACAAACATATTAATAAAAGTGATGGTATCTAATCTCTGAAATCATTTTGTAGAAATGAAATTTTTTGTGATTTGAAAGAGCCTATAGTTGAAGAGGTGGATAATATTTGTTTTATCTATGTAACTATCTAATTGCAAGAAACTATGAATGTAAGACAAGGTCCCTTTTTGTGAGATTCCACTGAAAAGCTATAAAGGTTACAAAATAAATTTATTTTGCTGTCATACGTACAAATCAGGAGTTATTTCTCGTTGGTATCTCTGATTAACTGGATTCTGGTCCTGGTACTCCATTTGAAAAGGAGACAATTTATTTCACCATTAATACTTAAAGAATTTCGCAAAGATACTATAATTAATGGAGTGTAGTCATTTAAGTTGTTTGTGAAGTTCATTTGCTTTTAAGTTTCAGGAGTCTCTTTGAACTCCTCTACTCAGCTGTAAATTGACAAAGTCTCACCTCCTTGCTCTTACTAAAGCATTCCTCTATCCAGCAGTTTCAAACCAATTTAACACAAAACTAGGCAATCAATTCAACTGGTGTGTTGGCCTCCTACCCTATATTGACATGGGAGATAATTAGGGAATTTATTGCTGATAGTTTCCTGCTTACAGGCTCTGGCAGTCTCAGCTCCAATTATTTGGTCCCCTGCTTATAGTTTGGAGATAAACTTTTCATATTGTGTTTGGTAATTAAAGAACTGCTCATATGACATTTTATTTGTTTTGGGAAATCTATCAATTATTTTCTTAGGAGTCTGCTGCAAGACTAGTATGTTAACGTGTCTAGCAAAGACCTATGCAGCATATATTTTAACTTATGCAGTGTGCCTTGTGCAATGGGGAAAGCTTGTATTACAATTTGACACGGCAAGCAATGTGGCATGTGTGATTCCTCTCAACAAGTACTTGTGATAGAATTTTCCAGGTTTGCCAGGATTTGAACATTTCCCATGTGAGGTGAGAACATCTCTTTAATTATCATCCACAATATAATCATACCAGGAAAGATTGTTACTTCTACCTGAATGTAGAATAAGGGACAATCATGAGACTAATTGTGCCTTTTGTCTGCGAAATCCAGCATTTGATTTGGATCTTTTTAAGACAACTAACATGCTAGTATCTGAGCAATAACAAAATTCCTTGCTCTAACAATCATGACATGATGTTATCGTGTCACTGCATTCTACACTTCCAACTGAACTAAGACACTTTTTCAGTAATGTTTACATAAAATATAATCAAATCCTAATTATGTATAGGAATGTAGCTAAAGAAAATATTGTATTTTTCTGCTACTTGAGGCATCAAGTTACTTGGCAAACCAGACCAAGCAGATGCTGGGTTTTGCTAAAATTGTAGGCAAAAAATTCAATTTTATCAATCCCAATAAACTGCTACTTTTTTTTCCTTGGATTGATCCAAATCCTGTCTTCATTCAACATTCATGCATGTGGAATTTCAGGAAGAGTTAAGGTAACAATTGGAATGAGAACCCCAGTTTACACACACCACGGTTAAAATGTTGTGATTTTTGCTACACTGAGAGCCCCGTGTTGCTATCAAATAGCAATTAGATCATTGATTCCTGCCCTCAGGGTCTGAAAGTTCCAATTTCTCAAATGGCATAACCATTCAGAAGATACGTTGTATATTTAGAGTATGGAAAACTATTTTCCAAAATCGCACCAATTTTAAATTACTGAAGTGCGTCAAAAGAATATAATGTCTACTGGACATTCAGATTGGAATGGTTTATTGGAATATGTGTATACTAATCTATAACTCGATCACTTAAAAGAACATTGAAATAGGAGTGGGAGTAAGTCTTTTGACCTCTTGATCGTGCCCCCCCAATGAATAAGATCATGGCTATTCTGATAATGGCTTTATCACCACTTTCATGCCTGTTCCCCATAATGACTCTCTCTTCGATCACAAATCTGTCTAACTCAGCCTTGAATATATTCAATGACTTGCTTCCATTGATCATACTGCTCTGAAAAAAACAATTTCTCCGCATCTCAGTCTTAAATGTGAACTCCCTTATATTTAAACTGCTCCCTAATTCTAGAATCCCCCATGTGAGGGAACATCCTCTCAGCATCTACCCTGCTGAGCTCCCTCATAATTTTATATGTTTTAATAAGACCATCTCTCATTCTTCCAAACTCCAATAAATATTAGGCCAACCTGCTCAGCTTTTCCTCATATGACAATCTCCTTATTCAGGGAATACTTTCATCAGCTGATCCGTGCAGGATCTGAAAGCACATCCAGGTACCCCATCTGGGCCAGTTGCTTTCCAGAGGTTGACCTTTGTGAAGACTGCTCTGACCTCTGTATTGGTGATCCCAGATAGAGGTTCATCCAGGTGTATGGCATGCTCTCACTGACCTCTCGCTCAAACGGGCATAGAACGCATTGAGCTCATCAGTGAGAGTTGCATTGGAGCCAGTGATTTTACATGTCTTCATTTTGTAGCCTGTTATGTCTTGCAAACCTTGCCATAGTCGGCAGGGGTCAGTGTGGCTAGCCTGGGACTCTAGCTTTGTCCGGTATTGTCTTTTGGCATCTTTGATGGATCTCCTTGGATCATATCTGGCTTTCTATATAGGTCAGTGTTGCCTGATTTGAACATCTCAGACCTGGACTTCAGCAAGCAGTGGATATCCCTGTTCATCCATGGATTCCAGTTGGGGAACACATGAATTTGCTTCTTGTATCATCAGTAAATACCTATCTTGTATCATCAGCAAATTTAGCTACATTACATTCAGTACTTTCATCCAAGTCATTCATATGGATCATAATTCTTTGCAACTTCAACACTGATCCCTGTGGCACCCTGTTAGTTATAGTTTACCAACCTGAAAATCACCTATTTATCCTGGTTCTATCCTGTTAATTAACCAATCCTCTATCCACACTAATATATTACCCAACATGATTCGCTTTTACCTTATTCAGTAACCTTTTATTTGACACCTTATTTCATGCTTTTTTGAAATTCAGATTTCCACTCCATCTACTGACATCCCTTTCTCACATCCTCTAAGAATTTCCAACTATATATTAAGTTCTAAAATAATTGGTTAGAAGTAGCCCAGGAGATGACATTGGTATAGAACTCATCCTTCTGTAAGGTGAAGTTTCAATTCTGACTGTCAAAGGCAATAGGAATGGAAAGATGTGTTCAATAAACCTAATAAGGATCCTCTGCAATTTCTATTAGAGTGGCAGTGCTAAGTGAATGTAAAACTACATTATACTGTATCTGACCTATTGAACACAAAAAAAGTCCTGACTTTAAAGCAAAGTATTTTAGATTGCCAATAAATAAAGGTCCAGTATAAGGGCATCATAAAAGTTACAGGAAAAGACCTCCACCAACCCCAACCCCCACCTCCACAATCATTGATACTGAGAAAAAAAGGGAAAATAAACTAATTGGATGATAAGTATACGGTTATGTCAACAAATTGGAGCCCATAATAAGGCACAATCCATTAATACACTCACCTAAAACTGTCACTTTCAGTTGGAAAACCTACTGTGTTGAAATCTATTAGCACTTGAAACCCAGCCAAACATTCATAGCACAAAATCCTGAGCCCAGACTCTCTGTGCCTGGGAATGGCAGCGAGTGCTCAAAATCCAGAGAATTTTGAAGAATATGGTTTTCACTGGTGAGATTGCATTTTGCAATTTTGGATCATGTCTGCTGGCGGAATGATGCAGAACATTTTCTGAACTGCTTTCATTGCAAGTATATCCCTCCTTAAGTAAGGAGACCAAAACTACACAATATTCATTGCCATCTCCCCATACCCTGTACAGTTTTCTCATGTACCCTCCAATCTTTATACCAATTACTTTAAATCAACAACCCCTGGATTTTTGTTACCCTCTGCCGAAATAAATAGGTTATATTTATACTATATATTCTCCTCATAAACACCACAAATGAATCATCATTCAGCCTTCTCTGTTCCAAGGAAAATATAAGATGGTAAATGAGGAAGATGTGGTGCAACTTTGGATGTGGCCAGCAAGATTAAAGAAAATAGAAGCTGGGAAAGTGGCAGAGGAGCATTGGAATGCACAAGTCTGCAAGTCACAAAGATGTGGGTAACAGATTAAGTAGTAGATGGGTGAGGAGGAATGGAGTTTGACAATGCCACAGGGCTGAAATTAGATGGATTTGGCAATGAAAATATATAGGGCTGTCTGAAATGGAGAAATTTTTGAATCTCTTCCAAACTGGTGCCTGTTGGTGCACCCTATCCTTGGTCAGTTTATGCTGTGAGGCCCTTATTGAAATTTTGCTAGCTCAAGAAAATGATGTCGTCCCTCAGGTTGAATCAAGAGAATGTATTTGGAAGTGAACAGGCACCAATATACGTCACGTGCCCTATCACGCCAGTGTGTCAAGCAACTCTGTAGCAACACAAGCAAAATCTACCAGTACTATAGCATGCTAGTTTGCTCACAGCTATCTGTCATCAGTGCTCGGAATGAATGTGTTTTTGCCAACTAATTATTATAAACAAAAAAAACAAAGAGAAATTGTTCTGTATTCAGTGCGTATGCAAAGTAATGTGCAACTAGAGCGCATGAGATATAGCCTGGCTGCTGGCTTCAGACTAACACAGAAGCAGTCATATAATTTTACACTGAAACTATGTTTTACTCGCCTTGTTGCTGTTTGTGTTGATTTGGATATATTTGCATATCTGTATACAAATATATATGTTGCAATGCTAGAACAAAAAATGGGAATACAAAGACATATGACCAACTGAAGTATATCTGAATTAATGGTTAATGCTGCTTTGATCATTGTGAATTAATCAATCTGCAGATTCCCAAAATTAGAGAAGGTGATAGTGGCAGATTTCTCTGCACATTTTGAGAGGAGAATTAGCAGTTCAAATGTAGCTGGTGTAAGAGAGAACACTGTACTTCAAAGGGCTTGATTCTCACAAGTTACATTCATCTTCACTTGTAAATGCTACCAAAGACATTAAAGCAAAGATACTCTTTCATAAATGACATTTCTTTTTCCCTCATTTATAGATAATTGCTGGCAATTTACTGTCCATCTCTAATTGCCCCTGAGAAGGGTGGTGGATCAACTTCTTGAAACACAACAGTCCATGTAGTATCGGTATATCCAAAGGTAGGAAGTTCTAGGATTTTTGACTCAATTAAGGAGCGGCAATATATGCTCAAGTCCTCTGGTATCTGGATTGTTGAAAACTAGACATATAATCAGTGATGAGGGTCAGGCCTCTATGGGTGTACTGACACACTAATCTATGAGAGAACTACCTGGAATATTTCGAGTTTGGATGGGCAACTCCCCGATTACACAAATCTTTCTGACTTTGACCCTTTAACTACCAGACCTGCTGACTATGTCCAACCTATGCCCTTCCCCGATCAAACTACTTTCTCACCCATCTGCAACCCTACCCACCTGCCACTTCATACATTTAGCATCTCACCTTCTTCCAACCTACCTCCCTCCTCACCCATCTGCCATCCACCCACCTGTCCCCTCCCCCCCAATACCCATCCACAAATTTGATTCTGATTCACACCATGTGATATCATGAAATTGCAAAGGCAGTGGGTCCAGACAATATTTTGGCAATCATACTTGCAGTCATGGACTTGCAGTCCAGAACTTGCTCTGCCCCTAGCCAAGCTATACCGATACACCTACAATATTGGCATCTACCCAACAACGTAGAAAATTGCCCAGGTGCATCCTATACAGAAGAAATAAGATAAATCCAACCCAACCAATTACCTCTCCATCAGTCTACACTTGAACATCAGTAAAGTGATGGAAGGGGTCATTAACAGTGCAATGAAGTGGCACTTATTCAGCAATGACCTGCTCACTGATGCTCAGTTTAGGTTCCACCAGGGTCATTCAACTGCTGACCTCATTACAGCCTTGGTTCAAACATGAATAAAAGAGCTGAACTCAAGAGGTGGGGTGAGAATGACAGCCCTTGACATCAAAGCAGCATTTGATTGAGTGTGGCATCAATGAGCCCTTGCAAAACTGGAGTCAATGGGAACCAGGAGAAAATCTTTTCATTAGTTGGAGTCATACCTGGCACAAAGGAAGATAGTTGTGGTGGTTAGAAGTCAATCATTGTAGCCCCAGGACATTACTGCAGGTGTTCCTCAGGGTCGTGTCCTCAGCCCAACCATCTTTAGCTACATCATAAGCATTACCATTGCTGAATCCCCCACTATCAACATGCTGGATATTAACATTGATCAGAAACGGAAATGGACTAGCCATATAAATACTTGGTTACACAAGCATGTTAAAGGTGAGGAATTTTGCTGCAATTAACTCACCTCCTGACTCCTGAAAGCCTGTCAGCCATCAATAAGGCACAAGTCAAGAATTCAGTGGAATATTCTCCACTTGCCTGGATGAGTGCAGCTTGAGCAACACTCAAAACGCTCAACACCATCCAGGAAAAAGCGTCCACTTGTTTACTTCCCCAACCATAAACATTAATCCCTCCAGCACTGATGAGCAGTTACAGCAGTGCATACCATCTATAAGGTGCACTGCAGGAACTCACCAAGCTTCCTTAGGCATCACCTTCCACACATGGAACTGCTTAGAAGATCCTGAGTTGGACATATTTCACCATTCCTTCACTGTCGCTGAGTCAGCATCCTTGAATTCCCTCCCTAACGGCACTATGGGTGTACTTACACCTCAGGAAGTACAACAGTTCAAGAATGCAACTCTCCAACACTTTCTCAAGGGCAACTAGGTATGGGCAACAGATGCGGGCCTAGATAGTGACGCCCTCATCCCAGAAAAATGAATTCTAAAAAAATGCTACCTTGATATCCCTTTTCTTACTTATTTTTTACCCCTTCTGGACCCTGCTCTTCTATCAACATGCCTCACTTTTACTGTTCCCTTTTCAGGCACTCCACCCTTTCAAATCTATAGCTCAACTCTTCCGTACACCTCCCTGCTTTTTTGTTTTAGTTTAGAATTGACTCCTGCTGAGATAGTCCCACAGCTTTCCTCTGTGCATCTCATGCCAGCATCCAAAAAGTTCATCAAGGCACTCTGCCCTTCTCCTTTCCATCCCTCTCACTGCTGGTACTGTAGACCTTGCCAGTGGATCAATCATTCACTCCACTTCTTTCTCCAGAATATTTGCTCATTTGAAACCAAGTTTCTTGATTTCCATGAACATCATAGCCCTGATGGAAACGTGGCTGAGAGATGATATCACTTTCCTGTTTAACTATATCTCCCTATCTGGCTATACCTTCCATCACTTACCCAGTCCAGATCACCATGGTGATGGTGTGGCTCTTACAGCCAAATCACATTCTGGTTCATCTCCTTACTCCTCTGACTCCTCTTCCTTTCAACATCTTATTAAATTCCTGTAAGGGACTGTTAACTTTTTACACCTGATAATCAACCAACAAATTATGCCACAAGATTTCACATTTTTAAACGAAACTAACTTTATTGCATGTATGATTAATTAAACAATTACTTAACACTATACTTCATAACTACTTATGCTATGAACTCTGTCTTACATTTTACTGACCACCCCTAACTCCTCTCCACTAAGAATGCTCGCATACATTGCAGTAATCTTGAAGGTTCATTCACTTTTCCTGGTGTTAAAATTTCAGCTGATGTTACGACTTGTCAGTTCAGATCCCAAACTGGAACCTGGCTTGATAGATCCTAACTTTTATTTTTGTTTAGAATATGTAGAGGACAATTACTAAACAAGTTTATAGGTGTCTGCCATTTATTAAACAAAAAATGAACTATATTACACCAGACAAAGACTGGAAAGATTTCAATATGAGAACTAGTTAATGCGACAAATTACAATATTTCTTCATCCCAACTACACCTTTGCAAATATACCATACAAATTTGTAAAGGTAACACAATTTACAATATCTACCTTATACTAAATATTCACAATAGGCATTCGGTACATATGAACCAATAGGCAAACTGTGGCCTGCCACCCGCACTCCAAAACCAAATGACAGATTCCACCAAAGCAGATTCTATGGATTTCTCATCAACGCACCTCCCCAGATGCTTGCTATACTGTAAGCCAATTGGCTTTATTGAAACCCTAACTTTCTCAAGAGGGCTCCCAAACACTATGCTCATAGAACACATTTCGGAATTTTCTCCCAAAAAATGCTTTCATGTGGAATCCTTTAACAAGGATCCACCTCCTGGGTTTCAATCTCTCTTCCTGAGGTTCCTTTTCTCTGGATCTCCACAAGCGTTCAAGCTTCACCTTCATGCACAATCTCAGATATTTGGCTGTGCCAAGCAGAACACCACTATTCTAAAAATCTGTATTAAGCTGTACTCTCAGGTCTTCTGGCTTCTCTCAAGCTCACTTTGCTTCATTTCTACACCCTGCAACACTCGTTCTTTAATTCTGAGCCTTTTTGTCTGCTCCTACCTGTTTTGGGTTCCTGTCCTTATCCTTTAACTAACCTTCCTTCTTCAGACATTTTTCTATCTCACTCTCTGATTTGGGACTTGCTTCTTTATTTGGAACCTGCTCACTGTCCCTTCCCATGACCTGCTCCTTTGGGCTCTCTCTTTGGAATGGTATTTCTCTTCCAGGTCATCTGACCTTTTCATGTTATTTCAATTTCTTTCTTTTTTCCCTCTCTGTGCAGGTGCAGGCCAACTTCCCAATAAGAAAAAACAAAGAAAACTAACTTTGCATGTGCGTAGGGCCAGTTCCCAGCATGAAGATGTAAACACTTACTAACTGTGCATTAGCTGGTACATGCACAGAAATCGAAGATCAGAAAAAGGAATGAACCACTAGGCAGTCGCGGATGTGCACAAACCCCAAAGCCTAGTGGAAACCGAAGTTTTCAGCCTGTGAACTCTGATTCAAATAACATGTCTTTTCCCTTCCTTTCCTCGGGGTTAATCACTCAGGCACCAATTCAAAGATACACCACAGCCCTCTGAAGTGCATACCATTTCTCAGTATTCCAGCTTACTCTGAGGTATGAAATTTTGTTGACTTCCATTAACTTTTGGCTCAGTGATGCTCCAAATTCTCTTCCAAACCTCATGAATATGAACTTTTCTCCTCAAACTTAAGCTTCACTGCACGCTCAAAACTAACTGCTAGTTTTCATGTTAAAGGTTTCTGTAGATTTCTTCCTCCAACTCCAAATCAGGCAGCACTTCTAGCTTCTTTACTCCCTCATGAATTCCAAATCTTCAAATTAGCTGACTTCTGCCAGAAGGTTAACTACCTGTCACCATGAGTGTAGATTTTTTATTCTATCTTCAAGCTAGGCTAATCTTCTGGCTTCTTTTATCCTCATAAATTCCAAATTGAGCTCAAGCCACATTTCTTGTAGTGAACAAGAAAATTAGTATGAAAGCAAAATACCCAGCTGTTAGAAACTTGAAATAAAAACAGGAAATGCTGGAAAAGTTCAGCAGCTTCTGTAACGAGAGAAATATAGGCCAGAATTTTTCCATCCTGCCCGACACTGTAATTTTAGTGGGCGGGTTGCGGAGAATGTGAAATGCCATTGACGGTCAGGTAGAAACTTCCAGCTTTGAGACCAGCATGGCTGAAGAATTCCACCCATGGTTAATGTTTTGAGTCCATATGACTTATTCAGAGCTAAAGAGAGAGAAAAATATCATCTTTTGTGATTCAGTATCAACTTTGTTTTATAATGCTCCTTTGAAGTACCTTGGGATATTTTGTTATATTAAATCCACTAAATATAAATATAAGTTTTAATTAGTTGCATTGTCATTGAACGTATTGCACAAGTTAAAGCAGTTTGGGCATGTAGCCCATTTCTTCAGCTAATCATGTACAATTCAGACGGTCATATATTTTACATAGTTTATTTATCTCTGGAGGGACTATCCATAGTAAGAAGTCTGACAACACCAGGTTTACCCCAGTCCAACATTGTGCCAAAGGTTTGTAAAAATCCTCTGGATCTTTCTCCAAGGAAATATAAGGACAGCTTCAGCACAGCAACCTACATTTCAATCTATTTTATTCAATGTCAAACAGCTGCATCTGCAAGGTAATACCAAGGATGCATAGTTATGAGCAGAGATATAAGATACCGAGACAATTTCCATTGGAGCAGGAAAGATCAAGAGAAGATTTAACCAAAGATTAGCAACTGTGATAGGGTAAAAAAGAAAAACAACTTACCCTGGTTGTAGAATCAGTCAATGTAAAACTTAATTTAAAAATCCTCTACGCAGTGTGAGTCTTTGGATGCCTTATTGTGGACTGTAGGTAAAATAGACACCATTGCATAATAAACCAAAACTGTGGGACTTAATCTGTTGGTTTAAAATATTTGACATTAAATAACAAATGAAACGATGTGACTGTAGCTCAGTCTGGATTGACAATTTCATATTCCTTGATGTAAATTTTTCAAGTGGCTTAGGAAAAGAAGAAAGGGAGGAGAAGCAGAAGTACCAATTAGAGATAAAGTAACAACAGCAGAAGATAAGGAATTAAATAGAGAACTGGGCCAATGGTATCGTGTTCAGTCATATTACTGGAAGTACACCAAAAAGCTCCAAATTGTGGAAAGGAAATTTAGGATTAAAGCATAGATTAATGAACATGGTTGAATAATAATACAACCATTATTGAGCATGAATTTTTGACTGCCCAAAAAATATTTAAATAGGGAAATGACCGCACAAAAAGAGTTTTTTTTTACAGCATCCTCAGTATTGTTTTCTATGAATGTGTTGCTGACTAACAACAAGGATGGAACTATCATTTAATCTGGTTCTGGGTAAGGAAGCAATTAGGTAACCTAAAGGGAAACTTTTGCTACAATATAGTCAGGGTCAGTGTTGGAAAATAAAAGTCGACTATAAGTCTTTGACAGAAAAATGTTACATAAATAACAGGGATCTTGCCCATCTTGATGGATAAGTGACAAATACAATTGGGGATCAGCAGATAATATAAATAGGCAAAGCCAAAGATGCAATTCAAGTATATTTCAATAAGGAAAAGAATAGCAATGTATTGTAAGCTACCACTTCTTGAATGAATTGGAGGATTTTATTATTTTAAGTTAACATTTAGTCCTTAACAGGCTTGATGACACTGAAGGACAAGGCAAATATAAATAATATATGAAATAGGGAGATTAGAAAAGCATATATTAATATAAGGATATACGATAAAGTATGGATGATGCCATTAAGAAATTAAAGAAGCTTGCATGTATTGAAGAGTAAAGGAGCAGTAGATGTTGACAATTGTTCTCTCAGAGAAAGTTGATATTGGGATTATTGTCTTGGCTGGCAGGTAGAATTAAAATCACCCCTCAAGTTACTAATATTTTTAAAAGAGAATTAAATAGTTTCTTGAAAAATAAGTTTATTAAAGGTTATGGGGAATGGGATTAAGACTATATGGTTCCTGTGAAGAAAACAACATTATAGCATTGAATGTTTAAATGAACTGTTGTTGTACGGTTAAATTCTATGATTGTTTTGGTCAGAACGCATTGTCCTGTGTTTTTGGATAAAAGCTGTGGCCAAATGTCAAAACGCAGTTGGATGCAAAAGCAGGAAAATCAGACTATTAGAGGGATAAACTTCACTGACTAAAAAACTTGTTTAAATCCTTGATTTTCTTATGTTCCTACTTAGTTATTAACAAATGAGTAAACAAAGTGTTAAAGAATATTTTAATCACAATAGAAGAAATATTAAAGCACTCTTCACCGCTTCCCCCCCCCCACCCCCGCCTTTGTTCTCTGTGGATAAAGATTATAGAGATACGCGTTACAATAATTTTTGTTGAGATCTTTAAATGTGTGATTAGGTTGAAACATGAGATTTGTCACAAGAAAGTCTGGATTATTCAATTCATTCTCTTTTTCCACAGGTTTACTAATATGCCTTCCTCATATTCTTCGTATTGCAAACATTAATAATTCTATTTATATATATTTTGCAGCAGCTTTGTGATCCTCTCATACAAACTTATTTCTGGACATTTGAGGCACTTTGCTGAGAGGTCACAATGGATGAAGTGTGTTAGGCAAAGTGCTTGAAGTTGTTTTGCATTTTAAAACTCAACACTTTCACTTTTCTTTGAACTTGCCTCCTCAGCTGTGAATCCACAAGCTGTCACTTCTCCACTCTCTATAAAACACTCTCTTCTAGTAATGCTTTCAGTCATTCACTCTGTCTACAGGCTGACTATTGACTAACATCTTCAATGTCCACGATGGACAATCTTTTGAAATCTTTCCTGGAAATGGACGACAGCTTTGGACTGATTGATGTGGAAATGGTTTCAGATTTTAGCTGGAAAGTTGAAGAAAACACATTTGAGCCAAGCCAAATTCTGTTGCCATGTAGTTTCTCACCAGCATCATCTTTTGAATCCTTCTATCCCTCTCTTCCTCATCTTGCAGAGGGGTCGAACAGTACGCCAGGAGATGATAATTTCTTGCAATCCTCTCTGCAAACCTGTGCCACTGAAGAGAGCTGCACATCATCCCGGAGGCTGACCAAAACAAAAATGTCAGGGAAACGCAGGATGAAAGCAAGTGAGAGGGAAAAGCTGAGAATGAGGAGGCTTGCTAGTGCTCTTCACACTCTGCGGAGCTTTCTACCACCCATCTACAGGCAAAGAGGTCAGACTCTCACCAAAATTCAGACTCTGCACTGTGCCATCCAGTATATTTCTGAACTTTCCACTTTATTGGCACAAGGAAGGCATAATGATTCACATAGTATGTAAAAAAAAACTGGTTTATAAGACATGCCTTAAAGGCAACTGGACTAGAATCAATGTTTTCTGTAAATTTCACTGAGCTTAGTCCAGAATTAATGTATTCTTGGCTACTTGTCTTCACCATTTTATACTAGTGTAATACAATTATCACAATAGTACATATTTCTCTGTATATATCTGTAAGATTTTATAGTTAATTAACCAAAGATGTTGAATGAAAAGCATCTTACAAAAAAGATTGAGATTTTTTAATCAAAATTTATCCGACCATACATTATGATTACTTAAAGCTTAGTTTTGAATTGTATAAACAATAAAAGCCACAGCAATTGGTTTCAAGTAAATTAGATGTCTCTTGTATTCACTGAAAGACTATGTTTTATCAGAACTTCCTTCAATGTCATCACTGAACTGCTGTTTATAAGGATTTTCATTAACATTACTAAAGATCATTTCATTTGGACAGAACTTTGTGAGGCTGTCCAAAGTCTTGTGTTAGGCAAAGTCTTGGATGTAGTGATTGAATTATTGGAAAATCATGCTTGCCTGACGTGCTATTTTCAATTCACATTGACATTAATGAGTGAAAAATCACATGCAATAGAGCACCAACTTTCTGTAAAGCTGCCAGCAGTGAGCAAAGCCCAGCTTTTGGTAGTGAGCTTTCATGAGTAATTCTTCTGAATTTTATGCTAAGTGTGATCCTAGTATTGTGTACGCATACAGACAAAGGATTTGATTTCACTCATTAATGTAAGAGCAGCTGATTTGAGCACTTTCTGGCACCGTTGCTTCTTGGGATTTGTTGGTACAATATGATGCAGAGATGTGGACTGTTCATTGAACTGCTGGATTATTATACAGGGGGATATGGCACCAGGGGACAAAAGATGGAAGACCATGAAATGGAAAATCTTCAGAAAATCTTCAGCCTCCTGCAATAAAATTTTTATTCAGCTGAATTGTTCCACAGGTAGTCTGGTGATTTGATGGGCAGGGTCTCTAATTTCAATAATTTTCATACATGGTTGTTATACTAGTCTTGGTGCCTTTGGGCATTTGGGGTGGCGCTGAATCTCTAGAATTAATTGAAGGCACTATTCTTGTGTTATCGGCCTCATATTTGTCATTAAGAATTCTTTATTTATGATAACTTCATTCAAAACTCCCAAATTTTCTGCATTGATTTGACTGATTCCACCTGGATTAAAATAGAACCATAGAATCCCTACAGTTCAGGTACAGGTCATCCAGTCCATCATGCCTGCACCAACTCTCCAAAACAGCATCCCACCCAGGCCCTTTCCTCCACCCTATCCCCATAATCCTGTGCATTTACCATGGCTAATCCACCTAACCTACACACCTTTGGATTTTGGGAGGAAACCAGAGCACCTGGAGGAAAATGTGAAGTTATTTACTTTGGAAACAAAAACAGGAAGGTAGATTATTACCTGAAAGCTTGTAAATTGGGAGAGGGGAGTGTGCAGTGGGACCTGGGTGTCCTTGTAGACCTATCACTGAAGATAAGCATGCAAGTGCAGCAGGAAGTAAAGAAGGCAAATGGCATGTTGGCCTTCATTGCGAGAGGTTTTGAGTACAGGAGCAGGGATGTGTTGTTGCAATTACACAGGGCCTTGGTGAGGCCACAATAGAGTATTCTGTGTAATTTTGGTCTCCTTTTCTGAGGAAGGATGTTTTTGCTTTTGAGAGAGTGCAGTGAAGGTTTACCATGCTGATCCTGGGTATGGCGGGACTGATGTATGAAGAGAGATTGACTACATTAGGATTATTTTCACCGGAGTTCAGATGAATGAGGGGTGATCTCATAGAGGCTTATAAAATTCTAACAGGACTAGATAGGATAGATGCAGGGAGAATGTTCCCGATGGTGGGGTAATCTAGAACCAGGGGTCACAGTCTGAGGATTCAGGGTGGACCATTTAGGACGGAGGTGAGGAGACATTTCTTCACCCAGACTGGTGAGTTGTGGAATTCATTACCAGAGGATATAGTTGATGCCAGAACATTGGATGTATTCAAGAGACACTTGGGGCAAATTGGATCAAAGAATATGGGGAAAAAGCAGGATTAGGCCATAGAACATAGAACATTACAGCGCAGAACAGGCCCTTCGGCCCACGATGTTGCGCCGACCAGTTAAAAAGCAATGACCCTCTAACCTAAACCAAACCCTTTCCATCCATAAACCTATCCACGGATCTCTTAAACACCCCCAAACTAGGCACATTTACAACTGCAGCAGGCAGGGCATTCCAATCCCTCACCACCCTCTGGGTAAAGAACCTACCCCTGACATCCGTCCTATAACTACCACCCCTTAATTTAAAGCTATGCCCCCTCGTGCTAGCTTTCTCCATCCGAGGAAAAAGGCTATCACTGTCCACCCTATCTAAACCTCTAATCATCTTATATGTTTCAATAAGGTCCCCTCTTAGCCGCCTTCTTTCTAACGAAAACAACCTCAAATCCCTCAGTCTCTCCTCATAAGACCTCCCCTCCATACCAGGCAACATCCTGGTAAACCTCCTCTGCACCCTCTCCAAAGCCTCCACATCCTTCCTATAATGTGGGGACCAGAACTGCACACAATACTCCAAGTGCGGCCGCACCAGAGTCTTGTACAGTTGCAACATGACGCTGCGGCTCCTGAATTCAATCCCCCTACCAATAAACGCCAAGACACCGTATGCCTTCCTAACAACCCTATCTACTTGATTCCCAACTTTCAGGGATCTATGTACACATACACCTAGATCCCTCTGTTCATCCAAACTATTCAGAGTCCTACCGTTAGCCCTATACTCTACACATCTGTTATTCCTGCCAAAGTGAATTACCTCACACTTTTCCACATTAAACTCCATCTGCCACCTCTCAGCCCAGCTCTGCAACTTGTCCAAGTCCCCCTGTAAACTAAGACACCCTTCCTCACTATCTACCACACCTATTGAGTTGGACATAAGATCATAACAAGAACATAAGAACTGGGAGCAGAGTAGGCCATCTGGCCCCTGGAGCCTGCTCTGCCATTTAATAAAATCATGGCTGATCTGTTTGTGGACTCAGCTCCACTCACCCACCCCCTCACATAATCCTTAATTCCTTTACTGTTCAAAAATGTATCTATCCTTGCTTAAAAGCATTCAATAAGATAGCCTCAACTGCTTCACCGGGCAGGGAATTCCACAGATTCACAACCCGTTGTGTGAAGAAGTTCCTCCTCAACTCAGTCCTAAATCTGCTTCCCCTTATTTTGAGGCTATGCCCCCTAGTCTAGTTTCACCCGCCAATGGAAACAACTTCCCTGCTTCTATCTTATCTATTCCCTTCATAATCTTATACGTTTCTATAAGATCTCCCATCATTCTTCTGAATTCCAATGAGTATAGCCCCAGTCTATTCAGTCTGTCCTCATAAGCCAATCCTCTCAACTCCGGAATCAACCTAGTCAATCTCCTCTGCACCCCCTTCAGTGCCAGTATATCCTTTCTCAAGTAAGGTGACCAAAACTGTACACAGTACTCCAGGTGGGGCCTCACCAGCACCTTATACAGCTGTAAATAACTTCACTGTATTTAAACTCCATTCCTCTAGAAATAAATGACAAAACCCCGTTTGCCTCCTTAATTACCTGCTGCACCTGCAAACCAACTCCTTGAGATACCTGCACAAGGACATCCAGGTCCCTCTGCACAGCAGCATGCTGCAATTTTTTACCATTTAAATAATAGTCCATTTTGCTGTTATTCCTTCCAAAATAGTTGACTTCACATTTACCAACATTGTACTCTATCTGCCAGACCCTTGCCCACTCACATAGACTATCTATATTCCTTTGCAGACTTTCAAACCATGAGCAACCATGATCATAATGAATGGTGGAGGAAGCTCCAGGAGCCAGATAGCCTCCTCCTTTCCTATCGTCTATGTTTCTATGAAATCCACACCAACATGTGGAGAATGTGCAAACTCATCTGAGACAGTCAGCCAGGCCCAGAATCGAACCCCGGTCCCTGGCACTCAGGCACCCTGGCAGAAATGAGGAGAAATTCTTCCTGATGTGCATATACAGAATTTACCTTCACATAATAATTCAATAGCAAATAATCAAGGCCTTTGATGTAAACAATTAAGCATTTATTTTATATACAAGTTACATAAAATGGCTAATCGACTATTAAGCAATTTTGACCTACCAAAAAAAACATATGCAAGCTCTTATCCTTCCACATTGACTTAGCATTGTGATCTGCATTGCACTGATAAATGTTAGGAATTTCTATTGCTGGAGAGTGAGAGAAAGGCAGTATTACACAGAGGTGAATATTGAGGCATTGAAAACTAAGCAAAAGCTCCCTGTTAAGATTATAGACAGTCTACATAAACCCAGCTTGTACCTCCTAAAGAAAGGTGGCTACAGCAGGGGCTAAATTTCACTGGGGATGAGTCTCTGAGCAGGAAGAGGGGAATGGCATAACAATAGTGTTCTCCAAGTTCTCAAATGTAGTACTGGAAAAATTGGCGCAAGAGGTGGACGAGGGAAATGGGGTCCTCCAATTGCATGTGGCCTGCAGGTCCTCCACACAGAGAAGGTATTGGGAGCAGATAGTCGTTGCAGTCAACGGTCCAGGGAACAGGATGCATGGCATAAAGATATTTAATTATCAGACATCTTAGAATGGCAGGATTTGACCTCTTACCACAGCATCCAATAGTGCCATTGCTGTTGTCTGCCAGCCAGCCAGCACAAACTGCTACAATCCATGTTCAGGGGCCACAGTCTGAAGCTGGGTCCTCAAGGTCCAAAACTTCTTGAAAATGTCCACTGGTGAAAGTTAGCAACGTCTTACCAACCATACCAAAGCCATTCAGGTGGCACAGCCTGGGAGCACTAAAATACATCCAAGATAGGCACTAAGAGAATCCAAACCAACAGTCAATAATTATTTGCACTACTTTACAGGGTTTCTTTAAGTTTAAGTTTATTTATTAATGTCACAAGCAGGCTTACATTAACATTGGACTGAAGGTAGTGTGAAAATCGCCACACTCCAGTACCTGTTCAGGTACACTGAGGGAGAATTTAGCATGTCCAATGCACCTAACCTGCAATGTACTTATTTCAACTGAAGTTCCATCCTTCATATTTCATGTCTTTCAGACTGTGGCAGGAAACTGGAGGAAACCCACGCAGACACGGGGAGAATGTGCAGACTCTGCACATACAGTAACACAAGCCACAAATTGAACTAAGGTTCTTGGCGCTGTGAGGTAGAAGCACTAACCAATATGTCATTGTGCCACCCTGTTGTTGATGTTGATACAATGGGACACTTAAATTGCTGAATTCTAGGGTTTCTAGAAGCAACACTCAGGATAAGAAACCTGACCATTATCACTTTGATCATCCCGAGAGAATTGCCCAAGATCTGCCTGGTGTGACGTTCAGAAGGATCTGTATGAGCAGCCTAACTGCCTGCAATGGGAGAAGAATGATTGTGTGTGCAAATCAGTGACCTACACCAAGTACAAGTGCCAAATGGGAATGGCACCGAGAGAAGAGCGATCAATTACAGAGAAGGTTAAGCGAATAGTTAATTCATAAACATGTGTTTTGCCTGAAGACAGCTTATTGTATGCCTAAGCTACATCCTGAGTAGTTTTCTTGGGGGCTTTTATCAGTAATTGTTTGCCTTCCACTCTATGGAGCAGGGTAAGAAAGCAGGCCCCTAGCCTACGTTAGCTGGAATAGGAATTGAGCCTGTGCTGCGTGCATTATTCTGAACAACATGCTGGTCAAATACCAACAGAGAAAACCAGCCGCAGGTATTTAATAGAGGCATTCAAAATTGTGAAAAGTTTTGATAAAGTAAATAAGGAGAAAATATTTCCATTGGCAGGAAAGTCACTGAACGAGTCGTATAGATAGTTTTATTCACTCAGAGGATGTAGGCATCACTGGTGAAGTCAATATTTATAGCCTACTCCCAGTTGCTTTGAGAAGGTGGGGAGGTTTAAAGTAAAAGCAAAATACTGTGGATACTCAGATGAAGACTTACTTTGACTCAAAATGTTAACTCTGTTTCTCTCTACACAGATGCTGCCATACTGCTGAGATATTCCAGCACTTACTGGTTTCATTTCAGATTTCCACTACGCACAGACTTTTGCTTTTACTTCAATGTTGAATTCACCTCCAGGAATGCCTATCTTGAAGAAGCTCTGCCCTTCTTTCTGATCAGATTTCTGTTGGTCTCTTTCACTGCGTTTGCCTTCTTTGCTTTCCCTCCTGATTGTTGACAAGGTGCTTTGCAACCACATCTCCTTCCTTGGTGACTGCCTCTGGCTTCAATTTACTGAAGTTCCATCCTCCATATTTTAAATCCAGCCAGGATTATAGACATCTCCGTGTAACATCTCTCGGAATGCTGTTCTCACCACAGCCTAAGATCCACTCTCAGTGCCACGCATTGCCTCATGTTCACACCTGACCTCTCTTTCCAGCAGCATCCTGACTCATTCTATCTAAGAGTTGTCCTCTACAGTTTCATTCCCATATCTTTCACCTCATCCGACACTTCAGCGAAAAACTTTTCATTTTTTGTTCATGTGTTAAGGACCGCAAACTTCAACACTTTAAGTGTGGTCACGCCTCTCTGGCTCCTTTTCTCTGATCCCATCCCTTCTAATCCTACCTCTTGTCATGTATTCATGATATATCGCTGATGCTGAATAATCTATGCTGGCAAAGTGTTATCAACTTATACCCCCAGCAGAATGAATTTTGTTTTACACAACATTGAGTTCTTCTATCATCATCTTGTCTCCATGCTTGTTGTTTTGGGCAGGAGTGCTTCCCCCATCCTGCAGACCCTTTCACTCCTCTCCAGAATTCTCCCTTCACAGAGTTTAAGAGTAAGTGGGTAATGCTGGAGCTGTATGGAACACTGGTTAGGCCACAGCTGGAGTACTCTGTGCAGTTCTGGTCAACTCACTATAGGAAGGATATGGTTGCACTAGTGGGGAGGAGATTCACCGGCATTTGAGCTATAAGGAGGGCTTGGATAGGCTTGGATTGTTTTCTTTAGAGCAGAGAATGCTGAGGAGGCACATGATTGAAGTAGATAAGATTATGAGAGGTATGGACAGGGTGAATAGGAAGCAACTGTTCCCCTTATTGAGGGGTCAGCCCTGCGGAGGCATTGTTTTAGGGTAAGGGGCTGGAGATTCAGAGGGGATTTAAAAAGACATTTTTTCACTCAGAGGGTGCTGGGAATCTGGAATGCACAGTCTGGGAAAGTGGTGGAGGCCAAAAACCTTACAACTTGAAAAAGTATTTCGATATGCACTTGAAACATCATAGCATTCAAGGATATGGGACAAATGCTGGTATATAGGATTAGTGCAAATTTAGTGGTAGATATTTTCAGTGCACACTTGGTAGAATAAAGGGCCTTTTCTGTGTTGTTCAGCTTTATGACTCTATCACGCCATTGTTTCCATGACTGTCACTGACCTCACTCCTCTGGAGATCTTCCCTCCATTACCTCCCACCTCTGTTCCCCAATCTCCAACTGGGAATAGCCCACCTCTATTGCTTATTACCAGGGGATATAATATAAAATTGGAATGTTTTATAATGTTGTACAGGCATTGGTGAGACCACAGTTAGAGTACAGTTTTGTCTCCTCATTTAAGAAAGGACATAAATGATTCATGAGTAGTCCAGGGAAAGTTCACTTGACTGATACTTGGGGTGGGGGAATGGGGGGAGAGGTTATCGCATAAGGGAAGGCCAGACAAGATGGGCCTGTATCAACTGAAATTAATGCAAAATACTGTGGATGTTGGAAATCTGAAACAAAACAGAAACTACTAGAAAATCACAACAGATCTAGCAACATCTGTGGAGAGAGGGAAAAATAGTTAGCGTTTTGAATCCAGATGACTGTTCTGAGTTAAAGAGAGGGAACAAAGTAATGGATTTTATACTGTTAGCAAGGGGGTAGGCAGGTGAAGCAGAGTAGAAGGTCAGGGATAGGCGAAAGTTGGGAGAGATTGCAACAAAAATGTAAGGGCACAAGTCAAAGAGAATGTTAATGATAGTGCTGAAGGTGCCGATATATTGTCTTAAAGGTAAGACAGGTAAGACAAACTAGTAATAATAGGCATCCATTCGAATTTAGAAAACTGAGAGGTGACCTTATTGGAATATGTAAGATCCTGAGGGGACTTGACAAGGTAGATTCTGGAAGAATATTTCTCCTTGTGGAGAGACAAGAATTAGAGGACACATTTCAAAAAATAAGGGGTATCCCTTTAAGATGGAGATGAGGAGTTTTTTCCTATCAGAGGATTGAGTCTTTGCAATTTTCTTCCCAGGAGACTGGTGGAGGCAGGGTCATTAAATATCTTTAAGGCCGAGATAGATAGATTCTTGACTAACTAGGTGATCAAAAGTTATCAATGTAATGTTGAGGCTCCAATCAGAGCAGCCATGCTCTAAGTATGGGTGACACGGTGGCATTGTGGTTAGCACCGCTGCCTCACAGGTTCAATTCTGGCCTTAGGTCCCTGTTTGTATGGAGTTTGCACTTTCTCCCATGTCTGCTTGGGTTTCCTCCAGGTGCTCTGGTTTCTTCCCATAATCCGAAGATGTGTGGGTTAGATTGATTGGCCATGCTAAATTGACCCTAGCGTCAGGCAGACTAGCAAAGTAAATATGTGGAGTTATGAGAATAGGACCTCATTCTGGCACCTGTTTGGATACACTGAGGGGGAATTTAGTATGGCCAACACACCTCGCCAGCATTTTTGGACTGTGGAAGGAAACTGGAGCACCTGAAAGAAACACATGCAGACATGGGGTGAACATGCAAATTCAACTTATTTGTTCCTGTCCTGTGTTTTTTTTTCTCCTCTTCTCACCAACATCCATCATTCATCTAATGCCCTATGCCATGTCGACAATTTCTAGATCCCTAGTTGCCTCCTCTTCACTATAGATCTCCAATCTCTCTACACTGTCATCCCTCACCAGGATGATCTGAAGGCTCACCGCTTCTTCCTTGAGCAGAGACCTAAGCTGTCTCCATTCACCATCACCTTCCACCACCTATCTGAATCTATGAGATTTAAGTTAATTGGCAAAAGAACCAAAGGTGAGAGGAAGAGAGATCTTTTTACACAACAATTTGTTATGATCTGGAATGCTCTGCCTGAAAGCATGGCTGACACAGATTCAACTGTAACTTTTGAAAGGGAATTAGATATATAATTGAGGGGGGTGGGGGGTTAATTTTGCTATGGGCTATGGGCCACTACAGGGGATTGGGACTAATTGGATAGTTTGTTCAAAGACCTGATATAAATAGGATCAGTTGAATGACTCTGTGCTGTATATGTGCACACTCCATTTGTTCCCCCTTTCCCGGAAGGATAGGCTTTAGTTAGTCAATAGGCAGCTGCTAGACACAGGTAAGGGCCTTTCCTTGGCAGGTAACAGGTATTAGGAATTCTTCATGGATGGTGCCATTAGCAGCACAACTAACCATAAGGTATGTAGAGTGTATGGCATGCCCACTGGATAGAGGCACCATTAACAAAGGCCCTTCCAGACAGAGGTGTGGAGTTTTAGCAACAGTGATATGCCTTTCTGCAATTCTGCAATCTGCCTTTCCACCATTAAACACAGAAGAAACAATAAAACTGTGGCAAGCCAATATTAAATAAATCCAAAAGTTCATGCAAGGCTTCAGACTGAAAAAAAAATGATTCACCAAATTCCCAGTTGCAATCCAAAATTATGCTGTTACGGAAAGAAGTATTTATCGTTTTATTATGTCTCACCATGATCTAGAAGCCCATTTTATCAGTACTTTACGATCAGAATAGAACAGATCCTGGGAACAAAACTGATCTTTGGCAATAATATAAAATGAGTGAAGACAAAGGAAGGTAATGCTCGGTGCACTGTAAAGCAGGCTGTCAATATGCTATCAGACATTTCACACCATCACTGAAGGCCAGTTTCATCTGTGTTGTCTCATTTTAATCTCTTCCTTTAATTAGTTGGATACTGCCATCATCTTTTATACAGTATAGTGGTAATAAATGATCCAGTCTCCAAATTTCAAATATCTTTTTTGAATAAAAATGATCAAAAATGGCAAAGTTTTTAAAATATATTGTTTGAAAACTGGGAGTGAATATCATTAAGGTAAGGCAGCTTTCTTACAAAAAAGGTTTGCTGATAATAATTCAGAATGAATTTCTGAAACCCCATCCGATTGTTACCAAATAGCTTTTGTTAAAATTCTTTTATCTGTTTAACCATCGTGGAGGCTTAGCTGCTGTGAGTCCAGAGGGAAAACTGCTCGCAATTTGGCATTAAATCTACACCAAGCTGAAAGTTCCTCTTTGAAAGTCCACAAGATTAATTGGTACATGGGGTGAAGAAATTCACACTGGCCCAGCATGGGATGGGTCTTCTGAGGTTGGGGTTAAAGATACGTTGTTCCGGCATGAATGTGCGCTGCAGCTAACTCATGCTGTGCCTACCTAGGAATATTTGCTCATTCTTCCAATGAATGAATAGGAGAATTGTTCTATCCTCCAATGCTTACATCTTTTAATAAGCACAATGTCTATTTCATTTAGAAACAAAAATCAACAGTGATGGAAATATTAAGCGCACTGAAATATTTGCAACAAAACATTTACAACAAAGTAGTTTTGAAATAAGAAAATGGATATAATGGGACAGAGTGTAAGTTAATTCCTTCCAAATAGGTTGTTGATCATACAAGAAATTTAGGTTAATTTTTATTGTTGGATTGGGTATTGGTCATGTTAAGGGCACAGGTTAGTATTTCTGAGCATGATAGTGCTTTCCCCTGGATTGATATGTGTTTTGCTGACAGGACCAAGGATTTACCCATGACTGTATTGTCAACGCTACTGGAGTTTTTGAGGGAGAGAGCTAGAAAACAAGGCAATGTTCTTGTGCAGCTATTGTAGCTGATTCAAGAGCAGCCTAGCCTTAGTGCGGGGGAGGCTATGATTAATATTTAATATGGAAGTATCTAAAAAGAAGGAAATGATATTAAAATCTTTATGAAATTTAACACAACCAGATGGGATTCAATCATAAATGTGCTTAAAATTCTTGTGAAGTGTTTATTTACCTGGAGTCACTGTCAGCATTAGCAATAGAGAATGCCATATTTTACACAGAACATAGAACACTACAGCACAAATAGGCCCTTCGGCCCACAAGTTGAGCAGATCATATCCCTACCTACCAGGACTATCTATAACCCTCAATCCCATTAAATCGCATGTACTCATCCAGAAGTCTCTTAAAAGACCCCAGCGAGTTTGCCTCCACCACCGACGGCAGCTGATTCCACTCATTCACGACCCTCTGAGTGAAAAACTTACCCCTGACACCTCCTCTGTAAATATTATAAATATATTAGAAAGGAGTGCCCCTTTTTTCCATTTTAGGTTCACCAATCTTGAAAACTAAGAATTAAAGTGTTAAAAAAAGCAGAAAAGGTGATTTGGGTCCCTTTTAGTATTAAGAACATAAATATGTGCTTTAAAAATACCTTTGAAATAAGAATGAGATATAAAGCCATAGAAGTTAATTGCTTCCAACGTGGGCTTTTTGATCATACAATCATACAGAGCAAAAATGTAAAAGATAGAAGAATTATAATAGATCATCATAGTGACCCATTTTGTTTTAAAACAGTAATTTTGATGGGGAATGTGGTGGAGGGATTTTAACTTGCAAAAATGTGTGGGTTTGATTCAGGTGGAATGTAAAAATATAAACACTCCCAATCCTGAACATTGCCTGCAATCAACCCATCCACTTGCAGTTTAAACGGAGGTTGGTCGGAAGGTTGGGTGTGGTTGGCAGGCAACCAACTCATTTCCAGGAGGCCAACAGGCAATTTAAATATTATGCTGAGACTTTGTGCCTCATTATTTTAAACAATTTTAAATTTGAACTCTATTGAAATGTCATGGTCCTCCAGATGCTCTGGTTTCCTCTACTATCTTCAGGCAACTATCCTTCATTTTTGTATTAAGAAACTGTGTTTCTAGGCCAGAAGGGCAGAATAAGGAGACGTGCAAAAAATGGATCTCAAGTGGGGTCCTGCTCTCTCTCTCTCTATCTCTTTCCATCCATCCTGTAAACTTGAGTCCTGCCTGTTATTTGATCAACTGTATGTTGTGGATAATGTTTAAAAACTAACACAGCAGCTGCTGCTTCCAGTAGACATGATCCGTCAGCATCTTTAAATTGTACCAACTCTGAATTTGGAAAGTCACTGGGCCCATCCTGAAACCATCCAAGACATTAAACTACCCGACTGTCCTTTTTCTTGGGACTTTTAAACTGTTTAACCTAACTTCCCCTTTGTAAATTGCATGAACCTCCATGTGTGTGTCCAAGCTGCCTTCTTTATGATCGCCTCTCATCAACTGACCAGCAGAATAGACCAGGGTGGATGTGGTGAATTTGAATTGACAGTTCAACATACCTTATCCATCATTGTGATGACTTACATCCTCTACATAAATTCGTGACTCCCACACTACAGGATATAGTCCTTGTTCCAGCAAAAAAAATGGTATGTTTGAACTCAGTATGAATCATGTTCCACGGGTAGAATTGAAATTTATCAGAAATGGTGGTGGAATTTCCAGATTCAGGTCCTCTCCACTATTTTTAAATGTTCATGGATTCTCTATTGCTCCATAAAATCTGGTCCAATGTTCATAGAATTGCTACAGTGCAGAAGAAGGCCATTCCAGGTGTTTGCAAGTGTTTGTGAGAGTCAGTGATTTTTATTTAGATCAGTTGTTAAGTAAAATAAATACTATTTTCTTTTCTTAAACACTCAATGGATTGGTAAGCATATTCTCTTTTCAAAAAAAAAAATCCCTTGTGGTCAATCAAGGAAGAAAAGAGACATTCAGCCATTTCCCAGCTGATCAGAGCACAATGCTCAAGGAGTCAAATGCAACAGTTGTTTTTACCCTATCTCTGACTTTGCCAATGCTCCCTTTTACAATTGTAGCATCTTGTTCCTGGGTTGGGAATTTTCTTGGATTTGTTCTTATATTACCACCCAAATCTCATGCATGTGGTGAAAACTGTAAATGGGATTCACATAACACTTCTGGCAAAGTTTTGTTGTTGGAGTGGGAGCTGGCTCTGAGTAAATTCTTGTCCTATCATAACCCTAGATCTTGCCATTTCTCTATCTCTCCCTACTCCTTTAAGGCATCCTTAAAACATCTTTGGCCAAGTTTTTTGTGTCTGATTATATGCCTATGTAGAACTTGGTGACATATTATTATACTAAAGTTGATCTAAAATTCTAACATCTTCCCTGAATTGCACATTGGCCCAACCAATGTTTTGTACAAATTCCACACACGTTCCTTGATTATTCAATGCCTCTATATTTAAATCTCAGAAATCCATGCTCCTTTCCCTAAAAGCAAATCAGGGCTGGAGCCCATTCCTTCAGTGTATACTTTTAACGCGAATGAAGGCATTGTGTCTGAAAAATCAGGTACTAAACCACCTGTTGTGTATTTCCAGCATTGCTGTGATTTGATTTTTTAAACAGTCAAAGCCCCAGAATTTAAGCAACAAATTTCACAATCTGAGGGAAGGTGTTGGGAATGGGCTTCGATTCCAGTGGAGAGGCTGGATTTTATGGTCAAGCCCACATTTATCAGGTTTTGGCCTCATTTTGCATGCATTTTTGTGAAGATGGGAAAACATTGAGTGGTATGGATGAACTCTGTGGCCACATCTGGAGGCTGAAATAGGAATTCAGTTCCATTTGCCCTGGATAAACCCAACAAGGTATATGCCTTCTGAGAGCACGTGTAGATCTAATCCTAGTTTTACTTTACCGTCCTATCAAAGCTCAAAACAAAATCCATCCTTACAAAATTGTCTCTCAATTCTTTGAGGGGGAATAAAATTAAATAAATGGATGCTTTATTTCAGTCCACCTTGGACTTGCTCCTATTGGATTGGCAGGGTAGTAGGCCATTCATTTCTTCATCAGGGCAGTCATTCCTTTTGCATCTCGTTAGGTGTTGGTGCCCATCCCAATTTTTTAAAACCTGTGGTTACCTAGAAGTTAGGATGGAGTTAGCACAGAGCAATGCGATGGGTATAACTCCCACTGCACTTCTGAGCTCTTAAATGCCGTTAGGGAGTTCTGCTCTTTTATCTCATGGTGGTACAGTGTTTATAACTGCTGTCTCAAGATGCCAGGGACCTGGGTTTGATTTAGGCCTTGGGTGACTGCCTGTGTAGAATTTGCATGTTCTCCCTGTATCTGCTTGGGTATCCTCCCACAGTCCAAAGATGTGCAGGTTAGGTGGATTGTACAAAATTGCCCCTTAGTGTCTCAAAATGTGTAGGTTAGGTGGACTAGCGGGGATGGGTTGACCTCTGTAAGATGCTCTAACAAAGCGTCGGTGCTGACTTGATGGGCCCAATAGCCTCTTTCTGCACTGTAGGGATTTTATGATTTATTGGGGCTTAATACACATACACAGATTAAAGGTCAACGACAACATTGATTTTCACATTAACCATATATTAGTTGTATGTGGTTAAGTTTTAAGTTTATTTATTAGTATCATAAGTAGGCTTACATTAACACTGCAATGAAGTTACTGTGAAAATCCCCTAATTGCCACATTCCAGTGCATGTTCAGGTACACTGAAGGAGAATTTAGCATGGCCAATGCACCTAACCAGCACGTATTACAGACTGTGGGAGGAAACTGGACCAACCAGAGGAAACACATGCAGACACGGGGAGAAGGTGCAGACTTCACATAGACAGTGACCCAAGCTGAGAATCAAACTTGGCACTGTGAGGCAGCAGCGCTAATCACTGTGCTGCCCATAGTTTGTTCTTAATGTTATCTGAAAAGGACTCCACTGTAGTATTTACTTGAGTTGCTGTGGTACTAGGAGATGTCTGTTCTCAGAAATTCCAGGTATTCAAATAATCATGCACAATGGAATAATAATACATCATAATTCATATGGTGAATCTGAAGCTTGTGTTGAATTAGCAGTTTGTACTGGTTTAATTGGTGTAAGGTAGTAAATCCACAGATTCCCAAGATTACAGAGTGAAACAGTGACAGATGTCTCTGCATCTATTACCTTTAATTAGGGGTGTCTGGCAGCTCAGCCTGAGCTGGTGTGAACTGGATTTTTCAAAAGGTTTGTCTCTCACTAGTGACTTTCATCTCTCCTTGTATTAATTACTGGAGAACAGGCCAAGTGTTATTCAGGAATATAATTTGACACAACAGTTTAACTTTGCTTAATTGCTTTTACTTTGTCCAATATTAAATTAAAATTAAAAACGCTAACTTTTATAGGAAGGTACTGCATAGTGGGACCAGAAGTAAATAATTATATCTTGTAGTGAGGTGTATGAGGTCCACTAACCTAAATAATTATTGAGCACCTCCCAAGCAGAGTAGGCTATGTTCAACAGGTACTGGGCAGTGCCAATAAATAGGTTGGACTAAAACCTGGTGTTGTCAGACTTTTTACTGTGTTTACACCAGTCCAACGCTGGCATACCCACATCAGTGCCAAGGGAGCAGGGCTCATGGGAATAGGGGCCTCTGTGGATAGGAAATCGGTGGGGATGGGGATTCCTACTGCCCCTCTGCATTGGAATCAGTGACAGAGAGGGAATAACACTTGGTCTGCCGGGGGTTGGGACTGCAGGGTTGGGGGGATGAGGTCTGCAGGGATCAGAGCTAGCACAGTAAAAAGTCTGACAACACCAGGTTTAAGTCCAACCGATTTATTTGATAGTAAATTCACTAGCTTTCGAGGTTACCCTCTTCGTCAGGTGAGCTGCCAGTGGGGAGTGGCTGGGGAGGGTGTGTGGGGAGATCAGGAGATAGGGACAGTTGGAGAGGGGGGAGAAGGAAATCAAGGCAGGCAGAGGGCGGGGAGGGGGGTTGTCGAGGCTGGCCCGGACACTTCCAGGGGAGCCAGCAATCAGACCGGATGAGATTCAGAGGAGCAGCTGTGGGGGTATTATTGTGCTAGCCAGCGATCAAGTTGGCCAGCGATTGGGAGGCCAACAGTGTGGGGCTACTGTGCATGCGCCGACCTCAGAGCTGACAGATCGATGCATGTGCAGTGCCCACTCAGTGCTCTGCTGCCAGCCTCTCCAACAGGAGTAGGACACCCCCCCGTCCCCCGATTTTTTGCGTGAATCGTGTTAGTGCACTCTGCAGTGCACTAACACGAGTATGGAGTGTGGGAGATTCATTTTGAAACTCCTGCTGAAAAAAAAAGCGAGATTTACTCCAGTTTTTTAATGAATTCAACACATAATTTCTTTGGGAGAATCGCTCCCAATATCTTTCCTTGAATAAGGGAACCAAAACTGCTTATGGTACTCCAGATATGGTCTCATCAGTAGCTTGTACAGTTGCAGCATGACGTCCCTACTCTTTCCTCCAACCCTTTGAAATGAGGGCCAATATTCCATTAGCGTTCCTGACTACTTGTTGCACCTATCTTTCTTTGTTTCATGCGCAAGTACCCCCAAGTCCCATTGTGTTGCAGCTTTCTGCAGTTTATATTGATTTAAATAATACTCTGTTCTTTTGTTCTCCCTTCCAAAATGAACAAGTTCACACTTTCTCACATCATACTCCATTTGCCAATCTACATCTCTTTGTAAACTGTTGGTATCTCTCTCGCAACTTGTCTTTCCACCTATTATTACATCATCTGCAAATTTGGCTACAGCATATTCACTTCCTTCCTCCAAGTTCTTAATTTACATTATAAACAGTCCCAGCACTGATCCTGTGGAATCCCAAAATGGTTACAAGTCATCAACCTGAAAAAACACCCCTTATCCCCATTCACTGTATCCTAGCCATTAGCTAATTTTCTATCCATGCTGATATATCACCTCCAACACTATGGGTTTTTAGCTTAAGGCTTAACGTTTTGTGAAGTACATTGTTGAAGCAAGCTATCCTTGCTCCTGTACTCCATTCATCTTGCAACGAAGGTCAAAATACCATTTGCCTTCTTGACTGCTTGCTATACATTCTTGCTATACATTCAGTGACTGGTATACAAGGACATCCAGGTCCCTTTGTACATCAACGTTTCTCATTCAATCACCATTTAAATAATACTCTGCCATTCTGTATCTCCATCTGAAGTGGCCAACTTCACATTTATCCATGTTATACTGTATCTGCCATGTAGTTGCTCATTCACTTAACTTGTCTAAATCACCTTGAAGCCTCTTAGCGTCCTCCTCACCACTCACATTCCCACCAAGTTTTGTATCATTTGCAAACCTTGAAATAGTACTTTTGGTTCCCTTATTCAAATGATTGATGTATATTGTGAATAGCTGCGGCCCAAGCACTGATCCCTGAAGAACCCCACAAGTAACCTGAAAAAGATCCATTTAATCCTACTTTGTTTCCTATCTGCCGACCAATTCTCAATCCGTGCCAATATATTGCTTCCAACCCCATGCGCTTTAATTTTGCACACAAACCTCTTATGTGGGGCTTTATCAAAAGCTTTCTGAAAATCCAAATGTCCCACATCCATGCTTCTTTATTCTATTAGTTACATCCTCAAAAACTCCAGTCAGTTTATCAAACACAACTCTCTTTCATAAATCTATGCTGACTTTGTCTAATCTCATTGATGTTTTTTGCATGTCTTATTTTCATATCCTCTCTAATAGACTCAGGCATTGTTCCTACTACTGATGGTAGGCTAACTGGAATATAATTCTCTTTTTATAGGATGAAAGACAGAATCCATCTGGTGACAGTTAAAAAGAAATAGAGTATAATCATGCTACTGTGGATACTCTACAGTTCTCCAAACAGTAAGAAATAGCCAGACAAGCAAAATTGCAGGGAAGTCATAGAGTTATGTAAGAACCAAAGAATGATGATATTTGGGAGACATTAATTACCCAATCATTCATTGGGATACTGTTAGAATAAAGGTTAAGGAGGTGGAGGAATTTCTAAATTGTGTTCAGGAAAACATTCTTTACCAGTAAGATTACAGTTCATTACAGTTGGAAGGATGCATTTTTGGATCTAATGCTAGGGAACTAGATGGCTAGGTGGACCAGTTGTCTGTAAACTTAGATAATAGTGATCATTATGTCATAATGCTTAGATTAGCAATGGAGAATCTCCCTGCTTAGAACAATGTATTTCTCTAAGAAACTGTCCCAAATATACTCAGCAAACTCATCCTCAAGCCTACCTTTGACAATTTGATTCATCCAATCCCATGAAGATTAAAATTACCAACAATTATTATAGTCCCTTTCTTAAAAGACCACTTTATTCCTTGACGTATATTCAGTCCTACAGCATTGATAATGTTAGAAGTATAAACCACTCCAACCAATGACTTCTTTTCTTAACGATGGGATATCTTCAACAAAACTGATTCTATTGCTGGAATTTTACCTGCTTGAAGCTTGTAAGATCTTGCCCGAGGCCAACGGACAATTCCATTCTGTTTGCTTCACCCACATGATTCTGGGGCAGCCGAAGTGGTAAAATTCCCGCATACACTTTGATCCTTTGAACCAAAATAATTTCTCACTATTGCACTGATAACATCCTTTATACTTCATTTACCATTCTTTCTGGCCATTTGAAAAGTCAAATACCTTTGAATGTTCAGGTCCCAGCCTTGGTCATGTAATAACTACATCTCTGTAATTACTTTGTGTAGTTTATTTTTTAGTGTCACAAGTAGGTTGATATTAACACTGCAATGAAGCTACTGTGATAATCCCCTGGTTGCCACACATCGGCGCCTGATCGGATACACTGAGGGAGAATTTAGCATGGTCAATGCACCTAATCAGCACGTCTTTTGGACTGTGGAAGGAAACCGCAGCACCCAGAGGAAACACAGATATGGGGAGAACAAGCTGTCTCCGCAACAGACAGTCATCCAAGCAAGGAATCAAATTCAGTGCTGACTACTGTGCCACCATGCCGCCCTTTATTTCTATTTATGTCATCAATTCATCCATCTTGTTCCGAATGCTGTGGGATTCAAATAAAGAGTTAATAATTCTGTCTTTTTCCTTTGTATTTCCAACTCTGGCCTTATTTGCTGGTGCATTTTTATATTTATATGTGCCTTTCTGGCAGTCTGGTTGCGATTGCCTCGTGTTTCTGTCCTGCATTATTACCTTGTCTTTTTTCTTCAAATTTCCTAGTCTCTGCTCAAATTAACCTTCCTTCCATTATTTGTTTAAAGAACTCTCTACTGTCCTAGCTATCTTATTTGGCTGGATACTGTTCCAGCAAAATTCAGGTGAAAATTGTCCAAACAGTTTAATGCATGTACCAGTGCCCCATGAATTAATCCCCACATCTCTCACACCAAGCTTTGAACCATCCATTCCTCTCCCCGATCTTACTTAACCTATGCCAATTTGCTTCTAGCTCAGGTAGTAATCCATAGATTATTACTTTTGTGATTGTGCCTTTCAATTCAGTTCTCATATTTGCTTGTTAGTGCCTCTTTCCTAGCCCTTCTTGTGTTGTCAATACCCACATGACAATTTAATTCTTCCCCATTCACAGGTTTATCTCCAGCCCTGAGGAGATGTTCTCAAACCCGGCACCAGGCAAACACTGGTAGTCATGATGTGGAGATGCCAGTGTTGGATTGGGGTAAACACAGTAAGAAGTCTCACAACACCAGGTTGAAGTCTAACAGGTTTATTTGGTAGTAAACACCACTAGCTTTCGGAATGCTGTTCCTTCATCAGGTAAGTGGAGAGTTCTGATCACAAACAGGGCATATAAAGGCACATACAGTTTACAGAATACTGATTAGAATGCAAGTCTTTACAGCTAATCTGCTACACAAGTCTTAAAGGTGCAGACAATGTGAGTGGGGATAGTATTAAGCATGGGTTAGAGAGATGTGTATTGTCTCCAGACAGGACAGTAAGTGAGATGTTGCAAGTTCAGGCAAGTCATGAGGGTTACAGGTATTGTGACATGAACTCAAGATCCCGGCTGAGGCCATCCTCATGTGTGCAGAACTTGGCTATCAGTTTCTGCTCAGTGACTCTGCGCTGTCGTAAGTCATGAAGGCCGCCTTGGAGAACGTTTATCCGAAGATCAGAGGCCGAATGCCCGTGACCACTGAAATGTTCACCAACAGGAAGGGAACAGTCTTGCCTGGTGATTGTCGAGTGGTGTTTATTCATCTGTTGTCGTAGCGTCTGCATGGTGATGCTATGAAGGAACAGCTTTCTGAAAGCTAGTGGCATTTGCTACCAAATAAACCTGTTGGACTTTAACCTGGTGTTTTGAGACTTCTTACCAGGCAAACAACACAGTCTTCAGGAGTCTTGTTCTTGGCAGCAGGGGATAGTATCTGTAACTATATAATCCCCTACCAATATGTTCCTTTTAACTTCCTCAACTCAAATGGCCCTCTATCCCATGGTGCCATGGCAGTTTGCTTAGAGCTTATTCTCGTGCACACAAGTTGCAAGAACCTTGAATCTATTGGATAAGTGCGAGGGCAAAGGCTCTTTTATTGCTATCTTCTGGGTTCCCCTTGCTGCCTCACCTGCAGTCACACCTTGCAATCCCTAACCATGGACCAAATCTGAAGTATCTAATCTAAGGAGTGTGACTAGCCCCTCGCAAAACAAAGGGTTCCGATACATTTCAGCTCAGACTCCAGCTCATCAACTCTGAGCCAAAGCCCTTCAAGCTGCAGACACTGCAAATTTGCTAGCTGTGGATCACACAGCTATCCACCAGCTCCCACATGTTACAGCTGTAACAGATGCACCAACCAGTCTTTATTTGTAATCAGGCCCATCAAAGTTTTCATCTGAGCCTTCTATAGCAGAACCTGTATGGTGCATCACCTTCCCTGAACTGGAGTCTGCACCATCCGTGTCCCTGCACTTCTACAGGGTGCTCATGTCCAGTTGCTCATTATGTGTAAATTCCACCTTTCTGCTATGCTCTAAAACATCTGAGTTGATGGCTGCAGTGATTATCCACTGTCACTCTCTTCTTGGTCTTCTTCTATAGCCCAGATAGCATCTGAAATTGGGTATCTAAGACGATAAAGGATCAGGTTGTGATGAGAAAAAGAGGAAAAGTAACAGGTTTATTCCAGTCCATAGCTTGCATGTCAGAAGAGATTCTGGGATGAGGGAATAGTGTGATAGGAGAAAGAGGATTAGGTATGGGGCTATTGCCATCTTGAATAGATTCAGACTCAGCTCTGGCCAAGGCATTAACAATGGCTCTTCCCACAATGACTACACTTCCCCCTTGGGGGATTGAACATACAGGTGTTACTTTCCCGTTCTAGGTTAGTTTCTGCCTATGGCTGTGCACCATCTTCTCATGCAAGAGCAAAGAGAGGGAAACTAAACATTTGGTTATTCCTCAGATCTACTGTGTTTCTACCCAGTTGAGTGATATTTAGTAATTGTGATATGAAAGTGGAAGGAACTTCTTAGGCTTGCCATGTAGCACACCACATGAACATTGCGGGTATATACAGAAGCTGCCATAGAAATTCTGCTCTATTTGCTGCTGAAAAGTGATATGTCTTCTTCAAGCAGGTGCAGATCCTGTTCTGGGATTTAATAAGGCTCTACGAAAGTTCAAAGCAAAATTGACCAATTACCATTACCAAAATTGCTTCTCCATTCCTGGAAGGGAATGAAAATAAAAATTCTGGACACCCACCTTTAATCAAATTCGGACTTTGGGCCCACCTCTCAGCTCAGCAATGTGCCCCTCTGAGATCCCACTGCCTCGTCAGGAAAACTGCTTCTGCTGTATCTCTACATATGTGGGTGTCCCTCAAAATATTTAAATGCTGTTTTTACCTGGAAGTTGTATGGGAGCAAAGTGGTGGGTAGAAGCCCTAATCTGCTGTAATTTGCAGTCCTCAAATTGTGCTGTTTCTATTGATTTACTGGGGCTGATGATTAGGACGAATGGGTTAATGCACATACTAAGAATAGATTGCGGAGTATTGTCATAGCATTGACTCTCACATTAACTTTGTATGTTGGTGAATACATTGTTCTTAAGGTTATCTGAAAAAAAGTCCACTTCATTTTTCTTTTGTGTCACCCTCATTCTGAGAAATATACCATTCATCTGTTCTGAGCAGTTTTAGTTAATCATAGAATCATATCTCCGTGTTTACTGAAGGAATAATAATTCATATGGTGAATTCTAAACTTGTGTTGACTTAGCAGTTTGTACTGGTTTAATTGGTGTGAGGTAGTAAATCCACAGCTTCCCAAGATTACAGTGTGAAACAGTGACAGATGTCTCTGCATCTATCACCTTTAATTAGGGGTGTCTGGCAGCTCAGCCTGAGCTGGTGTGAACTGGATTTTTCAAAAGGTTTGTTTCTTACTAATGACTTTCATCTCTACTTGTATTAAATACTGGAGAACAGGCCAAGTGTTAATCAGGAATGATTGAATGATATGCATTGGTGTAAGGGTTGTAAGACTGTTTATGACTCAGTTTCGTTCTCAGTTCAGATAGGCATCTGTGAAAATAACACTATTTTCTCTTACAATGTACTATGACAAAATATTTCGATTTTGCTTAACAGTTTTTTTATTAAAGAAGGAATTTGAAGGACTGATTTTACAGTGCATTGTACTGTACATTAAAGAACATTGCATTGGTGGGTGTGAAGTATATAATTACACTGTGTGCTCTAAGCACATGGAGTGGTCTTTGGGGAGGTATATGAAGGTATTATTCATTTAAATTATTGTTGAGTAGTCCCGTAATAGAATAGCCTAGATGCAGATCAGGCTAAATTCAAATTAGGCTATGTTGATTAACCAATTTTCAGTTTGGCATAATTCAGGGAACATGTGATCAAAAAGGAAGATCCAATTGAATCTGAGTATCACTGGGGCCATTTACTCTTCTGTTAACATCAATAGTCAGAATGAAATATAGGCATAGGTAGCTAATGACATCCTGGCAAATATGAGGCTTCTTAATATGGCAATTCCCATGCTGTTTACTTACAATTAATAAATATACAAATTATATTGTAACTACCAATGCTGGCCACCTTGGGATCTTTCACTCATGTTCACAGTGCTATTTATATATATAGATAGTTGTTGTATTCCTGTTGAATACAGAATAATTTATTTGTTTTTTGTGTTAGATATTTCCATGATCATATGCAAAGTAGCTCAAAAGCATCATTGCTAATAATATTGCATTTGCATTTCATAGCAAAAAAGGTCTTATGTCTGATATCTATCTCTTCCTATGCTCAACTGTGTGCACGTAATTGGCTCCTATCCTGGAGTTTAACCATCTTGATTTCTATAGCTCCTCTGTTCTCTCTTTTCATCCAGCCTTGTCCTTTTCATCTTTCCCTACTGCAACACCAAACCTTCCTCAGATCCTCTCCATGTTTGTCACATATTATGAACTACTTTCTTTTCCTGCTGTTTTCCCAAAGTCGAGATCCTCTTGAGCAAGCCCATAGTCTTGCTGCCCCTCCTATAGTATTTTCCATCGTGTCCATTGTGTCACTTGCCACATTTTCCTTCAACAATCTTCAGGTCTGTGTTGTTGTTTACCTCTAATCACCAAACTGATGTTCCCTCCTTCAGTTATCCTATTCGTAGGTAGCCTTCAACCTTTCTTTTCAAATCTTCATTGTGCTCTACTCTCCCAATATCCTATTGTTTGTCTCACAAAGATGTCCTCCCACTTATGTTTCCTTAACCTCTGCTCTTTGGTGATTTCAAGCAAAAGTTAAACTCCCCTAGACACCACCCTGCCATCAGACCCCTCTGCTCTTTTATCCTCATTCATTCTCACCTGTAAACCTCCTAGCCACAGCCAAAACCACCTCTCATCCATCCCATCTCTCTTAGCCTTTCCACTTTAAAAATCTCAATCAGTGAGTGGATTACCTCTGATCACTTCCTTAATTCTATTATCATCTACACCCTCTTACCTTCCTCTAACCCACAAGGTAGGGCGGCATGGTAGTACAGTGGTTAGAACTGCTGTGCCAGGGACCTGGATTCAATTCCCAGCTTGGGTCACTGTCTGTGTGGAGTTTGCACATTTTCCCTGTGTCTGTGTGGGTTTCCTTCAGGTACACCAGTTTCCTCCCACAGTCCAAATATGTGCGGGTTAGATTGATTGGCCATGCTAAAATTGCCCCTTAGTGTCCTGAGATGCATAGGTTAGAGGGATTAGTGGGTAAAATATGTAGGGATATGGGGGTAAGGCCTGGGTGGGATTGTGGTCAGTGCGGATTCGATGGGCTGAATGGCCTCTTTCTGCACTGTAGGGTTTCTATGATTCTATGAACCCCAAAACCATTGCTATTACTACTCCTTACTAATCTACTGTCACACTCTAACTATCACTCCATCTGTTAAGATGACCTAAAAAACCACTGAAACATCTTTGTCCAACATTATGAATGATACTCTCTGCAATCATAATCATAATGCATTATCTCTTCTTTTCCTCCTTGACTGTTTCATGGTATTCAATGTAACGACTTCACCATCCGACACACAATCCTTTCTTGATTGTAGAACTGGACTCGTATTTCCCCTTCAACCTAATGATAGAGACTGTTGGCAGAAGACTCTGGGAATGCTGAACTGAGCTAACACTGTAACTGATAGGACAAGGCATGTGAAGATGCATTTACTAATCTTGATCACTTGTGTCAGGTAATTGAACTTCATTCAACACTAGATCCTTGGGCTAAACTTCTGACATTGACCTCCATGGTTATCCATTGCCACCTCATCTGCAGAGTCTGCTACCACCTCTCCTCCATACCAATGTGGATACAAAACATCTTGGTTTTGTCCCACCCCCTGCACCAAGACCTCTACTGCAATGTCTAATAACCTAGGTGCTCCTGTTTTCCCATGTTCAGCCACTCTTTACTCTTTCCAGAGGAGATTCAGTTGCAGGACAATTTCCAGCACCTGCCCCAGCCACAACGTAACTTCCTTATGAGAGGCATAAACTGGCTTTATGTAATACAGATTATAAGATTATAAGAAAAATGGTTCGGCACAGCCAAGAAGAGCCAAAAGGCCTGTTTCTGTGCTGTAATGTTCTATGCTTCTATTAGGTTAGGACTTTATTCCCTGGAGCTTAGAAGAATGAGGGGAGATTTGACAGAGGCGTATAAAATTATGGTGGGTGTAAATAGAATGAATGTAAGCAGGCTTTTTCCATTGAGGCTAGGGGAGAAAAAAACTAGAGGACATGGGTTAAGGGTGAAGGGGGAAAAGTTTAAAGGGAATATTAGGTGGGGGGAGGTTCTTTATCCAGAGAGTGGTGGGAGTGTGGAATGAGCTGCCAGATGAAGTGGTAAATGTGGGCTCACTTTTAACATTTAAGAAAAGCTTGGACAGGTACATGGATGAGAGGGGTGTGGAGGGATATGCTCCAGGTGCAGGTCAGTGGGACTAGGCAAAAAAATGGTTCGGCACAGACAAGAAGGGCCAAAAGGCCTGTCTCTGCTGTAATGTTCTACGGTTCTTCTATGGTTCTAAGATCATGATCTCTCAGCTGATGTGTGCAGCAAATGAACAGCAAATGAACAGTACTGATTGCATGAAGGAAATATCACAATGAGCAGACAGAATCAAGTTGTTGTGTTGCCTGCATTACACTGAATGGCATCAGTTAATAATGCATTGCAATTTTCAGGGGATATCTAATTCAACTCCCCACATTCTATCATGGAAAATAACAAAATATTTCCTGGTAAACCTTTAAGTCTACTGGACTGCTGTTTACTAGTGCTGCACGGATTTCTAGGATTAAAAATTTCTTGAAGTCCAGTTTAGGATCCAAAAGTGGAAATGTGTCCAAAATGCTCTCAGTGAGAAGCTTATGGTTAGCCTGAATTTGGTATTTGTGTAACATCTCAATAATTTGAGTGATTGTCAGTGCCTCATATGACTCTACCAGTATTAAATATTCCAAGGCACTTGACATTTAGAGGAAATAAGTAGCATGGGAAAGGAATCATGCAGCCTTGACAATAAAGGAAGGGATGAAGACAGAGAAAGAGATCTGGTGCTGATTATAAGATTATAGGGTGGGATTCTCTGGTCGTTCACTGGTGGTGGGATTCTCTGTTCCTATTAGTAGTGCACCCCCAGCAGGTATCCTGGCAGCGTGGGGTGGCTTCAGTAGGAAATCCCATTGACAGAACCAGAGAATCCCACTGCCAGCAAACAGCACAATGCTTCCTTTTGCCAAGAAACATGTAGCTGGGAGGCCAAAGAATCCAGCTCATAGAATTTCTTGGATAGAGCTAAGATACAATAAAGGACAAAAATACTGGTAGGACTAGTTTATAGGCCTCCTAACAGCAGTTATAATGTAATGTAGGTTGAATATCAGGAAGTTAGAGATGTACACAATAAGAATAATACAATAGTCAGGGGGATCTTGGATCTTCATATGGATAGGACAAACCAAATTTGCAGTAATAATGTGGAGGGCATGTTCAAGGAATTTAAACAAGAGTTCACTAAAATTATGTTGAGGAACAAAAGAGGAGATTATTTTAGATCTAGAAATATGCATCAAGAAAGAGTTAGTTAATAACTGTTATAAAGGAGCCTCTAGGAAAGAGTGATCATAACATAATAAATTTTTATATTGAGTTTGAGGATGATTTAGTTTATTATAAAGCTTAGAGCCTTAAATCTGAACAAAACAGAATATGGATATGATGGTAGTTAATAATGGCAAATATTCAAATCATTAAATTATAACTTTAAAATACATAGACATTTTCACATACATATCATATGTCTTCCCTTAACTGTCCATGATCAACCTGTTTTGTATGTAAGAGATGTGTGTTTTCTTACCCTCAGGTAGGTTCCAATTAAATGATGTCAGCAACAAGCTTGAGTTTACAAATAAAGGAAGTTATTATTTCTCATTTAGTTACCCCAAAATAATGTAGTGTTTCATTCACTCATCTCATACACACTCAAAAATTAAATATAGAAGAAGGTATTATACTATTACAGGTAGTGCTTATTTCTGTCTCTTTTATGATAGGCTGCATCTCCTTAGATGGTTTGAAGCATTAAGTTTGGAACAAAGGTCTTGCAATGCAAAGGATTCTCAGTAAGCTGTGTTGTTGCTTGTCATCAAATTTTTAGGAGGTCGGTTCTCAGGTGAATGTGGAGGAGTCCCTGTCCCTGTTGGAACCTCCCAATTCTAAGGTATTGCTGTTGCGTATATTAGTTGCTTGCTGACCTGAAGCTAATTCAATGGCTTTTTAGTGGAATTCCGCCTTCCAGCAGCCAGAAAACATAGCTGCTTTATCATCTGGTTTTTCAAAGCCCTTTTTTGACTCAGGTGGGTGGCTATGTTGATAACACATTCTGTGCTGAGGGTTTAATATATTGAGAGTTTGAGACAGCTAGTGTCTTCATATTTGAATGCCTCACTCAGTTTAATGATATCTTTTTAGGTTAGTTTCAGGAAAGGACATTGATTCAACATTAGTCGAGAATGCCCTTTTTGTTCCCTGTTGAGTCAGGGGAATGGTTTCCGTCCACAAAAAAGTTCAGGTGACCCTTGGGTGGCCATTTTTTCTGCTTTTTGTATCCAGTTTTAAAATATTAAAAAGAGTTTGAAGGTCAGGATATACTGGGGCATGGCAACATTATTTTAAGGATTAAAAACTCCATGGGAAACATCATAACAGCAAGAAAATTTGAAAACAGTATGCATTTAAATGATGAAGACTATAATATTGCCAGAAAGAACATTAAGACTGAGGATTAAAGGGATTTTAGAATTCAGGAAAAGATGACCAAGAAATGAATAAAGATGGAGAAAAGAGATTATGAAAGTAAGCTAGCAAGAGAAACAAAATCAGATTGTAAAAGTTCCTGTAGATGTATATAAAAAAAAATCAGTGATAGTAAATGTGGCTCCGTTAGGTCAGAGACAGAAGAAATTATAGAAAAGAACATTAAGCAAATAATTTTGTATCTGCACATTAGAAGATGCAAAATCAAGTTCTGGAAGGAATGAGAAATCAAGGACCTAATGAGAATGAAGAACTTAAAAGTATTTACCATTAGTAAATAATTGACACTGACAAAATAAATGAGATGAAAAATTAGCTAACCCCCTGCGTCTGATGGCCTGTACCCTTAGGGTTTTAAAAGACACTGGGCCTAACTTTACCATCTTCATTCTGAGTGCTGAATCTGGGCTTAATTCAGATCTGACTGTTAAATCTGCTTTCAGGCGCCCCCATACACACTCAACCAGAAAAAATATTCGCGAGTCCAATTTGCGGTGTGTGCGGGGCTTAGTGCGGCCAAAACGACTGGAGCTCTGAACTGTACATATGCAGTTGGAAAAGAATTTGAAAAAGCGCACCCATGTCAGATCGCTCCCGGGCCACAGAAAGCAGACAGCCTGGGAGCGGACAGCAGGAGCAATGTTGCACACAGACGTCCGGTGTTCCCCTTATCTACCCACTCACCCCGCTACCAAGACCAATCATGATCCCTGACCCCTTCCCCCCGACCAGAGATCCATCTGCCCCCCTCCCCCCACCAGTCAGCAATCGGGCCGCCTCCTAGCCCCACATCTTACCCGCCTCCCTCCTCCACCCCCGAGAACAATCTGGCCTCACTTCCCCCACCCCTCAGAGAATGATCTGGCCTCACTCCCCCCCTTCCCCCCCCCCCCCCGAAGAATGATTTGGCCTCACTAACCCCCCCCTCCCCCCCACAAAAAATGGTTTAGCCTCACTCACTTCCCCCACCTCAGAGAACGATCAGGCCTCACTCCCCTCCCCCCAGGGGAACATCTGACCCGCCTCTTCCTCCCTCCCCACCAGATAATTAGCCCTCCTCCCCCACAACCAGATAACAATCAGCCCTCCCCCCTCACACAACCAGAGAATGATCTGACCTGCCTCGCTCCTTCTCCCCCTCCATTGACCTGAGTCAGAGAGCCATTGGAAACTCTGAACTCGCTTTTCAGCAGCTGGAGCACCCGATTTAGATTTTTATTCAGCAGGTTCATTTTGGCACAATTCCAGATCAGTGAACACAGCGGTAAAGGGGGAAATGCTGATGAAGATGGGCGGGCAGTTTATTAATTCAATTGAAATACACGCAAATGCATTTAAATCGCCGTTGCACCTGTTTTAGGCGTGAATCAGATAGCCACCATTCCCGGGTTTCGGTAAAGTGGCCAACGGCGCAGATATGGGTGCGAATCGCATTAATGGCCTCACACCTAACTTAAACATGTTTTCGCACACAAAAATGGGCACGACGCAATGGTAAAATAGGACCCACTGTGTTTGGAGGGGTGTTGAGGAGAGCAGGGAGCAGGATATTATTAAGGACATGTTCTTCCCGTGTCTGCGTGAGTTTACTGTGGACACTCTGGTTTCCTCCCACAGTTCCAAAGATATGCAGGCTAGGTGGATTGGCCGTGTTAAATTATCCCTTAGTGTCTCAAGAAGAAAATCGTAATACAATTAAGCAGAATCAAAATAGATTTATAAAAACTAAATCATGTTGGACAAAGCAGTTAGAAATTTTTTGAGGATGTTGGGTTGAAGAAAAATTTGTGTACCAGCTGTATGGGGGATGGAGTATGTGATGATTTTTGCTGAAGGGATTCCAGTGTGTCAGTATACAGTAGTTTGCTGATGTGCAAGTTGTTCAGGCATAAGTGTGGAATGGTAGGTCCATCTCTTCCTTGCCCTGAAGATCCTATCATAGGTGTCACTTTTCAATCAAATTGATTCAGTCCACAAGATATCAAGAATTGCCCCCAGAACGTCTGGTCACCATCTCCACTGCAGCAAAGGCAGAAACCTTCCAACACCTCAGTGCTACAGTGAAAGTTCAGGTGGAGATCATGAGACCTATGCTTGTTGCTATGCAGGTTGAGGCTTCAGTGAATCTTATGTTCAAAGGGCCTTACAGGTTGTCACAGCAGTCCAGCAATTTATTCCCCAGCTGATCACTAGGATTGCTGAGGCAGCACAGCATTAATCTGCTGTCCTCTTTCAGGCCATTCTGTCAGTCCCCTTGCTTCTGAGCCAGCCAGTCCATTCTGCTGTCACCTGTGCTGAGCTGGTGCAGTGCAAAGCTGGATCCTAAAGCTCCGTGGCTGCCTGAGGTTATCCTCCAAAACCACCTGCAGCCTTGCCCCTTTGAAAGTCAGCAGCTTTCCATTCCCCTCCCCTCACTCACCATGCTACAGTCAGAGACATAACACTGCATAGGAGGACAAAGCAGGGGAGAGGCATCCTGTCGGACGGCACTGAGCGGTTATACAAAGGTAAGTAGCTCAGTTTTGAATGTGCTGCTGGATAGTTTTATGGGAAGGATTTTTGTTGATATTCTTTTAGGATTCTGTCCAAGAGGATGATTCAAGATGGAGCAGATGGATTGAAAGATGGGAAATTATGGAGTAATGATGAGGAAGTCTGAGGAAGCTCTCATTACAAAACCAGAAAATGCTGGAATATCTCAGCAGGTCTGACAGCATCTGTGGAGAGAGAGAGTAGAACCAACATTTCAAATCTAGGTGTCTCTTTGTTAGCACTCATTAGTTGTTTGTGGACTGTTAGGCCAGAGCAAAGCAGTCCTGGGTGTTATATTCCAGAAAGTAAAATGGTGAAGAATAGAAATTGAGCCATTCTCGACACCCTTTTTTAAGCATTTATTTACAGAGATGTGCATTGCAAACTTGCATTGCCTTGCCCAACAACTAACATTTCAGCCTGTTTCACAGGAGTATGTGAGTCTCTACTTAATGCCCACCAATTACATCCCATTAAATACAATTAAGATGAGATGTCTCTTTTCTGCCTTCTCTTCATCCACTTTGCCTGCTCCTGCTCCTCCTCCTGCTACTGCTCCTGAGGGTGCTCTCCGAGTGCGTGATGGAAAAGATAGTGCCTTCCTCATAGTGAGTTTGTGAAGAATACAGCAGACCACTGGAAACCTGGGCATCCACTCTACTGAGTATGGAGGGGACTCTCCTTGAGCTGCCCAGTTGCTTCTGGACATCAATAATTTGATTCACTCTATTCTTTGTGGCTACATAGGTTTCATTCCAAGAACTTTGGCCTTATGTGATCAGGTAGGAGAGGGGAGGAAAAAGTCAAATGTACAGAAAGGATCAAAAACAGAAAATGCTGGAAAAGCTCTGCAAGTCTGACAGCATGTGTGAAGAACGGACAGAGTTAATGGGGGCAAATCTCCCAAAAAAGTTCTAATTGCTGAATTTGCAGGCAAACTGTTATAAATCACAATTGCTTTTTCTCTGGGAGTTCACAATCAAATCTCCCACATTCTGAGCAATGCAGAGATCACAGTTGTGACCACGTTAAAAGGTCAGGGGTCGGGGCCTATTCACACCGGAGTCGGAGAGTTCTGGAACTCTGCACATGCGCAGTGTCCCCAATCTGTCAGCCTGCAGTTTGCTGGACAGCTCGATTGCTGGCCAACCTGGGATTCACACAGTGCTGCCTTCCCAATCCCTCCCGTGGCCCGATCATGGGCGCCACAATCATTCCAGGGCCAGCCCCGACCTTCCCCTGTCCAGAAGCGCCCAATCTCCAGCCCCCCCGTCCCCTACCCCCCACCGCCCCGCAGCAGTGATGTTTGCCCCCCTTCCAGCAGATCCCCCCTATGGGATGCAGACTCCCCCCAGCAGACCAGCCATCCTCCCCAGTCCACTCTGATCGCTGGCCTCCCTCCAGCCCCGATTGATCCCAATACAGAATGGCAGCAGAACCACCCCCCCCCCATCACCCCTCGGCCCAATCCCACAGAGCCCTGCCCCTTAGACCCCGACCCCTTGATACTGCCCCATCCCCAGTAGACAGTGCCATGGTGCCCCCCCCCCCGGGCAGGAGCACTTTGCCCATTGGACAATGCCAGAGGCAGATGCGGGCACTGCAGGATGCTCATACCCAGGGGGCAGCACGCTCCTGCTGCCTGATCCCCTCGGGGTCCCAGATTGCCTCCCCTTCATTCAAGCAGGTCATCCCACTAATACCCTAAAAGTGGGAACGCCACTGGAATGAAATAGTACTGGCGGAGAGTGACATACTAGCGGGCCCGGAAACTTCAGTCAGGAGCCCAATAATAATATTTAAAATAGATTAAAAAGAGATTTAAATAACTTACCTGCTGTTTGCGCATGTTTTGAATAACCTATGAGTTTGAGTCTGCATCCCATAGGGGGGATCCGCTGCGAGATGCGCGTGTGAGGAACGCATGCACAAATCCCACAGTTCGGCAGACAAGCGAATCTCCTGCCTGATGGGAGAATCACCCCCAGTGTTTTGAGTCTGGATGACTTTTCATCCTGTCAGAGTGGGGTGCTGTCACCACACTTGGGCCCTGTGGCAGAGGCTCCTTCACTGTTTTATCTCCCATGTCCCCCTTGGCCTATCCAACCAGAACCAGAAATGCCTACTGCTCCCACTTGGCGCTGTGGGCATGCAGGGCTGCCAGCCTCTGATCGGCCAGTGGCTCTACAAGGCAGGACTACTTTCTAGGTATAGATGGATGTCTCACTTCATACTAATTATGGGGCTGTCATCAAAAAAATTAGAGCAGGAAAGACGGCTTTGTGGAGGGAGGCTCACCCTTGAAGTTGGTGTGCTCAGAGCTTGTCCTAGGCATAAAAACCAGCCCAAGAACTAGAGGTCGCAGTTCAGAATAAGATGTCTCCCATTTAGGACTAAGATTAGCAGAAATTTCTTCACTCAAACATTTGTGAACCTTTTTTGCTTTGCCTATCCTGGAGAGTTATGAATGGTTAGTAATTAAGTATATTCACACCAGATTTTTTTTAGTATCGAGGGGATTAAGGGAGAAGGAGATAGTGCAGGGAATTAGGCCTAAGGTAGAAAGAGTATTGTGATCTTAATAATCTCAAAGCAAACTTGAATGGTTGAAGACCACAAGTCCGTCTACTTTAGGATAAAAATGGAAAGGGACGAGTGCCGGCCGAACGGGAGTGTGCTGAACTGGGGAAAGGCGAACTATGGCAGGATTAGGAGGGAGCTGCAGGACACTGATTGGGAGGGACTGTTAGCTGGCAAGTCCACGGTTGGCAAGTGGGAGGCTTTTAAGGGCAAAATGAAATGGTTGCAGGGGAGGTATATTCCGGTTAAGTGGAAGGATGGGAAAGGTAGGATTAGAGAGCTGTGGATTACAGGGGGTATTGAAGACTTGGTCAGGAAGAAGAGGGAGGCGTATGTTAGGTCGAAAAAAAAGTGAAAGTGGAACTGAGCAGCGACAGATCAGCCATGATCTTATTGAATGGCGGGGCAGGCTCGAAGGGCTGGATGGCCTACTCCTGCTCCTATGTTCTTATGTTCTTATGTTCTTATGAAACAACTGGGTACGGAGAGTGCGCTGGAGGAATATAGAGAGAGTAGGAGGTAGCTAAAAAGGGGAATTAGAAGGGTGAAGAGAGGGCATGAAATGGCTTTGGCTGGTAGGATTAAGGAAAATCCGAAGGCATTTTATTCCTATATTAGGAGCAAGAGAGTAGTTAGAGGGAAAATTGGTCCTCTTAGGGACAAAAGTGGGGAGATATGTATTGAGTCGGAGGGAATGGGGGAGCTCCTGAATGAATACTTTGCGTCGGTATTCACGAAGGAGAGGGGTTCGGAATCGTGCGGTCTGTTAGAGGGAGCTGAGGATCAGCTGCAGGAAATATCTATTACGAGGGAGGAAGTGCTGGGGCTTTTAGGTAGCGTAAGGATGGATAAAGCTCCGGGGCCTGATGGTATTTATCCCAGGCTGCTTAGGGAGGTGAAAGATGAAATTGCTGGGCCTCTGGCACAAATCTTTGTCTCTTCTTTGGACACAGGTGAGGTCCCAGAAGACTGGAGGGTAGCAAATGTGGTACCACTGTTCAAAAAAGGTAGCAGGGATAACCCTGGAAATTATAGGCCGGTGAGTTTGACATCGGTGGTAGGGAAATTAATGGAAAAAGTACTTAGGGGTAGGATGTATGAGCATTTGGAGCGTTGCGGTCTGATTGGGGATACGCAACATGGCTTTGTTAGAAGGAGGTCTTGCCTTACGAATCTGGTGGAATTCTTTGAGGAGGTGACAAAAACGGTTGACGATGGGAGAGCCGTTGATGTCATCTATATGGATTTCAGTAAGGCGTTTGACAAAGTCCCTCATGGTAGGCTGGTAGAAAAGGTTAAGGCGCATGGGATACGAGGTCAGGTAGCTAGGTGGATTGAGAACTGGCTGGGTAATAGGAGACAGAGGGTAGCTGTGGAGGGGACTTTGTCCGGCTGGAGGCCAGTGACCAGTGGTGTGCCGCAGGGCTCAGTACTGGGACCTCTCCTCTTTGTAGTCTACATAAATGACTTGGAAGAGAGCGTAGGTGGTGTGATCAGCAAGTTTGCTGATGACACCAAGATGGCAGGGTTGGCGGGTACTGAAGTGGATTGTGAGGTGATACAACAGGATATAGATAGGTTGGTGCATTGGGCAGATAGGTGGCAGATGGAATTTAATCCTGACAAATGCGAGGAGATGCATTTTGGAAGGAATAATGTAGAGAGGAGTTATGTGATTAAAGGTAGACAAATTAGGAGTATAGAAACACAGAGGGACCTGGGAGTGCAGGTTCACAAATCCATGAAGGTTGCGACACAAGTGGAGAATGTTGTCAGGAAGGCTTATGGAATGCTAGCCTTTATAGGAAGGGGTATAGAGTTTAAAAGCTGCCGTCTAATGCTTCAGTTGTATAGAACGTTGGTTAGACCGCATTTGGAGTACTGCGTCCAGTTCTGGTCACCTTACTACCGGAAGGACTTGGAGGCTCTGGAAAGGGTGCAGAGGAGGTTTACCAGGATGTTGCCTGGCATGGAGGGGCTGGGTTACGAGGAAAGGTTGGAGAAACTGGGACTGTTCTCCTTGGAAAGACGGAGATTGAGGGGGGACATGATAGAGGTATATAAGATACTGAAGGGAATAGACAGAGTCAATAGTGAGAGACTGCTCCCTAGATTGGTTACAAATACAAGAGGACATGATTTAAGGGTGAGGGGGGAGAGGTATAATTTGGATATGAGAGGAAGGTTCTTTACGCAGAGAGTTGTGGGGGTATGGAACGCGCTACCGAGTAAGGTGGTGGAGGCGGGAACGTTGGACTCGTTTAAGGTTCAGTTAGATAGGCACATGAGTGAAACGAGGATGGAGGGTTATGGTAGAGGTTATTAAATAAGGTCAGAACCTCGGGAGACACCGGAAAAGCAGGCTTGTGATTAACGTTTTTGTCTTTTATTCCGCAGGTGGAGGTCCACCTCGTTGTCAAACGAGGGGCATGCACACGGTGGGTCGTGCGTGGGCTACTCTTGGAGGTTCCGGGAGTGGCCTAGTACTTCGTGTCGGTGTGTGTGCTTGATCCTGGACCAGCAGACGGGCGCCGCAACAGCTCGGTGACTAGCACTGCTAGCTGTGCAGATACATGGATTTGGGCCTGTGTCTGTGGGAGTTTGTGCATTCTCCCTGTGGATGCGTGGGTTTCCTCCGGGCGCTCCGGTTTCCTCCCACACCCCAAAGATGTGCTCTTAGGCTAATTGGTTTTACCAAATTGACACTATTCTCCCCTGAATCTGGCTAAGTCAGGGGTTCTATTCGTAGACACGCAGGGTAGAATAGGTGTAGGGTGATGCGGCGGCGCGGGCTTGTTGGGCCGAAGGGCCTGTTTCCCGTGCTGGGTTGTTCTTTGTTCTTTTTTGTTCTTTGAATGGACTATCCTGCTTTTATTTTTTATCTCGCTGGTTCATGTGTTTTTATCCATATAATGCTTAGAATCCCTACAGTGCAGAAGGAGGCCATTCAGCCTACTGAGTCTGCACTGACTCTCTGACAGAGTATCTTACTCAGGTATCTTCCCTGTCCTACCTTTGTAACCCCACACATATACTGTAGCTAATTCATCTAACCTACACATCTTGGGACATTGAGGGGTAATTTACCATGGTTAGTTTGCCTACCCTGCACATTTTTGGACCATGGGAGAAAACTGGAACAGCCAGAGGTAACCGAATGTCCATGAATGTCTGTATAAGCTGTGTATGTTTATTGATGTCTCTTTTTTTACATCCACAGTTGATTCGGTCCGCCTTGTTGGCCAACAAGGGGCATACATGCAGTGGGTCGTGCCAGGGCTGCTCTTGGATGTTGCTTCGAGTGTTGCCTAGTGCTTCACGTCATTAGTGTACGCTTAAACTGGACTAATTGACGGGCAACACGACAGCTCAGTGACTGTCACTGTTTGCTGTGCAGATATAGGGACCCGGGTCGGATCTCCAACTTGGGTCGATGTCTGTGGGAGTTTGCACATTCGCCCCGTGCTTGCGTGGGTTTTCTCCGGGTGCTCCGGTTTCCTCCCACACCCCAAAAACGTGCTTTTAGGCTGATTGGTGTAAATAAATTGTCCCTAAATTAGACCTCCCTTAATCTGGCGCACATATAATTCTCTAAATTTGCACCCCTTTATTGTGGAGTCCAAGAGACTTAGACAAAAGTCATAGGTAGAAGAAGGATTGGAACGAGGCACTCACTGAGTGTTAAAATGGGCGGCGCGGGCTTGTAGGGCCGAAGAGGCTGTTTCCTGTGCTGTGCTGCTCTTTGAAGCAGACACAGAGAGAGCATGCAGGTTCTGCACAGAGTCATCCAAAGCTGGAATTGATCCTGGATCTCTAGTGCTGTGAGGCAGCAGTGCTAACCACTGGGCTACCATGCTGTCTCTCATATCTCTGTATGAAAGAATTTCTGGCCACCTCCCTTAACAGCAATGGCCTAAGATAAGCACTAGCAGAAGAAAGGTAGGCAAAGGGAGGCAATGATAACTGGCAACCAAGTACCTCCAAGATCCAATGGCAACCAGTTCTTTGGCCATTTCCATGTGTCTTGAAACTATGCAGAGTAAGCAAAGCAATTACTTCACTCCTTGGATACCAATTTTCCAAAGCATCTTAAATCAATCTCTGGGCCACTCATTTACATGTGTGTAAGGCCCCCTTGGGAACAGTTCTTAACGAGGCCCAATTTCTATCTGCTAGAATTATCAATTTAGTCTAAAAGATTAATCTAACGTTGTTATTCCCCAGTAATGGAATAAGTACTTGCAAAACTTTATTGAAAATGCAAATGCAAATGAAATTCTTTACATAGCCTATTATAATTTGATTTAGTTGAATGTCACATGATGCCATTGGCTAGGATTGGTAGCTTATTGCATCATCATTTATATTTGGAAGGAAAAGTGAGTTAGAAAACATTTTCCTCATCTGGCAAACAGTGCGGTTTGGAGGATTACAGACCTGTTTTAATTAAATTTGTAGCAAAATAACTGCAGCATTTGGGGAAACTGTGAGTAATTATTCTATTTGTTCTGCTTTGTTGTCTTATTTTTTTCCGAGATACTGATCAATGAAGCATATAATTGCTGATTCTCTTAAACTAATTAAGAAATGTGGTCAAATTTGGTTAAAGAAAGCTCACAACTTGATTGTTTTTGCATTCTTAGAACAGAAATTCCTTGCATCAAATTCATAGATTATTCAAAACATGTACAATGGTTTAAACATGATGAATTTCAGGATTTGATCTGTTCTGCTGTTAAAAATGATCAAATTATTGCTGATGTATAATTAATATTTGTAACAAGAATTAATCCTTAAACAGGATTTATTCACTTTGAAGTGGCTTTATGGAGTCGACTTTGTTTCCATTATTTGTCATATGCAATTGTTCCAGCCTCTTAATCAACACAAGTGAAAACTGGTTTTTCATTCATTTGATATTAATGAAGCTTGATGTGTACAAATTGACTGCTGTATTAACTTTCAAAACATCACTGAATGCACTGTTTTGGGACAATCTGAGTACATGAAGGGTACTATAACATTATCACTATTTTCTCAATTGGGAATCCAGAACTTTGGACTAAAATCCTCAGAGTTTGAATTCAAACTCTATAATAAAATTTTGGGAATTTGGCGTCAATCTCAAATGGTTCACTAATGACTTGTCAGGTGGATGCCTAACGTCCTTATTTGGTTTGACCAATATGTGACTCCAGTCCCACACCAATGCTGCCCACTGGAAGTGTTCACTGAAGTGACCTAGCAAGCCACACAGCGGTCCCACTACCACCTCCTCGAGGGCAGCAGAGATAAGCAAGATTGGCCTTCATGCACACAGCCCAAGAATAAATGAAAATACTTGTGCAGTATTTTTTCTTTATTTACCAGAAATCTCTCCTAATATGCTGTGATTTTCTGGAATTTGATTCCCTTTAATAACTTAAGTAGGGAATTGGTCATGATGTGCTTAGCAACATTTGGAGTATGCATTTAGCAAGCAATGCTATTCTGTGACTCCTTCGTAAGCACTCCAGTATCATTTATCCATATGCCTCCGTGTTTCGAACAACCAACTAGGTCAATGATTTTGGGCCCAAAAACCTGTGAGCTGTTCATCCCAGTGTTTGCATCTATTTTTGACTTCTGTGCTGATCCTCCCAAAGTTTGCAAGGTCAGCGAGGAGTTCATCTAAATAGAAGGCAGCACCTTGCTGCAGGATGGGGAAATTCTTCTGTAAATTCTTTAGCTACTTGCTGTTTAAGTCAAAATTCAAGCTTGGAATCTCAGTTGGGCCCCTCAGCTGTTAGACTTTGAGCTGAAACATCCAGCCTTGCTTGCCATGCCATCACATTGCTCTTCAGCTAACTGCTAATGAAGGCATTACGCAGCCTCCAGGCTGGTTACCTTGTCAGGAGTGAACAGATCCAAACTGACATTTCCACTGTTCAGGTTAATGTTTCAGTTTCTAAAAAAAACTTTCTTCCAGAAAAATCTGAAAATCATGGGCGTGATGCTTCTGGCGATTATATTTTTATCTCTTTTAACGTCACTTCCAAGTTCACAGACCACTTCACAAGTAAGTGACTCCTCTTTCAAGCTTCCTAAAATACATGCAAGTGCATCTTCACAATAACGATCAGATTTTGTTTGTCATGCCATTTCAAAAAAATGTTCTGATTAAATCTAATTCTGTCATGATTGCCTGTGCTGAATATCTTCAAGGCATTCAAGCAGTGAAATGTCACATTGGAATTAAAACAAACAATTGTAATCTGGTAACTTTTATAAAACATTAAACAGAATAAATGCAGAGTTTGAGGGAAACAATAAAGAAAATGATTGGAAAATTTTAATGGCGTTCAATTTGGTAAATGATATGAAGGAAGTAATTATATTATGATTGAATATAAGAAGTTTAAAGTTTATTTTTATTCGTGTCACAAATAGGCTGACATTAATACTGCAATGAAGCTACTGTGAAAATCCCCTGGCCACCGCACTGTCGGTGCCTGTTTGGGTACATTGAATTTACATGGCCAATGCACCTAGCCAGCATGTCTTTCAGACTGTGGGAGGAAACTAGTGCACCCAGATGAAACCCACACAGACATTTAGAGAGCGTGCAAACTTTGCACAGACAGTGACCCAACCAGAAATCAAACCTGCATGAACACAATGAGCTGTGAGGCAGTAATACTAACCACTGTGCCACCGGGCCATCCCTGAACTCTAGAAGAAGGTTACTAAGTTTCGATTAGATTATTGATTAAGGTCTAAATGTAATTATTTCTATGCTTCTACTGATGACAGGAAATATTGGAGAAAATTACTGAATCACAGAGTATTTAGAGTGCAGATGGAGGCCATTTGGCCCATCGAGTCTGCACTGGCTCATTGAAAGAGCATCCTGCCTAATTCCACTCTCTGGCTTATCCCCACAACTTTACACATTATTTATTTTTTCAGAAAGCAAACTAATTCCTTTTTGAATAACTCAGTCAAATTTGCCTCTACCACCTTTTCAAGAAGGACATCCCAGACTCCAACCATCATCTGAATGAAAAAAACTTTACTCACATCACTTCTACTCCTTTTGATTACTTTGAATCTGTGACCTCTATAGTTCTTGATATACTCTTGAGAGGAAACGGTTTCTCACTATTTATCCACACCTCTCAGGATCTTGAATACCATGATCAAGTCTCCTCTCAGCCTTCTTTTCTCCAAGGAAAACAGACTCAACCTCTCCAATCTATTTTCAAAGCTGTAGTTATTTATTCCTGGAATAATTCTTGGGAATCTTCTCTGTGCTTTCTCCAGTGCCTTCATATCATTCCTCATGCATGGTGCCCAGTATGGATGCAGTATTCCAGATGAGGCCTAACCTGTGTCTTATACAAACTTAACATGACCTCCTTACTCTTGTGCACAATTTCCTACTAATAAATCCTAGGATAACATTTGCTTTATTAACTGCTCTTTCAACATGTCCTGCTAGCTTCAATGACTTATAAACATAGACATGAAGGTCTCTTTGTTCCTGCCCATCCTCAAGAGTTTCTCCCTTTATTTTATACTGTCTCTCCACATCCTTATTGCTAAAATGAATCACTACCCCTACCCCCTCTCTGCATTGAGCTTCATCTACCAGTTGTCTGCCTCATCCAACAATATGAAATGTCCTTTTAAAGTTTAAGACTATCCTCATCCCAGTTGACAACATTTCCAATCTTCATATTATCTATAAATTTTGAAATCATGCTCTGAGCACTAGCAGGTTATTAATATTTATGAGGAAGACCAAGGGCCCCAACACTGACCTCTGGGAACTTCACAAAAACCTTCCTCCAATCTGAAAAATAACTATTTATCACTACCCTCTGTTTCCTGTCACTCAGCCAATTTCTTATCTACTTTGCCCTTGATTCCATGAGCTAGAATTTTGTTCACAGGTCTGTTGTGTAACACCTTATCAAATACCTTTTGAAAGCTGCTTTCACCACATCAACAGCAGTCCCCTTTTCTGTATTACCTCAAAAAACTTCAGCAAGTTAATTAAACATGATTTTCCCCTGATGCATCCATGCTGACTTTCCTTAATAATCCTGCATCTGTATTAGTGACTTTTGATTTTGTCCTGAATGATAACTTCCCTACCACTGAAGTCAAACTTACTGGTCTGTAGTTGCTGACATTATTCTAGTACCACTCTTTGAATACAGGTGTAACACTTGCAATTCACCAGTCCTCAAGCACAAGCTCTATGTCTAAGGAAGACTGGAAGGTTATCATCAGTGCCTCTAAAACACTCACCTCCCTCAGTGCCATAGGTTGCATCTCATCCGGTGCTGGTGCTATATCTGTTCTAAGTAAAGATAGCCTTTCTAACACCTCCTTCTTGCCTATAAATTACTCTAGTGTACCAGTTATATTCTCTTTCACCTTGGCCTGGGTAGCATCCTCTTCCTTAGTGAAAACTGGTGCAAAGTACTCATTTAGGGCCTCCGCTGTTTCTCCTGCCTACATGTGTATAATAGCTCCAGGAGTCGGCTGTAAAGGAACAGTACTTTATTGTACAAAATGAAGTAAAGCAAAAACCACAAGCCTGTGGTGAACACAACAGGTACCAACCGAGAAAATGGAATAATGTCACGGCAGACAGAGTATCCTTCATCGTCCAATACTTCCCCGGAGCAGAGAAGCTACAACATCTTCTCCAGAGCCTTCAACATATCATCGATGAAGACGAACGTCTTGCCAAGGCCATCCTCACACCTCCACTACTTGCCTTCAAAAACCGCGCAACCCCAAACAGACCATTGTACACAGCAAACTACCTACAGGAGAACAGTGACCACAACACCACACAACCCTGCCACAGCAACCTCTACAGGACGTGCCGGATCATTGACACGGATGCCATCATCTCACATGAGAACACCATCCACCAGGAACATGGTACACACTCCTGCAACATGGCCAACATTGGCTACCTGATACGCTGCAGGAAAGGATGTACCGAGGCATGATACATTGGAGAGACCATGCAGACGCTACAACAACAGATGAATGGACACCACTCAACAATCACCAGGCAGGAGTGTTCCCTTCCTGTCAAGAACACTTTAGCAGTCAAGGGTATTCAGCCTCTGATCTTCTCCAAAGCGGCCTTCAGGACACATGACAACGCAGAATCGCTGACCAGAAACTGATAGCCAAGTTCCACACACATGAGGACGGCCTCAAGCGGGACCTTGGATTCATGTCACATGCCTGGGTTTGCAAAATCTCTCTAACTGTCCTGGCTGGAGACAATTCACACCTCTTTAACCTGTCTTTAACTCTTTCTCCACTCACATTGTCTGCATCTTTAAAGACTTGATTACCCGTTAAAACTCACATTTCAACCATTATCTTGTAATTGAGTTTATGTCTCTATATGTCCTGTTTGTGAACCCAACTCTTCACTCACCTGATGAAGGAGCAATGCTCTGAAAACTCGTGCTACCAAGTAAACCTGTTGGACTTTAACCTGGTACTGTGAGACTAACTACTTACTGTGCCTACCTCAGTCTAACACTGGCAACGCCACATAATGGAATAATGGTCAACTCAGCACCTGCTTTTCACAGGGCTTGGTATATGAGCTCATGTCAGTTAATTATTAATCCCCAGGGAGTTTATATTCAATGAGTCCTACTGAAAGGTCAATCAATGATTCCTCCTGCAAATTATGAGGGTTATCACAATGAGCAAGCCTCCTTTTTTATCCCTGCTCTTCTTTCTAACCATTCTTTCTATTATTTATATGCTTATAGGAGACCTGGGATTTTCTTTTATGTTAGCTGCCTGTCTCTTTTCATGTTCCCTCCTTGCTTTCATGATTAGTTATTTTTTCATTTCCCCTCTGGTCCTTCTATGTTCAGCCTCATTTTCCAACGTATTTTCTATCTGACATTGCATACCTCTTTCTTTTCATCTTCACCTCTATCTATCTAACCTTAAGATATAATTGTCTCTGTCCCCTAACTGCCCTCCCACTAATATGTGATCCACTATGTTGTACCTAACCATAGAACCCCTACAGTGCAGAAAGAGACCATCAGGCCCATCAATTCTGCACTGACTCTCTGAAAGAGCATCCCACAAGATTCTCCCCTCCATCCTATCCCCATAACACACATTTAACATGATCAATCAACTCAACCTGTGCATGTTTGGAGTGTGGGCGGAAACCAGAGCACCCGGAGGAAACCCACACAGACATGGAGAGAATGTGCAAACTTCACACAGACATCCAAGCTGAAATCGAACCTGGGTTCCTAGCGCTGTGAGGCAGCAGTGCTAGCCACTTTGTCACCATGCCGCCCTGACTGTTGATCTGTCTGACGACCTCTTTCATAACCTTTAAATGACCATTAAATGGTTACCAAGAGCCATTCAGCGACCATCCTGAATTAATTATTTTGAATAGGTTGCATGAATCCAAAATGATTTTCTCTTGGCCAGCCAGTGAATGTGACGTTGTTGCATATCTATCCAAATTAAGCATGAAAAATGGTAGTTTACCTTGTGCTTTGGGCATAGGACAATGACTGACCTTTGTAATTTAAATCTATTTTATAAATATGTCTTATTTGTATGTCTCACAGCGGTCATTTCAAAGGTACAAAAGGAGTGAAGAAATTAATGGTAAGACAAAAAATACATCTGCACATTTATGTTATCCAGTGATTAAGGCACTGTGGTAAAATCTAAATTAATTCCATGTCCCTTAACTTCAGCATATTCCATATCTTATAAACAGATCAATATGAATACGAATTATTATGATGCTGCTTATTGCATTTCCCCTGGATTTCCATAGACTTTCTGTTGAATGTTTAGGAGACTATCAGGATAATGTACATGGAAACACCACTCCGTAAATTGTAGATTATGAATCCAGAACTTCGCTTAATATTTCATACTGAGTGTTGATATAAACCTGTAATTCCATGGACTTTAATGATTAATTAACCCATGGTCTCCTGTGTTGTAAGCTTGATTAAAATATTTACAGAATAGTTCATCTTAAACAGAGTGAAGTAAGACTGGCTCAGTACTATATAGTGTGTGCTTTTTCAATTTTGTCGCAAGTGGAAAGAGCATAAAAGATTATGACCTATGAGGAAGTGATTTGACTTTTCCCTGAAACTTCCTAATCTATAAATAGAAACCATTATTTAACTTGTTCCAAGCAAATTACCTGCATATCTGCAATCTGTGTTCCAGACAAGGGTACATTCTACTACCTCTTTCAGGTGATACATTTCATGAAACTAGCAATGTATTCACTATGGCAACACAAACATTGGACATTAACAGAAGGCAGAGAGGTAATTGAAGTCAAGCTGGGAATATTCTTTAAATAGCACTGTCCGGAAAATGGAGGTCGTAGAATCCATAGAATCCCGACAGTGCTGAAGCAGGCCATTCGGCCCTTCGAGTTTGCACCGACCACAATCCCACCCATGTCCTATTCCCATAACCCCACATATTTACTCTGCTAATCCCCTGACATCAAGGGGCAATTACCCTAGCTAGTCCCCCTGACACTAAGGGGCAATTAAGCATGGCCAATCAACCTAACCTACACATCTTTGGAGTGTGGGAGAAAACCAGAGCACACCCACACACACAAAGGGAGATTGTGCAAATTCCGCACAGACAATGACCTGAGGCTGGAATTGAACCCGGTCCTTGGCACTGTGAGGCAGCAGTGCTAACCACTGTGCCACCATGCCGGTTAGCTCAGTTAATCAAATAAATTACGATAATCCCATCTGGCGTCAAACTACATTGTCTGTGCAATGTCTAAGTTCTTCCGTAGATTTTAAAACTTCTAACTAATCAATGTAAATAAATAGTATGCCAACCTCACACTTGATGGAGCTGAATTTAAAGTTGCTACGGAACTCTTATACAAATTCCTTTTCCTTTCACTTAATGATGTTGAATTAAATATTACATTGAAGTTCAAATTGCCATCATTATATTACAACCTTGATGTCCATAAGCAGATATTAGCTATGGGGGTGTGGGTGGGGGGCAGGGGGGCAAGTCTGGCAGCTGATTAGGCCATAGTGCTGGATAGGTAGCTCAGTCAACTTTTGTGCCCAATGTTCGTTACCATGATACCAACCAACAAATGCTAATCCAGTGGCCTGAAGATTGACCCAGCCAACAACAAGATAAATCTGTAGGTGGCAACATTCCCATGGTACGTATGGTCCCAGTTGTCCTTCTAGGTGGTAGAGGCTGTGCGTTTGGAAGATGCTGCCAAAGGAATCTTGGTGAGTTTCTACAGTACATCTTGAATATGGGTATATGCCCTGCTGTTGCTGTGCATGAGTGGTGGAGGGAATCCATTTTAAGGTGGTGGTTGGATCAAGCAGGTTGGCACTGAGCTTCTCATGTATTGAATCTGTCATTATTCAGTCCATGCTGACATGCAGCAAGAGCTGGGCAACATTTAAGTTTGAGCTGATCAGTGTTAAGTGACATTCGCACTACATTAAGTACCAGGCAGTGACCAACTTCGATAAAAGAGAACCTAACCGTCTCCCCTCAACGTTCAGTAGCTTTAACATCACTGAATCTTCCACCATCAAAATTCTGGGGCTTTCCCCTCACCTAGAAACTCAACTGCGTTAAACACAAAAGTTCAGAAGCCGGGTGTTCTCTCCTGAGTAACTCACTTCCTGACTCCTCAAAGCCTGACCACCACTTACAAAGCACAAGCCAGTAGGATAGTGGGGTGATAATTAGCCAGATTGGATTTGTCCTGATTTTTATGGAGATGACATACCTGGACAATTTTCCACATTGTCCAGGTAGATGCTAGTGTTGTAGTTTGGCTCGGAATGTGGTTAGTTCAGAGGTGCAAGTCTTTAGTACTACAGCTGGGATGTTGTTGAGGCCCATAGTTTTTGCTATCTTCATTGTGCTCAACCATTTCTTGATATCATGTCGAGGGAATCAGCAATTCACCAAAGATCCTTAGACAGCACCTTCCAAACTCATGACCACTTCCATCTAGAAGGATAAGGGCAGCAGATACATGGGAACACCACCATCTGCAAGTTCCCCTCCAAGCCATTCACCATCCTGATTTGGATATATATCACTGTTCCTTCACAGTTGCTGTGTCAGAATCCTGGAACTTCTTCCCTAACGGCGTTGTGGGTTAACCCAGAGCACGTGGACTACAGCATTTCAGTAAGGCAGCTTATCACCACCTTCTCAAGGGCAACTAGGGATGGGCAATAAATGCATGCCAGCCAGCGATGCCCATGTCCGACAAATGAATTTTAAAAAATCACATTGAATGAAAATTGGTTTGTGTGATGCTGACATTCTTAAGGCAACTATTGACTTGGTGAAATAACTGGAATGTTTAACTTGTTGCTTTGTACACTTTAATATTTCAGAACTTAGAAAAAGGTGCAATGTACAAAGACTTCAATGTCCAGGAATTCCAAAGGCGTTGACCATTACGGTGTGTCAGGATGCTAAAAGTGGTAAGTTATATTTACTGCTTTAAATAATCAAGATAATAACACTTTCTTTTTCTCCACAATTCTTTGCTATGTGTTAGAAACAATGAATCCCTCCAGAAGGAGGCCATTGAATCAGCACCAATTTTCTGATAGAGCATCTTACCCGGGCCCACCGTCCCAACCCTACGCATTTACCATGGCTAATTCACCTAATCTGCACATTTTTGGATTGTGGGAAGAAGAGAAAAATCATAGGAGACTCCACGTGCAAACTCCATGTAGACAATCACCCAATGTCAGAATCGAAATCAGATCCTTGACACTGTGAGGCAACAGTGCAAACCACAGTGCCACTCTCAACTCAAACTAACTTCTGACTGCGTATCAAAAGTCACATCGGGGGCAGGGAGGGGGAATTCTCCCATTGCACCATGTTAATTTTTTAGCATGGTGCGATGGGAGAATTGCATGTGGCTGATTTGCAGGATTTGCGCATGCATTCCTGACCCGCTTGTATCTCCCGCTTGTATCCAGCATGGTCGGCACCATGCGGTAAACCGATGGGAGCAACAGGTAAGTTATTTAAATCTTATTTTAATGTTATTTAAATGTGATTGGCAGGCCCAGGACTGAAGTCTCCAGGCCTGCAAGCATCTCCCACCCCGCCAGTACAATTTCTCTCCCATGGGGTTCAGACTAGCCCTCCACTTTCGGGAAACTAGCAGGAGACCCTGTCGGAATGAATGGGGAGGCAATTGGGGCCCCCCAGGGGGTCGGGCAGTAAGGAGCAGTGTCTCTGGGCATGGGCATCCTAAATGTGCCAGCCTGCCCTCTTGGCACTGCCCAGGAGGCAAATTGCTGACACCCAGGGGGCACCTTGGCACTGCCCACCAGGCATCAGGCAGTGCCAGGGAGATGGGACATAGGGGATGAGGTCTGCTGAACGTAGGGCCTTGGTGGCAATCCGTGGGCATAGGGGGTTCCGCTGCCACTCTGCATGGGGTTTGGTCAGGGCTGGAGGGAGGCCAGCGAATGGGGCATGCTGAGTGGGGGTCTGCTGGGGAATGGGTGTGCCTGTCAGGGGGTCTGCCAGAGGGAGGGTCTGCAGGGGTGATCATCAGTGCTGAAGGGTGGCTGGAGATCGGGAGGTCGAGAATGTGGGGGGTTCGGGGTTGGCCCACAAATTGACAGACGTGCTGTGATCTGGCTGTGGGGATGGGTGGAGGGGCAGCACAGTGAGGGTCCCCGGTTGGCCAGCAACTGAGCTGGGTAAGAAGTCTCACAATACCAGGTTAAAGTCCAGCAGGTTTATTTGGTAGTAAATGCCACTAGCTTTCGGAACGCTGCTCCTTTGTCAGGTGAGTGGGGAGTTCTGATCACAAACAAGGCATATAAAGGCACACACTCAGTTTACAGAATACTGATTAGAATGCGAGTCTTTACAGCCAATCAGCTAATCAAGTCTTAAAATGCAGACAATGTGAATGGAGATAGCATTAAGCATAGGTTAAAGAGATGTGCATTGTCTCCAGACAGGACAGTAAATGAGATGTTGCAAGCCCAGGCAAGTCATGGAGGTTACAGATAGTGTGACATGAACCCAAGATCCCGTTTGAGGTTCCTCATGTATGGAGAACTTGGCTATCAGTTTCCGCTCAGCGACTCTGCGCTGTTGTATGTTGTGAAGGCCGCCTTGGAGAATGTTTACCTGAAGATCAGAGGCCGAATGCCTGTGACCCCTGAAATGTTCGTCAACAGGAAGTGAACAGTCTTGCCTGGTGATTGTTGAGCGGTGTTCATTCAAGGCGTGCACAGAGTCTCAGACCTGTCAGATTCTGGCATAAATAAGCCCCATCCCCTGAGCTTTAAATGATATTCACGATTGTGATCTCTGCATTGCACAGAGGTTGGGAGATTTGAGTCTGAACACCCACTGAACAATCAGTTGAGTTTTCCCACAAATTCAGCACTTAAAACTTTTTTGGGAGAGTCGCCCAATTAGGATGTGGTCAATATTAAAATTTTCAGAATCTGTAGTTACAGCGATAGAAAAGAGATTAAATTTACCAAATTGGGAGGACCAGACTGGTTTCATAGCTTGGACATACCTTCACCAAACATATCCTCCACTCGTGATACTGAACTGTAGTGTATAAGGCTTCCTTAGTCAAAAGTCTCAAAATATAGAAGCAACTAAGCACACGGAAGCCCATTTTGGAATCACTACTTTCCAGACCAGAGGCTTTATCTCATGCATACTTCGTTCACACCATTCCCTACTTTCCATCCTACTCCAGACAAGATGACAGGAAATTCATGCACAATTTAAGAGTGTCGGTGGTTGTCGTAGCAGACCCCATTAAATGCCAAAATGGCCAATATCATTTCTCAATTTGTTTACCCTGCTTCTATTTAAAAGACAGCTGCCTTCCTTTAAGAAAGCTGCAGCAAACTGCTTCCAAACTGTGAACTCTTAATTGGATGTCACAAAAAGAGCTGGTCTGAAATGACAGTCAACTTGTTTGATTCTTCACTTTTGAAAGTTAAGTAAGTAAAGCAAATCAGTAGAATAATTTATAATGTGTAGTTCCATAAAAGCATTTTTCACATCAGTCACTGATGGATCTCCATTAATGTTTACAGTTTTTTGGACATTCTGATAATAACTGTATGTGTGTTGTTTTCTTTCATCAGTTAACTGCAGCCTGTATCCTAATCAATGCTTTGGGATAGTTGAGTCAGGACAGACTGCAAGCATAAATTGTTCAAATAATCAGGAGGGAACGTTGAAGAGAAAGTGCCTCAAAAATGGAACATACGGACTAATAGAAGATTTCTGTGTATCACCTGAATTGAGTAACATACTAACGGTACTATTCCATTGTATTTTATTCCCTTCTTTCTCTGACAAGCAATATTTCAGAATTTACCTTGATCTAACTACCATATTCCTCTTGTAAAAATATTTCTACAGTGTAACAAAGGTCAATATTCTGTTTCAGCCTTTTTGTTTAGGTTAGAAAATTCTTTGTGGATTTGCTATAAATGTACCTCAAAGCCCTGGTTAGACCAAACCTGGAGTTTTGCGTTCAGCTTTTGACACATTGGGAAGGAAATTATCATTGGAGGGTATGCAGCTTAGATATTCCAGAGCAACACCTGGATTACCAGGAGTGGTGACATAAACTGTGTCAGATTCCATGGAATCTAGAAGGTTGATCAAAGTTTTCAAGATATTAAGAGAACTGATATACAAATTGAAGGCATGAGAAGTCCATTAAGCCCCTTCGGCCTGTTCTGCCATTCAATAAGATCATGGCTGGTTTGGTTGTGACCTCACCTCCACATTCCCCCTACCTCAATAATATTTCATTTCCTTGTTAATCAAGAATCTACCTACCTACCTCTGCCTTAAAATTGTTCTACAATCCTGTCTCCACTGCTCTCTAGAAAGGGAGCTCAAAAGGTTCACAATCCTCTGAGAGAAAATAATTTCTTCTCACCTTTGTCTTATATGGGAGACTTCTTACATTAAACCCCTGGGAAATAACAAAGAACAAAGAACAACACAGCACGGGAAACAGGCCCTTCAGCCCAACGAGCCCATGCCGCCATCTTAACAATGTATTTTTCCTCTTCCACCCTTGACCCATGTCTATGCTTATGATACCCCCATTGGAAACCAGATTAAGGGGAGAATAATTTAGGGACAATTTGTTACACCAGTCAGCCTAAGAGCACACCTTTGGGGTGTGGGAGGAAACCGGAGCACCCGGAGGAAACCCACGCAACCACAGGGAGAATGCGCAAACTCCCACAGACACTGGCCCAAATCCATGTATCTGCACAGCTAGCAGTGATAGTCACTGAGCTGTTGTGGTGCCCATCTGCTGGTCCAGTTTTAAGCATACACAAACGACGCGAAGTACTAGGCCACTCTCGAAACATTCAAGAGCAGCCCATGCACGACCCATCGTGTGCACGCCCCTCGTTAGACAATAAGGTGGACCGACACACCTGCGGAGTAAAAGAGACAAAACATCAACACATGTAACATTAGATTTCCAGGAACATCCCGAGGCTCTGATCCTTATTTAAAACAGTCTCCTATAACCCTCCATCCCTGTTTCGCTCATGAGTCTATCTAAGTAAACCTTAAACAAGTCCAGCGTGCCTGCCTCCACCACCTTACTTGGTAGTGCATTCCATACCCCCACGACCCTCTGTGTGAAAAACCTCCCTCTAGCATCCAAATTATACTTCTCCCCCCTCACCCTAAGCTCGTGGCCCCTCGTGATATTTGTCTCCAATCTAGGAAAAAGCCTGCCACTGTTTACTCTATCTATACCCTTCATTATTTTATACACCTCTATCAGATCCTCCCTTAATCTCCGTCTTTCTAAGGAAAAGAGCCCCAGTTTACCCAAGTCCTTCCATACCAGGCAGCATCCTGGTAAACCTCCGCTGCACTCTCTCCAGGGTCTCCACGTCCTTCCGGTAGTAAGGTGACCAGAACTGGACGCAGTACTCCAAATGCAGTCTAACCAACGTTCTGTACAGCTGTAGCATTAGACACCAGCTCTTGTACTCTAACCTTCCAGCATCCACCCTATCAAGTCCCCCCAGGACATTTTATGTTTCAATATGTTTTTGAGCACATTCCCAGTCACAATTGTCTGGCATTTAGTTAATTAAAAAATGCCCAGATGTGATTCTCACCAGTGGCTGGCGGGGAGAGTGGGGCCATCTAATCTTGCCAGTGATGGTGTCTGCTGACCTCTTGGGGCACCATTGCACTGGTACCACCCCCACCCACTACTACAGATGCTGGGAGCCGCCACCTTGCTTTCTGTGCCAATCTCACCCCCCCACCCCACCCCGGACTTTGTGTGTCATCCTCCCTCACCCCTCACCGATTACTGCCACCAAATCAGTGCCAGTAAGATCACAAGAGGTGTGAAACTAGGCACGATGCTGATTTTCCATCTCTCTCAATAGCTTACTCACCAATCAACCAGTGGGTTGAGTCAGTAAGATCGTACCCCTAATGTCCTCGTCACAACTTACTCTTCTATCTGTCTTTGTGCCATCAGAAAATTTAGCAACCATCATCCTAGTCATTGATATAAATAGTAAACAATTGAGGTCAAAGCTCTGTTCCCTGTGGCTCTCCACTCATCACATCTTGTCCATCCAAAACTGACCCTTTAATGCCAGCTCTGTTCTCTGTTAGATAGCTATTCTCAAATTCATGCAAATCTATTACACCCCTCCACACCATGACCACTTATTTTGTGTAATAACCTTTGTGGCACCTCATCAAACACATTATGGAAATGTAAGAACAGACATCCACAGGTTCTCCTTTATCCACGTTACTTGTTGCATCTCAAAGAACTCCAATGAATTAGTCAAACAAGATTGCCCTTGCACAAACCATCTGCTTGAATCAGCTTGATTGCAACAAGATTTTCAAAATGCCCTGCTATAACCTTAACAATCGATTCCAATTGTTAGCAATTTCCCTCTGACAGGTGTTAAGATAATAGGTCTATAGTATCTTACATTCAGTTTCCTCTTTCCTTGAATAGAAAGGTCACACTCGCTATTTTGTGATCTGATGGGACCTTTCTAGACCTTAGAGAATTCTGGAAAATTAAAACCAAGGCATCTGCCATCTCAATAGTCACTTCTTGTAAGCACCAGGACGAAGTTCATCAACACCTGAGGACTCGTCAGTCTTTGGTTCCAATAATTTTCTCTGTAACCTTTCCCTGGTGATTGTAATTGTTTTAAGCTTCTCCACTCCTTCGCCTCCTGATTCACAATTATTTCTTGGATGTTATTTGTACACTTCACAGTGAAGATTGATCATTTGCTGTTTCTTTATTTTTTGTTATTAATTGCCTAGAATCATTCTCTAGAGGACAAGCATTCACTTTATTTCTTCCTTTACTTTTTAAGGAACTCTTTCACCTGTTTTTGCACTTCAAGCAAACTTTCTCTTGTACTTCAATTTCTCCCTCTTTATTAATCTTCTGGTCATTCTTTGTTTTTTCTGTCTAATCTTCTTGACCTACCACTCATTTTTGCAAAATTATATTTTTCTTTTACTTTGATACCATCTTTAACTTCTTTAGTTAGCTGTGGATGAGGTGCCTTTCTCTTAGAGCCTTTCTTTCTAGCTGGAATGTATATTTTGAATATTCTGAAATATTTCCTTAAAAAGCTGCCATTGCATCTCTACTGACCCATCCCTTAACCTAATTTCCCAGTTTACCTTAGCTGGCTCTGTCTTATAATTGACCTTATTTAGGCCTTGGACCACTCTTCCTTCCCTCAAGTTGAATGTAAGTTCCAATCATATTATGACTGTTCTTACCTAGGGGTGCCTTCACTATGAGGTTATCAAACCATATAATAACATTGTTTTTCCTTCTAAATCTTTTATATTATTATCTCCAGCTCGTTCAGAACAAATCGGAATTAAAAAAAAATCTTGGCAATCTGGTTGTGAAATTAGCCAACATTTCACAAGCGCAAACTATTTCAACGCCTGGAAACCTCATAGCCACAGTTGACATCGTCAAGGTCTTTGCATCAGTGACAAATATTTCTCTTAACGAGTCTGTGATGCAGGTAAAAAAATAACCATGAGGTATTGATCAAAGTCAAAATGCTCAAATATAATGTCAATTATTGTTAAAATTTGTTGAAAAGAGTTACAATTATTATATTGTGGAGGACCATTGGTTCTGTTATTTCAACATTAAATCTAATGTTTCTCTTGGACTTGCCAACATGGTCACCTACTTTCTGCTGACTTCCTTTGACAGTGACAGGCAAAGGTGTGTAGTCGTAACTTTCTGAGACTCTCCACTGTCATTCCACACAACATGGAATGTTACCTTCAATTCAGCCTTGAAGCCACTGAAGTAGCTTCATTTCCTGTGTAGGCTTCTCACCAGCATATAACGCATTGTGCTCTACAGCTATTTGATAAATAGGGAAGCAATATACTGCTCTAGGCTTACAACAGGTTACAGTTCCAGTCCCAGAATCAATGCCAACCTTCTTCCTTTTGACAAGTGCTAAATCAGTTCAGGAAACCCAAGGCATCAAATGAACATTGCAAAATCTATTTTTATAATTTACTCCTGAAGCTAAAGTCAAATACCAACAACTACTCCAAACATCAGGACCGGAATTCTCCCAAAAAAATTCTAAGTGCCAAATTCGTGTAAAAATGGAGTAACTCCTGCTGTTTTTTTGAAGCAGGAACCCCCCACACACTGAGCACTGCAGAGTGCCTCAGGGAGATTCACATTGGAAATCAGGTAGTGGGGCCTATTCCTGCTGAAGAGGCCAGCAGCATAGTGCTTAGTGAACCACTGCGCATGCACCGATCTATCATAGTGGAGACCGACGCACGCACAGTAGCCCCGTACTGATGGCCTCCCGATCGCTGGCCAGCTAGCTCACTGGCCAGCCCCGGCATAATGCTACCCCTCCGATACCCCCTTTTCCTCCAATCACTGGCCTCCCAGACATTTCCCAATGTCCCCTGCCCCCTGCAAACCCCAATCTCCCCAACCACTCTCCTGGCAGACCCAACCCCCCTCCCCCCAATCCTGATCATCCCTTCCCCTCCCTCTGCTATTGATCCCAATGCAGACTGAAAGTGAGACCTTGCACCCATTTCCCCTCTTCCCCATGGGCCCCAGACCCTTCTGTTCCTGCCCCCTTGGCATGGCCCAATGCCCAGTGAGCAGTGGCAAAGTGCCTCTTGGGCATCGGCAATGGATCAGGCTGGCAATTCCCAGGGGCACCCCCCTGCCCCCATCCACCTGGGGTGCCTCCATGGTCTCCCTTCACTCCAGCAGGCCCCCCATTAATAGGGAGTTGTTATTCCTGCTGGATTGAACCACCTCTAGCAGGGGTTGGCGGGGGGGTGGGGGGGGGGGGGGCGCGGGGGTGGTGGTGGTGGTGGTGGTGGCAGCAGGAGGGGAGATGTAGGGGGATTTCTGAAGTGGAGTTGATGACTCCAGAAATCCATGCCCCGGAGATATGCAAAGGCCGTGCCCCTCCTCCTCCCCCCCCCCCCCCCACCCCCACCAGCAGAGCGCCTGTTAAACGGCCTGAGCTGATCCCCCAGCCTGCTGTGCTGTTAGTGAAGTGCAGCAGGCTGGGAAAATCGCCTCCCAGTTTTCAATCTTGCAACAGGCATTTACCTCTACCATTCAAAGAGCATCAGTGAAGCAGAATTGTAAGTCAACTGGAAAGGATTAATGACACATATACATTCAAACATCATTTTTTCAGGAATTTTCCATTCTTAATCTTCACCATTTGGGCAGTAATCTGATAGTGGTTCCCTCACACATCATTACATTTTCAGTTTTTATTCCATACATATGTTTGTGTAATAAGGAGCAGGAGCGGGTTCTTTGGCCCCTCAAGACCAATCTACCATTTAATCAAACAACCGCTGGTTTGATAGTAGCCTTGGTTCTACATTCCGCCTACCTCAATAACCAATTACCAAAAATATACAAGCATTCCATTAAAGCTTCTCCTCATTATCAGTGTATATGAAAAACCTTTGGATCACAAAACCCTTCAGGGCACAATTCCCACCATTGATCCTTCAGAAGGAACTCTTCAGGTGTAAGAAATAAAGTATAACAAAACTTACACCAACTCATAAATCAAAGGAAAAAGTTTAATAAAGAAACTTTATTACTCCAACACTTGAGGCATCACCCTGGGCCATTGCAAGCTTCTCAACAATTCCCAACAGGTTCTTATTTATATTAAGACAACTCGTTACTGTTGGTCACACTATAACAGATCCAATGTTATCATTGATCACATTGTGACACCCACTGTTAGTGAGATTGCATCCACAAATATTTACAAGTGCTGAATTTGTTGGCATCTGCAAAGTCAGCGGGAAGACAGCCAGCAGATGCCGGCACCATTGCATCTCTGATGTCCACCTGCTCCACTGTTGGCTGCTAACTTTGAAAGAATGCGCTGTCTTTCACAATTCACGGATTCTTCGAGTCTCCCTACAAAGGGAACATGTGTTAGAATTTTAAGAAAAGATTTGAGTAGTTCCCACATAGACCAGCGAAGTAGGAAATGTACACTCTAAGGCTACTAGCTTGGAACCCTTGTCTTCAACCTGAGCTCTTCCATTATTTCAAGAGCAAAAGAAGGAATCCCAGTTGAGATTGGGGATAAAGCTCAGGCCCTTCTCTGAGTGATTCTGTCAGACTCCCACCAGGGTAACCAAGGAAACTCAGCTTGCACTCACATTTACGAGAGTATCAAGAACTCCTAGATCATCTGTCCAGCTTATTAACTAGTATCACTTAAAATTTAAAATTGAAAGCAAATTACTGCAAAACATTCTGTTTTTGACTGAAAATTAGCTTTACTTCTTTTGGTTAACAGAAGTCCATTAATCACCATATACTAAATGGTAAGAAGTACACATAAATCATCTGTAAGGAGTGTTTGGAAACTTTAATAGTGAGAAGAGAGCAGGTGAAGAGGCAGGAATTGCTTCTCCTCCATTTGCATGGAAAAGTGCTGTAGGAAGGTGTGGGTGTGTTAGGAGCGATCAAAGAATAGACCGAGAGGTATTGGAAGGAATATTCTCATGCAATGTTGAAAGGATAGGGTAGGGAGAGAAAATATGTTTAATGTTCACTGGAGATGGTGAAAAGGGTGGAGAGTGATCTCTTAATTCAGGAGTTTGATTGGGTGGAAAATGGAAAGAAGAGGAAAACTACCATGGCTCTGGGAATGAGTGAGAGTGGAAGTGAGAGAGATAAGGCAGGTCTGGTTTTGGGCCCTGACAACCACTGGTTTTGGGGCGTGAGCATGGGGTGGGCGGGAGTTGGAGGTGATCCACAGTTGAGACCAAAGGAAGAAAGATAACTAGCACCGATGTGAGAGGTTTCATCATCAGGACAGACATGATAAAGATGGAGGAATTTGGAGAATTAAACAGTGCCTTCACAGGAGGAAGGGTGTGAAGAAGCGTAATTACAGTGGTTGTGAAAGCCAGTGGCCTTAGAGTGTACATTTGTTGATAATGTGTTCCCCAAAAATGGAGACAGAGAAGTCAAGGAAGAGAAGGGAAAGTTGAATATGGACCATGTAAAGGTGACAGAACAGTAGAAATTAACAGCAAATTTGATGAAATTTTTGATTTCATGGTGAGAGCAGGAAGCAGAACTGATATAAGGATATCAATGTGACTGAAAAAGCAGTGAGAAAGGGGTCCATATAGGACTGGAACAAGGAATGTTTCACACATTTCACAAAATAAGGTATTGATAAGACTCATGTGACTCCCCATAGCAACAATTTTATTTGGAAGAAGTGACTGGAGATCTAGGAGAATTTGTTTCAAGTGAGAATAGGTTCAGTCAGGCAGGTGAGGGTGGTATGGGATGGACACTGTTTGGGCTTTCTATTTTAAATGCTGTCTTTCTCAACTATTTCTCTCTATTTTAATCCAGATAAATTAATGAAGCATCTAATGAAATTATGTCTTATATTTTCAGGATTTCTTTGTAACAGTAAATGCTGTAGTTGATGAATCTACCGTATCAGCCTGGAAAACAGCAAAAACACAAACCGCTGCCCCTCAATTACTAAAGTCTATAGAATCATTTACCAGGTTATTGTCTCCGAGTGAAAACACCTTCAATATCACAAAACCAAATATTCAACTGAAGGGAATTAAGGTTCAGTCCAATTCTAACCAGGATTTTTTGGTGGATTTCAATGACTTAAAAGTCAGAAATATATCGTTAAACAGCACCGTGACCATTAATCAAGGGGCAGTGGCAACACTTCCAGATAACTCCCTTATTATGAGCATTGCATCTGCAACATTAATTGACATCTTTGACCAACCAAGCAACATGAAAGATCCCAGAGTGAATGGCCTTATTGTGACAACAACTGCAGAAAGCCATTCAATTCCTATTCAGATTAATTTCTCGCTACTGAACACCACACTTGATCGTTCTAGTTCTCAGTGTGTTTTTTGGAACTATAATCTTTACGGTACTGGAGGATGGGATTCTATGGGATGCCGATATGAAATAAATGGGAATAATATTGTCTGCAAGTGCGCCCACCTGACATCCTTCTCTTTACTGATGTCTCACTTTGATATAGAAGGCCATGGGTTGTCCTTAATAACTAATATTACAGTTGGAATATCTGTGGGGTGTTTGGTAATCAGCTTTATTCTTGAAGCAATTGTATGGAAACATGTGACCAAAAATAGGACCTCACTAGCCCGTCATGTAATAATGTTGAATATTATTCTATTTCTACTGACTGCTGATATATCCTTTATTGCAGTTCAATATCAGGAGCCAGGTACAAAAGTCTGCATGGTGGTTGTTTTCTTGATGCATTTTTTGTATCTCGCCTTGTTTTTCTGGATGTTCATTCTAGGCCTACTGCTCCTTTATCATTTGATTTTTCTTTTCAAAAACCTCAGTAAAGCAGCTATGGTGATTATCTCACTGACCCTGGGCTACCTGTGTCCATTGATAATTTCTGTCAGTATTTTCTCAATTGGCTACTTCAGAAACCATTACTTAAAACAAGATAAATGCTGGATAAACACAGAGGAACTCTACATTTTACTTTCTTTCAATGTTCCACAACTGACCATTGTTACGATCAACATCCTCATTACAATTGTGGCCATATTTAAGATGCTGCGACCAACCATTGGGGAGAAACAGAACAGTCATGCAAGTATCAAAAATATGGTCAAACAAATCGCAAGAGGCACTGCTATCCTAACCACAATCCTCGGACTCTGTTGGGCACTTGGGTTTGCACTTCTGAAGGCGAATAAATCTAAGGCCATCCATTATGCATTTAATATTCTCAATGGACTCCAGGTATGTACTATATAATGCCTGTATTTTTTTATTTTGCTCGTTGGTTTTATGGATGTTACACATGTTTAGTATTTACATGTTGTAAAGGTAAAATATGTAATGAGGCTGGGGCAACGCTTCAACAAGAGCAGGTCAACAGCAGTGTAAGATTATAAGAACTAGGCACAGGAGTAGGCAATCTGGCCCCCCCAAACCTGTTTGGCCATTCAATAAAATTATGGCTGATCTTTTTGTGGACTCAGATCCACTTACCCGCCTGCTCACCATAGCCCTTAATTCCTTTACAGTTCAAAAATCTATTTATCTTTGTCTTAAAAACATTCAACAAGGCAACCTCACCTGCTTCACTGGGCAAGGAATTCCACAGATTCACAACCCTTTGGGTAAATAAGTTTTTCCTCAACTCAGTCCTGAATCAGCTCCCCCTTATTTTGAGGCCATGCCCCCTACTTCTAGTTTCACCCTCCAGTAGAAACAATCTCTCTGCTTCTATCTTACCTATTCCCTTCATAATTTCATATGTTTCTGTAAGTTCTCCATTTATTCTTCTAAATTCCAATGAGTATAGTCCAGTCTACTCAGAGTCTCCTCATAAGCCAACCCTCTCAACTTTGGGATCAACCTAGTGAATCTCCTCTGCACCCCCTCCAGTGCCAGTATATCCTTTCTCACATAAGGAGACCAAACTGAGCACAGTACTCCAGGTGTGGTCTCACCAGCACCTATACAGCTGCAACATAACCTCGCTGTTTTTAAACTCCATCGCTCTAGCAATGAAGGACAAAATTCCATTTGACTTCTTAATTACCTGCTGCAGTTGCAAACTAACTTTTACAAGGACACCCAAGTCCCTCTGCACAACAAGATGCTGCAAATTTTACCATTTAAATAATAGTCCATTTTGCTGTTATCCCTGACAAAGCGGATGACCTCACATTTACCAACATTGTACTCCATCTGCCAGACCCTCACCCACTCATTATAACTATCTATATCCCTCTGCAGACTTTCAATGTCCTCTGCACACATAGCTCTACAAAAAAGAAAGCAAAGACCCATTATTAGAGTCTAGTTTTGCAGTATTTACAAAGTTAAGCTTGCACATACCCATGATACAAGGAGGTACCAACACTGAACATAGGATTTGTCATGCACAGATTGGTGCTCTGTTGGGCCATGGCTGGAAAGGACAAGGGCAAATATCCATCATTCAGTAATGGAATCCTTATGGTTGTTCTTTTTTTCGATTGGGGGGGGAGGGCGGTTGGGGGGAGTGGTGGGGTGTTGGGTGGGACATTGATGCTCCAGTAAAGGTGGCAGCTCAAACTCTGATTGAAAAGTAGAAGATGCAGATGGAGGAGGAGAAAGTGGGTTCCCAGACATGTGTCCTTTGTTTGAACAGAGGGGAGTACGATAGGATGAGAGAGGAATTGGCGAATGTTGATTGGGGGAGTGCTTTGGAAGGTAGGTCTGCTGAGGAACAGTGGAGGATCTTTAAGGAGATCTTTCTTGGTGCTCAGCAGAAATTTATTCCGATGGTTAAAAAGGACCATAGGAGGAGAGATAATCAGCCGTGGATAACGAAGGAGGTAAAGGAAAGTATTAAATTAAAAGCGGATGCGTTTAGAGTAGCTAAGAGTAGTGAGCGAGAAGAGGATTGGGAGAGGTTTAAATATCAACAAAGAATGACGAGGAAGTTGATAAAGAAGGGTAGGATAAACTATGAAGCTGGGCTAGTGCTTAATATAAAAAAGGATAGTAAGAGTTTTTATAAATATATAAAAAGGAAGAGGCTGGCTAGGGTGAACGTTGGACCCTTAGAGGATGAGAGGAGGGACTTAGTGGTAGGGGATGGGGAAATGGCTGAGGCCTTGAATAACTTTTTTGTTTCGGTCTTCACGGAGGAGGACGTGAATAGTTTGCCGGGTGTTAGCAATGGAAAGATGGTTAGTTTAACGTCTATTGTAGGTAAAACGTTAGAATCCATGATCAAAGAGAAAATAGCGAGGCATCTTGAGGAGACTTGTTTGATAGAGCAGACGCAGCACTGTTTCGTTAAAGGGAAGTCGTGTCTGACGAATTTATTGGAGTTCTATGAGGATGTGTCTAGGGCGGTGGATAGAGGAGAGCCGGTGGATGTGGTGTTTCTTGATTTTCAGAAGGCGTTTGATAAGGTGCCGCACAAGAGGTTATTACAGAAGGTTAGGGGGCATGGAGTTGGGGGTAGGGTGTTACCGTGGATAGGGGATTGGCTGTCAAATAGGAGGCAGAGAGTTGGGGTCAATGGGTGCTATTCGGATTGGCGGTTGGTGACTAGTGGAGTGCCCCAGGGGTCGGTGCTGGGGCCTCAGCTATTTACCATTTATATAGATGATCTGGAGGGGGGAACCGAGTGTATGGTGTCGAAATTTGCTGATGATGCCAAGATTGGTGGAACGGCAAATTGTGCAGAGGGTGTGGAAAGTCCGCAGAAGGATCTAGATAGGCTGGGCGAATGGGCCAGGAACTGGCAAATGGCAAGTGTGAAGTTGTCCACTTTGGTAGGAATAATGGTAGGAAGGACTATTACTTACATGGCGAAAAACTGCAGCATGCAATGGTGCAGAGGGACCTCGGGGTCCTTGTGCATGAGTCGCAAAAACCCAGCCTGCAGGTGCAGCAGGTGGTCAGGAAGGCGAATGGGATGCTGGCCTTCATAGCGAGGGGGATTGAATATAAAAGTAGGGAGGTCTTGCTGCAACTGTACAGGGCACTGGTGAGGCCGCAGCTGGAGTACTGTGTGCAGTTTTGGGCGCTGCACTTACGTAAGGATATTTTGGCCTTGGAGGGAGTGCAGAGGAGGTTTACTAGGCTGATACCGGAGTTGAGGGGGTTGAACTATGAGGAGAGGCTGAATAAACTAGGCTTGTACTCGTTAGAGTTTAGAAGAATGAGGGGAGATCTCATTGAGACATATAAGATGATGAATGGGATGGATAGGATAGAGGTGGAGAGACTCTTCCTGCTCAGAAAGGACCGTAGGACTAGGGGGCACAGCCTCAAGATAAAGGGGGGGCGGTTTTGAGTGAAAAAGTTCCTCCTCACTCCGTTCTAAACCGCCCCCCCTTTATCTTGAGGCTGTGTCCCCTAGTCCTACTGTCCTTTCTGAGCGGGAAGAGCCTCTCCACCTCTATCCTATCCATCCCATTCATCATCTTATATGTCTCAATGAGATCTCCCCTTCTTCACTCAAAGGGTGGTGAATCTCTGGAATTCTCTGCCCGTTGAAGTGGTGGAGGCTGCCTCGCTAAATATATTTAAGACGCGGGTTGATAGGTTTTTGATAGGCAAGGGGATTAAGGGTTATGGGGAGAGGGCAGGAAAGTGGAACTGAGCCACGACAGATCAGCCATGATCTTATTGAATGGCGGGGCAGGCTTGAAGGGCTAGATGGCCTACTCCTGCTCCTATTTCTTATGTTCTTATGTTCTTAAGAACAGGTCAACACGTCTCCCGAAAGTCCACATCTGCATCAACTGTTTGGAGCTGCAGCGTCTGAGGGCTCGGGTCAGGCAATTAGAACTGCGTCTTGAGGATATATTTTTAGTCAGGGAGAACGAGGCAATAATGGATAGGAACCACAGTCACGTGGAGATTCCAGAGCATGGGGGGGGGGTGTGGTGGCGGGCGACAGGTGGGTTAACATTAGGAAGGGGAAAAAGAAGAGGAGTCAGGGTCCAAAGACTGCCCCAGCGGTAGTCCCCCAAAATACCAAGGGCAAGGCGACAACTGGGGTAGAAAAGGCAAGAGAGGGGGACCAGAATGCCTCAGAGGGAAGGAAGGGGGCTAGAAGTGAGATAGTGGTGGGGGATGGGAGGGTTAAAGGAATTGATAAGCGGTTCTGTGGGCAAAAGCGGGACTCCAGGATGGTAGCCTGCCTCCCTGGAGCAGTAGTACAGGATGTTTTGGACAGGGTAGAGGGAATTTTGAAGGGCGAAGGGACCCAGGCTGATGTAATTGTACATATAGGAGAGAAGGATGTAGAAATGAAGAGCAAGGGGGATATACGTAGGCAGTTCAGGGAGTTGGAGGCCAGGCTGAAGAGCAGGGCCTCCAGGGTGGCAATCTCTGGGCTGCTGCCAGTGCCTAGTAACAGTGGAGCTAGGAATAAGAACATAAGAAATAGGAGCAGGAGTAGACCATCTAGCCCTTCGAGCCTGCCCCGCCATTCAATAAGATCATGGCTGATCTGTCGTGGCTCAGTTCCACATTCCCACCCTCTCCCCATAACCCTTAATCCCCTCTCTTATCAAAAACCCATCAACCCGCATCTTAAAAATATTTAGCGAGGCAGCCTCCACCACTTCAACGGGCAGAGAATTCCAGAAATTCACCACCCTTTGAGTGAGGAAGTTCTTCCTCAACTCTGTTCTAAACCGCCCCCCCTTTACCTTGAGGCTGTGCCCCCTAGTCCTACTGTCCTTTCTGAGCGGGAAGAGTCTCTCCACCTCTATCCTATCCATCCCATTCATCATCTTATATGTCTCAATGAGATCTCCCCTCATTCTTCTAAACTCTAACGCGTACAAGCCTAGTTTATTCAGCCTCTCCTCATAGCTCAACCCCCTCAACTCCGGTATCAGCCTAGTAAACCTCCTCTGCACTCCCTCCAAGGCCAAAATATCCTTGCGTAAGTACGGCGCCCAAAACTGCACACAGTACTCCAGCTGCGGCCTCACCAATACCCTATACAGCCGCAGCAAGACCTCCCTACTTTTATATTCAATCCCCCTCGCTATGAAGGCCAGCATCCCATTCGCCTTCCTGACCACCTGCTGCACCTGCAAGCTGGGTTTTTGCGACTCATGCACAAGGACCCCGAGGTCCCTCTGCACCGTCGCCTGCTGCAGTTTTTCACCACGTAAGTAATAGTCCTTCCTACCATTATTCCTACCAGAGTGGACCACCTCGCACTTGCCAACATTAAATCCCATTTGCCAGTTCCTGGCCCATTCGCCCAGCCTATCTAGATCCTTCTGCAGACTCTCCACACCCTCCGCGCAATTTGCCGTTCCACCAATCTTGGTGTCATCAGCAAATTTCGACACCATACACTCGGTTCCCTCCTCCAGATCATCTATATAAATGGTAAATAGCTGACGCCCCAGCACCGACCCCTCCACTAGTCACCAACCGCCAATCCGAATAGTACCCATTGACCCCCACTCTCTGCCTCCTATTTGACAACTAGTCCTCTATCCACGCTAACACTCTGCCCCCAAATCCATGTCCCCTGACCTTCTGCAAAAACCTCTTGTGAGGTACCTTGTCAAACGCCTTCTGAAAATCAAGAAAGACCACATCCACCAGCTCTCCTCTATCCACCGCCCTAGACACATCCTCATAGAACTCCAGTAAATTCGTCAGACACAACTTCCCCTTAACGAAACCGTGCTGCATCTGCTTTATTAAGCAATTCCCCTCAAGATGCCTCGCTATTTCCTCCTTGATGACGGATTCTAACATTTTACCTACAACAGACGTTAAACTAACCGGCCTATAATTCTCCGCCTTTTGCCTGGCACCCTTCTTAAACAACGGCCACTTAAACAATTAGCCACTTTCCAATCTTCCGGCACTTCCCCGGAATCCAGCGACGTCTGGAAAATAACCACCAAGGCATCCACTATCACCTCCGCCATTTCTTTCAGAACCCTCGGATGCATTCCATCCGGTCCTGGGGACTTGTCCACAATCAGCCCCTCCAGTCTGTCGAGCACCGCCTCTCTAGTAACAGTAATGTCATTGAGACCCTCCAGTCCTACCACCTTTCCATCTCTAACACCCGGCAAATTATTCACGTCCTCCTCCGTGAAGACCGAAACAAAACAGTTATTCAAGACCTCAGCCATTTCCCCATCCCCTACCACTAAGTCCCCCTTCTCATCCTCTAAGGGTCCAACGTTCACCCTAGCCAGCTGCTTCCTTTTTATATACTTATACTTTTATATACTTATACTTTTATATACTTATAATGAGATCCTACAGCTGAATGCGTGGCTGAAGGATTGGTGCAAGACAGAGGGTTTTACTTTTGTAGATCATTGGGAAGTATTTGTGAGGGAAGGGCACCTGTACAGGAGGGATGGGGAACATTTAAATGGGAAGGGCATGAATATTTTAGCTGGGAGGTTAGCTGGAGTGTTTCGGCAGCGTTTAAACTAATATGGAGGGGGGATGGGGAGGAGACAGATAGCTCAGCAGGCACTGGGATTGGGAGCAAGTTGGGTGACAGGGTAAGTTTGGATGAGAGGAAAATTCCCCGGGAGAAGAAGGATCCGAGTGGGCCTGGAGGTCTGGAGTGCATCTGTTTTAATGCGAGGAGTGTGACAGGTAAAACGGATGAACTTAAGGCTTTAATGTTCGCGAGGAATTTAGATGGGGTGGCAGTGACAGAGATGTGGTTAAAGGAAGGGCAGCACTGGCAGCTAAATATTCCTGGGTATGTGTTTTAGGCGTGACAGAGGAGGGTCGAAAAGAGGAGGGGGAGTAGCGTTGTTAGTTAGGGAGCACATCACAGCGGTGCAGAGGGAGGATAATATAGAGGGGTTAGGAATTGAGTCGCTGTGGGTGGAGTTGAGGAATAGGAAGGGAGCAATTACTATGCTAGGGGTGTACTACAGACCACCCAACAGCCCGCAGGCAGTGGAAGAAGGTATATGTAGAGACATTTTAGATAGGTGCAGGAAGAATAGGGTTGTTGTAGTGGGAGATTTTAATCTCCCTGGGCTAGATTGGAAGGTGCCTAGAGCTGGGGGTTCGGCTGGGGAGAAATTTGTAAAATGTGTACTGGAAGGGTCCTTGGAGCAGTATGTAAGTAGCCCAACTAGAGAGGGGGCTATTCTGGATTTAGTTCTGGGTAATGAGCCAGGTCAGGTGGTTGAGGTTGCAATAGGTGAACACGTGGCTAATAGTGACCACAACTCTGTCTACTTTAGGATACGAATGGAAAAAGATGAGTGCTGTCCTAAGGGGAGAGTGCTAAATTGGGGGAAGGCTAGCTACAGCCAGATTAGGCAGGAACTTAGGGATACAGACTGGGAGAGGCTGTTGGAGGGTAAGTCCACGTTCGGCATGTGGGAGTCTTTCAAGGGAAAACTGAAAAGGTTGCAGGAAAGACATGTGCTGGTTAAGAGGAAGGATGGGAAAGGTAGAATTAGAGAGCCGTGGATTACTAGGGATATTGAGGACTTGGTCAGGAAGAAACGAGAGGCGTATGTTAGGTCTAAGCAACTGGGAACAGAGAGAGTATTGGAGGAATACAGAGAGAGTAGGAGGGAGCTGAAACGGGGAGTTAGAAGTGCAGAAAGGGGGCATGAAATGGCTTTGACAAACAGGATTAAGGAAAATCCAAAGGCACTTTACTCCTATGTCAGGAACAAAAGGGTGGTTAGAGGAAAAATCGGTCCTCTCAGGGACAGAGGAGGGGAACTGTGCTTAGAGTCCGAGGGAATGGGGGAGATCATGAATGAATACTTTGCATCAGTATTCTCGAAGGAGAGGGGCTTGATGTCCGGTACTGTCTTGGAGGGAGCTATAGACCAGTTGAAGGAACTATCCATTACGAGGGAGGAAGTGTTCGGGCTTTTAGGTAGCATTAAAACTGATAAATCTCCAGGACCCGATGGCATTTATCCTAGGCTGCTTAGGGAGGTGAGAGATGAAATTGCTGGGCCTCTGACACAAATCTTTGTCTCTTCTTTGGACACAGGTAAGGTCCCAGAGGACTGGAGGATAGCAAACGTGGTACCGTTGTTTAAAAAGGGTAGTAGGGATAACCCTGGTAATTATAGGTCAATGAGTTTGACGTCAGTGGTGCGGAAGTTGTTGGAGAGGATTCTTAGGGATAGGATGTATGCACATTTAGAGCGTTGTGATCTGATTAGGGATACGCAGCATGGCTTTGTTAAGGGGAAGTCTTGCCTTACGAATCTGGTAGAATTTTTTGAGGAGGTGACAAAAATGGTCGACGAAAGACGAGCCGTTGATGTCCTCCAAATGGATTTCAGTAAGGCGTTTGACAAAGTGCTCATGGTAGGTTGGTTGAAAAGGTTAAGGCTCATGGAATACAAGGACAGGTATCTAGATGGATTGATATCTGGCTTGGTAATAGGAGACAGGGAGTAGTAGTGGAAGGGTCTTTTTCTAGTTGGAGGTCTATCACTAGTGGTGTGCCTCAGGGCTCAGTACTGGGACATGTTCTATTTGTAATATACATAAATGATTTGGAAGAGGGAGTATGTGGTGTGATCAGCAAGTTTGCAGATGACACTAAGATGGCTGGACTGGCAGACACTGGGGAGCAGTGTCAGGCAATACAACAGGATATAGCTAGGCTGGTATATTGGGCAGATAAATGGCAGATGGAATTTAATCCTGATAAATCTGAGGTGGTACATTTTGGGAGAAATAATGTAGGGGGCAGTTATATGATAAAGGGTAGACCTATTAAGAGTATAGAAACGCAGAGGGACCTGGGGGTGCAAGTGCACAAGTCTTTGAAGGTGGCAGTACAGGTGGAGAAGGTTGTAAAGAAAGCTTATGGTACGTTAGCCTTTATAAGAAGGGGTATAGAGTACAAGAGCTGGAGTCTAATGTTGCAGTTGTATAGAATGTTGGTTAGACCTCATTTGGAGTACTGCGTCCAGTTCTGGTCGCCTTACTACCGGAAAGATGTGGAGACCCTGGAGAGAGTGCAGAGGAGGTTTACCAGGATGCTGCCTGGTATGGAAGGACTGGGTTATGAGGAAAGATTGGGCAAATTGGGGCTGTTTTCCCTAGAAAGACGGAGACTGAGGGGAGATCTAATAGAGGTATATAAGATTATGAGGGGTATAGATAGAGTAAACAGTGGTAAGCTTTTTCCTAGATTGGAAACGCACGTTACGAGGGGCCACGGGCTTAGGGTGAGGGGGGGGTGGGTGAGGTATGATTCGGATGTTAGAGGGAGGTTTTTCACACAGAGGGTTGCGGGGGTATGGAATGCTCTGCCAAGCAAGGTGGTGGAGGCAGGCACGCTGGAGTTGCTTAAGAGTTACTTAGATAGGCACATGAGCGGGATGGAGATGGAGGGATATAAGAGACTGTTTTAAATAGGTTCAGGAGCCTTGGGACATCCCCGGGAATCAATTGATTCCTGTGGACCTTCCAACATATTTTCTGGCTCACTTGTTTTACTTTTGAGCTTCTGGGGATTCCCTTGAATGTTTGTATAAGGATGTGCATGGTATCGATGTTTTTCTCTTTTAATCCACAGGTGCTTCGGTCCGCCTTGTTGTCCAACAAGGGGTATACACGCAATGGGTCGTACGAGGGCTGCTCTTGGATGTTTGAGAGTAGCCTAGTGCTTCACATCGTTAGTGTACGCTTAAACTGGACCAGATGGGCAATATGACAGCTCAGTGACTATCGCTGTTTGCTGTGCAGATACATGGATTTGGGCCAGTGTCTGTGGGAGTTTGTGCATTCTCCCCATGCTTGCGTGGGTTTTCTCCGGGTGCTCTGGTTTCCTCCCACACCCCAAAGATGTGCTCTTAGGCTGATTGGTGTAACAAATTGTCCCTAAATTAGTCTCCCCTCAATCTGGTTTCCAATGTGGAATGCCATAAGCATAGACAAGGGTCATGGGTGGAGAGGGGACTCACAATGTTGAAATGGCAGTGCAGGTTCATTGGGCCGAAGGGCCTGTTTCCCATGCTGTGTTGTTCTTTGTTCTTTGATGATGTGAACCTAGGAGCAAATGGTGCAAAGGCTCAATAACGAGATAAATAGATTTTGAATTGCATACATGCTGACCCTCAAGCTATATATACAGCACACAGGATTAGTGCCTCCCAGCTATAGGATGAGAATAAGGACAGAATCTTTTTGAGGCATCAGGAGTCCTGCCTGCCAACTGCAGAGCTAGTGAGATACCTGCACTGCCTCTTTTCTGGAAGGCCCAAAATCACAAGCTAATCAGGCAAGATCAGGGACAGGTCATCCCCTGGAATCAAGACTCCAAGGAAGTATTGCCTATCAAGAGATGCTGGTCAATCTCTTGTGCTTAACAGTGCCACAGAGGACGCTGTGTCTGCTGCAGAAACAATATCTATTGGACTCCAAAGATTGTGGAGGAACCCATGCTACAGGGGATGGGGATGATTTTTGGAGGTGAAGGTCATAGGGAGAGGGCTGTAGGGGGTCAACAGCAAGAACATCAGTAGTGGGGGGTGGGGGGGGTGGTGCGGGGAGAGGGGAGAGGAATCTCAGCATATCCTCACTTCCCGACGTCAAGTCTTTTGATCAGGACTGAGTGCCTTTGATTGAAGGATACCTCTGATGTTGACAAGAAGCCCACACAGGTTCTCCTGTTGTGCATACTGCATGGTGACAGGTCTGCCTGCAGCTGGGTTAATATCAGTGATGGCACTTACTGTATAAGGAGGCGGTAAGCTGGGAAGGTTCTGATGATGCCATCATCTCAGCTAAGTACGTGCATTTCCTGCCTCCAACTTTGCCACCAGTAAGAGCACAAGAATCTGCCCCAGTTTTCTTTTTCCATGACATTGTTGCAATCAATATACTTGAAGTGGAAAATTCAGTATTGCCCAAGACTATGCTGAATTTTCACTCTCTAGGAATTGGTTTCTGCTCTACTATAGGGAAGGAAGTGAACTGTTGGTTAATGTCCAGTAAGTGGTCAAGGTCTATTTTCCAAAGGTTTAATAACATATGAACTCAGGACTTGGGATATTGTGTTGAAGTCGTACAAGACACTTGGAATACTGTGGACACTTCTGGTCACCCTATTATAGAAAGGATATTATTAAACTAGAAAGAGTGCAGAAAAGATGTACTAGGATGCTACCAGGATTTGACGGTTTGAGTTGTAAGGAGAGACTGGATAGACTGGGACTTTTTTCTCAGAGCGTAGACTTAGGGGTGATCTTATAGAGGTCTACAAAATAATGCGGGGCATAGATCAGCTAGATAGTCAATATCTTTTCCCAAAGGTAGGGGCATCTAAAACTAAAGGGCATAGATTTAAGGTGAGACGGAAGAGATACAAAAGTGTATGGAAGGGCAATTTTTTCACACAGAGGGTAGTAAGTGTCTGGAATGAGCTGTCAGAGGTAGCAGTAGAGGCGGCTTCAATTTTATCTTTTATAAAGCATTATGACAGTTACATGGGTAAGATAGGTAGAGAGGGATATGGGCCAAACGCAGGCAATTGGGACTAGCTTAGGGATTTTAAGACGTGGAATGGATAAGTTGGGCTGAAGGGCCTGTTTCCAAGCTGTAAACCTCTATGAGTCTATGTTACTGGAATTTGTGAGATTAAGAAAATAAATAATTGAATAATTAAGTCATTAATTAAAGCTCGTAGGTATAGCAGGACAGGTGATGTGTCGAGGCTGCAACATGTGGGAGCATATGAATCCCCCGTTGTATTCAGGGCAAACACATCTGCATGTTTGTGGCTTGAGAAACTTTGGCTCAGAATAATTGAGCTGGAGTCTGATCTTCAGACACTAACAGATCAGGGAGGGTGTTTTTTTGTGACATTGGCAATGATACATTTTTAACATAGTAAAGCATTCCAAAATGCTTCAAGGCACATAAACCAAATATTATGCTACGGTATATAGTAAGATATTAGATACATGAGATATTAAGCCTGGCCATAGAGATTGGATTTTAATCAATGGCTCTAAGGAGGAGACAGAGGCAGAGAGGAAGTAAAGCACCAACTAGAATTTTATTACGGTATCTGACCAATACTCTGGCAACCCCTGATAATAGTCTTCCAATAGTAAGTAAAATACTTCCCATATCAGATTGGAGAAGTATTTAGATTGGGAATACTTTTCAGCCAATAAGTTATAATAGAACATACAGTATATGGACAAGTAAAAAAGCTATAATCAAGGGAAGTCGTAAACAATGGGAGTAGGGGAAAACATAACAGGATAAAAGAGGAACCAAATTTATCATCCCAAAATGGAAAAATTTGTGAAAATGTAGTATTCATGTCAGAGTAAAATGCACAAACAATTTATCCTTGATCATGATTTGTGCAATTAGTTAGAAACAAACACAGAAAATAGAAACATGAGTAGGCCACTTGGTACTTCGAACCTGCTCTACTTTTGATTATGATCACGGCTGATCATCAAATTCAATACACTGATCCTGCCTCTTCCCACCGCCCCTCCCCCCCCTCAAATCCCTTGATGTCTTCATCCCTTTATCCCTTGAGCCCAAGGAGCAATATCTAATTCCTTCTTGAAATCACAAAACATTTTAAGCTCAACTACTTTCTGTGATAATATCACCATTCTCTGGGTGAAGAAATTTCTCTTTGCCTCAGCTAAAAGATTTACCCCTTATCCTCAAATTATAACCTCTGGTTCTAGACTCTCCCACCACTGGGAACATTCTTTCTGAATCCACCTTGTCTAACCCTGTTAGAATTTTATAAGTTTCTATGCAATCCCCTCTCATTTTTTGACACGCCAATGAATATAATCCTAACTGACTTAATCTCTCCTCATATGACAGTCCTGCCCTCCCAGGAATCAGCCTGGTAAGCCTTCGCTGCACTCCCTCTATCGCAAGAACATCTTTCCTCAGATAAGGATACCAAAACTGCACACAATATTCCAAGTGTGACTTTACCAATGCCCTACACAATTGAAGTTAAACATCCCTATTCTGATTGTCAAGTCTCAATATTTGAATATACTCAAATAATCAAGAAGTCAGTTTATCGATTTATTGATAAGTTTTTCTCTTTTTTTCAGGGGCTCTTCATCTTGGTTTTTGGTGTAATTTTTGACAGTAAGGTAAGTTGCAATCACTAGATTCTCCAGCTTATCTGCTTTTCACATCGCTTAAATGTTTTTTGTTCTGATTATTCCATTAGGTACAAGAGACCTTAATACAGAGGTTTTCATGGTCATCAGAACATTCACAAAAGTCGGTAAGTTTGTTTTCTGTTTCTGTTAGAATGTAGCTGTTCACATTCTAATTTTAGTAACATATAACTGAGGTAGAAGACAACCTCTCCTCTTAAATTCCATTCACCTCACAGAACATACTCGATCAGATAAACATGATTGCTGGAAAGATCAAGTACAATGGTGCATCACCAAATTTTTCATCATAATGTTTGATAATTGGGGTTTATTGATATATTTGCTTTCTGTCCTCTCTCACTTCCCATCAGCTGTTGATCTGCCATACTGTAGTGAAATGCATAGTAACACTTGTCCCCAACTTGAGTCAGGGCCCCATTAGTATTTCTAAATCGCTTCTTTGGGACTTTGGTTGCTATCCAACACATTGTCAGATTATGCCTGAAATACTGAGAGCAAATTGGGCCACTACACCTCAGGAAGGATATATTGATCTTGGAGCAATTGAGGAATTCCAGTGTAGGTTTGGACAACATGGGCGCAATCTTACTGACTGCTGCAAGCTGAGGATGGAGAACTTAGCACTCAGCCAAATCTCCATTCATTGCATTGGGACCAGAAAATCCCATTGGCATGCACGGCCAGAAAACTCCCCCCTTGGTTCAAATTACAAGGTGAGATTACACAAACTAATGTTGTATTCCACAAAATTTAGAAATTTAAGGGACAATTTGATGAAACTACTCACATTGTTAAGGGGAACTGGTAAGATGGATAAGGAGAAGCTACTCCTGCAGGTTGATGTAAGTAAAAAGAGCAAACACTGGAAATACTTAGCTGGGGTGGCAGAGAGTAGCAAGGTTAATGTTCCAAGTCCAATATGATCTTTCTTTGGTAGAAAAGCTACTGAGTTTTTCCAACACTATCCATTTTTGTTTCAGATCTCCAGCATCCACTGTATTTTGCTTTTATCCTACTGATTGGAGAAGCTAGGACTAGGTGGCAAGTTCAAAAGTTAGAGGCAAACCTTTCACAAGTGATGGTTGGACTTTCTCTTATTGGAGATGGTCATTGGCTGTCACTTGTGTATTTTAAATACTACTTGCCACATATGAGTCCAGTCAATATCTCTCTTTATGCCTTCATCTAACATGTCGAGTTTAGTTATTTCCAATTAAGAAAGAAAGACTTGCATTGATATGGCCCCTTTTATGACCTCAGAATGCCTAAACATCTTGTAGCCAATGAAGTACTTCTAAAGTGCAGTTGCAGTTGTAGGAATATTATCTTAGACAGAATGTGATTCATTTTGAGTAAACTGAATAACAAGGTGCTGTTTAAAAAGGTTCACAACTTCACTTTGAATTATTCTGGTATATTTTGAGAAATAAGAAAAATAATTTAAAAATACTACAATGAATGAATAAATAGTTTCATTTGATGACAGTCAATTTTGTTTATTTTTTAGAAGCTACTGCTCAGTTCCACTTCAAATTTGCAGTGAACATCTGATTATGGGGTATTTGCCAATAGAAGGTCTGTACGATAACAACATAAGCATTTTGAGTCGATATATCAGGTGATGGTTGGATAAAAATTGGGGGCAAGAATAAAATTGGTGACTTACTGCTGAAGAACTGCCCATTGTGATTTTCAGGTGAACTGTTAAGTGTTTTTGCCACAAACAGGTGAAGGCCCTAACTCAAGGCCCTATAGACAGGAGGTACAGATATATCCATCCATGAATATATTCGAGTCAGTGCAAAAATCATTGGCATAGCAAAGCTAATGGGTGGTAAGGCTCTTGATTGAAATTTGGGCCCTTATTACCAACCTTCCCCATTTGAGACCTGAGAGAACTAGGAGCAGGAGTAGGCCATAAATCCCTAGGCCGGCTCCATTATTCAATAAGATCATGGCTGAACTCTCATACCTACTTGAATTTCCTGCTCTATCCCCATATTTTCAGTTAAAAATTGGAACAGCATTGAACTGATTATGAAATCAAGTAAACTTAGTCCCATTCCCAGACTTCAGAATTGTGGGTCTTGCAAAGTAAATTAGGTATCTAACCATGCACTGCGATACCTGACTCTTAATTGTTCCCTGATTCTATTTTTTTTGCCCTGTTCTGGTTTTATAGGATCCGGGAATGTTACTTAGCATTGATGCTGAATCATGTTACTTCACAGGACATTCTAATTATGTATGAGATATTGGCATTATATCTTATAATTGGCAGTGTGAATCAATTATAATGATAGCACACTGGAATTCCAATGCACTGTGCTACTAAACTTGAATAGCTTCTGAATATGGGAATGGAGAGTGCAGTGCAATCATGTGAAAAGTACAAATTTACAACATCTTGAGGCAGCACATCAGATTGCAAGGATATTCTCAATGTATCTTCACTGCTTCCACAGTTTCCAAAGCACATTGGACAATTCCATGGTCTGCCAATAAAGGCTATATTGATACTGTTGCTTAATCCCTCACATGAAAATCTTGCCTAGTCGTTCAAATATCTGAAACATCACAATCCAGCCAATGTCTGAATATGGGGACACATTGAGGAAAGTTGACCTTTTCATTTATTTTGTTTGCAGATTATTTTTTACGGATATTTTATTAAGTGTCCTTGCTTTGAGCCCTAGCACAATAGTAAATATCTTTTTCACGGCTGGATACAGTCAATGTCTACAGAAATTTTTGTTTTTCATTTAATAATGTGTATTTGGGTTCAAAATAGGCTGCTGGTTAATTCTAAACTGGAAAACAAGACAAATCCGGAAATTGAATCTAAATCTCTCAATTACAATTTTTTTAGACTTATAAAAACAGCTTACTGTACAGAACTGGTTTCACAAAAGGTTAAATAATTAGAACATGAAAAATATTATGGGTACAAAATGATAATGGAAATGATAACAGAGTGGTTCTGTTATGGGACTAATAGTGTAGTAATGAATTCAAATCCCACAGTGGCAGGTAGGGAATTAAAATTTAGTTGGTTAAATAAATCTGGAAATAAAAAGCTTGTGTCTGTAATGTTAACTATGAAACAACTACACTATTGTAAAAACCCAACTAGGGAAGAAAACCTGCTGTATATCTACTGTGATCTACATGTGATTCCAGGTACACAGGAAGGTGGTTAGCTCTTGTGGTATAATGAGCCACTCCGTTGTGTGAAAATTACCACACAAAAAAAATCCACATGAACTGCAAGGTTTCCGAAAGTTAACTCACCACCATCTTCTCAGGGACAATTAGGAATGAGCAATAAATGCTGCCTTTGTTATATTCTGTAAATGAATAGTAAGAAATGCATCAAGCCTGCCTCACTCATGGAAGCATGATGCCTAGATAATCTCTCTCCCTTTCTGCCCCCACCACTCACACAGGCTGTAATATCTTGGGAGCGACAAAGCAGCAAATGCAAACGTACCAATCAATAAGAGGGCAAAACAGACGAGCCAGGGCAAGATTATGACAGTGACTACACTTCAAAAGTATTTCATTGGCTGTGAAGTGCTCTGGGAAAACCAGAGGTGGTGAAAGATTGTGGTGAATATTTTGCGTCACCCAAAGTGGTGACTATTTGCTGAGTTTCTATTTTTAAAAATCCTATGTATATTCTTGGTAATGATTAGCAACAGCCTTTGTCGTAGATCATTTTCATAAATGATTATTTTAGATTCGTGTTTTTCTTGTTCCTTTTTTGGATTTTAGTTTTAATGATCATGTTGGATATATTTTACTAAAACCAATTTCTCAATGGTGATTTTATGGATTAGCAATTGTTGTAACAATGGCACAGAATATACAATGAATACATCAATTCAGATTTTGAAGTGTTTTGTTTCTAATTTTTCCTTTTATGCGCTATTTGAAAATGCATCTTAGAAATACTATGTACTGTTAGGAAATTGTATTGGTTTTAAAGTTGAATATTGTATGTTCAATAATGCAAGATAGAAGTGAACTGTTTAAATTATTTTCACTGTAACTTTTGTAAGATATTTGTATACTATTGCAAGTATAAGATGAATTTAGCCAGGTTAATAAACAGGAATTGCACCTGGCTAAATGTACTGATGTTGAAACATTGTGTCATTTTGCTTAAGAGACTGTACTCTGCATTATATTATGCAGATTAACATCTATTCCATATCACTGTATTCTAATATACCTGCGATGTATTCTGTTGGTTGTGGTTGTAATGTTAACATACTTTAAGGTCGCTGAAAGCTGCATCAATTTTAATTAAAACAGGAATATAGATGGAAGGCAAAAGAGTACAGCTGGATTTCATTATGTTGTAGAAATTGGCTCACATTTTACGAAGCATTCCAAAGAAGGGAACAGAGACCTTCGCTCAGTGTCTTTGCTTGATCCAGTGTTGAGACTGGGGCTTGGATTTTAATGTTGGGTTTACGAAATGCAAGTCAAGCTGTTTATCAACTTTGGAAAGCCAAATCTGTCACCTCTTCCCATATTCCTCATATCTTTATCTCCTGGAGACATGGATGGGCAAGGTTCAGGTTTCCTGACTCCTGAGGCTGGGTCAGAGGACCGTGGCTCCTGAAGCAGGCTGGATAGGAGGCCCATTGTTGGAATATCAGCCTATATTTCCACATCACTTTAATGCACCCCATCCCTCATTTGTCATCCGCCTCATCCCTCCCTCCCTCTCCTATATTCTCTCATACCTCTATGTCTCTCCATATACCTTCCGCAGTCACTCATCCAGAATCCACAATGCACAATGCTCAAAAGCCAACTTCCTGCCATGTACATTGGGTGGAATTTTCCTGGAAAATTCCATCTGAGGTCAACAGGCTTTTTCATGGCCGCCCGCTCACCCACTATGATTCCCATGGTGAGTGGAATGGGAAAGTTTGCCCCATTGTCCCTGAGAGATATGGGTTACTAGGGTTCAGGTTTACACTCTCCCTCGGCAGGCTTGAAGTAGTGTCAGAGAGATATCTGTGCTGATGTGGTCTTACATTCCCTTACATCTACATCGTGACTTATATCTCTGGGACATAGGTCAGGATTTCCACATTTCTCTTAACCCTCTTATTCTCACCCCTCACAAAGGTAAGTATTTCTGAAGCATCTAATACTCAGCCAAGCATTCATCATGGGCTCAGATGTCTAAACCCTTGCAGCGGCAGGCACTGGAACCTATAGAAACTGGGAAAACAGATAAGAAGGTTGTTTTTATAAGCTACGAGTTGGCATGTCAATCAAAGAAGTCCAGGAGCATGTGATCAGCTGCTAATCATTTTTCTGTTCAAATTTAAAGTAGTTTGGGCATTTAAATCACCTCAGATTTTTAGACTAGGACTCCCAAGTCATGTTTTCTTGTGTTTTAAAAACATAACAGCACTTTTCCAAATGGGGAACGCACACACTTTTACAATGCTGATCAATGTAATGGCCAATTTACCTGTTCAGGGCAGAGCCTGTGATCAACCATTGCAGTAAAAACACTTCTAACTTATATTACAGCATCTAATTATAGCATTTGAAGTTGTGAAAACATTTAACACTTAGCAATTCCTGAACTCTCAAACAAAGAGATTTTGAAAGCCTTCCAAAAATCAGTCAGACCCAAAGAAAGTAAAGTTTATTTATTATTGTCACAAGTAGGCTTACAGTAACACTGCAATGAAGTTACTGTGAAAATTCCCTAGTTGTAATATTCCAGCGCATGTTCGGGAGAATTTAGCATGGCCAATGCACCTAACCAGCACATCTTTTAGACTGTGGAAGGAAACCGGAGCACCCAGAAGAAATCCACACAGACACAGGGAGAATGTATAAACTCCACACTGACCTAAGTAACTCAAGCCAGGAATCGAATCTGGGTCCCAGGCACTGTGAGGCAGCAGTGCTAATCACTATACCACCGTGCCACCCACATGGATAAAATGGGGGAGCGGGAGAAAGAAAAATCCCCCAGGCCTGTCAATGATAAACTTGATATTAGAGGAGATGTGCAGAGTCTTGTCCCAACCCCAAACCCAAACTGCCAATGAGAAGAATGCCAGGACACATTTTTATACAGGAATTTTAATTTTGCTCAGAAAATAAAACAATGACTTAGGATAGGATTCTCCCCAAAAAAATTTTAAGTGCCAAATTTGCGTAAAAACTGAAGTAAATCCAGCAGATATTATGAATTGGATTTTCTAAATGGATCTCCCACACTCTGTGCACTGCAGAGTGCTCTATCATGAATCACACTGAAAGTCAGTGGATGGAGACTATTCCCACTGGAGAGACCAGCAGCATAGCACTGAGCGAGCCACTACGCATGCAGCAATCTGTCAGTGCCCAGATTAACCCAGCCCATTGTAGGCCCTACCTGCTTCTGGCGCTGTCCCCTTGGCACTGTCCCTGGTGGGCAGTGCCAAGATGCTCCCTGGGCAGTGCCAATTTGCTCACTGGCAGTGCCAGGGGGTCAGGCTGGCAATGTCCAGGGGGCACCCCCATTAACCCCGACCCCATATCAGCCCCTGCTCCCCGATTCAGAGTCCTTCCTTCCCTTCCGTTCTATTCCCTGCCCCCCAGGTTTGGCTCCACTGCCATCTGGTCGCACCATGAGGCCTGTTCCCCTCAGGCTCTGCCTCCTTGGCATTGCCAAGTGGGCATTGCCAGTGTGTCAGGTTGGCAGTGCCAAGGTGTCAAGTGGGCAGTGACACCTTGGGCCTAAGGGGGAGGCCCTGATGAAGGAGCAGTGCTCCGAAAGCTCGTAATTCCAAATAAACCTGTTGGACTTTAACCTGTTGTTGTGAGACTTCTTACTGTGCCTACCCCAGCCCGATGCTGACATATCCACTTCACCTCTATTTTGAATCACTAAAATTAAAAATGTCTGCCTCTGTGTCCTCATGAATTTCCTGTTAATTGTCAAATGTTCTCTGTCATCTTTGAACCCCTTTTGAAATGCATTGGCCATATATCAAGTTCAACACTTAATCCTAAATGTATGTTGCAAATCTACGTTGTTTACTTGCAATTTAAAACCCAGCATAAGGGCCTCATTAAAAATGCAAAGAGACAGTACATCCCATAGACTCAAATGAAAATTTGGCTCCAGAAATCTTTCCTTTGTTTAATCCTATACACACATACATAGACTTCCTTACCTATCCAGAGTATATACATAACACAAAAAATATAAAAATACACATATAATTACATTACAAAGATCATGATTCTAGACAAGGGGATACACATATATATTACATTAAGCAACACTATTAACATTTTTTTCTTGATAGAACAGTTGGTTTCAGAGTTTATTAATGCAAGTGTACAAATATACAAACATATGAAAAAGGAGCAGAAGCAGGCCTTTCACCCCTCAAACCTGCTCTGCCACTTAATGAGATCATGGCTGATTTTTTTGTGACTATAATTACACATTCCCCCTCTACTCCCCCGATAACCTTTAATTCCCTTATCTAACAAGAATCTATCTACCTCCACCTTAAAAATATTCAATTACCTCACTTCCACCTCCTTGTGGTATCAATCTAGCAAACTTATCTGAACTGTCTCTAATGTATGTCATCCTCCCTTAAGTAAGGAGACCTAAACTGCATAAAGTATTCAGTATGTGGTCTCACCAATGTCCGGTATAACCGAAGCTTTGATGTGGAGATGCCAGCGTTGGATTGGGGTAAGCACAGTAAGAAGTCTCACAACACCAGGTTAAAGTCCAACAGATTTATTTGGTAGCACAAGCCACAAGCTTTCAGAGCGCTGCTCCTTCATCAGCTGAGTGGAAGGTCTGTTCACAAACAGGGCATGTAAAGAGTTTGTGTCTTTACACAACCCACCCCACCCATCCCCACCCATGAATTTTTCAAAGAATGGTCACCAGATGAATTCATTAGAGTAAATTCTGAATGGTGTGAAACCAGCGTTGCACTCGATTTGGTTAGCTTCCAAACTGGTGGATGAGGTTAAAATTCCTGAGTGAGAAAATTAGCTGATTTTCCCCACTCTCCAGTCAAGTGATGCTGTGTTAAATGCGGTCCCCCCACCATCCCCCCGTCCCCACCAAACACCCCCACCATCACCCACCCACCCCCACCCCCCATCTCCCCACCCATCCCCATCCTCCCAAAATCCCACCCCCCCCAACCCCCAACCCCCACCGCCCACACCCTCCAACTTTCTTATGTCCACTCCATGACATGGTGTCCTACCTGTCTTTATATCATCTGTAAATTTAATTAACATATCTTCACTCCCCTTACCTATGTCATTTGTATAACCTGTAAAAAGTTGAGGCCCCAGCACAGACCCCTATGGAATACTACTTGTTACATCCTGCTAATCAGAAAAAGATCTGTTTATGCATTCACTTGGTTTTCTGTCAGACAGCCAACTTTCCATCCATGCTAATCTGTTACCACCTCTACCATGAGCTTTCATTTTCCACCATACTATTTGGTGTGGCACATTATACAATGCCTTCTGGAAATCCAAGCACACTCCATCTACAGGCTTCACCTTTGTCCATAATACATGTTACTTCATCACCGTAATTAGTTAAACATGGTTTTCCTTTCACCAAATCATACTGACTCTTCCCATTTACTTTGAGTTTTTCTAAGTGCATAACTTCCTTAATGATCAATTCAAGCATCTTCCCCATGAGAGATGTCAAACTAGTTAGCCTATGGTTTCCTGTTTTCTGTCTCTTGAGAGCAGTTACATTTTGGAAAATTATCACCAATGCATCTATTTCCTCATTAGCAACCTCTTTTAAGATCATAGGATGAAATCTTTCAGGAAACTTGTCAGTCCCTGCTTCATCAGTTTGCTCAGTACCACTCTCTTAATGATTGCAATTTCACCATATTGCGCTCTCTCTTCCACCTCCTGATTTATAACTGTTATTAGAAAGTCTTTTGTATCTTCTACAGTGAAAACAGAAGCAAAAATGTGTTCATATCATCTGCCATTTCCTTTTATCTACTATTAACTCCTCATTGTCTATCTCTAGAGGACCAACACTACTTTACTTACTCTCTTCCTTTCTATATATATAAAAGCCCTTACTATCTATTGTTACATTTCTAGATGGCTTCCTCTCACCTCTAATTCCTTTCTCTTGATTAATCTTTCAGTCATTCTCTACCATTCTTTTATTCTGACTAATTATTTGATCTGCCACTCGTCCGTGCACAGTTAGATACTTTTTCCTTGACTCTTTCAACCATGGGTCGGCCCCTTTGAACTTACCTTTATAGGGGGGCTTGAAAGTTAAGTGATAAACACACTTTCCCTTCCTACGTAACCTTCGTTTAAAAAGGGATGCAGTGGGATTCTGCCCATTATTTCACTTAACCTATGGCATCTTTTTCAAAACAATACAAATGCCCAGTTCCAACTGTTTTAACCTGCAACTTGGGTCATTGTGATGAGAAGTTTTATCTTGGACTAAACTCTCATGGGGACCAATATCCATTTTAGGTGCACAGTTGGTGGTCTGTGAAAATTCAACTATCCAGAACATCTTCTCCTGAGTCGGGTTTGCAGGGCTGAGCATTTTCCCTTCTTTGTGACCCAGACCCAGTCTTTATATGAAACCTCGTCCCCCAGACTATACAGGGTGTAATGTGATTGCTATCCACTTTGTTATCCCTGTGAGGTCTGAAACTTTCGACATTTGCTTCAAATCTGTAGTACCTCTAACATTTTCCCCTTCTAATGAAAAGGCATTCATTTGGACATTAACAGTTGCTCTCTAAGGTGCTACCTGACCTATGATATTTCCACCTCCTCAAACTTTGCACATGTAAGGCCCGATTTCACCATTTTGATTCTAAGCGCTGGGCGGACTTGAATCTGGGAGTGTTTCAGATCCGACTTTTAGACCCGTTCTCAAGTGCCCCCATATGCACTCTGCCTGAAAAAAAATCAGCTAATCTGAATGGCGTTGCAGATGCTTGTGGGCGGGGCCTAACACGCCCAAAATCCTGCTGCTCCAATCAGCACCTCTAACTGTACATGCTCACCAAAAAAAAGTTCAAATGCTACTCCCCTGCCACACTGCTCCCAGGCCAGATTAATGACTCTGCGCTAACCCCCCCCACCACCCCCACCACATTGTCCCATCTCCACAACATTACTGACCCCGTTATCCCTCCCACTGTCCCCCACCCAGAATGATTGCAACTTCCTCCCCCTCATTCTGTCAACGATCTCAAGCAGAGTGGCAGTGGACCCCTCCTTCCCCCTCACTCATCTCAGGCAGAGTGGCAGCGAACTCCCCCTTTCACCCTCACTCAGGCAGGGTGATCTCCCCTCCACCCTAAGATATCAGAGTGGTCCCCTTAGCCCCATCCCAGACCCTCCCACACAAGACCCCCATCTTCTCCAGACTCCAACGGCTGTGTGACATGTCCCTCTCTCTCTTCCCTGTCCCCAATCATTGAGGCACTGATCCACCACCACCCCCACATCCACCTCCCTCCAAGTGCTCACTTGCCTTTCCCTCATTGCTAACAAGCAAACTGCATGGAACTTGCTGGAATGAGCTTCCAAACTGTCTGCAGTTGATTAGCCCTAATGAGGGGCAGCTCCATTAAAAACTTAAGAATGGACAAGCAGGCCGGCATTCCTGCACAAAATGTGCAAATGACCAGCAGCCCCCCGATTCTCTGAGAGTGACCTGCAGAGGCAAGGCGGTTCACCCTCTTCCCTTCAGTGGCTGATGGGAATGCGGCCTGGAAGGAAGTCGCCACCTCAGTCAGTACCAGGGCACTGGCCCCTGAACCGGGAAGCATAATAAAGTCAATGACCTCGTCCGTGTAGCAATAGTGAGTGCTGTACCCCATCTTTCATCTTCTCCCAGATCTCCCCCAGATCCTCCCATCCCCAGCATCCTGCATGCTTCCAGCTCCTCACCCCAAGCACTTCCTTGCCTATCCCCCCTAACAGCCCCACTGCACTTGCCCTTTAAGGGCCACCACCTGATACTCTGCAGGATTCACGCCACCTCATGGTTCCTTCTGCCTCCACAGGGGCACAACACTTGTGAGAGGGCAAAGACGGGGGTCGGTGAGCCAGATCTCTGGTCCTCACCCCCTTTGAGGAGCAGACGCTGGAGCTGGCAAGGGAAGGGGAGATGCGGGCTGTCAGTGACAGCATGGTTGGGTTGCCATCGAGATGTGAGCACCTGTCCTTCCTTCAATCACTTTGAGGCAATGTCTTGGGGGCATGAGTTTCAAGTGCAAGGGGCAAGGTTGAGAGGAGATGTACGAGGCATGTTTGTTTGCACAGAGAGGATAGTATGTGCCTGGAACTCAGTGCCGGGGGAAGTTGTGGAGGCAGATACGATAGTGACCTTTAAGAGGCATCTCTACGTGAATGAGTGGGAAAAGAGGAACATGGTCCCCAGAAGGGTAGGGGGTTTACTAATCAGATGGGCAGCCTGGTTGCTACAGGCTTGAAGGGCCAAAGGGCCTGTTCCTGCAATGTAGTTTTTTTGGTTCTTTGTTCTATGTTCAATGGAGAAATGTAAATCGTGTGTTTGGCATCCCAGGTTCCTTTCCTTCCCTTGAGCTTAATCTTGTGTCCTGTGTTGCAGAGATTGATCTGGACACCTTTCTGTGCTACAGGCCCTGACTACAGCTCCCAGTCCTCCTTGTCCAGATAGCTTGGGCAAGTCCACAGAGGATGTGAGTGAAGGGACCTCGGAGGGTGGCACTGTTCTGGCGTCAGCTTCCAATCACAACTAACCATCCCAGATATTGACGCATGGGTGGGTCCAGTTAGCACTGAGGCTTCTGGGTCACTCTCCGGTGAGCACGATACATCTAATAATGGACTTTGGGTGGAGGAGGGAATATCCGAGGCCCCTGGCACCGGGTGCCTACCGGAGGCGAGGACTCAGCTGGCCCCAGCCTACATGCTGGGACTCTGGGATCACTTCTCCCTCAGCTGCTGGAGATGCAGCAACAGAGCCAGGAAATGAAGGAAGGGCTGACGGCCACACTAGACCGACTGCAAGGCTACAGGGAGGAGTCCCTAAGCTTTCAGGTGGACCAGCTATTGCTGGCCTTGCGTGCTTCCCAGGCCAACACTGGGAGGGTAGTGTCTGCAGTGGAAAGCTCGGGGCAGGGGATCCTCACCATGAGTAGCTCCAAGTGATGGCCGAGTCACAGCGGGCCACAGCTGAGGGACTGAACAGGATTCTTGAGGTTCTGTGGCCCATGGCTGAGAGGCTTGAGGGTTTGCAGGAGACCCAGAAGGACAGCACTGAGACACAGTGGGCTATGGCAGCAGCCCTTGAGAACAGGGCCCAGTCTCATAGAGTCACGGTTGAGGGCTTGCAGAGCGTGGCCCAGTCTCAGAGCGCACTTACGATCATTGTCAGGTGGCCCCCGACTCAAGTGGCCATTGCAGAGGGCTTGACCACCATGGGTAGGATGCAGGTCGCCCTCCAGGACTGGCCCTCCAGTGCCAGGTGACACCTGAGCTTCTGGAGTTCACTGCAGATGCACTGCCATCGCATGGAGTGACCCAGAGGCTCACAGGAACGCTAAGGGAGGACGAAGGGCTTGAGCCCGTGCCGGGACATTCCAGCCAGGAGACTGTGGCTATGGCTACACCTTCTGACTGCCCGCTTCCTGACATCAGGACATCTCAGGGGCAGTGGGATGAAGAGGGTGACATGGAAACATCCCAGACACCTGGAAGCAGGTCAGGGCCCTCAAGGTTCAGGGCCTCCAGAGGACACCCATCACGTGCATCACAGGCCATGAGGCATGGTAGACAGCTGGCCCTCTCCATGTCCGATGTATATTCTGGGGAGTCACTGAGACATAGTGATAGGCCACATACGGTTAGGGAGTTGTAATTGCACTGAGATGGCACGGGTAAAGGGCTGCCCTCGTTAGAAAGATATTTAAGCACCTTAACGTTCTCTGTTCACAAGTTTTTATGTTAGAATGTCTTATTTAAACACCTTTATTGTGTTAGAATTCTCTTGGGTAACAGCAATCTAAAGGAGCTCAGTTGACTTTACACAAACTGTGCTGGACACCATGCATCCAATGCAAGGTCTTCAATTACTTGTGCACAAGGAGAACTCTCCAAAGCCAATACGGGATGACCGGAGCAGTCCTGAGGTTGCAGAAAAACAGCTCAGCAGCTATAGTCAATTACAGCAAATCAGGAACAAGAGATTTTTCACAGCTTTCATTGACATACGTATTTGCCAATTAAATCCAGGCCTTTCACCTTTTCTCATTCGATAAAAAATTGATTTCTGCTCATCCTTCATTTGCCTAGCATATCCTCACATTTTGCCTTTAGTATTCGTTATGGAAAAAAATCTGGTCTTGCTCACCCTCTGGATGAAGGCCGATAAAAGGAAAATGTTATGGGGCCTGTGAAAAAAATAACAGAGACTGAGTCCTTTTGAAGGTCAGTCGGCTGATAAACATTTTCTACTACTGTACTGAGAAAGCATGAGATGCTTAATTTGAATAACTTCCACACAATTTAATTTCCAAATTATGAAAATTCAACCTGAACATTTTAACTTCCACAATTGTAAATAAATGTTTTTTCACCACCCACCTGCGATTAATTTGTCTCAATTATGAATCCTCTTCCATTGATGGTCACCGAAGGGATGCTTCATGTTGATGTCAGCTGGGGAGGCCCCTCAATGCTGCGTCACTAAGAAAAGGAAGGCACTGTTTCCCCAGACAGCACGAGCGAATCCATCCCCCACCCCACCTGCCCAGGGCCCTGTAAGGGGGTTTCAGATCCCTTACCCACTACACAGATGGGCCCAGGTGCCAACATGCATGCAGGGCTCAGGTAGGAGTCAGACTAGTTTGCTCCAGGGCATCATCATAATGGTGCTTAGCGCTCATCATTACCCTCTTGCTTGCCAAAAAATTCATTAACAGACAGTACCCAGGCCCCCACTCTGGTGTGACAATGTACAGGATATCGAAAGACTTTGCGGGGGAAGGAATGGAACACACAGCCACAAACCCCTAGTGACTGAACTGCCTGGTGATCAAGGCCTCCCTTCATAGAATCATAGAACTCTACAGTGCAGAAAGAGGCCCTTCAGCCCATCAAGTCTGTACCGACCACAATCCCACCCAGGCCCTACCCCCCCATCCCTACATATTATACCCGCTAATCCCTCTAACCTATGCATCCCAGGACACTAAGGGGCAATTTCTTAGCATGGCCTTTCAACCTAACCCGCACATCTTTGGACTGAGAGAAGAAACCGGAGCACCCAAAGGAAACCCACGCAGACACAAGGAGAATGTGCAAACTCCACACAGACTGTGACTCGAGCCGGGAATCGAACCCAGGTCCCTGGAGCTGCAAAGCAGCAGTGCTAACCACTGTGTTACCCTTGCCACCTTCACATGCTTCATTTGGGCTGCCAGCCTTCCAGCGCCTGTTAATGTTCCTCGGCATGCTCTTTCTCATTTTCCTCTTCCTCCTCCTCCTGCTGGTCATCCACCCCAGCAAAGCTGAACTGGTCAGCCTCCATGTCCTCCTCCTCCTCCTCCAAGAGGTCACCTCTCTGTCAAGCCATACTGTGCAAGGCACAGCACACAACCACTATGAGAGAGGAGATCAGGGGGCTGTACTGGAGGGCCCTGCCAGATACTTCCAGGCACTGGAATTGCATTGAGGAGCCTTATGCACCTCTCCACTGTAACACGGTTGGCTACATGGGCCTCATTATAGCGGGTCTCCACCTCAGTCACAGGCCTTCGCACTGGCTTCATCAGCCATGTCCAAAGGCGGTAACCCATATCACCCAGGAGCCAACCACACAGCCTGGGCTCTTCCTCAAATGCCTCTGGGATGTCCGAGCTCCTGACAATGAAGCTGTCATGCAAGCTGCCTGGATGTCTGGTGCAGACGTGTATGATAGTTATATTGTGGTCACACACTAGCTAAACATTCAGGGAGTGGAACCCCTTCCTATTTACAGATCTTCAAGGATTCTGTAGGGGGACCTTGAGGGCAAAGTGTGTGAGGTCGATTGCCCCTGCGATCCCCACAATGGCTGCGAACCCTGCAGCCCGGGCTTCCTGCTGCGCCTGGTCCAGGTTGAAGTCAAAGAACTGACCAGTCGGGGCATATAGGGCTTCAGTGAGCTGCCTCACAGAGGTGTCCACAGCAGATGAGAGATGCCACAGACATCTCCATTCGGGGTCATGAAAGAACCAGTTGTGAAGAAGCTTAGAGCGGCCATCAATTCGACAGCCACCGAGAGTGGGTGACCCCCCCCTCCCCCAAGTGCCAGGTCCTGCAATAGGTTACACAGCTGTCGCACAGTCTCCTTTCAGAGTCGGAGACGTTGGCTGCACACGGTGTCCGACATCTAATATTCTAAATTGAGACAATTTTGATGGTATCTGGCAGGAACTTTCAAAAGTTAATTGGGGGAGTCTGTGGGAAGGAAAAGGGATGTCTGGTAAGTCGCATGCTTTCAAACGTCTGTTAACCAGAGTTCAGCGTAAACACATTCCTCTTAGAATGAAGGGCAAGGCTGGCAGAAGTCGGGAATCCTGATGACTGGGGATATTGAGGCCCTGGTCAAGAAGAAAAAAGAGGCACATGACATATATAGGCAGCTGGGATCAAGCGAATCTCTTGAAGAGTATAGCGGGTGTAGGAGTACAGTTAAGAGAGAAATCAGGAAGGCAAAAAAGGGGACACAAAATTGTTTTGGCAGATAAGGCAAAGGAGAATCCAAAGAGCTTCTACAAACACATAAAGGGCAAAAGTGTAACAAGAGAGAGAATAGGGCCTCTTAAGGATCAACAAGGTAATTTATGTGCGGATCCACAAGAGATGGGTGAGATGCTAAATGAGTATTTCTCATCAGTATTTACTGTTGAGAAAAGCATGGATGTTGAGGAACTTGGGGAATTAAATATTGATGTCTTGAAGAGCATATATATTATAGAGAAGGAGGTGCTAGAAGTCTTAAAGTGCATCAAGGTAGATAAATCTGCGGGACTTGATGAGGTATATCCTAGGACGTTGTAGGAGGCTAGGTAGGAAATTGCAGAATAGCTGAGATGTTTGAATCATTGATAAGTCAGGTGAGGTTCCTGGAAATTGGAGAGTGGCAAATGTTGTGCCTTTGTTTAAAAAGGGCTGCAGAGAAAAGCCTGGGAACTACAGGCCAGTGAGCCTCACATCTGTGGTGGGTAAGTTGTTGGAAGGTATTTTGAGAGACAGGATCTACAGGCATTTAGAGATACAAGGACTGATTAGGGACAGTCAGCACGGTTTTGTGAGTGGAAAATCAGGTCTCACAAATTTGATTAAGTTTTTTGAAGGGATAACCAAGAAGGTAGATGAGGGCAGTGCAGTTGATGTTGTCTACATGGACTTTAGCAAGGCCTTTGACAAGGTGCTGCATGGTAGATTGTTGCATAAAGTTAAATCTCACAGGATCCAGGGTGAGGTATCCAAATGGATACAAAATTGGCTTCTTGACTGAAGCCAGAGGGTGGTTGTAGGGAGTTGTTTTTGAAACTGGAGGCCTGTGTCCAGCGGTGTACATGATGCAGAGATGCTGGCGTTGGACTGGGGTAAAAACAGTAAGAAGTCTCACAACAACAGGTTTAAGTCCAACCAATTTATTTGATAGTAATCCCACTAACTTTCGGAAACACTGTTCCTTCATCAGGTGTGTAGAAAGTTCTGATCAGAGAAGGGCATATAAAGACACACACAGTTTATAGAATACTGATTAGAATGCAAGTCCTTACAGCTAACCTGCTATTCAAGTCTTGAAGATACAGTCAATGTGAGTGGAGATAGCATTAGCATAGGTTAAAGAAATGCGTATTGTCTCCAGACAGTACAGTAAGTGAGATGTTACAAGCCCAGGCAAGTCATGGGGGTTACAGATAGTGTGACATGAACCCCAGATCCCAGTTGAGGCCGTTCTCATGTGTGTGGAACTTGGCTATCAGTTTCTGCTCAGCGACTCTGCGCTGTCGTGTGTTCTGAAGGCCGCCTTGGAGAACGCTTACCCGAAGATCAGAGGCCGAATGCCCGTGACCGCTGAAGTGTTCGCCAACAGGAAGGGAACAGTCTTGCCTGGTGATTGTCGAGTAATATTCATTCATCCGTTGTCATAGTGTCTGCATGGTCTCCCCAATGTACCATGCTTCGAGACATCCTTTCCTGCAGCGTATTAGGTAGACAACGTTGGCCGAGTTGCAAGAGTATGTGCTGTGTACCTGGTGGATGGTGTTCTCACGTGAGATGATGTCACCCATGTCGATGATCTGGCATGTCTTGCAGAGGTTGCTGTGGCAGGGTTGTGTGGTGTTGTGGTCACTGTTCTCCTGAACGCTGGGTAGTTTGCTGCGAACAATGGTCTGTTTGAGGTTGAGTGGTTGTTTGAAGGCAAGAAGTGGGGGTGTGGGGATGGCCCTGGCGAGATGTTCATCTTCATCAATGATGTGTTGAAGACTCCAGAGAAGATGCCGTGGCTTCTCCGCTCTGGGGAAGTACTGAACGACGAAGGGAACTCTGTCCACCGTGTCCCATGTTTGTCTTCTGAGGAGATCTGTGTTTTTCACTGTGGTGTGTCAGAACTGTCGATCTATGAGTCGAGCGCCATATCCTGTTCTTATGAGGGCATCTTTCAGCATCTGGAGGTGTCTGTTTGTGATTCTCCTCATCTGAGCAAATCCTGTGTATACGGAGGCTTCTCCATAGGGGATGGCTTCTTTAACATGTTTAGGGTGGAAACTGGAGAAGTGGAGCATTGTGAGATTGTCTGTGGGCTTGCGGTACAGTGAGGTGCTGAGGTGACCGTTCTTGCTGGAGATGCGTGTGTCCAAGAATGCAACTGATTCTGAGGAATAGTCCATGGTGAGTCTGATGGTGGGATGGAACTTGGTGATGTCATCATATAGTTGTTTCAGTGATTGTTCACAGGAAGAAAATGTCATCGATGTATCTAGTATATAGCATCGGTTAAAGGTCCTGTGTGGTGAAGAAGTTTTGTTCGAACCTGCGCATGAAGATGTTGGCATATTGAGGTGCGAATTTGGTCCCCATGGCTGTTCCATGTGTCTGGATGAAAAACTGGTTGTTGAAGGTGAAGACATTATGGTCCAGGATAAAGCAGATGAGTGGTAAAATTGCACCTGGAAACTAGCAGTTGTCAGCATTGAGTACTAAGGCAGTCGCAGCAATGCCATCGTCGTGGGAGATGTTGGTGTAGAGGGCCGAGACATCCATTGTGACGAGGAGTGTCCCTGGTTCAACTGCTCCTTGCGTGCTGGGTTTCTGTAGGAAGTCCGTAGTGTCGCGACAAAAGCTGGGGGTTCTTTGTACAATGGGTTTCAGGATGCCCTCGACATAGCCAGTAGTGTACCTCAGGGATCAGTGCTGGGCCCACGGTTATTTGTCATTTATATTAATGATTTTGATGAGGATATAGGGAGCATCGTTAGTAAGTTTGTAGAGATTGATGGCATGGTGGACAGTGAAGAAAGTTATCTCCAATTGCAATGGGATCTTTATCAATTGGGCCAGTGGGCAGACGAACGGCAGATGGAGTTTAATTTAGACAAACGCGAAGTTTTGGTAGATTGGTAGATTTTGGTAGATTGAACCAGGGCAGGGCTTACTCAGTTAATGGTAGGATGTTGGAGAGAGTTACAGAACAAAGAGATGTAGGGGTACATGTTCATAGCTCCTTGAAAGTGGAGTCACAGGCGGACAGAGTGGTGAAGAAGGCATTTGGCATGCTTGGTTTCATGGGTCAGGACATTGAATACAGGAGTTGGGACATCTTGCTGAAATTGTACAAGACATTGGTAAGGCCACACTTAGAATATTGCGTGTAATTCTGGTCACTCCATTATAGAAAGGATATTATTACATTAGAAAGAGTGCAAAAAAGATCTACTAGGATGCTACCGGGATTTGATGAATTGAGTTATTAGAGCGGCTGAATAGACCGGGACTTCTTTCTTTGGAGCATAGGAGGCTGAGGGATGACCTTATAGAGGTCTATAAAATAATAAGGGGCATTGACAAGGTAGATAGTCAATATTTTTTCTCAAAGGTAGGGGAATCTAAAACTAGAGGGCATAAGTTTAAGGTGAGAGGGGAGAGATACAATAGAGTCCAGACGGGCAATGTCTTCACACAGAGGGTAGTGAGTGGCTGAAACAAGATACCAGAGGTCGTAGTAAAGGTGGGTACAATTTTACCTTTTAAAAAACATTTAAATAGTTACATGGGTACGATGGGTATAGAGGGATATGGATCAAATGTGAGCATTTGGGATTAGCTTAGACGTTAAAAAAAAAGGCGGCATGGACAAGTTGGGCCGAAGGGCCTGTTTCCATGTTATAAACCTCTATGATTCTATGACTCTATCTGCTCGAAGGGCACTCGTGCACGGAACTGCCAGGATTTCTGCTCCCTCTCTCTCCCCTACACACCCCGCTCTGGGTCATCTCCCTCTGGTCCTGGAAGTGGTTAGGCCTGGGCCCCCTGTGCCCGCAATTCTTCCTCCTGCTCCTCCTTCTCAGCTCCAGCAGCAAGCAAAAAGACAGACAGATCTATTGGTTGCATAGAAAAAGCCATATTGTCATTCTGAAGGGATGTTGGAGGTTGGGGTGGGAGGCAGGGGAAAGAGACTGAGAGAAACACATGTAGAGGTTAAGGAACACTGCTTGTCCCTAGCACATCAACAGTCACTGTCCATACCCCAATTTCCAGTCAATGCTGCCCAGAGTCACAGCTCCCTGCAAAGTTGAGAGGCTGCAGCAGTGCAATTTGCAAGGACTTTGTGCACATCCTTCAGCTGGAAGTGAGCTGAGTGCACTGGGACTCAGCAGCATCGCAAGACCCCAGGTCTGTGCTGAGACCTGGGTCTGTGCTGCAAGTCAGACATCAGCGACTCTGCTGAGCAACAGCCCCCCACCTCCCACACCCTCGCAGAGGCGCTACTGACCCAAGACAGAAAATGGCCGCAACAAAAGGACATCCATGAATAGCAGAGTGCCATTGGACGCTATGCACTTACCTCCTCACTAACCCTCACTGATGGAGCGCCCAAATCGAACCTTTATTGAGCATGTCTGTTTTGTGCCAATTCCCGATTAGTGAATGCGGTGGTAAAGTTGGGCGTCCAGCCCATTAATTCAATTTAAATACATCCAAATACATTTAAATTGCCATTGTGCCCATTTCAGATGTGATCCTGCTTGCATCCATTTTAGGTGCTTCGTAAAGGGGGAACGGGCATGGTAGCAGTTGCAGATCGCGCTACTTGCCTCATGCCTAACTTTACCAAGTTTTCAATCCATAAAATGGGTGCAACTTAATGGTAAAATCAGGGCCATAAAATTTACTACCTTCCTCTTTGTTAATCCTGTTCCTCACAATTTCATCCTTACTTTTGCTCCTTTATCTGTCAATAATAGTCCTGTACTCTGAGTAATTATTGATGCAACTATTGCTGTTTCAACATTATTCCAATTTATTCCCATCAGGTTAATCTTTTTGCAAGCTTAACTGCTTCAAGTTAGACAATAATATTTTAACAACTCATTGCCATTGTTGGGACAACAAGCAGTCCACAAGAAGTAGGGAGACAAATATCAGAATTAAAGATGAGTCAGGAGATTCTGATCATCTTGGATTGGAGACTCTAGCAAGGATGGATGGAGGGGCGTTGGAGGGGTTGGGGGCTAAGTGCCAGGTTTCAGGGATAGCATGGGAGGCATAATGGGGTGGTACCAACTTGGGGAGTGGGTTCCGCCAGTGGGTGTGGGGTCTCCACAGAGGAGATACTCCACCATCTTTCCGGCCTCTAACCCTCACTGTGAAATCTTCCAGGCTATCTGCCTTCCACAGCTACGTATACTACAGCAGCAGAGGCAGAATAGGATCCTAAAGTGGCCATTAATTGCCTACTTAAGGGCCTCCATAGGCCTAAGGGTGGGCAGCCTGAAGCCACACTACACTGGCCAGCCCCTGTAATATGAGGAAACAGGTTGGGGGTTGGGTGGGAAGGTGGTGGGCTGGGAAATGCTTTAAAAATAACTCTGTCGCCCCTCTGTTTCTCACATTTTAAATTTCATTTGTTAAGGAGGTAAGTTGTTTGCCCCATAATGCATAAAATTCCCAGATGCCCCATTGCTCTCCCTTCCAGAATCTACAGGGTAAAATCACTTGCATGAAGGGAAAAGATTAACTAAAAACATACTTTGTGCAATGCCCACTCCAGGAAATTCTGGGCCAACATTTGTAAATTTAAATTCAAAATGCAAATGTGTGAACTGTTCCATATTTGTAAACAGATTATCAGATGATATGAGCACAAAGCCCAACTGTTTACCTAGGTTAGTAATGCATGTATAACTGTCAGCACGCACCACTGTAGAATACAGAGAGTTGGTCAAAATCTTTCAGCATCGAATGGAGAACCATGGCTACCTTATCTATTTCAACTGAGCGCAAAGGACCAAAGAGATCTGAAGATTTTGTGAAAAGTGTGAGTACGCACTATCATTTTTAAACAGTTGGACAAAATAATTTTCTGTTTAATGTTTCTCAGAAATTAATACATAAAATGAAACGTATGTCAGAATTTTAGTGCCACTCCTGCCCTGGGTAGGGTTCACAGAACAGAATTCGCTGTTGGCCTCAGGTGGGATTTTACAAGCCTCTCCCAAGTGAGACTGTAAAATACTGGCCATAAAGTCCTCACAATTTTGTGGCAAAGGTTCATTATCAAATTGATTTCTGTGGTAAAACTACAAAAAGAGAAAATGCTGGAGAATCTCATCAGGTCTGACAGCATCTGTAGAGAGAGAACAGAGGCAGTGGCAAGAGTTTCCTCTCCCTTCGAGGTGCGTTTCAAAGCAGTGGGAGGTGCACACTGCTCACTGGTGATGGGATCTTATGGTCCCGCCGTTGTCAGCAGGGTTTGCTGTTGAACGCACCCCTCACTACCCAGAAATCCATGATGGGTTTGCACCATTTGTGGGGCTGGAAGGCCCTGCTGGCATAAACGACAGCAAAGTTTTTTTTGTGAACATTTCATAAGAACATAAGAAATAGGAGCAGGAGTAGGCCATCTAGCCCTTCGAGCCTGCCCCGCCATTCAATAAGATCATGGCTGATCTGTCGTGGCTCAGTTCCACATTCCCGCCCTCTCCCCATAAGCCTTAATCCCCTCGCTTATCAAAAACCCATCAACCCGCGTCTTAAAAATATTTAGCGAGGCAGCCTCCACCACCTCAACGGGCAGAGAATTCCAGAGATTCACCACCCTTTGAGTGAAGAAGTTCCTCCTCAACTCTGTTCTAAACCGCCCCCCCTTTATCTTGAGGCTGTGCCCCCTAGTCCTATTGTCCTTTCTGAGCGGGAAGAGTCTCTCCACCTCTATCCTATCCATCCCATTCATCATCTTATACGTCTCAATGAGATCTCCCCTCATTCTTCTAAACTCTAACCAGTACAAGCCTAGTTTATTCTGGATAACTCTTCATCAGTGCACGTACTTCTGAGGTTTCAGATCAAATTTTCTTACAAGGTCCTCAATCCCAAAGCCCTGCCATTGCACACACTATGCTGTGTTTTATTGTTTCTGAAATGGGTGAGACTTCTGTTTTTAAATAGACCTCCTTCCTGAACATCGTCTGCATTCACTGTGGTTGCATTAAAAAAAAGACAAGGACCTCTTGCCAATAAATCCTAAAACATTTTACATTTTTGCAATTATAACTCACTCCCCCAAAAAGATTTTGTGAAGTGAAGTTTCCCATTGTTTTGTGAAAGTAATCTTGTGACAGCAGTGCCACAGAATGTGCTGAAACTCTGAGATCTATGACCATGTCTTGATTCCCTTAGCACAGATCTTAGCCACACCAAGATGGCAACTCAGCTTGGAAGGGCACTGTCTTCTAACCTGTGAACGTGAGATTCAGGTGGAGTGGCACTGCCCATTCCTTGAAAGCAATTTATAGGAAATATCTAGCCTGGGAGGAGAAACAAAAATAAAACATATAGTGGTCAATGAAAATAATTAAACACTTACAATGTATAGGGGGTATGCAGAGTTGACCTCATCGCTGTATTCACATGTGTAATCCCTTCTAACATGAAATTAGAACAGTAAATGCTGGAAAAACTCTGCAGACCTGGCAGCATCTGTGGAGGGAGAAATAGTGTTATTGTTTGGAGCCAATGACTCTTCCCCCGTAGAAAAAATTGAAACTGTTGATCCCAATGTTGAGCCAGTAAGGTAGGTGCCTAATTGAAAGATGAGATTCTGTTTCACAAGCTATACTGTAGTGCATGAATCGCAAATGGTTAGTACGCAGGTACAGCAAGTAATTAGGAAAGCTATTAGAATGCAATCATTTATTGTAAGGAGAACTGAACACAAAATAGCAAAGTTATGCTTCAGTTACATAGGGCATTGATGAGACTGTATCAAGAGTACAGTTTACGGTATTAGTTTCCTCAATTAAGGAAGGATGCATTGGAAGCAGTTCAGAGAATATTGCCAGACTAACACTGGGAATGGACATGTTGCCTTACGAGGAAAAGTTAGACAGGCTAGTCTTGTATCTGCTGGAGTTTTGAAGAATAAGAGGCATCTTATTTTAAACATACAAGATCCTGAGAAGTCTTTGTTGATATGAAAACAATATTGCCCTCTGTAGAAGAATCCAGAACTAGGAATCACTGTTTAAAAATAAGGAGTCACTCATTTAAGACAGAGGTGAGAACATTTTCCTCTCCGTACTTGGCACTCTTCCTCAAAAGACATTGGAAGCAGAAACTTTGAATTTTTTTAGGCAGAGATAAATAGATTCTTGATAATCCAGGGGGTGAAATGTTATCAGGAGTTGGTCGGAATGTGGAATTGAGTTTTCAATCAGATCAGCCTTGATCTTACTGAATAGCAGAGCAGACTCAAGGGGCTGAGTGGCCTACTCCTGCTCCCAATTTGTATGTTCAAATGTTTAGAGGAATGTGATGGGAAGAATAATCTGGAGAGACATTGATACCAATTAGTTGTTGAATCTTGCAACCCTTCATACCTGAAAGGAAGAAAGTAGTTTTTATGTTAATGTGTCAGATGATACAAGATGAAATGAAACTACTGACCAGAGCAGTTTTGAAACAGTGAGTTGGTGCTGCTGAAGAGAATTCAAGAGCATGCATGTGGTACATGGAATTAGATGCTGATCTCAAGATGTAGTGAGGACAGCATTCAAGGAACACTGACTATCTTTTATCTACCTATTGTTGTGGGTGGATGCAAAACAGGTGACGCAATGGCACAGTGGATAGCATTGCTGCCTCACAGTGCCAGGGAACCGGGTTCAATTCCGGCCTCGGGTGACTGTCTATGTGGACAGATAGATCTGTGCACATTCTCCTCATGTCTGCGTGGGTTTCCTCCGGGTGCTCCGGTTTCTTCCCACAGTCAAAAAGATGTATGCGTAAGGTGGATTGGCCATGCTACATTCTCTCTTAGTATCAGGGGGATTAGAAGAATAAATATGGGGATAGAACCTGGGTGGGATTGTTGTTGGTGCAGGCTTGATGGGCCAAATGGTCTCTTTCTATAATGTAGATTCTATGATCCAAAAGGTGAAAGATGGAATTTTGGTTAATATATCCCGCTTATCTCAGTGGTAATGTCAGGTGCCCAGATGGAGGGTGGACACGTTATACTTGGTGTCCAAAACATATATATGGTTGTCACTCCTACTGATGTTGTTATGATAGATGCAGTTGTGACAGTTACATTGATAAGGTATTGGTGAAGTTGATTGATTCCTTGTGTTGATTCTTTTGCCACCTACCGCAAGCCAAGCCTGGCAGCCATATCCTGCAGGATTCAACCAGTTGAGTCAGTGTCAGTACTGCTGAGCCACTCTCAGTAATCCCACCCAGAATATATTATGTATCCTCTCACTACTTTCCCCAAATGGTGTTCAACCCGGAGGAATACTGAGTCCTAACTGAAAGAAGGTAATGTTCCAAGCTGTGAAGGGAAGCAAGGGAAAAAAATAATGGAAACTTGCATCCGTTTCCAATCTTCCCTGGATACAGGTTGTACTAAACGATTGAAGAACTGCTAATGTTATACAATTATTTATGTAGAAGTATATCCTGAGTAATTACAAGCCAATCAATCCAGCATCAGTGTTGGGCAAATTACTGGAGAAAATTTGGAGATGGTATAAATCACCTTTAAGAAAGACATGGATTAATCTAGGGCACTCAGCATGGATTTCCTAAGAGAAGATCTTGTCTGATTAATGTGATCAGGAGATGACAGACATGTCAATTAGGGTAATGCATTTAATACAATCTGTATAGATTTTAGCAAGATCTTTGACAAGGTCCCATATTTTTACTTTTTTTATTTTTATTAGTGTCACAAGTAGACTTACATTAAACACTGCAATGAAGTTAGTGTGAAAATCCACTATTTGCCACAATCCAGCCTTATTTCGGTACACTGAAAGAGAATTTAGCATGGCCAATGCACCTAAACAGCACGCCTCTCTGACTGTGGGAGGAAACCAGAGCACCCGGAGGAAACCCATGCCAACACGGGGAGAATGTGTAATCTCCACACAGGCAGTGACCAAAGCCGTGAATTGAACCTAGGGCAGCAGTGCTAGCCATTGTGCCACCATACCGCCCATCACTGTGCCACTTGAGTGTAGCTGTTTTGTCCAAACAAGGAATCCAATTCACAATCATTGTGCATTAGAAATGGCTTGACTTCCCTTCCGCCCTTGTGAGGTGGAACTCTTAAAGATGCAGATATTTTTTGATATATCCTTTTTGTACTGCTATGACTAAAACTGTACACAACCATCAAAATACAGTCCCACCAATGATTTATTATGTGGAAGAAATAATTGACTAATTGTTCAAATATATTCTAACATCTTACTGTTTTATTCGCTGCCACTGAGCATCATTGTGACAGCTTCAAATTATTTCTAGCTAAGGTACACAGAACTCTCTCACTTCTCTCTCACGCTTCCAGCATTTCGGACAACTATATCTGCAGGAAGTGCACCCAGTTGCAGCTCCTCACAGTGGATAGTTTGGAGCAGGAGTTGGATGCACTTAGGACATGAAGGCGGCAGAAAGTGTCATAGATAGGAACTTTAGAGACATAGTCATACACAATGTGCAGGCAGATAGATGGGAGACCGCTAGAAGAGACAGGCAGTAAGTGCAGGAATCCCCTGTGGTTGTCCCCCTCTCTAACAAGCATACCATTTTGAATTCTGTTGGTGGGGATAACAGCAGCAGCCAGAGCAGTGGTACCATGGCTGACTGTTGTTAAGCAGGGAGGGACAAAGAGCACCAGAGCAATAGTTATAGGGGATTCTATGGTTAGCGGTGCAGGTCGGTACTTCTCTAGAGGTGAAAGAGACTCCAGGACGGTATGTTGCCTCCCTGGTGCCAGGGTCCAGGATGTATCTGAACGGGCAGAAAGCATTCTGAAGGGAAAGACTGAACAGCCATGGTCGTGGTACATATTAATACTAACAATGTGGTCCTGCAGCAGCTGTTTAGGGAGTTAAATAGAAAATTAAAAAGCAGGACCTCCAGGGTTGTAATCTCAGGATTACTCCCTGTGCCACCTGCTAGTGAGGCTGGAAATAGGAAGATAGCACAGCTCAACACGTGGCTAAACAACTGGTATACGAGGGAGGGTTTCAGATATCTGGACCATTGGAGTCTCTTCTAGGGCAGGTGGAACCTGAACAAGAAGGACAGGTTGCATCTAAACCGGAAGGGCATAAATATTCTGGCCAGGAGGTTTGGTTGTGTCACACAGGAGGATTTAAACTAGCTTGGCAGGGGGGTGGGAACCAAAGTAAAGGTGAATTAACTGAAGGAGAACTAGAGAGTAGGGCCAGTAAGACTCAGAGAAAGAGCAAACAGGGTGTGGGGGTGTGGTTGTAATCAAAGAGGGTCTGGTGGACTGAAGTGCATTTGTTTCAATGCAAGAAGTGTAATAGGTAAGGCAGACAAACTTAGACTTTGGATTAGTACATGGAACTATGATGTTGTTTCAACTACAGAGACTTGGCTAAGGGAAAGACAGGATTGTCAGCTTCATATTCCAGGATACAGATGTTTCAGACAGGATAGAGGGAGTAGTAAAACGGGTGAGAGAGTTGCACTACTGGTTAAGGAGAGTATCACAGCTGTACTGCTGGAGGACACTTCAGAGGGCTCATACAGTGAGGCAATATGGGTAGAGCTCAAGAATAGGAAAGTTGTAGTCATAGTGTTGGGTGTTTACTATAGGCTGCCCAACAGCCAGCGGGAGACAGAGGAACAGATACGTAGGCAGATGTTGGCAAGATGTAAAAGTAACAGGGTTGTTGTGATAGGAGATTTGAATGTTCCTTATATTGATTGTGACTCAGTTAGTGCTAGGAGCATGAATGGGGCAAAATTTGTAAGGAGCATCCAGGGGGGCTTCTTAAAGCAATATGTAGATAGTCTAAGTAGGGAAGGGGCCATACTGGACCTGGTAGTGGGGAATAAGCCCAGCCAGGTAGTTAATGTTTTAGTAGGGGAGCAGTTCGGGAACAGTGACCACAGTTGAGTTAGCTTTAAACTACTGATGGATAAAGATAAGTGTAGTCCTCAAGTTAAGGTGCTAAACTGGGGAGTGGCTAATTATAACAATACTAGGCAGGAACTGAAGAAAGTAGATTGGGGGCAAATGTTTGAGGGCAAATCAACATCTGGCATGTGGGAGGCTTTCAAGTGTATGTTGATAGGAATTCAAGACCAGCACATTCCTGTAAGGATGAAGGATAAGTATGGCAAGTTTCGGGAACCTTGGATAATGATAGATAGTGTGAACTTAGTCAAAGAGAAAATGGAAGCATTTGGCAAGGCTTGAAGTCTGGGGACTCACGAAGCAAGTGTGGAATACAAGGAAAGTAAAAAGAAACTTAAGCAGGGAGCCGGGCACTAAAAGAGGTCACAAAAAGTCATTGGCCAGCAAGATTAAGGAAAATCCTAAGGCTTTTTATACATATATAAAGAGCAAGAGGGTAGCCAGGGAGAGGATTGGCCCACTGAAGGACAGGGGAGGGAATATATGCGTGGAGCCAGAGGAAATGGGTGAGGTATTCACTAAGGAGAAGAACTTGGTGGATGATGAGTCTGGGGAAGGGTATAGATAGTTTGGGTGATGTTGAGATCAAAAAGGAAGAAGCATTGGGGTTCTTGAGAAACATTAAGGTCCCCAGTGTCTGATGGGATATATCTCAGAATACTGAGAGAGGTAAGGGAGGAAATTGCTGGGACCTTGAGAGAAATCTTTGTATTCTCGCTGGCTGCAGGGGAGGTACAGTAAAAAGTCTGACAACACCAGGTTTTAGACCAACTGATTTATTTGATAGTAAACTCACTAGCTTTCAAGGGGTTTCCCTCTTCTTCAGGTGAATGGAGAACCATTCTGGAGAGGGTACAGAAAAGATTTTCCAGGATATTGCCTGGTATTGAGGGCATTAGCGATGAAGGGAGATTGGAGAAACTTAGTTTGTTCTTACTGGAACAACAGAGGTTAAGGGGCAACCTGATGGAAGCCTACAAGATTATGAGGGGCATAAGACAGAGTGGATAGTCAGAAGCTTTTTCCCAGGTGGAAGAGTCACAAGGGGACATAAGTTTAAGGTGCAAGGGGCAAGGTTTAAAGAAGTTGTACGAGGTGGTGAGTGCCTGGAACTTGCTGTTGGGGGAGGTAGAGGAAGCAGATATGATAGTGACTTTTAATGGGCACCTGGAGAAATACATGAATAGGATGGGAATAGAGGGATATGGTCCCCAGAAGGATGGGGGGTTTTAGTTCAGTTTGGCAGGATAGTCGGTGCAGGCTTGGAGGGCCAAAGAGCCTATTCCTGCGTTACAATTTATTTTGTTCTTTGTTCTTGGCATATTATCTTTTTACCATTTCAGTAATAATGCCCTCTTGGATGTTTCTGTCTTTTCATTCAGCATAATGCATTTCTAAATTTGAATAACCAAATATATTGAATATAGCTTTTCTTGCTCCACGTTTGATCTAATTTACAAATTATTTATCATGATTTGCCTTTTATTGATGATCAGAAGCTTACCATAAGTTATATTAGCACAAGGACTATAATAGCAGAGCAGAAGCTGATACACTGATGAATGGCTCACCTTCTAACCCCTCAAAGTCTTCCATCATCTTAAAAAAACTCAAGTGAGAAATGTAGGGCAAAATATATGCTAAATCATATGGATGGGTGAAGCTGCAGCAACAGTTGGAATCATAGAATACCTACAGCACAGAAGGAAGCCATTCGGCCCATCGAGTCTGCACCAAACACAATCCTACTCAAACCCTATTCCCATAACCCCTCATATTTACCCTGTTAATCCCATTGACACTAGGGGCAATTTAGCATGGCCAATCCACCTAGCCTACACATCATTGGATTGTGGGAGGAAACCAGAGCACCTGGAGGAAACCCACACAGACATGAGGAGATTATGCAAACTCCACACAGTCAGTGAGCTGAGGCCGGAATTGAACCCGGGTCCCTGGAGCTGTGATGCAGCAGTGCTCACCACTGTGCCACCATGCTGCCCCTGACATGATCCAGTCTAGAAGAGATGACATAATCAGTACGCCTCCAGCATACTGCATTTTGACTCTAGTGTCAAATAGGATTTGTAGAATTCACTTCAGCAATTTGGCAACTTTCCTGGCAACACTCTTGCTTGCAATCTGAGAAGATAAAATGCATCAGAGTGGTTGAAATGCCATAATCTCCAAGTTTCTCTCCAAGTGACGCACTATCCCTATTTGAGTGTATCTTGTCAATCATTCACTACCACTGGGCAATACCCAAAAATTCTCTAACACTATTTGGGAGCAAAATCACCGGAAGGACAGCAGTAGTTCAATGAGAAAGCCATGTTTTCAGGGCAACTAAGAATGATCAAGCCCTGACGGTGTTGCTTGCATTCTAAAAAAAGCAAAACAAAATAAAGGACATACCAAGGATATCAGTAGGCACAAGAACCAGATCATTCACCACTATCATTTTTATTACCATTACCACACCTACCTACCACAAGTGAGGCCAACTGCTTCTGGATCAACACAACTATGTCAATGTCTCCAAGAACATCTATAGCATACCATAACTGTTTTGCTCGCCTTCAATTTCAACTTTTCAGCCATTGCATCTTCCTCTTTTAACATAAGAATGATCTTGTGTTGAACACATGTGTTGTATGTAATAGGCAATTGATCAATCAGCATTGTTAGCAATTTCATTTCTGCTGAATAACAACAGGGGCATGACATGGCTGCCATTAGCTACACACTGCTCCCATCTCTAATTTCTACCTTCACACCCACAGGAAGTTCACGATGCTTCCAGTATGGGAAATGAAACTGGCATGACACAATGCTATTCTCAGGGAAGGGAGCATAGATATGGTTATCCCTCCTGAAAGCTACTTCATGCAATTGCAATTCCAATTTCACAGAGGCAGGTTTCATGTATCACTCCAATGCTTGCCCAAAGACTCAAATTCCTGCCCCCACATTTGTTTATACCCCCACAAAAGCTTGTGGCTTCAAAAAGCTTCTGGAAAAGTTGAAAAACTTGACCCCACTTAGTTCTACATGGTTGCATTATCTGAAAGGACGGATGACATGTAGTATTTCTTGCCACCTTTGGTAAGTTGCTCTTTCAAGCTAAGGCCAGAAACTCGCCTTGCATACCAAATGAGAACCAAACTCAGAAGATTTGGTAATGTCAGCCCTTTCCTGATCAGTGCAAACACAAACTTCACAGTACTCCAATCCTGCCCCAACAGCACATCTGCAACTAATAAGATTGATTATGCCTATTCTAGGGCTGATAGTTGCTTCAAATTAGTATATACTGCAGGTATAACACCACCAAGCTGGCCCACTTTCTGACCCAATTGCCCTGCTTCTCTTCAATGCTTCATTGTCCCTAGGTAAGGTCAATGAGCATAAAACAAGATAATAATGGCCTTGACGTGTAACTTTTACACTATTGTCCTATTATTTTTAATTTTCCTCTATGTTCCAGATCAAGAGCAAAACAGTGAAGATGATGTTCCTCGTGACTGTGGTTTACTGGCTTTTGCTTCCCCTCTTCCATTCAAAAGTTGAGGCAAATCAGCAATGCTCAGCACAAGAATCAAGTGTAAGAAATCACTCTATACATATATGTGTATATATATCTATATGTATATTCTTAGTATAATTGTTAGAGTGGTTCTGTCATTCGGAGACTGAGAGCCTTCACCATCACCACCCTGGGCCAAATATTACTTTTCAGGATGAGAAATAAGCTGACAAAAGAGGATGGGTTGTACACCTGGGCTTTGTTCTCTGGTTTCATTTGCATGTAGTGGGTAGGATTGTGGAGGTGAATCAAGCCCACATTCTAATGAAATAGGTCACTTATTTACATATTTGTGTGTAAACTCAGATTCCAATATCTAATTTAATCATACCTCCCCACAACATTGAAGGCAACGTTTATATTTAATATCAACTGTCTTTCCCCAAAGACTCATCATATCAATGGAATAAAAGTGACAAAATAATTGTATTCTGATTGATTTACATGCATTAAATGTTACAGATATTCCCTATTCTTTAGTGATCTCCCTTTGTCTTTCATGTTCCTTGAAAACCTTTGCTAAATATAAACTGCCTCCATGGGCCACTGTGTTACAAAGACTTCATTGGTAGACATGAAAAGTACAAACATAGTAGAATGATTAATCTTCAAAAATCACATTGTTCATTCTTAAGATCATTTGTCCAATTTGCAGGTCTCCCTTTATTCAATCGAAGCACAGTCTAATGAATCTCATGAAAATGAGAAGACCACCAAAGGTAAGAAATAAAATACATCTCCAATTTCACGATGCCTAGTGATTAAGATTTTTTTTATATATTACCATCAGATAATAAAACACAAGAAGTGCAATATCAGGAGTCTAAAAAGGATTCTATTCAATAATTTGATTAAAAATGACAGACTTTATTTCTTCTTGCTCTTTACATATTTTGGGTGGAATTCTTCCAATATAATTTTAAGGACACAGTTCCCCCATCCAGCTGTATTAATGTTTTAGCACAGTGGGCTGGGAGATTGTCACGTTAGCTGGTTCACGGGGGTTCACACTCTTGCTTGCGCTCCACTTGTGTCTCCCCAGCGCTGGATTTCCAGCTCCGTGCTAGAAATCAGCGGGGAGGTGCAAAGACCATTTAAATGGTTATTTAAATATAATTTGAATGAGATTAGCAGGCCCAGGACTGAAGTATCCAGGCCCTCTACCATCTCCCACCCCGCCAGAGTATTTCACTCCAGCGGAGATTACACTAGCTCACCACTAATGGGGAACTATTGGATCAACCCCGCTGGAGTGACAAGGGTGCAATCGGGACCCCCCCAGAAGGGTTGGGTGGTGGGAAGGGAGTGCCACCTAGGTATGGGCACCCTGGCAATGCCAGCCTGTGCTCCTGGCACTACCCAAGGGACAAAGTGTCAATGCCCAGGGAGCACCTTCACACTGAAAATGCCAGCATGAATTACTCCAGTTTTCATGCGATTTGAACACTTAGAATTTTGGGGAGAGAATTTCACCCTAAGTGTCAAATTCACATGAAAATTGGAGTAATTTGTGCTGTTTCTTTCAGTAGGTATTCAGACTACAATCTCCCACACTCTTTGCACTGCAGAGGACACCAACATGAATATCATTAAATTTCAGGAGATGGGGCCTATTTCCCCTGGAGAGACTGAAATCAGTGCGCTGAGCAGGCTACTATGCATGTACCAACCTGTCAGTGCTAAGATTGGAGCATGTGCAATGGCCCCACATTGCCAACCTCCAAATTGCTGGCCAGCTCGATCACTGGCCAGCATCTCAACCCCCGCACACCGGCTCTCAGCACCACCCACAGTCCAATCACTGGCTCCCTGACCATTCTTGGGCCCAACCCACTCTTACCTCCAATTTCTCACTCCCCCAACAGCAACCCCCCACCCTGCAGTGCTGGCCACCCTGGCTACCCTGGCCACCCCAGCAGGCTAATCAACCATGCCGCACCCTCCCAGCTGACACCACCCCCCTCAGCCTGCCCCGATAGCTGGCCTCCCTGCTTTCACCACCGATCACGAAGCAAAGTGATAGAGGAACCCCCTACACCCACTGATTGCCCTTGCAGCCCTGCCCCATAAAGGTCCCACTCCCTTATGCCCCACTGCCTTGGCACTCAACATGCCTGATGGGCAGTGCCAAGGTGCCCCTGTGCATTGGCACTTTTCCCCATGGGCAGTGCCAGGGCACAGACGGGCAGTGCCAATGTGCCCATGCCCAGGTGGCACCCCCCAACTTCCTATCCTCTGAAGAACACTAGTTGCCCCCTTTCACTTCAGCGGGGTCAGGCCGCTAGTGCCTGTTGGTAGGGAGCTAGTCTGAAATACTCCAGTGTGTAGAAGATGCTAGCGGGCCCACTAATTTCATTCAAATTATGTTTAAATGACCATTTAAATATTCTTTGTGCCATTCCACCAATATCTGGCACACAGCCATCAGTGCCACAAATCTGGCACTGGGCAATGCAGACAGGACATTAGTGTGTGCACAAACCCCACGAATTGGCCCTTAAGGCAATCTCCAGGCCTGCTGAGCTAAAAAATTAGTGGGATGGGAGAATCGCAGCCTTTATGTTTCATTAGCAAATCAACGATAAAAAAATAAAAACAGAAAGGTTGGAAAATCTCAGCGGGTCTGACAGCATCTGTGGAGAGAGAATAGAGCTGACGTTTAGAGCCAAGGATTACCCTTGATCAGAGCTGTAAATATATAAGTGAAATTGATCATTGCAATAGGAAGGAAATTGTACTTGCATATTATTGCAACACAGGCAAACATGACAGGTGAGTTGTGTACGTGATACGTCACAAAACAGCAATGGGACAAATGACTAACTAATCAAAACTATTGGTTAAGAGATAGATGTTTGTGAAGACGCCCTAAGAATTTCCCCGCTCTTATTTGGATAGTAACAGTGAATTTCCTACTTGAGTTGCAGAAGGAGCCTTGGTTGAATATCTCTTCCAAAAAGTGAAATCTGATATTGCCTACATAAGCCCACAATTGATATTTCAATTGACTTCAAAGGAAAAGAAAATGGAGTGGGGTTTGAAATGTGCCACCAGTTCATTTTCAAATAGCCTGTGTTACTTCCCAAAATGAGTTTCGTAGCCATTTTTTTTGTGTAAAATTTACATTGAGTAGCTCATTCTTTGCATTCTTCCATATTTCAGGTATTCAATATGCAAAGGGATTTTATTATGCAGATATGAATTTCGAAGACACTAACTTCAAGACCGTTGCCGAATATGTGAACAGAATAGTTTTCCCTTTTAGTATTACTATCCCTGGAACAGAAACTATTCTTACGATACTTAATTTGAACATCACAGATGGTAAGTTATGGTTTATTGCTGTGCAAATATGTTAATACATGTGGTAAAATTTATTAAGTGTACTGTGGGGATGAATTTAACCTCACTAACCTGACTCAATTTAAATCTTCTTGAACAGCTTAACGTCGTTGCCTCTGGGGTCTCCAGAAGACCCCTGGGAAACCAATCACGATGAGCAAACCAGGGCCTCGGAGGAGGATACAAATTCTGGGTGGTGAGGGACATAGCCAAACAGTACCCTGACATGGCCTCCTGGCATCTTGGCAGTGCCAGCCTGGCAGTGCCAACCTGGAATGGGGGGATGGGGTGGACTTTGAGAAAGGGGAACCCTTTAAAACAACACCCTTATCTCTGTGGAGCTTAGCTTGCTGGTTCTATCAGGCCCTGCCCCACCAGAAAACATGCACAAAACATGCCCCCCACCCCCCACAACCCTGGAAAAGTATCAGGATCAGACTAAAAAGTGCATCTTCTGATGTTTTTAAGGGCATTTCTGCCCAAGTTGTATGAGTCACTGATTCTTCCTGGGTATCTGGTGTAAACCTGCATATAAGTTTGATAGTGGTCATAGAGCAGTGGTATATTGAGTGAGAGGAAGTGAGTGCTAGCCTTTCTAGTTTATGTTTTGGAGTACTTGTTGCCTGGAATCTTTTATAACCATGTGAGCACAGTCAATGGCATCCTGTACCTGTCTGAATCCGGAAATCTCAGCAAAGCCCAGTGGTCTGGGGTCCTGGCTAGCTTAATCTCTATTCATGTTGAGTAACTGTGACCTTGGCAAAAAAAAAGCATCTGTGACTATATGAACGCAATTCTGCATGAACGCTTGAGAAATCCCACAGATGTCCCCAGTGGAATCCTGGAAGGGGCCACTGGCATAGAAGATCAGTGTGGCAGTTACTTTGAAAACCAGCAGCAATGGGTGCCCACCCATTACCTTGACACCAATTCTTGGCCTGAGTGTGTTCGTGATCTGTAGTCCTTTTGGTACCTTGCCTGCTTTCTTGCATCTTTGTAAAAACTTGATGTCTGTGTCGATATGCGCAATCTTCTTGGAGATCCTCTCCACTTGGGGCCAACAGTTTGTGGTGTCAATGGTAGTCATAATGTGGAGATGCCGGCGTTGGACCAGTCCAATGCTGGCATCGCCATACCAATTCTTGGGCCAGAATTTTAGATTGTTCACATGGGTGTGTGCCTGACATAGAAGCCTATGAAATTGTGCTGGAAGACATTGAGTGCACTTCCTGATATCACTGCACACTTGCATGATATTTTGTTCTGCAAATGTGCAAGATGTGCGCATGCCAACAATCAAGCAGACAATTTAGTCCATTAAGGGTCCAATTGAAAGCATTTTTATATGGTCCATCTACTTTTAAGATTGGATGGCAGGCTGTTCAGCCAGACGGCCTTTACATTTTAACCCTACCTCAAATGTAACCTCAAACCAGGGCTGGATGAAATATCAGCGCTGAAATAATATTTAAATTATTGTCCAGGGACTGAATTTGTGTCTGAACGTGCTACGTTTTATCATTGGGATTTAATTTGCATAGCTCTGCAGTCCCTGAGACAGGGGAGGTGATGGCCTAGTGACATTATTAATCCAGAAACTCAACTAATGTTCTGGGGATCCAGGTTCGAATCCCACCACTGCAGGTTGTGGAATTTGAATTCAACAAAAAATATCCGGAATTAGGAATCTACTGATGACCATGAAACAATTGTCAGAAAAAGCCACTAATGACCTTTAGGAAAGAAAATCCATTGTTCTTACCTGGTCTAACCTACATATGACTCCTGACCCAAAGCAATATGGTTGACTCTCAACTGCCCTTTGAAATGGCCTAGCTAGCCACTCAGCTCAAGGATGACTAGGGATGGACAATAGATGCCAGCCAGCCAGCGATGTCCAAGTCCCTCGAGTGGATAAAAAAGCTCAGTTGCAGCTTTGCCCTTGAGGGAGTGCATTACAAGTGCCAGCCTGCAGCCTCCCTTTTCTTAGAGCCCGCACTCTTCCGGTACTCCCAATAATGCTGTATCTTTTTCAGTGCGGATTTCACACTGGCTACCCGGTAATTGGCTAGCCAGTGTGAAACTGCAATCCGGGCCAATCGCTTTTGGAAGCACATCTTGCATCAGCTTCCAGGTCATGGAGAATGTGGCAAATGTGAGTCACCAGACCCCAGGCCATGCGGAGCCATGACACTCATTGCGAACGGGAGCCGAAAAACCACAGCCAATATTTCAATTCAAACGTAGCCAACATCATGCTCAAAATGCCACACCAATGAGAGCAGGAGGAGTTTTATCTGACGTCTGAACTGACAGTAAACAATGCAGACATTTGAGCTCAAATGTAGAAAAAAGTTCAATTTCCACCATCATTGATGGGAACCAAATAACTCCCTAAAAATATACACATTTAAAAAGGCTGACTACAGTAGTCTTGTACTTTTCCTAGCCACTGATCCAGTGACAGATACCTTTGTCGGTTGGAAGGGCAAAGAGGATGTTTCACTTTACAGGGGGCAAATTACTTCAAGAGCAGAAGAAAGAAAATATAACAACGTGAAGACGTTTCTGATGAAATGTCATGTTTTTCTAATCGTGCTTACTAATAGAACGTACACTTTCTTATTTAAAGTGTTTGAAAGCATTTTGAGAATTTTAATAATTGACTATTCATTATATTTGTTTAGAATGCAATTATGAGAGCAATGAAACAGTATGCAACATCTGTTATGACTATGTGCAGGACAACTCGGCCGTCTGTAACAGTAGTCATCTGGGAATGGACGAAATAGGATTCTATCCAGAAAATGTCACAAGTCTAACGCTTGAAGGTAATTCATTCAATTGTCTGAACATAGTAGTAACATTCGAAAAGAAAAATACTACTTTTAACTTTACTTTTACAGTGGAATTCAGCATAACCCAGTTTAAGTTTTGCTTCCTTTGTTAAAACTAAATGATGGTACTGTTTAATCTTTCACAACCACTCGATAAAATTATTAAAGTGGGAAAAAAAATTCAAAAGCTACATTCCTCTGATAGAATGTTATATTGTTATAGCATTATATTAAGTAAATATAGTATTAAAATGTTATATTAATATTATAATTATTTATAATTAATATAATTACATTATATTAATGGAGAATGGGATAATGCAGCTTCAAATTTTGAGGGAAATGGCACCATAAAAGCCAGTACAGTTGAGCTGAAATTCCAGATTGTAGGTTTATAACATCTATTTAACATGCTTTAAAGAATGTTTTAGATTTAATAATGAATAGTTTTGGTTATTTTTCGTGATTAAAATGAAAATACCTAAGTATTAAATCAATGTGCATCTTAACATCATTCCAAAGACAGTGGATGGAATTTTTAAATTTTTTTAACTAAGTGTCAACAAAAGCAAAATGTAGCCAGCTGGCTCCCAGCTTTTCCCACCATATATTTTGATACTCAGTCTAAAGAATTGCTGGAAATGGGCCCCACAAATCACACTGGCAGGGCAGGCACTGAACGATCTCTCCATTAGAAGCCTCCTCTACCAGGCAGTGCCCCCTGCCTCACATCTGCCTTTGCGTAGCCTCCTCCAGCCTTACAAACCACCTGAGATCTCAACGTTCTTCCAAATCCAGTCACTTGTGCGTGCCAGACTTCCATTGCTCCACCACTGGGACTGTGCCTTTAATTACACTTTAAACTCTTAAAATCCCTAGCCAAACCTCTCTGCCTCTCTTACCTCCTTCAAAATGCTGCTTAAAATCTACTCTTTGCTTGAGCTGTTGGTCTCCTATCTTAAGATCTTTTTATTTTGCTTCATGTCAAATCTTGGCTGATAATGCTGGTATTTAGCTCTTTGGAGCATTATAAGGAGCTGTATGAATGCATGCTATAGCTATTGTTGTTGGAGTGGGGCTTCAACCTACAACTCACAGGCCACCCTGAAATCAAGGTGGGTGAGTCTTGCAGAACAGCATTCCCCTGTTGGCCTTGGCCACGATATTACAAGCCTTGGGCAGCCTTGCCAGTAAAAATCAGGGCCTGAGGGTTAATAAGACATTGCTTTTGACCAGTAAGACACTCCAAAAGCTGTTCACTTTTGCCTCCTTCTCTCACCTGACCGCGCCTGTAATACAGCCGATTTTATGATAATTAGGCCTGATTTTCAACAGGCCTTTGGCTGGCATCTTTGGGCATGCATTCCTGGCACACTGCTCACATTGACTGCTGACAGTGTCTATTACATCCTCCTCCCATCGCACCACCCCCTCCCCCCCTCCCAGACTTTCTCTGCCCTCTTCAAATAGCATCTTCCCATGACCAGTACTTCCCCAAACAGAGCACTTCACTTCATGTCCACACACTCAGGTCTTGTGAGCTTGCCAGCTCCCAGACAGTCTCCTTCCTGATCAAGGATCACTGCTGCCTCTTTCATTCCTCTTAGTTGGGGAGCTGCCTGGAGGCAGATATTAAGCCAATATTTTAAGACCCTGTTCACCAGGGAGGTAATTTAGGGGAGACGATGTCCTAGTGGTATTATTGCTGGACTACTAATCCAGAAACTCAGCTAATGTTCTGGTGATTCAGGTTCAAATCCCATCATAGCAGATGGTGGAATTTAATAAAATTTTCAATACAATTTGATTTAAAAAATCTGGAAATAAGAATCTGCTGATGACCATGAAACCATTGTCGAATATTGGAAAAACGCAACTGGTTCATTATTGTCCCTTAGGGAAGGAAATCTGCTTTTCTTATCCAGCCTGTCTTATATGCAACTCCAGAGCCACCACAATGTGGTTGACTCTCAACTGACCTCTGAAATGGCCAAGCAAGCCATTCAGTTCAAGGGCGACTAGGGATGGGCAAAAAATGCTGGCACAACCAGCGACCCATATGTCCCATGAATGGATAGAAAAAAGTTATTATGTGGAAGGGAGGCCTTGAAGTACGGGCTGACCAGATTATTTATGAAGAGCACTCCAGCTCTTCCTAGACCCTCAGAAATAAGTTCAAACTTACATCTGCTGGGCCGCTTCAGGCTAACCAACCATGTTGCTGATTGCTGAGTGCATGGGACACAGCGAATTAAAAGAGCCATAGCTTTCATTTCAGACAAGTTGTTGGCTAAGAGGCAGTGGCTGATCTTTGGTATTAAGGTCCCTAGCATGGGTCCTTACTGGTTGTTCAAGAGAAAATCACTCATTCTTTGCTTTCTCCAACAGTACAAAAACTTTTAAAATTGAACTTGGGCAATGCCTAAGCCCCGTTTCTTGATTTGTTTGTTCTTCTGACTGACTTTTATCCTTAACTATTAAGCTTCTCAATTTCAGCAATCAATAGCATAACAAAGGCTACAACAGCTATTATAAATAGCAAGGAATAAATATTATTCTATTTGCAGATTTCGTGCCAACGTTTTAAACTTAAGCTTATGTGCACATATGTAAATCCAAAGCATTGGAGATAGTGGTCAGTCAAATAATGAGGTTCAGGTTAACAAAGAGTAATGTATAAATATGTTATGAACAAGGCTACTTTGTCTTATTACTCGTGGGATTGATTTGTATTTTATCAAAATATCTAACCTCCGGCACTGTGAACTGTCTCAGTACAATGATCTACTTTGCTGATATTTAAATCAGTTGCGTCAACTCCCACATTGGTTGTCCTGAGGCTGTGTTAATTGGTCTAGAGAGATGATTTGTGCCATGACTGTGGGAATTTACTATCTTTAATGCAAATATCTCTGTGATATAAAGAATGTAAGTTGTATCAAAAATTTTACTGTGACCCCAGCCACATAAGTACAGTGGCACAGTGGTTAGCACTGCTGCTTCACAGCGCCAGGGACCCAGCTTCAATTCCAATCTCCGTCTGTGTGGAGTTTGCAATTCTCCCCATGTCTGCGTGGGTTCCCTTGTACAGTCCAAAGATGTGTGGATTAGGTTGACTGCCCATATTAAATTAACCCTAGTGTCAAGGTGATTAGCAGGATAAATATGAAGGATTATAGGAATAGCGCCTGGATGGGATTTTGGTTGGTGCATACTTGATGGGCTGAATGGCCTCCTTCTGCACTGTAGGGATTTAATGATCCAATGTTTCAATGAGCAGCAGCTCAGAATAGGAATCCTGAGGTGGGAAACTCACTTTCTGATTTCCCAAAGCCTGTTCACTATCTACAAGACACAAGTCAGGAGTGTGATGGCATACTCTTCATTTGCCTGGATGAGTTAGCCTAGAACACTCAAGAAGATTCCAGGAAAAGCAGTCGACTTGACTGGCACCTCGTCCACCAACTTAAACTTTCACCGCTCCCACCACTGTAATGTGCACTTTATACTAAATGTATTGTAACAATTTGCTAAGGCTCCTTTGACTATACTGAGTGGATCACCCATTTTGACCTCCTCTTGCAATCCCCATCATCGCAAACTGGCAGGCTTCAGCAATTTAATTCACTCTGTGTGATATCAGGAGGTAACTGAAGGCCCTGGATACTGCAAAGGCTATGAGCCCTCAAAACATCCCAGATGTAGTGACTTGTGCTGTAGGACCAGTCATGCCCCGACCCAAGCTGATCCAGTACAGCTATAATAATAACATCAATTTATAAATGTAGAAAACTACGCAGGTAAGTATAACCTGTCCATAAAAAGCAGGGCAAATCCAATCTCACCAATTACTGCCACATCAGTCCATAGAATCACAGAATCCCTGTGGTGCAGAAGGAGGCTATTTGGCCCATCAAGTCTGCGTAACTCTCCAAAAGAGCATCATATCCAGGCTCACCTGCCTCCGCCCTATCTCTGTGGCTAGTCCACCTAACCTATATGTCTTTGGACATAAGGGACATTTTACCATGATCAATCCACCAAACACAGCTTTGGACTGTGGGAGGAAACTGGAGTGCCTGGAGGAAACCCATGCAGATACAGGGAAAACATACAAACTCCACACAGACAAGGCCAGAATTGAACCTTGGTTCTTCGCACTGTGAGGCAGCAGTACTAATCATTGAGTGTAAGAGATGCCTGGTGGCACAATCAGCAACAAAGTGATGCAAGAACTTGACGACAATGTTATTCATCAATAATTTGTGCAACGAAGCTCAGTTTGAATTCTAGCGGGGCCATTCAGTTTATGATCTCATTTCAGCTTTGGTGGAAACATGGCTCAAAAGGTAAATTCCAAAGGTGACCTACAAATGACCACACTTCATACAAAGGTATCATTAGAATTAGATATTGCTGTTACCACAAATATCTCTCTAGACCAATTAATACAGTCTTGAGATGTGGGATATGTGGGAGTTGACATAATTCATTTAAATATCAGTGAAGTAGATCATTGTACTGAGTCAGTTCACAATGCCAGAGCTTAGACATTTTGATAAAATACTAATCAGTACTGTGAGTAATACAAACTATCAAAGAGTCCTAATGGAGTCAATGGGAATTAGGAGAACTCTTCCCCGACTGGAGAAATAGCTACCATTGAGGGAGGTGTTGGAGTTGTTGGAAACCAATCATTTCAGAATATCACTGCAGGCATTCCTCAGGATACTGACCAAAGCCCAACTATCTTCAACTGCTTCATTAATGGCTTTTTCTCTATCATAAAGTCAGGACTGGGAATGTTTGCTGATGATTGTGAAGTATTCTGTCCCATCTGCAGTCCTTCAGAAGGAGACATACCCAATTAGAACAAGACTTGAACAATATTCAGGCTTGGGCTGTTAAGTGGACGTAACATCTTGCCATACAAGTGTGAATCAATGACCATTTCCAACTAAGTAAAACCCAGTCACCTCCTTTGATGTTTAATGACATTGCCATTGTTGAATCCTTCTGGATTTGTCAGGTTACTCCAGGATCATAGAATCATATTGTACAGACGAGAACTTTTGGCCCATCAAGTCTGCACCAACCGTATGAGAAACATCTGAATTCCTACCTAATCCCATTTATCAGCACTTGGCCCATGCTATGACATGCCAAAAACTCATCCAGGTACTTTTTAAAGGATGTGAGACAACCTGCCTCCCAGGCAGTGCATTCCAGACCATCCCCACCCTCAGGATAAAAAAGCTTTTCCTCACATCCTTTCTAAGCCTCCTGCCCCTCACCTTGAATCTTTGTCCCCTATGAGCTACATCACTAGAAATGCTTATTGTTTTTACTTTCCTGAGGGCTAAAAAAAACTTTAATGTCTACCCTTCGATTGCCAGCACTTTGTTAGATTTTAAAAAGGCAAAATATTAAGATTTACTCTCTTAAATTCCCACACTTACATCAACTCAGTGTCTCACTTTGCAGCTTGCTCTTGCTCTACAGTTCTTTACAGTGCTGGGAAAGTTTGCGGGTTGAAGGTGGGGGCTTGGAGGTTGGAGGTGGAGCCGTCGGAAGATACGGGTTAGACGTCAGGGATATTGGGGATTTGGAGGTCAATATTGGAAAGGTCAGAGGTTGGAGTGGGTGTCAGAGGTCAGGTCAGTGGGTAGGGGGTCAGAGGTCAGGGCAGGGTGCATCAGTGATCAGGGCGAGGGAGCTGGAGTTCAGTGGTCAGAGGTCAGGGATATGGTGGTCAGGGTATATCCCAAATTTTCAACCTCTAAACACCTTGACCAAATATAAATCAATCATAAATCTTCCTAACAGCATTGTGACGGACCTACAAATGGACTGCATCTGTTGAAGAAAGTGGCTCATAAGAACCAGGATCAGGAGTGGGCCATCTGGCTCCTTGATCTTGCTCTGCCATTCAATAAGATCATGGTTGACCTTTGTGTGGACTCAGCTCCACACAGCCACCCACTCGCCATAACCCTTAATTCATTTACTGTTCAAAAATTTACCTATCCTTGCCTTAAAAACTTTCAATGTTTTCAAGGCAACATGTGTGGCCTTGTCAGCAAGTCCCAAGTAAACAATGAATAAATGTTTCAGTGTTGAAAATTTCAGCACTGCAGCCTTTTGGGGAGAGAGCTTTAAATTTTCACTACTTTGTGTGAAGAACTGCTTCCTGTCATCATCCCTATGATCTATCTGTAAATTCAACTATCTCTTAAAGTTATGCCCCTTGTTCTGAACTCTATCACTGGATGAAATAGTTTCTTTACATCTACCCTACAAAATCAAAGACAATTGGTGCAATCTTGTCAACCATTCATAGAAACATAGAAGTTAGGAGCAGGAGGAGGCCTTTTGGCCCTTCGAGCCTGATCCACCATGCATTACAATTATAGCTGATTATCCAACTCAATCCAATCCAATTCATGCCATGCTTCCGTTGCTAGCGAGGTCAGAGAGCTTGGCACCCAGCTAAATCCCTGTTCACTGCAGGGAGATGGGATAATCCCACTGGCGTGAGTGACCTTAACATTCTGGCCAGTAGGATCCTTTCCTAAAGAACATTTGTGAACCAGAGGTTTGTTTATAACAACAAACTGGTAGATACATGATCAGTAAGAAATCTCACAACACCTGATAAAAGTCCAACAGGTTTATTTGGCAGCAGAAGCTTTCGGGGTTTTGTTCCTTCTTCAGGTTCTTCCTCACCTGAAGAAGGAACAAGACTCTGAAAGCTTGTGCTGCCAAATAAACCTGTTGGACTCTAACCTGATGTTGTGAGACTACTTGCTGTGCTTACTCCAGTCCAGCGCTGGCATCCCCACATCATAGATACACGATCACCGTGACAAATAGCACTTTTTAATTAAAGACTAAGGAAATCCTCAGTTTTAGTAATAGGATTTGACTTGCATGTCTCCAGATAATTAGTCCTGGCATTAGAATTATGAACCTAGTAACATAATAACTCCCACGGTGGAATGGAGCCTCAGATTTAAGTCTTTCGGCTGTATTGATAACTGAATTCTGTTCGAAGAAACTGTCATAGCAAAAAGATACATTTTTCCATTATTTCCTTGCAGTTACGGGAGAAGGTACATTTGATATCCTTGAAATTACTAACGGACATCCACATAACACTTCAATTCTTTCTATGAATTTGACAAGAATGGTATGTATATCAGAACGTAATATAATTTGTACAACTCTGAAAAGTAAGTATAATCAATTCCAATTACTTTTGGTAATAAGATGGTCTCTAGTTTGTAAGAAAATTATATATATTTTTAAAGGTCATTAATTTTGACATTTCTATCATTTTCATCGATATCTCAAATTTCTAACTAAGAGATTAGCTAATGAGAGAAAAAAGACACTTATAAAATGAAAGCTCATATGACCTAAGCCTGTGCTGCATTATTTGGCAGTCTTAATCAAGCTGAAGCAAGTAAATCAGAAATGTTCTGAATTTGCATAATGATCCAGTGTTAGAATATTAATAATGGAAGATTTTCTTTGAAAAAACATGTTTTCTTTCAATTATTTACATTACTACAAATATTTTTGAAGTTGGCTGATTTGGATAAACTGTACAATCTTTGTGATATTTATTATTAATTTAAATGTACGTCCAAAACTCATGCCACATGATTTAGGCATGGCCCACGTATAATAATTAGATGTTGTGGGAATAATTTTACACAAAATATCTTCAGCACTGAAAGTATTAATTGAATATTTGATTTGCCCAGCCTATCTGAAGATTAAAGACTGCATGATTACAATATTATCCTTGCTGCATGTGCTTCTAATTTTCTGATTTATTCTCAGTCTGACACTCTGGCACAACAGTTGGCCCCACCCAGGGGTTTCCCCAGCCAAACCATGACATCATGACCCCCAGCCACCTCACACTCTCCTCACCTTATCACTATGAGGCCCCAGACTTCCCTGCACCCTAGGTTTCCAGCACACTGACTGCTTGTCTTCTCACAAGTGGTTAGCACTCCTTCTGGGATTACAGAGCTGCAGGCTGATCCGATTGGCTGGTAGCTCTGCGGGTTGGGACTTGCATCCTTTCGTGAGAGGCAGAAATCTTGCCTCCCGGCACGGAATGCTGCTTAAATCATTGTGAAGCAGCCTGTTTAGTGGGCATGCATTTTCTGCCAAATTTTCCAGTGGCGTGATGGGAATCCCTGTCATCAGAAATTATTTTCCTATGTTTCTATTTTTCCCTGATATCAACCTAGTTATTCATGCCCTTTGTTCAATTCTCTGTTTCTTCTTTGCTCTCTCTACTTATTTACCCAAATCAACATTCTTAAGCACACTGATTCCCACGTCCTCACATTTTGGCTCCTATACAGCCTGATGTCATTTTCTAGCAAAGCTTATTGCAAGCAATAAGCACCTCATATTCCTATTAAACACTTTACAGCCTTCTGGACCTAACACTGAGTTCAACATTTCAGACCAAATCTGTGCAAGTCTTAATCTTGTTTTTCATGCTTTTTCTTTCAGAGAGAATTGTTCATCATTCTGCAATTCACACTCACTGTGGACAAATGCCTGGATTCTTGTAAATGCCATTACCACTCCCTTTGCTTTTTATTCCAATGACATCTTTGTCAGTTGATCTCTTCTGCCTTCCAGACTATTCCAGATCTTCTCTTTTGACCTTTCGACCTTTTCCCCCTCCTCCTTTCAACACATAACATTCATTAAATTTCTACTGTCCTTCAGTTCTGAAGAAGAGCCGTATCTAACTTAAAATGTTAATTCCATTTCTGCCTTCACAAATGCTCCCAGACCTGCTGTGTATTTCCAACTCTTTGTTTCTTAGAATCCCTACAGTGCAGGAGGTGGCTATTTGGCCTGTCAAGTCTGCACTGACTCTCTGATGGAGCATATTACCGAGGCACTATCCCCATAATCCCATGTATTTACCCAGTTAATCCACCTAAACTGCAGATTTTAGGACACTAAGGGACAATTTACAATGGCCAATCAACCTAACCCACACATCTTTGAACTGCGGGAGAAAACCCACTCATATAGGGAGAATGTGCAAACTCCATGTAGACATTTATTCAAGGCTGGAATCGAACCCGCATCCCTGGTGCTGTGAGGCAGCAGTGCTAAACACTGTGCCACCATCTGTGATTATATTGCTTTTGTTTTAGCATAACTTCCTTGCCTTTGTCACTTACACTTCTATTGAAAAAGTCAATGCGATTTTAGCAGCTTCTCCTGTCAGCTTCAATGATTTGTGTGGGTAAATCCAAGGTCTCTTGCGTCTATACCTGTTCTAAAATTGTTCCATTTAATGTTTCTCCTCTCCTCATTATGTCAAAATGCATATGTAAAATTACAACTCAAACGATCAATTCCATGATCCATGTGAAATGAGAAATTCCATGCGGCTCTATTGGAAGTTTGGGTGTCTTGATATTATTGTATATTTATTTTGCTTAACATTACTGTGATGTTATTCTGAAAAATAGACTGTTGTTGACAGTATAAAGCAGTAGCTTATTTTAACGGAAGCATTTGAATTATATTTTTGAAAGTAATTGTCATATATTTGCATTGTTTGCAGCTTGCCAGTTCGTACAGTAACATGAGCGGGTTCAAGTGTGTCGAAGTACTTTCATTTCGGTAACATTTTTTTTGGATTGAGTAAAAGTTCATGGGTACGAAGGGGCATTTGTTGCATTGTAATATCTCCTTGACAGTTGTTGCAGGATTTTTCTTCAGCTTCTGCTTCTTTGAGGGTTCTTTCTTTAGATGAAGAGTAGCCAAAGTAGTTCCTCAAAGGTTAGATGAGCTATCAGCAGCTTGGTTGCCAGCCTTTCAGTCTGAGTGGCTACCAACAGAAAACGGAGTCAAAAATGGTGGTCAGATCCTGCTGATAAATTCAGCAGGACTTGAGGGCAACGTAAGCTTCCAGGTTCCCGAGTGCAAAGCTGATCCTCCCACCTCAAACCGCTCTCTCTCCTCCTCCACCTCCTATAAATCGCTGAACCTTTCTTTCAAGCCTTCTAATGACCTTCCTTCAACAGATGTCACCATAGCTGCTGAGTTTTTCCAGCACTTTCCATTTTTATTTCCAATTTGCAGTATCCACAGTAGTTTCCTTTATTTTACTTGAAATAGATTTATTCAGTTTAAAACATTGTAGATATACATCTCCTGACTCTACACCTGTGTCAGTTTGTATCTCTTTTGAACAGAACACATGATTAATAAAAGAAACAAATTAAAGAGGGGTGACTGACAGCCTCTGGTTGGGGGCAAAAAAAAAGGAATTTTAACTAACTAAACCAAAATGGCATTTATGGCGTTGATGATGCACCCTAACCCTGCAGCACCCATCGGTTGCGAAAGGGCTGGAGCACATTGGTGGACACCAAGTGTTCCCTCTCCATGGCCATGTAAGAGGAATTTTCTGAAGGGTGTTCCCCTTGGACTGCCCTGTATTTGTTGAACCTCACTCAGCCAACACACAGACTGCGAAAGACAGAATATATTTAAAGAACAAAAATTTATTTGCTAATACATGCATCAGGAGAGAGAGACACAGTCATTGAGGGTTGATTGTACTCTCTGACCAACTATTCCCCGGTAAAACTGTTACATTATTCTTAACATTTCAATATCCTACCTAATCTCGTCAATCAGAGGGTCTAATTACAATATTCAATATTATTACCCTAGCCAATAACATTCCACCCGTCAACAGGAATAGGAGCTTATTAGCTTATTGTCCACCTAGGTTCCTTCCCCTTTATCAGGGAAACATAACCCACATCATTACCAATAACAAACGCCTGTGATTTTTTTTAATTGTTGAAAGGAGTCACTCTTTCACTGGAGCCTGGGTCTCCTTTATCAGCTTGAGAGACTGCTCCAGCCTTGCTATCCATGAACAAATCCACTCCCATATATACCAGCCCTGTGATTAAACTTGCTTTTCACATATCCAAACACAGATAACAGAAGCTGCCTTTCTGTGCTCCATTGTATTAACAGAACTTGGTCTGTCTATCACTGTGTTTCCCATCATGCTGCATTCAGAACAAAGTTGGTCAAGGGGCACTTACAGTGTTGAAAATACAGGTTAAGCTTATAATACTTGGTTAATTTGTGGATATAAAGTTTATAATATCTTTGCATATATTGTTCCAGGCATATTGTGAATTCTTACTATATAAGGCACTTTATAATTACCTTAACTTGGTCTACTTATTATGGTAAAACTAAAATGAAGGAGCTGATACTAGAATTCTATACTACCCCATCAGGCCACTCGGCTACAGCTGCAGTAGAGAGATAGAGAGTTGGGTTGAGTGACACCTTTAACTGCCTACTGCCTGGACCTATGCATCTCTTATATGTGCTTAAATTAGATACAATCTGTATGTACTTAACTTCAATTGATACAATTAAGTCCTGAGCTAAATAAATTCAAGACTTCTTTTACTTACGTGTTCTTCTTGTTGATGATGCTGAGCATAATTTTGAGAAACTGGTGATTAGTTTGAATGTAACTGTTTTGGCATTTTATCTTACGTTCTCAATAGCACTAGGTTGGAGTTTGCGGGTAAAGTTGTGGAAGCAGCAAAAATATTCACTTGTTCTACCCTTAAAAATAAAAGCTAGCATTAAAATAGAAGGCAGCTATAGTTTTAGAACATTTTGTATTCCATTTTGGGGAACTGTAATGCTTGGGGGAATGCTGTAGGACAGCCAAGGATGTGTTTCTACACTTCCTGGCACCACTTCCTCGTAGAATTGCAGTATTAAACTTTTGGTCCCTCTTTGTCTGCTTCAAAATGTTTTAATGGTCAGAGTATTTGATGCTCCAATCAGGTGAAAATTTCTTCAGAGACTTATCTGATCAATGGGATCTCAACATGTATACACTAGTGTGAAACCCACCAGAGCCACTGAACACCATAGCTTTTCAGTGTTAAAGCAGGTCTGTCCAGTTTCCATCAAGGAGAGGGAGTTAAAATCCCTTCCATTAAGTCATCTTAGTATGAAATATGTTTGGTTTAAAAGGCATTCACATTCTGTATTTTACAGTAAAAATGGAAGCACAGTGGAGTATAACCTTACACTCAAAGGAGAAACAAAATCAGAACCTTTAATGAACCATATCAGAGATGCAGCTAATCTGATCAATCAAACCTCAATTTGGGTGAATATAAGCTCCTTTAAAATGAAGACAACAGGTAAGCACCTTATGCATAAAAATTGAAAAAGACTACCACAATTTCAATCATTGATACTTGTAAATTGTGATGATTGCCACTTTAAGACCAGTCTTTGTGCTAAGTGTCACATAGTCTGAACAACCAATCAACATGTGGATTGGGGAATCTCCCTGATGGGAGGGGTTTTTAGTTCGAAAGCTTATAGGGTAGACCAGGTTGAAGCACGTAGCTAATGAAGCCATCTTGTAAATAAAGTTCATTTGTCCAACTTAAGGAGTCCCCAGGACCACATCTTCACATCTGGTGAGAAAGATAAATGGCCTTTACTCTGTTTCAGGTCTTTCACCCATGATGTTATGTTTTGAACAAAGACTGAAGGAAAATAATATACTCAGTAGAATATTTCTCTTTGGGCAAATATACCCATTTGACTCCTCCCTGGAGACCTAGAGTCAATACATTGAGTGCATCGAATCTTATTTCCAGGCTAATGAAATAGGAATAGAGGCAAAACACAAAGCAATTGTCCTGAGCCTCTGCGGTAGTCAGACCCACAATCTTATTTGCACCCTCAGCCCCAAGATTGTCCGACTCCAAATTATTCATGATGTGGGGATGCACATCTGGGGCAGGCACAGTAAGAAGCCTCACAACACAGGTTAAAGTTCAACAGGTTTATTTGGCATCCCATTCATCAAGTAAGTGGGGGATTCGGTTCACAAACAGGGCATATGTAGACACAAACTCAGTTACAAGATAATGGTTGAAATGTGAGTCTTAACAGGTCATCAAATCTTTACAGGTATAGGCAATGCGAGTGGCGAGAGGGTTAAGTACAGATTAAAGAAGTGTGAATTGTCTCCAGCCAGGACAGTTAGTGAGATTTTGCAAGCCCAGGCAAATTGTGGGGCTAAAAATAGTGTGACATGAACTCAAGATCCCAGTTGAGGCCGTCCTCATGTGTGCGGAACTTGGCTATCAGTTTCTGCTCTGCGATTCTGTGTCGTTGTGTGTCTTGAAGACCGCCTTGGAGAATGCTTACCTGAAGATCAGAGGCTGAATGCCCTGGACTGCTGAAGGTTTCCCTGACAGAAAGTGAACACTCCTGCCTGGTGATTGTTGAGCTGTGTTCATTCACCCATTGTTGTAGCTTCTGCATTGTCTTGCCAACATCTGGGGACATCCTTTCTTGCAGCATATCAGGTAGACAATATTGGCCTAGTCATTCAGTGAGATACCAATTCATTCTGAGAGATTGTGGATTTAGTGAAGCATCAATCAAAATCCAGAAAGAGCCCCAAGCAAATCAATCATGACTTACACTGCTAAGCTGAAGCAATTATCAGAGCATTGTGATTTTGTAGCAACATTAAATAACCTGCTGCAAGATCGATGAACTTGTGGCATGAGCAATGGTGCCAGACAGTGCCGATTCCTTGCAGAAGTCAACATAAATTTTAACTGCCGGTGGAGATAGAGCTGGCCATGGATAGCACTGAAAAAGATTCATAGGAACTGCAAAGTGCACAAAATTGTGATATAGACTAATTAGGCTGAAACAGCTGTGAAGTGGGATATATTTCCTGTCACCCATGGAACAAAAAGATTTGGCAGAGGCAATCAGATAATGATTCCAAAAGAAAGGTTACTGCTGTGGGGATAACCATGCTCCTGAATCATGTAAGCTTAAGGTGACTGAATGTCATTATTGGCACAAAAGAGGACATTTGATAAAATAGTACAGAACAGTGGTTCTGGATAAAATGCTCCTTTGGAGAGTCCATGCAGTCTTGGTGAGCCTAACGGCCTCCTCTATACTGCCAAGATTCCATAAGATGGACGGCATGATAGCACAAAGGTTGGCACTGCTGCCTCATAGCACCAGGACCTGGTTTCAATTCTGGCTTTGGACGACTGCCTGTGTTGGTGTGGGTTTCCTCCAGGTGCTCCGGTTTCCTCCCACAGTCCAAAGATGTACAGGTTGGGTGGACTAGCCAAGGTCTGCGCTGGGTTAGGGGGACAGGTGGGCCTGGGTAAGATGCTCCATCGGGTAGTCAGTGCAGACATGATGGGCAGAATGGCACTGTGGGGATTCTATAAAACTGGTGGCACAGTGGTTAGCACTGCTGCCTCACAGTGCCAGGGACCCGGGTTCAATTCCAGCCAGGGGTGACGATCAGTGTGGAGTTTACACATTCTCCCCATGCTTGCGTGGGTTTCCCCCAGGTGCTCCGATTTCTTCCCACCTGTTGGGTAAACTGGCCATGCTATATTGCCCTTAGTATCCCAAGATGTCATGATGTGGAGATGCCGGCGTTGGACTGGGGTAAACACAGTAAGAAGTCTGACAACACCAGGTTTAAGTCCAACCGATTTATTTGACTTCTTACTGTGTTTACCCCAGTCCAACGCCAGCATCTCCACATCATGACTACTATCGACACCGCAAACTGCCGGATCCAAGTGGAGAGGATCTCCAAGAAGATTGCGCATATCGACACAGACATCAAGTTTTTACAGAGATGCAAGAAAGCAGACTATCAAATAAATCGGTTGGACTTAAACCTGGTGTTGTCAGACTTCTTACTGTGTTTATCCCAAGATGTGCAGGTTAGGGGGATTAGTGGGCTAAATATGTGGTGTTAAGGGGATAGGGCCTGGGTAAGTTGTTACTTTGGAGAGTAGGTGCAGACTAGATAGGCCAAATGGTCTCCTTTTGCACTATATGGATTCTATGATGATTTAGTCAAGACTGCAGCACGGTACCACAATGGTTGGGGGTGGCACAGTAGTTAGCACAGCTCCAGGGCCCTGGGTTCGAATCCTGTCTCAGGTCACTGTCTGTGTGGAGTCTGCACATTCTCCCTGTGTCTGCGTGGGTTTCCTCCAGGTGCTCCGGTCCCCTCCCACAGTCCAAAGATGTGCGGGCTAGGTTGATTGGTCATTCTAAATTGCCCCTTAGTGTCCCAGGATGCATAGGTTAGACGGATTAATGGGTAAATATGTAGGGATATGGGGATAGGGCCTGAGTGGAATTGTGGTTGGTGCAAACCCGATGGGCCAAATGGTCTCTTTCTACACTGTAGGATTCTATGAGTCTATGACTGCCAAGTAACCGATCAAACAAGATGTTAGAAGTTCACAATGTGAAAGAGCCTGACACCATTGATTCTGATACTTACTCTCTCTTTAATCTTAAAACAGTTAAGCTAGACTGTATTAATGAAACACACAGTGTAAATAGGATGCCTCTAAGAATGGAATTGGATACAGGACCATCAGCTACTGTGATGGATGAGCACATATTTCAGCACCTGTGAGAGGATGCCCAGTTATTGAACTTGGAAAGCACTTGTGTCGAGTTGATGACGTACATGGATGAAGCAATAAAACTAAAAGACTCTATAACATACTTGTGAACTATGGACAGCAGTCTGCCCAGCTCCCCATAATAATAGTGCCTGTGAAGAACCAAGCCTTCTGAGCCATGATTAGCATAAAGAAATCGAGTAGAATTAACCTGAGGTGCAGGCAGGGGGATTGGCAGTATTGTTAAGAAAATACAACAATATCTTCCAGGACAAATTAGTCAAAATCAAAGGCTTGCCAGCTAAGATTTATATTGATCCCGAAGACAACACCCTGATTCTTTAGAGCAAGACCAAATGCCTTATGAGAAAAAGTGGATGCTGAGTTAAACATCTTGGAGGAACTATGCATCATCCAACTAGTTCAGGCTTTAGAATGGACAGCATCCATCTTCCCTGCATTGAAACTACGTAAGACCATCCAAGTTTGCTGCGATTATAAGTTAACAGTTAATCAGGCCACTAAGCTGGATAAGAATCCAATTCTGAGCATTGGAGACCTGTTTGCAAAGCTTGCAGGAGGCCAATCTTACACAAAACTGGATATGCATACCACCAACTCGAATGAGAATACACTTCCCGGGGGTATGTCATGATAAATACACACAAAGGCCTATTTCAGTTCACGAGGCATGTCTTTGGCATGTGCAATGTTTCAAAAGGCGATGGAGAGTCTGCTACAGGGGCTACCATAGGTTGTGGTATACCATCATGATGTCCCTATAACTAGATCTATAGAGGCTGAAGCATCTGGCAAACTTAGAAGAGGTGTTAAAGAGATTTCAGGAGGCTGAAGAAGAAAGAGAAATGCACCTTTTAAGCCACTGAGGTAACCTATTTGGGGCACCGTGTAAACGCACAAGGATTACATCCTGCAGAAGCAAAGGTTAATGCCTTCCCCCGCAAACATAACTGAACTCAAATTGTTTTTGGGATGGTAAACTACTATAGACAGTTTTTACCTAACTTAGTGTACTGGTCCCTTTGCCAGGAAGAAGCTTTCAACAGAAAGAAGCAATTGCTATATTCCACAAACCTGTTAGTGCACTTTGACCCAAGTAAAGTACTGATATTGACCTGCGACACCTCTCCAAATAGCGTTGATGCAGTGTTGTTCCATGAGACGGACAACAGCTCGGAAGGTATTCAAAACTTGAGTGCAAAGGATCTTCAATAGTCTTTAGTGTCAAAAAATTCCACTTTATCATCATTTCTAACCACAAATTGCTTTTGGGCCTTTTCAATTAATCTATCCTGCTGCAGTCTCAGCAAGAATTCAGCAATGGACATTAATTCTGTTTGCCTACAAATATACTTCTGAATACTGACCTGGGATACACATAGCAAATGCAAATTCCTTCAGTTGCCTACCCTTGCAAGAAAGTGCCATATGTACTCCTGTATCCCAAGCAATCATCTTAACATTGCATTTGTTAGAATCATTACCAGCCTGTGCAAAGCAGACCAGGAAATGGACAAATCAAGATCCGCTTCTGTCCAAAGTGTGAAGCAACATACTTACAGGTTGAGGCCCAAATTCCTTCGTCGCGCCCACCATTGGAATTCTAGCAGGCGGGGGACGGATCATGTAAAGGTCCATTGAAGTCGGGTGGGAATCTTTAGTTTTCAGGCGAGTGCGGCCGGAGAATCCCGCCACGGGTAAATGGGCTAGTTTCCAAAGGAATGAAACTATTCTTCAACCATAAAAGGAAATTGAGTTGTCAGGACAGCAGCATACCTTGGGAGCCTCTGGAAGTGCATCTTCACAGAAGTACTCAGCAGGTGTTGCCTGCTTGTTGTTTCCAGGTTATCCGCAAATTGATAACTTAGCAATTTTCTCACTAAGCACCATACAAATACAAAGTTAAAGTTGCAACACATTTTGAAGTTGCAGACCACAAAGCTTTGCTCCTTATTCTATGTTTGGCATTAATGAGATGTCTATAACTCCAACGTGGCATTGGTGATAGAAGTGCAAGCCGCTCTTGATGCGATTTTGGTGAAAGTGTTACTGCATGCGTAGGATTATCCAATGAAATTATGCAGAATAACAGTGATTTTATGGCAGCATTGTTTTTTTGGAGCTCAACATTTGAACTGGCATTCCAAGTACAGGTTCAGTAGCAGAAACCAAGCACGCCCCACACCTCCAGCATCTCCGTTCCCCCCTCCCGCACCCCCCCCCCGTTTTACGTACACGTTTGTAGTTTATTGATATTTAATAAGTCTTGCTGCAATTTTAGCTGGGTGGTTTTTCAAATTGCTGAAGTCTGCAGGGAGGTTGAAGGACTTGAACCTGTCTCCAAGAATTCTGCTCAAATGATTTGATCCCTCACATGGGTGCCATAGTTTTTAGTCACCTGAACTACAGCACAACAGGGAGAAGACACAAAGAAAACACAAAACAGGACAGGCTGTTACCACTGAGGCTCTGAACAGACACCACATAAAATCATACAAACCCTATAGTGCAGAAAGAGGCCATTCGGCCCATCAAGTCTGCACTGACCACAATCCCACCCAGGCCCTACCCCCATATCCCTACACATTTACCTGCTAATCCCTCTAATCTATGCATCTCAGGACACTAAGGGGCAATTTTAGCATGGCCAATCAACCTAACCCGCACATCTTTGGACTGTGGAAGGAAACCGGAGCGCCCGGAGGAAACCCACGCAGACACAAGGAGAATGTGCAAACTCCACACAGACAGTGACCCAAGCTGGGAATCAAACCCAGGTCCCTGGAGCTGTGAAGCAGCAGTGCTAGCCACTGTGCTACCATGCCGCCCTGGGTGACCAGGGTGTCCAAGAATCAATTGCCCTACCTAAATCTCAGTAAGGAACAGTGTCAGATGTTTCCATTCCCACTAAGGCCTCCCTCAGTTAAATCTGGCATCTAACCGCAATGCGGGGAAAGGATCATTTTGCTAGTGCTCTGAAGGTGGTCATGAACTTTTATGCATCACTTTTATGCTTTACTTACATGGCGAAAAACTGCAGCATGCGACAGTGCAGAGGGACCTCGGGGTCCTTGTGCATGAGTCGCAAAAACCCAGCCTGCAGGTGCAGCAGGTGGTCAGGAAGGCTAATAAGATGCTGGCCTTCATAGCGAGGGGGATTGAATATAAAAGTAGGGAGGTCTTGCTGCAACTGTACAGGGCACTGGTGAGGCCGCAGCTGGAGTACTGTGTGCAGTTTTGGTCGCCGCACTTACGCAAGGATATTTTGGCCTTGGAGGGAGTGCAGAGGAGGTTTACTAGGCTGATAACGGAGTTGAGGGGGTTGAACTATGAGGAGAGGCTGAATAAACTAGGCTTGTACTCGTTAGAGTTTAGAAGAATGAGGGGAGACCTCATTGAGACATATAAGATGATGAATGGGATGGATAGGATAGAGGTGGAGAGGTTCTTCCCGCTCAGAAAGGACAGCAGGACTAGAGGGCAGAGCCTCAAGATAAAGAGGGTGCAGTTTAGAGCAGAGTTGAGGAGGAACTTCTTCACTCAAAGGGTGGTGAATCTCTGGAATTCTCTGTCCGTTGAAGTGGTGGAGGCTGCCTCGCTAAATATATTTAAGACGCGGGTTGATAGGTTTTTGATAGGCAAGGGGATTAAGGGTTATGGGGAGAGGGCGGGAATGTGGAACTGAGACACGACAGATCAGCCATGATCTTATTGAATGGCGGGGCAGGATCGAAGGGCTTGATGGCTAGATGGCTCCTATTTCTTATGTTCTTATGTAGGCCATTTTCAGGCCAGAGGAGGAGATTTTTGTAACCCCCAAGTTTGCTACCCACTTTTACAAAAAGGAGGTTACTGATTTTCTCTATTTTAAATCTGGATACATTTCATTTTTCTTGCTCAAGAAAAGCAAGTGGAATCAGTACATAGCTTCATTAAGATTGCAGGCTACTCCATTGTGCAGGGTGCCATGGACTGCACACCTATCACTTTGTGGGCCTCCCAGGCAAACATTAAAATGTACTGCACTGAAAGCGATTCCACTCCCTCCAGTTTCAATGCGACAGTATTATATAATTAAATGGCTTGCTGAAACATTTCAAAGGACAGTTAAGAGTCAACTAAATGACTGTGGGTCTAAAGTCACATGTGCACTAGACCAAGTTAAGTGGCCAAATTTCCTTATCTATATCACATGAGTGAACCATATTGGTTTGTCATAAAAAAAACAATAGTTTTCTGGGCATCATTACTGATGATTCAGACCTCTAGGTGACCAATTCCTGCTATATGCTTCCATGATTATAATTGTGATGATGCTGAGGAATGATGTGTTTTAAAAAGCATTTAACAAATATCAATTTTCTTTTAGGACTGGTGCAAATGGACGTCTCCCCAAACGTTTACTATGACAAACCTTTAACTATAAATTGCACTATTAAAGACAATGTAGAAGGCATACGTTGGTTCATCAAAGGAGATGACGATTTACAGGAAGCAATTATTTCGGACCGTCATTATAACTTTAAAAATGGTCCCGTATCTACGTCCATTCTTCATATCAATGCAACTTCAATTTGGAAAGGTAAGCTAAATTACAATAAGATTATGGCATAAATTGTTAATCACATATTGATATTTAACTGATAGTTCCAAGATCCTATGCAATATTTTTCTGACGTCGCTCCACTTTCTGCAGCATTTGATCACTGGGCACTATTTTCCTTTAGGATGTATTTCTATCAGTTATGCTCATTTTAAGATTGCTTTTAACAGCAAATGTCAGTGAGTAAAGAAGATATGTGTTTGGAATGAGATGAATGCAAAAAGAAACACATATACTGGAAATCTTAAATAGAAACAAGAATACCGAGTAGGATTTCAGTCTGACTACTGGTGAAGTTATGGCAGCAGCAGATGAATAGCACCAAGGAAACTCACAGCCACTAACTCATCTAGCTCTTGACAAACTGTCCAAACAAATGTTCCTTTTGCTCAGCCAGAACATTAGCCTCTTTAGAGATGAATCTAGGGTGCCCACCAGTGCCAACATGCTAACAAGTCCAACAGATGCTGCTATTTCCAGAGGGCTGTCAGAGGTCTGCTGGAAAGAAAAGTTGATATGTAAAAAAATACATTCATCCTCTTTGAGAAGCAGGCCAAAATCCAGGTCTAGACCTAGAGCAATTTCATAACCACTATGGCTGAACTCTTAGCATTGCCCGCCCCCATTGTTTCCAAATCTCCAACCGCACCCCCTTCCTTCCTCCCACTCCTCCATCCTCAGTAAAGAGCCAGTTTCTTCCTAAAGCATCAGGATCAGTTTCTGCCCTTCAGTTCTCCAATTTTCTCTTCTTTTTCTCTGTAGTGTTCGATAAGGCATTGCACCGAAGGCTGATTAATAAGATAAGGGCCCATGGAGTCAGGGGTAATATATTAGCATTGATAGATGATTGGCTAACTGATAGTAGACAGAATTTTATATTTATAGCCTCACTCAACCCAAGATTGAAAAATCCTGCCTAAGGTCAACAGACCTTCCCATTGTCCATCCTTTGTCCACTCCAATTTTGTGGTGGGTGGGGCAGTAGAATTCCAGCAAGAGAGTTCAGATAAGAGAGGTATCATGATGGCAACCTGTAACTAGTGGATTACCACAAGGATCAGTCCTGGGGCCACAATTATTTGCAATATATATTATTAACTTGGACGAGGGAAGTGAATGTACTATTGCCACATTGTGGATGACACAAAGGGAATGCAAGTGGTGAGGTAGACACAAAAGGCAGAATTTTCCAATCCCAACTGCCCAGCATGAGAATCATAGCAGATGGAACACAGACCATGCCAAGGTCAATTGACCTTGGATGGGATTTTCCAGTCCTGGGGCAAGTGGGGCTGGAAAATCCTATCCAAAAAGTCTACAGGTTAAGTGAGTGATGAAACATGGTAGAATGAATCTAATTTAGGAAAATGTTATATTATGCACTTTAGGGTAGGAAGAATAAAGGAACTGAATATTACTTAAGTGGAGAAAGACTGCAGGAAGCTGCAGAACAAAGGGATTTAGGGGTTCCCATGCATAAATTACAGAACGCCAGCATGCAAATTCAGCAGGTAATAGGAAAGGCAAATTGAATGTTGGCCTTTATGTTAAAGGGAATGGAGTATTGTTTTAGGCACCAGTTAGACCACAGCTAGAATACTGTGAATATTTTTAATCCACTTATCTAAGAAAAATATACTGTATTAGAGATAGTCCAGAGAAGTACCATGTGGCCTTTTCTTATGAGGAGAGGTTGAATAGGCTGGACCTGTACTTGAAGAAACAGAGCAATTTCAGAAAGTTGTAGATCTAGAGGAGATTATGAAGGGTTAGATAAGTGTAGGGATCTTGGTGTGGAATAGGTCAAGGCAGCAGGTCTTTGAGATGAAGTTTTTAGAGGGTGGAGAGTGTTGGCTAAAATCTAGAGGTGGCAAAGCCATGGGGATAAGGATTTCAGCTGCAGGTAGGGGTATTAGTATGGAGAGCATATGGGGTAAGAATTTCCTCCTGGTGCTCTGGTTTCCTCCCACAAACATGTGTGGGTTCGGTTGATTAGCCATGCTAAGTTGACCCTAGTGTCAGGAGGATTAGCAGGGTGAACATGTAGGTTTATGGGAATAAGGACTGGGTGGGACTGTGGTCGGTGCAGACTGGATGGGTCGAATGGTCTCCTTCTGCACTGTAGGAATTCTATGATTCTGAGATCAACTCACGGTTATTTGTTTCACTGTGGCATGCTGTTTAAAGTGTAATGATCAGCAGAATTTATATATCACTCTCAAGCTTACCTAAAGATTGCAAAATGAAAAGAATAAGTTATTCCCAAAGGAGGACTTTCTTGATGGATATGTGCTAGTTTTTCCATACTTTTACTGAACATGTGTTTTCTTTTGTTTCCTATTGTTTGTCAGGTTATTATTGCTGTCGATTTCATTTTGAAAAGGGAGCGCTGATCCATGAAGCTTGTAAAAATTCAGAGATTTACCTTCTACCTGAAGAAATTACTACATTTCCAGCAGCATATACACTGGAGAAACCTGACCTCAATTTAGAACAGGAAATTAAATGTTGCATCGCTGATGATGGAGAGAATTATAATGTAACATGGAAAATAGAAAACTCTGGTACAAATTTAATTATTTTCACTTTTTAGTAAAGTTTGTTTTCAGTGAAAATATTAATGCTTATATTTATATTTAAACATTCTGCGTGGGTTTCCTCTGGGTGATTCAGTTTCCTCCCACAGTCTGAAAGACGTGCTGGTTTGATGCATGGACCATGTTAAAATTCTCCCTCAGTGTACTCGAACAGGCGTTGGAATGTGGTGACTAGGGAATTTTCACAGTAACTTCATTGCTGTGTTAATGTCAGCCTACTTGTGACATTAATAAATAAACTTAACCTTAAACATTTCATTTGGTTGGGGTGGGGTGGGGGTGGGGGTTCATTGTATTTAAACACTTCCCCTGCATTTGTTTAACGTCTAGTCAAGAGGATGGCTGTGAGAAAGCCTGCGCCAAGATTTTTGAAGGAAGCACTGACCAGGTTGTTGGATCTGGTGGAGGAGAGACAAGCTGTGGCATGAGAGGCATACCCTCAATTAGGGCCAAGATCCTTCAGCAAGATCACCAAACCCTTGAAATGATGGGAAATGATGGGAGTGCTGGTCAGCAAAGGAGTGCAATCCATAGGGGATTGCAGAGTCGTGAAAATCAGGAAGGCACATCTGCCTCACTCCTCAGATTGCAAGACTGACTGGAGGAGTTCCAAAACCTCTTTTCCTAGGAGATGATACCAGCACTGCGAGGCAATCAGACTAACACTGTAAGGATGATTTCCGCAATGGAGATCTTGGTGCAAAATGTCCACTCCATGGGTCAGTACATGAACTCAGTGATGCAGGGCACCAACTGTGTGGTATACTAGTGCATCCATTAGTACCACCACAAGAAGATGACAGGCCATCTGGATCTCATTCCAGCTGCCATTCCATCTCATGGAGGAACTGAGGAGCTCTCAAGCTCTCATAGGGAAGAGGGTCAGGTGCTGCATAGCCCGGTGCCTTCCACTCAGGGGATCCTGGGTGTGTCCAACCCATCTGATGCCCACTTACTGTGACTGACACAGCTCTAGCCACAAACACTGAGGAGTGTGGTACTGTCACACCCATGCTAGCTGAAAGCAGGTCAGAACCCTTCAAGTCTCAGCCCTCCGGAGGGTGCTGCTAAAGTCATCTCAGGTAGTATGGCGTGGCAGACAGTAAGCCGCTTCCATCTCAGCTATGGATCTCGGGGAAATACCAAGACATAGCAAGGTTAGGGAGGTTAAAAAATTATAGCATCACAGCTTGGGCACAGGTGATGTTAATCTTAAGCATTTTGAGTGCCTATTTACGTATTAAATATAACTTTTTGCACCTTCTTTGTGACTCCTTGCTCTCATTTGATGATTGCAAGTCCTACCACCTGTTATGTAAGGGCTGGGTGTTCACTAATGGCATCATTTCCATCTCCTGTCTGTGAGGATGTCAATGATTGGTTATCCTTCCCTCACACTGACAAGATGCAGTAATGCGAGTGTCATTCTGCTACCCAGGATCCCCCACTCCATGGCCAAGTGCATCAATCAACCCATTCATTTGAGGAAGTCTGATCTTAGCACAAAAAAGCCAGTGGCTAGGCCCTTGTGAGACCCATTCCTCTGGCACCACTGATACAGATCCTCAACAACACGCTGGACTAAGGAAAAGTTTGCATTATCACAGATGACTGTCTGCATATCATCACTCTGAAATTACCTTGGCCGGTGGGAATTCATGAGCTGCCTCAACTAGGCAGGAGTCAGATGTTTGCTGTAGATTTTTGAGGAGCAATACTCTGTCCACACTGCAAGTCATCCTCATCCTCCTGGCATGGTCTGGAGCATGGGCAACAACACCCTTCCCAGGATGGGAGCACTATCAAGGCTATAGTCACATTGCCATCACACAGCGAGGAAGGGTCACCTCCCAAGATGCAACCTCAATGCCCACTCCAGTCCTGGTCTTCAGTGAGGGAAAAGCTATCAGGAAGTCTCAAGCTCTCTTCCCTATTCATAACCTCAATATCGCCTCCTCTGGGGACACCGCTCGGCAACCTCCCTGATGTCCTCCTCATAAAAGGAGATGTGCCACTCAAGCATCTCCTCCTCTGACAGCTTCTCGTCTCATTGCAATGTCAGGTTGTGCAGGGTGCAGCACACCACAACAAAACGTAAAACACTTTGGGGGCTATACTGGAGGGCGGTCTTGAGGAGCTGCAAGTGTGCAATGAATTTCCGTCTGAGCGCACCCCTACTTAGACAGAATTTCACATTGGCCCCAAGCCCTGAACCTCCTCTCAGAAGGCAGAGCCTGATCTGCCTTGTAGAAATGTTCTCCATGCCATTTCACATGACACAGAGGGTTTCCTATATGGGCTATTGCTGCACACCCTTCACTTCCTTGCCATCATCCATCAACTGGAGCTTTGTTGCCGTCTGGCAGTAGAGTCCCCAGTGAAGGACTCTGTATGTCGGGGTCTTTCCACTTAACATTGGGAATCTGGGGTGGAGGGTGTTGCACGCAACAGTTGCATACAACTATTGATTGCATCAGTTCAGGAACTCCCAAGATGCTTGCCCTTTTTGTGGCTTTGTGGAGTGAGTGGACCATGCTATTAAAGGTTGTTGTGCATGGCTTTCTTTTCCAGTTTCCTAAGTAACCTTTTCTTACTATTGTGTTTGCACTTCAGTCCCACCATGTTCCTGATCTATGGGCATCCAGTGCAGAAAGAGTTGGGAAAGGAGGAAGACCTCCTTCTGAATCTTCTCCCGGGCACAGCCAAACTCACTATCAAAAAGTCTAGGCAGTTTGCAATTGAGGGAGTCATCCAACCTGACTGTCCACCCCTCTACTGCGACTGCATCAGTGGATGGTATCTCTAGAGGGGGAGCATGCAGAGTCCACTAGCACCATCGAGGCCTTCCATACCCAATGGGCATATTGGAACTTGGTGCCTTATCAACCCTCTTAATCACACTTTGGTTTAATGTTTTAAGTTTCATTTGCAATCTTTTTTTTGGTTCAGGCAGTATCCCTTTAAGGGACTGTCCCTTTAAATTTGCCCCTCAGTTTATTTGATTTATTTTAATTGGTTATGCCATTTACCTCAAAATAGGGTATGGTCACTGAACTGATAATAGGCTGACGTGGAACAAAGGTCTGGGGTTCCAGGCTTGAATCCCACCACAGTAACTGGTCAGATCTGAATTTCAATTCAATAAAAACCATCCTGTGGCAAAGCACTGGTGAGCTGAAAAATGTATTCTGTTAACCAGCTGCCCCGTTAATTTGTCCCTCAGTTTACTTGATTTATTGTAACTGGTTTTAGATTTGCTATAAAATCTTAGATTAGAATCACTACAGTGCCGAAGGATGCACTTTGAGTCTACACCAACAACAATCCCACCCAGGCCCTACCCCCTAACTCCACATATTTACCCTACTAATCCTCCTGACACTACTAGTCAATTTAGCACAGCAATCCACCGAACCTGCGCATCTTTAGAGTGTCGGCAGAAACTAGAGCACCCAGAGGAAACCCACGCAGAAATGGGGAGAATGTACAAACAATGTATAAAAACAAGTTCTGATATTTGCATTTATTTACAATGACCAAAATAGTTTCTTCAAGGTTTTGTGGAAAATTTAAAAATATAAAATGATGCATTTGCTTTTGAAACATTTGAGTCTTCCAGTTTATGGTAAGTCTACACTGCATCCAGCCTTAAAGCCCACTGGCTGTGTCACAGAAACAGTGACGTGAGGCTCTGTGAAGGAGCAGTGCTAACCATCGTGCCATCATGCCAGCCATAAATAAATAAGCTTCACGTGGCAGCCACTGGTGAGCTCATTGCTTTCAAGCCTGCATATTAAACTTAGCAGAGTCAGAACACTGGCAGCCCCCACTGCCCAAATTTGTCGCTATGTCAAGCTTTATCTTTTGGGCACTCACCCAACTGACTGAGTTCCCCCACCACCTACCCCACCACCTGCCAGTCCCAACCCCTCAGCAACCTCGACCCCCACCACCCAGATGGCCAGCCCCAATCTCCTCCTCCCTCTCTCTGTCTGCGATCCCTGTGCAGAATAGCAGTGGGTCCTCCCAACCTACTACCGGTTTGGCACTGCTGAAGGGGGACTTCTCCCCGCTCTTCCCCTTACCCCGATTGCCTGGAGGGGCCTCAATGGACTCTCTTCCCTCCAGCGGGGTCAGCCACCTGTTCCCCGTTTGTGGGGAGCAGTAGTAAAACCCACTGGAGTGAACCACTCCTGGCATGGGGGAGAGACAGTAGCGGACCAGAAGGCTTCAGTCCTAGGCCCACTAATGAAATGGAAATGAAGATTTCCATATACTAATCAGTTCCGTGCCAATTTCCAGTGCGGAGCTAATGACGCTGGAAATTTTTGGCTGGGAGCCACAGGGAGGTCATGGGGCCCAGCAAGAAGCCGTGAAATGGCCTCCACTAAGTCTCCCGACTCACTGCTCTGCTTGAGCATCGCAGCTAGGGGGAACCGCACCCCCCCACCCCCCACATGATCGTTATTACTTTGCTGTTTGTGGGAGTTTGAGAATGCACAAATTGACAGTTGTATTTCCTAACATGGCCCTTCATCAAACCTATGTCATTTGGTGTAATGTGCCTCAGGACATCCTGAAGTTATAAACGACATGATATAAATGCAAGTCTTCTTCTTTATTTTCAGATGGAGTTTTAAGTGTTTCAAATCTAACTGGCAATTCCACAAAGTGTTCAACATATAAAATAGATAACGCATTTAACAAAACGACTAACTATACATGCACATTTGTGAATAAAGTATATCAGAACAGATCTGAAAAGATAACTATTGTGGTTCTCGAAAGTAAGTAAAACATTTGTTTCCACATTTACTACAATGTTCCTTACACTAATGCATAATGATAAAAACAAAGAAAACAGTCCTTTTCATGTATTTGCTGCACCATCTGTTGCGAGAAGGTCTGTTACAGATTAATGTCTCCTGCTACATCACCTCCTCAACTATTTTGGTCCATTGGTCTACTTCCCTCCTGGCATTTGGCCACTTTGAAATCCAGGTGAGAAAAGATCCTCAATTGCATCTCCTGGGTCATGTAAATTCTCAGCCAAGGGAGCCCAGTGTTAGGGAACTTTTGATTGATGTCAGTATGTCTGCCATGCACCCTCCCAGACTCCACAGCATCGCTCTGAGATGTCTGGAGGTATAGTGATCCTGAAGAAGCTCCTCTGTTCCTGTGCAGCTGCCAAAGTTGAGGGGCAGACTTGTCTTCATGTTTGCCCAAGACTTCTGTTTCAAGTGTCTCATTAGGGAATTTGTGATGTTCTGGGGAATGGGAAACTGGAACAGGGAGAATTTGAGAGTAAGGGAAAGACCAGACTTCTCAAACATTTACTGATCACCAGTTTGCTTAGAACTACAGCAGATATTACTAATAATCACATTCTTTCCTTTGTTTTCATTTCTTATCACATTGAATTAATCAACTCAACTTGATCATGTGTAGTTTTGTCTTACTTATCAAAATAATATAGATTGTCCATTTTTACATTTTTAATCTGAGGAATTATACTGGGCTATATTGTGTTCAGTTTCAATTATGTATAAAAATGGGAGTGCAAAACTTATATGAATTGAAATATCAGTGACTCAACAGTTCAGATTTTAGCGCTCATTTCTGAACCAAAAGAACATAAGAAATAGGAGCTGGAGAAGGAGCAGGAGTAGGCCATTTAGCCCTTCCAGCCTGCCCCATTCAATAAGATCATGGCTGATCTGAAGTGGATTAGTTCCACTTTCCCACCTGCTCCCCATAACCCTTAATTCCCTTATCTATCAGAAATCTATCTACCCGTGACTTAAACATATTCAATGAGGTAGCTCCACCACTTCAATGGGCTGAGAATTCCAGAGATTCACCACCCTCTGAGAGAAAAAGTTCCTCCTCAACTCTGTTCTAAACTGGTTCCCCCCCCCCCCCCCCGCCCCCCGCCTGCTTATTTTGAGGCTGTGCCTTCTAGTTCTGGTTTCCTTTCTAAGTGGAAAGAATCTCTCTACCTCTACTCTATCTAGCCCTTTCATTATCTTGTAAGTCTCTATAAGATCCCCCCTTCAGCCTTGTAAACTCGTTGGAGGCCCAGTCTATTTAATCTCTCCTCACAAGCTAACCCCCTCATCTCTGGTATCAGCCTGGTGAACCTTCTCTGTACTCCCTCCGAGGCCAATATATCCTTTCGCAAATAAGGGGATCAAAATTGCACACAGTACTCCAGTTGCGGCTTCACCAGTGCCCTGTACAGTTGCAGCAAGACCTCCCTACTTTTATATTCTATCCCCCTTGCGATAAAGGCCAACATTCCATTCACCTTCTTGATACCTGCTATGCCTGCAGACTGAGTTTTTGCGAATCGTGCACAAGGACCCCCAGGTCCCTCGGCTGCAACTTTTCACCATTTCAATAATATTCCATCCCCCACTATTATTTCTTCCAAAGTGGATAATCTCACATTTGCTAACGTTATACTCCATCTGCCAGGTCCTCGGCCACTCACTCAGCCTATGCAGATCTCTCTGCAGACTTTCCGCACCCTCCACGCAATTCACTTTTCCACTCCTCTTTGTGTCATCAGCAAATTTTGTTACCCTACCCTAAAGGGTTCATGGCCCAGTCTAAGGCTTGAGTCTACCCTGGTAGTTCAATACAATATTAATTGCCTGAAGTAATAGGATCCTAGATTGTTTTTTGATCAACCCATAACAGTCCTTTTATGTGTATGATGATGTCCTATCTATTTATTTCCTACTTGAAAGAAGCCATGCTTGGGTATCTATCTGGACAGTACTAAGATAGCAGAAGCTGAAACACTTTTGTTAGTGGCACTGCACTCTTTTGCTTCAGACATGAAATCAATACCAAGTTAAACGGACATAACAAAACCCATGGCACCTTTGAAGAAGAGAATGGAGCTCACCCAGTGTCCTGGCCAACATTATTCCTGACACAAAAAATATACTGAATGGCTATTCGTTTTTCTTTGCTGATGGTGGCACTTTGCTGGGCATTAATTTGCCACTTCAGTCACATACACTACAGCAACAATTTCTTTGATGGGAATTTATTTGGAACATGTTGCTGCGCTTTGCCACATTGTAGCAGCAATTACCCATCAAAAACAATTAATTGGCTATGAAACATTTTGAGGTGTCCTGAGGCAACAAAGAAGCTATTACAATGCAAGCTGTTTCCTCAGTAAAAAGTAAATATCATGGGTGGAATTTTCTCAAAAAAATTTTAACTGTCGAACAGGCGAGAAAAGCTATGATGTGAATCTTGCTAATAGGGAGTAGGGGTGGAGTCTCAGCTCACCTGAGAAGCTGGCTGCTGAGTTCTAGGGGTGCACTACTTTAGTGGGAGTCAGGGCTGCCTGCCAGGGGTGGAGTGGTGTAGAGGTCGGGACTGCCGGGGTGCGCGGTGGGGAAGATCGAGGTGGGTGGAGGGGATGTCGAGGCTGGCCTGGACACATCTGGGGGGCCAGCAATGCAGGGTTGATCTTGGCTGACAGATCAGTACGTGCGCAATGGTCCGCTCAGCGCTGCCGAGCTCTCTAGCAGGAATAGGCCCCACCCACAGATTTTCAGCAAGATTCACACCAGTGCACTCTGTAGTGCACAGAATGTGGGAGATTCATTTTGAAAATCCCGCTGAAAAAAACTAGTGGGATTGACTCCAGTTTTTACGCGAGTGCAGCACTTCAAATTTTTTTGGGAGAATCCCACCCATATCTTTAATATCATGTTATATAAGACAGAGGAAATTTTGCACTTGAACCAGATAAAATAAATATAGATTTTAATATTGGTACACATGTTAAGTATATTGGCATTCTTTATTTATAATTAATAACAACTAGAATATTAATAGCACACAATACAACAAACTGATACTCAGGTGCGCAGTAACACATGGTGAGAGGATGCAGAATTGACTATACTGATCAAGGAGGTGACAAAAAGTTCACCATAGGCAAAGCTCACCATGTCTGTTATGAAATAAAATTCATCCAGTATAATTTTTGATGAGCAAAAGAGGAGAAACTCAATGATATGCAGATGTGTATTGTAGAAAACAAACTGAACAGTAATTACCAATTGTGGCTTGTTTTTTCTTCTTTTAAACATGTGTTCAGAGGATGAAAAATCATGCAAAATGGAAACTGAAAGCGATGTAGATTGGAACATTACCAAAGCTGGCCATTATGCAGAAAGCACTAAAAACTGTGAAGAACAACAAATTGGAAAAGTAGTCAGATTTTGTAACAAGGAAGGTCAATGGGAGAATGTGTTTGTCAACTGTACAAGTAAAAAACTTGTGGCATTATTGGATTTCTCCAAGGTATTATTTTTTGTTATCATGCTCTCAATGTAATTTACTTGCTCAGATTGGATGGTTCAGCTCTTACCACATGTGACACTTCATGGTATCAGTCTTGTTTTAAGCTTAGTCCTGCTCATTGTCTCCACTTCCATGGACCCTTGACAAGAAATTTCATTTATTTTCAGTCAGGTCAACACAAAAGATGGAGACATTTCAAGCTATGTTCGGCACAATTTCTGTCATCTTTACATTGTTAGACAAACATTGCACAAGAAGCCAATCCCAGCCATTGAACAGCCCATGCCTGCACCTCCACCCCCCACTCCAGCTGATTTAGTCATCACTATGCACCCAATTGTGAGCCTTCCTGGAGGCTCTTAAAAGTAAGCATTTAGGCATGTTTTTAAAAAATTTAGATTTTATTCCATTTACTAAGAAACTGACTCTTGTACGCCAATGTAACTAGAAATTGATTCTTCATAGCTATTAAGATAATTTTCAGTTATTTAAAACCAGACTAATCACAGACAATAGGCAAGCCACTTCTTCTTAAGCAATCTCTTGTGATCAAGGATGACATGCTGCCACTTTGATTCAATGGGTACTGAGATAGCTGGTAAATCCAAAGCGTGATCTGCAGAGTCTACCATGAGTGGGGCAGATTGTGTTAGGTGTTCCTATGGCAACATTCACGTTTCAAACATTGGCACCTGCCCTATTATGTGATCATTTGAGCAAGAGACTACTGTGATGTCCACATCATTCCCACCATGACAGGTACCAACGGCTGCCAGACCAAGCACTGCCTTATCGGATCCATCATCTCCACCAGCCTGGTCGCCAAACAGAAAAGACAACAGAAACAATGCTGCAAGGGAATGAATATTGGGCCTCAATGATCCCACCAATTTTGCCCTGAAGTCAGCACCTAACTGCCAACCCTGCAACCTTCAGCCAGTAGGAGCTACTGTATGCTACACTACCTGGTCAATCCTAAAGTCCACCATAACAAGCAGTTTTGAACAGATCTTTGGTCTCTCCACCAGGAAACATCATGAACCGTTGACAAAAATGATCAAGAGATGCAGGACAGATTGGATCTAAGTGTAAAGCTGTAATTGGAAACTTTGTCACGGTTCAAAGAAATAAAACAGACAAACAGGCATCTTATGGCAATGGTGCAGCTTAAAACATATAATGTAAGGAGGTTGAGAGAGCCTGGGAGATCCAACAACTCACAGAAACCAATGAAATGTCCTGTTTCTTTAAGATGGTCCATGGAGCAACCAAACAAGGCTCACCCTGCTGACAGTCAAGATGGAAGGAACCTCCTCAAGGACACGGAGGCGGTCAGTGCTTGCTGGAGAGAACATTTTGCAGGATTCCTCAGTTGAGACTCTGCCTTTGAGTTATATTCCATCGAACCCAATTCTCAATACTCTGTTCGACTTGAACTCGCTGCTACCCCAAACTGGAGAAAGGTTGAAAAAGTAATTTGACAGCCTCTGGGGCAGGGGCTGAAATTCTGAAACATAGGCTTGACTGCACAACTTTACATCCTTCATCTGTGTGCAGGACAGCATGCGAAGGGGTGTCAGGAATGCTGTGATCATGATTACATTCAAGAAGAGAGACAAGTCCACTTGCAGTAACTGCAGAGAATTCTTTCTGCTGTCTGACACAGGGAAGTTCATTGCAAGCATCCTCTTCAATTGCCTACTTCCAGTGGTGAAGAGTGCCTTACAGAGTCACAGTGCTGTTTATGTCCTAATGAGTGACACTGCAAGAATGATCTTTACTGCATAGCAAATCTATGAAAGGGCAGCACCGTGGCACAGTGGGGCCCGGGTTCACATCCAGCGTCTGGTCACTGTCTGTGTGGAGTTTGCACCTTTTCCTCGTGTCCACGTGGGTTTCCTCCGGGTTCTCCGGTTTCCTCCCACAGTCCAAAGATGTCAGGGTTAGGTTTATTGGCCTTGCTAAATTGATCCTAGTGTCAGGGCAATTCATAGCTGAATCCGAATGGTTTAATCGAGCAGATGCAGCATGGATTCGTTAAGGGGAAGTCGTGTTTGACAAATTTATTGGATTTCTATGAGGATGTGACGAATGCAGTAGACAGAGGGGAACCAGTGGATGTGGTGTTTTTAGATTTCCAAAAGGCGTTTGATAAGGTGCCTCATAAAAGGTTGTTACAGAAGGTTAGGGTGCACGGAGTTGGGGTTAAGGTATTAGCGTGGATAGAGGATTGGCTGTCTAATAGGAAGCAGAGAGTTGGTATCAATGGGTGCTATTCTGGTTGGCGGTTGGTGACTAGTGGAGTGCCACAGGGATCGGTGCTGGGTCCTCAACTATTTACCATTTATATAGATGATCTGGAGGAGGGGGCTGAATGTAGGGTGACGAAATTTGCTGATGACACGAAGATGAGTGGAAAAGCAAATTGTGCGGAGGGTGTGGAAAGTCTGCAGAGAGACCTGGATAGGCTGAGCGAGTGGGCGAGGACCTGGCAGATGGAGAATAATGTTAGCAAGTGTGAGGTTATCCACTTTGGCAGAAATAATAGTAGGAGGGATTATTATTTAAAAGGCAAAAAGCTGCAGCATGCTACAGTGCAGAGGGACCTGGGGGTCGTTGTGCACGAGTTGCAAAAACCCAGTCTGTAGGTGCAGCAGGTGATCAAGAAGGTGAATGGAATGCTGGCCTTTATAGCGAGGGGGATAGAATATAAAAGTAGGGAGGTCTTGCTGCAACTGTACAGGGTACTGGTGAGGCCGCAGCTGGAGTACTGTGTGCAGTTTTGTTCGCCGCACGCGCAAGGATATATTGGCTTTGGAGGGAGTGCAGAGGAGGTTCACTAGGCTGATACCAGAGATGAGGGGGTTGGACTATGAAGTGAGACTAAATAGACTGGGCCTGTACTTGGGGTTTAGAAGGATGAGGGGGGATCTAATAGAGACGTATAAGATAATGAAGGGGATGGATAGGGTAGAGGTAGAGAGATTCTTCCCGCTTAGAAAGGATAGCAGGACTAGAGGACACAGCCTCAAGATAAGGGGGGTGCAGTTTAGATCAGAGTTGAGGAGGAACTTCTTCACTCAAAGGGTGGTGAATTTCTGGAATTCTCTGCCCGTTGAAGTGGTGGAGGCTACCTCGCTAAATACATTTAAGTCACAGGTAGATAGGTTTCTGATAGACAGGAAAATTAAGGGTTATGGGAAGAAAGCGGGAAAGTGGAACTGATCCACTTCAGATCAGCCATGATCTTATTGAATGGCAGGGCAGGCTCAAAGGGCTAGATGGCCTACTCCTGCTCCTATTTCTTATGTTCTTATGTTCATAGGGTAAATACGTGGGTTATGGGATAGGGCCTGGGTGGGACTGTTTTCGGTTCAGGCTCAATGGGCTGAATGACCTCCTTCTGCACTGCAGGGATTCTATAAAAAACATAAAGAACAGAAACAAGCACTGTACATGACCTTTAATGATCTTACAAAACTCTTTGACTCTGCCAACCGTGAAGACTCACTGAGGATGTTCGAAAATTTTTATCATCCTCCACTGCTCCACATTAAGGTCTTGTGCCTGTCTTACTGACAGGATAGGGTTTTGATTATTCAACAGATCTTGACAAATCTTGACACATGCTCTGCTGAGTTTTGTAAGACTCTGTCATAACAGTCCAGGCAATGGAAACCTTGTTTTAGCACTAAAATGTGCTGCTCAATTGCATTTTGTGTGGTAAGCTGGCTTTCATTGTATGCATGCTGTGTACATCTTTCTTCTATATAATTTGATGCCCTTGTTTAATTTTTCTCACTACCTTGAAAATTTCAGTTAAACAGCATACAAAGCCTTTTCATAGAATCACAGAATGATTACAGCACAGAAGGAGGCCATTCAGCCCACCTTTTCCATGCCAGCTCTCCTAAGGAGAAATTCATCAAGTGCCACTCTCCTGTCTCTTCCCTGTAGCTCTGTCATTTTTTTTGGATAATATTCTAGTTTCCTTTTGAAGACCTTGATTGATTCAATCCCATTATGTTGTCAGGCATGCTATTCAGATCCTAATCACTCACTGAATGAAAAAGTTCCTCCTCTTTTCACCATTTTTTTTTAACCAGTTGTTTTAAAACTGTTCTCAGCTTCTCAATTCTTCCACCAATGGGAACTGTTTCTCCCAATCTATTCCAAACCCCTCATGACTTTGGATACCTCTATCAAATCAACCCTCAATCATCTCTTCTCCAAAGAGAATGCTCCCAATTTCCCCAATCTTTCTATGCATCATTGGCAAACTTTGAAATTAAGCCCTGTATCCCAAGGTCTGGGTCATTCTGGAAGGGCAGTGGTCCTAACACCATTCATAGACCATAGATTAGAATCATAAAATCCCTACAGTGCAGAAGAAGGCCATTCAGCCCATCAAGTCTGCACTGACCACAAATCACCCAGACCCTATTCCTGTAACCCTACATATTTACCCAGCTAATCCCCTTGACACTAGGGTCAATTTAGCATGGCCAATCAACCAAACCTGCACATCTTTGTACCATAGTAGGAAACCGGAGGACCTGAAAAATCCATGCAGACATGGGGAGAATGTGCAAACTCCAAACAGGTAGTGATCCAAGGCCTGAATTGAACCCAGGTCCCTGGCACCACGAAACAGTAATGCTAATCACTTTGCCACCCTTCTTTGGGAACTCCACAATAAGCCTTTCTCCAGTCTGAAAAAACTGTTCATTGCTAGTCTTTGTTTCCTTGACTTGGTGCTACTGCCACATTAGAAACTGGGAGGCTAACTGGAAAACCCCAATTAGCTTTAATTAGATACTTTATGAGCATAATTGTCAGGTTGCCTCATGGCCAGTATTGGGAACAAGGTCAGGAAGTCAGCATGCTAGACAGATATCAAATTTTCAGGCTCAATCCACCTCCGTTCCTAATGCTGGTGGGTCCACAAGATTTAGCCCATCCCATGTGTGGCACACCACAAGAGAATAATTGCTATATTAATTTTCAATTTTCACAGATTAGTGGGCAAAGCCATGGTCACAGCTCGGTCACCAAAGTACAAGTTAAAACTAGACTGTCATTTAATAAAACTGGGGTTTGACTTATTTAGTCAATGTAATTCAGTGGCCTCGATGTTGCCTCCAACATGACATAAATATATTATTGTCATAGACCTCCCACAAAGAAATGTTATGCGATCTTCACTGTAAAACATCTAAATTGGATTGTCAGCCATTAAGGGCAATCCAGAGAGAATTTTAATTTAATTGGTTTGCCTCGTTTATCAGGAACTAAAGGAGGGACGCGGTTCGACAAGCCAAAAGCTGCCGGAAGTATTGAAAAATCTAACTGACATTCTTTACCTTCATAACGATACTGCTGCAAATGCTGTTGCTATTGTTCACATTCTGAGTACACTTACATTAGCTGCAAACAATGCAAAATCTACATTTAATAGAACAGTTGTAGAGGTAAGTCATTTTGCTTTGTTTCTAAAATCAAAGTCGATAAGTTGCCAATTGAACCCTTCTGCATTTGTTACAATGTTAACATAACTAAAAGAATCTATTCCAAGATTAATGTGGCTAATTTAAGATAATTGTTCCACCAATATTTTTGGTCAATGATGAGTAATTGTTTCTTATCATGTAATGTAGTTTTATTGCCCAGTGGTATCCTGGGGTAATGCGTTGGTTCAGGTATGCCTGGTGTAACATCCTAACTTATGTTACAAGCTGTGGGTTTTAGACATGCGAAATACCTTTTACTTTGAGATAATCCTCAAATTCTTGTGAAGTAACTGAATTATTCTCGCTGACAATCTGTTCTGGTTTACCAAATCTTGAGTGTGCATTACTTATTACTAAGACCATGGAACCCTCCCAGATGGACCAGCAAAACTGTTGTCATGGTATCTTAGGCCACTCCCAAGGAGGCAAATAAGACGACAGTGATTATTTCTTAGTTGTGCACAGGATTGACACTTTGACACTGTCCAATTTTTTCTTCAATTTGTGCATCCCCACCCAGCCACCAAAAATAACTGTGCTAATTCCTTCATTCTGACTCTACCAGGATATCCTTCATATAGCTGTTCAAAAACTCTTCCATACAGACTAGGAGGAATGATCATTCGATTCTCCACAATAGACATCCAGAGTAAACAGTCTTCAGAAGGATATATATATAGACAGACAAGTGAAATGGGTAGACACATAGCAGAAGAAAGTTAGTGAAAAGAAGTGTGAAACGAGATATTTAGGTAGGATTAAAGAGAAGAGGTAGTGTAAAACAAATGATACAAGTTTATTGAACAATGCGTGTGCATGTGTATAAATCTTTGAAGATGGCACGATATATTCAGAAGACTTTTAGACAAGTGCTCGAGAGAGAAGGGAATAGATGGCTATGATGGTAGCTTTAGCTGAAAACAATGGGAGGGAGCTCAAATGGAGCATCGGTACCAGCACAGACGGGTTGGGCCAAATTACTAGTTTTGGTGCCACATATCCTATGCTAATTAATAGAATAAAGCAGGTTCAAAAGCTTGGAAATTATGCTGAATGGTTAAGCCTATATTAAAGTATTATGTTCAATTCAGAGCAACACTGTTTTGGAAAGATGTTAAAGTCCTTGGAGAGGATGCAGAGGCGATTTACCAGGATTATATCAGTATTGAGGGATTTCAGTTGCATGAAGTTGCTATTGTTCTTAGAGCAAAAAAGGTTAAAAGGAGATTTGACACAGGGGTCCAAAATCATGAACGGTCTGATAGAACAAATAAAGCAAAACTGTTTCCACTGGCAGAAGGATTGGTGTGCACAGGCTACAGATATAAGGTGATTGGAAAAAAGAAGCCAGACGAGATACGGGCAAGTGTTTTTTTTACACAGTGTGCTCTTGTGATCTGGAATGCTTGACTTGAAAAGGTGATAGAAGCAGATTCAGCACTAACATTAAAAAACAGTTTGCATAAATACTTGAAGAGGGAAAAATTACAGAGCTGGAGAGAATGAAAAGGGGAGTGGCATTAATTAGACCATTGTACTAAAGAGTTGCCCAGGCATGTTGAGCCAAATAGCCTCCTCCTTTGCTGTATCATTCTATCCTTTGCAGAAAATTGTCTAACTTTGGTACTAATTGGCAATAAATTTGGCTCAAAGAGAGTTAAGTAAAATTGTAAAATGGGAATATTGCCATGAAGCTGTGGTGGGGTTTGGGGTCTCTTGTGAGGCAGGGGTTGAAATTTGCTGCAAGCAAACTAAGAATGTATCTGCCTTGGAAGTATAATGTGCTGGTTAATAGAAAGCAAAGGGATTTTTGATCTTTGGTTTGGTAACTTTAATTTGCCAAGTAGAAAGGTTACCAAAAAAAGTTAACAAATTTAACCAAAATAAATAGCCACACCAAAAGTAATTAGTTATAAAATGCTAAATAATCTGCATTGACTGGGGTGGATTTCTTGTTTAAACATGGTACTTTTTTTATAAAGTATCAAAGATTTTATTCTTAATCTATGATTTATCAATCTAGCTTGAATTTGATATAACTCTTCCTTGTGTGATATTTTTATTTTACTTTTATTTCCTTACAGAATTTTATTTCAATATCAAGCAATCTGACAAACCAAACAGATGCCAAAAATAGCAAGTTTGATTCAAGTGATTTAATGAGATCAGTTGAAACATTCAGTGAATTTTATCAGCCTGCTGAAAAAGATTTCAGCTTAATACTCCCAAACATTTTGTTAAAAGGAAAAATGTATGACGCTAATAGATCAGATGCTTATTTTCAGGATTTTCCTGGAAATTATACCACAGAGATAGAAAATAAAAGTTTGCAAGGAAGTCTAATCAACGATTCTTTGAAAATATCAACCATCTTGTATAAAAATATAGATGAATTTTTGCCACAAAACACAAAAGCAATTCCAGGTGATTTCAGATTAAGCAACCAGGTACAATCAACCACTTTGAAATCGTACAACGACAAAACAAGATTGAACACTGAATTCTACATAAAAATGTTTTTTCCTCCATCGAAGAAATCAGGCATTGATTCGAAAACTGCAAGGTGTGTTTTCTGGAGTTATGAGAAAAGCAACTGGTCAACTGACGGTTGCCATACAACAGTTTCTGAGAATGGAACATACTGCACTTGCAATCACTTAACACCCTTTTCAGTGCTCATGTCTAAGAGTAAACGAGTTATTCCATTTCTTGACGAAATAACCTATGCAGGATTGGCCATTTCCATTGCATCCCTGCTATTTTTTCTCACAGTTGAATTTGTTGCATGGAACACAGTTGTCAAAAGCAATGTGAACCATTTTCGTCACATTACCCTCATCAACACTGCCATTGCTTTGCTTTTTGCTCAATTTTTCTTCTTAGTTGGTGCGATTAATCTTGTTAAAAGTGACCAAATGCTGTGTAAGATTGTTACAATATTCACTCATTTTTTTTTCCTTTCTGTATTCTTTTGGACACTTACTCAAAGTCTAACACTTCTCTACCGGCTTCTCTTTGTTTTCCATCATGTGAGGAAGTCAGTCTTTAAGTTATTTTCAATTTTTGTTGGCTACGTTTGCCCCCTCATGATAGTGATCACTGCAACCACGACCTTCATGAGCAAAGGGAAATATAAGAGCGAAAGCAACTGTTGGCTAAATGCCACACCATCTGAAGAATTCACTGCCTTGCATACATTCATCGTACCAGTTGGATGCATTATTGGAATCAATATGCTTATTCTGACTGTGGTCATTGTGAAACTAACAAGGCCATCTATATCAGAAGGAATGAGAAACAAAGAGGACAAGGAAACAATGAAGAAAATTATTAAAGCCATCCTGATTCTCACTCCAACTTTTGGATTAACCTGGATCGTTGGATTTTCTCTGACAGAAGACTCTCATGATACTGAGCATTATGTTTTTGTTCTCTTAAACTCAACTCAGGTAAAATATATATCAAGCACTTTTGATATATTGAGATTTTGACTGAAGATGATAATATATTGTAACAATATATCACCATTTCTCTTCAAGGGTTTGTTTATATTAATAACTGCCAGTGTCACGGAAAACAAGGTGAAAAACATTTGAACTTTGTTATTTCTAATTTAAGCACTTCCACTTCTTGTGTACAGAATTAATTTTAAATGTTACTTATTTTTTGTGAATTGTAGGTGCGAGAAACCTTCATAAAGCGTGTTAAATCAATGGTATGTCACTTATTTCTAAACCAGGAGTTACATCAGAAGTAATAAGATAAACTAGTTTGCAAATTTTCATTTGTATTCTTTGGCAAACGTTTGGGGGTCGAGGTTTAGGATATGAAATGGGAAAGGGTTAATTAACTCTAGCTCTTCAACCCAAAGAAATTGGAACTAAAATTTCCTGTCAAAATGAGATGGACAGATGCCATCTCCTGGTGAAGTTGTGTTATCTATGGTCACAACTAATGTTTGCAGGAGGCAGGCCCCACTCCATTCCTGAAGCAGAAGGAGCCCAGAAAAGTGTCCCAAGCCTACTGACTCCTTGAAAGACCAAAGAAGCTTGGAGCAATCCAGCAAAGCAAACTACTTCCAGTTTCCTTTTTAAATTTTTCAGCTTGGTAGACATGAGTTTGACATCTCTCATACTTCTTATCTCCTCCATCAATGCCTACATTGCTGTGTCTGAAAATCTTGGGACCTACTCCCTCCTATGTTGTGCCATTCTCCACTGTTTCTCAGATCAGATTCACTTCCTGTCCAACATCCTGCTTGACTGGCACGGTGGCGCAGTGGTTAGCACTGCTGCCTCACAGTGCCAGGGACCCAGGTTCAATTCCATCTCGGGTCACTGTCTGCTTGGAGTTTTCACTTTCTCCCGATGTTTGTGTGGGTTTTATCCGGGTGCTCCAGTTTTTTCCCACAATCCAAAAATGTGTGGATTAGGTTAATTGGTCATGCTAAATTTACCTTAGTGTCAGGGGATTAGCAGGGTTAATGAGGGTTACGGGAATAGGGCCTGGGTGGGATTGTGGTCGGTACAGACTTGATGGGCCGAATGGTCTCATTCTGTACTGCAGGGATCTATGATTTTATGATACCCAGTATCAGCTCCAGGGATGCTGTGCCTCCCCTATATGAGGTGTTATGTAGCTTTAAGTAGTATGAATTATGAGGATCGGGAAGGTGATGGCCTAGTGGTATTATAGACAGACAATTAATCTAGAACTCAGCTGATGATCTGGAGACCTGAGTTTGAATCCCACCATGGCAGATGATGGAATTTGAATTCAGTAAAAATATCTGGAATTAAAAATCTACTGATGACCATAAAACCATTGTTGATTAGCAAGAAAAACCCCTCTGGTTCACTAATACCCTTTAGAGAAGGAAATCTGCCATCCTGGTCTGGCCTACATGTGACTCCAGAGCCACAGTGATGTGGTTGACTCTCACCTGCCCTTGGGCAACTAGGGATGGGCAATAAATGCGGCCAGTCAGCCCATGTTCAAAACAAATTCTTAAAACATTACAATTTTGGTCCCCATCCTCATGTGTGCATCCAATGAACAGTGTGGGACGCCTCCACGCAGAAGTTATTCCTCTTAGCAGGCAGCTCAAAGTTGACAATTCTGCCAACTGCATTTCAAGGGCAGGTTAATTGCTATTATGGTCTACATGTCCATTTTCACGGGCTCTGCAATTTGACCTGCACTATTACAACATTAAGACAAGTGTAATAGCTAAGTGAAAGCAATCAGTAGGGTCTATGATTGGAATTGAGGAATAAAAAAGGACTTAATTTTGTAACAGGCATTCTCTAAAAGTCGCTGCATAGCAGAATAGAGGTGGCAGAATGTATTCATTCAGATATAGAGAACCTTGTAGCAAAACAAACTGTCTTAATGAAAGATTGTAATTTTCATAAGGTTCGGGAAGTGTAGAGCAGTTGAAATCACTGATGCAGGTGATTGAGTACATCAAAATAGTTTTCTGGAGCAATACATTTTAAAATTAGTAAGGTATGCATTTTAGTAATCAGTAAGGAGCCAGATTTATTAATCCAAGAGGATTGTAGCATTTATCTAAGAGCGATCATTGTAAAATCAAATTCAGTGTTTGAAATGAAGCAACCTAACAGTTATTTAGAATGGGACACGGAGGCAAACAACAGCCAATTAGTCAAAACTGTTGTTCCATAAAGTTAAGATGAATCTGGGAGGTATTCAAAAATAATTTAGCTTAATATAGGATTATTGAATACCCTAACTGGGTAAGCACTCTACTTATCCGATAAATTAGTGATGGATGGCAAAAGAGGTGAGAGATATCATAAAACTAAGCAAAACACAAAAGTGTACTGAATTCTGAAAATGCAGGGGACTGAGAGAAATATAAAAATTGCAAGGGAAGATGAGAAAAATAGTAAAATCTGCCGAAAAAAAACAAAAGAAACTTGTGAAGGATATCAAGATTAACACAGTGACTTTTTACAATTATCAAGGAAAACAAGGCAGTCAAGGGTATTGTGGACCCTTTGAAAATAAATGAGGGAAATATTATAAATGCAAATGAAATGGCAGATTTGTTGAATAATTACTTTTGTCCATTTCCATTGTAGTAGAAGAGGATAATTAACTTAACATTCTAGGAAAATTAATCAAGGGACTGGAACTCAGCAAGGAAGAAAGGCACTAAATTAGCTAGTTCCCAGGGCCTGGTAGTTCCCACCCAAAGGTTTTAAAGGAAGTAGGTGAATGAATTGCTGATGCTTTTGCCAGAATTTTCCAATCCTCTGTTGTTTCAGGAATTGTCCTTTTAGATTGGATAGTTGCAAATGTAGTTCTATTATTTCAGAAAGGTTATACCTAATAAACACAACTGGAATTATCTGAGGAAGTAAATTATAGACCTGGTGAGAATATTGATTGGGTGGTAGAAGACAAAGAGTGGCGATGACATTTGAAGTGTAAGGAAGTGGTTAGTGATACTCTCCTTTTGTGTGATGGGAAAAACTTATAGGGATATCTAATTTGATTTTCCATCCCGTGGTCTCCCCAAGATGCCAGGTGAAAATATTAGGTAATTCCCATCACAGAAATTTGTGGGCTGGTTGACGTGATGCACTCCATGTTTGCAAATCATAGTAACAGTCACACTTTGGGGACCTCTCTCTTCTTTTCTTTATGGAGCAGGTTGCAATGTCCGTGGCCCATGCAGATTCAGTTGCTGTTTGCAATATGCAATTGTATCTATCTAAATAGCGGAGTGGATACCAGCTGCATGAATATTAATTTCTGTTTCAGTGAAACTTTAAATGCTTTCTAGGTAGAGTTTTCAAATCTTTGTGAATGGAAAGGCTGATGTTGCACAGAGCAAGACACAATGAATGATGACTGGGCAATGTGGGACAGTCCTGGGATTCATTTAGTTGAAGTGAATTTGCGCATCCCTGGCACTGTCCTTGTGACAGAATTTAGCTGCATGTCCCTGATCTTTGTGGAAGCTAAAAAACCACGAGGCAGAGCAACATTGGCTCACTTTTGCAACAAAAGGTATCTTTTAAAACATGTCTCATCTATGAAACAGTCAAAAAAAGTTGTAATACGGTATGGTTTTAATTTTTTCAGACCTCTGTGACAAGCTCTCATACTACCTTTGAGAATGTCTACTCAAAAACATCATCTAGTTCTGTTGGAAAATAAGGTGAGTAAGAGCAGTTGAAATTGCATAAGAGCTTTATGAACACAATAATAGCTAATTGACAAAAGTCAATTTGGTCTATCGCTATTTCTAAAACATATGATATACTGTATTGTGGATTCTACCCAACCCATTTAGAATGCATTCTACTTTTCATGATCCTGTTTGAAGCAATCATTCAGTTATAGCAGTGTATTTTCTAATGAACAGATCAGTTCATTAAGATAGATGGATGTGGAAGGAAATTGGATTAAAATCCATCTTGTGAAACCCCATTCTTTCAGATGGCCAAAAGTTCTTTTGCACATTCTAGTATTGATATAATCATAATTATCATATAAAAATAGAGTTAAATTATGATTAAATTACATGAGTCCACAATCTTGAAGTGTTGGACAACAATATAGTGTGAAAGTCCAGAAGAATGTGGATTTTAGATTCAGTGAATGTGATTGAAAGCGAACCACTGATATTTTCATTTATTTATGTCTCCTAATTTTGAGTTGAATTTAGCTGGGGCTTTTTTTCACTTAGTGCCTTAACCATGGGTCCATTTGAGTCAGGGAGACTGAATTAGTTACAAGAGTTTAGTTGTTTTTTTGGCTGGCAGATTTTTATTGCGAGTGGGGTAACCTATGAAGTCAGTAAAAGAATTTTGATTTCTTTGTGAGAGTTTGGTACAGGTTATACTTTTCAGTTATACAAAAGGTGGCCATGCAGGGAGCATTTAGCTTGTCTGTGAATCTAATAATGTGAGCCATTAAGATTCATTCATCAATGGCTGTATTGAAAAATTGAGTCCCTGAAACAGGTATTTCTGTATCCAAGAAGCAATTTGACACCCATTCCATAACATAAATAGGATTGTGGGTTATGATTTGTGGATTATTGACTGAATGTATCAGATGAGTACCTTCATGTCAGGATGAAATGTGGGTCCTGAGGCTGCACTCGGTGACAAAGGGGCCCATTCAGCAATTTTATCACAAGAGGCCATCCAATTGGTTGCCTGTGGGCCTGCCATCCAATTAAAGATGGCAGACAGGTTCTCTAAGCTGTCATTCTAATCACAGGGCTGGCAGCTCTGAAGCCTCAGCAGTGTCACTGGGTGAGGTGTGCAGAGAACTCAGGTTGACGAAGAAAAAAGTTTGAAGAATTCATGGGGCAGAGCATTGGAGGGGAAACCCTTGGAGCATTGGAGGCTGCCTCCGTGAAACTGGTAACCTCCTCATGCGTGGAAAGTCACAGACAGCAAGTTAAAATGACTCTCTACAGGGCCTTTAACTATGATAATCAGCTGACTGTCTCCTGGGTTGGCTGGCAGTCTGTTCATTTCCAGTCCCGCCATTGTAAAATGCCCCGGCCGATCTGATCTCAGACCAGCAATTTTACTGGCATCTGTGCCTCCCAGCCTACCATACAGGGGTTGGTAAAATTTAGCCCATACCCTCCTGAGTGTGCTCATTCAAGGTACCATGCTACACAGGAATAGTATCAAAGGGGAAATGTGACTGATCATCTGCAAGGCCAACAGAGGGTGAAAGGGATTTCCTGAACTAATACCTTTAAAAACACTATTGCACAAAGTCAAGAACAGCCCCATTATTTTGGAATTTGAGGGAGATGTTTATAGGGTGGCATGGTGGTACAATGGTTATCACTGCTGCCTCAATGGCCAGAGACCCAGGTTCAATTCCAGCCTTGTGTCTGTGTGGAGTTTGCACATTCTCCCTGTGTCTGTGTGGGTTTCCTCTAAGTGCTCCAGTTTCCTCCCATACTCCAAAGATGTGCAGGTTAGGTTGATTGGCCATGCTAAATTACTCCAAGATGGTAAACGTGTGGGGCTTTGAGGTTAGGTTGGGGAAAAGGGCCTACCAGAATCGGTGCAGACTCGATGGGCCAAATGGGCCTTCTGCACTGCAGGGATTCTATGATTCTAATTCTGTGTTGGGTATGGCTCAGAGGATGATGGTCCTGAGCAATGTTGTTGTAGCGCAAACAAAAGGGGTTATAAAGGTATTTGTGGAACTGGTAAGCTGCAAAAAAGTGATTTTGTAATGAAACAAATACATGTTCAATTTAGCAATATTAATTAACACTAGGAAATCAAATGAGAAAGATTTGAAAGCAGACGTGTTTGCCTGAACTGCTTCAATGGAAGTAGCTTTGAGATCTTCATGGTAGAATTTAAAGAGTTAGGTGCTAAATCTTAAGTAGATCTCAAGTGATAATTTCTGAATTACTTCCTATACCAAATGCTGAGCAGAGTATGGACAGGAAGATTAAAAAAGTTATCATAAAAGAAATAAATAGAGGGCCCCAGCAATTATAGTTTGGGGAATCATCAGTCAGGAAGAAGAAATATTAGAAGAGCCAATATGGAAGTTGCTGTGTCTGAATAGATGCAGCAAAGAAACTAGGCAAACAAAATGGAGTTCCTACAGGAAGCAGAGGGTAAGTAAGTGGAATCAAGGTAGATGTGGAAGCCAGCAGTTTTATCATGAATATTAGTTGATAGTCTATCCTTGGAGACAGAGGAGGAAAGAGTCAGAGGTATACCATACAAAGGCAATAGACAAATTAAATTGGAAACAAAGTCAATCAAATTTCAAGTTCATGGCAAGCAGGAAACAGCACCTATACAGTCATCAGTGTACCCACGAAATAGGTAAGATAGGGGTCTGGAGTAAGACTGGAATGGTTGATGGTCATTACTCTTTATCCATTCTATTTCCTGCACTTAAGCTCTCATCCTCCCAACTCCATGATAGCATTCCCTTGTTATCACCCTACACCCCACCAGCCTCCATCTTTCTTGGATCATCCCTGCCATTTCTGCCACTTCCAATGCGATGCCGCTACTTCTGCCAACTCCAGTGAGATATCACTATTTCTGTCACCTCCAGTGCGATGCCATTACTTCTTCCTCTCCCCTCCCCTTTCACCATTCCTAATGGATTGTTGCCTGGGTGATACTTGGGTCCACTTGTTCAGTCATCCTGCAAACCCCTTCCCTCTCCCCCCCCGCCACCAACCTCCTCCCCACCACATCCCACAGTGCAGAAGATGATACACTTATCCTTTACCTCCTCCCTTCTCATCATTTTAATACAGATCAAGGTGCCCTGATCTCTGTGGAGTTGGCGTGGTCGGCTCCATCAGACCTTGCTCCGCCAGTTTGTTGGCAGAAACCATGCCCCCAGCTTTTCAGTGTACAGCATACCAGAGCATCTGGAGTGAAAACTTGGCTGTGCAGCTGGAGAATCACTTGCCAATTTTCTTGTGCCAGCCAGCACTCTGCACAGTGTACAAGATTCCACCCATTTTTTTTTCTCCACAGATGTTGCCAGACTTGCTGAGAATTTCCATCATTCTGTGTTTATCTTTAATTGACTATATCCAATATGCTTTTGTATCACCACCTGGTGTCTAGGAAGTCAGGAATTTGTGATTTGAAACCTTGTGTGTTATTATGTATATAAAATAAGTGGTAGGTATATATGACTACATTTTATTTTCTGAGTTCAGTTGCCATTTATAATTGGTGCTAATTGGCTGTGATAATTTGAGGTAATTTGACAATATCTTTATAATACTTCCAAATAATCACTCAATATTTACATTAAATAATTAACAATAAATAAATAGCAGTCATGAACAATTTTTTTGTATTAAATATATAGTATATATGTAATGTATTTTATATACATATACATAAAATATATATAGACATAAAATATATATACAAAATTTTAGCTGTAATGTTATCCTGTAGAAATGATTTTGTTCTGGTTTTATGTACCTTGCTTCTGTAGTTATAATCTTCAATGAAAGTTGTGAGTCATATTGCCGTATAACTTCAAGTGCATTATTGGTATTGCTATAAACAAACTACTTTCTCTCACAGATTATGAAGAATGGAAAACCAGAAATTCTACAGCAGCTGGCTTGGCAGTTTTTTTCATAATTTCCTTCGTACAGTTCTTAGTAAATATTACATGTTGGCTATGTCTTCTTCAGCTTTCTGTTATGGCATTTAAAAAGTAAGGAATTTGTTGAAATATTGTAGCATTGATTGAGTTTGATTTTATTACGTATTGATTCTAATCTCAGACAAACTTTTTGTATCAGATTGCCGCGTGCATATTACATGAAGTGGACTTATTTTATTATCTTGCATCATATTATTCAGATGTTAGAACTTGTTAGGAATGAAGAGCACACATAAAATGTCTGGAATAATAGTAATTGGAAGTTAAAATATAAAGTGAAGGAAAACTGCTGATGACATTCCTGAACAGTTAAAGAATTTCTTACCTATACTGGCGTAGAATCATCTGTTGGAGTGAAAGCCTATATTTTAATTATTTGTCAATAGTTCAATTTGTTACGGAAAAGGGTGATGTACGTTTCTCCCAATTCCATTCTTGCCTGCAGCAAAATTGGAGCGATTCCCGTTGGTACTGGAAGCACTAAATAAGCCCAATTGAACTCATTTCAATGAGCTGTTTCCGCTCCCCCCCTCTCCCCCCCACAATGTGAATCACACCAGGCCAAACTCACCAGGCATATAAAGCTCCTGAATCAGTGATCAACTGCTCAGCTGACATTAAGGAATAGTCCCACCTTTTCCTTCTTACATAGAACATAGAACAGTACAGCACAATACAGGCTATTCAGCCCTCGATGTTGTGCTGAGCTTTGTACGAAACCAAGATCAAGCTATTCCACTCCCTATCATTCTGGTGTGTTCCATGTGCCTATCCAATATCCAATAACCACTTAAAATTTCCTAAATTGTCTGACTCCACTATCACAGCAGGCAGTCCATTCCACACCCCAACCACTCTCTGAGTAAAGAACCAGTTTGTTGGCATATACTTATGCCCCTAGTCACAGCTGCATCCACCCAAGGAAATAGTCTCTGAATGTCCACTCTATCTATCCCCCTCATCATCTTATAAACCTCTGTTAAGTTGCCTCTCATCCTCCTCTGCTGTAAGGTGAAAAGCCCTAGCTCCCTCAACTTTTCCTCATAAGACCTACCCTCCAAACCAGGCAGCATCCTGGTAAATCTCCTCTGCATTCTCTCCAATGCTTCCACATCCTTCTTATTGTGAGGTGACCAGAGCTGCATACAATATTCCAAATGTGGTGTCACCAAGGTCTTGTACAGTTGCAGCATAACTCAAATCCCTGTTAATAAACGTTTACACATTATAGGCCTTCTTCACAGCTCTATCCACTTGAGTGTCAACCTCCAGAGATCTGTGGATATGATCCCCCCCAAGATCTCTTTGTTCCTCCACATTACTCAGAACCCTGCCGTTGACCCTATAATCCGCAATCAAATTTGTCCTACCAAAATGAATCGCCTTGCACTTATCAGGGTTAAACTCCATCTGCCACTTTTCGGCCCAGCTCTGCATCCTATCAATGTCTCTTTCCAGCCTACAACAGCCCTCCACCTCATCCACTACTCCACCAATCTTGGTGTCATCAGCAAATTTACTGACCCAACCTTCAGCCCCCTCCTCCAAGTCATTGAGAAAAATCACAAATAGCAGAGGACCCAGCACTGATCCCTGTGGTACACTGCTGGTAACTGGCCTCCAGTCTGAAAATTTTCCATCCACCACCACCCTCTGTCTTCTATGAGACAGCCAGTTACTTATCCAATCAGCCAAATTTCCCTCTATCCCACACCTCCTTACTTTTTTCATGAGCCTATCATGGGGAACCTTATCAAATGTCTTACTAAAATCCATGTATATGACATCATCTACTACCTTCATCTATACACTTAGTTATCTCCTCAAAGAATTCAATCAAGTTTGTGAGGCAAGGCTTACCCCTCATGAATCTGTGCTGACCATCCTGGATTAAGCTGCACCTGGTGTTGTCAGACTTTTTACTGTCTTTCCAAATGGTCATAAATCCTATCCCTCAGGACCTTTTCTATTAACTTACTGACCACCGAAGTAAGACTAACCAGCCTATAATTATCAGGGTCATTCCTGTTTCCTTTCTTGAACAGAGGAACAATATTCACCATTCTCCAGTCCTCTGGCACTATCATTGTGGACAGTGAGGATCCAAAGATCAAAGCCAAAGGCTCTGCAATCTCATCCCTTGCCTCCCAAAGAATCCAAGGATATATCCCATCTGGCCTAAGGGAACAAAGAACAAAGAACATTCAGCACAGGAAACAGGCCCTTCAGCCCTCCAAGCCTGTGCCGCGCATTGGTCCAACTACACCATTCATTCGTATCCCTCCATTCCCAGGCTGCTCATGTGTCTATCCAGGTAATTCTTAAACAATGCCAGCACGTCTGCCTCTCAGCACTCTACTTGGCAGTGCATTCCAAGCCCCCACCACCCTCTGCATAAAAAAAGTCCCCCTGATATCAGAGTTATACCTTGCCCGTCTCACCTTGAGCCTGTGACCCCTCGTGATCGTCACCTGGGAAAAAGCTCCCCACTATTCACCCTATCTATACCTTCATAATTTTGTACACCTCTGTTAGGTCTCCCCTCATTCTCCGTCTTTCCAGGGAGAACAACCCCAGTCTACCCAATCTCTCCTCATAGCTAAGACTCATCTCAGGGACTTATTTATCCTCAGGTTTTTCAAAATTGCTAATATATCTTCCCTCAGAGCATCTACCTTCTCCAGTCTGTATCACACTCTCATCCTCAAAAACATGGCCCCTCTCCTTGGTAAACATTGAAGAAAAGAATTCATTCATCGACTCACCTATCTCTTCTGACTCCATGCACAAGTTCCCACTACTATCCTTGATCGGCCCTAACCTCACCCTGGTCATTCTTTTATTTCTCACATAAGAGTAAAAAGCCTTGGGGTTTTCCTTTATCCAACCCCCAAGGACTTCTCATGCCCCCTCCTAGCTCTCCTAAGTCCTTTTTTTCAATTCATTCCTTGCTACCTTGTAACCCTCAAGCGACTCAACTAAACCTTGTTTTCTCATCCTTACATACACTTCCTTTTCACATTCAGTCTCTTTTGTGAACCATGGTTCCCTCATTCGGCCATTTCCTCCCTGCCTGACAGGGACATATCAAGGACACGCAGTTTTTATTCCTTGAACAAGCTCCACTTTTCATTTGTGCCCATACCTGACAGTTTCTGTTCCCATTTTATGCTCCCTAATTCTTGCCTAATCACATCATAATTACCCCTTCCCCAATTATAAACCTTGCCCTGCCATGTGTCCCTATTCTTCTCCATTGTAATAGTGAAAGACACTGAATTGTGGTCACTATCTCCAAAGTGCTCTCCCACAAACAAATCTAACACTTGGCCCAGTTCATTACCCAGCACCAAGTGCAATGTGGTCTCACCTCTTGTCGGCCTATCCACATATTGTGTCAGGAAACCGTCCTGCACACACTATATAAAACTGCCCCATCCAAACTATTCGACCTATAACGGTTCCAATCAATATTTGGAAAGCTAAAGTCACCTATGATAACTACCCTGTGACCTTCACACCTATCCATAATCTGCTTTGTAATGTCTTCCTCCACATCTCTATTACTATTTGGGGGCCTATAGAAAATTCCTAACAGCGTGACCGATCCTTTCCTATTTCTAACTTCAGCCCATATTACCTCAGTAAGCAGATCACCCTCAAACTGCCATTCAGCAGCCGTTCAACTCTCCTTGATTAATAATGCTACTCCCCTACCTCGTTTCCCACCTTCTCTACTCTTACTGAAACATCTATACCCCAGAACTTCCAACAACCATTTCTGTCCCTGTTCTAACCATGTCTCCGTAATGGCCACGACATCATAGTCCCAAGGAAGATCCAGGCTCCAAGTTCACTTACCTTATTCCAGATTATCCTTGCATTGAAGTAAACGCACTTCAACCCACCTTCCTGTCTGCCAGCACACTGCTGCGACCTTGATACCCTCCTCAGTACCTCACTACACTCAACACTGGCTTCTGGACTACAGCTCGTTTTCCCATCCCCCTGATAAATTAGTTTAAACACCCCCGAAGAGCCATAGCAAATTTCCCTCCCAGGATATTGGTGCCTCTCTGGTTGAGGTGCAAACTGTCCTGTTTGTACAGGTACCACCTTCCCCAGAATGTGCTCCAATTATCCATGTAACTGTAACCCTCCCTCCTACATCATCCCTGCAGGCATATGTTTATCTGCACTCTCTCCCTGCTCCTCAACTCGCTAGCACTGTTCTTTGAGAAGAACTGAAGGCAAACGGACACGGTCTCACATTAATGGAGGAAGCATTTGATCTTAGATATTTAATTAAACCAATCTTTGTGAGTAAGAATTATAGAATCACTTCTAATAGTTTCAACTGCAGCAATATCCCAGAAAAACATATTCAAAACTGTAATTGAATAGCTCCCCAAACACTTAGTTCATTATAAAACTCAATAGATATTACACACAATGTACATTTAAAATATGTGATATCACTGAATCAAACCTGTAGTTCTCTCTGTCGTTCTATCCTTCACACAGACCCATGATAATAGAATGAGGTGCAGTCCCAAAATTGTACCAAGTGCAGGAGCAGCTGTGTGGCACTAGGGTTTTGAGTTTGTGTATAATAAAACAGGCAGATATACAATGGTACAAATTACCAATCTCAGCTAATCATTGGAAGGCAAACTGTCCATCAAAGCATTTCAAGAAGGTTTTAGTGAAACTGACAGCTCCTATCAACCAAAGTACTTCAAAAAGTTTTCAAAGCAGCTGGGGCTTATGAGAGAAAGCATGGCGATCTCCCTCGTGTAACTGACAGCTCCTGTCAATCAAGAAACCTCTTGGAGGCTTCAGAGTAGCTGGGCTTATGAAACAAGGGGATTTCACTAGTGAAGCTGACAACTCCTGTCAATCAAAGCACTTCAAAGAGCTCAGCTAAGACCAGAGGTTTCTAAAATCCAAGAAATGGGCAATCCCTGTTGTAGAATAGAGTGTTGCTGTGATTTTGAAGGCTTCCAGATGTTCAGGGGGCATGAATATTAATGTGACTAGGCTACTTCAAAGACTTTACAGAACTTTGAAAATAATGAAAAATTTTACCAGAAAGGTGCCTGAAATCGCCATCCTAAGAGTGATTTCCTCAGAGAGAAGTCAAACAATGTGGCCTCATCCCCATTCTGAGGGAGATCTTCAAGGTCAACCCCTTCTCCCCAACTCCCAGGTCCTTTGAGTGGAATCTTGAGTCACCAGCATGAGCGAGAACTTGATCTGTCCAGGCAAAATGGGCTGGGAGATTCACAATGGGCTTGACACCAAGCAAGAATCCCAATTTGACCCTCCCCAATTCAATGGGCCAACGGGATTCCTAGCTAGGGCAGGCAGCTCCAGAGAATCATCCCAACATTTTTGATTTTCTTTTATTGGAGGACAAATTGCAGGACTGAAATTTATGATGTTGAACCAGAAACCAAATCAGTAATTCCATTTAAAACAAAATCATCAATATTCTCCATTAAAACTACCTGATTAGATAACCATTACCATTGGACTTGAGTTTTAATTGAAGTTAAGAGTATATACTGCATGTTATATTATTGGTATCACAGTAGATGAAAGCTAAACCAAATTCTTTCAAAGCTCAGTTAATTCTCGAATAAAGCATAAGTTTATTAAGCAATTCCATTTCTAGTCTGAAGAGGGCATCGGAGGCCTACACAACTTCAATTTAAGATTAGCCGACATGGAATTGGTTCTTGTTCAGGGAATAAAAGAAGGCATCTGGCCAACTTCAAACTTTTATGCCTATTTTCGTACCCCTGGCCACCAGCCTCATTTCAATCCACCAATATTTGTGTCAGAGTGAATCGTGAGAAAGGTAAATAATTTGCAAATCAACAACTCAGAATGAAGAAATACAAATTGAATTGAAACATCAATGTGAAGCAGAATCAGATCTAGGTTTGGTGTGGTATTTTGCTGGCATGGAACTTAGATTTCAAAAAACTGCTGTAAAGTTATTATGAAAAATACTAGATTATTTTAACAACTTGGGATATGAAAACAGTCTATCTTACTGTTTCTTACTCTTTACAAATCAGTGATTTGATTTATTATTGTCACATGTATTAGCATACAGTGAAAAGTATGGTAATACTTGTGCACTATACAAATAAAGCATACTGTATATAGGGAAGGAAAGGAGACAGTGCAGAATGAAGTGTTAACAGTCATAGTAGGGTGTAGAAAAGGATCAACTTAATGCAAGATAAGTCCATTCAAAAGTCTGTTGGCAGCAGGGAAAAAGTTTTTGAGTCAGTTGGTACATGACCTCAGACTTTTGTATCTTTTTCCCGATGGAAGAAGGTGGGATAGAGTATAGCGGAGTGGGTGGCGTCCTTGATTATGCTGGCTGCTTTTCCAAAGCAGCAGGAAGTATAGAGAGTGTCAATAGATGGAGGCTGATTCGCATGATGAACTGGGCTTTGTTCACGACCCAATGAACAGGTTAATAAAGTAAAAACTTTCAATATTTTATCTAAAGTATATTAGATATTGCATGTATGTGCAGATGTATGTGCTTCAGTGGTGTAGTAACACTCAAATGATTAGAACAAATAAACCATGTTTCATGCTTGCAACATTTAACATTCTATTAAGTAACAATGAGTTAATAACCTGTCATGATTTGCTTCCTCTTTTGCTATACATAACAGACGATTCTTGCCAAATTAAATGTATAAAATAAAAATGGTTACAAATAAAAGCATTTGTTTGCAATAGCTTCTGAAAGCTGTACCAGTTTTGTTTGACCAGACAAGACTCCAGAGACATGGGGGACCAAGGTTATGTCCTGCTGACTGTGGCTCATGACTAATGATGTGGAGATGCCAGCGTTGGACTGGGGTAAACACAGTAAGGAGTCTCATAGCACCAGGTTAAAGTCCTGTTGATATTGTGAGACTTCTTGCTCATGACTAATACCAGACCTCGAGAGCTCAGGAAGAATCAATGCAAAGGGGAGAGGACATTGCAGTGGGGCAGGCAGTGCAAGGCAAAGAAGGCTTAAGCTACAACATGGCTTTTCCAACTGCTCTGAAGAGTAACTCAAAATTGGAAACAACTGTATCTTGGTGGGACAAAGGCAATCAATGATTTTACCTTTCTACTGTTACACCCATTCCCTGGCTGAGGCTCTCCAAGATTGTTGATCTGGACAAAACCCCTAGATTTGTCTGGCTGGGATACCCCCAGATTCTTACAAACCAGAGTGAGGAAGAATGACTTGGCTCCCTGTCTTTATTCAATCCTGTCTGCTGCTGGCAACAAGATTTAAGCTAAGAAGGACCCCCTCTTGCAGATATCGTTTCCCAGACCCAATATATATGTCTTAAAAAGGAGCCAATTTTACTCTGCTTTCTTGAGATAAAGATAGAGTGAGTTTGTTAACTACTAAAATTACAAGGAAGAAACTAGTAAAACACATGCAGATACATTCACATAGAGTAGAAATCCAAAAATGTGTGGGTTAGATTGATTGGCCATGCTAAATTGACCCTAGTGTCAGGAGGATTAGTAGGGTAAATGTGTGGGGTTACGGGAATAGGGTTTGGGTGGGATTGTGGTTAGTACAGACTTGATGAGCTGAATGGCTTCCTCCTGTACTGTAAGGATTCTATGATTTTATAATTCTAAGAAAATTAAGTCCAAAGTAAGTAAATATGCAGTGCCAGGGAAGTGTGCTATAATGGGCACTCTCGGGATCCCCAATGAAGTGGGTCTCCTTATTTGTGGGGGGGAGGGAGGTATTGCCCCGGTGCTTGGGGGGAGGGCTCCCCCGATATTTGTGTGGAACGGGATGGGGGGGCTGATGCCCTAATTCTCACAGGAGCTCCCTCATGTTCATGGAGATGAGGAGATGTTTCTAATCAAAGCTGATCAGGGCACTTTTAAAGATGCTCCGTCAGAGTGACAGCAGAAACCATGCCCCCAGATTCCCTGTGCACAGGTTGTCAGAGAATCTGGAGAGAAAACTCGGCTATGCAGCTGGAGAACTACAGGCCAGTTTTCTCACTGAAACTGACACTCTATAAAACCATCGGAAACTTCTACCCCTATGTTTTTGGACCTTTTCTTGACCCTGTTTGATTTGGCAGCAGAGGAAATCTGGACAGGTGAGTTTCCAGACTTGTTCTAATGGTACAGGATCCTGGCTTATGCTTTATTTATTCCAATTCCTAGCTAAAAGATGTTGTGTACAATTGTCGCACTCCCTGCAACTGCCCCGATCAAAATGAGCTAACTGAGCTAAGACCACAAGTCAAGCAAGGGATCTCCCTGAACTGCTTGGACCGCAGAATGATAGATTTACTGACTTACTTTGAAGGGAAAAAGCTCTCTCTGTAGTCTGTTCAAACACACCTTTATTTTGACAGATTTCAAACTGATTTACCTACATTAAGATCAAGAGTTTAAATAACAATTCATTCTGCAGAGAACTCTGCAACGAAAAGTATTATATATTGAAGATACTTGCATAGAAGATAGAAAACTGTTCTCTGCCTTCATGACTGATGGTCAAATGAGTGGAATCATGAGTTGTTGAAATGGATGGCACTGCATGCAGCAAACACATTAGCCCAACTGTACACATTTCGTAACGACTCTCCAGCATTTCTCATACGTTTTGGTTTCTCTAACTCCAACGTTGTTGTTGACCTCTCTTCAATCCTCGGATCAGCTGATCCAGGTTTACTGCACACAATGCCAGCAGCATGTTGAATAGCTAGCACACATTAATGACTGATATTTCACTTTCACGGAGATTAGTATATCACTGTTAACAGTTTTTGGGGTATAAAAGATTTTCAGTCCACCTTTCCATAAATCTTCCTTTGTAAAATCCTGAATCCCTTCTGCTGTTAAAACTTCAAATATAATTCCAAAAACTCCCTAAAATGTATTTCTCCCTTCCGTGCATGTAATCTCTTCCTTAAAGTTTAAGTTTATTTATTATTGTCATAAGTAAGCTTACATTAATACTGCAATGAAGTTGCAGTTGCCACATTCCGCCACGCTCCACCACCTGTTCGGGTACACCAAGGAAGAATTTAACATAGCCAATGCACCTAACCAGCATATCTTTCGAACTGTGGGAGGAAACCAGAGCACCCGGAGGAAACCCACGCAGACATGTAGAGAATGTGTAGACTCTGCACAATCACCCAAGCCAGGAATTGAACCCAGGTACCTGGTGTGTGAGGCAGCAGTGCTCATCACTGTGCATGCCACTTCAAATAATTACCTACAATTTGTTTTTTAAATTGCTCACATTATCTTTTTCTTCCATTGCCCTTAATTCATTAATATCATAGAATTCATACAGTGCAAAAGCCATTCAGCCCATCAAGTCTACACGGACCACAATCCCACCCAGGACCTATCCCCATAAACTATGTATTTACCCTGCTAGTCCCCCTGACACTAAGGGGCAATTTGACAAGGCCAATCAACCTAACCTGCACATCTTTGGAGTGTAGGAGGAAACTGGAGCACCAGAGGAAACCCATGCAGAACAGGAGAACATGCAGATTCCACACAAACAGTGACCCGAGGCTGGAATTGAACCTGGGTCCCTGGCGAAGTGAGGCAGCAGTGCTAACCACTGTGTCAGTGTGTTGCCCCATATGATTCTTAGTGCGAAGAAATCGGAGAATCACCTGGAATGAGATGCCCAGATTGTTAGCCCAGCATTTGCCAGCTTGGATCCCCAACTGGCCCATCGGAAGTTCTTGAGGCATGGAAAGGTGAGATGAACAGGGATGTAGGTTGGTCGAGCCAGGTTGGCGGTGCCCACATTTCCCTTTGTAGATGCATGATTAGCAATTGTACTCCTCTTAGATGTTGAGTGAGCCTGGAAAATGTCAGCAGTGTATATGTGACATTTACTCCACCTAGCTCCTGATGAACTTGACAGTGGAGCTGTAGATTGAGCAATTAGCCCCAAATGAGCATATTCATGAGGCTTTTATTACTTTTGCTAAAATTATACAGGGTTTCAGTGAGACCGCATCTGGAGTACTGTGTGCAGTTTTGGTCTCCATATTTATTAAAGAATATGCTCACATTGGAGGCAAAACAGCAAAGGTGACTAAATCTGTCCCTGGGTGAGGGGGTTGTAAACCACCTTATATACTTGGAGTTCAGAAGAATGAGAGGTGATTTCATTGAAAACTATAAAGTTCTGAAGGGGCTTAATAAGTTAGCTGCTAGAAATTATTTTCACTGGTTGGAGTGTTTAAAACACAGGGACACAGTCTCAGGATAGGAGGACAATCATTTATGATTGAGGTGAGGGGAAATTATTTCACTCAAGGGGCTACGAATCTTTATAATTCTCTACCCTAGAGGGTTGTGGATTTTCCAACAGTGATTACATTTAAGGCCTGTTTGGACAAACTTTGTGAAAGGCAAGTAGAGAATGGAGTTGAAGCTCAAGATCAGCCATGGTCGTGTTGAATGGTGGAGCAAGCTCAGTGGGTCCTGTACTCGAATCCTACCCCTAGTTCTCATGCTCTTGTGTTCTTCTTTGGTCTGTTTCAGGCAGGTGTGCTGGACATTTGGAAGTCACTAGCTTCCAATTTGGCAGTTACATGCTGCGGATGATGTTCAGACATGGGACATTTCTGCAGTGTGGCCAGTACCAAGGGTCACTAATAACGGACACTTGAGGAACAGCACTTCATTCTTCAGTTAGGCACTTTACAGCTTTCCGGACTCAACACAGAGTTTGACAATTTTGGCTCATAATCTCTCTGCCTGTTTTGTTTCTTCTCCTTTACGGAGGGTAGCAGTGGAAGAGTGCATTTCCGAATGGAGGACTGTGACAAGTGGTGTTCCTCTGGGACCTTTGCTGTTTGCAATGTATATAAATGATTTGGAGGAAAATGTAACTGGATTGATTAGTAAGTTTGCGGATGACACAAAGGTTGGTGGATTTGCGGATAATGATGAGGACCATCAGAAGATACAGCAGGATATAGATCAGTTGGAGACTTGGGCCGGAGAGATGGCAGGTGGAGTTTAATCCGAACAAATGTGAGGTAATGCATTTTGGAAGGTCTAAAACAGATAGGAAATATACAGCAAATGGCAGAACCCTTAAGAGTATTGATAGGCAAAAGATCTGGGTGTACAGGTACGCAGGTCACTGAAAGTGGCAATGCAGGTGGAGAAGGTAGTCAAGAAGGCATACAATATGCTTGCCTTCATTGGCCAGGGTATTGAGTTTAAAAATTGGCAAGTCATGTTGCAGCTTTATAGAACCTTACATAGGTAGCACTTGGAATATAGTGTTTAATTCTGGTCGCCACACTGCCAGAAGGATGTGGACTCTTTGGAGGGGGTACAGAAAAGATTTACCAGGATGTGGCCTGGTATGGAGGGCATTATCTTTGAGATAATGGGTGCGGAAATTGAGGGGAGACCTAATAGAAGTTTACCAGATCATGAGAGGCAAGGACAGGGTGGATAGTCAGAAGATTTTTCCTAGGGTGGAAGAGTCAATTACTAGAGGGCATGGGTTTAAGATGTGAGGGGCAAGGTTTAAAGGAGATGTAGAAGGCAGATTTTTTCACAGAAAGTAGTGGGTGCCTGGAACTCGTTGCCAGGGAGGTAGTGGAAGCGGGCACGGTAGTGATTTTTAAGGGGTGTCTTGGCAAGTACATAAATATGATGGGAATAGAGGGATATGGTCCTCGGAAGGGTTGGGAGTTTTAGTTAAGTCAGGCAGCATGGTTGGTGCAGACTTGGAGGGCCGAAGGGCCTGTTCCTGTGCTGTAATTTTCTTTGATCTTTGTTCTTTGCTTGTCTCAGTTTTTCTCTTATTTTCAGTTTCAGTCAACAATACCCATGCTCTGGATATATATTTTCTTTCCTTGATTTTTCTTGCTCTATCACCATTCTTTTGCCCCTAGAGGACTAACACTTCTGTCAATCAGTTTGTCCTTTTCCTTCTTGCTCAAAACCTATTACCGTTCCAACTTTTCACAGTTCTGAGTTTCTCTCGCCATTAAGACTGCCTGACCTGCTGAGTATTTCCAGCATTTTCTGTTTTTAATATGGACACGAAGCACAGAGGATGCCATCATCACACCAGAGGGTGACATAATCACATATGGAGATTCAGCTCTGTTCAAGACATGACAGGAGGGGGTGTGGAGGTCAGAAAAAAGGATGAAAAATTAAACTTGTCTGCATCTCCATCATATTAAGGCTGCTGCAGATAAGTAAAAGAATGAGCACAAGCCCCTGTTAGCTCTTTACTGAGGTAAGCTAACCAAGGTCAAAATACTGGATATATAGCCATCCAATACCAGTGCAGTGATCAAACTGGCTAAAAACCAGACAGACTGGGAAAATCTTACCACCCTAATTGCTGTCCAAAATCTACTTCCCTATCACTGACTTAGCATCCACAAATTGGGCATGGGACAGGCCAGGTTCTTCACCACGTGTTTCAATTCGATTTGCCTAAAGGCCTCATTATTTTAGACATTTCTATTGAATCCCCTCTCAATCTTCCTTCGTGAAAGGAAAAAAGACACAGGTAAGACAATTTGTCTTCAGACTCACAAATCTGCTTTTAATGTATCCTGGTTGTTTCAGGCACAGCCATCAATGTCCACAAGTACAATGAAGGAGCAATAGACTACAATCCTTAGAGATACAGCAGTGCCAGAATAGGAGTCTGAGAGCACAAAATGGTAGAGCAGTTATCTGAGGGCAACAAATAGCCTGAGACACATGAATGGTAGAGTGGAAGTTGGAACAAAGTAAGCACTTGAAAGGGAAATATAGCAGTAGATCGAGGTTCTAATCTGAAATTTGCTAAAATTTGAATCAAATAAAGATCTTTCCACCCAAAGACAATATTTGAATGGATTCTTGAAATCTCATTATTAAATCAGTATTTGAAATGCTACTGTTTTTTTTACAAAGGGCAGGGTCTCCAGTAATTTCTAAAAGAGTGATAGATTATTTCTGGGAATACTTCTGGCTGGTAAGCAAGTGTCAATTCTGGGTAGTCATCTTGTGCTTAAGTATGTATGGTAATCATTTCCACCAGAAGAAATAGTAATGTTTAATGTGATTAGTCATAAACACCAGTCTAAACTATATAGAATTATTATATACTCATAAAGCTATGATTCCCTCAGTAAATCTTAAAAATCACTAAAATGTTTGATTTATTTGTGAAGTAGGTTTCCAATCAAACAACTTCATGCTTTGTTTAGTATCAAATACGTGTTTTTGTAATTATGCTAATAATAGCAATGGCCAGTGCTATCACCCCTGCAGTTGCTCCAATCATTACCCCAAATAGAGAACCATGAATCTGAGCTCTCTCACAGTGCTCACCGAAGTACAGATGTGTTTGAGTCGAGGCGCATCTGAAAAAGAATAGTGAACAATATCACTGTCCATTACCAAAGCTCAAACTATTTGGAGCCACAATAACCAAATCCGAAAATCTGTATTCACAATATTCCTAGCATGCTGTATTTCAATGCTCATTGTATGATAAGATGACAAAGGTTGGGTCAGTGATGAGAGTCGAGTCAGCAGGTTGGGGAATTCCGCAAGGGCCAAGGGGTAGGCAACACAAGGTTTTATTTCTCCTAATATTTTCTGTGGATCTTTTAGTGTAACTCTGGTGAAGCCATCCAAAGTTAGCAATTTAAATCACTTTGTCAGATGGTTCACTGTGCAGTGCAATTGTCCAGGGGAAATTAAACCTTCTGGACAATTGCCATATAAATGCCGATCTGGGAAGTTCAGACAGGGATCCCTCAGCACATCTTTAGGCTACCCTCATATCCAATGCTGGGGAGCCCAGAATTTACAGCCCAATGTGTAATAAATGTTATGCTATAACTGGAGTGAGATAGCAATGGTTTCCCTCCCTCAGAATAACTTCAGGAAAATACGCCTACCTGCAACTTGATTTCCCATTTGCTATAACACACACGCCACCATTCAGGCAATATCCCGGATCACACCAAGCTTTGAGAGGGCTACGAGGCTGTTGCTCTTGTACATCTCCAGCAGGCTCCACTGCGCGCCGATGTCTCTCATTAATATTTGTGGGGTGAATTGGAACTTCGGTTTTAATCAGCGGAGTCAGATCTTTAAAAAAAATAAATCCAGCGAACAGGTTGCTCAGTTTGATAAGAGTGCAAATTATTATTAAATAATGGGCAATAAATACTGCCCTTGCTGGTAATTCTCACACTCCATGTAAGACTAAAAATAATTAACATGTATAATAGCCATCAAGAGCCTCTTCATAGTAAGGAGGACCATGAAGAGAATCTCATTTCTCCACCAACATCTCTTCATTGCATGGCATAGAGAATAACAACACAATACAGCTAAAGAACTGCCAAACTTTCAAGATTTCAAATGTCAAAACCGTTACGTGTTGAGCTTTATTGCATTTACTTTTAATTTCAGGAGCTCAAAATTATTGTTTGCAATATTAGTGCATGACACCTTCCATACCATTTATTATTTTAACAAAGGAGAGAATTTGCATCTACATTCTGCCTTTCATGATCTCTGGGTATCCCAGAGCCGATGATATTGTTCTGAAGTGTAGTCATTGCTGTAATGAAATACATTAAAATCAAAACATTGTGGGCAGCACGGTAGCATAGCAGTTAGCACTGCTGCTTCACAGCTCCAGGGTCCAGGGTTCGATTCTCGGCTCAGATCACTGTCTGTGTGGAGTTTACACATTCTCATGTCTGCATGGGTTTCCACCAGGTACTCCGGTTTCCTCCCACAGTCCAAAGATGTGCGGGTTAGGCTGATTGGCCATGCTAAGAAATTGCCTGTTAGTATCCAGGGATGCATAGGCTAGATGGATTAGTGGGTATAATATGTGGGGGTAGGGCCTGGGTGGGATTGTGTTCGGTGCAGACTCGATGGGCCGAAGGGCCTTTTTCTGCACTGTAGGGTTCTATGATTCTATGAAATAGGGCAGGGGAAAGGTGAATAGTTTACATTGGTACCAACAACATGGGTAGAAAGAGCGATGAAGTCCTGCAACAAGAATTTAGGGAGCTAGCTGACAGATTGAAAAGCAGAATCTCAAAGGTTGTAATCTCTGGATTACTTCTGGTGCTACATGCTAGTAAGTGGAGGAATAGGAGGATAGAGCAGATGAATGCTTGGCTGAAGAAACAATGCAAGAGGGCAGGCTTTAATTTCCTGGATCACTGGGTCTGTTTCTATGGAAGGTGGGACCTGTAAAAGTCAAAATGGTTGTACCCGAACCAGAATGGGACCAACATCCCTGCAGAGAGGATTGTTAGTGCTGTTGGGATGGGTTTAAACTAATTTGGCAGGGGGTTGGGTTACGGAGTGGAGGTTCAGTAGAGTGTAATGCACCACCAAATATAGAAGAAAAACACGATCAGTCTGGAAGGCGGAGTGAAGGTAGACATGTTAAGGTACAAGGAAATATGGCAAGGCTGGGCGGCATTTACTTAAATTCAAAGTATTTTGCAGGTAAGGCAGATGATTTGAGGGTGTTGATTAACACATGGGAATGTGATATTATTGCTATTAGAGAGATATAATTGAGGGAAGGGCAGGACTGGGGGCTCAGTATTCCAGGTTATAGAATCTTCAGGCTGGATAGGGAAAAACGGAATGCTTATGGCAGTTACTGGGGGCCCAAAACTGCGGATGCCCTAGAAGAGTATAAAAAGTGTGGGGGGGGGAGGTAATTAAAAAATAAATTAGGAGAGTGAAGAAGGGACATGAAAACGTATTGGGGGGTAAAATAAAGGAAAATCTCAGTTGGTGTTTTGGATGTAGATTAAGGGCAAGAGGGTAACTAGGGAAAGAGAAGGGCCTGTTAGGGACCAAAGTGGCAATCTGTGTGTGGAGCCGGAAGACGTAGGTAAGGTATTAAATAAGTATTTTGCATCGCTATGGACAAGGACGATGTAGGTATAGAAAGCAGGGAGGGGAACTATGAATAATTAAACAAGTTAACATTGAGAGGGAGGAGAGACTAATGGTTTTAGTGGGCTTGAAAGTGGGTATTCCCCAGCCCCAGATGAGCTATATCCTAGGCTGCTGTGTGAGGCAAGGTAGGAGATTGTAGGGGCTGACCTGAATTTTCAAATCCTCTCTAGCCACAGGCGAGGTGTTAGAGGACTAGAACACAACTAATGTAGTACCAATATTCAAAAAGGGAAGTAGGGAAAAGCCAGTTATAACAGGCCAATGAGTCTAACCTCAGTGGCAGGGAAATTATTGAGAAAAATCTGAGGAAAAGAATTAATCTCCACTTGGAGAGGTGAGGATTAAACAAGGATAGTTAGCATGGCTTTGTCAAGGGGAAATCATACCTAACAAATTTGATTTAACTTTTCACAGAGGTCTCTAGTGTGCAGAGAGTTGATGCAGTCTGCATGGACTTCAGTAAGGTTTTTGACAAGGTTCCACATAGAACCTTGTGGTAAAAGTCCATGAGATCCAGAGCAATTTGGCAAATTGGATCCAAAATTGGCTTAATGGCAGGAGGCAGAGGATGATGGTCAAATGTTTTTATGACCTGAATCCTCTGTCCAGTGGTGTAATGCAGGGATCAATGCTAGGACCCTTGCTGTTTATAGTGTACATTAATGATCTAGAAGTGAAAATAAGAGATCTGATCAGTAGGTTCGCTAATGACACAAAAATTGGTGAGATGGTAAATAGCGAGGAGGAAAGCCTTAGAATGCAGGCTATATAGATGTGCTGGTCCGATGGGAACAACGGCAAATTGAATTTAACCCTGAAAAATATGAGGTGATGCATCTTGGGAAGACTCACAAAATAAGGGAATACACAATGAACAGTAGAAAGCTAAGAAGTACAGAGTACCAGAGAGGCCTTGGGGTACATATCCAAAGATTCCTGAAGACAGCAGGAGAGCTAGATAGGCCAGTTAAGAAGGCATTTGGGAGACTTATCTTTATTACTAGAAGCATAGAATATAAGAGCAGGGAAGTTTGCAGAAGTGCTAACTGTGTGAGAGTGAGTGATGTAAAACAATGTCGTGCATGCGGCCAGATTGTTAGAGATTGTTGTTAGTGAATGATGGGATCTGTGGAGAATTGAGTAGTGACTGAGATTAGTGGTGCACTTTGTTAGATGCATTCATTGTCCTTGATCACTCATATAAAGGGATTGAACTATTTGTGGCACTGCCCCCTACATCCTTGGGGTTTGACTTCTGGGACTGACCTCCATAGTATATGTTTCCACAGATTTTGACTCTCCTTCCCCTAATAGACCAGTGGTATCTCTCTTTCCTTCATCTCCTCCACTGAGTTCTGCATCTGAAACTCATTTTTTCCCACATTGTGTCTTTCCTTACTGTTCCAGACAAATTCACTTTCCACACAATTCCCAACAGTTCCAGCCACAAGGCAGCTTTCCTTCAAGAGGTACAGTCTAGCTTTAAGTGGTGCCTGAAAGTTACAAATTTAGAATCCCTGCTAATGTGTGCAGCTAACAAAGAGTTTGGTGAATGCTCAGGAATCATTAAAGGAGCAGATAGCAAGAGGTTGACATGCTACCTGCATTTCAACATAATGGACATAGATTATTCATGCACCATGACCACAAGGTTCACTTTTGGGGGTGGTCTAATTTAACTCCTCTTTTCTCTCTCAGTTTTCTCTCTTAAATGTGCTGATTCTTGCCAACATTGGACTCCGTACCCTTCACAAATTGTTATTGTCCACTGTAAAATTTGATAGTTGATGATTATCTCCTAAAGTTCAGACAATGTGGTTAATAATCTTAATAGATTGGACTTTCTCCAATCATCCTGTTAAGATATTCTGTGCTAAACTTTCAATACTTACTGAGCAAAACATCTCATGACAATTAGGCAGAAGACTGTGGAATAAGTTACTTCAAGAAGAATTTAGGGAGCTTCCATCACAAAGCTAGGAGTGATATCCATTGATTATATGTATGGAATGCTCTGGAATTCTGCATAAAAGAGTACATTACAGTAATCACACTTAGAAGTATTTAATTGGGTATAAGATTGCTGCAGTTTAAAAGGCTATATATGACTGCAAGTATTTTCCTAATATGCAAATAGCAGTTGTTACGGTCCTTATTTGCTTATGGGCATTCCAGTTTCCACAAAGTAACAAGGAAAATGCAACAAGACTTGTCAAACTATGCCAATAGTCACATCGTTATTCTGCAGATTAGGTCATTGTGATGCAATTTTAGATTCTCACTGATATAAAATGAATGATTTGATAATTTTGGTATTAGAAATGGTACCAATAATTCTTGGTCCATTAAAATTGAGGAAAAATGAAAATCACGTGTTCTCCTGGGCCAGTCTCCCTGTGCTGCTCACTGAACTTGCAGAATTCTCTCTGAAATTTGTGCAGTGAATTAGATACGAAGTCATCTGAAGTGATCTTAAGAAAGAGGTATTGGGCTCTCTCCAAGATTTCATCTCTTGTCACTTCAGCAACACAGTAGCTGCATCAGAGTTGTAAACAGCACAAAGCAAAAACAAATTTTATCAATGGATATCACTCCTAGCTTTCTGAAGGATGCTTCCTAAAGTCTCTTTGAAGTAACTTATTCCACAGTCTTCTGCCTAATTGTTGAGAGATGTTTTTGACAGTCCTTATGAAATTAAATAGGTTTCTCTCTTAACATTTAATTGGCAATGCACAGAGCTCTGTATTCCTTCAGAGACTCCAAACATAAGGGTAACTATAATATAATAACTTTGAATAGCACTTGATAGATGTGTTTGATAAAGCACATTGCATTAACATGTTCTTTTTGGAGGTCAACAGATATTTGCCTCACCAGATCATGAAAGGGACTGCTGACAATCAAAAGAACTATATTATGTGCATTTCATTTTAATACAATATACTAATTAGAACAAATTTTGCAAAAACAGTACAGCACAGGTACAGGCCTATTGGCCTACCAAGTCAGTGCTGACACAGATGCCTCTCTAATCTAATATTTTGATGTTTCTATATGGTCCATATCTCTTTATTCCCCGCCTATTCATGTATCTAACCAGATGCCTCTTGAACATTGTTATAGAATCTGCTTCCATCACCTCCTCCAGCAACGCTTCCAGGCATTCACCACCCTCTGTGTGAAAAAATTGCCCCTTTAACTCTTTTAAACTTTCCCCCTCTCACTTTCATTCCTGAGTAACTGTCTATCTTATTGATAGATCAGACAATATTGGAAACACAAATTTACCTTTTGTGCATGATTTTATGACAAGAATCATTTGAAACATAACCACTGGTATTGACAAAGTGCCAGTGGGTCTGGCACAGTACACTGATGACACAGAAACTGAGTTCTATCTAAACACTTATTCATCAGAAGCTGAAATACTATCTCATATAAGTAGTATCAGACTGAGCAGGAGTACAATGGCCAACACTGGTTCAGCGTTGGACTTTGCCATTAAATATTATCTTACTAGTTCTGTGGGAAGTTGCATAAAAGACTTTGACCCTGGAAAAAAGACTCTGGCTAACCATTATCTCTAGCCCTGTCATAATCTTGTAAACCTCTATCAGGTACTCGCCCCCACTCATCCTCTAACACTCCAATGAAAACAATCCAAATTTGTTCAACCTTTCCTCACAGTCCAATGGCAATTGCCTGTGACTGCACAGAATCTTGTTCATTAGGACAGCCAGATTAGAGGATTGAGTGTAGATAGCAGTGCACCCAATTTGCAGTGCTTTTGGTTTTCCATTCATTGGTTTAAATGAAGCAGTTCTCCAGTCAATACCTCCATCCTTATTACCCTACTGAACAGATCAAAATCCATCCATGATAGATGCATGCATTTGAAATTGAAGCTCTTGTACACGTTCCCTTTATCGCTAACACTAGTGTCATCATGTTATTTAAAAGTATTTATTGCCTTCGTATTTGTCTGATATCACTGCAAGAACTTTACATCAAAGTAATTGCTACTCATTGAAGATACAATCAGGAAAAAAAAAGCAGTTCTAAAGATGATCATGAACTCTGAAGAAAAATTAACAACCAGCAGTAAGAGAAAATAAGGGAACAAATTTTACTTTACCATTAAACTCAATGAAAATAACGAGGTCGTCATTTTTTAAGAAACTTCTTCGGTGAAGCTGCTTGTGTGACATGAACGCTGACCAGCCCCAAGAACTACCACGGTAGCAGCTGCAATTAGGATCGTAGGTTCCAGTGAGCGTAGGCTTATCCCATGCGAAGGTACCATTTCTGTCTGTAATTAAATTCACACGGCTATAATCGTATCAAATAATTTCTGTAAATATTACTTTAAATACTATATATTAAGGACAAAATCCTGGATATTGGAAATATAAAATATAAAATAAAAATAAAACATTTCAGACAAAATTAATGGTGCAATAGTCTTCATTTTAACCAATAATTCTGCAGTATTCAAAAAATGTTGAAATTAAATGACAGATTAGATTAAGATGCTGGATTGTTGGAGCCTTATGCAGTTGTTACTTATACAATAGTAGGAAGCAAAATATATATATAGTGACCTATAGGTTCACAGATTCTATTGCACTTTTGATGATCTTCACAACATAATGAAGAGAAAATTGTTAGCATAACTAACGAGGCTTTTCTTATAAAATAAAACAGAATGGAACACACCTGGTAATACTTCACTTCCATTTGTAGTGAAGCTTCTAGTGGATGACATTCTGAGTTTTACATCAGGATCTTGGTCCATCAATGTGATAAGGGCTTGCCGGTTCCCAGCTGGCCATTCGAGCACACCATCGTTTTCACCGCTGCACAGATGGAAAAACAGCCCCATGTAGTTTCTGAAATTGGAATGAGGATGTAATTTGAGGCCATACCCATAACCTTCTGGGCTATAAAACCGTGGGCTTGTTAAACTGTCGTTTTCATTTGACTGTTGAAGGAAATTAGTGAAGTTCTTTATTTGCCAGACAGCATTAGGGCAGCGAGTTTCAGTAAAAGCAATATCATCCAGGAAGATACCACCAGTAGTATTTGCAGAATCCCCAATTATGCCTTGGAAGATATAACGAAACTTGGCCTTTGCATGAAAAGTCACATGGGCGATGTTCCAGGAATGGGTATCGTCAGCTACAGCAAAACAGAAAGTACTGCTTCGTTAAAAAAATGGAGACATTTCAGTTTTGCAAAGTCCAACATGCTTCTGTCGACACCCTGATACTCCAACTTACAGATTTAAGCATAATTAAGCTAAAAAATCAGCAAGGTCGCCATATTTAAATAGATAATTAAGGGTCAACTAGGCTCATTACCAAGCCAATTGACCCAATTAATATGCTGTCTATGCCACAAAACCATTAGTATTGGCAGCTGGGCCCAAATTACAAAATAATCCCTTCACAGGATGGGAATGAAGAGCTCAATCTTCATGGATACCCTTTGCAGATCAGGAATAACACCTCCCCCCCACCACTACCCGCTCCCCCACCCCCTGCCCCCCAAGATAGCAACCCTCCATTACTACTACTGCCAGCAACTTTATAACCAGTTCATTATCTCCTGCTCACTTCCCCGACCTGTCCAATCCCTCCCTGCCAAAAAGCCAGACTTACTTAGTTCCAGAATCCATGCACCTCTCTCCCCGTCCTCTTGCAGTCCCAGCTGCACCCATTAATGCACCCTTGGTGCTGCTGAGACTGATGGAGCTCCAGCCAATCAGATTGTCTGATAGCTCTTCAGGGCAGGGTTTTGTTCTCAGAAAGGTGTGGAAGTCCCACTTGGTCCTTGTTTAGACTGCCTGCAGCATGTTGTGGCTGTGGGCAGACTGGCTCCATGCTGACTTTGCTTCGAGGGTGGTGGTATTCTGTCCACACCTTTCCTTGATTCCCCCCACCAATGACCCCATCCCACTCCCCTTCTCCCACGCTCTGTAATATTAACTTCAATGTTTCCAATAAATATGTTCGTGTCAACAGGTTTTGTTGAAAGATCGTGGCCATGTTGAAAGGTCAATTACATTCTCCCAATTCAAATTTTGTGTCATCTGTTTTGAAATCTCTTTATTGGGGTAACAGGTCGGTAACACAACAATTGAGAATCTCAATTCTGATTACAAAGGATACAGTTCATACCGCTAATTATAGAATCCTCTACAAGCCAAAACAGCAAGCAACTGCAGCAGTCTGGTTTCAGACAAACAGGACCAGGTAAGTCCAAGGTCTCACAGCCAGGAGGGGAAGCCCATCAGACAGAATTCCTGATGAAAAAGCCAGCTGGGGCATATGGGGAGGATCTTGGAGAAGGTACCCTATCTGAAAAGGAGACCAGTGAGGGAGGTGCACATCCCTGCTTCTTCTGCACAAAGCCCAAGCAGGGTAACTTGCTAAGCCTTCCCACTTTCTTGAAATTTAGACCAGGAGGCAATCAGCCCTTAAGTGTACATTAATTAGCCACTTAAACGCCTCAGTTGGAGCGAGAACGGGCGATCGAAGTTAGGTTTGGAACTTTGACTCTCTTAAAATTGCAGACAAGTTGAAAGCAGCAGGAGGGCAGCAAGAAGGCCATCTGGAGAATTTTATGGGCCTCCCACCTGCAAACATGCTGACAGAGGATGATAAATTCTCCTTATCATCACAAGTGTTGAGTACAATGTATCTGTTGGACAGAATCCATATCTGCTGGGTCTCCTCCACTACCCCCCCAAGTTCCTTTTACTTGGCTGATTTATAGCATTACCTGATGCATTGTCAAGGAATAATAAATGACATAACTGTCCATAAAATTCTCCAGGTGGCCTTCTTACTGACCTCCCGCTGCCTCCAACCTGTGAAATTTTAAGAGAGGCAAGGTTCCAAACCTAACTTTGATCACCTGTTCTCGCTCCAACTGAGGTGTTTAAGTAGCTAATTAGTGGACACTTAAAGGCTGTTTCCCTCCTGATCTTAATGTCAGGAAAGTGGGAAGGCTTAGCAGGTTTTCCTGCTTGGGCTTTGTGCAGGAGATGCAGGGGTGTGCATTTCTCTCACTGAAGCCCTTTTCAGATTGGGTACCTTCCCCAAGATCCTCCCCATATCTCACAGTGGAAAACGTTCATAATATTTTCCTAAAAGTAAAGAATATTCTCATTTCAGTGCAATTATCTGTCTGATGGTACAGGTCAGTCTTCAAATCTGGGATTTCCTGAACATTTGGACTAAGGTGTTAGCTCACACACTGCTATTATCAAAGTGGCCTTTATTCTTTACACAAAAATACATTTGACCAACAGCGTCATGATCTGGCAGTGTAATTAACTAATATTAAGCGCTTAAAGTGAGTTTTCATAAACTTCATAGGTCCATACCTTGTAAAGTCTCAACTTTAACCATCTTTCGAACAATTCCAGTTCCATCATCCATTCTCATCCACACAACAAGTTTATCCAAAGAGCTTCTTGTCATTTTATAGAAGAACTGAAGGCACTGCTCAGTCCTTTTTGGATAAAGGATCCGGGATTCCAGAACGGCACTTTGACCAGCCATTCCATTTGAAGTATCAAAGTACATGAAGTATCCAGCATCTAAAACATGGAGGATTTGTTGGTAACAGAAGAAAATTGAAAGTTCCTTTAAATAAGAGTTTTCAATATAATGTTAGTGTTTTACAAATTTATGTCAAATTAAGATGCAACAGCAGTGACTAATAGGGCTGAGCTAAGTTAAGTTTCACACAACTACACTAAAGCACAACCATGGGAAAGAATCACACAAACAAATCAAGCTGTCAATACACATATGACAAAGAAAATAACTGCCTGCATATAATCTGAAGATTCATAGAATCATAGAATCTCTATAGTGCAGAAAAAGCCATTCAGCCCATCGAGCCAGCCCTGATAACAATCCTATCCTTGTAACCCCACATATTTAAATGGCTAATCTCCCAGGCACTAACAGGCAATTTAGCATGGCCAATCCACCTAACCTGCACATTTCTGGAGTGTGGTTGGAAACCAGAGCACCAGAGGAAGCCCATACAGGCTCAGGGAGACTTCATGAGGCAAACTCCACACAGACAGTGACCTGAGGCCGAATTTAAACCCGGTTCCCTTGCATTGTGAAGCAGTAATGATAACCATTGTGCCACCATGCCACCCCACGTTATGCTGATTATTTATTTATCATTGGTTCTAATACAGCAGAAGTCCAACACAAGGCACTAAAAGATGACATTTAAATGAGTAAAAAATAGAGTATGTTTTGACAGCAACAACATTTCACATTTGTGGCTTGTCCACTTGTGATGGGATTTTTGCCCCAGGGGATTATGGAGGAAGGTGCAGGATGCAGTCATGCCTGGCGCCCTCTGAGACAGGTAAGAAGAGCTGCTGAGTGCCAAGGTAGACTGTTTAAATGGTCTGAGACTTCATTCGAGTGGCTTTGTTAAATATGATGGCCTCTAACCCTCACAACTCCTCACCCATTTCCCATGTAATATCCATGCCAACTCATACCAACCCAAGTATCCCACCAACCGCCATGGTCCCTTCCAGCCTCTACGCCAACTTAATGTCAACTCATGCAACCCCATGCCACCTCCATGGTCAAACCTCAGGAGCCATGTTAAGATGAAATAAAACAAAGTTCTGAATGTCTATTTGAAACTTCACAACATAAAAAAAGCATTGTAATTTATGAAATTCTATTCAAAATATTTAATTCCCCTCAAGTACTTAACAGTTGTAAACTTAACGCCTGATGAAAGGCAGCTAATCCTTTAATAACCTTTTTGAGCTGGCAATCAAACTATGAATTATGAACCACTGAGATAATAATAAGTTGTGGAAAGAAACCACATATCTATATTAATACATCAATAGTCTTTAGTGTTATGTCAACACACAGCTAATGTAATTGATATGGGGTTGAATAGAGAGAAAAGAATGGTGTGGTGAATTAGTGGAGAAATTTGACAACAAAAAGGGGATGGGAGAAAGGTTAGAAGAGAAGGAGCAGAGAAAATCTAACCTAGGTTGAAGCCACAAAAGGTAAGGAGTGGTTTGAATTGAAACTTAAGGAAGGAGAGATTTTTCAAACTAATCATGGGGAAGGAAGGTTGAGCTATATGAAATAAACAATGAGAACCTTGAAGGGGAGATAAGAGAAATGACAGATTTCTCAGGTACTCAAGTGAAAAGAAAATGCCAGGAAAATGAAACTTGAAGCTGGGAGCCACAGTCCAAATATTACAGTTGACTGGGGAATATGTACCATAACAACAACTTGGGGGGAATGTTCCCATCCCACCTGTCCCGGGAATCATGGTGGATAGGGTCCGGACCATGCAAAGGTCCATTGAACTTTGGTGGGATTGTTTGGTTTTGAGGTGAGTGCGGCTAGAAAGTCCCACCCCTTACATTTATATAGTATTGTTAACATAATAAAATGTCCTTAAGTGCTTCACATTTTTTTTAAAAATGACATCACCACATCAGGAGATATTAGATCAGATGATCAAGAGCTTAGTGTGAGGTACATTTAAGGAATGTCTTAAATGAGGAAAGTGGGATATTGAAGTAAAGAACCTTCGGGAGGGTATTCCAGAGATGAAGGCCCACACACTGATGGTGGAGCATTTAAAATCAAGGATGCTGAAGAGGCCAGAATGATATGAGTGCAGATATCTTGGATGGTTGTTGCCTGGAGGATGTTGCATGGATATGGACTGATGAAGCTGCAGAGGAATTTGAAAACAAGGATGAGAATTTTAAAACAGAGATACCCCTTGGCAGGACACATGTTGATTAGCCAGCATAGGAGTGATAGGTGCACGCAACATAGGGAGTAAAGTCATGGCTGACCTCAAGTTTACATTGGATAAAATATGAATGGCCAGCCAAGAGTCTGCTGGAGTAGCCAAGTCTTGAGGTAACAAGAGAATGAATGAGGGTTTTAGCAGCAGATAGTCTGCAGCAGGAGGGAAGTAGGGTGCTCTATGGACATAGAAACAAATGGTTTTATTAGTGGCATGAATGTTTGAGCAGAAGCTCATCGCAGATGTCAGAAATTCCTGTCAATGGCTGCAGACAGATCAAGTAAAATGAGGAAGAAAATCTTCCTTTCATCACAGTGACAAAGGATATCATTTTTAATTTTGGTCAGAGCCATTTTAGTATTGTGGCAGGGGTGGGAGCCTGAAAAGAGAGATTCAAACATGGGAGTCCTTGAAAGACTGGCCACAACTGCTTCATTTAAATGGAAATCATGGGTGGAATTTTATGGTCCCATCATGGCAGGATCAGGACCATAAAATGTATCAAGCCATTAAAAATTTCATTGACTTTGGCAAGAATGGAAAATCCAACCAAAGGGAGGACCTGTAAAACTCTGCCCCATGATTCAGTAAGACTTAGAATCAAATCAAGAGAGTGCAAATATTTGGTGTATATGAAATAGGCATCATAGAAAGGGCAAATCATGTAGGAATTTAAAGAGAGCTAGGGAAGAAGTTGTTGATAATAAATAACTCTGGGAGGATAAAGATGGGGGAGGTTGATAAAATTGCCGTTGTTTCTCTAGGATAGTGTCAAGGTTTGAGCAGAGAGGAACATTGTACTTCAGTCTTTCAAAGATTCAAGTGTTGAACTTTGGCATAAAAGATGGGAGATAGGTAAATGGTGGTGCGTGTAACTAAAAGAGATATGGTGCCATAAGATTTGAGAACTGCTGCAACAAAACTGAGTCCAAAGTAATGTCTTTGAGTCCATGAATTCTTCATACGCTTTACAAAAAAACATTATTGCGCACTGCAAGTGTTTATCCTTACATCTCAGAGATCACAATGCTGGGGGGAGGGAACCAGATAAAATGCTGACAACAGGGTTTCTTCAGATGTTTTGGATTATCATCATCGAGCAAAGTCTTTTAATGGGTAAACTAAGTACTTTAATTCCACTGCTCATTGGATGCACTGAGTACTATTTAGATATGCGGCGCCATGTTAAGTTTTTTATAATAGGTGCTTTTCCACAAAACAATTCTCCAGTCTTTCTACTATAACCTTGTAATTTGTACTTAGATAACAAGATGAATAAATGAATGGTCTCCACCTGATAATCCATATCAAAAATTAGATATCATTAAATATCATCCGAGAAATATGATGTTGTTCTATTATCTTTAGATAATATTCACCTTGCATCAAGATGAGTCTCATTCAAATCCCATCTTTGTGAAAATTAATAAACATATTATGTAAAATAATAATTGAAATCAAAATCCAATTCTTTTCTTGTTCTCAAAATAAATTCCAATAATGGCTCTGGGGCCACATTTTCAACAATAAATCCAAAGGTCTTAGGTTCAGATTCCACTCCAGGAGTGGGATTTTCTGGTTTATCTTCCAGGTCAAACCCTGCCACGAGTTCCCCACAAAGTATTGTAGATTTCGGCAAGACAGTCATTGGCCAGTGGCGATCCGCCTCTGCCGCAGGGAAACCCTCTGTGGAAGGGAAGGCTAGAAAATTCCTGTCCACATCTTGAGCACAAAACCTCAAATCACATTTTAGTACAATACTGAAAAATTGTTTTCTTTTGAAAGGTGTTTGATTGTATTGGTCTGTTCACTGATCCATATTCACTGTATTGGATTACTTAAGACTGTAGTTGGAGCTAGAGAGCATAAGTAACTATCAGCAGAACTCTACCACCTTGTCTGCCATGGATTCGGAGTAGGCAAGGGTCCGACAACAGAAATTCCATTGACCTCAATGGGAATTTCCAGTCTCGCTTGAGCAAGGTCATAAAATCCCATCCTATTAGAGACAGTTCCAGAATCTGGCTGACAGCATGTGTGTGAAATCCTCTGATTACTGCGATATTTTAAAGTACTGTAAATAAAACAGTTCTAGAATCGTAACTTGTTCCATCTCTGCATTGTTCTCCGATAAATCAACTACATAAGATATACAGAAATCTGGTAAATGTATTACATGCCTTACATGACATTTTGATCATCAGGATGTAGACCTGGAGTCTGCTTTAATATATTTGAACCCATAATAAGCACAATGATCCAAGCCAATACTTTTTCACTCGGAAACTTTACCACCTTAGTCACATCCAAAGAGCAGTTTACAGCTTCTTTATAATGACTCTGGTCGTAGTTTTTCAATTTACCATTTTTTTCTTCTAACCTAAATTTTTCTTCATCTTTTGAGTTATAATCTTCTATTGGTGAAAAAGATAATCTACTACAGGTCAAAATGGGTATTTCTAATAACAAAGTAACCTGAACTTTGTCAATTCATTTTAAAATTTGGAAATCATCATTTCCATAATTTTCTTATGAATATTAAGAGCTGCAAGTTGGATTGCACTGTTTCTGGGCCAATGTCATGGTTCACGCCCATATTGATATTACACAAGGTAGGCAGCACATTAATCTGTATGCTTAAGCTGCTGGTGAATTGCATACACAGCAGAGGCTTGAGGGCATGCAAGGTTAACATGTTTACTTGCTAGCCTCCATCTCTTGAAAGGCACTCTGCCCTTCTTTTGGAAAGCTGTTCTGCAGAACTGTTAGCTGTCATAAAATCAAATGGAAGGATTGAAGGTGAAGAGAAATTAAGGTGCAAATGAAACAGAGAAGTCTACAAAAAACAATGAGGCTGAGCTGGATGCACTAGTCAAGAGATAGACGACTCCAGGAAAGGGGTCATGTTTCTGCAGGGGGCTAGCAAGACTTCAAGCCCCATCTACTAAAGGTTGTAGGAGCAAATGACAGCTGGGGTGGTGGTGGGGAGGTCAACGCCCAGAGACTGACTTGATTATCCACGTCCCCATCAATCATCCAAAAGCATGCAGAAACACTCAGGACTCATGCCTAACATTCACAAACTTCACCTCATCCACACATACTTTCTGATGATACCTGCCTTACATCCACCCCTTTCTGCCTCCATGTGCCTCTCATTATGCTGCTATAGCGGGAAAATCATCCAAATACAGCATCACACAATCACAGACATTCTGCAAGTGAAGGCTGCACATGTCAGGAGGGAGACCCAGAGTATTGGTGGTGTGGGGAGGGCTGCCATTATTCCATCCCCAGAGCACGATGGTGGAATAGTGCTGAGAATCATGGGGCTGGCTGTGACTGAGCCTGTGCCATCTGACTACACTGAAGTCATCAAGGAAGACCTAAGTTGCTGCTTTTTTCATCCTGAAATGTGCCATTAATTGAAAGCTGAAGTTGATGTGATCGTAGACTTCTGCAATTCTCCTCCATTCATTAATCCCTGTTCCTCAGTCCTTCTTTTAAGCTTTTATGCTGTCAGATACACAAGCTCTGGCCTTCTGCAACAGTCACAGGAGGTCTAGCAAGGCCAAGGCTGAGATGTGGAAACCCAGATAAATGTGAGTGTGGAGAATAGCAATCTATGCTGATCAGGATAAACTATATGACAGAAATCAGAGCCTGATAATCTTCTTTATAATACCCTGTCCACTTACAAGGGCTCCTCCCTGCTTCTCATTCTTCTTTCTCCTCCACTTCCTTCATAACGTTTCCCCTCTCTACGTCCTCTGCTCCATTTCATGGCCATGTCAGAGGCCAAGGGTCACTGCTATCATAGCTCCCATAATTTGATTAGTAATTCATCTATAATCCTTGAGTGCAGAAACTAATGTTAAAAACACTTCAGAGTTTTGCAATAGCAGAAGTCCTTAAATTGCCTTTCCTACAAGTTCCCTAAACAATGCTACTGCTTGGCCCTTCTTGCAACTAAATGCTTGATCTTTGGTGAGTGATTTTCAAGTTTGTTGAAGTGGCCTGTGTGATCCAATTTACAGTAATGAGCTGATTGGGTTGGGTACATTAGGATAGCATCAATTCAGTTGTTTCCACCACATGCAAGGGGTATCCACGCAACCGCCCTTCTCCAGTGGACTGACATCTGGCAAAACTGGAAGCAACTGGTGGAGCAGTATAAATCCTCAGGAAGGTGATCAGCTTCCATGGTGCTATCTCCAGCTGAAATTAATTCCACATCCTCAACGTGCTTGGCTTGCGTTTCTAGGTTTTCTAATACCCAGGAGTTCCTCATTTACTGGCACTTGTACAGGAGTTTTAGAAATGGTGAAGTATCGCTACAGAAAGTAAATCTGACACTGGCTCTCCTAAGATCAGGCTGACCCATTAGGATTCTTCAATTCCCTAGTTTCTATCACTGAACATGAAAACTATATTGATAATTGACAAATTTAACGACATGGGAGTTTGATGCTTTTTTTGTTCATTTGTGGGACATGGGTGTTGCTGGCAGGCCAGCATTTATTGCCCATCTCTAGCTGCCCAAGTTGAGAATCAACCACATTGCTGTGGCTCTGGTGTCACATGTAGACTAGATTTCCTTCTCTAAAGGATATTAGTGAACCAGAGGGGTTTTTCTGACAATCAGCAATGGTTTCATGGTTATCAGTAGATTCTTAATCCTAGCTTTTTTTTATTGAATTCAAATTCCACCATCTGCCATGGTGGGATTTGAACCCAGGTCCCCAGAACATTAGTTGAGTTTCTCGATTAATACTCTAGTGATAATACCACTCGGTCATTGCCTCCCCACAATTCATATGCCTCAGAAGCAAAGTTGCATCAGAAAACAAAGATTACCAACTGTGTTTTACAATGTCTTATCAAGAATACAAGGAAGTCAAACACCCAATTTACAAGCAAATTCAGATTATAGAACAGCTTTTTGCAACAGGTACTTAAATCCCTATAGTTTATGACCTAGACCATTAGAATTTACAGTAAATTATTAGAGTTCCACTGGTACAATTATGTCAGGAACACAAAGGAAAGAAGGTGTTTAGAACAACATGCTGTCTCCTAAATCTCCAATTATTCAGGCTTATCACCTAAACAGGTCAGTACTTTGACCTGATCTGCGTCCCAATCAAGCTTTGTCTGGATTGGCATAAATGTCAAAGCCAACCAGGAGTTATTTGCAATCGAGCAGTCAAAACAATTCATCTTAGACTTCCACACAATGTAGCACTACATGCAAGACAGGTTTATATTCCCTTAAGTATAAAAGATTGAAGATCATGAACAATGACCATAACAGTACAATTAGAATTTGGCCATTCAGGTATCATGCCACATAGCAGACACTTGCACAAAGAGTAATGAAAATCTAGAACTCTATCTCAAAAGGTGCAAACTTGGTTCAGTTTAAAATGCCAGAACTGGGATTAACAATTTTGGAGGCAAAAGTACTAAGAGTTATGGAACAAAAACAGATAGCTGATGTTATAAGGCTGTGTTCTCAGCCCCGTACTATACTCCTTATACACCTACGACTATGTAGCCAAATTCCCCTTCAACTCAATTTTCAAGTTTGCTGATGACACCACCAAAATAGGTCAGATCTCAAACAATGATGAGACAGAGTACAAGAATAAGATAGAGAATCTGCTGAACTGGTGCGACGACAATAATCTCTCCCGCAATGTCAACAAAATGAAAGAGATTGTCATCGACTTCAGGGAGCATAGCAGATAACGTGCCCCTGTCAACATTAATGGGGATGAGGTAGAAATGGTCACGAGCTTCAAAGTTTTAGGTGTCCAAATCACCAACAACCTGTCCTGATAGCCTCATACAGACACTATAGTTTTGAAAGCCCAACAACGCCACTAGTTTCCCAGAAGACTAACAAAATTTGGCATGTCACCAACTTTTACTGATGCACCATAGAAAACATTCTCTCTGGTTGTATCACAGCTTGGTATAGCTCCTGCTCTGCCTAAAACTGCATGAAACTACAAAAAGTCGTGAATGTAGCCCAATCCTTCACACAAACAAGCCTCCCATCCATTAATTCTGTCTACACCTCCCACTGCCTCGGAAGAGTGGCCAGCATAAATAAGAACCCCATGTACCACAGACATTCTCTCTTCCACCTTCTTCCCTCAGGAAGAAGATACAAAAGTCTGAGGACACTTACCAACTGACTCGAGGACAGATTCTTCCCTGCTGTCATCAGACTTTTGAATGGATCTTCCTTGCATTAAGTTAATCTTTCTCTACACCTTGGCTATGACTGTAAAATTACATTTTGCACTTTCTCCTCTCCTTCTCTATTAATTGTATGCTTTGTCTGTATAGCGTGCAAGAAATAATACTTTTCACTGTACACTAATACATGTGACAATAATAAATCAAATCAAATTAAGATTTGGGTTAGCCATGATTTAATTGTTTGCCCAGTTCAAAAGACTGATTTTTTTTTTCCTTGCATGAATCTAAGGTAGAAAAAGTTAGAAAAGTAATTCTTGCACTACTGGCTCCCATTTGTGGAGGCACCAAAACTGCCCACTTCTACCTCTCACCCATCTCTACCCCTGCTTCAGCTCTTCTGCTGTGAAACACACCTACATGCCTTAGTTACCTCTAGAACTGATGACTCCAATGACCGGTCTCGCAATTTCTATGCCCCATGAACCCAAGGTCATCCTAATCTTTGATGCTCATGCCCTATTTTGTTCATCCATTACTCCTGTGCTCATTGACCTATGAGGTGGAGATGCCGGCTTTGGACTGGGGTAAGCACAGTAAGAAGTCTCACAACACCATGTTCAGTTCCAATAGGTTTATTTGGTAGCACTTGCTTTCAGAGTGTTTACCCCTTCTTCAGGTGAGTAAGGAGTGGTATTCACAAACAGGGCATATCTCGACACAAACTCAATTTACAAGATAATGGTTGGAATGCGAGTCTTTACAGGTAATCAAGTCTTAAAAGTACAGAAAATGTGAGAGGAGAGAGGGTTAAGCACAGGTTAAAGAGGTGGGTATTGTCTTCAGCAAGGACAGTTAGTGTGATTTTGCAAACCCAGGCAAGTCGTGTGGGTTACAGATATGTGTGACATGAACCCAAGGTCCCAGTTAAGGCTGTCCTCATGTGTGCGGAACTTGGCCAGCAGCTTTTGCTCTGTGATTCTGTATTGTGTGCCATGAAGAACGCTTACCCGAAGATCAGAGGCTGAATTCCCACGACTGCTGAAGTGTTCCCCAATAGAAAGAGAACACTCCTACCTGGTGATTGTCGAGCGGTGTTCATTCATCTGTTGTCATAGCATCTGCATAGTCTCCCCAATGTACCATGCCTCAGGACATCCTTTCCTGCAGCATATCAGATAGACAATGTCGGCCGTGTCGCGAGAGTACGTACCCTATACCTGGTAGATGGTGTTCTCACATGAGATAATGGCACCCATCTTGCAGCAAACTCCCAACTTTCAGGAGAACAGTGACACCTCACAACTCTGCCACAGCAACCTCTGCAAGATGTGCCAGATCATCAACACAATACTGTCATCTCACATGAGAACACTCCACCAGGTACACAGTACATACTCTTGCGACTCGGCCAATGTTGTCTACGTTGCAGGGGATGTCCCGAAGAGTAGGGAGTTTTAGTTCAGTCCGGCAGCATGGTTGGTACAGGCTTGGAGGGCTGAAGAGCCTGTTCCTTACCATAATTTTCTTTGTTCTTTGTTCTTTTTGAAGAGTCTTGGGATGCTTTAGTAGGTTAAAGGCATTATATAAACACACATTGCTATTATTGATATTATATTGGATTGGCGGCAGTACTGGTAAGTAAAGAGGATTGGAGAGTGTACACCCACCTCTGCATTTGCCATTTACAGTGTGATCCTTATTTCCAGGATTGCTCTTTGTATGAATCCAATCCGCATCTTCATTTTCATTCTGAATCATGCCACAGATATTAATGAACTCAAACGCACACTGGTCTAGCAGTGTGAGGGGGGCAGCTGAGAAAAAATATTTGTGGAAGAAAGGATTTAACAAATTGATCTTTAAGTGCGGAACTCTGAAGAGTCCTACTTTAATAAAATGTAAAGACTAAAAGTTCAACCTACAGCAGTTGTACATGCGATTTAGCCTTAGCAAATCGATAGGGCTGAAGTCCAAGCGCTGTCCAATTATGTCATCAAATGCTGGTATCTTTGCAGTGATAGTAGGAAAACTAACATTTTTGTTGAAGGAGAATGGTGCATAATGCATCACCGATTCGTAATCATATGGAGTGTTCAGGTCGGTAATATAATTATCATTATATACCACAAAATTATGCTCCATACCTAAATAAAAGAGCAACAATTGACATTCAGCTGCAGTGAAGAATATTTTTACATTCAGATTTATTGATTACATCTTAGACACACTCTAACCGATTACACATTTTTCTAAACTGTATCTGATATATTGCATAAATAATGTCCATTCCTATTTACTTTCACAACTCATGGCTACGCCAGCTTCTGGTGAATTGAGAATGTGCCTTCAGTCAACGTAATATAACCAATTCGATGAACATTTCTGGACAAATACTTAGAATGAAACTGAATGAAACTTTGTGGATTTACAAAATGCAATATTTCTTGAATGGTGTGTGGATTCTCATCCTTGGATCAAATGCAGTAAGATTCTAGTTCCATTGAAGGCTCTGGGATTTATAATTTGGTCTTCAATTCCAGCGTAGAACTGAATACTTGCTGCATTGCTGAAGATTTTTCAGTTGAGATATTAAAACTCACTGGATGGATCAAAAGCATTCCATTGGACTATTTGGAGAGCAGAGTTGTTCTCCCTCCATCTCTCAACCAAAACCATCAAAATAGATTCATTGATTATCCTCCATATTCCCTTTTGGTATCTTGTTGGGTGCAAGTTAACACGCATGGAGTCACAAAAAAATAACAGTGACTAACAGTGAATCATTGGGCTGGACTTTGTACCCACAGTCACCCCAAAATCAGAAAATCCTGTCCAGAGTCAATGTATCTTTGCACGGTGTGCCCCCCAGCCCCACCAACCCGCTATGATTCCCACAGCTGGTGGGGGTCAGGAAAATTCTACCCATTAACTGGAAAGTATTCTGAAGCATCCTGGAAATGTAAAAGGGGCACGTTCTTCTTTTCTGATGTGAGAATGTCAACAGATGTTGATGGAAGTTACTTAGCTATTTATTTTGAGCATCATACTTAGAATCAGACAGAAAAGGGATGATTTTCCAGTGGCAAAACTTTCTACTGACCTCAAAGAAAGCTGTGAGCAAAGATTTAGCAACCTCTTTGGCGTGGACTTCTCCTTTTTCAGGCATCAGCTTGAAACTGGCCTTAAGCCAAGGGGATCTTGAGGGGTCACAGACATTCTGCAAGTGAAGGCTGCACATGTCAGGAGGGAGACCCAGAGTATTGGTGGTGTGGGGAGGGCTGCCATTCACCAACCAACCAATCACCAAGGCCGGAATTCTGCCATTCCACACGCCACGGGAATTGTAGCGGGTTGTGGGGGGGTGGGGGAGGTGGGGGACTGTGGTGGTGGGATTGGGGGGAAGGGGCAGACCATGTAAAGGTCCGTTGACCTCGGGCTGAATTCTCCAGTTTTGTGGCGAGTGCAGCTCAGAGACTCCGGCCCCAATTTTCCTTCACTTTAAATTCAATTTTCCCAAAAGGGAAATAAATGATTAGAATGTACAGATTGGAATAGAAGCTGAAGCAGCATGAAAAAAATACTTTAAAATGGCATAAACTTTTTAAATATGTGAATTTTTTTTATACAGAGGACTTTGGCAGTAAAGTTATTCAGCAATAATTATAAATTTAGCAATCCTCCTTCAACAAATTGTAACTTTTTCAGATGTTCTTGATTATGAGCATAAGGGGTGAATTCTCATCAAATCAGTTTCTGATATATTTTCAAGTAATTGCAATATGGGGGTATATCAACTATGTCCAACAATGAGCAGGCATAGCATTGTCGACAGCAATTTCTGAATTTCTGGACTTTGGTAATATTTGGCAAGCAATTTCAAGTTATATTAGCCCAGAATAGGGATTTTTTAAAAAATATATCATCCTAGAGGTGTGGATAATGCTGGCAAAATGGAATTATCTGTCCCATCCCTAATTTCCCTGAAAAGTGAAGGTAATCTTTTCTTTAATGTTTTATTTTTTACTCCATACTAAGCCAATGCTGAGAATGGACCGGGAAAACCCAAACCCATTCCTTGCTTGCTCCAAAAACCAAATTCAAAATCCAGCTGAATAGAATTCATGGTTCCCACAAGAGAGATAAACAATATCCAAGCCAACAAGATAAGGCATTACACCCCATCTTAGGCTTGATCCAATGCTTGATCTTAACCAAAAGGTCTCAGTAATCATCTCCTTGGAAGTTCTAATGGCTTGATACAGCTAAGTTACCTGTTCGGCTACTTCAAAGATAGTTAAGAGTCAATCACATCAGTGCCAGACTAGATTCATATTTGGTTAGACTCTGTAAGGTGGCTTTTCCTTTGAGTGAGCCAGTTGAGTATTTTGACAACCTGGTAGCTTCACTGTTATATTTACTGGCGCCTGGTTTTATTTTTTAAATCTTTTCATTTAATTGACTTCCGATTCTCAAACTGCTATGATGGGATTTGTACTCTGCCCTCCAAGCAGTCCCTGCCAATCAGCACCCTGGTCAAACTTGCCTGGCCTGAGATACAGCATCTTCAGTGCAATGGCTTGAGGTGACCAATAGCATCATGTTCAGAACAGGAGTAGGTCAAGCAATTCCTGAGTTGTTGCATCTTTTAAAATGTTGGCATCAGGGCCCGTGCAACTACATTATATACAAGTGGATCATGTCCCCATCACTGAAAATAATGAAAATTTGAAATCCTACCTGGAATAATTTCATCCCACCAAATGTTAACATAGTCATCCCGGTCAGTCCTCGATTGCTCATGATAGAATCCTAATGCATGCAGGAGTTCATGCTCAATAATAGCTTTATAGTCACATCGTTCGCCAATGGACACAGTTTGGCCACTGTGATAGTCACCTACTTGTGACCAGCACCTGTTCAAAGAAGATGGCATTTAATAGTTTATACATAAGGAAAGGAAGGAGGATTATGGTATCTTTATTTGGCACCTTTAATCTCAGGATGTTCTGAAGTACTTTAGAGCCATTCAAATACTTCAGAATTGTGTAAGCTATTGTAATGTAGGAAATGTAATATCATACATCATCACAGCTTGAAAGTTTACAGGTTTGAAGCAAATTAAGCATTTGAAAGAAAACTGAATTTTCCTTAAATAATTTTATAACCTGCACAGTTTTTAAAATTTATGTTAATGTTAGTACCATACTCACGTTTGCTAAAAAAATGCCAATTGATTATTTATTGACTTGTTTACCTTTAAGATTATATTTTTCTGTTCTGATTACAGTTGCCCTTCTTCATTCCCCCTTTTCTTACAAGCGGTAGCCAATCTGTTCTTCTATTTCATTCTCATCTGGAATACATTTCTTTGACCTCCCTAGTGCCCATTTTCTTAGGACCAAAGCCCTCTAGAATCATACAATCCCCACTGTGCCACTTGGAGCCATTTGGCCCAGCAAGTCTGCACTGACCACAATCCCGCCCAGGCCCTATTCCCACATATTTATCCTGCTAATCCCCTGACACTAGGGCCAATTTAGGATGGCCAAATCAATCTAACCTGCACATGTTTGGACTGTGGGAAGAACCGGGAGGAAACCCATGCAGACATGGGGAGAATGTGCAAACTCCACACTGATGGTGACCCGAGGCTGGAATTGAACCTGGGTCCCTTACGCGGTGAGGCAGCAGTGTTAATCACTGTGCCATCATACCACCCACTAGTTACATGACATAGACAATGTCTTTTCTCTGTCTCTCCTGAGCAATGCAATATCAATGACAGTCTACCCTTGTAGACAACTTTTAGCATAACAAAGCACTTCAGAAAAAGAATGAGGGAGGAGACACTTACCAAGGATTATCAGAAGTGTTAGAAAGGGTGATATAAAGACAAATCTAAATTTTGAAGAAGTTTTAAAAGATGGGATGCACAGGAACAAGGTAGAAGGGTTAAGAAGAAAATTCCAGAGTGACTGACCATAATATGAAAGCTCTGCCATCAAAGACAAGCAATCATTCAATATTCTAGACTCAGAAGGCTGCAAAGTGGGAAGTATGGTTAGAACATTGAAGAGATAGGCTGGAATGAGGACACGTGAAACTTGTAAATAAATTTGTGGTATTTAAAGTAAATGTGTTGGAAAATGAGGAGCAATGGAGACTAGTGAGAACAGGTTTGATAGATTGTGCGGACTTAGTACAAAATATGATACTGTTTTATTCTATCACATTACTTATATCTTTGCATCATTACTATAGGGGTGAAATAATGAATTACTCTAAACTTGAACAAGCACTGTGCATGCAACAACAAAATTCCTATCTGCAATGCATTAGCGCGCAGGTCAATTTAATCAGAGGACATCAAGTTTTTGTACAAGATTTCTATCTTTATATATTAATACAATTGTGTGACTTTGTACATACCCATCTAATTTTTGAAAAAATAAGTATGTTTTCTCTCCTTCATATGGTTTGAAATCAATACATGATTTCAAGCGATACTGTTCAAATGAATTCAGAATTTCACCTTTGGCATTTAGTTCTGAAAATTAAAGCACTAAATTAATTGAATAATTTGTTTGAATAAAGCTATAAAATAAACCATTATGAGCTTTAATTTAATGTTATTTTAAAGAGATTAAAGTCTATATAAAAATGCACAGAGAAAAATACCCTGATCAAAAATCACACTCAATAATCTCTACAGTATATACATGAGATCTTGGACCCAATTTTACCATCAAGTTGCACCTGTTTGCGGGCTCAAAAACTTGGTCAAATTCAGTGTGAGACGAGAAACGTGATCTGCACCCACCTCTACACCAGTTCCACCTGTACCAAGGCCCGAAAATGGTTGTGATCGGGACCGTGCCCGAAACAGGCGCGACAGCCATTTATATACATTTGAATGCATTAAAATTGGTTTAATGGGCTGCACGGCCAACCTTACCTCCACTTCCCCATTTACGACTGCATGCACCCATCCAGAATCAGCACAAAACAGATATGCTGCACAAAAGTTCGATTTGGGCATTCCAGCTAGTGAGGAGGTAATCGCTGAGTGTCTGCTGCCACTCTGTCTGAGATCAGTGAGGGGAAAGAAGGGTCCACTGTCACTCTGTCTGTGATCAGTGAGGGGGAATTTGGGATCTGCTGCCACTCTGTCTGAGATCAGTGAGGGGGAAGAGGGTCCACTGTCACTCTGTCTGAGATCAGTGAGGGGGAGTGTGGGATCTGCTGCCACTCTGCCTGAGATCAATGAAGGGGAATGGGGGTCCACTGTCACTCTGTCTGAGATCAGTGAGGGAGAATGTGGGATCTGCTGCCACTCTGTCTGAGATCAGTGAGGGAGAATGTGGGATCTGCTGCCACTCTGTCTGTGATCAGTGAGGGAGAATGTGGGATCTGCTGCCACTCTGTCTGTGATCAGTGAGGGAGAATGTGGGATCTGCTGCCACTCTGTCTGTGATCAGTGAGGGAAAATGTGGGATCTGCTGCCACTCTGCCTGACATAAGTGAGCGGGACCGCTGCCACTCCGTCTGAGATCAGTGAGGGGGAAGGGTGGGTTTGCTGCCACTCTGTCTGAGATCAGTGAGGGGGAAGGGGGATCCACTGCCACTCTGCCTGTGATCAGTGAGGGAAAATGTGATGTCCGCTGCCACTCTGCCTGTGATCCGTGAGGGGGAAGGGGTGTCCGCTGCCACTCTGCCTGTGATCCGTGAGGGGGAAGGGGTGTCCGCTGCTGCTCTGCCTGAGATCAGTGAGGGGGAAGGGTGGTCCGCTGCCACTCTGCCTGAGATCAGTGAGGTTTGATAGATTGTGGGGACTTAGTACAAAGTATGATACTGTTTTATTCCATCACATTATTTATATCTTTGCATCATTATTATAGGGGTGAATTGATGAATTACTCTAAACTTGAACAAGCATTGTGCATTTTGCATGAGATCAGTGAGGAGGAATGTGGGGTCCACTGTCATTGCCTGAGATTGGTGGGGGGGAAGGGGGTGGAAGGGCCCGTGATCGGTCTGGTTGGTGGGAGGGGGTGGGGGTGTAAAGGGGTCAGTAACGTTGTGGGGGTGTGACAATATCTGTGGAGGCCAGGCGGAGGCATTATCCAGCCCAGGAGGGTTGTGGCAGGGAGGCCACATTCTATCATTTTTTTTCTGTGCAAACATATTTGGAGCTGCCAATTGGAGCTGCAGGTTTTCGGGCACAGGCATGGGCAGTGCAATTTGGAAAATTGCTGATATTTTTGCAGGCAGAGTGTGTATGGAGCGCTTGAGAACAAGTCTAAAAGTTAGATCTGAAACACTCCCCATTTGAAGTCCACCCAGCACTTAGAATCAAAATGATAAAATAGGGCTCTTTGTGTCACAAGTAGGCACACCATAACAGGTTTGTTGTTTTTAAATTATTCTGCGCTGAGATACTTTAATTTAGTGAATAGAGGGAAAACCATCCTGAGGAGTTCATGGTTGAAGTAGAAGAACCAAAGAGCTCAGGTGGATGCTGCACAAGTACATTGAAATTCAGTTTCCCAATTCCCTATTTACTGAGTACCAAGCACTCAGTAAAACACTGCACATGATCAGGTAATGGGAAGGTCCTTAATTATTGTCCATTAGACTAAGATCTGTGCCCCAACAACTCATAAGAACATAAGAACATAAGAAATAGGAGCAGGAGTAGGCCATCTAGCCCCTCGAGCCTGCCCCGCCATTCAATAAGATCATGGCTGATCTGTCGTGGCTCAGTTCCACTTTCCCGCCCTCTCCCCATAACCCTTAATCCCCTCTCTTATCAAGAACCCATCAACCCGCTTCTTAAAAATATTTAGCGAGGCAGCCTCCACCACTTCAACGGGCAGAGAATTCCAGAGATTCACCACCCTTTGAGTGAAGAAGTTCCTCCTCAACTCCGTTCTAAACCGCCTCCCCTTTATCTTGAGGCTGTGCCCCCTAGTCCTACTGTCTTTTTTGAGCGGGAAGAGTCTCTCCACCTCTATCCTATCCATCCCATTCATCATCTTATACGTCTCAATGAGATCTCCCCTCATTCTTCTAAACTCTAACGAGTACAAGCCTAGTTTATTCAGCCTCTCCTCATAGCTCAATCCCCTCAACTCCGGTATCAGCCTAGTAAACCTCCTCTGCACTCCCTCCAGGGCCAAAATATCCTTGCGCAGGTGCGGCGCCCAAAACTGCACACAGTACTCCAGCTGCGGCCTCACCAATGCCCTATACAGCTGCAGCAAGACCTCCCTACTTTTATATTCAATCCCCCTCGCTATGAAGGCCAGCATCCCATTCGCCTTCCTGACCACCTGCTGCACCTGCAAGCTGGGTTTTTGCGACTCATGCACAAGGACCCCGAGGTCCCTCTGCACCGTCGCCTGCTGCAGTTTTTCGCCACGTAAGTAATAGTCCTTCCTACCATTCTTCCTACCAAAGTGGACCACCTCACACTTGCCAACATTAAATTCCATTTGCCATTTCCTGGCCCATTCGCCCAGCCTATCTAGATCCTTCTGCAGACTCTCCACACCCTCCGCACAATTTGCCTTTCCCCCAATCTTGGTGTCATCAGCAAATTTCGACACCCTGCACTCGGTTCCCTCCTCCAGATCATCTATATAAATGGTAAATAGCTGAGGCCCCAGCACCGACCCCTGGGGCACCCCACTAGTCACCAACCGCCAATCCGAATAGCACCCATTGACCCCCACTCTCTGCCTCCTATTTGACAACCAATCCTCTATCCACGCTAACACCCTACCCCCAACTCCATGTCCCCTGACCTTCTGCAATAACCTCATAACTCTCATAACAATTTTCCACTCCTGTGCACAGAATTATTCTACTGCTAATGCGTTACTTTTAAATTGAAACATGACAATGAATAATCATATCAATGGAATTCAAACTAAAATATTATTTTTATTTAAGTTAACATGATTTCACCTTTGAATACTTGTAGCTTGTGATAAGTGGATCACTATTTTAGTCAATGTAAAGATAAGAACAATTGGATATTTAGAAGTATATTACATTTTAAATATAAGTAATATCAAGATAGCGATGTTACAATTTCAACAGTAGATACACGAACCAGGATGCAAATCTACAATGCTTGAAAGCCTTCTGATTATTGACAAGTATATATGTAAAGAATTACCAAGGTTGTCAGCCAGAATGTATGGAATTGGGAATTTCCATCTCGAATTTGGATCTTTAAGAGCATTCCTTTCCCACTGTAACAGATGAGTAAATCAATAATACAATAATACAGGTGGAACTATAGCGTTATAAATGAGTTTCTTATAAATCAACTGAATGTGTCACACTTACAGATTCTGCAATGTCTCCTTGAAATAGGAACCTTCGGGATTCTAACAAAAAAAGTAATTAGTAAATTACAGCAACATACAACACTCTATCAGCTGATCAAAGAAGTCACACCAAATAGTAAGATACAAGTAGCAGTAGGATGAAGAATTTTAGTAGGATATATGAGTTAAGTTTGAAAGAATATAATCCGAAAGATTATGGAGAACGAGTTTTTAGGTTTGAATCTTAAACCTACCTAAATTTATTTTTGGAATGTCATCACGAAAATCCCCAGGATCTACATCATAAACTGGTTAAGATAAAAAAAAATTAACACTTTAAGTATTGCACCCTGAGAATTTGTCAAAGAGTTTCAAAGTGCATAGCTGGAAAAAAATTTAAAAAGTAAATGATCTCAACATTTACCATATTCAGAAGGCGTCTTTCTGATCTAGAAAAAGAAGGATGATATTAGATGAAATGGTGAAAGAGTAATAAATATGTCTTTAACATGCAAATAATGTATCTTACCACCAAAGTATCACAGAATGTGATCAATAATGTTAAGCAGAGGGAAAACCATCCAGAGGAGTTCATGGTTGAAGTAGTAGAACCAAATAGCTCAGCTGGAGGTTGCACAAGTACATTGAAATTCAGTTTCCCAATTCCCTGGACTTTGCACAGCAAATTTATCTTTACAGCATTTTTGTGCCAGGCTAATAAAATTTTCTGTGATTTAAAGTTGCAGTACTGGCAATATGTTAAGAAGCCAATGTTCAAATGATTATGCTTCTGATAGTAAAAGAGTTGTTTCAAGTTTTGCTGAATTGTACAAAAGATCCTAGCCTTTAGGGTACAATAAGATTTTTTTTATAGATTATGAAGACAATACAAAAGGCTAAGAAATATGTTACATGGAAAAATGTGAACAAATCTTTCTTCTTCCAACTGAGAATGCAAGCGTAAGTTTTGAATGTCATCCAGAATATTTCAGATATGTTTAAAAGGTAATTATATCTTATTTCTGTTCAAGAGGTAGTATTCTTGCCTCTGAGCCAATAGAGAGCGGTCTTGGAATTGCTTTCCGAGTCTGAATTCGTAATCCAGGCAAAAACCCCAACGCAGTGCTGAGCATATTCTCCAAATCCTGAGGCCTTGTGCTTAAATTCTCTAGTTCTTTCTGTCTGTTCTGGTGGGTCTTGGAAATTTAAAGGGAGTTCCATAGTCAACATTCTCCTTCAAATAATGCCACAAAAAATACAAGAATTGGCTTTTTCCAAATCTGCTTGCAGCCTCAAGTGCTGCTTTCATAAGCCTATCATGAACCAAAACCTGCTCCATTATTCTTTGCTACATAGACCATAGGACCATAAGAGATAGGAGCAGAATTAGGCCATTCAGCCCATCAAGTCTGCTCCACCATTCAAGCATGGCTGATGACATGTCGTTTAGTGGAGCCTAGGTTCGACAACGAAACCCAGATTGATGTAACTCCCTTACTAAAGAATATGTCAAGTGCACTTATAGGATTAATTACAGTTTCAGTGAACTGCTTCTGCAAGATACCTCAATGTGCATTTCACCTGGCAAGCTTAATTTGATTAATATTCACTTGAGTTTTATTTTCAGTCAAAGGAAGAAGAAATTAGTGTGTTGACATTGATTGACTGCAGAATTACCAGAACTAATTAAATTGAAAGGGAAACTTATTGTCACTCTTACACAAATAGGATAGCCACACATTCCTGTGTCTGGAAGGTAGCCATGATGTGGGTATGCCGGCGTTGGACTGGCGTAAACACAGTAAAAAGTCTGACAACACCAGGTTTTAGTCCAACCTATTTATTTGATAATATTCTCACAAGCTTTCGAGGGGTTACCCTCTTCGTCAGGTGAATGGAGAGTTCTGGCCAGAACTCTCCATTCACCTGACGAAGAGGGTAACCCCTCGAAAGCTTGTGAGAATATTATCAAATAAATAGGTTGGACTAAAACCTGGTGTTGTCAGACTTTTTACTCTGGAAAGTAGCAGCAGGCATGAGAGATGAGATATTGTAACAAAGATCAAGGCAGAGATTATACGCTCCATTTACATGGGACATAAGTATGACAGGAGTGCAAAATCTCACAGGAGGTCCAGATTGAGTTATACATTTACAAGAAGTCCTGTTGCAGTTGTCTCTGTTGCCTGCCAATGATGCCAAGGTTCCTGGTAATGCCTCCTCCTTTACGTTATTGATTCATGTGAGCATCTGTGAATTACGATAGCATACACCTGGTGGGCAGACCAGCTGGAGGAGATCAGGTGAGTGCATTCTTCAGTGACAGAGGGTCATGGCTGGGCAATGCCCCCTGGCATTGCCCCATGGACACCTAGATGTTCTGTTTTTACTTTTTTGTATGGAGATGCAGTCTTTAAAAATCCCTAATCTTGAAATGCCTAAGTTGCATTGAGGCTGTCCCGTCAGCGTGATGTCATGGGATCTGCCCCTTGGAAGTTTTTTAATCATATGGCAGAGAAAATAAAGGTGAGTATAGGCCCAGGAGGAGAGGGGCATGACCAGGCAGTGGCCATCAAGGCTCTCGGCTCCATTTCTTGGCACAGGTTGGCACAGCCAGTTGGCACCATGCAGTGTCAACCTGTGCCATGAGGTGGACTCCTTTGGAACCTCACGGGGGGATGATGGATTAATTCAGATTTGGTTTTGGGTTGGCAGCAGATAGGAGATCAGGGGCAGGAGATGCTGGTGATGGCTGTTGTGGGAGGGGGGAAGGGATGGGGTGGTGCCAACTCCAATTTGGGTGGGGCATGGGGTGTGGGGAGGAGGGAGTGAGCCGATGATTGTGGGGAACTGGTGTGAGAGAAATGCCGATTCGGATCACAGGTAGGGTTCCTGAGATCTCCATAGTGGTCTGGGGGGGAATGTTTATTCCTGACAGTATTAGCAATTCTGAAAAAAACTGAGGGTTGATAAGTCCCCTGGGCCAGATGGGATACATCCTAGGATACTTTGGGAGTCAAGGGATGAGATTGCGGAGCCTTTAGCTTTGATCTTTGGGTCCTCACTCTCCACAGGGATTGTGCCAGAGGACTGCAGAATGACGAACGTTGTTCCACTGTTCAAGAAAGGAAATAGGAATGACCCTGGTAATTATAGGCTGGTTAGTCTTACTTCGGTGGTTGGTAAGTTAATAGAAAAGGTCCTCAGGGATAGGATTTACGACCATTTGGAAAGATGCAGCTTAATCTGGGATAGTCAGCACAGATTCATGAGGGGTAAGTCTTGCCTCACAAATTTGATTGAATTCTTTGAGGAGGTAACTAGGTGTGTAGATGAAGGTAGAGCAGTTGGTGTCGTACACATGGATTTTAGTAAGCCGTTTGATAAGGTTCCCCATGGTAGGCTCATGAAGAAAGTAAGGAGGTGTGGGATAGAAGGAAATTTGGCTGATTGGATAAGTAACTGGCTGTCTCATAGAAGACAGAGGGTGGTGGTGGAGGGAAACTTTTCAGACTGGAGGCCAGTTACCAGCGGTGTACCACAGGGATCAGTGCTGGGTCCTCTGCTATTTGTGATTTTTATCAATTACTTGGAAGAGGGGGCTGAAGGGTGGATTAGTAAATTTGCTAATGACAGTTTTAGTTTGTGGAGTAGTGGATGAGGTGGAGGGCTGTTGTAGGCTGCAAAGAGACATTGATAGGATGCAGAGCTGGGCCAAAAAGTGGCAGATGAAGTTTAACTCTGATAAGTGGGAGGTGATTCATTTTTGTAGGACAAACTTAGATGCAGATTACAGAGTCAACGGCAGGGTTCTGAGTAATGTGGAGGAAAAGAGAGATCTTGGGGTTCATATCCACAGATCTCTGAAGGTTGCCACTCAAGTGGATAGAGCTGTGAAGAAGGCTTCTAGTGTGTTAGCGTTAATTAAAAGAGGGTTTGAATTTAAGAGCGGTGCGGTTATGCTGCAACTATACAGGACCTTGGTGAGACCACATTTGGAATATTGTGTGTTGTTCTGGATGTGGAAGCATTGGAGAGAGTGCAAAGAAGATTTAACAGGATGCTGCCTGGTTTGAAAGATAGGTCTTATAAGGAAAGGTTGAGGGAGCTGGGCCTTTTCTCTGTAGAACAGAGAAGGATGAGAGGTGACTTAATAGGGGTCTATAAGATGATGAGGGGAATAGATACAGTGGACATTCGGAGACTATTTCCTCGGGTCGATGTAGCTGTTACTAGGGGGGCATAACTATAAGGTTCGTAGTGGGAGATATAGGAGGCATATCCGAGGTAGATTCTTTAGTCAGTGAGTGGTTGGGGTGTAGAATGCACTGCCTGCTGTGATAGTGGAGTCGGACACTTTAGGAACTTTCAAGCGGTTATTAGATAGGTACATCGAGAACACCAGAATGATAGGGAGTGGGATAGCTTGATCTTGGGTTTGGACAAAGCTTGGCACAATATCAAGGGCCAAAGGGCCTGTAATGTGTTGTACTGTTCTGTGTTCTATCTATGATTGGATTTTGTTGGCATGTTGAGGCCCCCCTCCATATGACAACATGAAACCGTCTCCTTGATTTTCTTTTGCTAGAGTGTCATAAAATCTGGAGAGAAACCCAGTGTGTTTCTCTGCATAGAAACACACCATTTCCTCACCAGCAATAACACTCGGCCATTCTTTGAAAAGAATCCCCCCTCACTTTTTCTCATATTCAATTTGAAAGTTTTTGGCCTGGATTTTTCAAACTGGAGCAATGATGATTGGATTGCTGCTGTGCTGGAGAATTCCCCCAATGCTGCTGTGCATCTCTCTTGGGGTGTGCCAATCCCAGCTGTCAAAGAAACAAGCAGTGCTTATTTCCTCAGGGAAATTCATCGGAGCGGAGCAGTGTCAGGGAAAGACAGAGCACACCTCTTTTTATGGCACTAACTGTCCTCTGGTAAAGGTTCAATATTTGCATGTTAGTGATTAGCTTGGTGGGTAGATGGTTAAGTATGTAGGTGGGGGAGGTGGATGACATTGGCTAATGGGTATGTGGGTAAAATGGATAAGTGGATAGGGGACGAGGTACTAAGCGAATGAGATAGTAAGTGGGCAGGATGGCTGGGTGAGTGGATAGTCTGGAGAGGGGGGAGTTGGGTTGGATCGGGGGAATAGTTAGGTTAAACCGGGTCAAGGGTTAATCGGATGATTGGGAGAGTAGTTGACTGAGGTTGGAAGAGTAGTCAACTGGTTGGGGAGATAGTTGAATGGTAGAGAGAGATAGTCAAGTTGAATCAAAATTCAAAAGGGGGTAGTCCATCAGGTTGTAATAGGGTGATTGGTGTGTGTGGTCAGGTCTGTTCAGGGAAATGGGGACACTGGGGGGTTGTGGAGGGTGGCGGGTGTGGTATTAGTAGAGCTGTCATGACTGGTCAGGTCAAGTCAGGGAGGAATTGGGTCAGCAGTGTTATCAGGTCAGGTTGGGAAATAGTTGGGTTGGAGTAGTCGGATCAGAGTGACTGTCGATTGGTTGGTGTTGGCAGGTTGTGTCTAGGAGTAGTCAGATTTGGTTGGGGGTGTTGTCAGGTAGGCGGGGGGACGGTTGTTAGATGTTGTGATGGTGGGGAAAGAGGGGTGGGTGTGTGGGTTGTGCAGTTATCCAGGTGTTGGATTAGATTTTAATTTGTCTCGCTTGGCCTGGGTAACTACCTAGTTAAAAACTGCATGACTGCCCAATGTTTCCAACTCTAGCTCAGAGTCAGAGACATTTGCAAAAAGGGACTAAGGAAATTGACTATTGGATATTTAAACTTTCTGCACAATTTCCACATAGGTATGCACATCAGGACTTCCCTGGGTGGCGGACGCACATCATCTGTCATATACCTGGTCCCTGATGACGGAGACTGGAATATTTGGCTAATTATTGAATTTTCTTCTGCAACCCATACAGGCAATGCAATCCACATAAAACAAATTGCTACATGTAAAAAGATCTCCTCATCTTCCCCCAGTTGTTTGCCAATGATTTTAAATCTGTGTCCTTTGGTTACCAACACTCCTGCCAGTGGAAACAATTTCTCTCTATCTGTTCAACAAAATTCCATACATGCTTAAAACCTCTCTTAAATTACCCCTCAACCTCTTTCACTCTAAAGAGGATCAATGCTGCCTCTCTTGTTCCTCCATATCACTAAATTTCCTCATCGCCAATATGACCAAAATATATCTTCCCTGTATCCTATTTAGTTATGGTTTTAGAACCCTAGAACATTACAGCACAGAAACAGGCCTAGTCCCACTGACCTGCACCTGGACCGTATCCTCCACACCCCTCTCATCCATGCACCCGTCCAAGCTTTTCGTAAATGTTAAAAATGAGCCCACATCTACCACTTCACCTGGCAGCTCATTCCACACTCCCACCTCTCTCGATGTGAAGAAGCCCCCCTAATTTTCCCTTTAAAGTTTTCCCCCTTCACCCTTAACCCATGTCCTCTAATTTTTTTCTCCCCTAGCCTCAGTAGAAAAGCCTGCTTGTATTCACTCTTATCGACACCCATTATAATTTTATACACCTCTATCAAATCTCCCCTCATTCTTCTACACTTCGGGGAATAAAGTCCTAACCTATTCAACCTTTCTCTGTAACTCAGTTTCTCAAGTCCTGGCAACATCCTTGTAAACCTTCTCTGCACACTTTCAACCTTATTAATATCCTTCCTGTAATTAGGTGACCAAAACTGTACACAATACTCTAAATTTGGCCTCACCAATGTCTTATACAACCTCACCATAACATTTCAACTCTTATACTCAATACTTTGATTTATAAAGGCCAATGTACCAAAAGCACTCTTTAAGACCCTACTTACCTGTGACGCCACTTTTAGGGAATTATATATCTGTATTCCCAGATCCCTCTGTTCTATTGCACCGTTCAGTGTCCTACCATTTATCTTGTATGTTCTACCTCAGTTTGTCCTTCCAAAGTGCAATATCTCACACTTGTCTGCATCCATCTTCCACTTTTCAGCCCATTGTTCTAGCTGGTCCAAATCTCTCTGCAAGCTTTGAAAATCTTCCTTACTGGCCACAACACTTCCAATCTTTGTATCATCAGCAAATTTGCTGATCCAATTTACCACATTATCATCTAGATCATTGATATAGATGACAAACAACAATGGACCCAGCACTGATCCCTGTGGCACACCACTAGTCACAGGCCTCCACTCAGAGCTGCAATCCTCCATTACCACTCACTGACTTCATCCATTGAGCTAATAACTAATCCAATTTACTACCCCTCCATGTATACCTAGCGACTGAACCTTCCTAACTAACCTCCCATGTGGGACCTTGTCCATGTAGACAACATCCACTGCCTTCCCTTCATCCACTTTCCTGGTAACCTCCTCGAAAAACTCCAACAGATTAGTTAAACATGGCTTACCATGCAAAAAAAATGTTGATTCTCCCTAATAAGTCCCTGTCCATCCAAATATTTGTAGGTCCTATCTCTTTGTATTCCTTCCAATAATTTACCTACTGACATCAAACTTTCCAGCCTATAATTTCCCGGATTAATTTTTGAGTTTTTTTAAACAATGGAACAACATGAGCTATCCTCCAATCATCCGGCACCTCACCCGAGGACACCGACATTTGTAAAACATCTGCCAGGCCCCCTGCAATTGCAACACTAGTCTCCTTAAGGTCTGACGGAATACCCTGTCCGGTCCTGGGGATTAATCTACTCTGATTTGCCTCAACACAGCAAGCGCCTCCTCCCCTTTAATCTGTATAGGTTCCATGACCTCCCTACTTGTTTGCCTTATTTCCATAGACTCCACGCCAGTTTCCTTAGTAAATACGGATGCAAAAAAAAATTTAGTATCTCCCCCATTTCTTTTGGTTCCATACATAGCCGATTACTCTGATCTTCAAGAGGACCAATTTTATCCCTTACTATCCTTTTGCTCTTAGTATACCTGTAGAAGCTCTTAGGATTATCCTTCACCTTGACTGCCAAAGCAACCTCATGTCTTCTTTTAGCCCTCCTGATTTCTTTCTTAGTTTCTTGCACTTTTTATACTACTCAAGCATTTTATTTGCTCCCTATTGCCTATACATGTCATACATCTCTCTATTCGTCTTTATCAGAGTTCCAATATCCCTCGAGAACCAAGGTCCCTTATTCATATTCACTTTGTCTTTAATTCTGACAGGAACATACAAACTCAGCGCTCTCAAAATTTCTCCTTTGAAGGCCTCCCACTTACTAATCACATCCTTGCCAGACAACAGCCGGTCCCAATCCACGCTTTTTAGATCCTTTCTCATTTCTTCAAATTTGGCCTTTTTCCAGTTTAGAACCTCAACCTAAGGACCAGATCTATCTTTATCCATGATCAATTTGAAACTAATGGCGTTATGATCACTGGAATCAAAGCCTTCCCCTACACACACCTCTGTCACTTGTCCTAACTCATTTCCTAATAGATCTAATATTGCATCCTCTCTAGTCGGTACCTCTATATATTGATTTAGAAAATTTTCCTGAACACATTTTACAAACTCTAACCCATCTAGACCTTTAACTGTATGGGAGTCCCAATCTATATGTGGAAAATTAAAATCCCCTACTATCACAACTTCACGTTTCCTGCTGTTGTCTGCTATGTCTCTGCAGATTTGCTCATCCAATTCTCGCTGACTATTGGGTGGTCTATAATACAACCCCATTAATGTGGTCATATCTTTCCTGTTTCTCAGCTCCACCTATATGGCCTCATAGACAAGCCCTCTAATCTGTCCTGCCTGAGCGCTGCTGTAACATTTTCCCTGACTAGCAATGCTACCCCCCCACCCTTCATCCCTCTGCCTCTATCATGTCTGAAACATTGGAACCCTGGAACATTGAGCTGCCAGTCCTGCCCCTCCTGTAGCCAAGTTACACTAATGGCTATAATGTCATAATTCCATGTGTCAATCCACGCCCTCAGCTCGTCTGCCTTCCCCACAATTCTCCTGGCATTGAAATAGACACACCTCAGAAGATTATTACCACCACACACAACCCTTCTATTTGTGATTTTGCATGAACTATTAATATCATTTATTTTCACCTCCCACTCCACTATCTGCTCTGGCACTCTGGTTCCCATCCCCCTGCAAGTCTAGTTTAAACACTCCCCAATAACACTAGCAAACCTCCCTGCAAGTATATTGGTCCCCTTGCAGTTAAGGTGTAACCTGTCTCTCTTGTACAGGTCCCAACTGCCCCAGAAGAGGTCCCAGTGATCTAGAAATCTGAAACTCTGCCCCCTACACCAGTTCCTCAGCCACATGTTCACCCGCCCGGGAATCCTACTTTTACCCTCACTGGCACGTGGCATAGGTAGCAATCCTGAGATTACTACCCTCAGGATCCTGCTTTTTAACTTCTTACCAAGCTCTCTGTACTCACTCTTCAGGACCTCCTCACTCTTCCTTCCTACGTCATTGGTACCAATGTGTACCATGACATCTGGCTGATCACCCTCCCCCTTCAGAATGTTGCGCATGCAATCAGAGACATCCCTGACCCTGGCACCCGGGAGGCAACAAACCATCCAGGAGTCTCTGTCACGACCACAGAAACTCCTGTCTGTACCTCTGACTATTGAGTCCCCTTTCACTACTGCTCTCCTCTTCTTCCACCCTCCCTTCTGAGCTGCAGAACCAGACTCAGATCCAGCTGCCGCAGCTTGTCCCAGGTAAGGCATCCCCCACAACAGTATCCAAATTGGTATATCTGTTGTGGAGGGAAATGGCCACAGAGGAACCCTGCTGTGCCTGCCCTTCCCCTTTCCCTCACCTGACAGTAACCCAATTACCTGTGCTCTGTGCCTTTGGTGTATCTACTTCCCCGAAGCTACTGTCTATAAACTCCTCATTCTCCCGAATGATCCAGAGGTTGTCCAGCTCCCGCTCCAGTTCCCTAACAAGGTTTGTTAGGAGCTGCAGCTGGACGCATCTCTTGCAGGTGCCGTTGTCTCCCTGACTTCTCACATCCTGCAAGAGGAGCATTCCCACATCCTGCTTGGCATTCTTTCTACTCTGAAGAAACAAAAAACTTACTGAACCCTACCCTCGCCTCTGCCTGTTCACACTGAAGCCTGTTTGAGCCAAAGCCGTCCCACTCTGCTCCCTCTCACTCCGCTGCCCACTCTCAACGCTGTCCGCTGGATAGAGCGACCTGCTTTTTAAACCTTCCCCATGCTACTTGCTGACATCAGGTGCCTCTGCAGTCTCGCATTCCACTCGCTGCCTCCCTTGCTCCGACTCTCGACTTAGGGAAAAAGCTCCGAAAAAAGGGAAAAATCCCTCTTACCGACAAGTTCTCTTCACTGAATCACGCCTCCAACTGCTCCTCTGAAAACAATGAGTTTGAACCATCTAAGGTAAGTAGTTTTAAAGGAAAAAAAACCTTCCCAGGTCTCACTGGGGCCGACTTCCGGTTTTACACTCCCGGCTTAGAAAAATAAAACTCCGAAAAAAGGTAAAAATCCATCTTACTGACAAGCTCTCTTCACTGAATCACCACTCCAACTGTTCCTCTGGAAACAATGATTTCTAAAATATGGTGCCTGATTAGTATTTACTCCTAAACTAATATCACTAAAACAACTGGTCATTATCTCACTGTTGTTTATGGGGTTTTGCTGTGCGCAAATTAGCTATTGCATTATAACACTGACTACACAAGAAAAAGTATTTAATTGGTATTTTAGAATATTCGGGGGACATATGAAAGGTTGAGTCAGGTTGGGAGGAGTAAGATCTTTGCATAATGCCTTTGATGACAACATATGTCTTTGGTAAGAGTGGCATGGTGGCACAGTGGTAAGCACTGCTGTCTCACAGCTCCAGGGACTCGGGTTCAATCCTGGACTCAGGCTACCATTTGTGTGGAGTTTGCACATTGTCCTGTGTCTGAGTTTCCCCCTGGTGCTTTGATTTCTGCTCACAGTCCAAAGGTGTGCAGGTTAGGTTGATTGACCATGCTAAATTGACCCTGGTACCAGGGGGATTAGCAGTGTAAATATGAGGGGTTACAGGAATATGGCCTAGGTGATTGGTGCAAACTCGATGGGCTGAATGGTCTCCTTTTGCACTGCAGGGATTCTATTATTCTATGATAAGAGCTGTGCTACAGATAACAGTATTCATTGAAGACTTGATTCAAAAACTGATCACATCAAAGGTGGATGGAAATTCTGTATATTGTGTAACTGAATAAGAAAAACTGATTAAATGCAGACCTTTAGTCTATTTTCCATTTTGTATGGTTTGTAATGCCAGATGATACAGCTTGAGGTCAGTGACTGCACAATTATAGGTTCACTCTGCAGGTTTACAGTTGGACTGTTGAGCCAGCTGCAACTTCTTTGTATTTCAAAGTCACTAGCTGATTGATGAGGCTGTAAACTGGCTTATCAAGGAAAATCCATAACTTGCATATTCCAAATTAATGTAAATTTGGAGTGAGTGTAATTTAAATTTCATAAATTGGAATAAAATTAACTACTTGCAATGAAATTTTCATTTCAGAAACTTGTTATCTTTAGTGGCCTTTTAAAATTTGAAGCATTTGATGTTGGTACTTCTGCTTTGATTTTAAGTGTTGCCAAAGAAAAACAATATGAAATCTCTAATCATGTGGGAAGTTAGAAATGTCCATTTAAAATCTATTCAAGCTGGAATGTTGATTTCTAAAACATATAGTTCACTCACCTATAAAAGGCCACTAGGTAAAAGCAATTAATGCATGAGTTAATGTACGAACAAGTAGTGGAAAGATTTAATCATATACAGTTCGGCAAATAGTTAGGAAAAAGGTGACAAGGTAGAGCACAATGTAGAGTGAAACAATTTGCACGGATAGCACCTTTCAAAGTAGAACAACAGAATATTTTGAGGACATATGAAAGATACTTTATACTGCAAAGTCTTTAGCTATTTATTGTACATTAAATATATACATTTTCAAATTTCAAATTTTATTGATAGAAGTGCTGTGAGATTCTAAAACTACCCTGAACCTACACCCTATTCAATTGCACAGTAAGTTGCTCATATTAGAGTAGTCCCATCCTCTTGTACTCAGCAATATCCTGACCCAATGCCTTGCTTTATGGAATATTTTGTATTCCCATTCCTATTCTCGGCCTATTTTCAACCACTCACACCGCTCCATAACCTACTTGTTCCTGGATCATACCGTAAATTGTTGGTCACCACATATGTGCAACCACAAAAAGTTTCCTGAAAGTTTCTTTTGAAAAGGCTGCATAGTGGGAATTGGTACCAGCCTTAGTGCACAAAGTATGGGGCTGAAACCTTAGCAGAGTGAGGGCATATGGGGGGACGGGGGAGGTGGGGGGAATTGTGGAGAATCCAACGGAGTCCCGAAATGGCTTTATGTTAGTAAAACTTTCCTTTAACATTGTCCCCTGCTCTGCCATGAAAGATCAGGAACCCCATTACCATATCCTTAAATATCATTAGCAGCCTTCCCTGCTATCTCCCTGCATTACAATTTCACCATCTCCAACAACGGAAATTTCCATTGACCTCTGGAGGGAATTCACGGTCTTGCCCAAGTGAGAGCGTAAAATCCACATTTTCAAATGTACACAAGTAACTTTTTTGTAGCTAACGCAAATTTGTAGAAGGCTTAAAATAATGAAGGCAAAGAGGGTAAAATGCTGTAGGATTTCTTCCACAAGTTCGCTATACTTTTGGCTAATTGTAGTCAGACAACAAAATCATGAATTCATAATTGTTCATTAACTTTACAGCCTTTGAACACTTAACCATTAAGCATGTAAATAATTGGTAGATTGTGTTGATGAAATAAGTAACAGAAGTTAAAAATGTAATTCAATTATGTCACGGTGATATCAAGTTAAAGTTGAGGTGGGTGTTTGAGATTAATACAAATTGGTGAGATTACTTTAGATTCCTTAGGTATTAAACAAGTTAATAGAATAAATTAACCTGCCTACTGATACAGATTAAATATGCTTTCATAGCTAGCATTGTTTCTAGAAGTTACATGGCCTTGTCAATTCTTATAGATTAATTGGTTGATTTGTTTTCCTCTGATGGGGAGATGCTGGCATTAGACTGGGGAAAACACAGTAAGAAGTCTCACAACTCCAGGTTAAAGTCCGATAGGCTTATTTGGTGGTACAAGCCACTAGCTTTCAGAGCGATGCTCCTTAGTCAGGTGAGTGGGAGTTCTATTCACAAACAGGGCATATAAAGACACAAACCCAATTTACAAAATAATGATTGGAATGCAAGTCTTTGCAGGTAATCAAGTCTTAAGGGTACAGACAATGTGAGTGGAGAGAGTGTTAAGCACAGGTTAAAGAAATGTGTATTGTGTCCAGCCAGGACAGTTGGTGAGATTTTGCAAGCCCAGGCAAGTAGTGGGGGTTACAGATAATGTGTATCCTACTGATAATGTCCAGCTGGGTCCTCCATGTGCCAGAGGTCTTGGACGCTCCCTCTTCCACCTCAGCATATGTGTCATAAGAACATAAGAACATAAGAAATAGGAGCAGGAGTAGGCCATCTAGCCCTTCGAGCCTGCCCCGCCATTCAATAAGATCATGGCTGATCTGTCGTGGCTCAGTTCCACTTTCCCGCCCTCTCCCCATAACCCTTAATCCCCTCGCTTATCAAAAACCCATCAACCCGCGTCTTAAAAATATTTAGCGAGGCAGCCTTCACCACCTCAACGGGCAGAGAATTCCAGAGATTCACCACCCTTTGAGTGAAGAAGTTCCTCCTCAACTCCGTTCTAAACCGTCCCCCCTTTATCTTGAGACTGTGCCCCCTAGTCCTACTGTCCTTTCTGAGCGGGAAGAGTCTCTCCACCTCTATCCTATCCATCCCATTCATCATCTTATACGTCTCAGTGAGATCTCCCCTCATTCTTCTAAACTCTAACGAGTACAAGCCTAGTTTATTCAGCCTCTCCTCACAGCTCAACCCCCTCAATTCCGGTATCAGCCTAGTAAACCTCCTCTGCACTCCCTCCAAGGCCAAAATATCCTTGCGTAAGTACGGCGACCAAAACTGCACACAGTACTCCAGCTGCGGCCTCACCAATGCCCTATACAGCCGCAGCAAGACCTCCCTACTTTTATATTCAATCCCCCTCGCTATGAAGGCCAGCATCACCAGAGAGTGACTCAAAAGCCTCAAAACTAATGGGACCCACCAATGTGTCAGTATCTGGGATGGCGAGTTGTGAGGTGAAAGCTGATGCTAAAACAGTGCTACCCACAGAAGTCCTTTCGCCAATATGACATCGCAGGAATGGTTTCATGAAAATATTCGGCACATAACTTATAGTTTTAGTCACCATTCATTCAATGCTGTGTATCATTAGAATTAAATACTCCAAAGTTGAACTAAAGTCTGGTGCCTTGTATCTCTTCGTTTGCATGAACATTTGATTGCTTTGACCATTTTAAGCACTGGTTATTTTGAGCTAGCTGTGTCTCAAGCATAGCCAATGAATTAATGAGTTTATGGAAGCGACATGATTGCCATTATTGCCATGATTGCCAGTTTCTGAAGGGTACAAGTGCACACGCCCTGCCATGCGAGCTCAGCGGGAGCAAGTAAGAAAGGCGATATGGATTACGGGGTTGTTCAATTTAATAAATGGCATATATATTGCAAAGGCAAGTTTAAATTGCTTTTTCGTTTTATTATGAGGGCATTATATGTCTATTGTTAAGGTTGTCTCGAAAATCTATCACAGATTTTTTTTCTGATAAGGAATACCATGGAGAAAAACACTAAGAAGAAACTATCTGGGTAGGACAGAAAGAAGATGAAAGAAGTTGCAAATCGAGAAGAAGAATCGTCAAAATGTCAGAGATTGGATGCCTACTTTTCATTTGACAAACACATGAAGTCCACAGTGCCGGAGGTGGAACCCTCTGAAGGCTTGCTACCTACCTTCAGCCCAGGAGATGGCGACAGTGCACAGGCTAGTGTGGTTGCACCGGTGGTGGAACCCTCGAAAGACTTGCCAGTACCTACTTTTGTCCTAGGGGCTAGTGACAGCACCCTGGCTGCTGCGGCTGCACAGGCGATGGAAGTGGAGCCCCTAGAAGACGTGACTACTTCAGCTGACTATTGTCCAGAGGACAAAGATGACAGGGTAAGACTATGTGCGATCATTGACACACATATACGATACCCAACAGATCCACAGCTATTTTGTGAAACACCTGTAACACCTGATATCGTACGTGCTCTTCTTGAGTTAGCCCCTTGCTAGCCAGATCTTAAAGATAATTTTGACAGTTTTTCAGAAGATGAAGCTGGATGTCATTTCAGTGCAACTTGGTATAAGAAACAAGTTAAAAGTGGTTATGAAATGGATAGGCACTGGCTGGTTTACTCACTAAGAGCAAACACTATGCTTTGTTTTGCTTGTTGACTTTTTGCAAATCGGCCAGATGGTTGGAGTGATCCAAAAACTGATTGCAAGAGTTTTGTTAAAGGTACACACAAAATTGAAAAAACATGAAAAAGTGGAAGTTACAAAAAAGCAGAGAAAAATTTTTTCCTTACCAAATTTCATTTGTTCAATGACAGAATTGTCTTGGTTGGCCTTGTAACAGCGGAAAGGAAAGAGATAAAGAAAAATAGGATGATCTTTATAGATGTGGTTCTTTATTTGGGAAAACAGGGATTGGCGTTCCGTAGTCATCACAAGTATCAAGGTTTAGGTTCCCCAAGTACAAATGAAGGCAATTTTTTGGAACTTATTGAGGTGTTTGCCAAAAATTATACATTACTGGATCAACATTTGTTACTGAGTGATCAAAATATAACATCTCAGCCCTGACATACAAAATGATCTGATACAGTCCTTATCAGCCCACATTCTATCAAAGATAATAGCTGAAATCATGGTGGCTAAGTACTTTGCAATAATTGTTGACTGTACTAGTGATATCGGCAGAACTGATCAATTTTCTTTATCCTTGCGATACGTAACAGTAAATGGCGATGCAGTGGAATGCTTTATATGATTCAGCGAATTACCTGGAGCAAGGGTTGAAGATTTTTTCAACGTTCTTCTTCCAGTAATCAAAAACTTAGTGCTGTCAATGACTATGTGTTACGGTCAGTCTTATGATGGAGCAAGCACCATGTCGGGTGAAATATCTGGTCTCCAATCAAACATTAGGGAAGTTGCTCCAAATGCACTCTTTACGCATTGCTGTGCACATAATTTAAATTTGGTTCTAATTGATGCAGTAAGCTCCAATATTCAAACAAAGTTGTTTTTTGGAACTCTACAAAGTGTCTGTACCTTTTTTTGTGGCAGTTTATCTCATCTTTCAGTACTAAAAGAAGAACAACGCAATCATATCAAATCTTTAGCACTGATTCTAAAGAAACTTTATGATACTAGATGGGTATCCAGAAAGTCAGCAGTAGAGACAGTCTTGCAGAATTTACCAGCACTAGTAGTTGCTGTACAAAGAATTCAGGATGGTGGGATAAAATTCTGTACTCCTAAACAACTTCCTGAGGCAAAGGGTATACTGGAAACGCTCAGTACTTACGAATTCTTAGTTTTTCTTATATTCTGGAGTAAAGTGCTGGACAAGACATTCAATTTATCTATATATTTACAGAAAAGTAGTCTAGATATGGTAACGGCTTCTCATTTGATTCAACTTTTTGAAAAAGATATGCGAAATGAGTGTGAACGTCAATTTAAAAAGATTGAGAATGAAGCAACTGAGTTGGCTTGGAAATGTGATTATAATACGCAATACGAGCAGCACAGAGAACATAAAAGAAAAAGATTCCATGAAGTAATTGCAGAGGGTGAAAGAATATTTGATGCCTGAAAGGAATTCATAGTTGAATCCTAGTTAGTGTCCTTAGATTCTGTTATAAATAGCACAAGTAAAAGATTTGAGCATTTTAAAAATGTGGCTTCCAAATTTAGTGGTTTAGATCTAAAGCATTTTGGCAACGCAGATAATAAGAACAAATTAGAATTTTTCGCAGACATGTACTCAGACGTCATCGTACAAGAGTTTCTTTCAAAGACATGTACAAAGAGATAATGAGCACTAGCAGTTTGGCAAATTCAAGTGTCGAGAAACTGATCATCAACAATGTACTAAAATTCATGATCGCTAATGACATGTGTTCCATTTATCCCAACCTGTCCACATTGTACCAAATTTTTCTGACCTTACCAATAACTAGTGCAGTTGCAGAACAATCCTTTAGCCAACTCAAACACATAAAGTCCCACCTTCATTCTACAATGGGTGAGGTTAGATTGTCTGGGTTAGCTTTAGTCTCCATTGAAAGACAGTTGGCGACTGAGGTAGACTATAGTTAAGTAATTGATAACTTTGCTAGAATGAAGCCAAGTTGAAAGAGGCTGTTGTATTTGCTTCATACCTTTTTCATATTGCTTTGCTTCGTCTTCATTTTACATTTAAAATGTAAAATAATTAAATAACACGTGTTTTTATTATGTTTTGATTTTAAATACAAAATAAAAATGTACAATGAATTTAAAATTATTTGGTATGCGTCATGGCACCTTTTTTATGAGCGCGCTCCCCCGAACTTTAGAACCTGGCTACGCCTCTGTGTGGCCCATAGCTGAGAGGCTCAGGAGCATGCAAGAAACCCAGCAGTACAGCGCTGAGACACAGCAGGCTATGGCATCAGCCAGTGAGAATGTGGTCCAGTCTCAGATGGAAATGGTTGAGGGCTTGCAGAGCTTGGCCCAGTGTCAGAGGGCCATGGTTGAGGGTGTGCAGAGCATGGCCCAGTCTCAGAGGGCATTTGCTGTGGCCATTGAGAAGTGGCCCCCAATTCAAGTGGCCATCACAGAAGGCTCAACATCATGGGTAGGAAGCAGGCTGTCCTCCAGGACTGGCAGGGCCAGGTGACACCAGAGCTTCTGGAGCTCACTGCAGAAGGACTGCTGTCCCATGGAGTGATTCAGAGACTGACAGGAACTCCAAAGGAAGAGGAAGGGCTCGAGCCCATTCCGGGGTCTTCCAGCCAGAAAACTGTGGTTGTGGTTACACTTTCTGACTCCCCCCTTCCTGATGCAAGGGCAGTGGGATGAAGAGGGTGACATGGAAACATGTCACATGAGGGCCCTCAAGGTCCAGGGCCTCCAGAGGATGCCCGCCATGTGCATCACAGGCCATGGGGCGTTAGGCAGCTGGCCCCCTCCGCCTCCAATGTACATTCTGGGGAGTCACTGAGACGTAGTGGTAGGCCACGTAAGGTTAGGAAGTTATAGTTGCACTGAGATGGCACAGGTGAAAGGCTGCACTAATTAGAAAGATACTTAGTCACCTCAACGTTTTCTGTTCACAAGTTTTTGTGTTAGAACAGAATATTTAAACATCTTTATTGCAAATAAATGTTTTTTCACCACCCACCTGTGACTAATTTGTCTCAATTATGAAGCCTCTTCCATTGATGTCAGTTGGGGAGGCCACCTGACATCATGTTGATGTCAGTTGGGGAGGCCCCTCAATGCTGTGTCACTGAGAAAAGGAAGGAATTGGTTCCTTAGATCCCATGAGCAATTCCTTTCTGTTCCCCCACCCCACCCATCCCAGGGCCTTGTATGGGGGTTTCAGATCCCTTACCCACTACACAGACATGTGTCCAGTTGCCAACGTGCATGCAGAGATCAGGTAGGAGTCAGACTAGTTTGCACCAGGGCATCATCATAATGGTGCTTAGTGAGTCGTCATCACCTTCCTGCTTGTCAAAAACACAGGGTACTCAGGCCCACCATCCTGGTATGACAATGTTGCAGGATGTTGAAGGAATTCTTTGGGGGGATGGGGGGAATGTAACTCACAGACACTTGCCCCTAGCAATTGAGCCTGGTGATCAGGGCCTCCCTTGCCACCCTCACATGCCTCATTTGAGCTGCCAAGCCTCCAACACCTCCATGGTGTTCCTCAGTGTACTTTTCCTCATTTTCCCCCTCCTCCTCTTTCTCCCCCTCCTGCTGGTCATCCTCCCCATCTATGACTGGCTATTCAGTCTCCACGTCCTCCTTCTCCTCCAATAGGTCACCTCTCTGCAGAGCCATATTGTGCAAGGCACAGCACACCACCACAATATGGGAGGATATCACGGGGCTGTACTGGAGGGCCACGCCAGATTATTCCAAGCACTGGGATCACATCTTGAAGAGCCCAATGCACCTCTCCACTATCGTATGGGTGGCTACGTGGGCCTCAAGTGGGTCTCCGCCTCAAGATATAGGCCTCCACACAGGCGTCATGTCCAAAGCGGGTAACCCATATCACCCAGGAGCCAACCTCGCAGCCTAGGCTCCTCCTCAAATGCCTCCGTGATGTCTGAGCTCCTGACAACGAAGCTGCCATACACACTGCCTGGATGTCTGATGCAGACATGCATGATGGTCATATCGTGGTTGTGCATGAGTTGTACGTTCAGGGAGTGAAACCCCTTCCTATTTAAAAATCTCTGCAAATGCTCGAGGGGGGCCTATAGAAGGGGGCCTGCAGTCGATCATCCACTGCACGTTAGGCATCCCCACAATTGCTACGAACCTCGCAGGCCAGCCCTGCTGGGCCTGGTCCAGGTTGAAGTTGATGAACTGGCCAGTTCGGGCATACAGGACTTCAGTGACCTCCCTCACAGAGGTGTGCACAACAAATTGGGAAAAGCCACAGATATCTCGGGGTCTGGAAAGAGCCAGCCACATAGAAACTTAGAGCAGTCATCAATTTGACAGCCACCGAGAGTGGGTGCCCCCAGCCTCGCCTCTAGGTGCCAGATCCTGAAACAGACTGGACAGGTATTGCATGGTCTCCTTTTGGAGTCAGAAACATCAGCAGCACACGGTGTCCGACGTCTGCTTGAAGGACGGTCTCGTGCATGGAATTGCCGGGTCTCTGCTCCGTCCTTCTCCTGTCCCCCTTCCCCCCCAGGTGAATGGCGGCCACCTCCAGTCTCTGGTGGTCATCCCCCTCTGGTCCTGGAAGTGGTAAGGCCTGGGCCTCCTGTGCTCACAATTCTTCCTCCAGCCCCTCCTCCTAAGCTCCAGCAAGCACCAAAAGAACAGCTAGATCTATTGGTTGCATAGAAAAAGCCATGTTGTCACTCTGAAAGGGCTGGAGGGAAGATGCAGAGGTTATGGAATACTTCTTGTCCCTAGCACATCCACAGTCACAGACCCCACTCCCCAGCCACATGCTCCCCATAATCATAGCTCCTTGTAAATGTGAGAGGCTGTAGCAGTACAATTTGCAATGACTTTGTGCACATCCTTCAGCTGGAAGTGAGCTGAATGCACTAGGACCCAGCAGCACCTCAAGTTCCGAGGTCAGTGCTGAGACTTGGGTCTATGCTGCAAGTCAGACATCGGAAACCCTGCAGAGCAACAGCCCCCCCCAATCCCCACATACTCGCAGAATCACCACCCACCCGACCCAGAAATGGGCGCAACAACCGGTCACCCATGAGTAGCAGAGAGCATCGGACACTATGCAATTACCTCCTCACTGATGGAGCACCCGAATCGGACATTTATTGAGTATGTCTGAGTCGCACCGATTTAGGATTGGCGAACGCGGTGGTAAAGGGGTAAGTGGCTGGTAAAGTTAGGCATCCCGCCCATTAACTCAATTTAAATGCATTCAAATGTATTTAAATTACTGTTGTGACCATTTTGGGTGCGGTCCCCATTGTGACCATTTTTGGCCATTGGTAAAGGGGGAGCAGGCACAGAGGCGGTCACAGATCGTGCTACTTGCCTCATGTCTGACTTTACCAAGTTTTCGCACTCAAAAACAGACGCAACTTGATGGTAGAGTCTGGTCCATAGTGTTCCTCATCAAAATGTAGGATCAACATGTGAAAAACAAACTGCTATTAATATCACCAAATTCTGATTGCTCTTCCTGGTGACAATCAATAGTTGCAACATTTCTACATTCAGTTTTAATGAGCTGGCCAGATAGTAGTTGAGCAATGCACATTAACAGACTAGAAAACTCAAGTAAAATAAACAAAAACAAAACTCAAAAGTTATAACCTAATGAAAACAAAAATCACCCTCTCAATTGGTATATTTGTTTTGCAGTTTTGTGAATCAACTATTTGTAATAGAATTGCAACAAAATGTTTCCATTTTTAAAATTGATAAGGAATGACACTTGATCAAGAGAATTACAGAGCCAAGTATTTCTACATTGAATATATAATTTCTAATAGAGACAAAAAAAATTAAATAACATCTGATCAAAGAAACCACTATCAAAACACAGGAAGAGATATTTTTTCAGTTGTTGCTGCAAATCTTAAAATTGAGTTTGTAATAAAAGTTGAAATTTTCATCACTAAATTACTTGAATCCATAATTGCTTTGAGTTTTAATCTTTTGATTATTCCATTAGTAAGGATGTACAGCAGGGCTGAACAGTCATATATATATACATATATTTCATTTAGAGTTATTTTGCATATTTATATGCAATGGTTAAAATTTAAGTTGCATCAGGGACATGATGACATAACAATAGAACACAGAAAATATCAAATGCAGAAGTACCAACCAACATTGCGACAATGAGAGCAAGTATATTTGAGGTTCCAAGCTACTAAGTCATCAATATAAGTTCAGAAAACATTAACTGGGAGAACTTGCATTCCTCTTTTGTGGACTTTCATAGTATCATAGAATCCCTCAAGTACAGGAGGAGGCCATTCAGCCTATTGAGCTTGCACTGACAACAACTCCACCCAGGCCCTATCCTGTAACCCCATGTATTTACCCTGCTAATCCCCTGACACTGAGGCACAATTTAGTATGGCCTATCAACCAAATGCTCACATCTTTGGACTGAGAGGGGAAACTGGTGCACCCAGAAGAAACCCATGCAAACAAAGGGAGAATGCACAGACTCCGCACAGTCACCTGAGGCTGGAATTGAACCTCGGTCCCTAGCACTGTGAGGCAGCGGTGCTAAACTGTGCCATCATGCCGCCACTTTGTTCTGTAAAAGATGGAAATTGGTATCCATAGGGTGTGAAATGCAATATGATAGTGTTCAGCAACAGGTTGCAGGTTGTATTGTTTTATGGTCAACTAAAGATCAACAATACTTGCAAACTGAAGGGAAGTTCATGTGAACCTCAATTAAATCTGGGTTTGGACTTTCAGAGTTTGATTTTGTGAGGTTATCACCCACCAATGGGAGAACTGATGGCTGGTGTGTGGTGTGACATCAGCTACTGATACCCTTCCCTCTGTCAGTGACTCAGTGGCAGAAGGCCCACCTATGGAGAACTGCCAGCTAATCAGAGCCAGTGGGAGCACTGGCTGCTAGCGTCACTCCACAGACAGAGACCCAGAAATGTTGGGGATTTTGCCAACCTTTGAGGGTGGGATTGGGTCGTAGGATATAGCTACAGCAGCAGAGGAATTTGGAGAACAATCCGAGGCAACGGTCGGGGGGAAAGGGTTTCAGCAGTCCTCCCTTTCCCAATGCCAGATCCCGTTTCCCCACCCCAACACCACCACCTCCTCTGGAAGGCCACTGGTAAACCCAACATGGTTTGCTGTGTGTCTTTACAAGGGCTCAGGGAAATCATGACTCCATTAAATCTCTGCGGCACCACTAGATTATAATGACCTCATGGAGACCGGGTGTCAGGTGACTTATTAATGAGGCTAATAGACATCCATCACCAGCAGTCGGGAATCCTGCATCAGCCCCTTCTGCTTGCAACATAATTGGGACTGGCACAAGTAATTAAAGAGAGAAATTTATTTATTAGTGTCACAAGTAGGCTTACAATAACACTGCAATGAAGTTACTGTGAAAATCCCCTAGTCGCCAAATTCTGGCACTTGTTCGGGTATACTGAAGGAAAATTTAGCATGGCCAACACACCTAGCCAGCACATCTTTCAGACTGTGGGAGGAAACCAGAGCACTCGGAAGAAACCCATGCAGACATGGTGCGAGTGTGTAGACTCTGCACAGAGAGACCCAAACCGGGAATCAAACTCAGGTCCCTGGTACTGTGAGGCAGTTGTGCTAACCATTGTGCCACCGTGCCACCCAGAATCAATGAAGTACTGAAGTTTCAATGTAAATCCATTACATGTGAATTTTCTCAAAAATACCAGGACAATATTGTCCTTCCCATAGTTATACAGATACCGCCAAAAGATTCCAAGCAATTAAAGGCTAATTTATATTTCAGCCACGGTGTGGTAATGTCAGCATTGGACTGGGGTAAACACAATAAGAAGTCTTACAACATCAGGTTAAAGTCCAACAGGTTTATTTGGTAGCAAAAGCCACTGGCTTTCGGAGCGCTGTTCCTTCTGTACACATCAGGACGGCCTCAACCGTGATCTTGAGTTCATGCCACACTATCTGTAACCCCCACAAGTTGCCTGGGCTTGCAAAATCTCACTAACTGTTCTGGCTGGAGACAATACACAGCTCTTTAACCTGTGCTTAACCCTCTCTCCACTCACATTGCCTGTACCTTTAAGACTTGATTACCTGTAAAGACTCACATTCCAACCATTATTTTGTAAATTGAGTTTGTGTCTTTATATGCCCTGTTTGTGAACTGAAATCCTAGTCACCTGACGAAGGAGCAGCATGATAAAGACAGATACACAGTTATAGTATTGATAGTGCATAACAATATAGTGTTTTACCAGTGTTTAAATTACTCTGGTGAATTTGTTTGCTGGTTGTTCTTGATTCACACTAAATGAAACTATCAATTTAAGCTACTTCAGATAGTTTAGTTATATACTAAATTATACTCTGGCTGTATTTAACCTGGAGCTGGATTTCATCTTTCCTTTTTTTTGCAAGCCTTCTTACTATTTGATAACTTTCCTTTCTGAGTCGCTGTCTTAGGTCTTTCTGTGCGTGGATAGATCTTGTGGCTTTGGTGAACACCACGAGCATTGTTAGTCTCGGTCTTGGCAGTTGCCCTCCTTTCAGCCATTTCCTCCTCCTTCTGGTTTTCCCACTCTTCATCTGTGTCATCCAATAAATTCCCTTTCATTTCAGCGACCCTCCTGTAATTGGAACATTCTTGCTCAGCTCTGAAAATTAAAGCAAAATAATTTCATTATGTATGAGAATAATTTGTGCTGAATGCTCTCATCATTTTAAGAATTTCTACAATTTATTTTTAGAAATAATTATTCTAAAACATCATTATATTTACCATATAAATTCAGTTGTTTGGTCAATTTACTTTGCCATATGTAATTTATTAAAACTGCACAACACTAGATTTTTTTCAAATTCGAGACACCCCCCCCTTCACTTCCAACATATAAATTCAAATGTCCACATCCATCATCACAAATATAGCAAGATCTCTTTATAAATATTTATATCCCACCACTCACATTTCAAGAAATTTAACACAGTCTTTCTGCCCATATATTTCTGCAATTCTTTTGGGGGTATCCCCATAAAGGTCTGCTTTGTCAATAGGAGAATGTAGCGAATGCAGCATTCGAAGGACAGATAATTTTCCAGATTCTGCAGCAAAATGTGCTGGAGTCCATCCAGTCTCCGTTCTCAAGCAAGGTCGAGCTCCATTTAAGATGAGGAGTTTAACCATCTCTGCTTTTCCTGTCAGTAAAACAAAATAAGGCAATCAAATTAAAGGTTAATTTTAAATTAAACATGTTGATCTACATAAATCCTGGTTTAAATTCTCCTGATATTCATACTCACAGATATGTTCAAGATTTTACAATTGAAAATTAGTTCAGCATAATTTAATTGGGTCTGGCAACATAAAATTTTTTACCATCCTTACAAGTTCCTGGCAAAATAATTCTCAGAATAAAACAGTATATAGAAAAGGTAATCTCAGTTAAAAAGTGTTTTGTCTTAATCTCAGTTAAAAAGTGTTTTGTCTTATTTTTCATTAACAGGGACATTGTGTGTTGTGGTGTTTTATTACATTGAAGCTGCTATACAAATATAAGTTGATGTTGTTGGCGAGAAGAATCAAAAGAGCATATTTTGGTGTGACTCCAAAAAAGCATTTACAGTGAAGCGCTGCACTATATGAACAATCACATGTGCAAAGACAGTGGGCGGGATTATCCGGCTACACTCGCCCCAAGACTGGAAAATCCCGCCCGAAGTCAACGGGCCTTTGTATAGTCTGCCCCCATGCCCATTATGATTCCCGTGGCGGATGACACAGGAAAATTCTGCCCTGTGAGTCTTACACTGTATGCAAATTAGTTTGTATGCAAAAGAGAAAGACAATTAAAACCAGAACTACAGAAACAAGAAAACCAGTTTAAAGAAGTTTTTAGGATCATATCCTTAAACATTCAAAGCAACTAAAAAAGGGCATGAAAACAGGGCACCCTAGTTTCTCACATTCCTGCTACACTGTGTGGATTATGCTTGAATTCCCCACATGATGAATTTGTAACTTTAGCCAAAAGTCAGATAAAGGCTTCAGCAAGGCATATAACTCCAAAAAGAATTAAAGTGTTCCATGCCATCATACTGAAATTTTGTTCCAGCTGTACCTTTATTGATAGCCCAGATTTTGGCCTTTATAGAAAGGGGGATAGAACATAAAAGTAGGGAAATAGTCTTACTACAACTTTAAAGAGCATTGGTGAGATCACATCTAGAGTACTATGTACTGTTTTGGTCTCCCTACATAAGGAGGAATATACTTGCATTAGAAGCAGTTCAGAGAGGGTTCACTAGGATGAAGGGGTTGTCCTATGAGGAAAGGACGAGCAGATTGGGTCTGTACTCACTAGAGTTTAGAAGGATGAGAGCTGATCTTATAGAAACATATAAGTATCTTCGGAGACTTGACATGGTAGATGCTGAAAGGATGTTTCCCCTTTGTGCTGGAATCTAGAACTATGGGAGACAGTTTAAACATAAGGAGTCTCCTACTTAAGATGGAGATGAAGATTGATAGTCTTTGGGGTTCTCTTCCACAGTGAGATATGTTCAAAGCTTAGTTAAGAGATTTTTATCTACAAAAGCTATGGGGGGAACAGCAGGAAAGTGGAGTTAAGACCACAATCAGATCAGACATGAGATTATTGGATTGCAGAACAGGCTTGAAGGGACAAATGATTTGCTCCTATTTCTTATGACCTTATGAACGGTCAGTATTTTCCATCATTTCCCCACTGAAACTGACTGCAACTTCAGGATATTGGACATACACAAATTAGCATGGAAATCCTGATGTTGTGGTCCATCAAAGAGTGAGCTGTGGACCCATCCCCATAGGCAGTAATCACAAAATCAGCAAGAACACCAATTTTCTCGCTCCCATATCACTGTCAGAATCCCAACAAAAAATACTCCTTGTTCAATCAAGTGTCTTGGGTTTTTAACAACAATGATTAATAGGTTTGATGAATCAACCTTGCCCTTAAAGAATAATTTCATATTTGTGGAGCATCTTCAAGTGATAACTTTGTAGATTTTTAGGCTACATTTTAACTTTTAATAATCTTTTCCATAATACTTTGCCTTCACCCCATGTCTGTGTTCCAATCTTTAATTTGTTTGATCTAAAAAAGCAGTTTTATCGTAGTACTTTGAATTTCCTACTTGCAACTATGAAAATATTTTAATGCAGCTAGTTGCTTGGATAACTTGATGACAAATGTCAAGCTCCGTACTGGGAATGCCCAGTAAAATATCCCAGGGTAAAAATGTGGGATTACTGGAATAGGGCCTGGGTGGGATTGTGATCGGTGCAGACTCGATGGGCCAAATGGCTTCCTTCTGAACTGTAGGGATTCTATGATAAGATCTATGAATTTGATTAAATACAAGCTTCATTCCAAGAGGTCTTGTGGCACTGTGGGTAGCATCCCTATCTTGGAGCCAGAAGCTCCAGGTGCCAGTCCCATCCTAGGACCTGAAGGGTCAAGGAAGCCGATTATTAAACTGTAAATCTTTCCAACACACTCTAATGCCAGGGGATGAAAGTGGGAGGGGGGAAGGGGTGAATTTCTGGTCAGCCACCTGATGGAAAATACAGAAAAGTAAAATACTGCGGAAGCTGGAAATCTGAAACGAAATCAGAAAGTGGATGCTGGGCGAGGGGGGCGGGGTGGTGGCGAGGAGGGGGCGGGGAGGAGGTCTGGCAGCATCTGTGCAGAGAGAAACAGAGTTAACATTTCGAGTTAAAATGATTAGCCTTCGGAGTGTGATGGAAAGGAAAGTTGGCTTCCTTTAAGGTCAAACCAAATAAACAAACGCAAGTGAAATTAGGACAAAGAAAGGAAATCGGAGCTTGGACTACTTAGTATCCGCAACTCCAGACTGCACCATGCATACAAAAGAGCGTCAGTTACCACAGCAACTAGGACTCTCTGGGTGATCAGTAAACACACCACCACCGAGATCAACTCAGTTGATCAACTAAAGGGAGAGAAAGCAATGGACTGGAGGGTGGTGAGGGGAAGAGAGACAGGGAGAGAGAGCTGGGGGGAAGAAGGGGGTTTTGGGGGGAAAGAGTTTGGACAGTGTAAGGAAGGAATGCCTGTAACAATACATCGAGGGACTGCCAGGCCAGGGTAGGGGAGGGGAGCGCCTGGGCTCCGCTGCCGCTGACCTTGTACCGCCGCCCAGTGCAGCGCTGTGCGCAGACTCCAGTGCAGGTCCTTGGCGTTGGGGTCGCACGAGCCGCTGCGCAAAATCTCCTCCACCAGCTCCGTGTCACCGGCCGCCGCCGCCCCGTGCAGCTCCGTCATCCCCGGCGCGAGCCCGGCAACCCCGCGAGCCCGGCCCTGGCCCCGGCCCCGGCCCCGCCCCCGCTCCCGCCCCGTTGGCCTGGCGCCGCCCCTCGACCCCGAGCTGTGCTCACCGGACGTACAAAAAGGTGTCTCAAAAAAAATTGCTGAGTTGAGAGGGTTTTGGGTCTGCTTTTCGAGACTTTAGGAAGGATTTGTGGCTCTGTTAAACTGCTGGCGTGACTTAAATCTAAGTTGTCACTAGGGAAAGTGCAAGGGGTGTGAGTCGCAGAGGCAGGAAAACTGAACTCTGCAGGCCTTTTGAACTAAGGGTGAGCTCAAACAGACCCATTTGAGCTGTTTCGAGGATCCTAACCTACAGGAAATCAGAATTGATGGACGGTCTAATACAGATAGGAATTATACAGTAAATGGCAGAACCCTTAAGAGTATTGGTAGGCAGAGGGATCTGGATGTACAGATACACAGGTCGGAAAGTGGCAATGCAGGTGGAGAAGGTAGTCAATAAGGGGTATTGAGTTTAAAAATTGGGAAGTCATGCTGCAGCTTTATAGAATCTTAGATAGGCAGCACTTGGAATATAGTGTTCAATTCTGGTCACCACGCTACCGAAAGGATGTGGAGGCTTTGGAGAAGATACAGAAAAGATTTACCAGGATGCTGCCTGGTATGGAGGGGATTATCTATGAGGAGAGGTTGGAGAAACTTGGTTTGTTCTCACTGGAGTGATGGAGGTTGAGGGCGATCTGATAGAAATCTACAAGATTATGAGGGGCATGGACAGTGGATTGTCAGAAACTTTTTCCCAGGGTGGAAGAGTCAGTTACTAGAAGGCATAGGTTTAAGGTGCGAGGGGCAAGGTTTAAAGGAGATATATAAGGCAGATTGTTTTACATACAGAGTGGTGGGTGCCTGGAACGTTGCTAGGGGAGGTTGTGGAAGTGGATACGGTAGTGACTTTTAAAGGGCATCATGACAAATACATGAATAGGATGGGAATAGAGGGATATGGTCCCTGGAAGGGTAGGGGGTTTTACTTAAGTCTGGTAGTATGGTCGGTGCAGGCTTGAAGGGCCAAAGGGCCTTTCCCTGTGCTGTAGTGTTCTTTGTTCTTTGTTCTCTTTAAACAGTTTTGAAGGGAAGATAAGGACTGTATAATTGTCATGATCTAAGGTTTTTGAAAGCCCTGTTCTTTAAACTTTAAAAACATTGAGGTAGCTGCTGTTGGTGATAGTTAAAAATAACTCTCAGCTGAACCTTGGGCCTAGGGGAAAAAAAAATCACATCTGGTTGTGCAGTTTCAATAGAACTCTATTAACATTTCCCCAAGGACTGCTATTATGTCAGTATAAAATCTTGGTGAGTTGCAAAATGTGGTTATTTCAGTAAAGGGGGTTGTGTGTTCAGTTTGATTGACAGCTTAAAGAGGCTAATTAAGGATTAGCTTTCCTTGATGGGGTGTCTGAATAGAAGTTTTATAAGAAATTAACCATTTGAGCTTTAAAGCTTTGAATGGAATTTTATGATAGGAAGTTTTCTTTACTATCAAGTATGTTGGGGTGAAAGCCAAATTAGATTGTTATTCCTTCTCCACATAACTCCTGAGGTCTCTGCATGGTGACCACTGCATTGAGGGCATGAGGGACTGTGGATTGTGAGTGAGGAGCATGAGTTGACATTGAGTTAGTATGGAGGATATGAAGGGCCATGAAAGTTGGTGGGGATTGAGGAAGCATGAAGGTTGAGGGACAGAGGGACTAACAACTTCTGAAACAATTGGAATAAAGTCCCAGATGTTATCAGACAACAAATTTTATGAAATTGGGCACACAATATGGAAGCAGACTAAAATTACACTCAGACCCTCTCCACTAAAAATCACAAAGCAACAGACACAGATTAGCAGACAAGAGCATGCTTTTAGAATGCAAATGAGGGCTAGCACACAAGGGAAGCTGGACAGGATGGCACCTACAGGAACTAAATTAAAAAAACACATTCCCACTCCACCAAATCAGCACTTCTTAACTAGTCAAACAACCTATGGAGACACTAAAGATTAGCATAGCTAAGGAGGCATCCCTGGCCCCTCAAGTTTCCTGAGAATAATCACGTACCCATTGTTCAAACCCCAGAGATTCTAGACCATTAATAACCAATCAGACAAAAACAATTAACACACTTAAAACAATCGCCCCCAACACTTGAAAACATCGAGACAGGATGGCTAAAGTCGAATACTGTAAATAAAGTATTAGCATTTGAATCGCATACGACACCAAAGTTCAGGTATAACTGTAGCCTGTTGTGGTAGGTCTTTAGAGTGCTTTCAGGACAGTTCGGTTTGTATGTCCTGACTGCACCTCCATCGATTGTAAAAATAAAGCTGTACCGCTGTTGAACCTGACCCCGAGTCCATAGTGGTCGTGTTCGCCCACTCGCGCTAACAATTGGGGGCTTGTCCGGGATCGCAACCATTGTTGGAATGCCGTCTCCTGGCACTGGGTGAATATGTTTACTCATTTCATCAAATCCCAGTGCCAGAGCGGTGTTTCACAGCTCCCACGATCTGAACTTGTGAACAGGGTCCATTCGATAGCTGTACGGCGGTAAGGTGGGTTTAAGTTTCTTTTTGGGTGGGCGACTGGGATTGCGAACTGTGATTGATTGTGTTATTTTTACATTCCGCTGACCCCCAACAAGCCTGACCATAGATTGACTGCCCACTAGGGGACCCAACAGAACAGGTGTTAACAGGTACAGAGCAGGGACATTTCCCTGGGATTTAAGGTTAAGGTATAAGGCAGGGACAGCACCCTGGGAATTAAGGTTAAGGAGGATGTCCAAGGTTTCGGGCCGCTGAGGTCGGACTCTAGGAGTTCGGCACAAGTCCAGGTGCTGCAAGTCAGTAAGGACCTTTGCAGGCGCAAAAGATCGGGCCACTGGGGGCAAAATCTGCGAGGAGTTTGCTACATGTCCGGGCGCTACTAAGTCTGGAGCCTCTGAGTGCCTCGACCACTACAAGCAGGAGACCTCTGGTAGCGCGAAAAAGCGACGACACGTCGGGGGACTCCGACCCACGGTTGACTACACGCCAGTCTGCACCCAAGTCCGGGTGACTCCCAAGGAGATAGGGAAACGGCTGCCCTCTAAGAGTTGATTTAGCGATAGGAGTTTGGGTAGGAGCTAGTGGCCCTGGTCACTGTAGTCAGTAGTCTCTCCGTACGCTGTGCTCCCTGCGGGGAGACTGTACAGAGCTCACCCGCCTCTGAGAGCAGCAATCTCCCTGCTACACGCAGGCCGGGCTCTGCGGGGTGCCACTGAAGGTACAAACGTACTAACAGTGGGAACACGAGACCGTAAACCAATCAGAGATACACACACAAGTATCTGTGAAAGCATTAGAGTCAGGGTTGGTACACTACTGACCCTAGTAAAGAAAACTAAATGGATAGCAATAGTACCACCTCTAAGTGGGGACCAGAAGGGCCCCTCACCTGCTATCTAGCACACGAAAACAAGAATCTAATTAAAAACATGATGAAGGTAATGTGGAATGCATGTTGGAAGTTCTCATGTGTGTCTGTGTGTGTGTTTGTTAAAGTGGTTGTGTCAATGTTTTTGTTGTTTTATTAATGTTTTAATGTTCTTCCCCTATTTGTGATTTTACAACAGTGGGTTTGACGCAGAGTTTAAATAAAATTTGGAAATTGGATTGGATTAAATTGAAATAGATTCTTGGAATTTCTTAGCCTTTTGGGAATAATTAATGGCCATGATTGTGCTTAAAAGGCATAGAATTTAAATAATATACGTATATGTGGGATTCAGGGATACTGGGTCCCCAAGGAAAACAAGACTGCGGCCTCGTAAGAATCCCTCCCCTACTCATACGCGGGCCGGTCCACACTCCCCACAAACAATACCCCATAAAGCCCGAGGCACTACAAACCACTGAGGAAATTGTTCAGGCTTTGGTCACCCAGGGTATCTTAAGACCCACATTGTCCAACACCAACTCCCCAATGTGGCCAGTCCATAAGCCAGACGGAAGCTACCGACTGACCATAGACTACACTGCCCTCACGTGCTTTGCCTGTCTGGGATGTGTTGCTTGTTCAGTTGTGGAGTTTTCCTGCTGCTTTCTGTGTGGCCCCTCCTGTCTTCCTTCTTCAGTGCTTGTTCTCACCGAGGCGTGACTCGTGCTTTCCCTCATCAGAGAGGTTCAATCTAGGTAGCGGCGACTGTTTGTTTCTCAGACTTGGGCCAGTTCAATTTCTGTGCCCCTTTTAACCATTTCTGAGCTGCCTCGTGCCCGTCCGCACTAATCGCCAAGGAGAGGAAGAAATCTCCTGTCCCTGGCTTTTCCCATCTTGCTCACCTTCCTCGGGGTCACATCCTTGCCTTCTGACAATTCGAAATGTGGCCTTTCAGAAGAGTGTGTAATTTAAACACAAGAACCCCGTATTCCAGCAGTTATGAAAAATTAATCGATAAGGCAGTGATTTTGCACCTCACACACACACACCCCACCCCCACCGGCTGGTTCATTGTTAGCTTAAATAGATCTTAAACTAAGTCGCTCATCAATCATGCTGAAATCCCACCCCCACCACATCCACAAATATCAAATCCTTAGCTTTGGGGCAAGATAAGATGTCGTGACTTGGAGCAGTCGCCCATATTTGGTGCTGCCAGACTGTTAACTTTAACAGCCCAGCGTTTCCACAATGATAAACTATTGGGATTAAAACCTTGACATTTAAAACTTACTGTCTAGCACGCACTGTGCTCTGCAGCAGACCTCATGTTTTGATCTCATGCCTAGGCCTTCTGGATGTGCCATCTTATTCCTCCTTTGGTAATGGGCTGGTGGAGACCATTTCCGGAAACACTTGAGGCAGGGTGTTTCCCATGCTGCATTTGGACACGTCCAGAGATGCTGCCTGTGTGTAATTGTTAAGGTGTAGTTTGGCTTCAGCGGGTAGCCCATTTCCCCTTCAGAGACTTGTGTATCTCGAAGGTTTGAATGCCAAAGCTGTGGCTCTGCACCCCAATGTATTTCGGGGGAAGTGGGGGGGCCGCATTAAAAGTCTGCTAGGCGCTAGTTGAAGGAGTTGACGCCCTCCCTAACAAGCAGAGTTTATGCTACCATAAGACACATCAAGTGGCCATTTGTTAACTGACAAACCTGTGCAGTCGCACTGACCCACCAAGCATAGTGACCAAACTAGAACGATAAGCAGTTGGAAGTGAACAAGCCATTCCATTACCTCCTCGCGATAAATGTATTGTCTGCCACGACAGCAAGTCAGGATTTTGTTTGGGCGCTCTGTACCACCTACACACAGCTGACATTCCCTTTACCCATTGTGTATGAAGTATAACAAAATGGAACGATTTGGTGACTTGCTGCAACGTTCAGTGATCGCCATTCTGTGAATAACTGCACCCTGAAATCTCATACTTGCAAACTTCCCCTCTGGCCAGGTTATGTTCTCCTCCTCTGCCCCCTCACTTCCTGCCACTGTAAGTCCACAGACACAAAGGGCCATCAGTCGCTCTGTAAACAAATGTTTGCGCCTATAACTTTACCCCCACCCCGCAGTCCAATCGCCTCCCTACCCCTTGTCGTTAAATATAGAATGGCAGGAAACGTATAGAGACAGAGGAACGTCCCATATGGAAAAGAAAATCAGAAAATATATTACGAAGAGTGGCCCCTCTGGGCAGAATCTTGTGCTAATACTGAGATGGAGCTGGGATCCTTAGGGCAGATTTTTAAGTAAGGCTTCTTTAACACGTTTAAGGTGGAAGCTGGAGAAGTGGAGCATTGTGAGATTGTCTGTGGGCTTGCAGTACAGTGAGTTGCTAAGGTGACCGTCCTTGATGGAGATGCGTGTGTCCAAGAACCTCTCTGGCTACGTCGAGGGCATCCTGAAACCCATTGTACAAAGAACCCCCAGCTTTTGTCGTGACACTACGGACTTCCTACAGAAACCCAGCACACATGGAGCAGTTGAACCAGGGACACTCCTCGTCACAATGGATGTCTCAGCACTCTACACCAACATCCCCCACAATAATGGCATTGCTGTGACTGCCTCAGTACTCAATGCCAATAACTGCCAGTTTCCAGATGCAATTTTACAACTCATCTGCTTTATCCTGGACCACAATGTCTTCACCTTCAACAACCAGTTTTTCATCCAGACACGTGGAACAGCCATGGGGACCAAATTCGCACCTCAATATGCCAACATCTTCATGCACAGGTTCGAACAAGACTTCTTCACCACACAGAATCTTCAACCGATGCTATACACTAGATACATCAATGACATTTTCTTCCTTTGGCCTCATGGTGAACAATCACTGAAACAACTATATGATGATATCAACTATAGGATGTTATCAGGGAGAAGGAGGTTCCGAGGGACACTTGTGGGTTGAACTGTGTCTGTTTCAATGCTAGGAGTGTGGTAGGGAAAACGGATGAGCTTAGGGCCTTGATGTTTGTGAGGCAGTTAGATGTAGTGGCTGTAACAGAGACATGGTTAAGGGAAGGGCAGGACTGGCAGCTGAATGTTCCTGGGTACAAGTGTTTTAGGTGTGACAGAGGAGGGTTGAAGAGAGGAGGAGGGGTGGCACTGTTAGTCAAGGAAAGCATCACAGTAGTGCAGAGGGAGGACAATATAGAAGAGATAGGGATTGAGTCACTGTGAGTGGAGTTGAGGAATAAAAAGGGAGAGATTACGTTGCTAGGGGTGTATTATAGGCCACCCAACAGCCCGAGGTCAGTGGAGGAAGGCATTTGCAGGGGCATTTTGGATAGGTGCAGGAAGAATAGGGTGGTTGTAGTGGGTGACTTTAATCTTCCTGGAGTGAATTGGAGGGGGCCTAGAGCTGGGGGTACGGAGGGAGAGGAGTTTGTGAAATGTGTTTTGGAAGGGTCTCTAGAGCAGTATGTAACTAGTCCGACTAGGGGAGGGGCTATACTGGATTTAGTGTTGGGTAATGAGCCGGGGCAGGTGGGAGAGGTAGAGGTAGGCGAACATGTGGCTAATAGTGACCACAAGTCCGTCTACTTTAGGATAAAAATGGAAAGGGACGAGTGCCGGCCGAACGGGAGTGTGCTGAACTGGGGAAAGGCGAACTATGGCAGGATTAGGAGGGAGCTGCAGGACACTGATTGGGAGGGACTGTTAGCTGGCAAGTCCACGGTTGGCAAGTGGGAGGCTTCTAAGGGCAAAATGAAATGGTTGCAGGGGAGGTATGTTCCGGTTAAGCGGAAGGATGGGAAAGGTAGGATTAGAGAGCCGTGGATTACAGGGGGTATTGAAGACTTGGTCAGGAAGAAGAGGGAGGCGTATGTTAGGTCGAAACGACTGGGTACGGAGAGTGCGCTGGAGGAATATAGAGAGAGTAGGAGGGAGCTAAAAAGGGGAATTAGAAGGGCGAAGAGAGGGCATGAAATGGCTTTGGCTGGTAGGATTAAGGAAAATCCGAAGGCATTTTATTCCTATATTAGGAGCAAGAGAGTAGTTAGAGGGAAAATTGGTCCTCTTAGGGACAAAAGTGGGGAGATATGTATTGAGTCAGAGGGAATGGGGGAGCTCCTGAATGAATACTTTGCGTTGGTATTCACGAAGGAGAGGGGTTCGGAATCGTGCGGTCTGTTAGAGGGAGCTGAGGATCAGCTGCAGGAAATATCTATTACGAGGGAGGAAGTGCTAGGGCTTTTAGGTAGCGTAAGGACGGATAAAGCTCCGGGGCCTGATGGTATTTATCCCAGGCTGCTTAGGGAGGTGAAAGATGAAATTGCTGGGCCTCTGGCACAAATCTTTGTCTCTTCTTTGGACACAGGTGAGGTCCCAGAAGACTGGAGGGTAGCAAATGTGGTACCACTGTTCAAAAAAGATAGCAGGGATAACCCTGGAAATTATAGGCCGGTGAGTTTGACATCGGTGGTAGGGAAATTAATGGAAAAAGTACTTAGGGGTAGGATGTATGAGCATTTGGAGCGATGCGGTCTGATTGGGGATACGCAACATGGCTTTGTTAGAGGGAGGTCTTGCCTTACGAATCTGGTGGAATTCTTTGAGGAGGTGACAAAAATGGTTGACGATGGGAGAGCCATTGATGTCATCTATATGGATTTCAGTAAGGCATTTGACAAAGTCCCTCATGGTAGGCTGGTAGAAAAGGTTAAGGCGCATGGGATACGAGGTCAGGTAGCTAGGTGGATTGAGAACTGGCTGGGTAATAGGAGACAGAGGGTAGTTGTGGAGGGGACTTTGTCCGGCTGGAGGCCAGTGACCAGTGGTGTGCCGCAGGGCTCAGTACTGGGACCTCTCCTCTTTGTAGTCTACATAAATGACTTGGAAGAGAGCGTAGGTGGTGTGATCAGCAAGTTTGCTGATGACACCAAGATGGCAGGGTTGGCGGGTACCGAAGTGGATTGTGAGGTGATACAACAGGATATAGATAGGTTGGTGCATTGGGCAGATAGGTGGCAGATGGAATTTAATCCTGACAAATGCGAGGTGATGCATTTTGGAAGGAATAATGTAGAGAGGAGCTATGTGATTAAAGGTAGACAAATTAGGAGTATAGAAACACAGAGGGACCTGGGAGTGCAGGTTCACAAATCCATGAAGGTTGCGACACAAGTGGAGAATGTTGTCAGGAAGGCTTATGGAATGCTAGCCTTTATAGGAAGGGGTATAGAGTTTAAAAGCTGCCGTCTAATGCTTCAGTTGTATAGAACGTTGGTTAGACCGCATTTGGAGTACTGCGTCCAGTTCTGGTCACCTTACTACCGGAAGGACGTGGAGGCTCTGGAAAGGGTGCAGAGGAGGTTTACCAGGATGTTGCCTGGCATGGAGGGGCTGGGTTACGAGGAAAGGTTGGAGAAACTGGGACTGTTCTCCTTGGAAAGACGGAGATTGAGGGGGGACATGATAGAGGTATATAAGATACTGAAGGGAATAGACAGAGTCAATAGTGAGAGACTGCTCCCTCGATTGGTTACAAATACAAGAGGACATGATTTAAGGGTGAGGGGGGAGAGGTATAATTTGGATATGAGAGGAAGGTTCTTTACGCAGAGAGTTGTGGGGGTATGGAACGCGCTACCGAGTAGGGTGGTGGAGGCGGGAACGTTGGACTCGTTTAAGGTTCAGTTAGATAGGCACATGAGTGAAACGAGGATGGAGGGTTATGGTAGAGGTTATTAAATAAGGGTTAGAACCTCGGGAGACACCGGAAAGGCAGGCTTGTGATTAACGTTTTTGTCTTTTATTCCGCAGGTGGAGGTCCACCTCATTGTCAAACGAGGGGCATGCACACGGTGGGTCGTGCGTGGGCTACTCTTGGAGGTTCCGGGAGTGGCCTAGTACTTCGTGTCGGTGTGTGTGCTTGATCCTGGACTGGTAGACGGGCACCGCAACAGCTCGGTGACTAGCACTGCTAGCTGTGCGGATACATGGATTTGGGCCTGTGTCTGTGGGAGTTTGTGCATTCTCCCTGTGGATGCGTGGGTTTCCTCCGGGCGCTCCGGTTTCCTCCCACACCCCAAAGATGTGCTCTTAGGCTGATTGGTTTTACCAAATTGACACTATTCTCCCCTGAATCTGGCTAAGTCAGGGGTTCTATTCATAGACACACAGGGTAGAATAGGTGTAGGGTGATGCGGCGGCGCGGGCTTGTTGGGCCGAAGGGCCTGTTTCCCGTGCTGGGTTGTTCTTTGTTCTTTGTAACAAGTTCCATCCCACCATCAGACTCACCATGGACTATTCCCTAGAATCAGTTGCATTCTTGGATACACGCACCTCCATCAAGGATGGTCACCTGAGCACCTCACTGTACCGCAAGCCCACAGACAATCTCACAATGCTCCACTTCTCCAGCTTCCATCCTAAACATGTTAAAGAAGCCATCCCCTGTGGACAAGCCTCCGTATACACAGGATTTGCCCAGATGAGGAGGATCGTGATAGACACCTCCAAATGCTGAAAGATGCCCTCATAAGAACAGGATATGGCGCTCGACTCATAGATCGACAGTTCCGATGCGCCACAGCAAAAAACCGCACCAATCTCCTCAGAAGACAAACACGGGACACGGTGGCAGAGTACCCTTCATCATCCAGTACTTCCCCGGAGCGGAGAAGCTACGACATCTTCTGAGTCTTCAACATATCATTGATGAAGACGAACATCTCGCCAGGGCCATCCCCACACCCCCACTTCTTGCTTTCAGACAACCATGCAACCTCAAACAGACTATTATTTGCAGCAAACTACCCAGCCTTCAGGAGAACAGTGACCACAATACCACACAACCCTGCCACAGCAACCTCTGCAAAAAAGGATGTCCCGAAGCATGGTACATTGGGGAGACCATGCAGACGCTACGACAACGGATGAATGAACATCGCTCAACAATCACCAGGCAAGACTGCTCCCTTCTTGTTGGCAAACACTTCAGTGGTCACAGGCATTCAGCCTCTGACCTTCGGGTAAGCATTCTCCAAGGCGGCCTTCACGACACACGACAGCGCAGAGTCACTGAGCAGAGACTGATAGCCAAGTTCCGCACACATGAGGACGGTCTCAACAGGGATCTTGGGTTCATGTCTTGCCTGGGTTTGCAAAACCTCACTTACTGTACTGTCTGGAGACAATACACATCTCTTTAACCCGTGATCAGTGCTCCTTCCACTCACATTTTTGGCCACTTTAAGACTTGAACAGCAGGTTAGGTGTAAAGATTCGCATTCTAATCAGTAATCTGTAAACTGCCTGTGCTTTATATGCTCTGTCTGAGGCCAGAACTCTCCATTCACCTGACGAAGGGACAAACCCCGAAAGCTTGCGAGTTTCCTATCAAATAAATCGGTTAGACTTAAACCTGGTGTTGTCAGACTTTTTACTGGGTAATGCAAGCCCAGATGAGGTGACACAGTGGGAACAGGCAGGGGCATCCAGGGACAAAGATGGACTGTGGCGCAGAGGGCACCAAGTAGCCCCCCCCCTCATTTATACATACCGAACTGCTCCGACGACTCCACAAGCCGGACTACTCCGGCCGGGATGGGACCCTGGCCCAACTGTCAGCTGATTGGTGGTGGCCAGGGATGGGACGGGATGTAGCCAACACTGCCAGTGCTGTATTATATGCACCCAGCACAACCCTGGCCGACCCCTGAGAGTCAAACTGGCCCACCAACCCTAACCAAAGGGACCCTGGGAAAACCTCCAGATCAACTTCATAGGCCCTCTACCCACTAGCCGAGGGAAGAAATATTGTTTAGTCTTAATTGATCAATTCATCCGCTGGGTAGAAGCATTCCCAACTCGGGATTGCGAAGCCACCACCGTAGCCCGCATCTTAGCATACGAAATCATCCCGAGGTAGGGAGTCCATTACAACTGGACTCCGACCAAGGGACACTCTTCACGGGCAAGATAATGAAACAGTCTTGTAAAACCCTGGGAATCCAACAGCGATTCCATATCCCATACCACCCTCAGAGTTCTGGGATGGTCGAGTGAATGAACTGCACACTTAAAAACGCGGTTGCCAAGTCAATCGCCGAGACAGGTCAGGGGTGGGTAGATGTCCTTCCCTGTATTTTAATGCACCTACAAGCCACCTCAAGTCGCACCATAGGACTCACACCATTTGAATTAATGACGGGGAGGGCAATGAGACTCCCAGAAAACATAGCGGTAGGAGGAGAAGAAATGGCACCCCTTTGGGATAAAATGAAGAGATATGTACAACAGTTAGACCACCAACTCAGAGAGCTACACCATGCAGCCAGAGACCAACAAGCTATAAGGGACCAGGTTAAGAAGCATGATATCTGCCACACCAGCACACTTCACCAAGTAGGGGACAAAGTTTTAATCCGAGTTGCCCCCAACCAAACAGGGTTCTCACTGAAATGATTAGGACCCTATGAGATTATCCTCACGTGCCTGTGTCGATATCAAAGGGAAAGGCCACTGGAAACACTGGTCACAGTTAAAGGCACATCATGCTGGTGGGGGGAAGACAGAACAGACCAACTGTAGGGACGAGAGTAGTCCGTCGACATAAGCGGGCCATGTATCGACACCTAACTAACCACCTTTATCCATGCAGCAGAGATCCAATTAACAACCTTTGTTTCTAGAATGGAGGAGAGCCACACGTCAGCCATGGCTCTGACATATGTATAAATGTATATAGGTGTAGGTACATACTTAAGTAAGTTAGTTAATAAAAATTAGTTAACACTAAAAATCTAATATCTGGCAGCCACCAGGCTTTGTGTACCCTTCCTACCCCCTCTCCAGGACAATGCCAACCACTTGGAGGATGGCCCTATCTATGATCTTTTTGTCGAGTGTCGCCTTCCAGGGACACACCACCTATCAACGATCCCACGGAATAATATTCAATACATCCGAGGCGTTGTGCGTGCCGGCCACACCATACCCCGAGAACAATAGAATGTATTCCAATGCATGGCTACAAGTCCACCCGGGTATCAACGTGATCTGCTTCACTTGCACACCGGATAAGCTCTGAACATGCATCCAACGGCCAGACTTGCTGAGCGACTCCGGCTGCACTTTCGGGACCATCTGCACCCTCCCTGAAAATCCGCAGACCCCACTGCAAGGGGACATTCCCAAATCCAAGATTGATATTTGCGGATATTATGGACTAGTTGAGGCTCCAGTAGTCTCACTATATGTATGTTTTGCACTTCCTACAACCCGGGCCCCCACGACCACAACACCCAAAATCTTACCCTGCCCCTCGCTGAGCTGGGGGGCCGGAAGGAGGACTAGTGCTGTGGAATGAGGGAGAAGTTGTATATGACAATGTGAAACACGAAATCGTGCCTGTTCTGATTGATATCTCAGGGATCCAGGTGCCGGGATACTGTTCAGAACAGACACGGTACCAAATGCTGGGCAGAGAAACCATAAAGCGGGCTATCGATGCAGTGGGAGCAACACACACACAAGCAAAAGGGGTATAGTTAATGACATCCTCACAGGAGTAAACACCGGATCCAGCGTGGTTAACTCAATTGACATCCAGGGCCTCAATAATAAGATAGAACAGTTAAAGGGAGTAATGAAAGATATCCTGCAACGGTCACTAGCCCAACAAGCCGAGCAGGCTTTTTTAGGGGAGAGGGGTGCCCATACCCAACTAGATGGAGTCACAATATTAGAAACACACTCCCGTACCATTAACCGCCTCATAGGTAAAGAGAGAGAAAACACTGCTGGGGTACAACAGGGACAGCTGTGCCATGCGTGTGGTCAGTGGATGATAGGCCAATTGAGACATAATTTGGACCAGGTACATAGCGGGGAGGTGCCCAACTGGATTGACAGTACCCAGCTAGCAAAACTCGCAGATCAGAAGGGGGTGCTGGATAACCGGACCTTGAAAGGAATGATGCGGGTGTATCCAGTGATCCCCAACTGCGAGGTTAGCAAGAACACGGGGATAGGGACGGTCCTATTAATCCCGATAGTGACACCAGACTCGGGACCATTCCCTATTTTCCAAATTGAGAACATCGGTGTTGTTAGAGGCAATACCTCCCTCCGCTACCATCTAACCAAAGTCACAGCCATCTCAAGACATGGCGTGATGTTCAGTACCTCCCTCTCGGGATGCAAACAAAGGGGAGAGATAACCATTTGCCCTCACCCACTGAGACAAGGAGAGGCAGCTGAATGTGGTTTTAATCAAATGCAGGCCTGTACCCTAGAAATTACACCTACAGACCCACACTTTGCCCGGGCAGGATATGGAGGATGAGGCAGGTATTGTGTAGCCACAACAAAAACATCCTTCATATACAACGGGCTGACATGCCTGATCCCCAGCCCAAACTTCTGCTTCACCCCTCGCAGACTGGTCACTATTGGCCAAGTCCACATCGCCAACATCCGAAGTAGGCAGGCCCTGACACTTAATGCCACCGACCCACTAAGAGATTATCTTAAATATTACCAAGAGCCAGAACAGGCTCCTATCCCACACCTAGCAGAAGTACTGAGAGAGCTCCGTCTCTAAGTGGGACACTCTGTTCGGTTATACCACTGATTACAAACCCACATTAAAACCCTAGAGCATGATACAGAGTCAGCCTTACAGAGCCATTCATGGGTACAGAAGGTATGGGACTGGGGCCTAAATGTAGACATTCACCCCTGGATCCGGATAATCTCTGACATACTGGTTGCCATCCAACTCATACTGGCAATATCCTGGGGAGTAATAACGTGCTATACATACCGCCAGCACGAGAAAACTAAAACTAGGAGGGAACTAATTAGAATGATTGGCAACAGGGGACAATTAACAAATCGGGAAGACTTCTCCCGCATACACCTAATTTGACAAACCCGGGGCTCCCCTAAACTGTACAACTGCAGCTTGCAAGTGCAGGGAGCACCGGACATAAAATTTGTTAAAGAAATCGGTGTGAGGGAGATGGAACAAGTCTGCTCCCGACCGACAGGGGGGAACTGTTATCGGACAACAAATTTTATGAAATTGGGCACACAATGTGGAAGCAGACTAAAATTACACTCAGAGCCTCTCCACTAAAAATCACAAAGCAACAGACACAGATTAGCAGGCAAGAGCATGCTTTTAGAATGCAAATGAGGGCTAGCACACAAGGGAAGCTGGACAGGATGGCACCTACAGGAACTAAATTAAAAAACACATCCCCACCCCACCAAATCAGCACTTCTAAACCTGTCAAACAACCTATGGAGACACCTAAAGATTAGCATAGCTAAGGAGGCACCCCTGGCCCCTCAAATTTCCTGAGAATAATCACATACCCATTGTTCAAACCCCGGAGATTAAGAACATAAGAACATAAGAAATAGGAGCAGGAGTAGGCCATCTGGCCCTTCGAGCCTGCCCCGCCATTCAATAAGATCATGGCTGATCTGTCGTGGCTCAGTTCCACTTTCCCGCCCTCTCCCCATAACCCTTAATCCCCTCTCTTATCAAAAACCCATCAACCCGCTTCTTAAAAATATTTAGCGAGGCAGCCTCCACCACTTCAACGGGCAGAGAATTCCAGAGATTCACCACCCTTTGAGTGAAGAAGTTCCTCCTCAACTCCGTTCTGAACTGCCCCCCCTTTATCTTGAGGCTGTGCCCCCTAGTCCTACTGTCTTTTTTGAGCGGGAAGAGTCTTTCCACCTCTATCCTATCCATCCCATTCATCATCTTATACGTCTCAATGAGATCTCCCCTCATTCTTCTAAACTCTAACGAGTACAAGCCTAGTTTATTCAGCCTCTCCTCATAGTTCAACCCCCTCAACTCCGGTATCAGCCTAGTAAACCTCCTCTGCACTCCCTCCAAGGCCAAAATATCCTTGCGCAGGTGCGGCGCCCAAAACTGCACACAGTACTCCAGCTGCGGCCTCACCAATGCCCTATACAGCTGCAGCAAGACCTCCCTACTTTTATATTCAATCCCCCTCGCTATGAAGGCCAGCATCCCATTCGCCTTCCTGACCACCTGCTGCACCTGCAGGCTGGGTTTTTGCGACTCATGCACAAGGACCCCGAGGTCCCTCTGCACCGTCGCCTGCTGCAGTTTTTCGCCACGTAAGTAATAGTCCTTCCTACCATTCTTCCTACCAAAGTGGACCACCTCACACTTGCCAACATTAAATTCCATTTGCCATTTCCTGGCCCATTCGCCCAGCCTATCTAGATCCTTCTGCAGACTCTCCACACCCTCCGCACAATTTGCCTTTCCCCCAATCTTGGTGTCATCAGCAAATTTCGACACCCTACACTCGGTTCCCTCCTCCAGATCATCTATATAAATGGTAAATAGCTGAGGCCCCAGCACCGACCCCTGGGGCACCCCACTAGTCACCAACCGCCAATCCGAATAGCACCCATTGACCCCCACTCTCTGCCTCCTATTTGACAACCAATCCTCTATCCACGCTAACACCCTACCCCCAACTCCATGTCCTCTGACCTTCTGCAGTAACCTCTTGTGAGGTACCTTATCAAACGCCTTCTGAAAATCCAGAAAGACCACATCCACCGGCTCTCCTCTATCCACCGCCCTAGACACATCCTCATAGAACTCCAGTAAATTGGTCAGACACGACTTCCCTTTAATGAAACCGTGTTGCGTCTGCCCTATCAAGCAATTCCCTTCAAGATGCCTCGCAATTTCCTCCTTAATGACGGATTCTAACATTTTACCTACCACAGACGTTAAACTAACCGGCCTGTAATTCCCCGCCTTTTGCCTGGCACCCTTCTTAAACAACGGCGTAACATTAGCCGTTTTCCAATCCTCCAGCACTTCCCCGGAATCCAGCGACGTCTGGAAAATAACCACCAAGGCATCCACTATCACCTCCGCCATTTCTTTCAGAACCCTCGGATGCATTCCATCCGGTCCTGGGGACTTGTCCACAATCAGCCCCTCCAGTCTGTCGCGCACCACCTCTCTAGTAACAGTAATGTCATTAAGACCCTCCAGTCCTACCACCTTTCCATCGCTAACACCCGGCAAATTATTCACGTCCTCCTCCGTGAAGACAGAAACAAAAAAGTTATTTAAGACCTTAGCCATATCCCCATCCCCTACCACTAGGTCCCCTTTCTCATCCGCTAAGGGACCAACGTTCACCCTAGCCAGCCTCTTCCTTTTTATATATTTATAAAAACTCTTGCTATCCTTTTTTATATTAAGTGCTAGCCCAGCTTCATAGCTTCTTCTACCCTCCTTTATCAACTTTTTTGTCAATCTTTGTTGACATTTAAACCTTTCCCAATCCTCTTCTCGCCCACTGCTCTTAGCTACTCTAAATTCCTCCGCTTTTAATTTAACACTTTCCTTCACCTCCTTCGTTATCCACGGCTTATTACCTCTCTTCCTACTGTCCTTTTTAACCATCGGAATAAATTTCTGCTGAGCACCAAGAAAGATCTCCTTAAAGATCCTCCACTGCTCCTCAGCAGACCTACCTTCCAACGCGCTCCCCCAGTCCACATTCGCCAATTCTTCTCTCATCCTACCATACTCCCCTCTATTCAAACAAAGGACACGTGTCCGGGAACCCACTTTCTCCTCCTCCATCTGCAACAGAAACTCCACCATACAATGATCACTCTCTCCAAGAGGATCCTTCACCTCAAGGTCCCTAATTCTACCCGCCTCATTACATAGCACCAGATCCAAGATAGCTCGCTCCCTCGTCGGCTCCAACACACACTGTTCCAGGAAACTATCCCGGCAGCATTCCAAGAACTCCTCCTCGAGCCCACCTCGTCCAACATGGGTCGACCAATCAATATGCAGATTGAAATCCCCCATAACTACTGCCGTCCCATTCCTGCACGCCGCACTTATTTGCGCGTTAACAGCCCGCCCCACCTCCAGATCATTATTCGGGGGCCTATAGACGACACCCACCAGCGTCTTCCTCCCTTTGCTGTTCCTAATCTCCACCCACAACGATTCCACGTTCTGCTCTTTGGCTCCGATATCATCCCTTGCTACCACCTTGATGCTGTCCTTAATCAGCAGAGCTACGCCACCCCCTCTTTCCTCCTGCCTATCCTTCCTAAACACTTGATAGCCCTGTACATTCATCTCCCAGTCCCTGTCACCTTGCAGCCACGTCTCTGTAATGGCCACCAGATCGTATCCATTTGTGTCGATCTGCGCCACCAGCTCATCCACTTTATTCCGAATGCTTCGTGCATTCAGATAAAGCGCTTTCATCCCAGCCTTCTTCTGGACCCTATTTGCCGTAACGCCACCACTTGGGACATCCTCAGCCTCTTCCCTTACCTGTACCCTATCCTTAACTGTAGACCTCCTAACATCACCTACCCTCGCACCCTCCCCCCCCCTAATTAGTTTAAAGCCCTGTCTACAGTTCTCTTTACTCGATTCGCCAGCACTCTGGTCCCAGCACGATTCAGACCAACCCCATCCCGTCCGAACAAGTCCCACCTACCCCAATACTGGTGCCAATGCCCCATAAATTCAAACCCATTCCTCCCACACCAATCTCTGAGCCACCCATTCACTTCCTTTATCCTGTCAACCCTACGCCCGTCTGCACTCGGTTCAGGCAGTAGCCCAGAGAAGACCACCTTGTCGGTTCTACTTTTTAATTCCATTCCCAGCTTCTCATACTCCCTCCCCAGATCCTCAGTCCGCACTTTGCCTACGTCGCTGGCACCCACATGTACCACCACAACTGGATTCTCACCCTCCCACTCCAGATTCCTCTGCAGCCCAGCTGCGACATCCCGTACCCGAGCACCAGGCAGACAACACACCCTTCTGTGCACTTTGTCATTGTGACAAAGGACAGTGTCAATACCCTTCACCCCACTATCTCCAATCACTACTACGTTCCTTTTCCCCTTCTCTTTGCCTATGTCCTGCTGCATCACTGTACCGTGTGCAGTTTGCTCACCAACCTCACCTGCCTCGTCCTCTTCCAGACTGGAAGCAAGAACCTCAAACCTGTTATGCAGATTAAGAGGCTGAGGCCTCCGCTCCTCACCCCCCTTCCTCCTCCCAGCAGCCCCCTTTTGTTCCTGACCCTTAGATTTAGACAGTCTAGGGGGGGTGGATGTCACTTGCACCCCATTGACAATGACACCCTCTCTCCCCCTGATGAGCCTCAGTGTCTGTAGCTCAGAGGCCAGCTCATCCACCTTGAGCTGGAGCTCCTCCAGCAACCTGCACTTACTGCAGACATGGTCTCTGGGAAGGACCCTGGGGTCCACCAGTTCCCACATCATACAGGAACCGCACATCACATGCCCCTCCATTATTCAATATAATTTGTTGTGGGAAAAAAATATTTTCCTTGTTTTTTGCTGTAGTAGTTTTGAAAAAAAAAATTTTTTTTTTTTTCCTTGTTCTTTCCACCTGGCCTTTTTACCTTCCAGCCCTTTTTGATATTAAGCCCTAATAGCTCACTCTGCTTCCCTCTCACTCCGCTGCCCGCTCCGACGCTGCCCGCTATCTACACCAGGCCTCCTTTTAAACTTGGCGCTGATTTAAAGCTGATGGGCCACAACTGCCTGATAATCACTCCCTCACAATTCTTAAAGCAGTAAATACAATAAGTAAATGCTTTAAACAGTTCTACAAAGAACAAAGTGCTTTAAACTTATTTTAAACAGGTTTTTAACAGGTAAAGTCTTAGCTTTCTCTCTGATGCTCCTTCCTCGTCTGCTCCAGCAAACAATGTTCTAGACCATTAATAACCAATCAGACAAAAACGATTAATACACACTTAAAACAATCGCCCCCAACACTTGAAAACATCGAGACAGGATGGCTAAAGTCGAATACTGTAAATAAAGTATTAGCATTTGAATTGCATACTACACCAAAGTTTAGGTATAGCCCGTTGCGACGTGTCTTTAGAGTGCTTTCGGGACAGTTCGGTTTGTATGTCCTGACTGCACCTCCATCGACGTAAAAATAAAGCTTTACCGCTGTTGAACGTGACCCTGAGTCCATAGTGGTCTTGTTCGCCCACTTGCACTAACACAGAGAACCGAGATGTAAAGCAGCCCGCACCACATATGCCCACTTCTCTCCTCCTTACCGCCATCCCTTGGTCACTTATATCTTGCTTCCAGGGCCAGCAGGCATGACTTTATCCTGCACCCACCACCATCTGCCCTCCCCCCTTGACCTCAGATGAAAGTCACATGTTCCAGGATACTTTTTAACCAAGGAAGGAATTGAGAAATTTCCTACCTGGAGTTACTGCCTCTGTAGCCAAAGGTTCATTGTTTCAGAATTTCAAAAGGCAAATTTAAGATAGACTATAAGTGAAGTGAGATAATTGAATTGATTTCATATTTGTTGATAGTAAAACATTAAGTAATCTTAAAGTAGACAATGTTAACTTTGCCCTTTCTGAGCATGATGGGATATGTAGCCATTACTGTTGGAACCTAGAAGTGAATGCACGTCATAAACTGTAATGGCCTCACAATCAATGCCAAGTAGAGAAGAAAACAGACAGGGACTATTGGATACGATTCGCTAACAGATCTCTTGATGCCAAAAGGGTGAGATAACAGAACAACTGTAAAATTAGAATTATTCATGCTCATTAATTAGGTTCTGTGATGTAATGTTAAATGATTAAAGGTCACACCAAGTGATGTGATAACCAGAAACTATAAATTTGTCACACAGACTTTGTATCAAGAGAGCAAGAGACACAAAGTGTCTCTCCCAGCATATGCTTGAATTAAAATCTTCACTTTCTTAAAGTCCATAGGCTCATAGTGGTTGGTTTATTGATTTTACCACAACAATTGGCATTGCTGGCAAGATCCTCACAATACCAGTCACTAGCACCAGATTGAACATTAGAGAACTGGTGGGTACATTCCTTTTACCACCAATTAGAAAGGAAGGTCAGCATTCAAAATCCCACTGGCATTAAATTCAGTCTATAGTATTATTGGGAAGGGGGTTCCAAGGTTTTGACCCAGCAATACTGAAGGAATATTCGATGTACTTCCAAGTTAGCATAGTGTCTGGCGTGGAGGAGAATTTGCAGGTGTTGGTTTTCCCATGCATTTGCTCTTACCCTTCAAGGTTGTCAAGATGTTGGGTTTGAAAGATGCTGTCAAAGAAGCCTTGACATATTGGACAGTACAGAAATAGATAAAGGAGTTGTTAAATAGATGAACATCATTCAAAATTAACAAGTTACCAGATGGGTGCATTCTTTGCTGCAGAGGGGAAACTAGGGCTAGAATTTTCTGGCTGTTTGTGCCGACAGGATCTTCTTGTCCCTCTGACAGTAAAACTCCACCACGGGTTCCCCAATGGCATGGGATGCAGTCAGTGGGGAATCTCATTGGCAGTGGCTGGACCAAAATATCCCACTGCCTGCAAATGGCTCTCTGCTTCCTGTCATAAGAAACACAATGTGGAGATGCCGGCATTGGACTGGGATAAGTCTCACAACTCCAGGTTAAAGTCCAGCACAAGCCACAAGCTTTCGCAGCACTGTCCCTTCATCAGTTGAGAGGGAGTTGTGTTCATAAACAGGCATATATAGACACAAACTTTGTAGACAAATATATAAACAAATATGTAAACACAAACACAAAGTTTGTGTCTATATATGCCCTGTTTGTGAACACAACTCCCACGCATCTGATGAAAGGGCAGTGCTCTGAAAGCTTGTGGCTTGTGCCACCAAATAAACTATTGGACTTTAACCTGGTGTTGTGAGACATCTTACCATAAGAAACAAAATGCAAGGAAGCCAGAGAATCCCATCCGCCTCCCCCATTACATGGAGATAGCAGAAACTCTGAGTTTAATTTTTTTAATCCTTTTCGGAAATAGGAGTGAGCATAGGAATAGGAATAGACCAGTCCATCAAGCCTGTTCTGCCATTCAATGAGATTGTGGCTGATCTATGGTCTAACTCCAGACACCTGCTTTTTCAGACATGGGGGTGGGGGGAATCAGAGCTTAGGGCTGGGGAGGAGTGGTTGGTCGGACATTGGTACAGGGGTGGGGGAGTTAGATATCAGTGGGGGATATTTAACATTGGGGGATGGGTGGATCAGACATGTAGGTATGGTCGGGATTGGATATAGGGAGATGGAGTTATCGGACATCAAGGGTAAAATCGGATATCGGGGGTTAGGTGGATTGGACACTGGGGGGTTTTGTGGGGATTGGATGTCTGGGAGTGAAATTGAACATCAGGAGGATGGGAGGTTTGGACATTGAGGGGGGTTGGGGGATTTGGACATCATGTCAAGTGGGTGAGCCAGGAAGTTATGGTCCACATTGGAGGAAAACATGATACTGGTGGATTGATATTTTTTAACCTTTGTGAAAGCGAAGAGCAATAAATCTGGAAATTGCTGGCCAATTTGACTAATTTGAATGATGGGGAAATTACTTATGACCGTTATCAATGGCGCAATGAAAAAGAAGGACTTGTATTTTTGTCCAATATTTTATTCAACATCATTTTATTTTATTCAACATCAACTGCAGTGCAGTGCAGTTGATGTTGCCTACATGGACTTTAGCAAGGTCTTTGACAAGGTACCACATGATAGGTTGTTGCATAAGGTTAAGTCTCACAGGATCCAGGCTGAGGTATCTAAATGGATACAAAATTGGCTTCTTGACAGGAGTCAGAGTGGTTGTAGAGAGTTGTTTTTCAAACTGGAGGCCAGTGACCAACAGTGTGCTTCAGAGATCAGTGCTGGGTCCACTGTTATTTATCACTTATATTAATGATTTGGATGAAAATGTAGGAGGCATTGTTAGTAAGTTTGCAGATGACACTGAGATTGGTGGCACAGTGGACAATGAAGAAATTTATCTCCAATTGCAACGGGATCTTGATCAATTGGGCCAGTGGGCTGATGAATGACAGATGGAGTTTAATTTAGACAAATGTGAGGTGATGCATTTTGGCAGATTGAACCAGGGCAGGACTTACTCAGTTAGTGGTAGGGCACTGGGGAGAGTTACAGAACGAAAGAGATCTAGGGATACATGTTCATAGCTCCTTGAAAGTGGAGTCACAGGTGGACAGAGTGGTGAAGAAGGCATTTGGCATGCTTGGTTTCATGGATCAGAACATTGAATACAGGAGTTGGAATGTCTTGCTGAAGTTGTACAAGACATTGGTAAGGCCACACTTGGAATACTGTGTACAATTCTGGGCACCCTATTATAGAAATGATATTATTAAACTAGAAAGAGTGCAGAAAAGATTTATTAGGACGCTACTGGGACTTGATGGATTGAATTATAAGGAAAGGCTGGATAGACTGGGACTTTTTTCTCTGGAGCCTAGGAGGCTGAAGGGTGACCTTATAGACCTTATGAAATAATGAGGGGCATAGACAAGGTAGATAGTCAATATCTTTTCCCGAAGGTAAGGGAGTTTAAAACTAGAGGACTTAGGTTTAAGGTGAGAGGGGAAGAGATACAAAAGTGAGCAGACGGGCAACTTTTTCCACGCATAAGTTGTGAGTGGCTGGAACAAGCTGCCAGAGGTAGTAGTAGAGGCGGGTACAATTTTGACTTTTAGAAAGCATTTAGATCGTAACATGGGTACGATGAGTATAGAGGGATATGGGCCAAATGTGGGCAATTGGGATTAGCTTAGAGGTTTTAAAAAAAAGGGCAGCATGGACAAGTTGGGCCGAAGGGCCTATTTCCATGCTGTAAACCTCTATGATTCTATTTTTCTTGGCCTCGGCATTTCCCAAAGCACTTTACAACCAATTAATACTTTTGAAGTGTAGTGAAAGTTGTAATATAGGAAATGTGGCAGCCAACTTTTTGTGTACAGCAAATTCCCATAAATGGCAGCATGCTAACAACCAGATAATGTTACTAAAGGGAAAAGTATTGGCCAGGATACCAGATAGAGCAACCCTACACTTCTTCACAATAGTGTCTTGGGATCCTTTGTGTTTGTCAGAGAATCAGTCAGGCTTTGGCACCTCCAACAGTGCAGCACATTTTCAGTACATCGCCAGCGTGTCAACCTGGACTCTTGCACACAAATTTCTGGAACAGACTTTGAACCCATAATCTTTTGATTCAAAGAAAAGAGTCACTCCTGACATGGGTATAGGTAAATAAGAGGGAGCCAGCACACATTTGTTAACCATAACCTGACTGAATTCAATAGGGAGGATTGATGAAAGTGGTGTTGCAGATGTTGCACAATTATGTCTTTGTAAAGCAAGTGATAAAGTTACACATAATAGACTTGAAAAACAGAAGTACTATATAGAAAATTTGATGTACTTGGCTAAGGGATAAGGAGAGTAATGGTGAACTGATGTTTTTCTAGTTGGAGTAAGTATGCAATGGAGTTCATGGGGATTGATACCAAGGGGGGAGTGGGAGTGGGATGGAGAGCGTTGGTGTAGGGGTAGCATTGGGGGTCTTGGATGTGAGATGACATTGGACAACTCTCCTAAAGACCTGCATTAGGCTGTGATTCTGTGATTATATCATTTGACATGTATTAAATTAAAAGCAAATACTTATTCCTTAATGATTAATAATGAATAATATACCATTTTAGAGTGGCCTGAATTCATGTATCACAAACAATTACGTAACTGTCAGAAATGTTTAATATCCAACAAGTGGAATTCCTCTCCTGGATACCTGAATGGTCTCTTTTTGTACCATTATGGTTCTTTCACTACTTGAAAAGGGGACCATTCAGGCCATCAAGTCTTTGCTGGCTCTCAATAGAAAAATCCAGTTAGTCCCATTCCTCCACTGTATCCCCATATTCCTGTAAATACCTGTCCAGTGATTTCCAGTGAAACCATTGATTCAGTAACCATGTAGTCAGTGAGTCATTGCCACTTGGTCGTGTAAAAACATTCTTCCTCATATCCCTGAATCTCTTGCCCAAATACTGAAATCTGTGTCCCCTTTTGTATGATCAGCTAATGGGAACAATTTTTATTGTATACTTTATCTAAACTTGTCAAAACCTTGTGCACCATGATCAAATTTCCCTCAACCTCCTTTGCTTCAAGAAGAACAAGCCCAGCTTCTCTAACTAATCTTATAGCTAAAATGCATCTCCCCTGGATCCATGATAAATCCCCCTGCACCCTCTCAAGGACTTAATTCACACCAACTATTGACTCATATTAGTGCCTGAGTTCTGGTGAATCCTTTGTTTAGATGCTTAGATTTTTTGCATCTTTCTCCAATGACATCAAAGGCCCAATCTATTAAGCTTATGTGTTATCCATAACATTTGTCCAAATAGTTCTCCTTCAAGATTGAACTCTTCAGTATCCAAGTACCATGGATCTTTTACACCCATGTGAGAAGACAGATGGGCAATGGGTTTAATATTGCATCTAAAAAGTGGCATCTCTGACAATTTAGCACTCCCTCAGCACTGCAATTGCAGACCACATTATTGTACTCAAGTCTCTGGAGTAGGACTTGAAAACCACAATCTCTGACTCAGAGGTGAGAGTATTACTGAGTTAAAACTGGACATAGAGAGCAATGATACAAGAAGGCAGCTGAACGCTACCTTCCCAAAGGCATTCAGAGACTGATAACAAATGCTACCATTGCCAGTGATGCCCACGTTCTGAGAATTATTTTTATAGGTGATTAAAGTGACAGATCCGATGGATCTTTCAATTAGGTAGTACAAGTTACAAGACTTGTAGTACCTTGTATCTGTAAACAAAAACTACATAAATATAGACTTAAAAAATACAAGTTGGAAAAATAATTTGTTAAAGTAATAATTCAACTTGATTGTTTGCCCGGCTACCCAAATACCATGTCCATATCAAAAAATGAAGTTTTGGGAGCATTAATATGGATGGTAGTATCTGAGTTGTTGAAGAAAATAGTCAGTACTTAGACTCTGAATTCATCTTAAGATAATTCTCCAATGTGCATTACAGCACCATGAATGTCCTACCTGTGTATATTGGGACTTGATTTTTATGGCAAGAAGCAAGGGAGAATTACAATGATTTTTTTTAAATAAACACCAGGAGAATCAATTTTACCAATCCACTTACCTGGGAAAATGTGCACATTTATCATGGAAATTAGTGAAAATGATTTTAATGATCTTTTTAGCTTTTGGTCACCAAGTTAAGTCTGCAATCCAACAGCAATCATTTCCTCCTAAACCTTATGCAATGTTTATGAAATTCTGCTTTTCATAACTTTGAACTGAACTAGTGTTTGTAACATGTCCATATATCTGTAACATTGACCACGTCGTTACGCACACACCTTTGTTCCAAAATCTAAATGTGACAAAGGAGAATGTCTCTTTAACAATCGCAATGCTTACAATGAACATTGTATAATACAGAGCTGTTCTGCGCACAAACCAATGACCTGAATGTAAAATAAGTAATGTGTATACATGCATGTGGAAGATAGCACATTGGTCCCATAGGGGATTAGCTGCTTTTTGTATTTGCCATTGGGAAAGGTCACTTGTTCAAATCCCAATTACATAGAGAATTACACAGAATGCAGAACACAGCCACAGGTCACTCTGCCCAATAGTTCTGTGTCTACAGCTTGTGAAATGTGGGATCAAGTTCCAGATTCAAACCACACTCTGCGTAAAGGAGGTTCTCACAAATTTCTTTTACATTTATCAGTAATTATTTTATCATAATGATTCTACTTTTGGACTTCCAATCACCATGGCGTAAACCATCAGCTTATTGGACAGGAAGCTTCCATGGGGTTCTGGACCCCCCTTCAAATGAAAACACTTTCTCAACATGTATCCTACCAAAACCCTTGCACAGCCTTAAAAGAATGCTTTATAAGTTCAAATACCAATGGCCTATGTAACAAACTACATAAGGTTGTGAACAAAGCCCCGTCCATCACACAAACTTGCCTCCCATCCACTGACTCTGTCTACACTTCCCACTGCCTTGGAAAAGCAGCCAGCATAATCAAGGACCCCACACACCCCAGACATTCTGTATCCCACTTTCTGTCAGGAAAAATATACAAAAGTCTGAGGCCGTGTACCAGTGGGCTCAAGAACAGCTTCTTCCTTGCTGCCATCAGACTTTTGTACCTTGTGTTAAGCTGAGCTTTCTCTACACTCTAGCTATTGTTATAACATTAATAGGACGGGGATAGAGGGATATGATCCCCGGAAAGGGTTTTAGTTCACACATGGGAGGACGGTTGGTGCAGGCTTGGAGGACGAAAGGGCTTAGTCCTGTACTGTAATTTTCTTTGTTCTTTGTACTACATTCTGCACCCTCCCCTTTCCTTCTCCCCTATGTACTCTGTGAACGGTCTGTATAGCATAACAATACTTTTCACTGTAGACCAGCACATGTGACAATAATAAATCAAATCCAATCAAATAAGAATTGGGAATGTGCACCGTTCAGGGACAGTTGTCAGAAGGCGTTGTACGTCTTAATTCGAAGGGGTTAGTTCTTTCTGAGTCGTGCACCTTTAAGAGGACAGCACTTTGATTCGGCTTTTTGTTGGAGGGCAAACAAGCGTCTGAGTTTTGGATTCATTGTTAAAGGGCGCACGGTTTTTAGTTTCAGTCGTATGGCATTAAAGCCAAAAAACGTGCAAGTCACAGCACGGCGCCTTGGCACTGGGCAGGGAGGTACCCTGAGTGGGAAGGGCAGGGTGTGCCTATGTATGATTTAAAGGTTCACACAGATTGATTGAACCCGAGAGAAGGCAGACAGAGAGAGAGAGGGGGAGGGAGCTGCTCTGACCGACCTTTGTGACAACTTCACTGGGAAGCCGTTCAAGTCAGCTGTGGAGCGGAGCGCCCTGCCTAAAGCGGTAAGAGCTGTTACTCACTCACCCCTATGGGGGGGACGGAAGACCACAAGAAAACACCGGCAACGTTAAAGATTTCTCGGTTCTCCAAAGCAATGTGAAGCAAAGGGATGGTGTTCGCGCAGTGTTTAAGGTGATTACTGATTATAATACTCCTGGGCTGCGGGACAGTCAGGCTAAAGGTGGAGAATTACCTCCGACAAAGCCTGCAAACGCAGCTGGCTTCAGGGGCAGACTGTTCCTCTCCCGTCCGGTAGCAGCGGGGAGAGAATCAAACTGAAGGGACGGGATTCCCGCCCCCGCAGCGATTTTAAACCTGGGACGGGCAAGGCCTCGGACGGCAAGCCCGCCCTTAAATGGGCAATTAACTGGCCAACATTGGCCACTTTAGGGCAATTTTCTGCCCAGCCTCGATGTTTAGCATTGAACTTGGTGTGGGGAAAGCCCGAAAAATCAACAGAGTTCAATTGGTTGGGGGGAATGGGCATTTCCAACCCCCCCCCCCATTTCAGAAGCCCCCTCTGAAGGCTGCCACTCTGTTGCCCTTTGCCCGTCCTCTGACACTCCAACAATCCCACTTCATAGCCCCTTGTTCCTACCCCACCACCCACTCCCTCCCCCCACAGGCTTTTCTACCCTCCCTGCCCTGGGACACCATGAACTGTCCTGGGCGTCCAGTGCCAGGACCCATTCTGTCCTCCTGTATTATTTCTTCTGTTCGCTGCAGGGACTGGAGAGTTGCCACCCAGTCAGGCTGGTTGGCAGCTCACTGAGGCAGGACTCTCTCCTGGGTAAGGGGCAGAAGTCTCATATTCAACCACTTGATGTTCATCTGAGTGTGAAATGGCTGCAGGGCAATCAGAGCTGGTGGGTGTGTGTTCCCTGCCAACTCTTCGGGTAAGCACAGTAAGAAGTCTCACAACACCAGGTTAAAGTCCAGTGGGTTTATTTGGTAGCACAAGCTTTCGGAGTGTTGCTTCTTCTTCAGGTGAGTGACACTCTTTGGCTGTCAGGTTCTGGATTTTGTGTGTTGTTATATTGTAGCTGCTGGAGAGCAGCTTCAGTGCAGGGAAATGCATTTGGCAGCAGACTGCTTCGAACTGAAATGTGTAAATATTCCCCTCCAGTTGGGAATGCCTAGTGACACAAGGGCAGTGTTGGATTAGAAAAGGAGAATTGAAGATTCAAAGCCGAGGAAATGGATAACTATCTGTGCTGAAGGGTAAGTAGATGGAGATACTTATTGCCAAAGTGGTAGCAAGGATTTAAAAGGAATGAGTTTTCTGGAAGGAACTGAGGGGTGGGCTCCCTGTGTCTGGGTTTAATTTGTTTTTGCGCTTTAACAACCTGGTTTTAAATGTTCAATGGAAGTTTGTTCAGTTTGTGTGCGACCCAAAATAGGCAAGGGAGGAGAAGGAGGCAGTTGAATCATCAGGCTTTACAAAAGGAACTAGATAAAATTGATATGGATAGACTGATGTAATCTGTAATCTTTGCAGATTTATCTATAAAGACTCGCATTCCAACCATTATTTTGTAAATTGAGTTTGTGTCTTTATATGCCCTGTTTATGAACAGAACTTCCACCTACCTGACGAAGGGGCAGTACTCTGAAAGCTAGTGGCTTTTGCTACCAATTAAACCTGTTGGATTTTAACCTGGTGCTATGAGGCTTCTTACTGTGTTTACCCCAGTCCAACGCCGGCATCTCCACATCATGTCCACAGATGCTACTGAGGTTTTCTAGCATTTTCTGTTCTTGTCTCGGATTCAAGTACTCTTTTTATTCGTTCATAGAACATGGATATCACTGTTGGCCAGGATTTATTGTCCATCCCTACTTGCCCTTGAACTGAGTGGCCTCAGAGGGCATTTAAGAGTCGACCACATTATCTGCAGTGATTTCCTTTTGTTAAGAAAACCTACTTAGTTATCATGCCAAATCAGTGTACAGTGCAAGACTTGCTCTATTGTAGCCTTATTTGATTGCATCTCCAAGTTTTGCTGAAGTTTTGAGTTGTACATTAGGGACCAGTTAATTTTCTGATGTTAGTCATGAGAAAAGATGAGAGATTTTCAGCCTTGAAAGAAGGTAACTAAAAGGCAACTTAGAACATGTAGAAGTGAGTAAAGAGAATAGAAAGGATGGATCTGAAACTGTAAAACTTAAACATGACATTAAAACCATTGGAACAACTGGTGTCAGGAAATTGACAATCTTGGCTTAGTTGCTAATACTCGCAGTGCTGAGTCAAAAAATTATGGGTTCGAGTCACACGCTGAACACCAACCATCTAGCTGCAATACTAAAGGAGTATGTCAGAAGTACTGTCTTTTGGAAGGGGCATTAAACCAGAGGTCCATCTGCCCTGTCAGATGGATGTAAAAAATTCCATGGCAGCTTTTTTTCTTGTAGAAGAGCAGGTGAGTTGTCCCTGGTTCCTAGCCAAAATTTATTCCAAAAACAAATTGGGTTATTATCTCAACGTAGGATCTGTTCCTTTTTCTATTTAGATTCTGTGGGTGTAACTCAAATATCAATAATTGTTATCTACTCTGTAAATATTGTCCAATGCTGAGAAGGAAACTGTTGTTATTTGTTTTGATTTGATATGTTTTGTTTTAATTGTATGCAGTAATGAACAGGACAGACAATAGTTTCTACAGTGACTAAATGAAGATCTCTGAGGTCTCCAGTGAATTTTGTCAGAGGACAATCTTCACTGATGTGAGTCACTGATTGGGGTGCACCACAACTACAGTCTGAGTTCCCTGCAAAGCCCCACCTGTGCTGATTTGCTGCACAAAGGCCTTGGCCAGTGTGGAAATAGTTGAGGAGTGCCCAATGTTGGCATGGCAAGTTGTGATGAGGAAGAGGTTTTTAATGCTGGTGTGTTGGTTCCATTCTTGCTATCATATTGCCTTTGCTGTTATTCCTTGGCATGGTGGCCTTAGTCATACAAGCTGGCAAGCTGGAAGGCAAGCAGCAGATGGATTATAAGGTCCTTGTGTAGAATCAGGCTTGGGTTGATAATCTTCTCCAAGAACTGTCTTGCTATAATCTCCCTCCTCATTGAGGGGGCAGTATGTTGCTCAGGATTGGGACCAGAAGAGTTGAGTTGACCGGAGGGCACCAAAGATGATATACGTTGTTATGTTGAGCTAGGTGACTACAAGGCTGGTGTATGATGAGCTGCAGTTGAGTAGATGATGGCAAAAGCAGAGGTCCTTGAGATTTGAGCATCTACTGCTCCCCCATCCCCATGAAGAGCCAGCACATTTGGTGAAGAAGGTTGTTCAATTGTTTAAGCAAACATGTCGAATACAGTTGCTTTTTTTTATATTCATTAGTGGGACATGGGCATTGCCAGCTGGCCAGCATTTATTGCCAATCCCTACTTGTCCTTGGCCAGACTCTGATCAGATTTCCTGAGCAATGCATCGTACAACATACAGTAACAGTATCCACATTTTGCCTGTTGTCTTTGGTTGACTGGATGGTTAGAAAGATGGGGATGGAGTTTGAATCAACTGGAAGAGTATCTTTATTCTTAAAGTCTTTGAAATAAAACTTATTCATTTGAAGAGTGAGGGTGCATTAGCTTTACAATTAAATTATATATGGCTCATTTTAATGCTGCTTCTTTCTACCTCATTAATCAATGGGATTAATTAAATAAAAGAAAATAGCAGGTCTGGCAGTATCTCTGGAGAGAGAAACAGTCCATATAACTCTTCTTCTGGATGGTACACTGGTTAGCACTGCTGCCTCTCAGCATCAGGATCTCAGCTTTAATTCCAATCTTCAATGACTTTGTTTGTTTTTGTGGAGTTCTCATGTTCTCCCCATATCTGTGAGGGTTTCTTCCAGGTACTCTGGTTTCCTCCCACAGTCCAAAGATGTGAAGGTTAAGTTGACCGAGCATACTAAATTGCCCCTTAGTGTCAGGGAGATTGGGAGGATAAAGACGTGGGATTACTGGGATAGGGCCTGGGTAGGATTGTTGTTGGTGTATACTCGATGGGCTGAATGGCCTCCATCTGCACTGTAAGGATTCTGTGATATGAACTGCCATATGGATTGTTTTTCTCCGATGCTATAAGAAGTCTCTCAACACCAGGTTAAAGTCCAACAGGTTTATTTGTAGCAAACGCCACTAGCTTGCGGAACTGGCTATTCCTTCGTCAGGTGGGTGGGAGTTCTGATAACAAACAGGGCATATAAAGACACAAACTCAATTTTCATGAATAATGATTGGAATGTGAGTCTTTACAGCTAATCAAGTCTTAAAGGTACAGACAATGTGAGTGGAGAGAGCATTAAGCACAGGTTAAAAAGATGTACATTGTTTCCAGACAAGAAAAATAGTGAGATTTTGCAAGTCCAGGCAAGTTGTGGGGATTATGGATAGTGTGATATGAACCCAAGATCCTGGTTGAGGCCGTCCTCGTGTGCAGAACTTGGCTATCAGTTTCTGCTCTGCGACTCCGTGCTGTTGTGTGTTGTGAAGGCCGCCTTGGAGAACGCTTACCCAAAGATCAGAGGCTGAATGTCCATGATCACTGAAGTGTTCCCTGATAGGAAGAGAAGAGTCTTGCCTTGTGATTGTCAAGCAGTGTTCATTTGTCCATTGTTGTAGCGTCTGCATGGTCTCCCCAGTATCCCATGCCTTGGGACATCCTTTCCTGCAGCGTATCAGGTAGACAACGTTGGCCGGGTCGCAAGAGTATGTACCGTGTACCTGGTGGACGGTGTTCTCACGTGAGATGATGGCATCTGTGTCGATGGTCCGGCATGTCTTGCAGAGGTTGAACCAGGAGCACTCCTCGTCACAATAGATGTCTCGGCACTCTACACCAGCATCCCACACAATGATGGCATTGCTGCAACTGTCTCAGTACTCAGTACAACTGCCAGTTCCAGATGCAATTTTACAACTTATCTGCTTCATCCTGGACCAAAATGTCTTCACCTTCAACAACCAGTTCCTCATCTGGAACAGCCATGGGGACCAAATTCGCAATCTCAATTGCCAATATCTTCATGCATAGGTTCGAACAAGACTTCTTCACCGGACAGGACCTTCAACCGATGCTATACACTAGATACATTGATGACATTTTCTTCCTTTGGATTTATGGTGAACAATCACTGAAACAACTATATGACAACATCAACAAGTTCCATCCTGCCATCAGACTCACCATGGACTACTCTCCGGAATCAGTTACATTCTTGGACACACGCATCTCTATTAAGGACGGTCACCTCAGCACCTCACTGCACCATAAACCCAGGGATAACCTTATGATGCCCCACTTCTTCTCCAGCTTCCACCCTAAACACGTTAAAGAAGCCATCCCATATGGACAAGCCCTCCGTATACGCAGGACCTGCTCAGATGAGGAGGATCGCAACAGACACCTCCAGACACTGAATGATGCCCTCTTAAGAACAGGATATGATACTCGACTCATCAATTGACAGTTCCGATGCGCCTCAGCCAAAAACCACACCGACCTCCTCAGAAGACAAACACAGGACACGTTGGACAGAGTACCCTTCATCGTTCAGTATTTCCCCACAGTGGAGAGGCGATGACATCTTCTCCGGAGCCTTCAACATGTCATTTGATGAAGACAAACATTTCGCCAAGGCCACCCTCACACCCCCATTTCTTGCCTTCAAACAACCGCACAGCCCTCAAACAGACCATTGTCTGCAGCAAACTACCCAGCTTTCAGGAGAACAGTGACCATGGCAGCACACAACCCTGCCACAGCAACCTCTGCAAGATGTGCCAGATCATCAACACCAGATGCCATCATTTCACGTGAGCATACCATCCACCAGGTACATGGTACATACTCTTGCAACCCGGCCAACTTTGTCTACCTGATAACGCTGCAGGAAAGGATGTCCCGTGGCATGGTACACTGGGGAGACCGTGCAGACACTACGACAACGGATGAATGAATACCGCTCAACGATCACCAGGCAACACTGTTTGCTTCCTGTTGGAGAACACTTTAGCAGTCACGGGCATTCATCCTCTAATCTTCGGGTAAACGTTCTCCAAGGTGGCCTTTGCGACACATGACAGCGCAGAGTCGCTGAGCAGAGATTGATAGCCAAGTTCCGCACACGTGAGGACGGCCTCAGCCGGAATCTTGGGTCCATGTCACACTCTATGTAACCCCCAAAACTTGCCTGGACTTGCAAAATTTCACTAACTTTCCTGTCTGGAAACAATGCACATTTTTTTTAACCTGTGCGTAATGCTCTCCCCACTCACATTGTCTGTATCTTTTAAGACTTGATTAGCTGTAAAGACTCTCATTCCAATCATTATTCATGAAAACTGAGTTTGTCTTCATACACCCTGTTTGTGATCAAAATTCCCGTCCACCTGATGAAGGAACAGCCAGTTCCGAAAGCTAGTGGTGTTTGCTACAATTAAACCTATTGGACTTTAACCTGGTGTTGTGAGACTTCTTGCTGTGTTTATCCCAGTCCAACAATGGCATGTCCACATCATCTCTCTGATGCTTACACCCCTGCTGAATTTTTCCAGCATGTTTATTTCTGATTTCCAACATCTGCAGTATTTTGCTTTTATTTTCAGATTGGTTACAATGTGTTTATTTTTTTTCAAAGCTCCTTTTCAGGAATAAATCTTCACTTGTTACTTGATAATTGTGAACATTTTATGTGCTGAGTATTTATATGCCGAGTATTACGTCAGAATCCTTACAGCGCAGAAGGAGGCCATTCAGCCCATCGAGTCTGCACTGACCACAATTCCACCCAGGCCCTATCCCCATAACCCCATGTATTTTCCCTAGCTAGTCTCCCTGATACTAAGAGACAATTTAGTATGTCTGACACACCTAAGCTGCACATCTTTGGACTGTGGGAGGAAACCGGAGCACCTGGAGGAAACCCACCCAGACACGGGGAGAATGTGCAAACTCCACACAGACAGTGACCCAACCTGGGTTCCTGTGCTGTGAAGCAGCAGTGCTAACCACTGCCTCCGTACTGCGCTTTGTATCAATTCATTGATCTGCAACGTTCACTAACTGAAGAAATGTTGAACAGGAAGCAGTTTTGCAAGCATAGCATAATTGCAGTTAAGAGGTTAATACTGTACTCATATTCTGTGGCTAGCATGGTATTTTGTTACATTATATTGACACTTAGGAATACGCTTCTGTTGTGCTGCAGGTGACTCAGTGTTGCATTGCATATTGAAATGATTATTGCAAAAGTGATAGTGATTTCTCAATAGATAATGTACATAACAAACTTTTGGCACTCTTGAGATATTTTTAGGGAGTGCAGGTAAAAATGGGAATGGTTGTGCCAGGATGTGCTGTGGATTCCAAATTAGTCCAGGCTTGTTCCTTGGAGTGGTGAGGGGAGTTCATTGATGTATGGAAAAATCTGGTTTCAAATGTGATTATCAAACTGGAACCATGGTAATTGAAGACAAGGGACCCAGAACATACCTCTGCAGATACTCTGGAATTTAAACAGTATTTGCGCTTATCAGGCTAACAGGAGCTTATGCCAAAATTTCATGTGGAGTTCATTTGCCTCCGCTGAAACATGGTATAGTTGTCATCAAAACAAGACCAATGGAGTTTTCCACTAGGGGTAGTAACAAAAGGGCTGCTGTTTTGTGATGTGTCTTACTCTGAGCCGCTTGCCTCTGCTGGTTTTCATTCATCTTAATTATACTGTGGAATTGAGGAGGTAATAGAGGTATGGCCATTTGGAAAGGCTATGTGTGTCTAGATGTTGCCAGTCCAAAAATTCTTCAGATACAGTGAGATTGAAAGCAATTTGGTTAAGTTTTTAGTGTGGGCCTTGGTAGGAGTTTAACAGAAAATTGCTATTAGCCTCAAATCTCACTTGTGCAGTTTGCAGTTAAGTGTCAATCTTCGTCTGTTCAATTATTCCAGTAAATCTAGGAAACTTGTGCAAGCTTATTGTTTGCACATGGAAGATCCAGATATGTAAATAAGCAGCAAAGGGTTTTGGTAGATGTATCATAGAAGCAGTCAGACAAAGAATGGTAGGAACAGTAGTTAGCCAATGAGCTACACAGGAATGACTTTAAATCATGTTGAATCTGTATCTGAATTCCACAGATTTCCCTTACCACTGCCTAACAAAATTCTATCCATCTCTCTGAATATTTCAATTGGCCCAGTATCCCACAGACCTTTGGTGGGTGAATTCCAAATTTCCAGTTTTCTTTGTATGAAAAGGAGCTGTGAAATCAATATCCTGTATCCTGATTTCACTGCCATATGACGATTCTACTGCATTAGTCCCCAAGATCGAGACCGAGGACGAATCCTCTTGAATAAAAGGAGACAGAAACTTGATCAGAGATCGTGATATTGTCTGTGGAGCAGGAGACCACTGAATGTAATATTGTTTACGGCATGAAAAAAGAATCAGTTCTAGTATTTACATTGTTGGGGAGAAGTGAAGGTGAACTCTTTTTGGGATGAATGTTCTTGACCCGCTTGCCATGGGAATCATAGCAGGCAGGAGTGGACCATGCCAAGGTCTGTTGATCTCGCGTTTTCCAGTTTGGGGACCAGCACGACTGGAAGATCGCGCACTTTATCTTTAGGATTGTTTTCCAAAAATCCAAGTACCCCATTTCCTTGTATACTGATGTTAATGCTTTTGCCTGTTGAGTGAGACGAATCCTAGTTATGGAAGTTTATCCATCAAAGGATTAAGGTAACAGTTGAAGTCCCCAACCTATGAAGTTACCTGTTGTTAATTTTGCAAAATCCTTGAAATTTTTAGTAACAAATCAGGTGAATAATGTGGGATGGAGGTGCTGTAGAAATTGATTATCAAAATGCTTTTCCCTTGCGGCCCCTTAACAATCACATACATCCACCATTATGTATATGGTGTCTGTCTCTTTAAGACAGAGCATCAATGGAAGATCGCCTGACTTGAGGGATCAATGGAAACAGAGTGAATGTTCACGCCAGAGGATGGCGTCCTCTGTCAGCAGAAACTCCTGGAAGCATATGGTAAGCATGTAGAACTGACGCTCAACCCAGGACAGCCTTTGTGCTGCATAAACTTTGTGTGGCTAAGTTTCTCTTATCAATAAATACCTTTTTGTGCCTAACAAAATCTGAGATGTCTTGATGATGCCATAACAGCCACAATATAAGAACTCTCTCCACCCTCTCATCTCTTCCCCTTATCCTTCACACAGGTTTCCAGTGTAGAAAGCATATTCTTATTAACTAAAACCGCAATGCTTCAGCGACTAGTTGGTAATGAGGCAAGAATTACCAGCCCTTCCCAGTTCACTTCAATTTCAAGAGCTCCTTGTCACCTAAATGAGTTTCCTATGTCAACTTTCTCTTCTGTAAGGAAGGACACAAATTTTTTCTTATAATAGGATGCGTCTGCCCCCTATCTATCCCGAGCATTCCAGGAGAAAGTTTCAAAACAGCCTCTACCATTTTTATTCAGCCAAAGAGAGTAAACAATATTGACACAAAGATAATATTTACTTGCCAAAGGTTTTCTCACCCCACTTGGGCATGCACCAAAACATGTTTCTCCTCCCCCACCCGCCCCCTTCTCCAGCTTCACAAGAAGCATCAGTGACACATCATACAGTCTTTTTCTAAAATGTGAGACTTGTCAGAGCCTTTGCAGAAACCAACTAATAATTATTTAACTCCAGAATAAATATAAAAAGCACAAAACCATTAGTTCTAAGGGGGTTATCATCAACAATTGTGAGGCCCTGTAAGACTACACCTACAAATTTTCCATAATTACACCATCAAAAAAGAGGTTTGCCCCAAAAATAGTGAGTACAGAATGCCCTTTTTGCATTTTAACCCTGCCTATTGAGACTTAAACCACTTGTCCATCTTTCAGCAATGGTACTACTAATGTCTATCCTGATCAGAGGAAAGAAGACCACAAAACATATACCACCACTATAAGGGTGCAGATGAAAAGAAAGGCAGAAGAATATTTTTTACATGTCCCTAGTGTTGAACAATCTGCACACTGTACAGATTGATTAGAAGCACACGGTAGAATGTTTTCCATTAAGGACAATGGCAGTCCCTGCCATCTTAAGGATAAAACCTACCGTATTGCTCAATTACTAGATTACCTCAATACAGTAAGATAAATACTAGCATAAACTCAGGAAGGCGTTATAATGGATTTTACAGTAATCTGCGGAATGCTACTCCAAATTATTGCCTTGCACCGAGTTCATCAAAGCCATGACTTTTTCCAAATTGTTTATTTATTTGTGTCACAAGTAGGCTTATATTAACACCGCAATGAAAATCCCCCAGTTGCCACACTCCGGCGCTTGGTCAGTTGCACTGAGGGAGAATTTAGCATGGCCAATGCACCTAACCTGCATGTCTTTCAAACTGGGAGGAAACCGGAGCTCCCAGAGGAAACCCATGCAGACACAGGGAGAACATGCAAACTCTACACAGATTGTGACCCAAGGCAGGAATTGACCCCAGTTTGCTGGAGCTGTCAGGTAGAAGTGCTAACCACTATGCCACCATGTCTTTATTAGAGTTGACAGTGTCACCCTCAGTGTAGCAGGCTACCATTGGGTAAATTGTATTCCAATGGCCTTTAGCCTTCTAACTTCATTGAAGCCCTTGCACCTTTGTTATATCCCTGCTGAGAAATCTTGGAAGAAAGAGATCTCCATAAAGTAAAGCCCCATTACATCTAGCTGCCTCCAATATGCTTTGATCCTTGAAGTTATGAAAACAAAAAATTTCAAGCTGAGGTCACTGATTGCTCCTAGGTCTCGAGTCAGGATACGATGTGCCGTTTCTAACTTAATGCACCCAGCTTTCATTTCTAAATGCTCTCGAGGTATTTCACGGGGAGCTTACTGTTAGCTCCTTCTGTCAAAGAGACAATCTGGACATTTTTCCCTCTGGCCTCAGTTCTTTAGATTGTCAAGTAATTCTGACATAGCATGCAGCTGCTTTTCCAAAGATTGTAAGTGGGCCTCAACCAAAGAATATATTTTAGAATGGAATTCCTACAGTGCAGAAAAAGCCCATCGAGTCCAAACCGAGTCTCTGACAGAGCATCTTACCCAGACTCTTTAACCTGCCCTATCCCCGTAATGCCATATGATTGCCATGGTTACTCCATCAAACGTAGACTTTATTTTTAGACAGTAAAGGGCAGTTTAGCATGACCAATTCACCCAACCTGCACATCTTTGGACTGTGGGAGGAAACCAAAGCACCCCAGAAGAAACCCATGCAGACACAGGGAGGATGTGCAAATTCCACACAGACGGTGACCTGAGGCTGGAATCAAACCTGGGTCCCTGGACTCATGAGGCAGCAGTGCTAACCACTGTGCACCTTGACAGTAATAATTCACTCCTTTGCTTCATCATGCCTTTTACTAGTATTCTGTAGTTCTATATTAGGAGAACTGATATTGTGTGTTAATAGACAGAGTTTCTCATCAGTTACTTTAATAATACTAGTGATCATCAGTTGTAATACCTTTTGAAAGTGCCAGATTGAGAGCCTAGTCATTCAGTAAGTAGCCATGTTGAGGAGTCAGTTCCACCCCACTTACTTCTGTCTGCTCTCTTTTGTTGACGATTTTCTGAATATTTCTTGGCACTTTATCACCAAAGTTTAACCAGAAATCTTCCAGGGACATAATATGAAGTTTTCATGCCCAATTTAGGAGAGTATGAGCTTCATAAACATGATAAAGGATTATGAGCTAATGAAGAGAAATTTTTTTATCAAACGTTTCCTGTGATCATTGGACTTTCGCAACTGTACAGTTATTGTTGAGCTTTCTTTCCCTGAGATTGATTGTTAGCGTGTGCTAAGTATTCCAAGAATTTTTTTTGTTTTTGTTTGATTGCTGGCATGTCTCTTAAAAAGTTTCTCAAATCAACAGCAATTGTTTTAAACTTTTGAAATATGACATTGGAAACCTTTATCACATGTAATTAGAGAATTGGCCTTCTAAATGGGACATTAGCAACTGTGGGGAGAGTTGCCTTTTAATGATTATGCTTAGTAATGTTAAAATTGAATCTCAGCAAACTATTTCCAACATACAATTTTGCAGAAGTAATAGGTCAGAACACATATTGCTGTTGGCAGGGCATTGATGGAAAACAGTAGATTCAATTAAAAAAAACTTTTTGTTTTACAGATATATAGTCAAGCAAAATATGGGGAACAGTGGCAGTCATTACCTTGGGATTCCTGGTGGAAAGGGACCAAATCTTGTTGGATGTATTGATTTGATGGATGATCTCTCAATTCAGGTGAGCAACATGCAAAACATTAAATCAGCTGGCAACAGTTGAGAATTATGATCACCAGCAGTCAGAAATGTGCCCGTCCCTAATTGAATTGAGAAGATGTTGAGCCACATCTTTGAATTGCTGCACTCCATCTGGTGCAGTTATATCTGCTGTTAGGAAAGGGGTTCCAGTGACAGTGAAGGAATAGTTACCATGCACATTAGAGATTTTAACTCATTATCACCTTACAGTGCAGAAGGAGACCATTGGCCCATTAAGTCTGCACTGACTCTCCGAAAGAACATTTTACCCAGGCCCTTTTAATCCTGCTCACTTACCATGGCTAATCCACCTAACCTACTTACCTTTGGACATTAAGGGACAATTTTAACATGGCTAATCCACTTAACCTGCACATCTTTGGACCGTGGAAGAAAACCAGAAGACTGGAAGAAACCCACACAGGCACAGGGAGAATGTGCAAACTCCACGGAGACAGGCTGGAACCAAACCTGGGCCCCTGGCACTGAGGCAGCAGTGCTAACCACTGTGCCACCGTGCTGTCCCCCACTAGTTCACTAGTGAGGCATTAAACTGGAGCGAAGAGAGTTGAGGAGAACATGGAGTTGAGGCTTTTGGTGCAGTTTGCCTGAAATTATACTTAAAGGATTAAAGCTCCCAAATGAAAATACTTTTGTATGGAGAGAAGAGCTAAATGCAGTGGTGTATGCTACCTGCATGATGTGGAAACTCCTAAATGTTTTGGAGTAAAAGAATACTTGTGGTCATCTTTTAGGTTAGGAAAAAGAGATAGGGACAGTACAGGGACTGGATTTTCATGGGATGGAATCTTAGGAGAATTTAGCGAAGGGTCAGTTCCGGTGAGAAAGCTGGTCTGGAATTCTCCAGCTTCGTTGGCCTGTTTTCTCTCCACCCTGGTAGTTTTGCGGGATCTTCAGCCCCCACCAGTGATCCGCACATGGAAAGCATGGGCTCGAGATTCCTCCCATCGAGTCTGGCCTAGTCAGGAGATTCTTAAAAATGGAGGCAGAACTTGATTAAAACAAAGAACATCCCAGCACGGGAAACAGGCCCTTCGGCCCAACGAGCCCGCGCCGCCGCATCACCCTACACCTATTCTACCCTGCGTGTCTACGAATGGAACCCCTAACTTAGCCAGATTAGAGAATAGTGTCAATTTGGTAAAACCAATCAGCCTAAGAGCACATCTTTGGGGTGTGGGAGGAAACCGGAGCGCCCGGAGGAAACCCACGCAACCACAGGGAGAATGCGCAAACTCCCACAGACACAGGCCCAAATCCATGTATCTGCACAGCTAGCAGTGCTAGTCACCGAGCTGTTGCGGCGCCCGTCTACCGGTCCAGGATCAAGCACACACACCGACACGAAGTACTAGGCCACTCCCGGAACCTCCAAGAGCAGCCCACGCACGACCCACCGTGTGCATGCCCCTCGTTTGACAACGAGGTGGACCTCCACCTGCGGAATAAAAAGACAAAAACGTTCACTTACAAGTCTGCATTTCCGGTGTCTCCCGAGGTTCTGACCTTATTTAATAGCCCCTACCATAACCCTCCATCCTCGTTTCACTCATGTGTCTATCTAACTGAACCTTAAACGAGTCCAACGTTCCCGCCTCGACCACCCTACTCAGTAGCGCGTTCCGTACCCCCACAACTCTCTGCGTAAAGAACCTTCCTCTCACATCCAAATTATACCTCTCCCCCCTCACCCTTAAATCATGTCCTTTTGTATTTGTACCCAGCCTAGGGAGCAGCCTCTCACTATTGACTCTATCTATTCCCTTCAGTATCTTATATACCTCTATCATGTCCCCCCTCAATCTCCGTCTTTCCAAGGAGAACAGTCCCAGTTTCTCCAACCTTTCCTTGTAACCCAGCCCCTCCATGCCAGGCAACATCCTGGTAAACCTCCTCTGCACCCTTTCCAGAGCCTCCACGTCCTTCCGGTAGTAAGGTGACCAGAACTGGACGCAGTACTCCAAATGCGGTCTAACCAACGTTCTATACAACTGAAGCATTAGACGGCAGCCTTTATACTCTATACCCCTTCCTATAAAGGCTAGCATTCCATAAGCCTTCCTAACAACCTTCTCCACTTGTGTCGCAACCTTCATGGATTTGTGAACCTGCACTCCCAGGTCCCTCTGTATTTCTATACTCCTAATCTGTCTACCTTTAATCACATAGCTCCTCTCTACATTATTCCTTCCAAAATGCATCACCTCGCATTTGTCAGGATTAAATTCCATCTGCCACCTATCTGCCCAATGCACCAACCTATCTATATCCTGTTGTATCACCTGACATTCCACTTCAGTACCTGCCAACCCTGCCATCTTGGTGTCATCCGCAAACTTGCTGATCACACCACCTACGCTCTCTTCCAAGTCATTTATGTATACTACAAAGAGGAGAGGTCCCAGTACTGAGCCCTGCGGCACACCACTGGTCACTGGCCTCCAGCCCGAAAAGGTCCCCTCCACAACTACCCTCTGTCTCCTATTACCCAGCCAGTTCTCAATCCACCTAGCTACCTGACCTCGTATCCCATGCGCCTTAACCTTTTCTACCAGCCTACCATGAGGGACTTTGTCAAATGCCTTACTGAAATCCATATAGATGACATCAACGGCCCTCCCATCGTCAACCGTTTTTGTCACCTCCTCAAAGAATTCCACCAGATTCGTAAGGCAAGACCTCCCTCTAACAAAGCCATGTTGCATATCCCTATTCTGATCGCAACGCTCCAAATGCTCATACATCCTACCCCTAAGTATTTTTTCCATTAATTTCCGGGATTCTTGTCCGCATTCCTGTTTCTGGAAATTTTTGCCAGTGTGGGATAAGGGTAAAGGTAACTATTCCATACACAAGATTCCTGCCTTTGGCTCTAATATGGGAGAGTGGGCATTTCAAACTCCCTGAAATTTTTGAAGTTGGGCTCGTTCTGTTAGCAAATGTAGTTCACAGTACCCCGGAGTTGGGAACCAAATATAAATGCCATTCAAGTTGACTGGCTTCATTTGAATTTAAACAAAAGCTTTTGGGGGGATAACTGTTCTTTGGTTCATTCTTCACAGCAACGCTTGTCCCTATCAGAGTCAATCACTTATTGACCCTGAGCAATCAGTTGTACCTTAAAATCGTGGTGGAGTAGTTATTGCTGCTGACTCTCTACGCCAAGGACCTGGGTTTGATTCCCAGCTTGGCTCACCATCTGTGCAGAGTCTGCATGTTCCCCCTGTGTCTGTGTGGGTTTCCTCCAGGTGCTCTGACTTCCTCCCACAGTCTGATAGACATGCTAATTAGGTGCATTAGCCATTCTCTCTGTGTACCCAAACAGGCACCAGAGTGTGGCGACTAGGGGATTTTCACAGTAACTTCACTGCAGTGTGAATGTAAATCTAATTGTGACAAAAAGATTTAATTAATTACTTCAGTCTACAATTGCTCAAACGGCCTTGCATAGTAAAATCACTGACTAAGTTACAGCCCACATCTACCAAAATACGTTCACACACCTCACTGAATTCTTCTTTGTCTCTGCCTAAGCTTTCTGAATTATTATTTTTAACATCATAGAGTATTCAGATAAGTGGTCAGTAAAGATTTATGGAATGCAATACAACTGGAAATACTGCATTAAAAGTGGAAAATGGTAACCTATAACGTGCTTTATTTTTTAATGTAGATGTTTTGTAATGGGATATGATGATATCTATATAACCATTTATGAATGGAGTGCTTTATTTGCACATTTTCCTCAACATTACCTAATGTTAACCTTAAAGCTCAGGGTAACATTAATAGGCAGACAGGGCAATAGGAAAACAGATGAATTAATAATTCCTAAGTCAATTTAATAGAGGTGGTGAACCTTCCATACTTTGAAAAGGGAAAAAAAGATGCTATTCTTTCAAACAAAAATCAGCTTGGATCTGCATGAATAAACCTGTTAAAATGTGTTTTTTTTTACCTGTTGCTGAAAATATTTAATTGATGTTTAAATATTTAGTTTACCTTTAGAATCCCAAGTTAGTTTTTTTTTAATATGTTATGTGTAATTTTTCAACAGGGAAGTTTTTTGCGCTTGTATTACCCTTGTGAGCAAGGTGGGAAGCAACAGCAGCCACTATGGATTCCCAGACGTGAATATTACTACGGGCTTGCTGATTTTCTGAAATATAACAGAAAACTTGTTGATCATGCTTTAAGCCATTTGTATGGTAAGAAGTGTTCCCTTTCCTCCTTGTTTTGACATTGCATATCAAACCTTAGAATTAATTGGCATTTCTTAACATGAAGAAGGTGAACAATGGACATCAATTTAGGATGAATATGTTTGGTGACTTTGGTCTGAATTAGCTGAAAACAACTATTGTCTTTTTAAACTACTTTTAGTTCAGTTTACAAGATTTCATTTCTTGTCATATTGCATTAGAAATATTGTATTTGAAAAATAATTGGTTTGAGACTTGGGCCAGAAGTTTGTCTGGTAGTAGCAGATATATATCCAAGTTGGAGGAGCATAAAATCTCATGAGAACACATCAGATATGTGTCTCAACAACATCTGTGTGATACTACAGGCAGCAACACAGTTAGAAACATGCTTACTGACAATTAATCAGTCACTTCAGGAAATTAAAAGGACAATTTAGTAGTTGTCACACAGCCATCATGGGCAGGCAGCCTTTCTGTTTTTCAACCTTTTCATCTAAGTGTGGGATCAAAAGAGGCTAGAGAATTGCCTGTATGTGTTATTAGGAGTTCAGGTGGGAGTATGCTGATGCTTTATTGCTGAGATTTCACACCTTTTTCTGTTGCTTCTTTTGAAATATTTGCTTTGTTACCTTTGTAAAGAGTTCTGTCAATTCTCATTTCATTCAAACACAGCTTCCCGTGCATGGGGCAGTGCCATCTGCAGTGCAGCGGATAGAGATGGCATACTCTACTGCAGAAAACCTCCCCTGAGGCAGAAGGGAGAGGGAAAAGTTGTCCATGGGCAACGCCATCTGTGGGAGGAGAGGAAGGGACACTGGGCGCATGGTCAGCAAGGCAGAATGGACCACAGAAGATGCCACTGTCCTGCAGCTAGAGTGTACAGGCAGTGACCCTGCCACCTCAACATGTCCGAGGTCTAATGCCACAGGAGGCTCTGCCTCTCTAAGGGGAACCGTGGCATCATCATGCCACACTGGGCAGGAGAACTCTAACTATGCGGGTGGGCTCCCAATGCCACTGGCTCTGAAGGCCACATTAGCCTTCAACCGTTTTGCATCCACATCTTTCTGGGGATTAGAGGGAGATCTGTGTGGAGTGTTTCAATCAGCTGTCCACAGTTGCATCAAGCTTGTCATGTTCAGACAGGTCAGGACAGTCCATCATTATCAGCTAGACAAATCCAGCCAGGTTAAATGAGCCAGAGGCTTTGCAACTATTGCAGGGTTCCCCCACATCCAGGGTACCATAAACTGCAGCCATCTTTTCATCAGGGTACTAGCAGGTCAGGTGAATAGAGAGGGTTATCACCCCATGAATGCGCAGATAATATGTGACCACGAAACCCAGATGCTGCATGGAACACAGGCAGCTCTCATGATACATAAATCCTGCAGCACTGTTAGGTGCCAAAGCTATTCATGGCTCTAACTCAGCTCGATGGTTGGCTGCTGGGTGACAAATGCCCCATCCAGAACCTAAACAGCAGAGAGGTACAATCGACTCGTGCCTCCACAAGGGGATGGCTGAGAGGACCGTTGGAGTGGTTGAAGGTGAGGTTCTGTACCTGGACCAAACAGGGGAGCACTGCAATATTTTCCAGAATGCATATCACTTATCATTGTGCAGAGTGCAGCAGACAACAATCTGGAACTGGCAAGGGGGGGATAGCGAGGAGCTCGTCAGGCCTTAGAGGATGTTTCCATTGATGGATCTGATGAGCCGACACAGAGTTGAGGAATTGGAGGTAGACTTGAGGAACCTTTTAAGGAGCCCTTGATTCAGCTCCTCTTCAGCTAGGCTGATAAGGCTTGACCTCAGTCACATTGCAAGGGTACTGCCTCCTTCAGATTTGAGGAAGCAATCCTGTGACCCCCCCCCCACCCACCCACCAATGTCATCTCTCAACCTTTATATTAAAGTTTGCTGTCCCTGCTATCTATTGGAAGGCATTGATGAGACCTGCGCCTATGGAAAACATAAAGGACTCTCAGGACATTGGAACAAAATCTTAATTTTATTTTTGCCAGAGTTGTAAACAAGGAACATAACAATGTGGTTGCCTCTGTCACTCACAACAATTCATAACATTAACGAAATGAATGAATATAACCCGTGATAATTCTATCCCCTGCTGACAATGCCTTAACCTTATGCTATAATCTTGGTGCCCTCCCCCTACCCCATGTTGAAGTTATTTGGAAAGTGGATTAGTAAAGGACACGTTTACTCTACATCTATCACCAAATTACCAACATTCTTTTTTGTAAGCTTTATTAATCAAGTCAATTTAGTTTATTCATGTAGAAAAATAAGAATATAGAACATTTCGATATGCTGGGTTAGAGAACCATAAAACAAAATTGAATGGATGGTATTGCTTTCCATTACACTAAACATGACAAGGCAGGTTGACCAATTATTCCAGCCGCCAGAAATGGAGTTGAATCATTTGTTTTCTTGGTAGGGTCGTACAGAATTCCTGCTGAGTGGGATGCTCCATTTAAAAGTGCTGGAAAATATCCTCTTGTTATTTTCTCTCATGGCCTTGGAGCTTTCAGGTAAATCTTTTGCATTATAAGATCATTTCTTCTTAAATAAAACTTTGCTGATCAATAGGGAAAAAAAAAATCTTGATGCACAGTAATTGCAACCAGAAATTTCACAATAATCCTTAATTGCTATCCCAATCTGTATGTAAGAGTTTGAAAGTCTTTACTCACTGGTACACTTTCATCAATATCATGAAAGAGAAGTTGCTCTGTTTTGCTTTATTGAAACTATGTTGTGTGATTTTAAAATGCTCATGATTAATCTTTATAACTTTTTCAACTATAATCCTTGCTAATTTTGTTTGCTTTGCCTTTAACTTTACATCTTTCAAGGCTTTCAAGGTGTAAGTTTTCTACAGAACTATATTTTGTAATTCATAGCAAGCAAAGCTGAACAAAAATCACTAGTGTACATACTCTGTACAGACTTTGTACATACTCTGAAGGGAGTGGGAAAATTATCCTCTCAGTACTCTCCTAATACATACAATTTTGAGACAACTGACACAAATTTTTGTTCAAACCTAATTTATCAAAAAGATTAAAGTTTTGTATTTAGAATTTTTTTCCAAATTTATTTTGTAGCCATTGAGTTAAATTTCTAGCATAGATGTAGAAGCTTTCCTGAATCTAGGGATGTCTGAAGCAGGTGAAGCACATACTCATGCCTGTTTTCTGTAGCTAGTTCTGCCTGGAATAGGTAACTAGCCTGATGGCAGACACTGCAGCCTGAGGGCAGTAATTCACATCAAGTATGTCTGACCAGGAGTCTCTCGCTCTCTTATCATCTGCCATTTGGCATGTTGGAAGAATCTGTAGGTTGACAATCAACCTGTTTGTCCACGTTGTGAATGCAGCTCCCATGCCATAGTGCCCCCTTAGAATGGGACGTGAAACCAGAACTTCTGGCTCAAAAGATGGGGTCGCTGCCCACTGTGCCACAGCACATCCAAATTTATAATGTAACTGAGAAAATAAATTGAGCACCTGTGAAAATATTGTACACTCTTGGTACGACATGTTTTCACGTATTTCAACATTGCATCATGTTGTACTCACACCACCTAACCTTTGGGTTTGTATTAATTCCCCACCTTCCAATTCCAACTCTGTGCAGACTGCCTTCAAATGCTTAAAAAGAAAGCTTGAGGCATTGAAATTTTGCTGAATGATTTAACTACCATGTGTTGAGTTTACTGAGTGGTCAGAACAGGAAACTGTGGAGTTTTGACTGAACTTTGTCTTCACTTCTCCACGTTCAACCTGAATGAATCTGCAGTTGCTACTTTCCAACCCACCAATTTAATTGAGGCTGTAGCTCTTTGTTGTTGCACCCTGGCCAACAACTTTGCAGTATCTGGGGAACATGAGCAACTCCTTGCTCTGCTTTTACACTCCGGTTTGTCAGGATGTTGCCCAATTGCTGCCAGACTGAAAGCCCAGCCAGTGTTCCGTGCCATGCTTTGCTTTATACTGCAGGTACGGAGAGCCAAGAGGAAAATTTGCAAGAAAATTCCTATATTAAAGTGAGAAAATTACAAATATCTCAGAGCAATTTTGAAAAGCACCATGAATAAATTTAGCTATAATTAATTCAGAAATTTAGACTATTAATTCAGAAACTCATCTTATGTTCTGGGCTCAGGGTTCAAATCCCACGACTGCAGATGGTGGAATTTGAATTCAGTAAAAATATCTGGAATTAAGAATCTATTGATGACCATGAAACCATTGTTGATTGTTGGAAAAACCTATCTGGAAAGTTTTCCAGATTAAAGGTTTAGGGAAGGAAATCTGCCGTCCTTACCTGGTTTGGCCTAGTCAACAATGTGATTGACACTCAAATGCCCTTGGACAACTAGGGATGGGCAATAAATGCTGGCTAGCCGACAACACCCATGTCCCATGAATGAATATATTAAAAAATGCAACAGAAGGGTCACATAATTTAGCCATTCTTTGCCTAGGAATACATTGGACCTGCTAGAGGTTTGATTGATTGATTGTTGTCAATGTGCTTAATTTCATTCCTCATATGCCAGTATCCCAGCTAATAGCCCCTTCAGTTGAAATGATAGCTGGCAATGGTAAAGCCAGGAGTTGTACAATATGCAAACTTAAGTCTAGCTGCAAATAAACATTTTGTTTATTTTAGCCTCCTACTCTTGAAATTTTCTTGGACAGAGCCTCGGCATGTTGTAATTGTTCTCATATCAGAGCAGAGAATGGGAGATGAGGAAATGAATGGACTGGGGTGACATGGTGACATGGTGGTTAGCAGTGCTGCCTAACAGCTCCAGGGACCCAGGTTCAATTCTGGCCTCGGGTCACTGTCTGTGCGGAATTTGCACATTCTCCCCTTGGTTTCCTCCAAGTATGCTGGTTTCCTCCCGCAGTCCAAAGATGTGCAGGTTAGGAGGATTGGCCATTTGTGTCCCAGGTGTGTAGGTTAAAGGGATCAGCGGGGTAAATATGTGGGGTTATGGGAGTAAAGCCTGGTTGAGATTGTTGTTAGTGTAGACTCGATGGGCTGAATGGCCTCCTTCTGCACTGTAGGGATTCTATGATTCTAAAGATATTTCAACGTCAACAGTAGCGTCTTGCCATCAGCTGAATTGGCATGTTCACACTTTTTACCATTGCAGTGGGCTCATACGTGGATGGTAGTTGATTCAAATTGTGCTGTACAACAAATTTAATTTCTGCCTCCAGCAGTTTGTTCTATCTGCAGAAACACCACAGCACCCCCTTCCACAACAACCCCAAACCACCCCCACTTGCTGCCAACAGTTGGAGCTTTGGTAAAGCTCTGTGTTATGGGAATGGCCATACTGTAAAACAAATTTCACACTGAAAACAATGATCATGCAAATGAGCCAAGTGCAGTGTTTTTCTGTGCTACAGCAGTGAGTTTAAAATTGACAGATCAGAGCAAGTAAAAATCAATTATTTTCACAAACGTTAACTAGTTTCCATTTATTTAAGAGCATGTTTTTCAAAAAAAATTGCCATTTATCAAAAGGAGACGAGCTCAAGCTGTCACTATGAATAAGCGTTGCAGGATTTCTGAGAAAAAGCCAAAATAAACTACTTCAGGAAATACTTCAGGAATAATAACAATATAAGAGGCTTAAAAAAACTTTGACAAATATAGGTTGCATAATTAAATGACTTTACCTGACTACTAGAAATATTTTTATTAAGCACAATTAGGTTTACATTAACATTGCAATGAAGTTACTGTGAAAATCCCCTACTTGCCACACTCCAGCGCCTGTTTGAGTACACTGAAGCATAATAAAATAATTCTTCAAGCATTTTCAACCAGAGGCATTGGGTGGATGATCTATCTTGACTTCCTGCAACACAGAAGCAAGCCTTCAGCCCATTTGATTCACTCCATGTGATATCAAAAAATGGCTGAAGGATACTGCAAAGGTTATGGGCCTTTGACAACATTCCAGCAACACTAGGGCAGATGTCATAGTGGGAACAAGAGCTAAGTGGCCCAAAACTGATTTTACAACAATAGAAAACAAGGAAGTGATTGTGTGCTTCAGCCATTACTGATGGCCCATCATTAGTGTCACTAAATGTCATGAATATGCTTAGCATAAATCAACATTTAATCATGGTGCCTGCTGGCTGGAATCATCCCTCCATTCTGGATTAAGAATCCACATTGGCGTACAGTTTGGCATATTTCACAACAGGATTTAAACTGTGTAGTTGGAGATCTGCATTTTTCTTGGGGCTCCAAAGTTAGTTTGCATAACTTGTATCACATCGTGATCATGGGAATCAGCACCAGACTTTGCAGGCTGCACCACCTTGGTTTCAGGGGTTTCTTGGGCAAGTCTCCACAAACTGTACCAGGGTTAAGACGGGGATGGCTTTTACTGTGCTGCACGGCAAGGACTCCATCTCTGGTGGGGCCAGACAACACTGCAGGAAGGGGCTGTAAGCCAAGGGCTCCAGAGCCATAGTTGAAGCAGGTTAGCCAACTGCTCTATTGACATGCAGGGAGTCGGGCAAGTGAAGCAATTATGTCCATTCATGCAACAATGATCCCTCAAAGTGGCAATTATTGTTCCCATAGTTTTAACCATTTATTTGCAGCCTGCATATTCAGCAGAGCATTATGGCACTGTAAAACTATTGGGCAACTGGTCAAGCTTGAGGATCGCCTTGAAAATGTGGCCACAGACTACTCTCGAAGGAGAATGTTAAATTAATCTCGTATAGACACTGAATGTTCACCCTCATGCTTAGTCCAAAATCAGCAGTCTTGAAGTGCAGCTAACGATGAGCCAAGTGACTTGGCTGAAAGCAGAACTTCCAGTTGCCTACCAACCACCTTGAACCTATGCACCCCTGGTAATTGACAAATCTTTTTTCCCTGTCTCCCTTTTCTAGGCCCTTCATAATTTTGTATTCCTCAGTTAGCCTCCTCTGTTTCAAGAAAAACAAACCTAGCCTGGCCAATATCTTCTCATAACTGCAATTTCTGTACCTCGGCAACATTCTTGTATATCTCCCTGCACTCTCTACAGAGTGTTCTTCCTGCAATGTGTTGACGAGAACTGTACACAAAATTCCAGCTGTGGTCCAACCAGCATTTTATACAGTTCTACCATTACATGCCTGCTTCTGTATTCAATATCTCACCCAATAAAGAACGGTAATTTGATATGCTTTCTTGACCACCTTCATGGACCTGTCGACATGCTCTAAGGTCTCACTTCCTCAGCCCCTCTCAGTATCTTCCTGTTTATTCAGTTTTCTCTTACTTTGTTTGCACCCCCACCCCCGCCCCAAATGCATTATCTCACTCTTTTTACTGGATTGAATTCCATTTTCTACTTTCCTGCCCACTCAACCACATTATTTAAGACAACAGATAAATGTCAGCATCAAGCTTAATTTGCCAAAAGCAAATTATTGCATATTGAAAGAAAGAATGCTGTCCCTATCTATACCAAATCGTTTTGTTCACTTGCCTATGCAAATCATCAGGTGAAGACCAAAGAATACGAGCAGCTAGATAGTGCACGAGTCCTGTGACGTTGCAGCCTCACACTGAGGGACCTCCTCTGAGGACTCTTCATTGTCCTCCAGTAAGTTCCAATGGAATCTTAAAATATGTAAATTTGAGCTGACAAGGTGATATTATTTTAAGTGATTATGCAAAATTATATTTCACTGGCTGCTGACATTGTCCGCTTTAGTGAATGTGGTGTGCCATGTGGCTGTGATATTTAATTCTGTCACCAGGTACTTGGGCAGTCCCCAACTCCAACAGTAAAGACCACCTGAGACCCTTCTGTGTTTAGTACTTCCTCCTGTGCAGCTGGCTTATCTGAGTCCCAAAGTAAAATAGTAAATTCTGCAACCAGGTTTATTTGAGAAATCAGAGCCCCAGAGTGGAGCTCAGAGAAAAGAAACCTCATGTTGCAAGTGCTACAAGCAAACACCTTGAACATAATTGGCTAAGAAATCAGCTTTGTGATTTGAATACACATTGACATATATCCCTGTCTTGTCTTCAGCCCCCTCAATGGCTATGTTTTTGCCTTAATGAAGTCTGGGAAACCAGTGCAGTTAAATTCATGTTAATATTTTTCTACTTTATCAACTTCTTTCAATATGTTAATTGATCAAGAAAGGAAGGTTAGACTATGAATCTAGGCTAGTGCTAAATATAAAAAAGGATAGTAAGAGTTTTTATAAATATATAAAAAGGAGAAGGCTGGCTAGGGTGAATGTTGGACCCTTAGAGGATGAGCGGGGGGATTTAGTGGTGGGGGATGAGGAAATGGCTGAGGTCTTGAATAACTTTTTTGCTTCGGTATTCACGGAGGAGGACGCGAATAGTTTGCCCGGTGTTAACGATGGAAAGATGGTAGGAGTGGAGGGCCTGAATGAGACCATTGTTACTAGAGAGGCAGTGCTCGACAGACTAGAGGGACTGATGGTGGACAAGTCCCCAGGACCGGATGGAATGCATCCAAGGGTTCTGAAGGAAATGGCAGAGGTGATAGTGGATGCATTAGTGATTATTTTCCAAACCTCACTGGATTCCGGGGAAGTGCCGGAAGATTGGAAAACGGCTAATGTTACGCTGCTGTTTAAAAAGGGTAGCAGGCAAAAGACAGGGAGTTATAGGGCGGTTAGTTTAACGTCTGTTGTAGGAAAAATGCTTGAGGAAATAGCGAGGCATCTTGAGAAGGATTGTTTGATAGAGCAGACGCAGCACGGATTCGTTAAGGGGAAGTCGTGTCTGACGAATTTATTGGAATTCTATGAGGATGTGTCTAGTGTGGTGGATGGAGGGGAACCGGTGGATGTGGTGTTTCTCGATTTTTCAGAAGGCGTTTGATAAGGTGCCGCACAAAAGGTTGTTACAGAAGGTTAGAGGGCATGGAGTTGGGGGTAAGGTGTTAGCGTGGATAGGGGATTGGCTGTCAAATAGGAGACAGAGTGGGTGTCAGTGGGTGTCAATGGGTGCTATTCGGATTGGCGGTTGGTGACTAGTGGAGTGCCCCAGGGATCAGTGCTGGGGCCTCAGCTATTTACCATTTATATAGATGATCTGGAGGAGGGAGCCGAGTGTAAGATGTCGAAATTTGCTGATGACACAAAGGTAAGTGAAACAGCAAATTGTGCGGAGGGTGTAGAAAGTCTGCAGAGGGATCTAGATAGGCTGAGCGAGTGGGCGAGGACCTGGCAGATGGAATACAATGTTGGCAAGTGTGAGGTTATCCACTTTGGTAGGAATAATAGTAGGAAGGACTACTACTTACAGGGCGAAAAGCTGCAGCATGCTATGGTGCAGAGGGACCTGGGGGTCCTTCTGCATAAGTCGCAAAAACCCAGCCTACAGGTGCAGCAGGTGGTCAGGAAGGCGAATGGGATGTTGGCCTTCATAGCGAGGGGGATTGAATATAAAAGTAGGGAGGTCTTGCTGCAACTGTGCAGGGCACTGGTGACGCAGCACTTGCGCAAGGATATTTTGGCCTTGGAGGGAGTGCAGAGGAGGTTTACTAGGCTGATACTGGAGTTGAGGGGGTTGAGCTATGAGGAGAGGCTGAATAGACTGGGCTTGTACTCGTTAGAGTTTAGAAGGATGAGGGGGGATCTTATTGAGACGTTTAAGATGATGAAAGGGATGGATAGGGTAGAGGTGGAGAGGTTCTTCCCGCTCAGAAAGGACAGCAGGACTAGAGGGCACAGCCTCAAGATAAAGGGGGGCGGTTTAGAACAGAGTTGAGGAGGAACTTCTTCACTCAAAGGGTGGTGAATCTCTGGAATTCTCTGCCCGTTGAAGTGGTGGAGGCTACCTCGCTAAATATATTTAAGGTGTGGGTAGATAGGTTTTTGGTAGGCAAGGGGATTAGGGGTTATGGGGAGAAGGTGGGAAAATGGAACTGAGCCACTTCAGATCAGCCATAATCTTATTGAATGGCGGGGCAGGCTCGAAGGGCTAGAGGGCCTACTCCTGCTCCTATTTCTTATGTTCTTATGTAAATTGACCACGTGCCTCTCCTGAAGGGATTTTTTTTTGTACACAACATGATGCTCTACAGTTAACCTGCTTCTCAACACATTGTCAATTTCTGTGTCTTTAGCCTCCCAACTGCTTCCAAACCAACTTGGTCCTGCAAGTTTAAACAAAAGTCACCTCTTCTATGTCAAGACTTGTGGAGAAGTAATTAGATGAGCAAATAGATTGTGGTATGTAGCAATAACAAAAGTTGTGCTGAGGCTTTCAAAGAACTTTTCGTGTAAATTTGATTGCCACATTTCAAACCGGGAACACATTAATTGAAAAGGATAAAAAGAAAAGCATCACAAATGACTCCAAAGATAATAAGTTTTGAATCCTGTGTAGGGAATGTAGAAGTTTAAATTCCGTGCATGGAATATAGTCATGTTCTGGTGGAAGCGGGAACGGAAAATGTGGCAAGTTGTTCAAAATTCCATTGATTTCAGCAGGACTGGAAAATCCCATCGATGAGTGGGACTGTAAAATTCCCTTTTATGTCTAAAAAATGCTGATATTATTGAAGTGAAGCATGCACTGAGTATTTTAGAGTCAGGCTGGTGGAACAAAAAGAAATAAATATAAATTTGCAAAAACTAAACGTTAGACAAATTGGAAATGCTTGTCATTTAAGAGCATTCAAATCAGTTGAATACTTTGCGGAGTGAGCTGTACTGTTTGAGGGACGTGCTTTCATTGGATAAATAGCTTTTCTTATGATCCTTTTTCTGTTCTTGGGACATGAGAGCCTCTAAGTCTAGATGTTAAAAACTAAAACAATTAAATTCTACTTGTTTAACTATTTTCTTAATAATGTGCTTTTTTTTAATTCATCCCTTCTTTTCTTTTGAAGATCTCATTTTAAAGATATATCACAATTCCATGACGTTGGAACAGTACTTTGCCAAATGGCATAAATTCTAGGTACTATCTGAACTTCAATTGTGTTCATAACTATATAGACACCAGGAGACTGTTGGGTGAAATAACTCAGGAAATTTTTAAAGTTGTAAATTAATGCTAAACAGAAATAGGGCAGGATTTACTAGTATATTATGGCCCTTGGGTGCAGGTTGATACTCGGTCTCTGTACTCCCCCCATTAACTTCTACTTTGCTATGGACAACACCCTCTTGCTGCACGAGGTGTGAATACATTCACAAGATATAGGAGCAGAATTAGGCCATTCAGCCCATTGAGTCTGTTCCACCATTCAATCATGGCTGACATGGTCCTCATCCTCATTTTCCTGCCTTGTCCCTCATAACCCTTCACCCCATTACCAATTAAAGATCCATCTAACTCCCCCTTTAAATTTACTCACCATCCCAGCATCCATCGTACTTTGGGAGAAGTAGTTTGTCCTCAACTCTGTTTTAAATTTGCTACTTCTTATCCTCATCCTAGAATGCCCCACAAGAGAAAGCATTTAAGAACATAAGAACATAAGAAATAGGAGCAGGAGTAGGCCATCCAGCCCTTCGAGCCTGCCCCGCCATTCAATAAGATCATGGCTGATCTGTCGCTGCTCAGTTCCACATTCCCGCCCTCTCCCCATAACCCTTAATCCCCTCTCCTATCAAAAACCCATCAACCCGTGTCTTAAAAATATTTAGCGAGGCAGCCTCCACCACTTCAACGGGCAGAGAATTCCAGAGATTCACCACCCTTTGAGTGAAGAAGTTCCTCCTCAACTCCGTTCTAAACCGCCCCCCTTTTATCTTGAGGCTGTGCCCCCTAGTCCTACTGTCTTTTTTGAGCGGGAAGAGTCTTTCCACCTCTATCCAATCCATCCCATTCATCATCTTATACGTCTCAATGAGATCTCCCCTCATTCTTCTAAACTCTAACGAGTACAAGCCCAGTTTATTCAGCCTCTCCTCATAGCTCAACCCCCTCAACTCCGGTATCAGCCTAGTAAACCTCCTCTGCACTCCCTCCAAGGCCAAAATATCTTTGCGCAGGTGTGGTGCCCAAAACTGCACACAGTACTCCAGCTGCGGCCTCACCAATGCCCTATACAGCTGCAGCAAGACCTCCCTACTTTTATATTCAATCCCCCTCGCTATGAAGGCCAGCATCCCATTCGCCTTCCTGACCACCTGCTGCACCTGCAGGCTGGGTTTTTGCGACTCATGCACAAGGACCCCGAGGTCCCTCTGCACCGTCGCCTGCTGCGGTTTTTCGCCCCGTAAGTAATAGTCCTTCCTACCATTCTTCCTACCAAAGTGGACCACCTCACACTTGCCAACATTAAATTCCATTTGCCATTTCCTGGCCCATTCGCCCAGCCTATCTAGATCCTTCTGCAGACTCTCCACACCCTCCGCACAATTTGCCGTTCCCCCAATCTTGGTGTCATCAGCAAATTTCGACACTCTACACTCGGTTCCCTCCTCCAGATCATCTATATAAATGGTAAAAAGCTGAGGCCCCAGCACCGACCCCTGGGGCACTCCACTAGTCACCATCCGTCAATCCGAATAGCACCCGTTGATCCCCACTCTCTGCCTCCTATTTGACAACCAATCCTCTATCCACGCTAACACCCTACCCCCAACTCCATGTCCCTCGACCTTCTGCAATAACCTCTTGTGAGGCACTTTGTCAAACGCCTTCTGAAAATCTAGAAAGACCACATCCACCGGCTCTCCTCTATCCACCGCCCTAGACACATCCTCATAGAACTCCAGTAAATTTGTCAGACACGACTTCCCTTTAATGAAACCGTGCTGCGTCTGCTCTATCAAGCAATTCCCTTCAAGATGCCTCGCAATTTCCTCCTTAATGACAGATTCTAACATTTTACCTACCACAGACGTTAAACTAACCGGCCTATAATTCCCCGCCTTTTGCCTGGTACCCTTCTTAAACAACGGCGTAACATTAGCCGTTTTCCAATCATCCGGCACTTCCCCGGAATCCAGCGACATTTGGAAAATAACCACCAAGGCATCCACTATCACCTCCGCCATTTCTTTCAGAACCCTCGGATGCATTCCATCCGGTCCTGGGGACTTGTCCACAATCAGCCCCTCCAGTCTGTCGAGCACCGCCTCTCTGGTAACAGTAATGTCATTAAGACCCTCCAGTCCTACCACCTTTCTATCGCTAACACCCGGCAAGTTATTCACGCCCTCCTCCGTGAAGACAGAAACAAAAAAGTTATTCAATACCTTAGCCATATCCCCATCCCCTACCACTAGGTCCCCTTTCTCATCCTCTAAAGGACCAACATTCACCCTAGCCAGCCTCTTCCTTTTTATATATTTATAAAAACTCTTGCTATCCTTTTTTATATTAAGCGCTAGCCCAGCTTCATAGTTTCTCCTACCCTTCTTTATCAACTTCTTTCTCAATCTTTGTTGACATTTAAACCTCTCCCAATCCTCTTCTCGCCCACTACTCTTAGCTACTCTAAATTCCTCCGCTTTTAGTTTAACACTTTCCTTCACCTCCTTCGTTATCCACGGCTTATTACCTCTCCTCCTACAGTCCTTTTTGACCATCGGAATAAATTTACGCTGAGCACCAAGAAAGATCTCCTTAAAGATCCTCCACTGCTCCTCAACAGACCCTCCCTCCAACGCGCTCCCCCAGTCCACATTCGCCAATTCTTCTCTCATCCTGCCGTACTCCCCTCTATTCAAACAAAGGACGCGTGTCCGGGAACCCACTTTCTCCTCCTCCATCTGCACCAGAAACTCCACCATACAATGATCACTCTCCCCAAGAGGATCCTTCACCACAAGGTCCCTAATTCTACCCGCCTCATTACATAGCACAAGATCCAAGAGGCTATAGAGCCTCCTAACCCTATATCCACGTCATTAATATAGATTGTTAATAGCTGGGGCCCAAGGACCAAACTCTGTTGCGCCCCACTAGTTACTTCTTGCCATTAAGGAAAAAAAAATTTTATCCTGACTGTCTGTCATCTGTCCATCAGCCAGTCATCTATCCAAACTATTAAATTGCCTCAATCCTATGTGATCTAACCTTGTGAATTAACCTTTTGTGTGGCAACTTATCAAATGCCTTCCAGAAGTCCAGATATACTACATCTACAGGACCCCCATTATCCATTTTGCTTTTTACATCTTCAAAGAACTCTAGCAAATTAGTCAGACATGGATTTGCACCAACTTTACTTTATCCATATCTTTTATCACTGGTGTACCTCAATTTGACCACCCGTCATTCTTCTGAATTCCAGAGACTATGGGCTTAAACCATTCAACTTCTCTTCATACGACAAACCCCTTATTTCTGGAATCAATCTGTTGAACCTCCTCTGAACTGCCTCCAATACCACAACATCTTTCTTCGATAAGGGGAGCAAAACTGTGCGCAATACTCCATGTGCTGTCTCACCAATGCCTTATATAGTTGCAGCAACCTTCATATTACCTTACCTTTTTATATTCTATTCCTTTAGCCACAAATGCCAACATTCCACTCACTGTCTTTATTGTCCGTTGTACCTGCATGCTAGTTTTCTCTGACTCGTGAATGAGAATACTAAGATCCCACTGCTCCGGAATACCCCGCAAGTCTGTCCCCATTTAGATAATAAGTCTCCTTCCCATTTTTTCCGATCAAAATTCATGACCTCACACTTATCCACGTTAAACTCCATCTGCCACATTTTGGCCCATTCTCCTAACCTATCCATATCCAGTTGTAAGGCTCTTATTTCCTCATTGCAGCTTATTGTACTGCCTATTTTGGTGTCATTTGCAAATTGGGCTATAGAGCCTCCTAACCCTATATCCACGTCATTAATATAGATTGTTAATAGCTGGGGCCCAAGGACCAAACTCTGTTGCGCCCCACTAGTTACTTCTTGCCATTAAGGAAAAAAAAATTTTATCCTGACTGTCATCTGTCCATCAGCCAGTCATCTATCCAAACTATTAAATTGCCTCAATCCTATGTGATCTAACCTTGTGAATTAACCTTTTGTGTGGCAACTTATCAAATGCCTTCCAGAAGTCCAGATATACTACATCTACGGGACCCCCATTATCCATTTTGCTTTTTACATCTTCAAAGAACTCTAGCAAATTAGTCAGACATGATTTGTCTTTCATGCTGACTCTGATGGAGCGTTTTGACTTTCCAAATGCCCTAATATTGCTTCCTTGATAATTGATTCTAACATCTCCCCAGTAACAGATGTTAAACTAACTGGCCTGCAGTTTCCCACATTTTGTCTCCCTCTCTTTTTGAATAAAGGTATTACATTAGCATTTTTCCAATCCATTGGAACCTTTCTAATTGGTTTCTTGAGAATGATGGTCATCAAATGATGTCATTTCCCATTGCCCCCTAATTGGTCCTCTTAAGATGTCAATTACTTGTGGGCCCTCCCTCATCATTAAACATAGTTTGTTACTTTACACACTTCTTGTTAAGGTGTTTCATGATATCATCCTTACCCATGTGTTTCAGATAGGGGAAATATGTTGTAATTCCCTCATGATTGATATCTTGAGTTCATTGTCTGAGACTTCATTTAATTGGTATTACATCAGGCCTATCAGTGACTTTCTAGAGGTCATTTTGGGTGATGTTATGTATCTCTGGTTATTTGGAATGAGTAACTTTCCTTTTAAAACAAAGGATAGAGTGGTAAGGTTGCTTATAATCTGAAAACTAATAAAGAAGATGATAAAAGTGCAGATTGTGTTATGTGTAGAATATAGGATGGAATGGTTTGAATGTCTGCTTTTGTTTGAGATAAGGCAGCATGTGAAGTTTGGGAAGATTCATCTGTCCAGATGTCTAATTGATCTATTAGTATCAGTATGTCCTGCAGGACTTCATTGTTTTGCCATAGTGTGTTTCAGTCTTTTGTGTAAAAACTAGAGTAAATCCTGTTGGTTGTTTCAGTGGGAGTTTCAAAATGAATTTCCCACACTCTGCACTGCAGAGTGCACATACGTGATCTACACAAAAAAGCAGGCGGCGGGGCCTATTTTTGCTGGAGAGCCTAACAGCATAGTGCTGAGTGGGCCACTGTGCATGCACCAGTCTGTCAGTGCCAAGACCAGTGCATGTGCAATAACCCTGCATTGTTGGCCTATCGATTCGCTGGTGAGTACTGCAACCCGCAAAGCTGGCCCTCTAACCCAACCCCCCATGGCCTGATAACTGGCCTCCCGGATGTGTCTAGACCAGCCTTGACACTCCCCACCCCCCCCTCCTCCCTCAGTAGGCCCCAGCCCTTGGCATTGCCTGGTGCCTGATGGGCAGTGCCAAGGTGGTTCCTACGATTGCCACTTAGGCCCACTGGCACAGCTGAAGGGACAAAGCTGGCATTACCAAGGTGACAGTACCCAGAGGGTACTGCTGGCTCCTGACCCTCTAGGGGGCCTTAATAGCCACCCCCGCCCCTTCACTCCAGTGAGGTTGGACTGCCAGCTCCCTGCAAGTGGGGAATTATAGTAAACCCTGCTGGAGTAAACCCCTGGCAAGCCGTGGCAGGGTGGGGGAGGTGGTTTGGGGGAAGAGGAGGGAGGGAGGCTAGTGGGCCCAGAGACTTCAGTCCTGGGCCCACTATTGAGATATAAAATATAGTTAAATTCTGGTTACATTTCTGGCGCAGAGCTGACTGCATCCCAAATCCGGCTGCCGGAGACTCATGGCGCAACCCTCAAAATGGCCTCCGTTTGAGTCTCCCAGCTCCACCCCATCACCCATTCCCCCACCCCTCAAAGTGCCTGACTAAGCCCAAGATAGGGTCCAATGCCTTATTTGTCAGCTTCAATTTTGTTTATCTCTCTTGTGGGGACCTTGAATTGAATTCAATTGCTTTTTGGAGCAAGCAAGGAGTGGATTTGCGTTTACCTAGTCCACCCTGAGCATTTGCCTTGTAACTTTAAAAATAGTGTGCTTTTTGTTGTATCTGTCATATAAGTCAATTGAAAATACTAAGCTTACAAAGTTACGGAAATTACATATGAAATCAATGCTTGAAAGTAATTGGTGTGTTAAGTATAACACAACACATTCCACTAATCCATTTTGAAGTTTAAAAGAACTGTAGTGTTACAGAATTCTAAACTTACAAAATCAAAGGTTGTTACATATTGTGAAATAAAGTGACTGCTTTTAAACATCACAAGTTAAATTGCACTAATTTAATGCACAAGGCTGAATATTTAAGCACTTGTTTTTCTTTGTACAATAGTCCTTGCAACTGATAATTTCAATTGCTAGGGAGATGGATGATTCCACGCCAGTAATTGTTCAATTTTGATGTCTTGTATCATTGCCTTATGGGCCATATGTTTTTCCCCCTTGTCAAGTTTGAATGTGATGAGCTAGTGTCTCACAATTCAGCATAAAATCATAGTGGGTTGACATACTTTGATCACTTGACTAATGCCAATAAATAAGCTATAAACTAATCCTAAATAATTATCAAAAGTAAACTTCCCTGTTGTGGTTTTCATTGATATAAAAACAGTCATATGTTTTTGACTTTCAACTGTTTAACCTGGAAATCCAATCTAGTTCAGCCATTGTGGAGATTCATGCCAAAGAATTTGAATATGTGTCATTGAATAGCAGTAAGGTGAGAGAGCTCTGACTGATCTTTCTACACCTTAGGGCTTGATGATCTGTACCCCAAGGGTACTAAAGGAGGTTAAAGTACTGGATGCATCAGTTGTCAACTCCTAAAACTCTGTATATCTGGAACAGTTCTGGCCCATTAAAGGATGGCAAATGCAATCCCACTTTTTTAAAAAGAATGAGGGAGAGAGAAAACAGGGAACCACTGACCAGTTAGCTTAACATCAGTATGTAGGAAAGAGGTAGGGAAAATGCTTGTCTATTATAAAGGACATGATAGCAGAACACTTAGAAAATATAAACTAGATTAGACTCAAAATCAACATGGCTTTATGAAAGAGAAACCATGTTTGACAAACACGCCGAGATTTTTGTGGATGTCACTAGCAAAATAAATAAGTAAGAACCAGTGGGTGTGGTACATCTGGATTTTCAGCAAGCTTTTGATGATGTCCCACCTAAGAGGTTAGTGCGAATTTTAAAGCATATAGGATTGGGGTAATATATTGACATGGACTGAGAATTAGTTTGCTGACAAGAAACAGAGTAGGAATAAATAGATAATTTTTACACTGGCAGGTAGTGACTAGTGGGGTCCCGGCAGTGATCAGTGCTTAGGGCCCAGTTATTCACCATATACGTCAATAATTTGGATGAGGGAACCAAATGCAATATTTTCAAATTTTGCTGTTGTCACAAAACTTGGTTGGAATGTGAGTGGTGAAGAGGCTGTTAACAATTTTAAGGTGATTTAGAGAAGTTGAATGAGTGGGCGAATATATGGCAACTGCAGTATAACAAGGATAAGTGTTAAGTTATCCACTTCAGATGGAAAAACACAATGACGGTATTACCTAAATATTGATGTACAGAGGGACCTGGGGGTGTCCTAGTACACCAGTCACAAAAAAGTAAGCATGCAGGTACAGCAAGCAGTTAAGAAGGCAAATGCTTTGTTAGCCTTCATTGCAAGAGGGCTTGAGTAATGGAGCAAGAATGTCTTCCTGCAGTTTTACAGGGCCTTGATGAGACCACACCTGGATTATTGTGTACGGTTTTGCTCTCCTTATCTAAGAAAGCATATACTTGCCATAGAATGTAGTGAAGGTACACCAGACTGATTCTTGGGATGGTAGGATTGTCATTTGATGAGGGATTGGGTTGACTAGGCCTGTATTCACTGAAGTTCAAGAGAATGAGAGGCTATCTTATTGAAACATATGAAATTCTGTCAGGGCTGGATAGTGTGGATCAGTGGTGATGTTTCCTCTTGCCTGGGGAGTTTAGAATGAGGTGTCAGTTTCAGGATATGGGGTAGACCATTTTAGATTAAGATGAGGAGAAACAACTTCATTCAGAGGGTGGTGAACCTGTGGAATTCTCTGCCACAGAAAGCTGTGGAGACCAGGTCACTGAATATATTTAAGAAGGAAATAGATTTCCAAACTCTCAAGGCATTAAGGACTGTGGGGAGAGAGAGTGGGAATACATTACTGAGATAGAGAATCAGCCATGATTATACTGAATGGTGGAGCAGGCTTGAAGGGCCAGATGGCCTAATCCTATTTTTTTTAATGATACATTAGCCTATTGCACTGTGGTCAGTTGTCGCACCTTCTACTGCTACCCTAGGTGACTTCAGCTGATGTGAGTTCAGCAAATCTGGGACTTCACTGCTACATCTGTTGGCAACAAAATTGTTAGGAACAAATAAAGAATTCTGCAAGAATGCAGAAGGACGATTTGTCAGCTTTTGTGAGGAAACTCTTCATATTTCCCCTGTCCCTGTCTTTTACCCAGTCTTTTTCACTTGTATTCTGCAGCTAAAATTAGAGACCTGCTACTAGAACTTTGGTAATGTCACTACACAACTGGCTAATAGAAGTGTGCACGTGCAGACCACAATGACTAGACCATTTCATTTTACGGTTTATCCTTTCTACTGATGTGCCTCTCCATATTTACTTGACTGAGATTATTGCTCTGTGTGAGCAGATGTTTGTCTTGTATTCAGCATTAGAGAGTAATATTTGATCACACTATTCCATCTTCAAGGATGATGAGCCATTATAGATTGGTAGATAATATCAAGAGACTTATTTTAGCAGCCAGTCATCTGATCAAGCACATTCCAGCAAAAGGAGGTATGTATAACCTGATTGTGGAAAATTCTGGATTTTGCAAAAGAAAACCTGCTTTTGTAAATCAGGAGGAATATGGAAGTGACCAAAAATTGTAATTTGATTTTGTAACCATGGGATGGATGAATTGATGATGTTGAATGAACAACAATGACACTACTTCAAAATAATTCATTAAAAAGTGCAGTATTTTGTGGTGCTCCTTGAAGCATGACAAGGTTTAAATACCTTTTGGTTGCCTATTTTGTGCCAAACATTATTGTCAAAAGCAGCCCTCCCATTGTTAACGATGCTGAAGTCCAATTGCCTCCCATTTGGTCAGACCTCACAACATTGGACCCAGTGTTTACACAGAGCGGAAACTCCTCAGAAGAACAGGTATACCACTTGTTAAATTCTTCATGTTTCACCTAGAAATTAAGCGGCATTTCTTTCCTTTTGTAGGACTTTGTATTCGGCAATATGCGTTGAAATGGCTTCACAGGGATTTGTCGTCGCTGCTGTAGAACACAGGTGAGAAATCAAACTTGAAATCCTACTCAACAAAATCTTTGAGCAAATTGCATCTGAATTATGCATCTTAACTGCAGACTTAGAAATATTGTTGGGAAAAGCAAGAAAGCATAGAATGTTCAGCCAGAGGATTTTTGTTCAGTTCACTAGGTAACTTGGCACGAATGAATTCAAATCCCAGCAGTAATTAATGGTCCAGCTTGCTTACCAGCATATGTAAGGAGTTTGCCAGGATTTGTAGCTGGAACACCACTTAATAATGTAAAACAAAGTAGGTGCTGGGTTTGGACAGTGCTGTCAAATGGTACAGTCTGATGTTACACACTGTTGCCATTAAGCACCAGTGGTGGAGGGAGTTGGTGTTCATTGATTGGCATCCCATCCGCAAACAGGCTGCTTTGCCCTGCATGACATCAGACTTTTTGAGTGTTGCTGAAGCTGCACTCTGCCAGGAAAGTGAAGAGTATCCTTTCCACTCTCTCTTGCATTTCCACCTAGTTTCTCACCTCCTCCAGTCATTAGCTCCCTATTGTAGAGCAAATTCTGCTTCATCCCTTTATTTGTGTGTTGGTCCCACCTTTCCACTCTCATTGGCGTCTTTTCTTCCCCATTTCTATGGGGATCTGTTAGCTAATGCACAGTAAGAAGTCTGACAACACCAGGTTTTAGTCCAACTGATTATTTGATAGTAAACGCACAAGCTTTTGAGGTTTCCCTCTTCGTCAGGTGAATGGAGAGTTCTGGCCTCAGACAGAGCATATAAAGCACAGACAGTTTAGAGATTACTGATTAGAATGCGAATCTTTACACCTAACCTGCTGTTCAAGTCCTAAAGTGGCTGACAATGTGTGTGGAAGGAGCACTGATCACAGGTTAAAGAGAGTGTATTGTCTCCAGACAGCACAGTAAGTGAGGTTTTGCAAACCCAGGCAAGTCACGGGGGTTACAGATAGTGTGACATGAACCCAAGATCCCTGTTGAGACCGTCCTCGTGTGTGGAACTTGGCTATCAGTCTCTGCTCAGCGACTCTGTGCTGTCGTGTGTTGTGAAGGCCGCCTTGGAGAACGCTTACCCGAAGCTCCTTCCACACACATTGTCAGCCACTTTAGGACTTGAACAGCAGGTTAGGTGTAAAGATTCGCATTCTAATCAGTAATCTCTAAACTGTCTGTGCTTTATATGCTCTGTCTGAGGCCAGAACTCTCCATTCACCTGACGAAGAGGGAAACCTCGAAAGCTTGTGCGTTTACTACCAAATAAATCGGTTGGACTAAAACCTGGTGTTGTCAGACTTTTTACTGTGTTTACCCCAGTCCAACGCCGGCACATCCACATTGTAGCTAATGCACAGCCAGACTCTACTCGGCCTGGAGGAAAAACTCCTGTTCCAGGTGACCCTCCTGCAGTGCAACAAAGGCACTTGTCTCATGGCTCCAGCCTTTATTGTTCCTTTTTACCTATCAGGATTCAAAAGATTTGGTTCTTATTTTCTTAAGCATATGGGGCAAAGAAAGAATAGTAAACCTCTGTTGAAGTAACGTGGGAATCGCATGCTTGGATGGTCAGGGATTAAAGTGTGGTAGAGTCATGAAGGAGTTTAAATGTAAGGAGGGACATATTTAACTCAATTCACTGGGACAAGTACAGGAATCATTTTAGTACAGTAGTTTGCATTTATACAGCATCTGCCAGAGGTACAATCAGACAAAATGTATTTTGAAATGCTTTGAAGGATCACCAAAAGGTTCATCAGAGAAGTGTATTTAGGGAGAATAGAGAGGTGTTTGGGTTCAGGGAAGGACTACCAGATGGTATAGCCTAGATATATGAAGATGTGGTCATCAAATGTAGGGCAAAGAGAGAGAGGGTATTCACAAGATGTTAGTCAGAAGAATGAGTATTTTGTTGAGCTGGGCTGAGGCTGAAGGAAGTTAAAGTGATAGGGAGGAGTGAGACATGATTTATAGTTGTGGATGATCATTTTAAATTTGAAGGGTTGGGAAATAGGCGATTTGGTTTCATTCAACAAGGAGATCATTGAATAGAGCTTGGTCTGCGATGGAGGCCAGGGAATTTGATGGTCAAAACCAAAGGCATATGGTTGCTGATGGGAGCCAAACAAAATGCCGTCAGTTTTTCTAAGATTTAGCTAAGGGAAATGACATCTCATCAGAGTTTATTGTCTGGCTGAGGCAAAATTGCAGCCCTGTGAAATGCAGGAGGTGCTCAAACAGACACAGGAGGAGAAGCCATTACAAAAAATTAATGTCTATGATGCAGTTATGAGTGGAAATAGGAGAAGTAACAGAGAGGTGGATTGTAAGGAGCAGGATGGATTGAATGATTACATGTAGTGATCAAGTATGTTGAGAAATAGTTAGCCACAGTCACCCAGGGTGTCACTATTTTGACCAGAGCAATATGGTCAGGCAGAAACTCAGAGATGAGACTTAAATAGTTTCAAAGAAAAAGCTGTGCAAGAGAATTTTTCAGTAAATATCTGAGAATATTACAAAATAACATTGTTCTATTATATATTATGTGTAGACAGCTGAAGGAATGTTGTGTCTGTTTGCAGATATAGTTAGTGTTTGCTGTATGAAGGGGAAATCTGGAGTCTAAATTATGAATATTTACCAAAGGAGACAGCTGTGTCCAAAAACCCACTAATAACCAATTTTCCTCATTTATTCAATCTTCGCAAGTAGTCAAATATTTCCTCAATCCCACTGGGGACAAATTATTTACCAGTGATATTTCAATGACTATGTTGATGTGGTTTTGTTTTGAGGTGGATTCTGTCATGTCACAGAAGTTTTCCATTTCTGAAAAAAACGCGCTATATGTTATTAGATTCTCCTCCAGGCAATATTTATTTTTAATCCTATAGATATTGGGATAACTTATTAATTTTTCATGTAGACATTTGACAGATGCTGGCCAATGAATTAGGTCAGACTGATTTACATTCATTTAGTCTCTGCAGCCATTGAGCAATGTTGTTGCCCAGCTCCACTGTTTTTGGCGTGTCAGAGATTCTTCCTAGAATAGATACCCATGACCTTCCAGCATCAGCAATCTTTCAACATAGCACTAATCCTCCAGAGTTTGGAGGAACTACTTCAATTGTTGGAAGGGAATTTCTGTTCAAATGTAATTATGACACTTGTACGTGAAGTGATCAATACTAAATGACACTGCTCTGTCTCTTCCTCACCAAACAAAGTTTACTGAAAGTTTCTTCACTGAAGCTGAACCATTTTCAACAAGAATACCTGTTTGTAGCCAGCAATTTTCTTGTAAGATAATAAGTTGCCAAATATGGAAGAGTGCCATAAAAATCCGAAATAATAGTTTGTAATCTTCATTTCATAGACTAGAGATTTCCCCGGAAATTGGCAAAGGCCAATGGCAGGCAAGAAAAGCAGCGTTGAGTCCACCAATACTGATGGCAGCTTCCAGCTGCCACCCTCACCCCCTGTATAGTGCGGCATTTAGTGCCAAAAGTGTTCAGCCATGGGTTGCACACCGTATTGCTGGTGGGGCGGCCTCTGATTTGCTTGCCCCATCATCACCTCAGCGCTGCAATCATCGAGGCGCCACGTTTAAAGGCCACCACAGCACACAGTAGGTTGCTGGAAAGTGATGGTCTGCCAAGTAATCTGCCTCCTGAATTGCTCAATGGAGTAGGGGCCTTTTTTACTCATGCTTGGGAAGAAAATCAGCTAGCAAGGGAGGTAGTGGCAGTGGCAGTGACTGTGAGTGTGAATGGCCTGCAGAAGAGGACAGCCATCCAATGCCGCAATCAGGATGAATGATCTTCCTTCTGCGATGGTATGCCACTCTTCAACTTACACACCCATTTCACATCCATGTTGATCTCACTCATTGCCAGCTAGGCACTTGCTGCCTCAGGCACACACATTCACCTCTCCTGCCAGTTTGTCCTCATCACCTTGCCAGTCACACTCACCATTGGCACTTGCCAGACATCCTTATCATCTGCCCAAGCACGTGTCCTACCTACATTCTCTCCATCTGTTCTCAGGAGAAACTGGCTCACAATACAAGGGAGAGATCCAACACAGATGGAGGGATGCCAGATCTCAAGGTCCCCATGAACTTTGAGGAAAGAGCCATTCAGTAAACCGGGAGAATGTCGACTGTTCCTATGGTAATAAACCAAGTGAGATCCAGCACTGCATCATTCATCAAACAATGTACTTGAGTTCTGTCTCCTGTTTCTCAGGGCCCTGCCACGCCATACCTCAGCATGAGCAAAATATTCAGGCTGCAACTTTAGCCTTTTCACGATATTTTCTGTTCCCATCACTGATACCATCCACATTAGTGGGAGCCGAAAATCCCGGCCTAGCTCTGAGCAGACATTATTATTGAATTCCAAGTGTGAAAATGAATAACTTCAGTAGTTTATTGGCAAAGTGGGTTCAAGATTCTTACTTTTTAACTCGTTTGCATTTTGTCAAAAATAAATAATTCCGAGATTCATGCCTCTCAGCTGGAATATTTTGCTGATGCTGATGCTGATGTATTCTCTTGTTAAGGGGACAGACCAAAGGACAGGTCAAATTTCACGGGTCACTGCTAAGCTAATGAGAAAAGGGCATTAAATCTCCACAGTGCCTAAGCTAGTTGTCTTGTATACGCTGTTAGTACTGGAATAATGAATGGCAAGTCGATATAGGCAACTGGAGAATTGCAAAGTCATCAATTTGAAACTGGTGAGTTTGAACACTATAGTTAAAACTGTGTCGATCCTCTGCCTGGAATGTGTAGCACTTTGCAGTAACTGCCTATTTTCTATGTCTGTTTCTTAGAGGTTTTCTAGATCCGAAGGCACAGAATGTATCTGATTCTTGGCATTAGCAATTTAATAGCTTTGTTTTGCAGTCTGTGTAATCCTAAAGTAAAATTATGGCCAACTGTAATGCTGACCCATCGCTGATCAGTTAATCCATTTATGGACAAAAGATCAAGCAGACAGATTTGTAAATATTAACCTCTTGTTAAATTTTTTGGCTAATGTAATCAACATTTATTGCATGAAACATCTTTCTTGAAAGCAGGCCAATAGTGAGGCATGAACGACGCCACTGTTTGAATTGTGATGGGGGAGGGGGGGCTGCCCTTTAATTTTAGTTTGATATCAGGTCAGCTTTAAAAATGCCAGTTCTATCAGGCTCCACCGCACAAAACATACCCACCCCCTGCTTTTTTTTTGACAGTGTCAGAAGATCTGGATTGACAACCTAGCTGTGTTTATGGGAAGAAACAAGCTAGCTTTCAGTTGGAACTGGGACTTTGCCATTTCTTTGGTAAATTCTACCCTAAATTTCTTTTATCATTGGGTCTATGTTAATTTCCCTAGATCCTGCCACCTGCTTCCCAACTCTACTCTGGACTTGCTAATATGTAAATTCCTAGCTACAATCCTATCTACATTGCTGCTGGGCCAGTGGTTACTTTTCTGGTTCAGGTGGAGCTCTTCCCATTTCAGTGCTGACCCATCACTGGTGCCATTATCTCATGAAATGAAATCCCTCCTTAGCATATCAATCTATCAGCAATGCATTTAGCTTTCTGGTCTTATTTGTCCCATGCCATTAGCATATGGCTCATTAGCAATCCCAAGATTACCATTCGCAGGGTTTTTTTTTAAAAAATTAAATCCCAACTTCCACTATTTCTTTAGCAAGTCATCCTCCCTTTTCTCTCCTGCGTCTGACGTGGGTCTTGACAAATGGGTCTTTCCAGAACCCTCTCCACTTGCTGCAAGATATATTGGCCAGCAAGGTGGCACAGTGGTTAGCACAGCTTTCTCATGGTGCCAGAGACCTGGGTTCAATTCCTGCTGGGGTCACTGTCTGTGCAGAATCTGCACGTTCTCCCTACGTCTGCGTGGATTTCCTCCGTGTCCCCGCTTTCCTTCCACAATCTGAAAGATATGCTGATTAGGTGCATTGGCCATGCTAAATTATCCCTCAGTCTATCCGGAGTGACGACTAAGGGGTTTTCACAGTAACTTCATTGCCGTGTTAATGTAAGCCTACTCGTGGCAGTAATAAATAAACTTAAAAATATCCTTCGCTCTTGCAACAAATAGAAAACAAACTCTTCTTGACTCTTGGTCACATCTGCAGAAAATAATATCTGTCTCTCCAATTGTAAAATTCCCAATGATTACAACCATTATTTTCTGCATCATCCTCCTTTGGACCGGCTCCTGCTCTGGTGCCAGTTGCATCCTCCTTTTATCCTGTACTGTACTTGTTAGATGGGATCCACACATACAGGACCTCCTTTGCTATATCCCCCTTGGCTTCCAATCCTGTTGACTGACAGACCCATTTCTTCCCCCCCCACACCTCCCCCCAACCCCTGCACCAGTGCTTTCCTCTAAAGAGTGAAATTCTTTCACTCTTAATAAGTTGGAGTATCTCTAACTTTCACTGCAGTTTCCAAGCTGGAGTCACTCAAGGGAAACATTGTGTTTGCTGTCACTTCTAATCTATCTCTTATTTATTTATTAGCAATGATTAATGACCACAACTGATAGAATCATATGAGGTGATTTTTCTGCCCCATTTGACATGGGCATAAATCCCTTTGTGGCTGGAAACGTTCGCAAGAGGGACATGATGGGATTTACGCTGAGCAGATCTCAAAATGAGATCTTCCCCATCCCATGCCGGCAACATAATTTGTTCATGCCCTTGCTGGGTGTAAACCTGATTACCATTCATTTAAATATAATTAAATATTTAAAACAGTCTTAATGCTATTTCTTCTGAGAACATCGTACATCACACCAGCATGTGGGAACATAACGCTGGCAGGAATCACTACTGGTCTTCAAAAATGGAGACTAAGAGTGATTACATTGACGAGGAATCGGAGGCCAGTGTAACCCCCGGGTAATCAGGGACATGACAGTGGCACCCTGGCAGTGCCAACCTGGTTGATACTGTCAGGGTTGGGACCTACAGGGGTGGGGCCTGTAGGTGATCCAGGATTCACTTCATGTGTGAGGGGGAGGCGATGGAGCATCCGATGAATGGAGAGTAAGAGGCCTGATGCTGATGATTAGAGATATTGGGGTCTTTAACGTTGATTTTAAAGAAAGAGCACTCTGATCTCTCTGGAGCTGGGTTTGCTGACGTCTTTAGGCCCAGCTCCTAACAATGACAGTGCAAAACATGCTTCTGGCTTTAAAATGGCAAAGTGTGGGAAGATCTGGAGAGAAAAACTGTCTGTTCCTCTGGGGAGAAACACATGGTTTTTAGTCTGAACCTGACACTTTGCCACTTTTTTGAGGAAAGTTCCACTCCTTGTATTAATCAGCTGATGCAATAGTTTGATTTGAAATTAATTACTAATTACTGATTTATGTATTCTCACAGGCAGAATTTGTGTTTCATTTAACTGGCCATGAGTAGTACATTTGTGTAATTCTTACCTCAGTGAGAATTCCAATTAAATAGTTTGGGCAGCAAGTTTTCTCATTTTAAAAATAGAGAGGGTCGTTTTTTATCCCACACTTGGCTGGATTTTAAATATGATACCTCACTCAACTGTCTCATACGCAGGAAGGTTAGATGCAAATGATAGTAAAACAATATGGTTGCAAGTTATAATCATCTCAGTCTCTTTCATGACAGGCCTGTAGTTTCTCAGATGGAGCTGGTGCTTTATTGTTGTCTGTCTGGCAAAACAAAGGATTCTCAGTGAGTTGCAAAGCTTCCTATCGTCCAGTATCCAACAGGTTGTTATTTCTTAGGTAAACTCAAAAGTTGGCACAGATTTGGAGGAGTCTTTTTCCTACTCTCGAGGTGTAGCTGTTTATTGATGTGGTTGCCTGGATGGGTTGCAGCTGGTTCAATGGCTTTCATTGGCATTCTCTCTGTCTGAGAGCAGCTTCTTCTGGTCTAAAAATAGACAAACAAAATAGTTTTCTCATCATGTGACCGCCATAAGTTCCGAGTTCTTTTTGTTTCAAACAAAGGCTAATGTGTCTGTTTATTCCAATCATTCTGTGTTGTTGTTCAGCATCTTTAGAGTTCAAGACAGTCATTGTCTTTCGTGTTTGAATGACCCATTCAATTTTAAAATTACCCTTTTGAATTAGTTTCAACATCAGCCTGGAATGTCACTTTTGTTCTCTCTTGAGGAGGGAAGCAGTTTGTATTCAAAAAGTCACCAATGTTTGCAGCTTTTTGCTCAGTTTTAAAAATATAAAATATTGACAAAGTCCAAAATATCCCACAAGCAGATACTTGTGTAAATTAACTTTGTTTAAAGACAGTTTCACCCACTTAGACAAATTTGATCCTTCAGATCTATTTTAGTATACTTAGCTTCCTATGCCTGTTTGTTCCTAAAGGAAATAACGCTCTTGATTAATGAGATAAATAATAATCACTTGGCTGTGATTTCTCAGTTTCTCTGCTCCTTGCTGTGTGCTGACGATACCATGTTTTTCCTTCTGTTTGGTGTCAGCTGCTGTTCATTTCCATCGCTTCTATAAATATTGATTTTTAATAGTTATGTTGCAGACACAAATTCCATTGTTAGGGATTTTCCATGGCCTTTCTGCTGATGTCACTGTCATTGTGGGCAAGTGGGAGAATCTCCAGCACGTTGGTCTGTTTAGCAGGGAGGGACAAAGAGGATGAGAGCAATAGTTGTAGGGGACTCTATAGTTAGGGGTGCACTTAGACGTTTCTGTGGACATGAAAGAGACACCAGGATGGTATGTTGCCTCCCTGGTGCTAGGGTCTAGGATGTCTCTGAATGACGGAAAGCATTTTGAATGGAGAGGATAAAAGCCAGAGGTTGTACATACTGTTACTAACAGCATAGGCAGGAAGAGTGATGAGGTCCTGCAGCAGCAGTTTAGGGAGTTAGGTAGAAAGTTAAAAAGCAGGATTTCTAGGATTGCAATCCCAGGATTACTCCCTGTGCCACGTGCTAGTGAGGCTAGGAGTAGGAAGATAGTGCAGCTCAACACGTGGCTAAACAGCTGGTGTAGGGGGGAGGGTTTCAGATATCTGAACCATTGGAGTCTCTTCCGGGGCAGATGGGACCTGTACAAGATGGATGGGGTTGCATCTAAACTGAAAGGGCACAAATATTCTGGCCGGGAGGTTTGCTAGTGTCACACAGGAGGATTTAAACTAGTTTGGGGTGGGGAGGGGAGGAAGGGGGAACCAAAGCAAAGATGAATTAACTGAAGAGGAACCAGAAAGTAGAGCCAGTAAGACTCAGAGAAACAGCAGGTAGGGTGAGATTACTAATCAGAGAGGGTCTGGTGGACTGAAGCGCATTTGTTTCAATGCGAGAAGCGTAACAGATAAGGTAGATGAAGTTAGAGTTTGGATTAGTACTAAAAACTATGATGCTGTTGCCATTACAGAGACCTGTAATTGGCAACTTAGCATTCCAAGATACAGATGTTTCAGGTGGGATAGAGGGGGATGTAAAAGGGATGGGGCAGTTGCACTACTTGTTAAGGAGCATATCACCAGGAGGATACCTTGGAGGGCTCGTACAACAAGGCAATATGGGTAGAGCTCAGGAATAGGAAAGATATAGTCACAATGTTGGGGGTTTACTAGAGGCCACCCAGCCAGCCAGCGGGAGATTGAGGAACAGATATGTAGGCAGATTTTGGCAAGGTGTAAAAGTAACAGGATTGTTGTGGTGGGAGATTTTAATTTCCCCTATATTGACTGGGACTCACTTAGTGCTAGGGGCATGGATGGGGCGGAGTTTGTAAGGAGCATCCAAGAGGGCTTCCTGAAACAGTATATAGATAGTCCAATTAGGGAAGGGGCCATACTGGACCTAGTATTGGGGATTGAGCCCTGCCAGGTGGTGGATGATTCAGTTTGGGAACAGTGACCACAATTCAGTAAGCTTAAAGATACTGATGGATAAAGATAAGTGTAGTCCTCAAATTAAGGTGCTAAACTGGGGGGAGGCTAATAACAATATTAGGCAGCAACTGAAGAATGTAGAGTGGGGGCAAATGTTTGAGGGCAAATCAACATCTGGCATTTGGGAAGCTTTCAAGTGTAAGTTGATAGGGATTCAGGACTAGCACATCCCTGTAAGGATGAAGGATAAGTATAGCAAGTTTTGGGAATCTTGGATAACAAGAGATATGGTGAGCCTAGTCAAAGAGGAAAAAGGAAGCATTTGTCAAAGCTAGGAGGCTGGGAACACACAAAGCAAGTGTGGAATACAAGGAAAGTAGAAAGAAACTTGAGCAAGGAGTAAGAAGGGCTAAAAGGAGTCATGAAAAAGCTTTGGCCAGCAGGATTAAGGAAAATCCCAAACCAGGGAGAGGGTTGGCCCACTCAACGACAAGGGAGTGAATCTATGCGCGGAGCCAGAGAAAATGGGCAAGGTATTAAATGAGTACTTTGTGTCAGTATTCTCCAAAGAGAAGGACTTGGTGGATGATGAGTCTGGGAAAGGATGTGTAGATAGTTTGAGTCATGTTCAGATTCAAAGAGGAAGAGGTATTGGGGTTCTTAAGAAACATTAAGGTAGACAAGTCCCCAGGGCCTGATGGGATATACCTCAAAATACTGAGAGAGGCAAGGGAGGAAATTGCTGGGGCCTTGAGAGAAATCTTTGTATCCTCACTGGCTACAGGGGAGGTTCCAGAGGATTGGAGAATAGCCAATGTTGTTCCTTTTGTTTAAGAAGGGTAGCAAGAATAATCCAGGTAATTACAGGCCGGTGAGCCTTACATCAGTGGTAGGGAAATTATTGGAGCGGATTCTTCGAGACAGGATTTATTTCCACTTGGAAATAAGTGGACGTATTAGTGAAAGGCGACATGGTTTGTGAAGGGGAGGTCGTGTGTCACGAACTTGATCAAGTATTTCGAGCAAGTGACGAAGATGATTGATGAGGGCAGGGCAGTGCATGTTGTCTACATGGACTTCAGTAAGGCCTTTGACAAGGTCCCTCAGGGCAGACTGGTGCAGAAGGTGAAGTCGCATGGGTTCAGAGGTGAGTTAGCAAGGTGGATACAAAACTGGCTCGGTCAAAGAGTACAGAGGATAGCAGTGGAAGGGTGTGTTTCTGAATGGAGGGCTGTGACAAGTGGTATTCCTCAGATCAGTGTAGGGATCTTTGCTGTTTGTAATATATATATATAAATGATTTGGAAGAAAATGTAACTGGATTGATTAGCAAGTTTTCGGATAACACAAAGGTTGGTGGATTTGTGGATAGCGATGAGGACCATCAGAGGATACAGCAGGATATGACAAATATGAGGTAATGCATTTTAGAAGGTCTAATACAGATAGGAAATATATAGTAAATGGCAGAACCCTTAAGAGTATTGATAGGCAAAGGAATCTGGGTGTATAGGTAAACAGGTCACTGAAGATGGCAATGCAGGTGAAGGTAGTCAAGAAGGCATACAGCATGCTTGCCTTCATCAGCTGGGGTATTGAGTTTAAAAATTGGCAAGTCATGTTGCAGGTTTATAGAACCTTAGTTAGGTCACACTTGGAATATAGTGTTCAACTCTGGTCGCCACACTACCAGAAGGATTTGGAGACTTTGGAGAGGGTACAGAAAAAATTTACCAGGATGTTGCCTGGTATGGAGGGCATTAGCTATGAGGAGAGATTGGAGAAACTTGATTTGTTCTCACTGGAGTGATGGAGGTTGAGGGGAGGCCTAATAGAAGCCTACAAGATTATGAGAAGCATGGACTGAGTGGATAGTCAGAAGATTTTTCCCAGGGTGGAAGAGTCAGTTACTAGAGGGCATAGGTTTAAGGTACAAGGGGCAAGGTTTAAAGGAGATGTATAAGGAGACTTTTCACAGAGTAGTGGGTGCCTAGAACTCATTGCCAAGAAAGGTAGTGGAAGCAGATACGGTAGTGACTTTTAAGGGGTGTCTTGACAAGTACATGAATAGGATGGGACTAGGGGGATATGGTCCCCAGAAGGGTAGGGGGTTTTAGTTAAGTCGGGCAGCATGAGGGGGCTGAAGTGCCTGTTCCTATGCTGTAATTTTCTTTGTTCTTTGGTGTTGCAATTAGCATTTTATGCTGGGTTGAGCCATATAGACCACAGTAGTGTTTTGTGGTCCTATGTCTATGTTCCCTAAGAGATTTGATATTATAACTTTATTAGCTTTGATGATAGCCCAAAAATTGCTGGAGTGGCACATCTTTCACAAACAATTTGATCTTGATTTTTTTACCCTTCAGGTAACATATGTTTCCGTCGCAAATTGTGAACCGATAATGGCACTAAAATGTCAACATCACAGCTGAAGTCTATTGAACGTTGTGGACAGTGCCTTAACGAATTTTAAAGATAGAGAAAGAAACAGAGCAAACATTGGAGAAAAGAAAGGGTGAATTAGAGTCTAATTAGATATAGAAAGAGAAATTGCTGTCCTTTGAATGAATAAAAAAAGACAAACAGTCCTCTCACCTCACTACCCCACCCACTCTCTCAGTGGCTCCTCATAGTCCTGATACTAACCTATGCCCTTCAAACTACCCTTTGTTCTTGCCCCTTCTATGCCAATTCACTCAGAACTCTTTGACAGTTTTGACATTTCCAAAACATTTATGCACTTTTTACACAAACTGTTTACCTTTTAACTCTTCCAAAAGGTGCCTTACCTCTCCCACAAGGTGTTGGGGGACCATATCCAAAGGTTACTTTGCCTGTCCAAAGGAGTATTCTGGATATTCAAAAGAATCTATCACGTTCAAACCAGTTGTTACCTGCACATTTTGAGGTTCACATGTCTGGCCTACCAAAATCACATTTCATTGGAGGCAGCTGCTTTTGTAAATCAATCAGCTGTGAACCCCAGTCTTACTCCAGCAGCCCCCCCGCCCCATATGAAAACAGGAAATGCCATGATTGGATGCAAGTATAGAATTTCCGAATTTTCAGCCATTTCTGGGATTTTTGACATGACCAAGAACCTCCTCCATCAGAGTGATAATTTGGGCCATTCTTGTTTGTCCCAAAGTTATTTTATGAATGAAATCAAAGAGTCGAAACAGATGAACATCCTGAAAATATTGCCATCAAACATTATGCAGAATATGGATGACAAGATTAACACAAAAATACTGCCAAGGCGGATAAAAAAAAATTTAGAAAACCACTAGGAATTACTTACAACCTCAGAGAGTGAGATTCCAGTTACATTGTTCTCTTCTTGTGCTGTAAAGTTGTGTTTTGTGTCAGGCTGATAAATCATTCACAAGATACTTATGACATACCCTTAATGACTGCAGGGAGACTAATTTGGATTTGTGGGGTAAATCCAGCAATTTGATAAAATGCATTTGATTTCAGTGGAAAAGCTTATGGGGGGGAAAAAAACTTCAAATTGGAATAGTATTTCTTTACTTGCCAGTATTACAGGAGCAAGCTGTCTGCAGACAGCTATCTGAATGTTTCAAATTGTCCTTGTAAAACATTATTTTACATTTCTAATATCCATCAGTCCATCAACTATAAATATTAATGTGCAACTTTTCCCCTTTTCAATCCTGAACTCTAATAGAAAAGTGTCAACAAATGCTAATATTCACCATGAGATTGGAATCTTATTATGCAGTACAATAGTCTATGTGAAAGTGACTGTGAAAAGCTGAGACATCATTTAATTAAGTTTCTGAAACACTAGGATTACTTGTGCTGAAAAAGAATTGGAAGCAGGATAAGGCCATGTAACTCTTCAAGCCTGCTCCACCATTCAATAAGATGATGGCTGAGCTTTCCATCTACTGATTCAAATTGAATTTTTGATTATATGAATTCTGATTTTTTTTTTTTAAATAAAATTTCTGAAACAAAAATTACCTTGTTCACTTTCAGGGATGGATCAGCTTCAGCAACTTACTACTTTGAAGAGAAATCTAAAACAGTCAATGAAGCAGGAGAATCTACCTCAGTCACTATCCCAGCACTTCCTTTAGATCAGTTGCAGCAGAAATGGCTTTACTACAAACCACTTAAAGCAGGAGAAGAAGAATTCCCATTACGGAATGTCCAGGTAAGGCAGAATGAAATTGTTCCTACTCACTGGGTAAATTATTTCTGTTGTGATTGCCTCCATTAATAGTTTTAACCAATTCCATTTAACTATTTAATTATTCAGTGACAAAGTATTAAATTTCTTTTAACAGCCAGTATTCTCCCAAAAAAATTCTAAGTGTTGAATTTGTGTGAAAACTGGAGTAAATCGCGCTTTTTTTTTCAGCGGGAGTTTCAAAAAGAGTCTCCCACACTCTATGCACTGCTGAGTGCCCAGTGTGAAGCATGCTGAAATTCAGTGAGAGGAACCTTTCCCCACTGGAGAGACTGGCAGCATAGTGCTGAGCAGGCCACTGCGTATCTGCTGATCTGTCAGCGCCAAGATCAGCGCATGTGGAGTGGCCCATGTCTGCCGGCCTCCAGATTGCTGGCCAGCTCATTCGTAGGCCAGCCTGTGACCCCCACATCACCAATCTTGTGCACACCCCCCCTCCCCCCGCCACCACCACAGCCCAATTGTTGGCCCTTCCCATGCCTGCTCAGTCCCAGCCTTGATTCCCCCACCCTGACAGTGCGCACCCCCGCAGCCCCAATTGCTGGCCTTTTTCCCTCTGTCGCTCAGCCTGATTGCAGAGGGGCCCTGCCCCTTGGCACAGCCCTATGCCCAATGGGCAGTGCCAGGGGCACAGGCTGGCAGTACCAAGATACCAATGCTCAGGAGACATGCTGGGGGGCCCCCCGATTGATCCCCTTCATTCAAGCAGGGTCAGGCAGCCAGCTCTCTGAAAATGGAGAGCTACTGTAAACCCTGCTGGAGTAAAATATTGTTGGTGGGGGGAAGGTGAAAGTCTGGTAACCATATTTAAATTAACATTTAAATAATTTACGCAGCTCCCTGCCAATTTCCGACGCAGATGTGATGCCACTGGAAATCCAGTGCTGGAGATGCTATCATGGCAGGATGCCCAGTGCAGATTCCACGCATTGGGTACTGCTTGAATCTCTTGGCCGGCTGTGCTAAAAGATTAGCGTAGCGGGGTGGGGAATCCCCCCCAATATCTTTAATTATTTCAGTACCTAAAACTATTCAGATAAGTTAATCACTGCACCAAGACTTGGCAGGATTTTCTATATGTTGAAAAGTATTATTTGATAATGTTTATTTTTCTGAAGCCATTTCGAAGTAGCCATTGTTCTCAGTTAGTTTGTTGTTCATAATTTGCAGGTACATCAGAGAGCAGAAGAGTGCATCAGGGCCTTGAAACTGCTCACTCATATAAACATGGGAAAGCCAATCCACAATGTATTTCCACTAACATTTGATTTCACTAAAATGAAGGTATGAACATATTTTAGCATTGTTTATTCACAGGGAGAACACATGGTCAAATCTTGCTGTGGCAATTTAAATTTTTTTCCACTGTAACTGAGAGACAAACCTGCTTACAGACTTGCTTGGTTTACTGTCCTCTTAGGAAAGGAAACTTGCTGTCCTCTGCCAGTCAGCACTATGTGTCCTGTCCTGTATAGTAACAAGTTGCACATTCTCACCTCTCTGAGTAAAGGTTTTTCCTGAGTTCCTTAATGGATTTATTGGTGACTATCTTATTTACACTTCCTAGTTTTATTCTCCCACATAAGTGGAAACATCTTCTCTGCATCTATCTTGTCAAACACCTTCAAAATTTTAAGGACGTCTATTAGGTCCTAACTCGATTTGCTGTTTTCCGGAGAAAGATGCAGTTTTCCAGCCTTTTCTGATAAAAGCACTAAAGGAAACAGCTATATCCTTTTTTGTAATGTCTCAGGGCAATCAGGAATAAAAAATAACATCTAGCCTTGCCAGCAGTACGCACATCTGATGATTTTTATAGTTTCTGCTTTTGGTCATTATATGCATTAGGGAGCAAACACGTACATTTCCTCTTGGCCAGAACACTATGTGTTCCGTGATTGGAGTTTTTGAAAATACTTGGCACGGGCAGATTTAAAACTGTTCTGCTCAAAATTTTCAGTGTTTTTCTTTTTAAACTTACTAATAACATCCTATAAGTTGTAACACCAAACAATTGTACTTGTTAAGAACTTTGCTGATATTAGATGTGAAGGTATCTCAAAACCCAGAAGGATAACTTAGAGCACCAGTTGGTAATTCTTTATTACAATTTGGTATAATGTGAGAAAAGATATGCAAACCAGTGAAGAAATATCCAGTCTTCTTGTAATCATTCATAGAAAAGAATGTTTATTCATCTGTAAAACGCACAGCAAGAAAGGCCACAATACAAAATACACTTAACTACAGTAATGGCTGTACAGACAGTAAACTTGAATTAAACATCTGTGTTCCTAAACTCCAGTGAGAAAAATATCACATTCACCTAAAACAAATATCCCATTAAGTAAAACTTTGAGTCAAATCTAGCACAGTTATCACACACAATTTATATTTTATTTTAGGAAGCCTTCTTCTGGTAAAATCTTTGAGGTTTTCCAAATAACAACTTCTCAGCCTAGAAACCTGCTTTTGGGAAATCTTCTGTTTCCAGCTGGTGGTGGCTATGATCTTAGTTGCTCAGAGGTGCTTCTCTCTGCACTACAGAACTAATCCTGATATATCTTTTCTCCACTTTGATCTTATCCTATCCAAATAGCTCACCTCAGATGTCATGCTTTTAGCAGGCAAGTACAATGTGCATTCTGATGTCTCCACATTGAATTCCCACCTTTTGTAGTTCTAACACCTACAATTTTATACTCTGCTGTTCTCTACTTCACTTACGTAACTATCTATTTCCTTTGTTAATGTCTATTTAACCTGCTGCTAAGCCAATTCACATATCAAAAACCATTTGGAGAAGCTGAATTCTTATCAATTCCCTTTTATTCAATTCTTTAATCTTTATTTTGTCCAGGCTCCTTGACAAACTGCAGTCTCCTCCTGCCTGGTGTTTTACATTTATCATTCTATTATTTTCACCGGCATTTCATATTTTTGCACAAATTCTCTCATACCCTCTTTCTTGTGCACATTCAAGTTGCTAATTCTGTGAGCTTTTTCCACACATAGCTCAAATGTTGGACATGCTTCTTCAAGAGTCTCCACATTAGATCTGGCACATCCACATTCACAAATAACTTTGATAAACAGAAGGAGCATTCAAGGATTGGTATTAAACTGGAAAGTATTGAAAGTTTTTCATGGAAGACATACAATGATTATCAGTAGACCACTGAATAATGTGTTTTCATATTCATGACGCCTAGCAGTGGTTTACTTTGCAGCCAAAGTTTCACAGTTTGTGTCTTTAATTATTAATAAATTTGAAGTTCACGTAAGTCCAAAGATGTGCGGGTTAGGTTGATTGGCCATGCTAAAAAAAATTGCCCCTTAGTGTCCTGGGATGTGTAGGTTAGAGGAATTGGCGGGTAAATGTGTAGGGATAGGGCCTGGGTGGGATTGTGGTCGGTGCAGACTCGATGGGCTGAAGGGCCTGTTTCTGCACTGTAGGGATCTAAGTTCTAGGTAAACCATCTGTTCTAGCAAGTAGCACCTTGTAAGTTTTCAAAACAATCAAGCCCTGACTCATATTGGCAATAAACCAACATCAGAAATTGCACATGCTTTTTAAATAGCTGTACTTGTAGTGAATGTAGGCTAGTACTATAAACATGAATGGTAACTGTGAATGGGAAGTAATATAAAAAAGGTACTTTTGTTCCGTGTACTCCCCTGTATTATGAATAGCAAATGATGCAAAAACCTTGACTGAATTTTAAGGGCTGCATAAAGACTCATCAGATCCCAGACGTTCCTTTCGATTAGGGTGTTCCTGTAATAACACTGAGGGAGTGTGATTTTACTGTTCCGTTGAAACAATTAAGGCCATGACCATGAACTAGCTGGAAAAACAGCTGTAGTTAGATGTTGTATAACTCTGGTAACTCAAGTGTTTTTCATCTAGAAAACAATAAACACCTTAAAGGAAATGCACTGATACCTCCAAGACAATGCTATTGCATATTTTAAAATCATAATAGTATTTTTTGAGCTTTAATAAACGACTTTTTTTGTAGGATTCTCTCAATCTGCATAAAGTAGCTATTATGGGCCACTCATTTGGTGGAGCTACAGTTATTGATTCACTCAGTAAAGAGCTTCAGTTTGGGTAAGTTACATTAAATCTGGTACAAAATGAAGTGAAATTTATTGGTAGAAAAGGTCTTAAGTATTATAAGGTGACAAGGTTTTCCTACAATATTCTAATTAAGGTCATTTAGACTTCAATAAATGTGTTTTAAGCTATATTTCATTATCTCATTGTCTCAATAACATTGCTAAATGTCAAGTATATAACTTCATTATAAAATACTTAAAAATTGGTTGAAGTATGTAATTAGTTGAAGTGTGTAGATGGAGATTATTAGTTGTGTGATATAAATATCTCGGTGCAAAACTGACCACAACTCACGGGTCAAAAGCAAAATACTGCACATGCTGGAAATCTGAACTGAAAACAGAAACAGAAAATGCTCGAAATACTCTGAGTCAGGCAGTAACTGTAGAGAGAGTAACTGAGCTCAGGTTGATAACCTTTCATCGAAACTTTTCCAGCATTTTCTGATTTTTATTTTAAATAACTCATGAGCTTGTGCGTATAGGACATAATGGCTGAAATTCTCTGGCTGTTGATGCCAGTGGCACTCTCTGATCCTGTTGCGCTGAATGGAGATTTGGCTGAGCACCAAATGCTCTGCTCTTGCTTGCAGCTGAGGCAGGGCATGAACGGCCAGAGAATTCCAGCTAATCTATTCAAACTGCACTAATGCTTAAAAATTACAGTCTTTTCCAGCCTGATTTTCCACAAGTCACAATGTTTATCCGATGAATTTACTTGCATAATATATTCATATCACTCCAAAAGTATAATTTAAGTTTTTGTGGCCAAACCATATTGACAATATAGGATAAACCTTTCTCAAGTTATCATTTCATTATTTAAGAAAAAAATAAAAGTTCTACTTTTTGCTTTATTGAGCTGGATTTTACAGGCTCTCATGGGGCATGTTTTCAGCAGTTGGGATGCGGGGGGGGGTTGAGTGGGGAAGGTTGGCATTTAATTACAAAGAGTGGTGAGCCCAAGATCATCTTGCCCACCCTGACGTACTCCATAATCCTGTTGGAAGCCGAAATTAGCAATGCACCCGCCATATGTAAACAAATTATTAAAGGTCACTTGAGCTTATTAACCTGGCAATTGACCTCAATAATACACTGCTCATGCCATGACATGGTTGGCATTGACAGGCAGGCAGCAGTGGGAAGCCTGTTCTTTCAAAAAAGTTTAAAACGTTGGGAAATGGGTCAATCCTAAAGACAGTAACCCCCTTTCTTCCTCCTTGCCTGCATTGCAAAACACACCACCACTCCTTCCCCTAAGGTGGCTGATCCCTCCCCACCCAATACGTTGACTTGCCTGAATCTGGTACGGATTGGGGCCTTCATCCTGAGCCTTGCAGTCCTGGCAGGAGCCATTCCTGAACTATGGCCAGGAGCTCTTGCAGTCCCAATCAGATTGGCTGGCAGCACCTGAGAATTAGATTTCCTTGCAATGATAGGTGCAAGTCCAACACTTAGTAAAACTTTTAACTTCATTCTCAAAGTTAGTGCACAGAGAGATCAGTGTAAACCTGAATCCATCTCCTTGCTTCCTTCAAAAACCAAAATCAAATTGAATCCAATTCACAGTCCCCATAAGAGAGACAAACAAGGTCCAAGCTGACAAGGAAAGACATTGCACCCTATTCTGGGCTTGATCTGACATTTGATCTTAGCTATTACACACTTACCCAGTTCCTAGTTGCTGTCACTCCCTGTCTGTTATTGCTGCTAGACGGAGCATTTCTACGTTGGTTGGTTTCCAACCAATTTTTAAGTCAGAGCAGGGTCAGCAGTTCCTCCTCTCCGTGCACACCCCCCCCACCCTTCTCAAACAATCTGTAAATAATATATGAATCAGAAGCTTACAAAAATCAAAATATTGCAAATGCTGGATATCTTAAATAAAACACAAAATGCAGGAAAAGCTGAGCAAGTTTGGTAACATCTGTGATGAGAAGCAAGTAGGGAGAAAGATTTTTCTCCCCCTTCATGGCGTGTTTCACAGCAGTGGGAGGCGGTGCGCCACTCAGTGGGAGCTTACAACCCTGCTGTTGTCAACAAGGTTTCCCGTTTAATGCATCCCTTTCCACCAGAAAATCCATGGCTGGGGCGCACCGTTGATGGGACCTTAAGATCCCACCAGTGCGAACAGCAGCAAGATTTTGGAAGGGGTAACCCTTTCAAGCCAATGACATGCACCAAATGTTCAGGCCACATGGAAATGTTTCCATAGTGCACAATGCAGGATGGTCAACTGTGGTATAAAGTTCCATTCCTGAAACCATCTGTGAGAAGGAGATGACTCTGGTGAAATTAAATGTCACAAGTTACTTTCAAAAGGGCTTATTCTTAGTCATCGGTAAATTGTCGTCAATGAAAGGTCTTATTAAATGTCATGTTTTAATGTATTTGTAACTGGAAGGAGTAATTTGGTTCTGCCTGTTTTGCTGGAGAAGTTCTCCCTCTTTCTAATTTGATCTAAACATTTTATATCAGTGGTGAGGAAGGAGGTTGGGATGGGAAGGAGATTGGGACTGGCAGCAGGGGTAGTGGGGGAATTAGGACTGGCAGTGGGGGGAGGGGGGAAAGGTTGCTGTGCTGGCCAGCGATCAGAAAGTCAGCAATATGGGGCTACTGCGCATGCACCAATCTCTGCTCTGACAGTTCGGTGCATGCACAGTGGCCCATTCAGCTTTGCTGCTGGCCTCTTCGATGGGAATAGGCTCAATTCCCTGATTTTTCATGTTATTCATGCTAGTGCACTCTGCGGTGCAGTGTGTGTGTCCCACTGAAGAAACGTAAGAACATAAGAAATAGGAGTAGGCCTTCGAGCCTGCCCCGCCATTCAGTAAGATCATGGCTGATCTGTCGTGGCTTAGTTCCACATTCCCGCCCTCTCCCCATAACCCTTAATCCCCTCGCTTATCAAAAACCCATCAACCCGCGTCTTAAAAATATTTAGCGAGGCAGCCTTCACCACCTCAACGGGCAGAGAATTCCAGAGATTCACCACCCTTTGAGTGAAGAAGTTCCTCCTCAACTCTGTTCTAAACTGTCCCGCCCTTTATCTTGAGGCTGTGCCCCCTAGTCCTACTGTCCTTTCTGAGCGGGAAGAGTCTCTCCACCTCTATCCTATCCATCCCATTCATCATCTTATATGTCTCAATGAGATCTCCCCTCATTCTTCTAAACTCTAACGAGTACAAGCCTAGTTTATTCAGCCTCTCCTCATAGCTCAACCCCCTCAACTCCGGTATCAGCCTAGTAAACCTCCTCTGCATTCCCTCCAAGGCCAAAACATCCCTGCGCAAGTACGGCGACCAAAACTGCACACAGAAACAAGCAGGATTTACTCCAGTTTTTATGCAAATATGACACTTAGAATTTCTTTTTGGGAGAATCCCATCCCAAGTGTCAAACAGATCTATTAATTTGCCTGTGGCTGGGCGAGCATCTGCTGAATATGTTAATAATACTATATGTAAGGATCATTAATTATTCTGTACTATATTTGTTCTTATACATAGATGTGGAGTGGTACTTGATGCATGGATGTTCCCGCTGGAGGATGACATATACACAAAGGTACAGAAGCCAATACTCTTCATCAACTCAGAAAAATTCCAATGGGTTACAAATATCCTTAAAATGAAAAAGTTGGATTCAAACACAATACCACGAAAGATGATTACAATCATGTGAGTAAAAGTGCAAGTAAAGATCAACCTAAAACAAATCAGTGAATCAAATTATCCAGTTCAATAGCATCTGCTAGATCAAGAACAATGCTCATAATTGTTTTGGAAGATTTTGGATGATTAAAAAAAGTCCTAAAATTTCCTAGTCTTTAAGACTAAAATCAATTTTTGCTAACTAGCCGGAATCCTGAACATGTTGGCAAAATATTGGCAAGAATGGACTTGATTGAACTGTGATGCAGATTACTAAAACCTAATTTAACAATGTTGTAATATTCTAATTTAACTCCCTTCATTATTGTAATTTTAAAAACTTGAGCAGCAATTGTGGCCTCTTTGTGAAATCTACATCTTTGCTATGCAGATGTTCCAGATAAGACGTTGAATAACGAGAATTAATCCCAAACAGACAACAAGGAATTCCCAGTTCCCTTTACCTAGAGTGTTTATTTCTCCCCCTCATCACATCACAAATCATGGATTCCGGGTTCAACAATAGAAGGTTTAGACTGGCTTTTAATGGTCTTCAGAAGATCATGGGAGCAAGTCCCACTCCAAGAATGTGAACGTCAAGCTTTTAGGTGTCCAGATCACTAACAACCTGTCCTGGTTCTCCCATGCCGACACTGTAGTTAAGCCCACCAATGCCTCTACTTTCTCAGAAGACGAAGGAAATTTGGCATGTCAGCTACGACACTCACCAACTTTTACAGATGCACCACAGAAAGCATTCTTTCTGGTTGTATCACAGCTTGGTATGGCTCCTGCAAGAAACTACAAAAAGTCATAAATGTAGCGTAGCCCAGTCCATCACGCATATCAGCCTCCCACCCATTCTACACTTCCCACTGCCTCGGAAAAGCTGCCAGCATAACTGAAGATCCCACGTACCCCTGACGTTCTCTGTTGGGAAAAAGATTCAAAAGTCTGAAGTCACGTACCAATCGACTCAAGAACAGCTTCTTCCCTGCTGCCATCAGACTTTTGAATGGACCTACCTCGCACTGAGGTGATCTTTCTCTACACCCCAGCTATGACTGTAACACTACATTCTACACTCTCTCCTTTCCTTCTCTCTGAACGGTATGCTTTGTATAGCATGCAAGAAACAACATATTTCAGTGTACTTTAATATATGTGACAATGATAAATCAAATCAAAATGAATGCACAGGCCCCTTTGCAGTCAATGGCAAATAAATGATGCTCACCGTTCATTAGATATACACTTGCCCAATTACTTTTTGTGGATGTTTGAGCCAGTAACTTACGGTCATCAGGCAGCTGAAATAGTGTGTCCTGTAACAGGATTCAGACAAGTATCAGTGTGACTCCTCAACCCAGCAAATTAAAGAATCCTCAGTGAGAAGTGCAGAATCTAAACCAGGAAATGCAAATTATAATATTTAATTTATAAAATTGCACACAGAAAGCAAAATAGAGAAAGAAGAATGGAATTGAGAGCAATTAGACAAAGTTGTAAAATATAATCTAAAATTTGATGCAATGAGATTGCACACCTGTAAAAGTCAACTTGCGGTGCCAGTGAGGTTGTCAGTCATCAAGACTTATTAGATTAAAAGACCACTTACACTTTAATGGACAAGTTCTAACTTGGGCATGCTTATCCAAATTCATATCCTTCGTGTTTGAATGCCGAGTCTAATCAGCATCAGTATAGCAAAGCTATGTGAAGGACTGGGGCAACTAGAACAATAACTTCCAGATTTCTATTTTAAACAGTGCATGTATCAATATCACAAGCTGCTAGCTGACTTTTTTCTATAAAGATGTTGAATGCTGATTGCTGTACCCTTAATCATAATGTAAAGATCATGACATAATTGGAGATGAACCTTTAGGATAGAATTTAAGCAATGGGGTGCTGTCTTTTTCAACGAAACGTTGAAACTATTACTGAGAAAAACAGCTTCTGTTTATAATGCACTTTAATATAATAAAACATCTCAAGGTACTTCACTGAAGCATTATAAAACAAAATTGGAGTCATCCCTACCACAAAGTAAGATGATTGATTAGTCATCTCAGCTCCAGGTCATCACTACAGGAGTTCCTCTGGATAGTGTCCTAGGCCCAACCGTCTTCAGCTGCTTCATCATTGACCTTCCTTCCATCATATGGTCAGAAGTGGGGATGTTCGCTGATGACTGCACAATGTTCAACACCAGTCACGACTCCTCAGGTACTGAAGCAATCCATGTCCAAATGCAGCAAGACCTGGACAATATCCAGGCTTGGGCTGACAAGTAATATTTATGGCACACAAGTGCCAGGCAATAAATGTTTCCAACAAGAGAGAATCTAACCACCACCCCTTGACATTTAATGGCACTATCATTGCTGAATTCCTCACTATCAACATCCTGGAGGTTGCCCTTGACTAGAAACTGAACTGAACTGAACTAACCATATAAATATTGTGATTACAAGAGCACATTAGAGGTTCTTAACCCACCTCCTGACTCCCAGAAACCTGTCCACAGTCTACAATGCAGAAGTCAGGTGTGTGATGGAACACTCTGCACTTGCCTGGATGGGTGTAGCTCAGCTTGACACCTTCAAGGACAGAGCCCACTTAATTGTACCCCTTCCACTAATCTTCACTCTCTGCATAACCAATGCATACTAGCAGCATTATTCACATCCTTCAAGAAGATGCACTGCAGGAAATCAACAAGGCTGCTTGGACAGCATTCTACCCTTTGTTTCTCTCTCTCTCTGCAGATACTGCTAGACATGCTGACTTTTTCCTGCATTTTCTGTTTTTATTTCATTTACCATGGCTCACTGTTATCTTTCCTTAATAAAAAGTCTGACAACACCAGGTTTTAGTCCAACCGATTTATTTGATAATAGACTCACAAGCTTTCAAGGTTTCCCTCTTCGTCAGGTGAATGGAGAGTTCTGGCCTCAGACAGAGCATATAAAGCACAGACAGTTTAGAGATTACTGATTAGAATGCGAATCCTTACACCTAACCTGCTGTTCAAGACCTGAAGTGGCTGACAATGTGAGTGGAAGGAGCACTGATCACAGGTTACAGAGATGTGTATTGTCTCCAGACAGTACAGTAAGTGAGGTTTTGCAAACCCAGGCAAGTCACGGGGATTACAGATAGTGCGACAAGAACCCATGAGGACGGTCTCAACAGGGATCTTGGGTTCTTGTCGCACTATCTGTAACCCCCGTGACTTGCCTGGGTTTGCAAAACCTCACTTACTGTACTGTCTGGAGACAATACACATCTCTGTAACCTGTGATCAGTGCTCCTTCCACTCACATCGTCAGCCACTTCAGGTCTTGAACAGCAGGTTAGGTGTAAGGATTCGCATTCTAATCAGTAATCTCTAAACTGTCTGTGCTTTATATGCTCTGTCTGAGGCCAGAACTCTCCATTCACCTGACGAAGAGGGAAACCTCGAAAGCTTGAGTCTATTATCAAATAAATCGGTTGGACTAAAACCTGGTGTTGTCAGACTTTTTACTATGTTTACGCCAGTCCAACGCCAGCATACCCACATCTTTCCTTAAACCAGCTTTTTTCATTCCAAGCTGACGTTGACCCTCCTGTTCCATTAGCCTCAATTTTGTGAACCAATCTTTAATGGCTGGGGAGTGGGAAAAATATGTGTACAGTTATTTTTTACTGTTGCATGACCCATAGAGTTACAGTCACTATATTAACACCGTTACCTAAAATGCCATTTCCAAATTTTACAGCAATGATAGCATTCTCTGTGGCTTTACAAAACATGACCTGGTATTTTTAAGGTAACAGAAAAATCACATCAACATCTCCAGGTCGTCCATTTTAGAATGATTATTTACTCTGCAAATGCACTATTTGTAGTCTGGTTTCTCCACGATATCTTCCAAATGCAATTATGAGTTTCATATTGTGCCTCAATTTCTTTATCAAAGTTTGAAGAAATAGCTTTTTTTTAAACCAATAATGTTCCTTGTTTATTTGAATCTGAATTTATTTGTAGTTTGCAATATGTTGTAGAATATTCATAAAGGTTAATGTTCATTAATGGCTGTATTTATGTTCAACTCACACCATCTCAAGTCACTGGCATGACCGTATTTGATTAAGTACAATTTTAGACAATAGTTTGCACAGATATTGTTTATATTTATACATTTTGAACTCAAACTTAGTAAGCATTATCCAATGATTTGCGAACGTAGCTATTTTCTTAAAGGTACCTTAGTTTGTATGTGAATTGCAGAGGAATTGAAGTTCAAAATTTATTCCTTGCCTTGAGATTTTTGCCTTCATGCTTGTGTTCTTTATAGGGGAACAGTTCATCAGAGCTTCCCTGATTTCACATTTTTGACTGGCAGTTTCCTTGGACGGCTATTTCAATTGAAAGGAACAATAGATCCACATATAGCTATTGATATTAGCAACAAAGCTTCTTTAGCATTCATGCAAAAACACTTGGGTAAGTAAAATGTATGAATTATCAGTTACATATTTCAATTATAAACAGCTTTCTAATTTCAGATTCTAGAAATACAAAGGTAGTCATTATCCATAGTGGAGAACAATACAACAGTGATGGTCAAATTGATGCAATGCTAGGACACTGGACATGTTGAGTTTCAGATGAGTAGTCATTGTAGATTGGTCTTGCGTGAAATTGAACTTTAGTAGTTTCAAAAATATTAAAAATAGTACTTTATCAGAAATAGTTTTCTTAAAGATGCAAAATGTTTAATGATTTATTCATCTTTTAAATTCTGTCATATTTTTGTGTTTGCATGGAATGAGTATGTACCTTAGAAATTAGGAGAAACACCTCTGGAAAAGGTTTCCTATGCTGTCCATGGTAAAACAGCATTCCAACAGTGAACCTTCAGCTGCAAGTATAGGACAGATATTTCCCACTGTGACAGAAAGGGAGATTCACTATTTTACTTGAAAATATTTCAACTGTTTTAGGATTAATTTAGATATCAAATTTTACTTTCCAGGTCTTGAGAAAGATTTTGATCAATGGGACCCTCTTATTGATGGAAAAGGAGAACACATTATACCAGGCACAAATATTGATTTGCCTTTATCAAATTCTGAACCTAATCAATGACTGTCAGCATTGAGTATATTGCAGTAAAATAAATATTATGTTAGTATGAACAGATTTATCTGCAGTGAACACTCGCCATTGTACAAAACATTTGCTTTCTGAGCCTATTACAAATCAAATTTTTAAAAATTAAGTCATCAGTCATATAATACAATTTACCTCCATAACTATTTCTGTTGCTTGTATGTAGATCCGTCAGTCTTTTGGATAAATACTACAACTTTCAAGTTATGGGTTTCATAATTTTCTGAAATTATAAAACAGTGGGCTCCAAATTGGAGTAACCTGAATAGTTGTATCTTTTTAAAAGTCAACTGTATTATCCTGAGCTTTTAAGGGTATTAAATAATACATTCAGCATTTGGACATTATACTCAACTGTTTAGCCTAAAATGCTGCATAGATCAATCTTGCGTGTTTCTTTAGTAGTCCTACTGTTATAGTGAGTTCACCTTTGGTTGGAACTTTGGTTTAAGTATGTAAGTTAAGTTTTTTTTTTTGAAAATATCAGTGATTATTTTGCACAAGTTTTCCTGAATTCCTTCAATGTCAAAATTATCTGCTTCTGAGTACTGCAAAAGGTGTCTCCAGACAGATTGCAATCCTGTTCCTGAAGTGCCATACAAGTTGCAAATTTTCCTTGCATGCTACAACAGTTTAATAGAGACAAAGATGATACTCTAAAAAGAGTTCAAATTATTTTTCAAACTTCAGTCTAATTTTTCTGAACTCATCGTGCCTCCTCAAGGTATGCACAATACTGAAGTGAATGTCATCCAGGGTTCCCGAATCTTGCCATCTTTATCCTTCATTGTTACTGGGACATATTTGTCCTGAATTGTCCTGACTTTTAAAAGACTCCCACATATCAGATGTGGATTTACCCTCAAATAACCACATCCCCAGTCTACATTCCCTAGCTCCTACCTAATACTGTCATAGTTAGCCTTCCCCCAGTTTAGTACTTTCACTTTGCAACTACGTTTATCTTTTCTACAAGTATCTTGAAACTTATGGAATTGTGATCACTGTTCTCAAAATGGTCCTCCACTGAGACATCAATCAAGCTCATTTCCCAGAACCAGTTCTAAGAAAGCCCTTTCCTGAGTTGGACTATCTACATATTGCCTTAAGAAGCACTTTTGGACATATTGAACAAACTCTGCCCCATCCAAGCCCCTGGCACTAAAGGAATCCTAGTCTATAGTAGGGAAGTTAAAATTGCCCATCACAACAAACCTGTTGTTTTCATATCTTCCCATAATCTAGTGACATATCAGTTCCTCCACTTCACACTGACTTTTGGGAAGTCTGGACAGCCCAAATAATGTGATTGCAATACTTCTGTTCCTAAGTTCTATCCATATGACCTCACTGCATGATCCCACCAAGGTGTCCTCCCTCTGTATAGCTGTGACATTCTTCTTAATTAGTAAAACAACATCACCCATCTCACCTGAAGCATCTAAATCCTGGATTGCTAAGTGGCCAGTCCTGCTCTTCTTTCATTCAAGTTTCCATAATTACTACATCAAAGTTCCATGTAATAATCCAAGCTTTAAGTTCATCTGCCTTACTTAAGAACATAAGAAATAGGAGCAGGAGTAGGCCATCCAGCCCTTCGAGCCTGCCCCGCCATTCAATAAGATCATGGCTGATCTGTCGTGGCTCAGATCCACTTTCCCGCCCTCTCCCCATAACCCTTAATCCCCTCTCCTATCAAAAACCCATCAACCCGCGTCTTAAAAATATTTAGCGAGGCAGCCTCCACCACTTCAACGGGCAGAGAATTCCAGAGATTCACCACCCTTTGAGTGAAGAAGTTCCTCCTCAACTCCGTTCTAAACCGCCCCCCCCTTTATCTTGAGGCTGTGCCCCCTAGTCCTATTGTCTTTTTTGAGCGGGAAGAGTCTTTCCACCTCTATCCTATCCATCCCATTCATCATCTTATACGTCTCAATGAGATCTCCTCTCATTCTTCTAAACTCTAACGAGTACAAGCCCAGTTTATTCAGCCTCTCCTCATAGCTCAACCCCCTCAACTCCGGTATCAGCCTAGTAAACCTCCTCTGCACTCCCTCCAAGGCCAAAATATCTTTGCGCAGGTGCGGCGCCCAAAAATGCACACAGTACTCCAGGTGCGGCCTCACCAATGCCCTATATAGCTGCAGCAAGACCTCCCTACTTTTATATTCAATCCCCTTCGCTATGAAGGCCAGCATCCCATTCGCCTTCCTGACCACCTGCTGCACCTGCAAGCTGGGTTTTTGCGACTCATGCACAAGGACCCCGAGGTCCCTCTGCACCGTCGCCTGCTGCAGTTTTTCGCCCCGTAAGTAATAGTCCTTCCTACCATAGTGGACCACTTCACACTTGCCAACATTAAATTCCATTTGCCATTTCCTGGCCCATTCGCCCAGCCTATCTAGATCCTTCTGCAGACTCTCCACACCCTCCGCACAATTTGCTGTTCCCCCAATCTTGGTGTCATCAGCAAATTTCGACACTCTACACTCGGTTCCCTCCTCCAGATCATCTATATAAATGGTAAAAAGCTGAGGCCCCAGCACCGACCCCTGGGGCACTCCACTAGTCACCATCCGCCAATCCGAATAGCACCCGTTGACCCCCACTCTCTGCCTCCTATTTGACAACCAATCCTCTAACCACGCTAACACCCTACCCCCAACTCCATGTCCCTCGACCTTCTGCAATAACCTCTTGTGAGGCACTTTGTCAAACGCCTTCTGAAAATCTAGAAAGACCACATCCACCGGCTCTCCTCTATCCACCGCCCTAGACACATCCTCATAGAACTCCAGTAAATTTGTCAGACACGACTTCCCTTTAATGAAACCGTGCTGCGTCTGCTCTATCAAGCAATTCCCTTCAAGATGCCTCGCAATTTCCTCCTTAATGACAGATTCTAACATTTTACCTACCACAGACGTTAAACTAACCGGCCTATAATTCCCCGCCTTTTGCCTGGCACCTTTCTTAAACAACGGCGTAACATTAGCCGTTTTCCAATCATCCGGCACTTCCCCGGAATCCAGCGACGTTTGGAAAATAACCACCAAGGCATCCACTATAACCTCCGCCATTTCTTTCAGAACCCTCGGATGCATTCTATCCGGTCCTGGGGACTTGTCCACAATCAGCCCCTCCAGTCTGTCGAGCACCACCTTTCTAGTAACAGTAATGTCATTAAGACCCTCCAGTCCTACCACCTTTCCATCGCTAACACCCGGCAAATTATTCACGTCCTCCTCCGTGAAGACAGAAACAAAAAAGTTATTCAATACCTTAGCCATATCCCCATCCCCTACCACTAGGTCCCCTTTCTCATCCTCTAAAGGACCAACATTCACCCTAGCCATATTGTCCTCCCTCTGTATAGCTGTGACATTCTTCTTAATTAGTAAAACAACATCACCCATCTCACCTGAAGCATCTAAATCCTGGATTGCTAAGTGGCCAGTCCTTATTCCTTGTGTTATTCATATTCCTTGTGTTAAAGCAAACACACCTCAGACCATCCGGCCTGTCATGTTTTGTATACTCTCCGTGTTTTATTTCTCTTCGCCTTACTGGACCCGTTCATTCAGAGACATCCAGTCTCTGTACTGTGGCCCTTCTTGATTTTCATCTTTGGTTTCTCTATCTTCCACTTTTCCCCTTACTGCCTTTTTGTTTCTGTCCCCACTTTACTTCCTTCTGACTTCCTGCATTGGTTCCCATCCCCTTGCCACATTAGTTTAAACCCTCCCCAATAGCACCAGCACTCTCCCTAAGACATAGGTGCAGACCATCTGATATGTACTGGCCCCACCTCTCCCAGAACCAGTTCCAGTGTCTCAAATTGGAATCCCTCCCTCTTGCACCATCTCTCAAGCCAAGTATTCATCTTAGCTATCATGATAGTCCTACTCTGACTAGTACGTGGTACTGGTAGTAATCTCAGGATTACTACCTTCTGAGGTCTTACTTTCTAGTTTAACCTCCTTACTTTCTAGCTTGTAGGACCTTATTCCGTGTTTTACCTATATTGTTGGTGCCTACATGCACCACAACTGGCTGTTTACCCAGCCCTGAGTGCGCTGCAGCCACTCGAGATATCCTTGACACTTGCATCAGGGAGGCAACATATCATTCTGGAGTCTCATTTGCACTTGCAGAAACACATGTCTATTCCCCTTACAATCGAACTCCCTAACACTATAACTCTGCCACTCTTTTTCCTGCTCCTATGGAACAGAGCCAGCCATGGTGCCATGAACCTGGCTGCTGCCACCTTCCCCTTGTGAGCTATTACTCCCAACAGTATCCAAAACGTTATACTGTTTTGGAAGGAGATGACCACAGGGGACCCCTGACTGCCTTCCTACTCTTCCTCTGTCTCGTGGTTACCCATTCCCTATCGCCCTCTGTAATTTTTATCTGCGGTGTAAATCAACTCACTGAACATGTTATTCACAACTTCCTCAGCATTGTGGAGTTCCAAAGTGAATCTGTCTGCAGCTCCAGAGCTGTGACATGGGCTAACAAAAGCTGTAGTTAGACACATTTCTTGCTCATCAAGGAGCCAGGGACACCAGAAGGATCCCTGAATTCTCACATCGCACAAGCAGCTTGACACAGGTCTGGGATCTCCTGTCATGACTTAACAAGTTAACTTACAACTACAATGCCAAGAGAAAAGAAAACAGAACTACCTATCAGTCACCAATCACTCACTGGTGGCTGTGACATTGCGGTTCAGTATCTTTCTACCTCTCATGTCCTCAAGTCTCCCTCCACAGGTCAGCCTCTTCACTGCTCCTGAAGATGAGCACCTCTTTCCCCTCAGCTCCAAATTTCTCATACCCTTAGTGGGTTAAACCTCACTCCAGCTACTGTTTCTCTCCACTGCTATGTGCAAGCTCACTGGTTGTGCCTTATACAGCTGAGGTGACTCCCATATTAGTTTAAAATTCCTAAATGTTCACATCTATTGAGGCCCTAATCAGGCTTCAGTTGATTGACAGATAACTGCCACTTAGCTAACTGGGTCAGCTGCTTATTGATCTTTAAACTAGACTACTGAACTTAAAGAGAAACACCAGTAGTTATCCACCCAGTCCCAAATTTCCAATACCCTCACTCTGGCTGAATCCCACTCCAACTACAGGCTCTCTCCCACTGACATAGTCACTCTTCTATTGGTGTGCGCAACCAACAATAGATTATCTTCCCACCTCCTGCAGTTAACTCTGGTGTACTCCAAGAGTCCTCACTATTTCATCTCTACATATGATCCCCTCTGTGCCATCATCCACATACCAACATTTTCCACTTGTACACTAATGACACTAGTTCTACCTTACTACCATCTCTCTCAAACACTGCACTCTCTCTAAATTATCAGACTAATTTTCTGATGTCCAGTAATGAATGAGTAAAATTTTCCACCACCAACCACAATGGATTTTTCTTCTGTTGTCCCCCACCACAAGCTCAGTTATCTAGCCACTGAATCTGTCCCTGCCCTGGCAACTCAAGAGGCTGAACTAAACTGTTCATAACCTTGGTGTCTCATTTGACCCCAAGATGAGCTTCCAACCATGTATCTGTATTAAGAATACACATCCTTCTCTAACATCATTTGACAATGGTTAGGTCAAAGTCTCTACCTTGGTTGACCTGCTGCTGAAACTAAGCCTTTGTTTCTTCCCTTGGGCTTGAATATTCCATTGCCCTTCTGACCAGCCTCCCACAATCTATCCCCTGTAAACCTCATCCAAAATCCCATGTCCTAACTTGTAGCGACTCCCTTTCACCCATCACCTGCCTGCTGACTCCTAGTTGAACAGTGCTGTGATTTTAAAGTTCTTCTCATTTTCTATCCTCTCCATGGCCCCACCCCTACTTCTAATCTCCTGAAGCCTGACAATGCATACCTGTGCTCCCACCAATTCTAATCTCAATCTCCCCAACTTTAACTGATCCTCCTTCAGCCCTAATCTCTGGGATTGTCTCCCTCCCCAAAACGCTCCAACTCTCTTCCCTTCTTTGACTAACCTTTTGCTTATCTAATATCTCCTCAGATGCGTTTTTTTTTAAGAACTCTTCTATGGAGCACTTTGGAAGTTTGACCATGTTAGCAGTAATACACAAGTACAAGCAGTAAATGGCTCAGAATGTTTTCTTCAACTGATAAAGTTAATATTGTTTTGACACTGATTTTACAGTTTCAATGTACCAATCTTAGTTCTTCAATTATAATGCTGAAAATTTTCATTTCAAATAGGTTCATTGATATCATGTTTGACAAATCTAGGTCATATTGAAACTTAACATTAACCGTGCTTTGGGACATCCTGAAGCTATAAGATGTTTTATAACATGCAATTTATTTAGTAAATATGTAGGATTTGAAATGTAGTCTTTTCCTACCTTGTTCAATTAAACTCCTGTCAAGTTGCTTTGTTTCTTTGTCATGAATTGGAAGTTTAAATAACAATGTATAATTAGCAGGAATGAATGACCAAAGACAAAAAGTCTGAAATGTTTTTGTGACCCCCAGGAATCATTTTAAACATAGTCAAGTCGCAAAGATACTGCAGCATGAGGGGTCAGAAAATTATTGCATTTCACTACAGATTGTAAAAAGTCCTATACATTTAGGCTACTTCAGATAGGTGAAATTATTAGACTTCCAGCTGGTAACATCTCTATTTCCAAGCCATAAGCTCCTGGTTTGAGTCCCACTCCAGAACTTGATGGTCAAGGAAGGTGCATTCATAACATGGCCAAACAGCTTGAGTAGCAACCTGCAAATCCTTCAGGTGGTAAGAGCAGGAGAGACTCCTGGTCAGCCACGCTTGATGGGGAGTGGTGTCCCTCAAGCTATAAGCGTCTGGTATAACAGGCTAGTGACCTGTTCTAAAAGTCTCACTGTGGAAACAGATAAAAGTCTGTCTTGCACACTGCTAGGTGTGAGAGAGCAACAATAATTGGACTTCAAGTGGGTAGATTTGTGAGTTTTTCTTTTGTTTACCTTCCTCTGGGGTAAAAGTTCAGGGAATATCCTGGAAAAGGAAGTATAAAGATTACAACAGGACACCCTATGTCTGGCTCAACAGTAGTGCCAACTGTGCAGAAACCTTCCTGGTTTGCCATTCCATTGAAGAATGACATACTCTTTCGTTTCACTGTTTGCACCTTTCCAACCAGGTAGTTTCTTTGAACATAACACAAAATCTAAAGGAAGGTGATTTACCAATATGTACTGATGTTTCCCAGAACTAAAAGGAAAACTCCTCTGGCATCAGCTGGCTCTGAGATGGCTGTGCACACTAATGGCAGAATGAGTTCTCACAAGTTGAGGCAAGCACTGCCCCTCTGGTGACAATCAGCTCCAGAAAATTAGCATCCATTTGGCACAGTGCATCTTTTAACCCTGTGCAAGGTGTGTGTTTTCTCATGTGTTGTTTCATGAAACTCAATTTCCTCTCAGCCCACCTGACACCAGTTGTTTACTTTTGGCAGAAGAAATTAGAAATCAAAAGTAGTGGATTACAAGTCCTTCGGCTATTTTATAGCTCCTTTCATATTGTAAAACTGTTCAACCCATAAATGCTGAGTATAGATTGTGTGCGCAAAACTGACCTGTTTGGTTCCTTGTAACGTTACTGTTGCCAGTTTCATATTAAAGGCAGAAGATTTAATCGCTTCTGACTTGGATAATCTAGTTTCTTTAAAACAGTTTTGTTTCAATAGGCATGAAGTCTAACCATCTGTGATGAATTTCGTCTATACCACATCTTAAGTGTTAAATCTGGGTATTAATTATTTGCTTGTTCACTCCCTCCTCCTCAGCCTCTGCCCTTTAGTCATTCATTCCATCCCAAAAAAACTACATGCAACACCAATTAGTGGCATCAATACAAAGTTCCACGTATGAACAAACCTTTTGTCATCAAAGCTGTTCCGACCCTCTGCATATTTACGTTCACTCCTAAAGGAATTAACCAGAACATATAGATACAGCTCAATTTCTACCTCTAATGTTTAAATCTATTATAATGGCTTATCTTATGGTACGCTCAGTGTGAGGGTGAGACTTCCTGTGTGATTTGGCTTATCTAGTTAGAAGGCTTCAGCTTAAGAAAGATTTTGGGCAAAAACCATTGGGCTTCTTCCAGGTCTGAGCAAGAATCTGAAAAAAGAGATTCCATGTAGTTAGAAGCCATAAAACAAGCTCAGAGAGCAATAATGAGAATGGAACTGAGAGCTCCTGATCATCAATGATGTGAATAACATTGAACAGAATCATAAGAACATAAGAAACAGGAATAGTAGGCCATCTAGCCCTTCAAGCCTGCCCCGCCATTCAATAAGATCATGGCTGATCTGAAGTGGATCAGTTCTACTTTCGTGCTTTCTCCCTTAATTCCCTTGTCTATCATAAACTTATCTACCCATGACTTAAATATATTTAGCGAGGTAGCCTCCACCAGTTCAACGGGCAGAGTCACCACCGAGTGAAGAAGTTCCTCCTCAACTCCGATCTAAACTGCCCCCCACCCTTACCTTGAGGCTGTGCCCTCTAGTCCTGCTATCCTTTCTAAGCAGGAAGAATCTCTCTACCTCTACATCCCTTTCATTATCTTATACGTCTCTATAAGATCCCCTCCTCATCCTTCTGAACTCCGAGTACAGACCAGGTTATTTAGTCTCTCTTCATAGTCCAACCCCCTCATCTCCACTATCAGCCTAGTGAACCTCCTCTGCACTCCCTCCAAGGCCAATATATCCTTGCACAAGTGCAGCAACCAAAACTGCACACCATACTCCAGCTGCGGCCTCACCAGTACCCTGTACAGATGCAGCAAGACCGCCCTACTTTTATATTCTATCCCCCTTGCTATAAAGGCCAGCATTCCATTTGCCTTCTTGATCAGCTGCTGCACATGCAGACTGGGTTTTTGCGACTCGTGCACAAGGACCCCCGGGTCTCTCTGCACCATAGCATGCTGCAGCTTTTCGCTCTTTAAATAGTAATCCCTCCTACTATTATTTCTGCCAAAGTGAACAACCTCACACTTGCTAACATTATACTCCATGTGCCAGGTCCTCACCCACTCGCTTAGCCTATCCAGATCCCAGAATCCACTCATGCTGAGTTGGTATCAATAAGACAGAGAAGTTACTATGTGCTGGTGGGATGTCTTGCATGGAATAGAATCCATTGCAAACGTGCTATGCATGTTGTTGAGATTTCAGTTATCCTGCCATGAGAACAGCTATGTTCCATTTAACTTTTTTTACTCTTTTATGGGACATGGGCATTACTGGCAATGTCAGCATTTATTGCCCATCCCTAATTGCCCTTGAACCAAGTGACTTGCTCAGGCAAGTTAAGAGTCAACCATATTGCTGTGGATCTGGAGTTGCATTTAGCTCAAACCAAGTAAGCTCTCTAGTCTCTTCTCTAAAGGATATTAATTAGATTTTTTTTGAATGACAACTGACAATAATTGTAGTACCATTACTGAAACTAGCATTCAATCCCAGATTCACAATTAATTGAACTTAGATTCAAATCCTGCCATGACAGCTGATGAAATTTGTGTCCAAAGAGCATTAGTCTGGACTTCTGTATTACTAGTCCAGTGACATTACAACTTTGCCACCATTTCTCCTCTATTTTGTACAAGTGGTCAATGGAGCTGTGGGTTAGGGAGTTGGAAGGTAAATGCTTTCAGGGGACTTTAATATGGACCCTGATAATTACTGCCCACCCTTCAGGCAGACAGTGATACCATGGTAGATCTACTAAAGATGGTATGCAGTTATATCTATTTACAGGACTGGAACTAAATGCAAGAGCTGGTAGCAGCCAGTGAGGGACAACAGGAAAATATCTAAACTGGCACAATGTAACCATCAGTAACCAGGTGCCAAGCCCTATGACGTCTGAACGATATTGAACATTTACTATCAATGGCAACTTTATTTAATCCACATGACAAACATTACTGGCTCTGGTCATACAAATAACATCCAACTGTCATGGCCAAACCTGTTCCAAATTTCCAGTCTCAGACATGATGCAGTTAGTAACAGGTACACTTCCTTCACTAAAAGATTATGCAGCCTCCTGCCTCAAATATACCCCGTTTACAAACCTATAATATGATCTCACTGCTCGTGATATTTGTGTCATGAGTTAACTTACAATGTGGAGATGCTGGCATTGGATGACACTACCATTGTTCATATTTCCTTTGCAAAGTAAACGTCACATCTTCTAGCTGATCACATTCAATCCTAGATAAATCAGGTAATAAGTCATTTTAGTCCCATTTCTTTCACTTGAACTGGTTGTGCAGCCTCCTGACTCAAATGGGCAACTTGGATCCACTCTGCCAGGGAAGGATGAGCTTCCTTGCCAGCAAATAGAAGCTTTGGTCCCAGAGGTTAAAGCCTCAGTAGACCAGGGGATGCTATCTCTTCCACAATTGGGTAAGTGCCACCATTAAGCAGGCTGAGGCAGTGAAAAACAATAACTGCTGTCAAAGGCAGGATGTGGCCAAGAATGGTTGGCTGGAGTCTTCTTCCCAGGACTGGAGCTAGAGCCTGAAACTAAGCGATGGGCTGTGATTCAGGCAGAGTCAAGTCACCCTCCTCTGTAAGGGGACCTGAGATGACAACAGATTAAGGGGGCGGGGGGCAGGCAACAGCTGTCTCAGAGCAGGCACAGGTTGGAAAAAATTTCATCATTAACAGCATGGCTCTTCTCACCTTGGCCTCTACTTATACAGCATTTTCTTATTGGTGATGATATAACAAAAGTGCAGCAGATTGGTTCTTGGGACGAAGGGGTTACCTTATAAGACACAAACAATTGCACTCATATGCTCTGGAGTTCAGAAGAATGAGGGGTGATCACATTGCAACATATGATTCTGCAGGAGCTTATGTGAATTGATGAACACAGATCATTTCCTGAGTGGCAGGGTCAAGCATATAGAGACAAGAAATTTCTTCAAAGGGTTGAGAATCCTTGAATTTCCCTAACAGAGAATCATGGATACCCCATCATTACACATTATTTTATAGTTTTTATTAAAGCATCTCAACTTTCTATTCTCATTCCTAATTCAGTCTGACAATCACTGTCCAGTTTCAGCCATCATATTAGAGCACAAATGCAGTACAAGATTTGCAGATGTTGCCAAAAATGGAAAAATTAGCAAGACTATTTGTAAGAGGGGACTAAAGGAAAAATTTAAAAGATAATGGTGGTAGTAGTTGAGAATATTTTCTCACCAGGTGGGTGGTTCCAACAGCAAGCCCTGTAGAACACCTGGAAACAACTTGCCATGCACATCATCCAATGACCATTAAACCTTTTTTTCACTAAGGCAACTGTGATCCAGTTTCCCACATTATCCTGTATTCCATAGGTTTTTAAGTTTCAACCAATCTTGTCAAAATCCACGCACATAACATCCACCTTCTTGTGACTTGCTCAAAGAATTCAATCAAGTTCATGAAGCATGACCATCCTATAAGGATCCTATGCTGACCATCCCTGATATGTCCATGCCATTTCTTTACATGAACCTACTGTTGTTTTTATAATGCAAGGATGGAGTTCATATCAGTTACTAATACTCAAGCAAAGGTCTCTTACCAAGTGTGTGTAGTGTTTACTGGTAACTTCATCTCAAATCATGATACCTTACTATGTAATCTACCATCAAGGCATGTCTAAAAGGAAAAAGGATGGATGAAAAAAAAACACATGGCAGCTAATTTACTTGCAAGACAAGCCATCATACTATTGCTTTAGTGTTGATAATCTCTCTTCATTCTCGCGTTAGAGCAGCATCAATGCAAGTTAACAATGTCTTAGACTATAAAGCCAGCCTTCTTCACTGACATTTCATCTTAGCCACTCATGCTTTTGATATCAGTAGTCAGTGCCATGGAAGAAATTCAAACTGAAAAAAATTAATGATATAAAGCTCAAAAATCAATGCTACATAACATACTAAATTATACAGAAATTTTAGTTACAAAATTGAAAGACTGTTTAGACCTTTTGACACAAGGGACAAATAGGAAATGGCAATATTGTTTGTATAGTGGTGACAGATAATCTCAAGAATAGAAAAAAAGGACTTAGTCTGGTCTTGCATATCAAAATGTGTCTCTGAAAATGGAAAATACAAATGACCTGTGATCTGGTCTTATAAAATACAACTTCGAACAAGAACAAAAAAAAGACCAGAGTGGGACAGGCCATATAGTCAACTTTTTAAAATTTAATGAGCCCTCACAAAAAATATCTGCATAAACAAGCTTTTATTTGTCATTTCAACTGAACACATTGTTAACAGGGTGCAGCATACATAAAGTATTTTGATGACTACTACTTTTGGAAACATCCTGTTTGGTTCTAGGACTTAGTTTTGGTCGACTTATATTATGATTCATAATTTAGAGTTTGTGAAAGAATTTTTTCCAGGAAGCATGGGTGATTACATTTTTGGTTGTAACATACATACAGAACACCACTGACATTCTTGCATACTGATTAGTTTTCAGCAAGATTCATTACAATGTTTGCTTAATAGGTTAATCAAATTCTACAACTTCTTTATGTTCACCATTATAGATGGGACATTGTTATTTCCTAACTGACTGGTGCCAGCAGTAACGTTTAGATTCAAATTTTATCCAACAGGCCACACACATACACCTGTTAATAACTTTGACTGCACACCCCATCCCCCAATGAAATTTTGGCATCTTCATGGACAGTAAGAAAAAAATCTGGGTTTTGCAAGTTAATTGAAGACAAATTTGAATTCAGAACATAACCATCTGTAGACTGAAATACTGCAACATCCCAAAATATAAAAGGATCATCTCACTCTTCTAGGCACCTGATCAACCATAAACATACTAGTTTCTGTATTTTAGAGCATGGGGATTGATTTCAGAAACAAAGCATTCTTTTCCAGTTTATTTTTAAAATCAGTTGGACAATGCAAAGGACTAAATGAAATGCTCATTTTCTAGTATTTGTAGCCAGAGTACTTTTAACAAAAATCTTCAGGAGCAGGAATAATCAGTATGTCTTTATAAATCTTCCTTAAATACTTCTGGTGACACTATTGGAGGGAATCCATAGATTCGGTTGTAGAAGTGCCTTCTACAGTGATGCAGCTATTAGCTTCTACATTTTTATATGACAAATTTTCAAATTTGTTTAATTTTTCTGATGCTGAAAGTGCCACAAAAGACGTCAGTTGGTGTTTTTGGGTTTGATCGATTAAGTGGTTAAAAAATGCTTCTGATTCGGTAGAAGATTGCACAGCATCAGTAACCTTGATACCGGCACTGTGGATGAATTGTTCTTTATCTAATGCAATACTATCAACAGCTGTCGAATGCAGCATCTGAACATCATCTTTCTCACAGGGAACTTCAGAACCAACAATTTCTTTCTGGAAGACATCAGGACTGAGATTTGGATAGTTTGACCCACTGCTCTGGTGTTCATTCTCACTTCGATCTTCCACATGAGTTATATTATTAGCCTGAAGTATCAATAAAGGTGATCCTATTAAAAGAAATATAAGCAACATAAGGTATGAACAAGTCAGAACTTTGCTTTTTTACTCAAAAAAAGGCATTTATAACAAAGCATGCACTGCCACAAAAAAGATGAGACTAACAAAAAGGAACAAACTCCTGGATAACAAGACATGAGGAGTGGTCCTTGGTGAAATCCCAGTTTGAATTATTCAACCCTCTGACCACAAACTACTCAAGTACAATTAGGCAAGCTAAAAGCACGTTGGAAAAAGTCAATATATTGGGTTATAAATTTAGTACTTAACCACATTCAAAATACTCTGCAAGCACCTATAAACAGTAATAAAGAATGTTCACCACAGGCTAGTTACAATTCCAAGTTTGTTGTGGAAATGCAAATCTAGAATAGTACCAAACAATTCCTATAAATCAGGCCAACTCAAACCCTCAAATGTAGATTTGCATGCTGTAGCGGTTTATGGCCTGAAGGATGTTATTTTACCATAGCTGTTGGAAATCATGACACCACAACACAAAGATACTCTGCAGTTACCTGTGTCAACTTGGAAGGATGCAGTTAAGGAGAACAGATAGAAGTTGGGTGTTTTGAACCTGTAGTCAAAGTTTGGAATGGAAGTTTCTAGCAGTTCAAATCAAATTTCAAAATAAGGCTTTACTTATCTTGAGCTAAAAGCCACAATGCAGAAAGTGTTTTGGAAACCACAACGATGATCACAAACTGAATTGCATATAATCTGTTCCCAACTGCCGTTTCTGTTGTGCATTCAACTAAAACGAAAACCTGCAAGGGGGCAGGAAAAACAAAGCTGTGCCTGAGGCAGAGACAGCCAAATTCAATCCAATGAAGTAGAGACCAAAGTAGGGCAAAACAGCAAGTTACATTGTCTGTATGAAGTAACAAATGTGCCAAAAACATTAGCCACCCAAACAGGCAAAAACTGTTTTCTATGCATATAATTCCTCTGCCCACTTCATAGCTTTACTCAGGCAGACCCAGGCTAAGTGTGCCACATGCCCTGAAAATGCAAGTGTTAGAATATTGCAACAACTAAAGTCATTATATTCACAAACTCTCCCAAAAACATTATCAATTTTAAAACTAGTTTTGATGTTTCTTCACACTGCAAAGATTGTCTCAGTTATGATTAACTGTTATCACTTTTGTTGAACTGTCCTGTTCAAATAGCCAGAAAAAGCAAAAAAAAAATCAACAATTTCAGTTCACAGGTAATCTTGCTTTTAAAACTGCACATTGCAACCTTCATCACTGCACGCACACAGCCAGCGTACCAGAGAGAGGAGATAGGAAATCAGTTTTAAGCCAAGCTACATGCCTCACTTTAGTGGAATAGTCTTTTATTATGCATGGTCATTAATTATACAAGAATTTATTGGAAAAAATGAATGTTATAGCTTTCCTGTATACCCACCTGATATGAATCATTATACTGCTTTATTTCTTTTCAAATCTTGACTCACCAAGTGTTTGTTCAAGTGTGCCTTTGGAGAAATTGAAGAAATACATGTGCAAAAAACACAAATATGTGGTCCAAATCACAAACAGTGCTATTGGTTTCATTTCATAAGAGTAATCACTGAAAAAGCAAACAATTCATCCATCAGGACCATTTCTTCAAACACGCCTAGACATCTTCAACCACCCACTTAGGTCATTTGCAGAGGAATGTAGTAATTTCAAAGGAGAACCTTTTCCCAACAATAAAAATTCCAGGATATCAATGCAATTTTATTTATATACCTTTCCATGGTCACAACAGAATTGCAACTTCTCTTCTGCAGAATACTTAAACTATACCTATGTCACTCAATAACTTCCAACATGAACTGCCTGACTAGAATCTATATAACTAGTGAGTAGTGGTTAGTGGGTAATCCCCCACTTACAGCTCAGAAATGAAACCTCAGTACAACAGATAAAACTTAAATTTCCATTTCCAGTAAAGAATTCTTCTTCCTAAAGTTAAATAAAACTAAAGAAAAAGAACACATTACTCACTTTTTGGCAACATGGCAATTTAAAAAAGCAACTTGAAACTATGGTATAGAGATTTATCAGTTTAGATTTTAGTGTGCTGGTTCTGTTCAAAATTAAAGACAATGCTAAGAATGCATGGCTGCAATTGATACCTTCTTAAGATTCAAAAAGATACCAGTCACCAAGTAGTCAGTGTGCCTTGCCTTTATGCAGTTGACCTTATGATTACTTAAATGGTGGAAATGCAACAAAATTGCCTTGTCACCCAACTCAACTGCTTATTTTGCATGTGCATTTCTAACAACTCATCTACGTTAAAACAAGGAGGGGTTTAACCTCAGTATTAAGTTGCTTTATTCCATAAATATGATCTGTATGCTCATTATTATGATCAGATTAGTACTTGGAGAAATGGACAAAATGAATCCAAGCAAGCTTGTCTGTCTAGTCATGTATAGGACTAAAACACATGACCAGGGTATTTCAAAAGCAGGAAATAAAGAAATTAAAGGGCAGCAGGTAGATGGAATAGATTAGTTTTATGCACAGTGAAACAAAATCCAAGTTTAAAAAACAACATATTTTTATCAACAAATATATTGACAAATAAAATAGTAAGGCAACCTCCTTGAAACCTACAAGATTGTGAAGGGGTTTAGATGCTGTTTCCCCTGGCCAAGAAATAAAAACATAACATAGGAAATAGCAGGAATAGGCCACCCTCAATACAAAATAAACACTTTCCTACATTGATGCTGGTCCTAGTTAAACCAGTAACATGAGTTACAAGATTGATGTAACTGATAACAATTTAGAAAGCTGCAGAGATGGAGGAACCAAAATAACTGAAGGCCTTCATAACAGGTTCATCTGAACTCACTGAAGAAACATTACCTGAAATGGATGCATTTTCTTAAGAGTTAGCTCAGCTCTGCTCAACGCTTTGTCAATTCAGTCAAGTCCAAATACAGAATTTTTAGTTTCACACAACACTACTTCTATCCATGTTCTTTCCTGCTTCATGCATTAAAAAGTTCAGGGGTAATGCTGTTGTAGCCTTTTATTTAAGTACCAAATTGATCTACTGCCTGTTGGTAATCCCAAAATTAAATGTGCTCTTTTATCAAAAGCTTTTCGTGACTATGAGTAAGTCAGAGGCTGGGAATTTTGTGGCAATGAACTCGCCTCCTGAGTCCCAAAGCTTGTCCACTAAAGGACACAAGTCGGGGCATTATAGAATACTCCATTTGCCTAGATGAATGCAGCTGAGTTTGAGCGCAACTCAGACACTTGACAACATTGTGGCAGAGTGTATCACTTAGTAAAAACAGTGCAGCAACTCACCAAGGATCCTTTCCAAACCACAACCTCTACCAGTAAGGAAATGGGTTGCAGATGCATGGGAGCACCATCTGCAAGATCCGTTCCAAGTCACACACCATTCTGACTTGGAATTATATTGTTTTTCCTTCACTGCTGATGGGTCAAAAATCCTACAATACAACTACTATAGCAGTTCAAGACGACAACTCACCCCATATGGAATAAATGGTGGTCTAGTCAGTGACACCAGCATTGCATAAATGAAAAAGAATACTTGTAAAATGAAAGTCTAAGTAGGTAGACAGAAATAAAACAGACCTGGGAGTACAAACACATTCAATCAATAACAGTTGCACCACAGGTTAGCAGGGTCATAAAATATGCAAACCAAGAAGTTTTATTTCTGAAATATAACTGAAAGTTATGATCACCCACAATTCTAGTCACCATATTACACAAAAGGATAGAGGCATTGGAGAGTGCAAAGATTTACAAGGGCAATACCAGAATGCTATTTATAAATCACACAAATCAAATTTGTTTCCTCTAACTTCCCCTCCAAACATGAAGGATTATAACATTTGAAAGTTAGGAGAGAAGAGATTATGCTTAAGTGTACCAGAGATGGAATAGAATCACAATGACTGAAAATGTCTTTTAATGTCAAGAGAACATGGGCACAAGTGCATCAAGAAAATATTACGTATCATACAAAAACTATTGCTTTGTAAAATTGCACATGCAATTTGGTGAGAAGCAAAATGATGCAAGATAAATTACTCAGAAGCAAAACAGCAGGAACATTTTCAAAACTTTAAATACCTTTTTCCATGCCAGTAAGTGGATCTTGCAAAGAAATGACTTCCTCTTGCTCAACATCTCTTTCAGTTATCTGTAATCCTGAGGGAAAAGCATTAAAAAGTACCATCTCTACTCATTACATCTAAACTAGCTAGTACCCAAACGATCACAGATGCAACATGCAAGAACTGGGGATTTTTAAAAAAATTTACATCTAGGCAGTAGAGGGATGAAGCTGACTGCCTTTCCTTGATTTAACTCATGATTTTTACTTCATTAATTCTACATATAAAGACCACCAAATGAATGGTGTTCAAACAAAAATTCAGGAATACATTAATAAAATTTTCAATTGGTCAGATGAATTAGATCCTGGATGTCATTCAAGTTTACAGTACATGTTTGGTTAATATTTGCATTTAAGGCATGACAATTTTTTTCACAACAGGCAAATGATCTCAACAATAAAAGGTAGCCCTTTAAGACTACTCAGATACTTTTATACCTTAAGTTCCCAATAGTGCACTGTTCAGGTTGCTGCGAATAGTAAGTTTGAAGGGGTTTTCCAGAGATCAAATTTTCTTTACAAGTTAGGTAACTTGACCATCACAAAGCCCTTTATGGCTTTCTTAAAAATGCACCTCTTAGCAAAATATTGAACAATGCATTCCCAACCACTTTGGCAAAAAATTGTAGTGTGCATTTCCCAGGACTCAGACTTCCATTTGCGATTGACACTACAGAACACGGTCGACTTTTAGAAAAATTACATTTCAAATACTCTGGGTGCGTGCAGTGTAAGGTAACATTCCCATTCTCTGCCACCTTCAGCGTGATGCTACCAGAAACATCCCACTTCCACTGTTTTCAGAATTCCAATGTGGCCATTTCCCAGTTGTCTACCATTTTAATCCCAATTTGACCTTCTGGTCCTTGGCTTGCTAGTGTTCTAATGCATAGAACAGCACCTCGTACTTTGAGTGAAACTTTTCTTGTCTTCTGGACTTTTACAATTTTAGATCATAAAGTGGGGGGTGAGGGAGACAATAATAAAACAATTTCTTAGCCCATTTAATTTGTTTAAATACATTGTTTAGATGACAGTTATTCTGCCATTTCCATCTCCTCTAGGCAAATCTTTTGTTTCTTGCCTCATTACCATTGACCTCACACCATGAAACCTTCTGTCACTGGTTCTATTAGCCACCCACCCCACTTCCTCTAAATCTATTAGGTTTCTATCAGTTTCTGCAAAAATCAACTAAAGCATTGCTTTGTCTCCACAGATGCTGCCTAAATATATCCAGCATTTTGTTCAGGGTACTGATGAGGCCGCAGCTGGAGTACTGTGTGCAGTTTTGGTTGCCGCACGTGCGGAAGGATATATTGGCCTTGGAGGAGTGCAGAGAAGGTTCACTAGGCTGATACCAGAGATGAGGGGGGGGCTAGCCTATGAAGAGAGACTGAATAGACTGGGTCAGTACTTGTTAGAGTTTAGAAGGCTGGGGGGGGGGGGGGGGGGGGGAATCGTATAGAGACGTATAACAAAAGGGATGTAGAGGTAGAGAGATTCTTCCCGCTTAAAAAGGATAGGACTTGAGGGCACAGCCTCAAGATAAGGGGCGGGGAGGGGGGCAGTTTTGATCGCAGTTGAGGAAGAACTTCTTCACTCAAAGGGTGGTGAATCTCTGGAATTCTCTGCCCGTTGAGCTGGTGGAGGCGACCTCGCTGAATATACTTAAGTCACGGGTAGGTAGGTTTCTGATGGACAGGGGAATTAAGGGTTATGGGGAGAAAGCGGGAAAGTGGAGCTGATCTACTTCAGATCAGCCATGATCTTATTGAATGGTGGGGCAGGCTTGAAGGGCTAGATGGCCTGCTCCTAGTTCTTATGTTCTTGTTTTTATTTCAGATTTCCAGAATTTATAGAATTCCTTTCAACTAATGAGAGTCTATAGCACAAGATGTTAGTGTGTGTCTGAACATAATCTGGTTGTTGCAGTTGAAAACAAGTAGTAGTCATTCAAAGCTACAGAATACTGAAGTTCATGATTTTAAGAGGATCATTGTAATATTATCCAACAAAGCAATACAGGATTCCAAACACACCAGGTACCAACTTGAAATACAAATAATCCTATGCTTAAAAGCCTTAAATAAAAGTAACTTTGGAATGTAAATTGGTTTGTAAATTATTATTCCAATCATTTTGTTGAGGATGCAAAGAAAAACATTAACCATATTCCTTTATTCGTAACACCACTAAGAGTTGTAGCACAGGTTAGGATTTTATTTTCATCTTCTTCTGGGCAGATATTCAATGTAGCAGTTGTAACTATGGATAAAGCATGTGAAAAAAAATTAAGATAATGTGGTCAAAGTACTGTATAAAAATGAATATGGAGTACAGAATTATTAATCTACAAAAAAGTGCTAACATGCAACAGAATGCTACCAATTCTGGTCAAGATTAAATTGAATTAAAGATTTGTTCAAATTAATGATTCTTGCTCAGAATTTTTTTTTCTTGAAAAAAAATCAATAACTGCAAGAGAAAATAAACTGGAAACAACCTTGGCTGACCTTTTTGGCTCGGCTGAAGAATTGCTATTTAAAAGGACAGCAGAACCCAAGTGTCAGAAACAGTAATGGACCACAATGTATAAGACCTGCCTGGCTGGTTATGTGAAGCTATCAGACCTTAGATCAAATGGCTTAATCGCTGTGGGGAGGAAGTAGTTAATAAAAGTTTCAACAATTTTATACTTGAAGATCCATAAAACATTTGCAGTCAACTTAATATCTTATTGCAATGATAATAACTACAATACTCCTGTATTTAAATTATGTCACTGAAGACTTAATGAATAAAAAAAAGCTCGTCTGACAAAGCTACTTTAACTGTTTGTGTTAAAAGTATAAATACAATTTGTCAAAAAACTCGTCTCATGACTGGTTTGGTCACTGAATATCAAAATCTAATTGGGAATTTTTTTTTTTAAAAAGTGAGTCTTTATTTTGAATGGGCTCACGTTAAATTGAAGAAAAAACATTTTCATTGAAACATGCCAGATATAATTTCAACATCTATCCTCGGAGAAAACAGCTTCTTAATCACCATTCTTGTTTGATTCAAGCTTCATAGCACTGTAGAAGTGCTCCTGACTGGAATCCCAGCTTCAACAGTAGCATGTCCATTGGAATTAAATTGTAAAGTGTCAGTAGAGGGTTAAAGCTGTCATCTTTTTCCAGCTGTACAATTGACTGAGGTATTGTATTTCAAATGAACCATCTGTTTTCAACCTTTGGCTTAAGAAACTGTTTACTAACATGTTCTTAACTTTCCTCAAAATATGACCATCTTGCTTTGCTAACACGACATATCCTTTCTGCACTCTAGGAATAACTGGCAAGAGGTTATCAAAAAGTTACCTACCAGCAAAATTAATGTACTCTCAAAATATAATCACTCAAGATTTGAATAGGAATAAGAGATAACCACGTTGTGCACAATAAGTTTCCACAAACTACAACAGGAACTTCAAGCTGCAGTTACCAACATTTTTCTGGAACAACATTTGACAAATCTGGATTTCAACATGTTGAATATGACCAAGCATAACAGTGCAGACAAAGACTGGATATCATAGACATTTAATATGCTGAAAAAGGAAATTGTAAAAGGAGACCAAAGGGTCAAAAAATTAGATTATTGCCAATGTGCAACCCTCAAACTTACAAAGATACCCAATATTTCATGAGGAATGCAGAAGAGCCTTACAAACATACAAAATAGAAATAGGCCATTCAGCCCCACGGATCTGCTCCACCATTTAATAAGATAGGGTGAGGGGGGCTAGGTATAAGACAAATATTAGAGGGCAGTTTTTCACGCAAAGGGTAGTGGGGGTGTGGAATGCACTGCCGAGTAAGGTGGTGGAAGCAGGCACGCTAGGGTTGTTTAAGAGTCACTTAGACAGCCACATGAGCGGGCTACATATAGGGGGAATATAGTAGGCCTTACTAAACATTGTAGGCTTGGGAATACGTTTTGCCTCAGGGATGTTAGTCTTTGCCTGTTCAATAATGAATTTTTTTGTCTCCACAGGCATTTAAGTCCAGCAAGGGGCATGCATGCGGCAGGTTGTAGTGGGCTGCTCTTGGACGTTGCTTCGGGAGTTGCCTATTGCTTCATGTCGTTAGTGTGCTTAAACTGGACCATCTCAAGGGCAACATGACAGCTCAGAGACCATCTCTGTTACTGTGCGGACACATGGATTTGGGCCTGTGTCTGTGGGAGTTTGCACGTTCTCCCCATGGTTGCGTGGGTTTCCTCCGGGTGCTCCGGTTTCCTCCCACATCCCCAAAGATGTGCTTTTAGGCTGATTGATTGGGTACTAAATTGTCCCTAAATTGGACCTCCCTGATCCTCGCACATTAGGCGTAGACTAAAATCATGAATAGGTCAATGAGACAGTGGGACGGCGGCGCGGGCTCGTTGGGCCGAAGGGCCTGTTTCCCGTGCTGTGTTGTTCTTTGTTCTAAGATCATGGCTGACCTGTTTGTACTTTGAAATTCACATTCCAATCCACCCCAAATAGATCCCCCCCACCTTAAAATGCTTTGATGACCCAGCCTCCACTACTCAGTTTCAAAGTCTCAGCCTTCAAAAGAAATTCTGATCTGACCTAAAAGGATGACCCTTAACTTTTAAGATAGTGCCCCCTAGTTCTGAACTTGCCAACAGAATTCTTCCTTTGCACTTCCACCTCGTCAAAACGTTTTAGGATCTGATATATTTCAGTCAATTCACACCTCATTCTTCTGAAGTCAAATGGAAACAACAAACGTCCAACCTCACTGAACAGCTTATCCCAGATATCAATCTAGTAAACTGTCCTCAACTGAGTACTAAACTGCATACAGTATTCAAGACGTACTCTCACCAATGCCTTGCATAACTAGAACATAATGCCCTTCCCTTTTATTATGAGCAAACATAAAAGTATCATTCCATTAGCCTTTTTAATTATTTGTTATACCTGCATATTAACTTTGACACACAATAACACCAAGGTCCCCCTGTGTCTTGGAATTATTCAGCTTTACTTCATTTAACCCTGGGGTTTCCAAATTGGTATCCATGAAACCCTAAGGATCCGTGAGAGATCTAGAAGGTCCAGTGGAAACTCCAGCCACATGACAAGAAAGTTTATTTTAATCCCAAAAGAAAGCTTGCATGCTCAAGTCAGTTGAAGATGCAAAGAATTAACAGCAAGGTCCACAAATAAAAAAAATTGACCAGAACCCACTTTCTATTATGCTCACTAGTCAGGCTGACCTCCCTTTCACAAAACCATGCTGACTCTTTCCAATCATCTTGAGCTTTTCTAAATGTCCAACTGTAACCTCTATAATGGACAACTCTACCCCACAATAGACATCAAGCTAACTGGCTAATTTCCTGAAATTCTTCCTGACTAAAGGGGCCACATTTGTTACTTTCTAGTCTGTTGGAGCCTTTCCAGAATCTAGCAAATTTTGGGAAATTAACACCAACACCTACTTCCTCAGCCATCTCCTTCAAGACACCAAGGTGAAATCTATCAGAACACAGGCTTGTCAGCTCATAGCTCCAGTTTGCTCGATATCGCTTTTCTAGTGATTATAATTACATCAAGTTCCCCTCTCCCACCTCATGTACAACTATTACTGCAATTTTTTTTTAAATCATCTTCTACATCGAAGACAAAAGCAAAATATTAGCTCATTTTGTCTGTTATTTCCTTACTCTCTACTATTAACTCTCCCTGTCACACTCTAGAAGACCACTTTTAGTTACTCTCTTCCTTTTAAATACGTATATTATTTCACATTTCTAGCCATCTTCCTCTTGTAAGAATTAGTTTTTCCTGATTAACCTCTTAGTTATTCTCTGCCATTCTTTATATTCTGACCACCCATCTGACCTGCCAACATTTTTATGGTCATTTGCTTTTTCCTCAACTTTGATACTTCCCTCAACTTCTTTGGGTCCGCTGCTTACGAATTTTCTTTATAGTAGAAATATTGTTATTCTGAACATTTTGAAATACTTCCTTAAAAGTCTGACACTGCTCTTCTATGAATCTATCCTCTAGCCTGATATCCCAGTTCACTTGTTAGCTCATCTTTCATGGCCAGCTAGTTGCCCATAAAAGTTTAAAATGCTAATTTTAGACTCTTTCCTCCCCCTTTCAAACTGGATTTAAAATTCAATTTTATTGTGGTTGTATTATAACATTTTTCTGAACAGTGGAATTTTAAAGTTTAAAAAATTCACTACTTAACTGATAAAGAAAATTACTGCTTGATGTACCACAAAAGATGACAGACCAACAAAAGACAGGTTTGGTGGTCACCGATCTCTTTTTAAGGTCAAACCAAATAAACAAACTCAAATTAAACTAGGACAAAGTAAAAGGGGCAGCTCCTCAAAAGGAAGGGGAACAGCCCAAACAAACCCAAAGTACAAAGGAAACTTAAAAACATCAAATTAAAATGTGATTATTAGGGTCAATAATGCACCCCAGCCCCTGCGATGCCCAACAGGCACAGAAGACATCAACAGCGCCAATGGACACCACATGCTCCCTCTCCAGGGACACCTAGCCGCGAATGTAGCCACAGTAGAGGGGCAATTCAGGATGGACGGCCCCCTCAATCGCCCGCTGCCTGGACCTGTAAATGGCATGTTTCGCCAGACCCAGGAGCAGATTCACGAGGAAGTTGCCATCCCGACCCTCCCCTCTTCACACCAGGTGTCCATAAATCAGGAGCGCGGGACTGAAGTGCAAACAAAACATCAATAAAAGGTTCTTCAGGAAAACAAAAAAAAAGGGAGTCCAACCTAAGACACGAAACATAGACATGGTCCATGGACTCCACAAGGTCATAGAAGGGGCAAGCTTTGGAGCGCGTGAACTAGTGAATCCTACGATTGTGTGGAACTGCTGCATGCATCACCCTCCACCCCAGGACCCCGATGTAACTGGGGGAGATCCCTCCGTTAAGGGACCTCCACTGGGGACATCCGCCGTCCAACGACAACAAGGCCCGTCAAGGTGGATCCGGACGACAGGCGAGGATGTGGTAGCAGGTGTGCAGCAGCAACCCATAGAGAAAACGCTGCCGCACAGTGGAAAAATGCATGGAGGACATTTCTGCGAGGCGGCTCATGCTGTGGGGCACCTGACTTGAGGGGGGTGGGGCTGATGCTTTGGGCCACTGTGGAATTCCATCCAAGCAGGGGGACGCTGGAGGGCATCCCATCCCATGAGCCATGCACCACCTTGAGACGATGCGCACTTTCGGCACATGGTTGAAAATAAAAATCCTGTTATAGTCAAATCATTCAGCCTTCTTTATAAAGGTGGTTTCAACTATCAACTTGCATTTGTTTCAGATTTTTGATATCCTCTTCATATTTGCACCTAACAAATATCATTTGCTGATTGTAAAATGATCAAAATTTGCATTGTGCGACTCGATATGATGGCTAAATGAAAGGAAAAAGATGTAGACAAGAATGAGGAAAAGAGGAATTGGAAATAATGGGAGCCAGAAGAAGAGCGAGGGAGATCAAAGAAAATACAGACAAATTGGTAAAAAGGTTTCAAATCAAACTGAAAAGGCAATTTCAATACTCACTTGGGATTCAAGTGAATTTACTAAATTATGCCAGATCACCAGAGCATCAATGCATGAGGAAACAGATTAGAAGAACTATTTCACCTATCACGTGTTTCATCTTGGGATGGTGCTCATCATTTCCAATTAGAACTATTCATACAGCTGTAAGAGTATATCATCGAGCCTAGGCCAGTCTGCAACTCAGTACATGGTAAACACAATAACACAGGCTGTATGAACATTTTCCTTACATATTAAATGGAAGTTCATGAGATCATTCAAGAATCAGACTTCAAAAGCAATGCAATATGTGCTACATACATCAAGCCAAATCACAAATTATACCAAGCAACAATTTACCTTTTGAGGTCAAAACAATTGCAGGTCCTTCAACAAAATTTTAAAAATTGCTTGTTACAGGTTCTATAAATTGGTGAGGGCATCAAATTTGAAGTAAAAATGATTGCCATATTGCAATGAAATAATCCCTTGTATTCACCAGCAAATATCTCAGTTTGCAGACAATGACAGCAACAGAACCTAGTAGTTGAAAAGCAATATTCTTGGCCCCATATTACTTTGCAATCAGGTCTTATTTTAGATTTCAAAACTTGGATTCTAAAATGTATTTTAAAACTTTGAATGGTTAGAATTTTAATGTAACATTCTCACCCACCTGTCTCAAACTGTTCTTTTATTTCACAGCTGTCCAATTGGGCTTCTGGTAAGTTTTGCTCTTCATAGTAGTCATCATCTTCCTCGTCATGGGAAATGAGAATACGGGTCATGGAATCATCACCAATTTCCTCCGTAAAAGGCTGATCCTGTTGACATTTAAAAATCTCTTCATACAAATCAATAGACTGCACAGAGCCCTGCAAAAATTCACTTGTTTTCAGTGTCCCTTGAGCTTCCTTAAGATCTGTATCTTCAGTCTGATCAATTAAACAGGATTGATCCATACAAGCCTGTGCCGTAGACATTCCTTCATCTGAACCTGAAGACACATCTTCAAAATTGTGAAGAACAGTCTTAATAGTGTCTTCAGTAGAAAATGAAGACAATGCAGCAGATTCACAGATCTTTGAAGTATTTAGTATATGTATTTCATTACCTTTAACATCCATTATTGGCGACAACTGAATATTTGGAAGGTTAATCACACTTTTGTTGTTCTCTTCAGTTATATTTGTAGCTGGACTTTTAAGACACATTTCTTCCTCATGATGCAATTTACACAAAGTGACCAAGTTTTCTGCATTTGGTATTTTGGAACAAGTTACGTCTGATGTAATAGCCTGCATCAATAGGTTTTCTTTTAAATTTAAGTCACCAGGGCTAGACAGTACAGGAGTTAGATGACCAGTACTTAATGAATTTTTATCACATATCTGGCTACTTTCATCATATTTTTCAGAATGTAAATTCCAAAAGTTTCTCACAATTTCATTGATTACACCATCAATATGCTGAATTTGCACATGCAGTAAAGGTGGTGAACTGCTGTTTTTACATTCATTTGCTACCACAGTAATTTTTAACAACTGATCAGAAAGATTAAGGAGAGCATCCACAGCACCATCTTTCCAAGAACCATTAGATAAATCATATCCCGAAAGGCAGCATGGAAAAGATTGTGTGGGAATCTTTAGTAGCTCTTTGGGCAAGTTTTTAACTTGTTCCATTCCAACGTCATCTTCATTCCCATAGTCAACATATTGCAGAGAAAGTACGCTTCCATTTACTTTTTTCACTTCAGCTCTGTACCATTGTCCATCTTCACAATATTTACAAAAACAACTGTCCCCAACCGAAATGTCAGATAATAATTCCCTCTGGGTGACACCAAGTATTCCAACTTCTTGCATTTTTTTGGATAACATTTGAACTTCTGGGGATGAATATTGGCACCAAAAATAACTAGGACTTTCTGCTGCAGTGATGTACCCTTCAATGGTCTGTCCAACTAAAGGAAGTTTCTTGATGTATCGCCCATAACTGGCTTTATCAGACACACAAGTATACAGTTTTTCAATACCTAATCCCGAAGCAGTTAGCCTGTTTCTCACAACATTATCCAAGTGGTCATATATAGCTACTTCCAGCACATTATCCTCAGAAACGCTAATTACTTTTACAGTTACAGTTTTGTACAAAACCAAACTTTTAAAGAGCTCAATGGCTTCTTTGGACCAACTATTTCCATCAATTGGAAACAAACCATGCAATTTACATTCATAAGTTAATGTAAATGCAGGAGTTACCTCTTTTATATCCATGCTATTTACTTTTTCCTTGATGTCTTCCCTCAAAAAAAGAACCTCAACAACTCCATTACAAACTTGCACAATTTCACATGTAGCCCAGTTATTATGGGTTTTGCTTTTCACCATACACAAATTGCCAGCTTTGGGAGTGAAATCATCTTTGGACAGTGATTCACCTGATTTCTCTCTCTCTTCCTCAAGTGATTCAATAAAAATGCCGTCACTTGTAATTTTAAACTGACACCAAAACTGCTGAGGAGAATTTACTGTGAAGACAAATGCATTGAACTTTGAAGCAGGTCTTACATCAATTACAGGATATTCAGTTGGTTGCTCAGAATATTGAGTACCACTTCTAAACGCAAAGTTATTCAATAAAACGGCCATTGATCCCTGGTCATCATAAAGATGAACCTCCCACAGTTGTCCACACTGTTGTATAAATTCACATGTTATCCCAGTTTTACTTGTTCTTTTTATGAATTCAGATAGGACTTCCTCATCAATGACTCTGAAACTTGAATCCTGAAATCCTGTAAGAAAGCATGGAATGCTAAGTCGGTGGACTTCTAAGAAATCTTTAGAAAGAGGAAAAATTTTTGATGCATCGATTGTTGCAGTATTACCATAATCTATATATTCCACAGAAACTAAATTATCACAAATCTGAGTAACAACAGCTCTGTACAGAGAACCATCTTCTGGAAATTCTGCACAGACCACATCACTTATCTCAAAATTTCCAACTTTGTTATTTGTATTACATGCATTCAATTTTTCTTCCATCATAGTTACTTTATCTTCATTCTGAAGAAGCTGAACAAAAAAGTGTGATGGGTTGATAACATGTGAAACAGATACCTCACTTTTAAATCCACCATTCAACATCATCAGAGGGAGGTCTGTTAGCTTAGGCCAAGATGTAATTGAGTGAATGTTTTCACTCAGACTTTCAACACAATTGTTATCCAATTTGTGATCTACAGTTACCATGCTTAACTTTAAATCTGAAGATTCTTTTGTATTCTTTATACATACTTTATTATTATGAATAAATTTCTTGAGCCCAGCCTCTTCAGTCTGTGAAATACCATCAGTTCTATTCTTCCACCTGTCCTGTTTGCAAGTAGATACTGTTATCTTCTCAGTTTCACGATTATCACCTTGGTCATCAACTACACGCCTTTTGAGAGGCAATGTCTCATGTTCACTCTTTGCCACGTAAGGCGTGCATGACTTTTCACTTTTGTTTTTTTGTCTTCCTGCATTTCCATTTGTTTTTGTTTCACTGGTATTCTGCAAGCATAGCTGTTCCTTAATCTTTGCATTTATTTGCATGTTCCCATCATATAGTTCAACAATCAGTTTTCCATCAGTCTCTTTTGCTACAACTACAGCTTTCAAAGGTTTATCCATAACAGCTTTTTTAAACCAGATAATAATGTCCAGGGATAAGTCAACTGGTATATCAGACAATCCACATTTAATTGCTTGCATGGGTAGAAATTTAACATCTTTTGCACTGTTGGGTATTGGAAGCAAGTCATCTTTATCAATATCTAATTTATTGCCATAGTCCACAAAAGAGACCCGAATTCGGTCCTGTATGGGCCATGCCAAAGCACGATACCATCGGTTATCTGTATATTTTGCAAGACAGATGGGATCTACACCCTGTGAAAAAGTATACCCCTGCATCTTAGCAGATAGTTTATTAACTTTGTCTGCAAGTTTATCTAGAATACCTAAATTTCTACCAAGCAGGCAATAGAATTTTGTTGGGCTGGCAACATGGCTCACATACATCTCTTCCTCACTACCAATTTTCACATCATGAGTCGAATAGTAATAGGTATAAAGGCTTACTGATGGAGCAAGAATACTAGGTGATCCTACAAATTTGGCTAAGCCTCGCTCAATAAGTAACTGGCAAGCACTCTGAAAGGGGGTGTTCAAATCCACAACATTACACAGACCTTTGCCTTCTACAACAGTCAATGCATACACTGTGCATTTGAGTTCCATGTACAAACTTAAAGCATTATCAATAAATTCCTGGAATGCAGCAATTGAATCTTCATTCCACATAAACGGATCAGGACCCATTGGCTGAATTATGTTATAAAGACTGCACCTAAATGCCTGACCTTTGAAAAGAAGAAATTCTGGTTTTATTAGACGCAGCTCACTTATGGGTACTCTCTCTCTATTTCCATAATCAATATACAACACATCCACTTCCATTGTAGTCACTTTTCCAAGGATCAGTGCTCTGTACCATTTTCCATCTTCAGAATACCTTACAATACAAGCAGATTGACCAGGTTGAAAATTATCTTCATGTACATTATAATATTCCTGTATTTTACTCATTAATATCTTCAATTCATGAGTATTTTTAGTCATTTGACACCAAAAGTCACCAGGTTCATCAATGTAAGAAACTTGTACATCCACTGTGCTTCCCACTTTAAGATATTCTTGCTTATAGGGGGACTCTGTAATTACAGATTCCAACATTTCTGTTCTGTCATTATCTTCAAATTCTCCCTGACTAGAAAATAATGTGGTCAGAGAATCAGTCAAACCCAGTGCTGGTGTACCACAGTACTCTGTGGATGGTTTATTTTTTTCAGGAGTCACTGGTCTTTGCTCCAATTTGTCTTTTTTGCTTTTACCATACGTGTTAACAATTTCTTCAGACGAATGTGAAATATACAAGTGACCCAATAAATCCAAATTCTTTGAATTGAAATTTGAGACTTTAAGTTCTTTGCGATCAGCATAACCTGCCAGCAAGATCAACTTATTCACACTAGGTTCTCCGTCATCTTCCACATCGAGCAGTTCAATCAAGTACTTGTCCATCTCCTTCTCTAAAACGTGAACGACAAGATGTTTTTCGAACACTGCCTTTTCAAAATAGGAAATAGCTTCTCTACTCCAAATTCCATCTTTGGGAACAAGGTCTGCAAGGGAGCACTTCACTGCCAGGGCAGGTAGTTTTCTATACTCTGGAAGTAATGCCTTAACATCATGCCAGTCCACTACTTCCATGTTTCCATAATCAATGAAAAATACTCTGAAATGACCATCAAGAATCTCAGTAATAACAGCTCTATAAAATAAGTTGTCAGCCTTAAATTTGGCACAGCATAACAAACCGGGTTCGGGTTTCTTTACTAATCCTTCGTTTCGACTCAAGTTTCCATATTTTTTGGCAATGCTGCTCATGAGTTTCTCAAATTCGCTAGCCGTCTCCATGGTTCGGATCCAAAACTCAGAAGGATCTTTCACAAATTCCACTAGGACATCATAAAATGCATTCAATTTCAGATTGGCGTTCTTCAGCAGCGAGATGCGATCTTTGGGCTTGGAGAGCCCCTCGACCCGCCTATCCCCGACCAGGTAGTCGCCACCGCATTGGAGCGCGTTGAGCTTCTGGCTGTCGGCCCTCAGGCGGCCCTCCTCGCAGTAGCCCGACAGCAGACTCTCAGCCTGGGCATTGAATACCGCGTTGATGGTGGAGCCGTCCTCCTGGTAGAGGGTCACGTAGTAGACGTTCTCCACCGAGTTGTAGAACTCCACCTTGGCCTGCAGCACCCGGCGCAGGATCAGCGACTTGAGCAGCTCGACGTGGCGCGCCGACCAGCCGCGGCCGTAGTCGGAGGCGTCGCGCAGCGCGAAGGGGTAGGTGACGACGGGCATCTTAAAGTAGCCGGGGCTGAGCTTGCGGACCACACGGGCCGGTACCACCTCGCGGTCGCCGTAGTCCACGTAGAAGACCTCCAGCACACCATCGCCCAGCGTCTGCTGGATGAGCGCGCGGTACCAGCGCCCGTCCGCGCTCTTGGCGGCGCAGGGCGAGCCGAGCCGGCGTGGGGCCTCGGCCGCGCGGCTGTTGTCATAGTAACGGTACATGCTGTCGTGCAGCCGCTCGAGCTCCGGGCAGTGGCACCGCAGTTGGCAGAAGAAGCGGTCCGGGTAGCGCACATGGGTCACCCGCACCGTCACCGTCTCGTCCACCTGCAGCAGCGGGTAGAAGTAGTTGAGGCTGTAGCCCGCCTCGCTGGGCGGCGGCAGCAGACTCAGGCTCGAAGCCGCCTCGCCCCCGGAGCCGCCAACACCCCCGGCCAGCGGCGCCGAGACACGTTCTTTTCTGAAGGAGGCGCCCGAAGCGGCCACGGCGGCGGCGGCGGCAGCGCAGGGCCGGGAGGTGGACATCTCTACCATCAGTCGGAAGGCGCCCCGGTCGATGGCTCTGGCCAGGCCCAGCTCGCACAGCTGCCGCGACACCCGGGCTACCTCCACCAGTACCAGGCGGTTGGGTAGCACGGCCTCCACCTGCGCCTCCAGGGTGCGCCCCTGCAGGGCGCGGAAAAAGGAGAGCGCCGCCGGCGCCCAGGAGGCAGTCCCAGCCCGCGGCTTACCGCCATCCTCGCTGTCCTCGGGCTCCTTTTCCTGTTCCACATCTTCCCGCTCGTCTTCCGTGGCGGCGGCTGTGGTGTCGTTGCCGCCGCCGCTGGCGGCTCCAGTCCCGGGCGCAGGCACCAAGTTGGCCAGGATGCAGCAGACCACCTCGGGCGGCAGCTGGAAAAAGTCCTTCTTACCTCGGTCCAGGTTGCGGGCTCGGACCGGCAGCGCCCGCCCTTCGTCCAGGGTGAAGACGGTGTAATCGTCGCCGACGTGGCTCAGCACCCGGGCCCGGTGCCACTCGCCGCCCACGTCCACCAGGCATCGCTCGTTGTTGTCCAGGGGAGGGTGCGGCACGCTGCGCCCGGCTCCCCCTCCGACCACCCGGGCCGTCTTGGCCCAGCTCTGTATGTCGCTGTGCAGCCTCTGGTACTCGGGTTGTCTCTCTCGCTGCTGGAAGCGACCCCACAGCCTGACCAGCACGGAGCCGGGCCGGGGAGGGTCCACCCGGGTTACCCGGAAAGCGAGGCAGACGCCCGTGGGCGGCAACCCGGCGGTCGAGCACATCGTGTTGCGACCGCGAAGCACGGCTGCTCCAGCCGTCTCCTTCGGGTGTTTTTCTTCGCAAACAGGCAGCCCCATTCACGAGCCGGAGGCGGTTAGTGTTTGAATTCCATTGGAACCCTCCATCATGGCGCCTACAATTCAGCCGCGCTTTCAAAAGTGGCGACGGAACACGTTTCCGTTAGGCCCGCCCCGCTGACGCGGCCCGTACTGTGCATGCGTGGGGCGGCTCCGATTGCTCGGCTCCGCGGGGGGGTGAGGATCAAGGAACGAGTTGAATTGATTTTATTTGAAACGAGGATTTAATTTTCATGGCTTGTGTATTTTTTCAATATTGAGTAATCGTACTAATTAGCTGTGTTTAGTTAGATTCATCTTTTATGACGATCTGTTGGAATACGCATAGATTAGAATGCCCCCCCCCTTCCTCTTTTCAGCACTTGGGCTGTGCTCGGAGCCTGAGGATGTCACGTGTTCTTGTTTGCACATGCGCGTTGGAACATGAGACCTGTCGCGAGATCTGAGATAAAAGTAAAATACTGCGGATGCTGGAATCTGAAACAGAAATACAAAATGCTGGAAAATCTCAGCAGGGCTGACAGCATCGATGGAGAGAGAATAGAGCCAACGCGTTTCGAGTCTGGATGACCTCTTGTCAGAGCTGATTTTAAGAGATGAGTATTTAGAGTTTTGTTTACCTTTTGTCAGTGCAACTTTAATTATTTAGAACAAATGGGACCAACAACATCATCAAATATTATGCAAATTGAGTAATATCAATTATGGTCTGAAATTCTCTGACACTGAAATCATTTGAGGTATATAAAATGTTGTCAGACCTGATGAGATTTTCCAGCATTTTCTGTTTTTGTCTGGGATGACTAGGTTTATTTGGGAGTGTTTTGATAAGCTTTCATTGAAAATAAGTGGCTGATGCTGCAATAAAAGAATATAGTGGTTCCTTTTTGCTTTGCAGTAAGATGAAAGCAAATTACTGTGGATGCTGGAACCTGAAAATCTCAATAGGTCTGACAACATGCTCTGCCCAAGACCACAAGAAACTACAAAATGTTATACCTCCCATCCATTGACTTTGTCTACATTTTCTGCTGTCCTCAGCAGATCAGCCAGCATAATTAAGGGCCCCATGCACCTGGACATTCTTTCTAACAGCTTCTCCTCTTTTGCCATCAGACTTTTGAATGGACCTACCTTGCATTAAGTTGATCTTTCTCTACACCCTAGCTGTAACTCCACAGTACATTCTGCAGTCTCTCATTTCGTTCTCTATGAATGATATGCTTTGTCTGTATAGCACAAGAAACAATACTTTTCACTGTGTGCTAATACATGTGATAAATCAAATCAAGGTCTGGCAGCATCTGTGCAGAGCCAACGTTTTGAGTCTGGATGTTGGCTCTATTCTCTTCACAGAACTGCTGAGATTTTCCCATAGAACCATCAAAACATGCAGAAATAGGAAAGAACACAATGCTACATGTGTAGGTGATTTCTAAGTATATAATTAAGGCAGGGCAATCCCTGATATTTTTATGTTTGTGACTCTTAAATTATTTGAAGATTATGAACTATTAATGACTTTACACTGATGACTCCATTTACATATTTCCACAAATGATTAATATTAAAAATTTACAAATTCTCTCTCCATGCTTCCCTTTGTGACCAAAGTATTGTTTTCCTTTGTATCCTTGGGACATAGCTGCTTCTGAAAATTTTGGAAGTAGGGAAACAACTTGGGTAACAGGTTGCCATTGTCCTTTGTGGCCTTTTTGGAGGTGCAAAAGCATTGAACCTTAGGGTGAGAGATCATGGCTTCTCCCTTGACAAATGGAACCATATTCAACACTACAATAACTCCCTATCCTCACATACTTATCATTAAGATACTTCTCATTCTCAGATACTGGGCTGGGCTAACTCAAACAGCCAACTTGCACCTGGAATTGTTGAACTAACCATTTTATTTCTAGAGGTAACAAGTGCTTTCCTTCACTTCCTGCATCATCAGTAAAGCTGGCGGTATGTGTTCTGACCTGAAGGTAGATCAAGGAGGACAGCCTTGTTTACCACTCATATGCACTCTCTCTAAAGGACTGCACATCTCGGAGGAAGTGGCATGTAAGATATTGCTGTGTATAGTATCTGCGGGAAATGGGATAAAGAAGGTCAATCTAAAAACTAGCAAAGTAATAGCATCAGTGGTGCAACCCAGATATTTTTGCCTATTAAAATATTGAAGGAATATGAGGTGAATTCTCAAATCTACCCAATTTCAGGTCTACCTTGTTCAATGTACATAGACACAGATATAATACTTCATCTAATATTAAAGAAGTGTAAGATGTAACAATTAGAAAAGAACAATGAAGAAACCACATGCATGTTTAAGTGGGACTGAGTAACAGAATGAACTGAGGTACCAATACAAAGCTCACTAAAAGCAGTTGCACAGGTTAATAACACCATTAACCACCGCCCACCGCCCCAAACACTGAGGTGCACTTATGGAGGATTAAATTGAAAAGCAAAGACTTATTTTAAACTTGTATAGAATCTGGGTTAAATCATATTTGAAGAGCTGTGAACTATTCTGTCCATTCTTGAAATTCATAAAAACAATTTAGTGGCATTGGAGAAGGTGCAAAAAGATTTACCATAACTGAGAGGTTACAGCTAGCAGGAAAGATTGAACAAGTTGGAACTCTTTTTTTCTGAAAAGATATGACTGAGGGGTGACATGTAGAATGTTAGAATTTCAATGTTTTATCAAATAAATGTAGAGAAGATATTTTCATTTTTATGCTAATCAGTATTCGGGGCCATAAATCTATCACTAATAAATCCAATAACAAATACAAGAGAAACTGCTTTACTCGGAGTGTTAAGAATGTGGAATTGACAATCACAAGAAGTAGTGTTTTTTAAAATTGTTTTACTCCATTCGTAAAGTTACAAAGTCAGTGCTCAGAATGGACTAGGCAAACCCAAATCCATTCCTTGCTTGCTCCAAAACCAAATTCAAAATCTAATTGAACCCAATTCAAGGTTCCCATAAGGGAGACAAACAAGATGCAAGCTGACAAGATGAGGCATTGCACCCCATCTTGGGCTTGATCTGACCCTTGATAGTGTAACATTTTAGGAAAAGCCAGATGAACACATGGGGCTGAATGTAACAGGTGTTGGGATTTCTGAAGTGTGTCAGGAAATGCATCCCAATTAATGCCAGATGTCCTACAGTCATTTAGCACTCAAAACTAAGATTGGGAGGGAACAACCCTGAAATGGCCATTAATTATCATTGTGGGGGGCATTAAAAAAATTGCATTCATATTTTTTATGACCTCAGTTTGTCTCAAAATGATTTATAACAAATGATATACTTTTATGGCTTGTATTGTAACGCACATAGAGCAGCAGTCAATATGCATGCAGTAGGCTTATCTAAACCTTCTATCAACTTTACTCCAAACGTTTTCAGTGTTGCCTGCTCATGATGAGAATTGTTTTTAGGATCAAATGATCACCTACAATTCTTGTATTCTTCCTCGAATTATTGACTGCATCTCCTTTAAAACAAAATCAAACATATAGCTGTTGACATTTTGTAGAGCCCAGAGTGCCATCATGGCAGTCAGCCTAAATTTTACCATGTCAGAATATGCATATAATGCAACAGTAGTAGTACCCTTAGGTACATCTCATGTCTGATTGACTTAGCGCATATTATACAACAGCTACATATGATATGACAGGTTTGATTTTCCATTCCATTACATTCAAAATTGAAACCTAGTTGGATACCATAAGTAGGAAATATGCCAAAGGTGTCATTTCATCAAGTCACTATGGTGCACCAAAATTTGCCAAGATTTTTCACAAATGTGGCAGTGAATGTTGAATATGCCTCTTTCATATGTTCCTTGTTAGGAAAGCTTTTGTTAAGGCAGTAGAACTGGAGAAGGCAGTGGCATAGTGGTATTGTCACTGCTGTAGTAATCTAGAAACCAGGGGTACTGCTCTGAGGGCCAGGTTCAAATCCCATCATTGTGGATGGTGAAATTTGAATTCAATACAAATCTGGAATTAAAAGTTGAATGGTGATCGTGATTGTAAAAAAAAAAAATCTCTGGTTCACTAATCTGCTGCAATTACCTAGTCTGGCATATATGTGACTCCTGGTGCATTATCAACAAAACATCCTTCAGTCATTCTATGCACAAAACACACATACTGGCAGGAGACATTGTTTAGGTATTCCCTATCTGAATCATAAGAAACGTTAATGGATTGCTATCCATGAAAAAGGATGTTCATCCGATCTCAGATTTAGGTAATAAATGCCAGTTTAACAAAAATTACAGTTATGGTCCTTATGACAATGTAAAGCAGATTGATACTTAAGAAATGAATACGGCTGTGAAAATTATATAGCCCAAGATAGAAAGAAAAGGCAGAACAGAGCATGCCAATGGAACAAAAATAAAATTGTGATGATGAAAGCATTCTACCCAATAATTTTGCCTAACTTTCTCTTTCACTTTCAAATCATAATGGTCCTGCCATGTATTTTCAGCAATTCTTGTGTTTATCAAATATACACACTTAGATAATTGAAAAATCCTTCCCTTTTAATGTTTGGAAATATTTTGAAACATGTTTAAGGCTGTTTCAGCCATTATTGTCATTTGTTTGATCACATTCAAAATCTTTATTATTTTCAATTTCAATAATTCATCTTTGTTGTTATTTCCTGTTTTAAATCTGTAAATACTGCAGACCATTTTAGATTGATTGGGACTATTATGCATGTGGAGTGCAATTTTGTTCTTTTTTAAATCATATTTTGCAGCTTAAACGTATCAGGCACGCTTTAAAATTAATTTATTTTTGTTTGTAAAGGTCTCTCCAGAAATAATCTGCATCTTGCCTAATAGCCTGAGAACTGTACTGCAAAATATTTTCCTGGCTTAGTGAGTGTCAGTAAATGCATAATCCTTCAGGATATTTTTGCAGTGTTGGGTAACTGTCAGACAGGGGTAAAATCAGTCACCTAATCCACTGAAGCAAAATAGAAAAACAGAATGGAAGTCAGGAGAAATTATTCATTCTAATTGGTTAATTAGTTGTACAATATGTGAATAGTTTATAATAGCTGGTCATTTTGAGAGCAGGATAGAAGGCCATTAGTGCTACATTTTCAAGGATAAAGTAGGAATATATAATTCAGGCTGGAAAATCCATTAATCCTCTTCATCTTCCATATTTTACTCAAGTTGTAACTATAGAGAGACTAGGGTAAGCACAGTGCCCCTTGATGCATCAGTTTTCACTGTCAATTTTGTATTGGCATGCAATTCAATGAGGCAAACTATGGTTAATTTTACAAAACTAAACAACCATTAACAGTTAACATTTCTAAAAATATGTCAATATTACAGGTGCAAATTCCACTTTTAAATAGAAGAATTTAAAGATAAATTTACATACCTGATTGATCTGAAGAGACAGTTTGTGCATTTACATTCCTCAGTGAAAACCTCCATCCTCGTTCATGCCTGGGATTCTCCAGTTAGGGTGAATGGAGTTTTGACTGGAATGCCAAATTCTCCATTCTCACTTGCAGCGGAGTAAGCATGGAAGAGATTGGAGAATTCCGCCCCTTATTTCTAAGATTTTTTTCTGTGCAGTGATCTGGGTTGCACCTATTGTAAATAAGGATGGAGTGGGAAGGTTTTGGGGAAGGAGAAAGTGTAAAGGTGGCAAAGGTAGAACATAAGAACATAAGAACATAAGAAATAGGAGCAGGAGTAGGCCATCTGGCCCTTCGAGCCTGCCCCGCCATTCAATAAGATCATGGCTGATCTGTCGTGGCTCAGTTCCACTTTCCCGCCCTCTCCCCATAACCCTTAATCCCCTCTCTTATCAAAAACCCATCAACCCGCTTCTTAAAAATATTTAGCGAGGCAGCCTCCACCACTTCAACGGGCAGAGAATTCCAGAGATTCACCACCCTTTGAGTGAAGAAGTTCCTCCTCAACTCCGTTCTGAACCGCCCCCCCTTTATCTTGAGGCTGTGCCCCCTAGTCCTGCTGTCTTTTTTGAGCGGGAAGAGTCTTTCCACCTCTATCCTATCCATCCCATTCATCATCTTATACGTCTCAATGAGATCTCCCCTCATTCTTCTAAACTCTAACGAGTACAAGCCTAGTTTATTCAGCCTCTCCTCATAGCTCAACCCCCTCAACTCCGGTATCAACCTAGTAAACCTCCTCTGCACTCCCTCCAAGGCCAAAATATCCTTGCGCAGGTGCGGCGCCCAAAACTGCACACAGTACTCCAGCTGCGGCCTCACCAATGCCCTATACAGCTGCAGCAAGACCTCCCTACTTTTATATTCAATCCCCCTCGCTATGAAGGCCAGCATCCCATTCGCCTTCCTGACCACCTGCTGCACCTGCAGGCTGGGTTTTTGCGACTCATGCACAAGGACCCTGAGGTCCCTCTGCACCGTCGCCTGCTGCAGTTTTTCGCCACGTAAGTAATAGTCCTTCCTACCATTCTTCCTACCAAAGTGGACCACCTCACACTTGCCAACATTAAATTCCATTTGCCATTTCCTGGCCCATTCGCCCAGCCTATCTAGATCCTTCTGCAGACTCTCCACACCCTCCGCACAATTTGCCTTTCCCCCAATCTTGGTGTCATCAGCAAATTTCGACACCCTACACTCGGTTCCCTCCTCCAGATCATCTATATAAATGGTAAATAGCTGAGGCCCCAGCACCGACCCCTGGGGCACCCCACTAGTCACCAACCGCCAATCCGAATAGCACCCATTGACCCCCACACTCTGCCTCCTATTTGACAACCAATCCTCTATCCACGCTAACACCCTACCCCCAACTCCATGTCCTCTGACCTTCTGCAGTAACCTCTTGTGAGGTACCTTATCAAACGCCTTCTGAAAATCCAGAAAGACCACATCCACCGGCTCTCCTCTATCCACCGCCCTAGACACATCCTCATAGAACTCCAGTAAATTTGTCAGACACGACTTCCCTTTAATGAAACCGTGTTGCGTCTGCCCTATCAAGCAATTCCCTTCAAGATGCCTCGCAATTTCCTCCTTAATGACGGATTCTAACATTTTACCTACCACAGACGTTAAACTAACCGGCCTGTAATTCCCCGCCTTTTGCCTGGCACCCTTCTTAAACAACGGCGTAACATTAGCCGTTTTCCAATCCTCCGGCACTTCCCCGGAATCCAGCGACGTCTGGAAAATAACCACCAAGGCATCCACTATCACCTCCGCCATTTCTTTCAGAACCCTCGGATGCATTCCATCCGGTCCTGGGGACTTGTCCACAATCAGCCCCTCCAGTCTGTCGCGCACCACCTCTCTAGTAACAGTAATGTCATTAAGACCCTCCAGTCCTACCACCTTTCCATCGCTAACACCCGGCAAATTATTCACGTCCTCCTCCGTGAAGACAGAAACAAAAAAGTTATTCAAGACCTTAGCCATATCCCCATCCCCTACCACTAGGTCCCCTTTCTCATCCGCTAAGGGACCAACGTTCACCCTAGCCAGCCTCTTCCTTTTTATATATTTATAAAAACTCTTGCTATCCTTTTTTATATTAAGCGCTAGCCCAGCTTCATAGCTTCTTCTACCCTCCTTTATCAACTTTTTTGTCAATCTTTGTTGACATTTAAACCTTTCCCAATCCTCTTCTCGCCCACTGCTCTTAGCTACTCTAAATTCCTCCGCTTTTAATTTAACACTTTCCTTCACCTCCTTCGTTATCCACGGCTTATTACCTCTCTTCCTACTGTCCTTTTTAACCATCGGAATAAATTTCTGCTGAGCACCAAGAAAGATCTCCTTAAAGATCCTCCACTGCTCCTCAGCAGACCTACCTTCCAACGCGCTCCCCCAGTCCACATTCGCCAATTCTTCTCTCATCCTACCATACTCCCCTCTATTCAAACAAAGGACACGTGTCCGGGAACCCACTTTCTCCTCCTCCATCTGCAACAGAAACTCCACCATACAATGATCACTCTCTCCAAGAGGATCCTTCACCTCAAGGTCCCTAATTCTACCCGCCTCATTACATAGCACCAGATCCAAGATAGCTCGCTCCCTCGTCGGCTCCAACACACACTGTTCCAGGAAACTATCCCGGCAGCATTCCAAGAACTCCTCCTCGAGCCCACCTCGTCCAACATGGGTCGACCAATCAATATGCAGATTGAAATCCCCCATAACTACTGCCGTCCCATTCCTGCACGCCGCACTTATTTGCGCGTTAACAGCCCGCCCCACCTCCAGATCATTATTCGGGGGCCTATAGACGACACCCACCAGCGTCTTCCTCCCTTTGCTGTTCCTAATCTCCACCCACAACGATTCCACTTTCTGCTCTTTGGCTCCGATATCATCCCTTGCTACCACCTTGATGCTGTCCTTAATCAGCAGTGCTACGCCACCCCCTCTTTCCTCCTGCCTATCCTTCCTAAACACTTGATAGCCCTGTACATTCATCTCCCAGTCCCTGTCACCTTGCAGCCACGTCTCTGTAATGGCCACCAGATCGTATCCATTTGTGTCGATCTGCGCCACCAGCTCATCCACTTTATTCCGAATGCTTCGTGCATTCAGATAAAGTGCTTTCGACAGATAACTAGATGATAGTGCAGGAAAGAAGCAGACACAGTGGGAATCCTTCTTTCGTAATATGTTCAAGGTGTTCTTTGGGATTTGTCTATTATCCCAAAGTAGATTGCTTGAGACTACAGTTTGTAGAAACCATTACTCTTCATTTATAACAACTATGTACACATTAGGAATTTTACAAGTGATTGGAACATCTTCTTCCTCAGATATCTGTTACTCAGTCATGTGGTGTTATATTACATCAGAATCATGTGCTTGTAATGTTACATCCCCCACCCCCCTCCAAGTCTTTGCCCCAATTATATACATCATCCTACAATCCCTGCTCATCAGGGGCTCAACCCTGCATGTTTTGTTAGGCTTAAATACAGAGAACTGCCTTAAAATGATTGCACGATGAGTGCTGCCAGAAGAACATCATTCACTTGTATTATCCTGTGTAGATGGTCACGTACTATAATTGAGTGATCCACTATTATGTGCAGGTGTGTAACTACATGTCTGTCATTCATCACATTCTGCACCTGCCATTCAATATTTAGGGGTTTCTACATCCTGAGAGAATCCTGCTGTTGGAACTTGACCATAGGAAATATGATGTAAAGGCTTGTCCTATAAAGCAGTACAACTGTTGCTTCCATCTATGGACTGCAGGGTGACTGATGTTATTGATGTTCCTACTGTCAATCTGGAAAGAGACTATAGCAGAAAAAAAGGTTCAAGGCTGCAGTGACTATCGACAATGCTGTGTCTACTCTGGAGACTGGAAAGAAATCACCCTGAAGAAAGATGGCACAGCCCTGCTCTCTGGTGAATTACTGCTTCCTGGAAAGTTGATGTTCAGTCACGTATGGGCAACCACATCAAGGTCAATAGTTGCAGTTAACAAAGTTGGACGGCTCCTGTAATATTTTGCTTCCTTGGTGTTTATAGTCGTCATCCCCTTCTTCTGCCAGTTGCAAATCAGATTGACCACTCATGTTTTTCAGTCCAATCCAGGAAGGAGCTTACAAAATCCTTGAATTTAAATTTCTTTGAGCTAGAATGTGCATCTGTGTACTAACACACATCAAATTCTTTAGGTCTAGCGGACATCCAATATACCCATTGTATATTCTTTCCTTTCAAAAAAAAGTACCACCAATTTAACAGTTAACTCACAAAGGTCCATGCAAATCAGACTGTCAGGCATTATCAAAGCATGTAAAAAATTATTGCATCACTTTTATGGGAAAAAAATCTACCTGCCTTAGATAAAACTAAAATTATGTCAAAATTATAAACAAGTGGATTCCTTCTCAAGTGACAATTTGGATTTCTTTGGCTCAGCAGTCTTCAGTTCAGGAGTTGAAGGAACTCTTTGGAGTTGATATTTTAAAGTGCCTGGATTTATTACACTTTTATTGGACTGTAGTAAAAAGTTTTTTTTAGAAAGTGGAAAGGATATCAATGAATGACTGCTTCTAAAGCTTTTTGTTTACACATTCTACTATCATTATAATATTTATTGTCTCTATACCATGTATAGTGGATGTATGAACATACAAGTACCAAAGCATGACATGAGGGTATACAAGTTGTTTTTGAGTGGGAAGAAGTTGCCATAGAGGGTATGATAGTCCATTAAGGTGGGTGGAGAGCGTGGAGGATATGTGCGGGGAGTAGTGAGTAGATATAAGGAGTGAGGGCTGAAGAGCCTTTCTGTTTTATTTTAGTTGGGATGAAGTTCCACTGCATCAAAAAGGACCTTTATAGCAGCCTCACCTCATCCCGAATGGCTGCCTCCAGACTTTTTCCCAGGTTGGCTGGCCTGACTCCAGCCTGTGTCTGACTGACTACAACGAAAATCCAGCCCATAATGTCTCCCATCATCTATCCTATCAGACTTCCCTTTTATTCTTTTCTACCATCATCCATTTGATCTACTTAATGCCTATTGCGTGTCAATTTTTTCTGTATTCTGGTGAAAGGTCATCAAGCTGAAATGTTAACTCTGTTTCTCTCTCCACAAATGCTGCCAGACCTGCTGAATATTACCAGCATTTTCCATTTTTGTTTCAGGTTTCCAACATCTGCAGTATTTTGCTTTTGGTGTAAAATTGTGTAATGGCTGAAATGCAGTGCTTTACTCTCATGGCTGATTTTGTTACCAATGGTAAGTTGGCAGCATTTCCTAAAATTAAAATCCTTAAAGTGTCACCTGGTCAAAGATTTTCGTCTTCTATCTCCTGATGAATGCTCAATGAAAAACTTCAACTGCATGTCTCAGTTTTCAGCAACCTTTAACAACATATTATTTACTGAATTAGTATTACAAATGCAGAAACTGAGATAGAAGTCATTAATTAACTTATATCAGCAATTGTAGGTCTTGTGGCACAGTGATAGCATCTCCATCTCTAGGCCAGAAGCTTTGGTTTGATGTTCCACTTCAGGACCTGATGGCCATGGAAGATGGTCCTTAATGTGGCCAAACTGGTTGATTTTCAGTCTGAAAATCTTCATAATACGCGTGATGGCAGGTGATTAGAATAAGATTGTTTCCTGGTCAACCATGCTGTAGTACAATGCCAAGCATAATCATGGACTAATCCAATGGAAGTCCATGGTAGCCAATGCCCTCTTAGGGCATGGTACCTGAAAGAAGGATATTAGAAATCATGTGATTTGATCTTATGTGGGAAAATGTGAAGTTATGCACTTTGGTTGAAGAATAAAGGAGCTGAATATTATTTAAATGGAGAAAGCTGCTGCACAGAGGGATTTGGGGGTTTTTGCGCATAAATCACTAAAATTAGCATGCAAGTATAGCAGGTAATAGGGAAGGCAAATGAAATGTTGGCTTTTATTTAAAAGGAAAAGGAGTCTTGCTAAAACTATGCAAGGTACTTGTTAGACCACACCTAGAATACTGTGACCAGTTTTTATCCTCTTAGCTAAAGAAAGATATACTGGCATTGCAGGCAGTCCAGAGAAGATTCACTTGGTTGATCTCAAGTATGGAGGGAGTTTGTTATGAGGAGAGGTTGAGTAGGTTGGGCCTGTACTCATTGAAGTTTAGAAGAATGAAAGGCGACCTTAATAAGATATACAGAATCCTCAGGGGGCTTGATAGGGTAGATGCTAACAGGTTATTTCCCCTTGTGGGAGAGTCCAGGACACGAGGTTATAATCTTAGAGTAAGCGTTGCCACTTTCAGACAATAATGAGGAGGAATTTCTTCTCACGGAGGGTAGTGAATCTGTGGAATTCTTTACTGCAGAGCGCTGTAGAAGCTGGGTCATTAAGCATGTTGAAGGCTGTGATAGATTTTTAATCAGTAAGGGAATCAAGGGTTATGTGGATAAGGCAGGAAAGTGGAGTTGGGGGTTATATCAAGGCAGTCATGATCTCATTGAATGGCGGAGCCAACTTGTTGGGCCGAATATCTTACTTCGGCTTGTACACCTTATGGTCTTGCTTGATAATGATCCGTGCTTGAGATCTGTGAAGAGAGCTATACAATGAATACCTAAATTAACAAATACTTTTTATACACCGTAGCTTGGCAATAATCTATAAATTATAAAATTGACACGTTTTATGCCAAAAGCTTACTGTTTAACTTAAAGAAGCAGAATGAATTCCAAAGTATGTGTATGATTAGTTTTTATTGAAATGTACATGAATATCACGCATATGAGCACAATTTCTACCCTCAAACGGTTTCATTACATTTCTAAAAAAGGGTTAATTAATGGCTGCTATCTCAGTTCACCATCATCATCTCCTCTCATCCAGGCTGATGGCTATTACAACTTAGGCCTCTCAATAGCCCTGCATTATTCTGCTCTCTGTAGCAATTGCGTTGAAAAGTCAGGCAAGTTAGTCCAATTTCATACCAAGCCTACTTATATTCTTAGATTCTTTCTTATATTATGAAAAGGACAAAAGCTTTGAAAGGCTCCATTAAGTGCAAGTACTGCCTCACACCACAGCAGGTAATTTGCATTACTTCAAGCACTGGTTTTCTTCCACCATAGAACCAGAAAAGCCTTTTAAATTAATGGCCTGATTGTAAAAGGAAACATCATTTGTGATGTCCTTTGCCCAAGGATATACAAGTATATTTCATATATAATTTCTCTCATGAGTCACCAAAACAAGTCACCAAGGACAATTCTTATGACATGGAAAGCCAAGAATAGAAAATCTGAAATGAACATTAATACACAAGGAGTGCCAGAAATGAGGACCATCTAATGTATTATTATAACCATGATTTTATGAGGCAGACAAACATTGGTTTGCAGTGGACCATGGATCTTTCTTACCTGGACCTGCTGTGAAAAGGGTAGGCCATGTCACAGTTCAATTTACAATTTAAAGAGAATATTATAGGATTAGATGTCCTTGAGGTCGGTTCAGAATAGAAATCTGCTTACTTTTATTAACGACTTAAGATTTAAAAGCTTTGAATAGGTTTCATTAATGGGAGTTCTTTCACAATCTAGTGCTTGAAAAAGTGAGATTTGTATTACATTGTTAGGAGTTTATTTTAAAGTTAAAGTTTATTTGTTACAAGTAAGCTTACATTAACACTGTAATGTAGTTATTGTGAAAATTTCATAGTCACTACACTCCGGTGCCTGTTCAGCTACATTGAGGGAGAATTTAGCATGGCCAATGCACCTAACCAGCACATCTTTCAGATTGTGGGAGGAAACTGGAGCACTCGAAGGAAACCCCACAGCCATGCAGAGAACATGCAAACTCCAACAGACAGTGATCCAAGCCGGGAATTGAACCCAGCTCCCTGTAAGGCAGCAATGCTAACCACTATTTTTCATCTCCGCAGGTGTGCTGTAGGCAGATACTGGGTAAGTGGCTATGGGGGTTTGAGAGGGCATTCGCATGGGTGGAAGGCATGAGTTGACATGGAGCTGGCTGGGCTGTGTATATGCAGGCAGGTGAGGGGCCATGGCGTTAGGTGATGTTGAATGATGTGAGCTAGCAGGCCTTACAGATTCTAAAACAACTGGGACAAAGTCCCAGAGAACTGATGCAAGCCATGTAACCAGCCCACCTCAGCACTTACTTGCCCCCATGGCCACTTAGAATCTGCATCCGGGGTTGGCAAGTCATACTCATTCCTGTCCTGCCTGCCCAGAGTAAAAATGGGGTCCACTTTAATGCAATGTGTATCTGCTGAATCAGGAAGTTCCCTAATTCAAGCTACCCACTTTAGTAATGAAAATGTGGACCTAAGGAGATATTAAGAGTCTTGCCTCCTGCCAGCTGGCTATTGGTATATTGAGGAGTAGAATGTAACTGAGGAGGAGCTGCTGCTGGTTCTGATGTTTCTCCTGCTGCTTTTGGTGCTGTTGATGTGGGGGTGTGGTTCATCTTGCTCCTCAGCAGTGGTACAAGTTAGAGATGCATTAGCTGCTCCCTTACATGATATAGGCTGGTAACAGAGAAATGCAATTTGAGATGAATGAAATATCTTACAAAAAATTGATACCAGCTACAAACAGTAAGAACAAATTCCCAGAAGAAGTGATGTGAGCAGCAGCCTCTCATCATTTCTGGAGGTCTTCAGTTTCATTGTTCAAAGTCTTCCATTGCTTCAATTGTGACCCTCTTGTTACCACTCTTCTCTCTGAGTCACAAGGTTCTGGATTCAAATCCTTCTGCAGGTATTGAGCTAAACTCAAGGCTCATTCCATTGTACTACTTAAAGGGCGCTGCACTTGTAGACGTGCTATGTTTTGGATGAAGTGTTTAAGCAAGGCCTCCTTGGATAGATGTAAAGTATAAGATTTCAAATAAGAGCAGGAGAGTTATTTCCATTTCTCAATCAACATCACAAATACATATTTTCTGGTCATTATCTCATTGCTGTTTGTGGAAGTTTGCTGTGTTTAAGTTGGCTGTCATGTTTCCACGTTACAATGATGACTACATTTCAAAAGTACTTTATTGGATGTAAAACGCTTTGAGATGCCTGGTGGTTGTGAAAAATGCTATATAAATGGAAGTTTTTATTGTTTATTCCCAGTGTGTCAATTTTGCTGAAGAAACATTCACTGCTATGCGCTTGCCTGGTTGACCCAAGCAAATTGTTGCTACTTCACAAAATAGGTTTGCTTTTTTTAAAGCCAAAATGATTGGTTGAAACACCTGTTAATGACCTGTTACTTATCCAACAGTTCCCCACTTGCCTGCAAATATATTCTGGTAAAACCAGAAATGGGTAGATGATGCCGGGATCTCCAGCTAATGCCGCTTTTAGGGGATATAACACCCTGTATATACCTGGGACTTGCCTTCTTTGCCTGTGAAACCACCCCCCGCCACCTCTATAAGAATGATTGCATTTATTACAAGTAAACTTGGTGATTTTTCCGGTATGACATTTCTTTTTGTGTGGAACCCAAAGTAGCAAATTAAATGCAATTAAACCCAATGCTATTTGCTAAATTAACACAATATCACTACAGCACAGAAGAAGGCCATTTGGCCTGTTGTGTCAGTGAAGACTCACCAAATGAACAATTGACCTGGTGCCATTCCTCCAATTTCTCCTGCATATTTTTCCTTTTCAGATAATAAAAGCTCTGTGCACATTAACAGTGACATTTTGTTTTTGTTTAATTGATAACTGCCTAATAGCATTAATAATCTAGCATTGTTATTACCAATACAATTGTTACAGCTACCTTTGTAATTACATAGCATTTAATTATCATCAAGCATAAGAGATAGGAGCAGGAGGAACCATAATGTCCCTCAACCTTTCTCCACCATTCAACAAGATCATGGCAAATCTCTGCCTCAACTGCAGTTTTCAATCTTCATTCCATTCTCCTTCATTCCTCGAGAGACTAATAATCTGTCAATCTCAGTGCTGAATCTACTCAATGATGGAGCATCTATAACCATCTGAGGTAGAGAATTTCAAACATTCTTAAACCTCAGAGTGAAAAAATTCTCCTCATCCCATTAAGTGATCGGTCCTGAGGCTGATATGCCCCATGTTCTAGATTCCTCTGCCAAGGGAAACAATCTTTCAGTGTCTACCCTGTCAACCTCCTTCAGAATTTTGTTTGTTTTAATCAGATCACTTCTCATTCTTCCAAACTCCAGACTGCCTAGGCCCAACTTACTCAGCCTCTTATCATAAGACAACCCTGTCACCATAGGAATTAGTCCAATAAATCTTTTTCATACTACTTGCAATGCAAGCACATCTTCCTTAGATATGAAGACCAAATCTATTCACAGTGCTGCAGGTGCTATTTCACCAAAGCCTTTTATAATCGTAGCAGAAGTTCCTTATCTTTATATTGCAATGCACTTGTAATAAAGGCCAACAGAACATTTTGCCTTTCTAATTGTTTGCTTTACTTGCCCTCTAACTTTTCCTGAATCAGTACCAGGACACCCAGATCCCTCTATACATCAGAGTTCTGTATTTTCTATCCAATAAATAATATGCTGCTTTACTATTCTTCCTGCCAAAGTGAACAAGTTCACATTTTCCCACATTATTGCTCCACCTACCAATTTTTTGCCTACTCACTTAACCTGTCCTTTTGCAGACCCTTATGTCATTTTCACAACTTACTCTTCTATCTATCTTTGTGTCAGCAGCTAATTTAGCAACCAGTCAGCCCCTTCCTCCATGTCATTCATATAAATGGTAAATATTTATACATGTGCCATTCCTCTTGTCACATTTTGCCAACCCAAAAGATCCATTGATCCTTACTGTCTCCCTCCTGTTGGCTAAGCAATCCTCTAGCCATGCTAATATGCTATCCCCTACCCCACAAGCTCTTATTTTGTCCAGTAACCTTTGATGTGGCACCTTGGCAAATGCCTTTTAAAAATCTAAGTACAGCTAATCCGTGTGTTTTCCTTTATTTACACTTTCCTTTATTTACATTGCTTGTTACTTCCTCAAAAAACTCCTATAAATTAGTCTAGCATTATGTACCTTTCACAAAACCATGTTGACTCTGCTTGATGGTATTGAGATTTTCTAAGTGTCCACTGTAACCTCCTTACTATGAGATTCCAGCAATTTCTCCATGTGTGATGTTAAACTAACTGTCCTGTAGTTTCCTGCTTGCTGCCTCCTTCCTTTCTTGAATAGAAGAGTTACATTTGTTATTTTCCAATTTGATCAGACTGCTCGAGAATCTAGGGAATTTTTGAAAATTGAAACAAATGCCTCTACTGCCTCAGCACTCAAATTTTTACAGACCATAGGATGAAGTTTGTCAGGAAATGGACATCTGTCAGCTTTTAGTTTTACTAATTATCTCAGTGCCCTTTCTTTGGTGATCGTAATTGTTTTGAGTTTATCCCTCACTTTCACCTCCTGATTCATAATTATTTCTGGGATATTATTTGTGTCCTCTGCAAAGAAGGCAGAAGCAAAATATCTGTTCAATTCATCTGCTATTTCCTTTTTCTCCATTATTAAATTCCTTGTGTTCACTCTCTAGAGGACCAAGGAGGTGCGTGAAATTTTGCATCACTGGAGTGATCATTTTCAGATACTAAAACAGACTGTGCCTGCATTTAGCAAGGCAACAGTCAAGTTGGAATTGATCAGTGGCAAGTAACTTTCTCGCCACACAAGGGCCAGGCAATGACCATGTCCAACAAGAAAGAATCTAACCATCTCTCCTTAACAATGTCATTATTATCACTGAATGCCCCAGCCTCAACATCCTGAGAGTCACCATTGACCAGAAATTTAACTGGACCAGTCATATAAATACTGTGGCTACAAAAGCAAGTCAGAGGCTGGGAATTGTGCAATGTGTAACTCATCTTCTGACTCCCAAAGCCTGTTCACCATTTGCAAAGCATAAATTCACCCCTATACAATTGCAACAACACTTCTCTACTTTTAGACTCCAATCCTTTTTCAGTAAATGCTAACATTCCATTTGCCTTTTTTATTACATGTTGCACTTGCATACCAACCTTCTTAGAGTGAAGGGGTTGAGATACATGTAGTCTTAGGGCAATGGGCATGGCCTTTATGAGAACTTAATGGTTTTAATGAGGATTAGAACAAAAGTCGAGATGAGGGTGTGGTTGAGCAAATGAGCAGCTGCAGAAATTTCAGGGTGAATGGACAGCCAAAGGCTAGAGTGTTGGGATTTTGAAAGTGCAGCTGTAACTAAATGAGATTATTTTCTGGGGAAGACATCATTTCAAGGGAAATGGTTGGAGAGTGCCATCTCCACAGTGCAAAAAGCAACGCCACAGGAGTTGGCAATTAAATGGTCATTGGATAAATATCTGGATGATATTGGAATAGTGTAGGTTAGATGGGCTTTAGATTGGTTTCACAGGTCGGCACAACTTTGAGGGCCGAAAGGCCTGTACTGTGCTGTAATGTTATATGTTCTATGAGTTTGAAGGAATGCTCTCCACTTGCCCAAATAAGAACAACTCCAACAATCAAGAAGCTCAACAACATCCAGAATAAAGCAACTTGCTTTATTGTCACCCCATCCACCACCTTAAATATTTTCACTCCCTCACCACTGACACACAGTGGCAGCAGTGTGCACCATCTACAAGATGCACTTCAGCAACTCTCCAAGGCTTCTTTGACAGCACCTCCAAGATCACAACTTCTACCACTTATAAGGATCAGGGCAGCAAATACATAGAAACGCACCACCTGCAAGCTCCCTTTCAAGGCATACACCAGTCGGACTTGGAACTGTATCGCCATTTCTTCATTGTTACTACACAACATGGCCTGCAACAGTTGAATAAGGCGCCTCACCACACCTTCTCAAGGACAATTGGGGATGAGCAATAAATTTTGATTTATTATTGTCACATGTATTAACATATAGTGAAAAGTATTGTTTCTTGCGCGCTATGCAGATAAAACATACTACTCATAGAGAAGGAAACAAGAAAGTGTAGAATGTAGTGTTACAATCATAGCTAGGGTGTAGAAAAAGATCAACTTAATGCAAGATAAGTCCATTCAAAAGTCTGACAGCAGCAGGGAAGAAGCTGTTTTTGAGTCGGTTTTACGTGATCTCAGAGTTTTTGTATCTTTTTCCCGAAAGAAGAAGGCGGAAGAGAGAATGTGCGGGATGCGTGGGGTCCTTAATTATGCTGGCTGCTTTTCCGAGGCAGTGGTAAATGTAGACAGAATCAATGGATGGGAAGCTGGTTTGCGTGATGGATTGTTCTACATTCATGACCTTTTGTAGTTCCTGGTCTTGGGCAGAACACGAGTCATATGAAGCTGTGATACAACCAGAAAGAATGCTTTCTATGGCGCATCTTAAAAGTAGGTGAGAGTTGTAGCTATCATGCCAAATTTCCTTAGTCTTCTGAGACAGTAGAGGTGTTGTTGGGCTTTCTTAACTATAGTGCTTAAATGCTTGCCTTGCCAGTGATGCTCTAATCCCATGAATGAATAAAGAAAATTCTCACATATTTGTGCCTGGAAAACAGTAGCGAGAGGCAGTGATGTAGTGGTATTTTCACTGGACTAGTAATCCAGAGACCCAGGATAATGCTCTGGGGACCTGGATTTGAATCCCACTACAGCAGATAGTGAAATTTGAATTCAATAAAATCTGGAATTAAAAGTCTAATGATGACCATGAAACCTTCGTTAATTATTGGAAAAACCCATCGGATTCACCAATGTCCTTTAGGGAAGGAAATCTGCTGTCCTTACTGGGTCTGGTCTACACATAACTCCAAACCCACAACAATGTGATTGAATCTTAAATGCCCTCAGGAATACCCATCCTCAGGGATGAGTAATAAATTCTGGTCCAGCTAGCAACGCCCATATCCCATGAACAAATAAAAAAAAGTGTTAATGATTTACAGCCAATTCCTGTGAAAACCAAATAGGATTTTCCACTGAAGGCTGTGTTGTGATTAATCAATTTATCCACTTAATGCAAGAGATTATCATTGGTAAAACATGGGATTGCATTCATTTTCATTTTGTTTCCTATATGTTTCATATTTATTTTGAGGTGTAGGACATAATATAAAGAACACATTACAAATGGTAATGTACAAATGGTAATATGGATATTGACTTCTCAAAATTATCTTTCTAATATCACAATTTTTTTATTTACCTGCTCAGTGTGTGAGACATGTAAAACAACATCTAATAATGTAATATTATTGAGCGTTACACATCTTTTTAAATGGGAGTTGCAGCCCTTCACCCTCGAGGCAGGTAGCAGGAGTTGTTAAAATTCCTGGTCTTATGCCACCACCTGGGGAAGCAGGATCTTCATAGCCAGGAGGCAGGTGTGTGCTGAAGTCCAGGCAGCTGACTCTGGAAACACTTGGTAGGCTGAGGCGGAATTGACTTAGAAGGTGCGCCTTTCATATCTGACCTTAAAGGGCCACCTTGAAAGTCACTCAAGAGGAAGGGGTTGCAAATTTGTGTGGGAGGAGACATCATTGTGTTGTCATGTGAGTGTAAGTTTTCAGTGCTGCCTTTTGGTTACCATTACTCTAAGAGATTTTTGATTTGATTTGGTTTGATTTATTATTGTCACATGTATTGGGATACAGTGAAAAGTATTGTTTCTTGTGTACCGTACAAACATACCATTTATAAAGTACATAGGGGAGAAGGAAAGGAAAGGATGCAGAATGTTACTGATACAGATAGGGTGTAGAGAAAGATAAGCTTAACGTATGATATGTCCATTCAAAAGTGATGGCAGCAGGGAAGAAGCTGTTCTTGAGTCAGTTGGTATGTTTTCTCAGACTTTTGCAGCATTTTCCCAATGGAAGAAGGTGGAAGAGAATGTGACTGGGGTACATGGGGTTCTTAATTATGCTGGCTGCTTATGCTGGCTGCTTTTTCAAGGCAACGGGAAGTGTAAACAGTGTCAATGCTTGGGAGGCTGGTTTGTGTGAAGGACTGGGTTCCATTCATGACCCTTTGTAGTTTCTTGTGGTCTTGGTCAGAGCAGGAGCCATATCATGCTGTGATACATGCAGAAAGGATGCTTTCTTTGGTTCACCTGTGAAAGATGGCCCACGAAGAGCCTTCCATAGGAAACCTGTATTCTGCCTATTGGAGTGTCCACACAGCTGACATTCGCTGTCTGCACCACACTCAGCCATGTATATATCAGCATCTCTGCAGCTACAACAGCTTATGACACAGTACAACAAGTGAAACGAGCATGGCAGCTCAGGGGCTGGCCTCAGGTCCCTGAATGCAGATGGTTACATCCAACCACATGCCATTTCCTATGTCACATTTTCATCTGTGGGCATGTGTGATTTCAGGAAGTATTCCAGTAGGCTCCTATAAGCTCCAGACCACACCATGACATTTTGGTGCTCATATACAAGCATGTCACACACAACCCACAGGGGAAGAAAGTTCCAGCAGGTGGTTGCACTTGTGTATTCAGTAACATGGCATAAATAGAGAATCATGGCTGACCCGTGTGCTCGAACATCATCATGGCAGAATGTCCCAGAGCACTAGCCGGTCTTGAGTTCTGGGTTAAATGCACCCAGGTTTTGCGTTTTGAATCAGTGCAGCAGGGTGAAGGGCACCACACCAGAGCACAGGAGGAGGTGTCCCAATTACACTCAATTGTGCACAGTCTCTCTTGGAGGAGGGAGCACTGTGGTAATGATGTTCCAGCTGGCATAAAGACAGGAGTCAGCAGTACTTGGATCAGCAGCAGCAGCAGATGTATGGACACCTGATAAAGTTTCTGCAAAGGGAAGAAAGTTCACTCAGTAGCATGGAGCAGTTCGCACAGAGTTTAAGTAATGTCCTCCACGAAAGACATAGATACATTTCCTTAACAGGACATTCTCTCTGGTGGCATAGCAAGTTTTGGAAACTTGTCCTGTAGCAAACACCCCATCCAACCATCCAGATAGCCAATCCAGGGCTGAGGAGTTGTGGAGAGGAATGAGTGTGCTCTAAGCAGTCTGGACATTCGTCTTCTACAGTTTCCCCAATCCCTCCACCAGAACTCTAATCTGAGGTACAAGCTCCACTGACCATGGCTGTCCCTGCAGAATTGCAGATCCTATGGTTGCAGGTAGGTCCTCAATGAAGGGGCCAGCCACAATGCCCCACTACGTCTTACAGACAGAGAAGTGAGCAGCTGGCTTCCACCTCCTCCAGCGCAACAAGAGGAATATCATGTAGGAGCATTCAGGTTCAAAAGATGCCACGGCATTTTAATCACTGATGGGTTCACGTGGTGTGAAATCTCACATTGTTAAGTGTAACTTTCTTGTCTGTAAATAAGCTATATAAATCAAAAGATGGATATATTGGTCTGTGCTTACTTAGTGGTGCATACAATAAGCATGCAGATAAACAAGTAAATGCATGATCTTACCCTTGCCACTGAAGATTGCATCCATAAGTCCATCCCTCAGTCACCTGACAGTTGTAAAGTGTGAAGCCATGCATGTCCATCATATTCAAGAAAGGTGCAAGGTGAAATGTCCATTGCTGATAGAAGTCAATCTTAGGATTTAGGTGTCAATGGACAAGTCAGCATTTACCACTCATACATAAATTCCCTTGAGGAGGTGGTGGTAAGGTGACATCGTGAAGCATTGCCATCTGTGTAGTTAGGTACACCCACAGTGCTGTTACAGGGAGCTCAAGGATTTTGACCCAGCAACACTTAAGCAACTGATGTAGTTCCAAATCAAAATAGTGTGTGTCTTGGAGGGGAACTTTAAGGTGGTGGTGTTCCTATGTATCTGCTGCCGTTGTCCCTCTAGGAGGTAGAGTTTGTGAGCTTGGAAGGTGCTGTTGAAGGAACCTTATTGATTTCCTGCATTACAGCTTGAGATTGAAACATAGTGCTGTCATTGTGTGTTGGTGTTGGAGGGAGAGAGTGTTTAGGATGCAAAATGAAGTGCTTATCAAGCAGATTTCATTGTCCTAAAAATAATACACAATATGATAGATAACATCCATTGCATTGCTTTTAGTAACATCTACTATTACTTCACCAAAATTCAATCAGATTGGTCAAGATGATGCCTTTTAAAAATCTATGCTGGCTATTCTTAACCAACCCAAATTAACTCAAATTTCTCCAATTCCCTGTTGATTTTTCCCTGATGATGGATTCCGAAGCCTTACCCATCCCTGAAGTTAAAATAACTGGACTGACGTTATACTCCTTGAATAAAAGTGTCAAATTTGCCACTCTACAATCCTCTGTACCTTCCTCATATCTCATAAAATTGAATTTGGCAAACCTTATATTCAGGATGTTGATACTTTTTTTCATGCCTGTTTCTTTGCCAGTCGTATTTCCTCTTCACTTCCTTCTCAGCTTTTGTATTTGACCTGGTTCTCACTTGGAGAATTTGTCTGTCATGCATCATCTACCCTGCTTTTTTTGCTTCACCATAATCATCTCTTAACTTTTGCCGTTGTTAGAATGTACCTGCATTGTTAGAATGTTTTTGCATCCCTTAACTTTTGCCCTTGTTAGAATGTACCTAACCCACACCTGAAGCATCTTTTTCTTCCTTATATTCTGTTAGTTTTCCCAGTCATTCGTTTTACCCTGGTTAAATCCCTTTTCATTGCATTAAAATTAGCCTTTTTACAATTTAGAAGTTCTATATTTGATTGTTCTTTGCTCTTCTCCATTACATATCTATAATATGATGATCATTCTTATCCAAATGTAACCTGACACTTGGTCCACATGGCCCACATCTTTTACCAGCACCAGATCATCACCTTTCTAGTTGGACTGGGAACATACTGATCAAGGCTGTTCTCCTGGACACATTTCAAAAATTTCTCCCCTTCCTTACCCTTTACTCTGACATTATCTCAGTTGATATTTGAACAACTGAAATCCCCAGTGACACTTCTCTATAGTTCTTACAGTCTGTGATTTCCCTGCAGATTCCTCTCTCACTATTGGGAAGCCTATAGAATACACAGGTAGAGTGATCTTACCATTTTTGCTTCTTCACCCTAATAAAAAGGACTCTGTTGTTCCCCCTTCAAAGACATCCCCTTTTCCCTAATCAGTATAACAAACCCACCTCCCTCTTTTCCCTTTCTTATCTTTTCTGAACACTCAATATCCTGATATATTAACTGTATAGTCCTTATCATTTTTAAGCCACAGTTCCTTCATTTCTATTATATCATATTACCATACTGTTGTGTTGGGCTTGAAGCTCACTAACCTTATTTACCACACTTTGGCCATTTACATGCATGCATTGTAATCCTGTCTTTGTATTCCCCACAACTCTTCTTAGTCCACTTCTCTCTAATATTGTACTATTTTTTCAGCTCTAGTCAAGAAACATTGGTTCTATTCTCTCCCCATTGATGTTGTCAGACCTGCTGAGATTTTCCAGCATTTTCTGTTCATGTTACTTTCAGTCTATGCATCTTATTCTTTTTTATCCACTTGCCAATTTAGTTTTAACCCTCCCAAAATCACATTAGTAAACCTTGTCCCAATAGTATTGAGAGGCAACTCAATCCCGTTTAGTGCCTTCTGTCCCAGAGCTGGTCCCAATGTCCCAAGAATCTGAAGCCCTTCTTCCTGTGCCATGCTTCAGTGCACAGAATCATCCTCCCTATTTTCATCTTGAGGCTGGCTGGGGCTAATCCAGAGATTTACTACCAATCCTCAAGGTCCTTCTTTTTCACTTTCTCTCTAGTTCCTGAAAATACAATGTTAGGACTTCAATTTCTGCCCTCTCTGTGTGGTTCATATTAACGTATACAACAGCTTTTGGCTCATTTCCCATGCAGGATATTCTCCACCCTCTCCTTGATGTCCTTTACTCTGGAACCAGGGAATCAATCCACCATATGAGACTCATGTTGACAGCTCCAAAAATGCCTGTCTGTCCCTCTAAATATCGTATCTCCTATAATAACTACATTACTATGCTTCTTTGCAATTACTATCTGTAAAGTTCCTTTCCCATTGGTGTCATGGTTGTATTCCTTCAAGTATCATCACTCCCAGTCTCTACCTGTTTGAGAATGACTCAAACCTTGAAGAAACTTTTTATATGAATGTATGAATTAGGAGTAGGAGTAGGCCATTCAGCATCTCGAGCCTGCACCACTCACTATTCAATAAGATTATGGCCGGTGTGAATCAACTCCTCTCTCCTACCTATCCCCTATAGCTTTTGACTCTCATGTCAATCAAGAAACTCCTGCACATCCTGCCTCTTTCTACTCTTCCTGATAGCCACCCATTGGCTAGTCACACCTCTCGCTGCCTGTGTGTGGCTTGACCACTTTCTACAGTCCTGGAAACTCTCATCTTCTCTAATGCTCCATGGTCATCACAGATGCCCCAAAAGCTCAGAAATTCTGATGTCAAACTGGAAACACTTCTCATACAAGTGATCATCCAAGACATTTGATGTTCCCTGAAGTTTCAACATGGCACAGGAATTGCAAGGAACAAGTCTCAGCTACCCATCCATGAGGCTAAAATAACTCTCTCCTCCCAGTTATTCTCCATTAATTTGAATGAATATTTATAGATCTGTGTTTTTACACTTGTTGATTCATTAACAGTTATACTAATCACAATTGACTTTTTTCAATTTTCCAATTACTAATTTGAATGAATATCTTAATTTAGAGAGAGAAACATACTCACCAACAAATGACTTACCTTCTTCCATGTAACATCGCACCTTCATTTGCTGTGGAAGGTAGTAGGTTGGCTCTAAACCTACAAATTGTCTCTTACGCATCTCTTAGCACTGCTCCCTCTTACACTCGCACTAAATCCTCTCTCCGCTCTCTCACTGCTCCATCTCAGACTCATTAACCCTCTTGTTGCTCTATTCTCACATGGTGGTGATTCTTGGGAATTCTTTACCACAGAGACTGTAGAGGTATGTTTAAGGCTGGGACAGACAGATTTTTAATCAGTTAGGGACTCGAGTTATGGGGATAAGGCGGGTAAGTGGAGTTGCTGCCCTTGCCCTGCTCTCTCCCTGGCTCATTGTTAATGATATGGTTAGTATAACTGTTCATGCTAATGTGAATCGGTTTATCATTGAAATGTTGAAATTAATTGGGAATGTTGACAGTAAAGAAAAGGTGAACTCTGCGTGAGGCAATAAAAAAACTTTATGAATTATGCTTTTGTATGCCATTTGTAGTTTGCTTCTGTCATGTGTACATCTAAAGTTATTAAAATTAATAAGATGCAGAAGGACCTTATAAACACCATGTTTATTAATGACTGTACACAGTGCACAAAACAAATGTCATAAAACTCCAAATTGTAGTAAACTGTGAGGAGAACCTCATAGACTTCAGGAGGACAAAGACTTGTGAGTTGGGCAGACATGTGGTAAATGAAATTTAATGCAGAAAAGTGTGAAGTGATATATTTTGGTAGAAAGAATAAGGGTAGGCAATAAAAATTGTACAAATACAAAAGAGATGCAGGAACTGAGAGACCTAGTGGTGTATGTACACATATCTTAGTAGGTGGCAGGATGAATTGAGAAGACTATTAAAAAAGTATGTGGGATCCTTGGCTTTATTAATAGAGAAGTAGAGTTTAAACGGAAGGAAGCAAAGCTAAATTCATTTTAAAAAGCATGAATTAGGCTTCAGCTGGAGGACTTTGTTCAATTCTGGGCACCACACATGAGAGAAGATGCCAAGACCTTGGAGAAAATGAAGAGAAGATTTACTAAAATGATACCATGGTTGAAGCACTCATGTGGAGAGACTGAAGAATCTGGAACTGTCCTTTTCAAGAGTCGAGTTGGAAGATTAAGAGATTTATTGGAGTGTTCAAAATCACAAACCATTTAGATAGATAAAATGAAGAGTACTATTCAGGTGATTAGCAAAAGAACCGGAGGTGACAAGAGTTTTTTGTACGCGAGTTGTTGTGATCAGGAATACACCACCTGAAAGGCTGGTTGAGGCAAATTTAGTAGTAACTTTCAAAAGAGAATTGGATATTTGCAGGGCTATGGGAAAGAGGGTGCAAGTGGGAATAGTAGGATAGCACTACCATAAAGGCAGAGGCACGAAGGGCTGAATAGTCTCCTTCTGTGATTCAACATTGCATGATTCTATGTAGTGTTTTGCATACTCTCAGGATCTGCAAAATTCTTTTGAAGCATACTGATTGTTATGATTTAGGCAAATTTGGCAACCAATTTGTCCACAGCACTGCACGTCATATAAAGCACACACAGTGTACAGAATACTGTATTCTGTACACTGTGTGTGCCTTTATATGCCCTCTTTCTGATCAGAATTCTCCACTCACCTGACGAAGGAAAAGCATTCCGAAAGCTTGTGGCGTTTACTATCAAATAAACCTGTTGGACTTTAACATGGTGTTGTGAGACTTCTTACTGTGTTTACCCCAATCCAAAGCCAGCATTTCCACATCAAGAGGATTCTAGAGCCAGAGGATATAGTTTCAAGTTAAGTGGCAGCGGGTGTCGGGAGGATATGAGGAAGAACTTTTTTTACGCAAAAGACGGTGAGTGTCTGGAATTCACTGCCTGAGTTGGTGGTGGAGGCAGAGACCCTAAACTCTTTTAAAAAGTACCTGGAACTGCACCTTAAGTGCAGTAAGCTACAGCGCTATGGGCTGGGTGCGGGAAGATGGGATTAGTAAAGGCAGCTGAGTGTCTCCAGGTTGGCATGGACATGGTGGGCTGAATGGTTTCTTTCTATGCTGTAACTTTTCTATGATTAAGCAAATTTATGGCCGGAATCTTACTGCCATTCACACTGGTGGAATTTTCCCACCCTGCCGCAGTGAACAGAGATTTGATTGGCAGCCAAATTTTCTGACCTCGTTGCAGTGGAAGTGAACGGCAGGCAAGATTGCGCCCAATGTGCTCAAGATTTTTCAGTGGGACGTGAATCCATTGCCTTCTTGCTCAGAAGCAGGAGTTCTACTTCTGACCAAAACTGATCTCTTACTTTGCCCTACTGTAACACAACCTATGGGTATTTTGATATTAATTGTGTCCACATCTGGTAAAGCTTGCTGGTTACATTTTCCATATGCTTTTCCTATTAATTGTCAAGGCCTGCAATTCTGTAATGCTGTACTTTGACCAGCAGGTGGTGTTTCAGTATATTCATCAACAACATCCGGTTGGCTTTGATTAACCCTTTTTTTTGATCTTCAACTAATATTTCCAATTTTCAAAATAATGGTTTAAACAGACTTATGATCAAAATGTTGCTCTTATGACAAAAGTCTGAATTAAAAACCTGAAAAATAATGCAAACTTTGCACACACTCTTTGAGTATAAAAGACAGGATTAGAGTAATGAGTGACTGGTGATATCAATTAAAACAATGACCTCTCTATGCTAAGCTTATTTTGTCAAGGATAATTGAATTTATTGTTTAGAAGATGCAAATGAAAGTTAAAAAACATGACATGCCACAATCAGAATTGTGTACTTCAGATAACAGATCTGTGTGCTGTAGAAAGCTAATTCACTTCAAGTTGTTGATTTTTCAGTCAAGTCTACTTTCAAACAATTCACATTAGCACTCAACAAGTTTATTCCTAGTAAGCGAGTAATAGAGGCTGTCAAATACATCATGTTAAATCTAAAGGCAAAGGTTATAATTTTCATCTATCATGTGCAGATCTCATAGATATAGTTACTCCCATTAAGACTAATTTTCTCAGTAATCAACTAAGTATGCCTTAAAATTATAGCAGCACAGATGTATTGAGAAGCCAGCACTGCGTGCAAGAATGCTCTCATATTTTTGACAGCTACAAGTCTTTAAACCAAACGTTCAAAAATTAGCAATTTGTTTATTGCAAGGTGTTTAGAACAGAAAGTTAAAGTTTATTTATTAGTCTCACAAGTAGGTTTACATAAACACTGCAATGAAGTTACCATGAAAATCCCCTAGTCGCCACACTCTGGCGCCTGCTCGGGTATATTGAAGGGGAATTTAGCATGGCCGGTGAACCTAACTAGCACATCTTTCAGACTGTGGGAGGAAACCAGAGCACCTGGAGAAAATCCACAGACACGGGGAGAACATGCAAATTCTGCATAGATAGTGATCCAAGCCGGGAATCAAATCCAGGTCTCTGGCACTGTGAGGCAACAGTGCTAACTACTGTGCTACCATACCGCCTTACACAACGTGTATAGTCATGTGGATTTGGAATCTCAACCAAATAATTCTGTTTAGGCGCACAAAGAAATGATTGTTTACTGCCAAGAATTAATCTGAGCAGTCACAGTCCTTATTCATGAAGATAGGTAGCCTTTAAGTAAGAGATAAGGGAAAAAGAAGTGGAAATAATAATTTCAGGGAAGGTTTCTTCTGCTCTCAAATACTTTGCATTCCCTTGTGACTGGGCGGGTTGGGGTGAGGGAGTGGAGGGCGGGGGTGGGGAGGGTGGTAGTTGGGTAATAGAATAGTAATAAAGAATATTGTCCTTTATGTTAAATATGAATTGCGGTGGCCCTAGGAATTGTTTGCTCCCCAAACCTTTCATCTTCCTCTCGTCTGTAAAGAAAACCAATGTTCTTTGTCCTCAGGTTCCTATGTTATTCCAATGAAGCTCAACCAATGTAAACTTGAGGACAAGCATCTCATTGTCCAGTGAGGCAGTTTACAGCACTCTGGACTCAACACTGCATTCAACAATTTCAGAGCATAACCTCTGCCCCCATTTTGTTTTTGTGCTTGGTCTCATACGCTAGCTCTTGGTGATGATTTTGCTTTACACATTTACACCTACTTCAAATGTACCTTTTGTTTCTTTAATCGTGAACATGACTAACCCCATTTGCTTTTCACTATTGCCTGTTTTGTTATTTATTCTTTTCCTACCTGCCACCCTATTGCAGCCCTTTCCTGTTGTTCTCTGCCTCACCTTACCCTCTATAGTTGTTTTAAAATGGTTACATCAATAACTTCTTCCAGTTCTAGTGAAAGGCTGACAATCAGAATTTTCTGGATGGCAGAATTTGCACCCTGCCACCTGAAGAGTTGGTAAGGAATGCAATCCCTGACAATCACAGCAGTTCTGATGTAGAGATGCCGGCGTTGGACTGGGGTAAACACGGTAAGAAGTCTCACAACACCAGGTTTAAGTCCAACCAGTTTATTTGATAGTAATTCCACAAGCTTTCGGAAACGGTGTTCCTTCGTCAGGTGTTCCTGACGGAACGGTGTTCCTCCCACACACCTGATGAAAGCTTGTGGGATTACTATCAAATAAGCTGGTTGGACTTAAACCTGGCGTTGTGAGACTTCTTACTGTGATCACAGCAGTTCCGCAGGGGAGGCGTTGGCCATGTGGTATTATTGTTAGACTATTAATCCAGAAACTCAGCTAATGTTCTGAGGACCCAGGTTTGAATCGTGCCACAGCAGATGGTGGGATTTGAATTCAATAGCATATATCTGGATTTAAGGGTCTACTGATGACCAGGAAACCATTGTCAATTGTCAGAAAAACCCATCTCGTTCATTAATGTCTTGCAGGGAAAGAAATCTGCTGTTCTTATCTGGTCTGGCCTCCATGTGACTCCAGGCCCTCTAAAATAGGCTAACAAGCCTCTCAGTTCAAGGCAATTGGAGGCAATAAATGCTGGCCAGCCAGTGACGGCCATATCTCAGGAATGAATAAAAAATAATTATTGTTCCAAAGAACATCAATTCGCTCCACAGAAAATGCTGGAAAATCTCAACAAGTCTGACAGCATCTGTGGAGGGAGAATAAAGCCAACATTTTGAGTCTGGATGACCTTTTGTCTGGGCAGTCTGATGAAGAGTCATCTAGGCTCGAAACTCTCTTCAGAGATGCTGTGAATCCTGCTGAGATTTTTCCAGCATTTTCTGTTTTTGTTTCAGATTCCAGCATCCACAGTATTTTGCTTCTATCAATTGGCTGGAGAAGGGTTTTCCCCCTCACCCTCACTCAAGTGGAAGACCCACCCCAGAGAGCAACCAGCCAACCCGAGGAGTGGCAGCAGCAGCAAGAGCCAGGACAGGTACCATAAGCAGTCCCCAGATTCAAAGAGACAGATTCCAGGACTCTGTGTGTGTGTGTGTGTGTGTGTGTGTGTGTGTGTGTGTGTGTGTGTGTGTTGGTGGAGGAGGGGCATTTCAGGGGGTAATCCCTGAGAGGATTGGGAGAGAGGTGTCGGAATCTTGATGTAAAGACCAATGCAGAGGGAGCATCCATGGGCAGATTTTGGGGTTGAGGGTGGCGCTTTCCAACGTGGAAAGGGAGCTCTGGGGGGTGGCACCCCTCCTGCCCTTTTCAAAACCCAAGCAGGGCCACAAAAGTCTGCCCATTAACACTGCATTTCTCTGTATAAATGCTGTCTGATGTGTTAATATTTGTCTAGCATCTTCTGCTTTCAATTCAGGTTTCCTGTATTGGCTTTATTTTGCTTTTGCACGATTAAACAATATTTTTCAAAAGAAAATAAATTGCTCATATATATTGAAAAACAAAAGACATGGCAATGTATTTATTCTATTAACCAAAATCTGCTATCAATCATTGCTAAAAGACTTATTCTGGGCTCATGCCAACTGTTAATAAATCCAGTTTTCTAAAACAAATCTGTGGGGCATTCCTCAGTGTCTGGCGAAAGCACTGGTGTCTGACTAAGAAATTGTGGTAGGAATTCATGGGTATTGAGGTTGGGAAAATTGAATGAATGTACTTTACAGAGGAAGAGCATAAAGAACCATTTGATGGCTGGTACATAAGAATTAGGAACAGGACTAGGCCATTCCCCCCCTCAAACTTGCTCCACTATTCAATAAAATGATCCAGATGTGGCCTGCACTTCCACGTTCCTTCTTGCCCATTATACCCTTTGACTTCCTTGTCAGTCAAAAATCTATTTAACTCAGCCTTATAAGTATTCACTGTGCTTGTATCTCTCTCCAGGGAAGAAAGTTCCACGTACTCACAATCCGCTGAGAAAATCTTTTTCCTCATCTTCATTTTTAAGTAGGAAACCCCTTAGTTTTAAACTATGTTCCCTAGTTCTGGTCTGTCCCACAAGAGGAAATATCCTATAGCATCCATTTTGTCAATTCCCCTCAGGGGATCACCTCTCATACTTCTAAACTCCAATGGATGGTCCATTCTGTCTAACCTTTTCTCATAGGATATCCCCCTAATTCTAGGAATAAATTGAGTGCAGCCTCTCTAAACTGCTTCTAATGCAATTATGGACAAAAAAAATCTCCATGTGCTGAGTTCCCATTAACCACAATAAATCTGTTCTTTTTGCAAAGATCATGTATCAGCCTTCTCAATATATCTTTAACAATTTGTCCCTTCTGAAATGTTCATTGAACCCATTAACACAGCAGTCGAGATAATGGGACCATATCTTTGGGAGGCTGCTGTTCTGCTTGATGATGGACTGGGTGGCTGTGTGGGCTTCATTATAATGGGTTTCCGCCTCAGTCTCTGGCTTCCACACCAATGTCATCAGCCAAGTTCTTAGCAGGTAACCCTTGTCCCGCAGGAGCCATCCTGGCAGTCTGGGCTAGTCTTCGAAGAGGCCGGGGATGTCAGAGCTCTGCGCAATGAAGCTACTTTGCATGCTCCCTGGGTGCCAGGCATATGTGCATGAAGTTCATTCTGTGGTTGTAGATCTTCTGAATATTCAGGGAGTGGAACCCCTTCGTGTTCTCAAACTGCAGTGCCTGACATTCTGTGCATCCAATTAATTGCATCCTGCATGTACAGGATTTTGGCAATGACAGCAAAACCTGTGGCCTTGCTTCCCACTGGGCCTGGCCTGTGTCAAAATGGATATACTTACCTGCCTGGTGAACAGAGCATCTGTCAGCTCACGGGCATACTTGTGGGCTAAGGACTGGGGGCAAATCCCACAGAGGTCCCTGCTGGCAGCCTGGAAGGATCCTGTGTGTAACAAAGGGCCAGCATAACCTCCATCGCTACTATGCATGGATGTCCTTTTATATCGCGAGATGCCAGATCTGCCAGGATCTGACACAGGTGCCGCACTGTCTCTTTGCTGATCCAGAGTCTGCAGTGGTACACGCTGATCATCAGCTCTTCAAAGAACATGCATGTCCACAACTGCCAGGGTCTCTGTCTCCTGTGTACCCTGGCACTCCCTTATCCATCTTGGGATGATGGGCACCTGTGTCCTACCCATGACTGGTGGATCCTTGTCCTCCTGCTACAACCTGTGGCCTGAGCTGGAATTGTAGAGTGGACATCTCCCTCCTCCCTCCTCCTCCTCCTCCTCCACAGCTACAAGAATGACCGCCAGGTCTATTGCCTCCATGCCAAAATCCATCTTTGTTCTGGGGGAGGGAAGCATATGCATGGGTGTGTGGAGGTCCCCAGTAGGAACCCTTGAAGCATAGACAAGGAGGAACCAACCTGGATGTCTGGGCGCAGTGTCTTCCAGGAATGCCTTACAGTTCAGACGGAAGGAGGAGGGCCACACTCGTGACTATCACAGGATGGGTTCCATCGACGACAACACTGCAGAGCCTCTGCACTGTGGGGAGCTGTTTTAACACTTGCAGAACTCCCTTGCTTGGAGTAGCAGCTGACAGACCTGCTGTTTGTTTGTGTTAGTGGGGCCTGGGATGGAACATCAGCAGTCAGCCAGATAGCCTGTGCAGCAGACAGATGGAAGGATGCCATGACTGTGGCTGCCCTCATAAGCAACCCCTCATGGGTTTGCTCAGCACAGTGAGAAATCTCACAACAACAGGTTAAAATCCAACAGGTTTATTTGTAGCAAAAGCCACTAGCTTTTGAAGCACTGCTCCTTCATTAGGATTTCATCTGGTAAGATGGAAACTGATGGGGAAACAGGTGTGCTTGTCTTTTTTTTTGTTTTTTATGCGGCCTCACCACACCAATGGACGAGTGCAACGAGATAAGATCGTATGCATCAATTCAAGTCTACATTCATCAGGGAATTACTTTCTACCACAAATATTCAAATGTTTCTTCTGGTTTTTTTTTAAATTATACGAGCATTATTGAATCATATGTGTTTTTCAAATGTGAGATGTTGCAATTGATTGTTATATAAATATCTTCTAATTAGCACACTCTTGTAGGAGTTACAAATACTCTGGGTATTTATGCTGTCAAATCACTGTTAATACATATTCCTTTGTTATTTCATCTATCAATAACTAAACAATTTAAAGTATATTTTCACTGCTAACCTTCAGCTGAACTCACAAATTATATGAAATAGCAATAATCACAAATGGTAGTGTACAATTAGTCATAGATTTTATAGATAGAACAACGTAATTGCAATCCCACTAGATAATTCAAATAATTAAACATTATACATTTATAACAATATACTATGATACTCTGTTACTATAACAGTATATAAAAATGGCATAATAGGTATAATTCTGTGTTATATATCACTTGTTTTATTAAAAGGGAACTTTAGTTTTGGGGTAATTTGGGTACATTATTAATTTACCCATTTGTTAGTTTTTGTTGGGTTATTTTCCAGTATGAGTGCACTCAGAGGACACACTGCTGGAGCCAAGTGCAAGTATACAATGTGAAGATAAGTGGATACAATTAATTTTTTTTTATCCCAAATTGAAACAACTAATATTGAGGTGACACACATCAGTTTTTGTGTATACTTCAACATCAAATAACTATTACAAATTTCAGACCATTCTTAGATATTCTCTTAGACTTAATGGCACAAGTCACTCCTATAAACAGACCCTATACCCTTTACATTCAGGAGTTCATCTGTGCAACCCAGTATCAAGTTATACAGCAATGTAACCCATGAGACATCCTTATAATAAGAGCAAGATATCACATCACTCCTGAGCTAATCAGTATTTCCTTAATCTTCCAGAAGGGAAAACTGACAAATACCCTAGCTAGATGCAGTTAGTGTAAGATTAATAAAACAGAGTAATTTTATGGATATATGTGAATACGCAGAATAGCAAATGCATACTTTTTAATGTTTCCTGCAATGTACAAAAGCACAAAGCACAGCCTGGCTGGTGAACTAAATATTTATCATTTTGCTCAATTAAGCCAGCCCTGGCAAAAATCTGACTAGCTCCATTCTACTTCCAATTTCTTTTGCATACATTCTGCATTGATCCTGTCCAGAGGTTTGACAATAAGCCTCCCAATTTTAACTGATGACTGACCTCCTAGAAGAGGTTTCTAACAATTGAGAAGTAATCCCATGACCAACAGATTAGATCTAAACTCTGCAGTCCTGCCACATCCAGTCACGAATGGTGGTGGACAATTAAAGAACCAACCTGGGGATGAGGCTCCACAAATTTCCCCATCCTCAATGATGGAGAAGCTCAGCATATCACTGCAAAAGACAAGGCTGAAGCATTTGCAACAATCTTCAGCTAAAAGTGCCCAGTGGGTGATCTATCTTGGCTTCTTCCAGAGGTCCCCGCATCGCAAATGTCGGTCTGCAGCCAATTCAGTTCACATCACGTGATATTAAGGAATGACTAAAGGCACTGGATACTACAAAGGCTATGGGCCCTGACAATATTCCGACAATAGTACTGAAGACTTGTGCTCTGGAATTTGCTGCAAACCTAGCCAAGTTGTTCCAACACAGCGACAACACTGGCATCAACCTGGAAAAGTGTACAATTGCGCAGTTATGGTCTGTACACAATGGCAGGACAAATCTAAGTTGGCCGATTACCATGCATCAGTCTACTCTCGATCATCAATAAAGTGATGGAAGGTGTTGTCGACAGTGCTATCAAGTAGCATTTACTCGGTCTCACGTCCTTTAAAAAGAACTTGGCTGTGCACTTGGCAGGTCATAACGTTCAAGGCTATGGGCCAAGTGCTGGTAAATGGAATGAGGTAGATAGGTCAGATGTTTCTCATGTGTTGGTGCAGAAAAGATGGGCTGAAAGGCCTCTTCTGCACTGTATGATTCTACAAATAACCTCACTGACATTTTGGGTTCCACCTGGATCACAACTGCTGGCCTTATTACAGCCTTGGTACAAACATGGACAAAAGAGCTGAACTCCAAGGTAAGAGTGACTGCCCTTGACATCATGGCAGCATTTGACCAAGAATGGCATTAAGGAGTCCTAGCAAAACTGGAGGAATGGAAATTAGGGGAAAATCTCTCCACTGTTTGAAGTCATGCCTTGCACAAAGGATTATGGTTGCGGTTGCTAGAGCCAATCACCTCTGGTCCAGGACATCACTACAAAGGTTCTTCAGGGTGATGTCCTAGGCCCAACCATTTTCAGCTGCTTCATCGATTATCTTCCTTCCGTCACAACGTTCAGCATCATTTGTGACTCTGCAGTAAATGAAGTAGTCCATATCCAAAAGAGAAAGACCTCTTGGGGTGATAATTGGCAAATAATATTCACGCCATGCAAGTGCCAGACAATGACCATCCAAACAAGTGAGAACCTAACCAACTACCCTTGGCATTTAATGGCATTACAATCACTGAATCCTCCACTATCACACCGTGAGGGTTACCATTGATCAGAAACTGAACAGAACTAGCCATATAAGTACTGTGGCTACAAGAGCAGATCAGAGACTTGGAATTCTGCGGCAAGTAACTCACCCCCATATTCTCCAAAGCATGTCCACCATTTACAAGGCACAACGCAGGAGTGTGATGGAATAGTCTCCACTTGCCCGGATGAGTGCACTCCAAAAACACTCCAGAAGCTTGACACCATCCAAGATAAAGCAGCCCACTAGATTTTACCCCTTCCACAAACATTCACTCCCTCCATCAGTGATGCACAGTGGCAGCAATACATACCTTTTACAAGATGCACAGAAGGACTTCACTAAGGCTCCTCAAACAGCACTCTCCAACCCCACAACTAGTACCATCTAGAAGGACAAGGGCAGCAAATGCATGGGAACACCACCACCTTCTCAATGGTAATTAAGGATGGGCAATAAAAGTTGGCTCAGCCAGTGATGTCCGTGTTTCATGAACAAATATATATTAAAAAACTGAGTTCATACCATCTGCCTTAAATCAAAGAACTAATTGAATATTTTACAGCAAAAGAAATTGTGAATAATAATTGTATTTTTAATCATACAAAACTTTTGAACATGTAAATTGAATGAGAAAAGATTATCCCATTAAGTTCACCCTATTTAGACAATAGTACAACCACTAACACAACTGATCCACCTCCTACTGTCATGACATCCTTCGAAAAGCAAAATAGGGATAATAAATGGACCCTAGGGCAAATTAGTATAAAAGGTCCAGGAAATTCCTTTTTATTTCACTTTGTAAATCAATGTTCCACTAGACCATGGTAGCCCATAATAACTCATAATCACAGCTAATTAGCAGCTTACTGTTTATAACTGGGAATATATCCTTTTCCAGGAATTTTCCCTATTAAACAACTGCTGTCCATAAGCCCCGTTTGATCCCAACATATTCCCAATTCATTTTCCCCCCATCAGTTCTCCCCTCTCATTTTGTCCTTTATACCACAATATGCCTCAGCAGTTTATTCCAGAGAATGTTCTTTCACGTTCATCCATGAGATGCTTCAATTTGATGCCTTATTAGAGAGATGGCACCTCTGTCGGTGCAACACTGTCTCAGCTTAGATTTTGTGCTCAAGTCGTCTCTGCAACATCTTCTGACTCAGAGACCTGTGTGCTAACTAATTGAGCTATAGCTGACACTGACTATAACTGTGGCATTCCATTCATGTCAATGCCCCATTCAAATCTATTCCCATTCATGACAACCACCTGCTTCTGAGATTTTAACCAGTTACCTATAGAACACTCTGACCCAGAATTTGCTGGTAAAATAATAGTTAATCCTGCATGAGGTAATTGGTGATTTTTAAAAATGAGATTTGTGCTGAGGTAGAGATAAGCAGTGAGTTGCAAATCTCCATGAATTGCTGGATGAAATATGCCACTCCATCACTAGCAGAAAGTGAAGCTTGTCACAATCCTTCCCACTTGCCAACCAATCACCTCTCATACAGTATGAAGTTGTTGTTTCCCCTGATGTCAGTACTTTGTCCTGATGAGTGCAAGCTTTGATATGTCTCTTTTTTCAACAATACTCTACTACAAATACTGCTTCTAATGCTTCATTATATCTTTAGCACCTCCATCTTCACTGTACAGCTGTAGCTGTTATTCTTCTAAACTTTTGTATATGGTTATGACAGCCAGGATGTTCTATTGGAAATATACAAGTATTTTTCCTTTGTTATTCTGACAATTTTTAAAATTTTCAATGTATGGTAGATTAAATAATTGCTTATTCTTTCAAATTCCTGGTGTTAATTTAACTGCGATGAGAAACTAGTAAGTAGAAACGATCGACGGGACTTTCTCCACTTAGTTTATGCTGGAATGAGAGTTCCATTTTGTGTCGTGAAAGTGATTTCCTAATGGTCAGGTTTTGCCAAGTCTCTTTCCAAGAGCATTAGCATCCTGTCTCTGAACTCCATGAATATGTCTGGCTGTTGTACCAGCAGTTCAAGGAGGCAGTTCACCAACACCTTCTGAAGAGCAACAAGGAATCAGCATTAAATTGAGGCCTAGCCAGTGATGGCCTCATCTTGTAAATGAAGGAAAAAGTCTCCTGGATATGTGAAAGTAAGGATTTTTAATCTGAAGGACCGTGGCATTGGTTCCAAGGCCTCAACAGCATTTGGATCTTTAAAGCTACAGCAATCACAGGGATGGAGAGGGGACCTGGGATGGCAGCTTTCTGGATCCTTCACACTTATCTGGATGTTCTGCTGTGGCATCTGACATGGGATTCTAACATTTGCATAGAAACAGGTGTGACCGAAGAAGGTAGCAGCAGCTGCGGTCTCTCCATCCTACAGGAAGTTCACCAAGAGGATTCAGGATCTGGACAGGAAAGGTGAGTGACATAACATTTCAGCTGCCAAGCCCCACATTTTGATGTTTCCAGCGTTCTCCTGCTTCAGGTCAGTGTATCTTGTAGGTCCACTCATTCCTCTCTCTGTAGACACCTCACACACTCAGTCAAATAGCCAACATAATCAGCATATTGCTGTATCCACCCATGCCCCATGTTCAGCCTCTGCAAATGGTATCTTTCCCTCCTCCGCACATAAGTCAACTATTCACACCTCCCTGCTTTCGTTCCTTACATATAGAAGATAGAACCAATCAAGAGGCAAATGATTCATAATTATTTCTGGGATATTATTTGTGTCCTCTGCAAAGAAGGCAGAAGCAAAATATCTGTTCAATTCATCTGCTATTTCCTTTTTCTCCATTATTAAATTCCTTGTGTTCACTCTCTAGAGGACCAAGGAGGTGCGTGAAATTTTGCATCACTGGAGTGATCATTTTCAGATACTAAAACAGACTGTGCCTGCATTTAGCAAGGCAACAGTCAAGTTGGAATTGATCAGTGGCAAGTAACTTTCTCGCCACACAAGGGCCAGGCAATGACCATGTCCAACAAGAAAGAATCTAACCATCTCTCCTTAACAATGTCATTATTATCACTGAATGCCCCAGCCTCAACATCCTGAGAGTCACCATTGACCAGAAATTTAACTGGACCAGTCATATAAATACTGTGGCTACAAAAGCAAGTCAGAGGCTGGGAATTGTGCAATGTGTAACTCATCTTCTGACTCCCAAAGCCTGTTCACCATTTGCAAAGCATAAATTCACCCCTATACAATTGCAACAACACTTCTCTACTTTTAGACTCCAATCCTTTTTCAGTAAATGCTAACATTCCATTTGCCTTTTTTATTACATGTTGCACTTGCATACCAACCTTCTTAGAGTGAAGGGGTTGAGATACATGTAGTCTTAGGGCAATGGGCATGGCCTTTATGAGAACTTAATGGTTTTAATGAGGATTAGAACAAAAGTCGAGATGAGGGTGTGGTTGAGCAAATGAGCAGCTGCAGAAATTTCAGGGTGAATGGACAGCCAAAGGCTAGAGTGTTGGGATTTTGAAAGTGCAGCTGTAACTAAATGAGATTATTTTCTGGGGAAGACATCATTTCAAGGGAAATGGTTGGAGAGTGCCATCTCCACAGTGCAAAAAGCAACGCCACAGGAGTTGGCAATTAAATGGTCATTGGATAAATATCTGGATGATATTGGAATAGTGTAGGTTAGATGGGCTTTAGATTGGTTTCACAGGTCGGCACAACTTTGAGGGCCGAAAGGCCTGTACTGTGCTGTAATGTTATATGTTCTATACCGGAGGGGGATGGGGGCTGCAGTAACAGCAATGTCACCAGTCACTGGTAAAACATCCTACCTTCTCCATTGGGTAGGAGTCTTATTTCAGGAGGCTGTGGATGTCAGCAGGCCCCTGCCATGGGTGCCTGAGCCTCCTGAGGCATAGTGTTCAGACATGTCAGGAGAACTGATGTTTTTCCTGCGATTGCCGTCTTGCTTCCTGGATTTATTTATGTATTTCAGTGTACATCCCAATCCTCCTATGGCAGGACATTGAGGGGAAAGCAACCAGTGATGCTGGTAGTGTTGCTCCTGCTGCTGTTGGAGCAGTTGTCTGTTGTGTGATCTCTGCTCTTGACTCTTAGCAAAGGTTCAAAGTGGAGCTGCATAAATTGCTTTCATGCCATAATAAAGGCTCGCAGCAAAGACATGAAGCTGAAGTTGACTGAAATGTTAGACAAAGTGTCTTTCAAGAAGTTGACAATCAAAGAACAAAGAACAGCTCAGCACAGGAAACAGGCCCTTCTGCCCTACAAGCCCACACCGCCCATTTTAACACTCAGTGAGTGCCTTATTCAAGTCCTTCTTCTAACGACGACTTTTGTCTACATCTAGTGGACTCCACTTTAATCAGCCAACAAGCAGTGTAGGAACACTGAGAGGAGATGTTTTGAACAGCAGCCTCTCAATGGCCATGGCTGGATCGCTTCAGCGTAACTGATCAAACCTTCCTAACTTGTCAGTTTCACTGAGCAATGTCTTCTCACTGTGCACTTACGTCAGTGACACTGGCGAGATACAGATTTGGTGTGGAAATCATGATTTAATGGAAACATTGTTTTTTTTTTAATTTGTTGTGTTGCTTTCTTGTGAGACGCTCAGGGGTTTCTGCAGGACTCATAACCCACCCTGAGCAAAGGCAAAGGAGCGCCGGATTATAATCGGCATCCTGATCCAACGCCATTTCCTGGGCTTTCCCACCCCACAGGTACCGAAACCAATGGGGGGAAGGGATACTGTAAATGAAAAAAACAACTGACCACTTACGTGCACCCAGCATCCAGATTGACTTACTCAGGCGTGGACCTGGAAGCAAGTCTCAAACCATTGAAAACACCACAAGGGAAATGAACTGAGGAAAAGCTATGAAAGAATTGATCTACATTATTAATTGCTTTGTATTAATCAGGAGTCACCCACAATTAGTTGCATTTTGTTGCAAACTCGATGTGCTTCGGCAAATATGTGTTCAGCAGAACATCGGAAAGCATTAACAAGAAAAGGTAATTTGCTATTTCAGCTGTTCATATTTGAAATACAAAGTTACTCCAACCCACCTCTCATATCTCTTAGAGAGCCGCTTGTATTTGTTTGACACTGGAGACAAACCACAGACACTGTACACAGACATCATTTTGAAAGGATATAATCACATTCTCCAGCACTTACCTAATTTTTCCTATGTGAGTATAAGCAGTGAATGCTAGTGGACGTGCCAATTTCAGGAAAGCCCGGTGCTGTCTCACACCACAAATACTTTCCAAAAGCATTACAACTTGAAGGGAAAACAAAATCCAGAGGGTTTGGATTTACTGATCATCTTATGTGTGGCCTCAATGAGCAGTCACCCTCAAAAAATGAGGCCCATCTTGTCTGTGAAAATCCTTTTAAACCAGGAAAACTCTCATTAGTTTTTTTTAACCAGTGACTCAGAATTCGAGCATTTTCTCTTTAAGTAAAAGCCTTACTGAGCCTGAGGAACAATTGGCTAATTTTCAAAAACAAAGTCACGTATTCAGAGCTTGGAAGGGGAAATGCACTGTTTCTAGTTTCCAGTTTTCTTGTAGCTCTAACTCAAACAGCAAAATGTTTTGCAAAAAAAAGTCCACAGTGACCAAAACATTCATTTTGATATTCACTCCTTCCTGCCATAGTATATAAAGTACTATAAAATAAACCAAGTTGACTCACAGAAAATGGTCCAGCATGTTTTAATAAAATAATAGCTCCAGAACAGATGTTATGCCTACAAAGTATCTAAGGGAAGGGCCAAACTATTTCAATTCAAATACAAGCACACTAAGTTTTATTTCACTATGTTTGACTGCTAGTTCTATTAAAGTGCACATTTAAATTTCCTTTGTCCTAATCTTGGACAGCACGGTGTCACGGTGGTTAACAATGTTGCCTCACAGCACCAGGAACTGGGGTTCAATTCCTGGCTTGGGTCATTGTCAGTCCAGAGTCTGCATGTTCTCCTTGCGTCTGCCTGGGTTTCCTCTGGTTGCTCTGGTTTCCTCCCACAGCCCAAAAGACGTACTGATTAGGTGCATTGGCCATTCTAAATTCTCCCTCGTGTACCTGAACAAGTGCTGGAGTGTGGCAACTAGGGGATTTTTGCAGTAACCTCTGTGACGCTAATAAATAAACTTTAAAACATATTTTTGAATGGTATTTCTCAGCCTATTTTGTTCCATTTGAGTCAGAGGAGATAGGGCAGAGAAACTCAATCTCCCCCTAAGATGTTATCTGGGATCAAGGATAACTTGCTTCCAATTCATAGAACATAGAACACTACAGCACAAGCAGGCCCTTTGGCCCACAAGTTGCACCGATCATATCCATACCTACCAGGCCATAGAACTATCTGTAACTCCCAATGCCATTAAATCCCATGTACTCATCCAGAAGTCTTTTAAAAGGCCCAGCGAGTTCGCCTCTACCACCACCAATGGCAGCCGATTCTACTCACTCACCACCCTCTGAGTGAAAAACTTTCCCCTAACATCTCCTCTGTACTTGCTTCCCAGCACCTTAAACCTGTGTCCTCTCATTGCGACCATTTCAGCCCTGGGAAATAGCCTCTGAGAATCCACCCTATCTAGTCCTCTTAATATTTTATAAACCTCTATCAGGTCGCCTCTCAACCTTTGTCTCTCCAGGGAGAAGAGACCTAGCTCCCTCAACCTATCTTCATAAGGCATGCCTCCCAATCCAGGCAACATCCTTGTAAATCTCTGCACCCTCTCAATAGCTTCCACATCCTTCCTGTAGTGAGGCGACCAGAACTGCGCACAGTACACCAAGTGGGCTCTGACAAGGGTCTTATAAAGTTGCAGCATTACCTCCCAACTCCTAAACTCAATCCCTCAATTAATGAAGGCCAGTACACCATACGCCTTCTTGATCACATCCTCCACCTGCAAGGCCGATTTAAGAGTCCTATGGACCTGGACACCAAGATCCTTCTGCTCCTCAACACTGCTAAGACTCCTACCCTTGACATTGTACTCCTTCATCCCAATGGTCCTGCCAAAATGGACCACTACACATTTATCAGCGTTGAAGTCCATCTGCCACTTCTCCGCCCAATCTTGCGTCCTACCTATGTCACGCTGCAACTTCTGACATCCCTCCAGACTATCCACAACACCACCGAACATCGTGTCATTTGATTAGTTTGATAAGTACTGAGATGGCTGAAAAATCCAAAGTGCAATCTGCAGTGTCTGTCACATTCAGGGCCAGGAAAGATTGGAAAAAAATGAGGTGTTTGGACATTTGCACATTCTCTCCAATGACTTGACTTGCCTCTGTTTGCTCCCCATGAAGTTTCATGATGTGTTCAATGCTTTCTTGAATAAGCCTATTCCATTTTGATCAATCAAAAGCTGGGACTTCCTCTGAATTGATGGGGATGTTTGTTCTCTTCAGGGATGCTTTGAGGACATTCCTGAAGTATTTTTGCTGTCCTGCTCAGAGCCTCTTGACATGACTGAGTTGTAAATAGGGGGTCTGTGTCAGGCATATGAATGATATGCCGTGCCAGCTGAGCTGGTTTTGAGTGAATAGTACCTCGATTTTGGGCATGTTGACTTGGGAGAGGATGTTGCTGTTGGGCTACCTTTCTTGCCACTGGATTTGAAGGGTCTTGAGAAGGCACTACTGACAGTCATACCTTCTCAAGATAAATAAGAACATAAGAAATAGGAGCAGGAGTAGGCCATCTAGCCCCTCGAGCCTGCCTTGCCATTCAATAAGATCATGGCTGATCTGTCGTGGCTCAGTTCCACATTCCCGCCCTCTCCCCATAACCCTTAATCCCCTTGCCTGTCAAAAACCTATCAACCCGCATCTTAAAAATATTGAGCAAGGCAGCCTCCACCACTTCAACAGGCAGAGAATTCCAGAGATTCACCACCCTTTGAGTGAAGAAGTTCCTCCTCAACTCCGTTCTAAAACGCCCCCCCTTTATCTTGAGGCTGTGCCCTCTAGTCCTACTGTCCTTTCTGAGCGGGAAGAGCCTCTCCACCTCTATCCTATCCATCCCATTCAACGTCTTATATGTTTCAATGAGACCCCCCCCATTCTCCTAAACTCTAACCAGTACAAGCCTAGTTTATTCAGCCTCTCCTCATAGTTCAACCCCCCAACCCCTCAAGATCATATCAAGGTCCTGGGTTCGATTCCTGGCTTGGGTCACGGTCTGTGTAGAGTTTGCACATTCTCCTCATGTCTGCGTGAGTTTCCTCCAGATGCTCCCGTTTCCTCCTACAGTCCAAAGATGTGTGGGTTGGGTTGATTGGCCATGTTAAAAATTGCCCCTTAGAACAAAGAACAAACCAGCACGGGAAACAGGCCCTTCGGCCCAATGAGCCCGCGCCGCCGCATCCTCCTACACCTATCCTGCCCTATGTGTATGCGAGCGGAACCCCTAACTTAGCCAGATTCAGGGGAGAATAGCGTCAATTTGGGATACCAATCAGCCTAAGAGCACATCTTTGGGGTGTGGGAGGAAACTGGAGTGCCCGGAGGAAACCCACGCAACCGCAGGGAGAATGCGCAAACTCCCACAGACACAGGCCCAAATCCATGTATCTGCACAGCTAGCAGTGCTAGTCACTGAGCTGTTGCAGTGCCCGTCTATCGGTCCAGGATCAAGCACACACACCGACACGAAGTACTAGGCCACTCCCGGAACCTCCAAGAGCAGCCCACGCACAACCCACCGTGTGCATGCCCCTTGTTTGACAAGGTGGACCACCACCTGCGGAATAAAAAGACAAAAACGTTAACATTAACGTCCTGAGATGCATAGGTTAGAAGGATTAGCAAGTAAATATGTAGGGATATGGGGGTCAGGCCTAGTGGGATTCTGGTTGGTGCAAACTCGATGGGCCAAATGGCCTCTTTCTGCACTGTAGAGTTTCTATGATTCTAGTACTTCACCAGTGCTTTAAGGTGCTTGTGTAAGTTGTCCATGTCTCCAAAGCACGTAGTTGTGTGGGAATACTGTGGCCTGGTAAACCATGATCCTGATTTTCAAATACTCTTTTCTTCAATCAGCTGTAGGATGAACTGGCACATTAGATGCAATGATGAATTTTTTTGTCCATGCCCACCTTCATCAAGAGGAGGCTCCCTAGAAATAGAAAATGGTTTATAATTTCAAGCATCTCACTGTTGAACTTTAGCAAAGACAGGAGGTGTTGTGTTTTGGGAGTTGCATGGAGCAGGACCTTAGTTTTCTGGGTGTTTATGGAAAGGTCCATTTTGTCATATGTTTTGGAGAAGTGGTTGACAATGACTTGGAGCTCAGTTTCTGAGTTAGTGCACACATAAGTGTAATTTGCTTACTGAAGCTCAGTGACTGAAATTGGAGTAATTTTGTTTTATAATTCAAGGTGGCATAAGCTTTCCTGTCTTCCCTTATCTCCACGCTTATGGGCAATTTGCTAGAGATAAAGTGCAATATTGCTGTGAGGTAAATGAAGAAAGATTGTACTATTGCACCGACTTTCTGGTTGACCCCAGTCTTCACTGATGACTCTGCCAGTGAAAATGATGGTTTGCATCTATTGTGGAGTAGGTGAAGATGGTAACAAATTTCAGGGGGGAACCAAATGTGAAATATAATGAAAGGTTAGCAGCAAACCACCGCATGAGATTAATTGCCAGAGGCATTGTAAGTTTAGTTTGTATTTAAATTTAGCACAGCATTTGCAACTGTTCATTATCTCGTACCTTCTGAAAAGTCAATTAAGCTGTAACCACAATAAATATATTATTCATTTAATATTGGAAAAACCAACTTTGTACTTTATAGCTTAAATCATAGTCTAGTAGAATGTTTATTCTATCATCTTTGGAAATTTCATTTTAAAATAATAAAGTTCAGAGCCTAGGAGCTCCAGCACTTGTGTTGACAAATCATAATATACTTGTTTCTATGCTGGAGAGCAGCAAAAGATCAACAAGCCTGCCTTGGAGCTGCACTTCTTTCTCTGTTGAATAAAATTGAATTTCAAACACGTTTCAGAATGGTTAGGGCTTCTAGCTACAAGAGGTATCGTATTAAATCGGAAAACTATACAGAAATCCCAGGTACCTAAGGCTCAGGATTCATATTAATCATTCAGTCAAGTGGCCCATGGAATAACCAGAAGCAGGTTGGATTTTACTGTTGTGAGGAATGCATAGAACACATCGGGCATTAAAACTGATTGTAGAACATCAGAACGCTTGGCAAAACTCCATTTACACTGCTGTCATCAATGTTCATGAGTCATTCAAGTTAGTACATCTCTAAAGCACCTATCAAAAAGTTGTAGAACCTACATATAGAAGTTTGTGACATTAGTGTACTGTTAAGAGATTTTTCTTTCCTGCAGTCGTAAGCAGGCTTTTTTGGCTTCATTATGGCACTGGTTTGTCCAGAGGACTCTTTTTAATTGTTGGGAGGTCAGGCATTAGGAGCTGTTTCATTTTCAGTTTGGAGCTGCAGGTTTTAGTTTAGAAGGGATGGCAAACTGAAAAGAAGTTTTTCTCTTTTTGAAATTCTGCTGGTTTTCTGAAAGCAAGGTCTAACCTTTCTGAAGGGGAGAATCTGCTGTTGGTGGCTTGACCAGAGTCTGTCTGGGGTTCTGGGAAGCTGTTCTGACTTCAAACTGTTCTAAGTACAGCAAGGGGAGCTGTTGGAACTTACAAGATAGAGTTTTCAATTCTCCAACCAAAGGACTTAATTCCAGTATCATGTCAGCATTAGACTTTGTTGTGTTGAACTTGTTCAAAGGATTTTGTTAATGGGATTGGTTTGATTGGAACATCTTAGATATATTTAACATGGAACACTACAGCACGAACAGGCCCTTCGGCCTACAAGTTGCGCCGATCACATCCATACCTACCAAGGCCATAGAACTATCTGTAACTCCCAATGCCATTAGATCCCATGTACTCATCCAGAAGTCTTTTAAAAGACCCCAGCGAGTTCGCCTCTACCACCACCGACAGCAGCTGATTCCACTCACTCACCACCCTCTGAGTGAAAAACTTTCCCCTAACATCTCCTCTGTACTTGCTTCCCAGCACCTTAAACCTGTGTCCTCTCATAGCAACCATTTCAGCCCTGGGAAATAGCCTCCGAGAATCCACCCTATCTATTCCTCTCAACATTTTATAAACCTCTATCAGGTCGCCTCTCCACCTTCGTCTCTCCAGGGAGAAGAGACCTAGCTCCCTCAACCTATCTTCCAATCTAGGCATCATCCTTGTAAATCTCCTCTGCACCCTCTCAATAGCTTCCACATCCTTCCTGTAGTGAGGTGACCAGAACTGCACACAGTAGTCCAAGTGGGCTCTGACAAGGGTCTTATAAAGTTGCAGCATTACCTCCCGACTCCTAAACTCAATCCCTCAATTAATGAAGGCCAGTACACCATACGCCTTCTTGACCACATCCTCCACCTGCAAGGCCGATTTAAGAGTCCTATGGACCTGGACACCAAGATCCTTCTGCTCCTCAACACTGCTAAGACTCCTACCCTTGATATTGTACTCCTTCATCCCAATGGTCCTGCCAAAATGGACCACTACACATTTATCAGCGTTGAAGTCCATCTGCCACTTCTCCGCCCAACCTTGCATCCTACCTATGTCACGCTGCAACTTCTGAGATCCCTCCAGACTATCCACAGCACCACCAACCTTCGTATCGTCAGCGAACTTACTAACCCATCCCTCCACTTCCTCATCTGGGTCATTTATGAAAATGACAAATAGCAAGGGTCCTAGAACAGATCCCTGGGGCCCTCCACTGGTGTCCGACCTCCATTTGTTAAGGATTATACATTTTTGTGGTTGTTTTGCTTTCATTTGTAATTGATAAAAGCTATTGCTAATTTTCTTTCCATACATGTTAACTATATTCTTAAATAAACTTTGATAAAAGCTCCCAAGCAAGTCATTTGAATCATACCTGAAATGAAACATATCACCTAACCAAATTCAAGGTGCAACACTTATGATCCAGGCAGGCTCCATAAAACACTTCAGTTTCTGACCTGAATCATGACAACTCAGACTAGGCTTTTGGGGTGGCACAATGGCTAGCACAGCTACCTCAGCACCAAGAACCTGGGTTCAATTCCTGGATTGGGTCACTGTGTGAGGTTTGCATGTTCTCCCCACATCTGTGTATGTTTCCTCTGAGTACTCTGGTTTCCCCTCTCAGTCCAAAGATATGTGGGTTAGGTGGATTGGTTATGCTAAATTGCCCCTTAGTGTCAGGGGACTATCTAGGGTAGATACATGGGCTTATGGGGATTGGGCTTGGGTGGGATGGTTGATGCAGATTCAATGGGCTGAATAGCCTCCTCCTGCACTATAGGATTCTATGGGTAACAAATGGACATTTTAATTCATTCTCTTGAAACAAAGCTTTGGGAGTCCTGAACAAATTTGTCTTCGGCCTGCAAGATGCTTGCAAGGAAAAATGACATCAAACCTACAGCTATTAAAAAAAGAATGAAGTAAGGTTATCTAATGCTACTCATCCTATTCCAACATCATCTTCATTAATAGTAGCTTCAAGAATGGAGCACTTGCTCCAAATATTTTAAAATATTGCAACATTCATTTTGGTGAAGAGTTGTGGTGCTGGGAATTATAATATTGATTCTTGAAGGGCATTAGACAACTAAATGTAATAATGCAAGGCACCTTGCCTTAAGTGAGGGCTCAAATGCATCCTCCAGTACATCACATCATTAACCTCTTTTCTCCCATACATTCTATTACAATATAACATTTATATATTGTATACAAAGTGTTACTCTGCAGGCGAGGTTATTTTCAAAAGCATGTTATGACATCCGTATCTCTGGTGGCATTTAAAATGTTTACATAAAGCCTTTCCTGACTTAACACCAAACGTCCCACTCTAATTTATATGCCAGTTCCAAGAATTTAAAATTAAAACAAAGTATTGTGTATTTTATCATAATTTAAAAACAAGTAAACATCTCAGGAATACAAACATTCACTTGGTAATAATACAGAACTTGCACTCATCAGGAAAGATGCAGAAATGCTAAGTTATAAATGATCACGATTCATACTAGTGGAGGAGGTGGTGCGAATTAAGTTGGCAAGTTGAATCTGATTGGGCAGCACTTGAATAATTCTGATTCTTGAATGCATTACCAATACCTACACGATCAATTTAAGGTCATCAGTTGAGCTCATTTACAAAGTGACATTTATATAGGGATCTGTTCTCTGCAAGCAAAAGTTATGTTCAAGCTGTGTTTTTTTTGGAATTAGCATTGAACATAATTCCCCACTCCTTTCTCAAATGCTCAGCCAATCAACACACTTCTTCCATAGTATTAATTCTTGCAATTGCTTGAAATTTGGCATTCTTGCATTTGTCCTAGTGAGTGCAAGACAGAAAGATTCGGCAACATCTCTCAGTGCAGACTCAATGGACTGAATGGCCTCCTCCTGCACTGTAGGATTCTATGATTTGCAAATGGACATTTTACTCCATTCTCTTGAAATAAAGTTATGGGAGTCTGAACAGAGGAATAGATAATTAAAGTTTCACGAGAATATTTCTACTCTTTAAATTTGCTAATTTCAGACTTCAGGTTAATAGAAGTGATGTGTATTGAATATAGAAACCTTAATTACTTTGCATTGTGCCTGAACAGTAATACAAATATATTTATTTAATCACCAGCTTGTTCATCAACCCGGAGTATATAAATTGATTTCTGTATGACAATGAAATTTTCTTGCAGATGTGATTGCTGTGCTATGGAATCATTTCTCAAATTAAAAGAGATTGAACACTTGAAGGACTATTGATGTACACCAACTGTTTCCAAGATGTTCAGAATATTTATCAAATCCACAGACATGATCCTTACTACCAATGAAAAATTTAATTGGATGTAAAGGGGTTCAAAACAAAGCTGGGTGCAAATTATTTTGTATTTCTGAGCTATGGGGCAGGATTTTACAGCCTCACTCATCCTGAAACTAAAATTCCACCAGAGGTCAACAGACCTTTCCAATTCCCATGGCAGGCAGGATGGTAAAATTCCAGCCATGTTTTGGGATGATACCACCTAGTATGATCATGGAAATGATGCATGTTCACTGACTGAATTACTTGCTTTTAAAGTTACATAATGCTGTATGTGTCAAATTTTAGGTTGTCCTGTTGAAACTTAAATTGTTTTCTTCTTCTCAAGAAGTTCAGGACAATGGAACATTTAACTCAGGTGAAGGCTACCAACTGACATTTAAAACTTTATAACAAGCTGCCCTTAAATGAGAAGCACCTTTAATTGAGTTGAAGTAGTGGTTAAGGGAGAATACCAGAGCTGGGAAGTGATGAGGGAGCAGAATACCTTCAGAATAACAAGCTGTAGAAGTAGTCTTCATCTGTTTCCTTCTCTGCTCAAAGCAGTTAACATCCAGTGCTCTGGTCACCTAATTCTAGGACTTGTCACACACTCAAAGCACAATCAATAATGCCTCAAATGTAAAACCATTTCACAGTTTAATGTACATAAACAAATTCTGAATACAAGTATGCACATATTTGACAGTGGAAAAAGAAAATGACTTGTGTGATCCATGAAAAGTATTTGCAAATACAAAACTATCATTTCTTTTTAAATAATTATGCTATGCTTTAAACTAGTGAGAACAGTTGTCAAAAACCTGATATTTGAGGTTGAATTCGTAGTTAAGGCCAAAATAAATGGCACTAACATTTAAAACAATAGCCACCTACTGTTACTCTAAACAAATAATTTTCTTAAACTTGGTGAGATTTATCCAAATCACTGAATTATTTGAAATGTTCAAAAGTCTTTTCAGCAGTATTTACAATGCAAAATAAAAAAGTCAATGACTCATTTTGTTTCAGTATTGATTCCATACTTTTCCTTGAGAATTTTGAGTTGCTCTTCCTTTTTCTTTGTATCCATTTTTTGGAAAGCCTATAAAAAATACATAAACAGATCAAATGCTGAAATGACGATCAATAGGAAAACTACAAAAATAGCCACACTTTTAAGTAACAAATTTACAATTGTGCATTTGAACCAACAGAAGATGAGCTCCATTATCTTCAAGTATTTGAAGATTTAAGATTAACCATAAAAGCCCATCTCAAAAATTTTAAAGGAGCAAGTTTGCCAAAGTGTCTTGAAACCATGGTACACTTTTAAGCTCGACAATCAGCAAATGTAGCAAGCTCTAATACTCAACTGTGGATCCAACAATTAGACACAATAGAACGCAACTCATAAGAACACTTTGAATTACATTGGCCCAGGTATTTTTATATCCATGTTAAACACAGTAGTCTAAGTCCCACCACACAAACCATGCTCCTTTTCTTTCTCTAGCTTGCTCCATAGCCAAACAAGACTACTGTGATAAACAAAATACTGAGATTTTGGAACCTGAAGTGACCCGAAGCAGATTTAAATTCCACAATCATTGCAAGTTCCTTTATGCCTGAACCTCTGAAAGATTTTGTACTTCCAGGCAACTACCCTGATGTGTTTCTTATTCCATTCTCCTGGAAATTCCAATATGTCCAAAACATCGCTGCATATTTCCATCCAGTCTTAAGTCCTGTACTTGTTTCCTGTCCTCCATACTAAATATTCAGATTGTGGTTTAGTGATAATGTCATTGGATTAGTAATCCAGAGCTAATACTCTGACGCAAGAAGGTTCAAATCCCACCACAGCAGCAGTGGGGATTAAAATAGGAAAAACATTGGAATTTATTAGAGTTAGTTTCATGGCCACCATTATTGAAACTATCAATTTGACTAAAGAAAATATTTAGCCTATGTGACAAGATCCATATCAATAAGGCAGCCTTTTCACTGTCCTCTGAAATGGCCTCATAACCCACTCAGTTCAAGTGCAGTTAGGGATGGGCAAATGCTGGTCTTGTCAGTGGTGTCCACATCCTAAATAATTAAAAGCTAAATTTTTTAATTCTGAAGTTGCATGCATCCCCACACAGCTTTGCTCTATACAATCTTAATTCCTCCAGTCCTATACATTTCCTTGCATGCAGTCTTATTTCTAACTTCAGCAACCTGAGTTGTACCTCTCCTCCTCCACTTTCACCATCCAATGCAGTTGAGCAAAAATCACCTCGTGTTCTTTGGAACTTAATCAATGAATCCATCACTCCTACCCAAAACCCATCAGCTGAAAGTGGTGAAAAATTTTGATCACCACTTCTCATGGTTTTTCCTGATCTTTTCAACGATTTATGAATGATCTTGGATTTCTAAGCATTAAAAGACATTTATATTTGATGTAACTATAAATGACACTGGAAAAATCAAGCTTCACATTAAAAATGATTCATGAAACTTACCCTGTTTGCATTGTAGTATAAAACTACGAGGTATCTGTTGCACACATTGAATCCAGATAAGTGGTCACAAGCATTCTTGGCATCAAAAATATCTTCATACACAACATATGCAGTTCCTCTTGTCTCAGGTGTATTTCCTCTGCAATGGAATTAAGAATTATGCAAAACCAATGTGGTCAGGACTACATTTTTTCGATGAATTTTATTTATTCTAGCAATTAATTTACAGAAAGTACTTCATATAAAAGATAGTGGGAATCTGGAACATCCTCACCCAGAAAAGCTTTTGTGGCTGGATCATCAAATTTCAAAACTGAAACTTAAAAGGTTTGTCAACAAGATGTTTAAGGGTTATGAAATTAATGCAGGTGACTGGAGTGAATATACAAATTAGCCAAGATCTAACTGAATAGTAGAATAGACTCAAGGGGTTGAGTGGCCTACTCATGTCCCCATGTACAACATCTTTTAATCTGTTAGAAACATTAAAGAAAAGTTCAAGAGATTGCAAATTTTCATGACTATGATTTTTACAAAAGATCTGCAATTTATCCATGACCAAATAATATATCAAGCAACACAGTCAACTTCTGAATATTAGTTTCAATTTCAACTAGACCTATGGGATTCAAGTTTCTTTGAGTCATGAGAGTCTTGGGCGAAATGAGGTTGGGCATTGTTAAGATAATTTCCAATGATTTTCAGAGCACAGCATGAAAATATTACAAATCTGTACCTCTTAGCTTTACTAGAAAGGCAATTGTACGCTCTAGTAAAAGGGAGCTCTTCCGGAAACTGGTGCGAGTGCTTGTAGTATTCATTTGTATTTAGACTGTGTTGTTCAGGCCTTTGTTGAACTGGATACTGAGTACCAGAGTAGGGGAAATAAGTAAAAACACTGCATTCCCCCAAAACTTGGAATAAAAGACTAACTTGGGAAAAATCTAATTTTGATTTCCCTTACAACAGAAATAACAATATTGATACCAAAGAATGGTTGAAGCCAAAGTTTGAGCAGTTTTGCAAGTCTCATCAGAGCAAGAATTTTACAAGAGATTGAAGATTCTTCTGACGACACTAGGGATTTGATTTCCAGAGCAGAGAAAGTTAAAAGATTTAGTACAGCTGTTTAAGATTGAAGAAACTTGGCATAGTTAATGAGAAACGACTTTTTCCCCAGTGGGGAATCAGTGATGCGTCAATTTAAAATTGTCAGGCAATAGGTTAGATAAAAGTTCTTCAGGGTTATTATAACACAAGATATTTTAACAGAAAAAGCACAAATACTTGAAGCAAATGACGATCAGGACAATATTGAGAGAATGCAGACTAAGGAATTTGTTTTTGTTCTAGCAATAAAGGCCAAATGGCTGCCATTGCCTATGCATAATTGTCTATTTGCTTCAACCGGAATATGTCAAAGTTCAGCTTTTCCAGAGACATGAAAATACAAAAATCACATTATTGCAGAAATATGGCTAGATCCTTAAAAATGTCAAAACAGAAACTTACAGCTGTTTCATAGGCAGGACTTAAAAGTTATGGAATTATGCCAAGTGAATGGAGTTAAGATACAAATTAACAGATCTAACTGAATAGTAGAACACAGATTCAAAGGGTCAAATGGCCTACTCTAGCTAAAAATTGGCAATATCACTGGAAAATTCTTTATCCAAGGTCTCATCGTTTAAAAAAATTGCTTTTCCTCAACTTTTAATTTCTATTTTATATTTATTTCTAGCTACTTGGTGATTCTAATCAGAAATAGAACACAAATAAAGCAAATTTATTCTCAGCCTCCCCTGCCTCCACCATCATACAAACCTCAATCTGTTGGTCAAATTTAAAAGTAGCTCCAAATCTGGGACAATTACATATTTAAGTCTGCAGCAGGGAACAATGAACTGTGTGTGCGCTTAGCTCACTGTGAATTAAACATTTAGCTAAACTTGGCTCATGTTAAGACAAACAAGTTGGACTGGGACTCTTCTCTAAGCTCAGAAGGTGTTCTGAGAAATTCATGCTGACTGTATTATACCAAATAATGAGGCAGTTTAGAGCTTTATCTGGTACAAAGCTACATTTCTTCACTTAACTAATCATGTTCAAGTTGGTATTAGCTGGTGGGATAAACAACATCACTGCCCTATTCATACACAGCCAAAGTTCCTTTACATTTAGCAGTAGAAAGGGACTTCTCCCTAGTGTCCCTGCCAATATTTGCCCATCAAGCAACATCACTGTACCAAACCATGGTCGTTATCACATTGCTGTTTGTCGGACCTTGCTGTGTGTAAATTGGCTTTCACGCTTCCTCCATTACAGTAACTATGCTTCAGCACTACTAATTGGCCGTAAAGCTCTTAAAAACATTGAGGTAATTAAAGGTCTTAAACAAATGTAAGTATTTTTCTTAGCAATAAACCATCAGGTTTCTTCACTTACATTTGCACGCAATTTCAGTTTTAAAAAATGCATTTTGGTTTTCATTTTGTCACAGCTTTTACAACAGTGGACCCTTTTCTGCAATATTAAACTTTACCATTGTTATCTGGCTTTAAGATTTTTGTTTACATCATCCCCACAGGACATGAGCGCACTGGCTAGAATTTATTACCCCTCCCAAAATGTGAAATGACTGACTTGCTAGGCCATTTCAGAAGGCATTCAAGAGCCATCCACATTGCTGTGGATCTGGGGTCACGTGTAGACCAGAGCAAGTAAGGATGGCAGATTTCTTTCCTTAAAGGACATTAGTGAACCAGATGGATTTTTACAACAATTGACAATGATTTCAGTGCCATTAGACTTTTAATTCCAGTTTTTTTTAAAATTCAAATTTCACCATCTACCATGGTTTGATTTGAAACAAAGTCCTCAGAGCATTAGCCTATGTTACTAGTCCAATGACAATACCATTTTAACGAAAATAGTTGCATCAATAGAACCAAACCTATACAAAATCTTAGCTTTAGTCAGAAAATAGAAGAAACAAATATCTCTCTCAAACATACGCACCTCTATATTAGAGGAGTCAGGAAGCCTTAGAACTGTTCAGTGATGAGTTACTGCTAATTACATTCTACTTTCTGCATTTCTTGCTGTGATACATACTTAGAAAGTAAAAATTTCAATTCCTTGGCAGCTATCCCAGACTGAACTAAGTGTTTAACATAAAGCTTAGCCTTTTCAGCTCCTGTCAAACTGTAACAGAACTTGGCACCTTGCACTACTTACAACATCACTGCACCCTTGCCCACTGAACCCTAAATGACCTGCCAGCTACTTCCTCACTGCCCATTCTGCTCTGTTCTGCTGGGCACCACCTTACCGGCTCCACTTCTAACATCTCACCTCCCTGGTTGCTGCCCCACTGCTGATTCCTCTCACCACTTTGCATGCCATGAATGAGGCAGCAAGGGGTTGGGTAGAGTGGCCTGGTGCCTTTTGCAGCCTATGCTCCCAATCCCAGATTACTGTTTAAGTTTATGTATACTGTCACAAGTAGGCTTACATTAACACTGCAATGAAGTTACTGTGAAAATCCCCTAGTCGCCACATTTCGGCACCTGTTTGGGAACACCGAGGGAGAATTTAGCATGGCCAGTCTTTCGGACTGTGGGAGGAAACCAGAGCACCTGGAGAAAACCCATGCAGACACAGGAAAACATGTAAGCTCTGCACAGTGTCCCAAACCGGGAGTCAAACCTGGGTCCCTGGCACTGTGAGGTAGCAGTGCTAACCACTAGGCCACCATGCCTATCCCCTCTACCATTTCAGTCATTCCATCCATATCCTGCGAATTCTTCCCCAAAACCATTTGCCTCCATCCCAGTCGTAGAAATCTCAAGAACTCTCTTCAATGGCACCCTCAACCTTGTCCCTCTTCCAACTCCTTTTCCAGCCTGGTGCCTACTTCTCAGCTTTGAAGACATTCTGCCCATGGAGTGTATAATGCAAGTTGACCCAACTACATTTTTTCTTGCGATTGTTTTCTCAATCTAGCATTCAAATACTTTCAATATTCTTTCGGATCTCAAATGTGTGCTTCAGTTTCTTCTAACACAGATGACACATACTTACTCTGGTCATGGCAGATATTGTATAACAGGACAAATAAACATTAACTGAACTTGAAAAACACCAAAAGATTACTGAGGCTTAAAATGTTACTTTAAAATAAAACTAGATGGATGTGAACTTCATAACATCCATGACATTTCAACCTCAACCACACCAAAGGGTAAGGGCAGCAGACACATGGGAACACCAGCACCAGCAAGTTACAAATCATCCAATTTAGGGGTATATTGATCAGTCATGATCTTATTGAATGGCGGGGCAGGCTCAAAGGGCCAGATGGCCTACTCCTGCTCCTATTTCTTATGTTCTTATATTGCTGTTCCTACAATACATGGACTGCAGAGAAGTCTGACTGCTGAACAGGAGACTGTTTAAGAACGCAGCTTTTCACCTTCAAGGAAATTAAGGATCAGCAAGAGCTGTTGACCTTTAGCCTTGCGAGCAACACAACTCATGGAAAAAAATACAAACAAAAATAAACAGGGTAGTATTGTACCATTTTTGTTGGCTCAGGGGCTAACACAAGTCCTAGCAAACATCTGTTTCCAAGAAGAAATGCCAGTGCAAATGTCAGAGACTAGTGTTGAGGACAGGACTCTTAATTACAGCCAATTCTATTACCTCTGATCCATCTAATAGCATATACACTAACCTCGTTAAACAGGTTAGGAGGCACTGAAAAAAGGTACCTCCCAAATTAATCAAATAGCACAGTACTTACACTCTAATTTGCCTGATTGGTCCATATTTCCCAAATATATCATACATTTCTTCTGCAGTTATTTTGTACGGCAAATTTCTTATGTACAAGATACGGTTTACTTCTGGAGGCAAACGAATCTGAAATAGGAAAACAAACTATAATGCAGGGAAAGGTAGTGTTATTTTTGGTAGAAAAGGGAGACAATATCTTTTTAACGAAGCACAATACTAAAGGTGTGCAGGAATACACACCGAAGGATATATGCAGACATGAGTTGATGGATACAGGCCACACTGAAAGTGGGACATAAGCCTTTAAAATAAGAGGCATAGAGTACAAAAGTAAACAGGTCATGGTGAACCTTCATAAAGCATTATTTCAGCCACAACTGAACACTGCATCCAATTTTGGATGTCACACTTTAACAAGGATACAAAGGCCTTAGAGGGTGAAAATAAATACTAGAGTGATTCCAAGGATGAGGGATGTCAATTATGCAGATAGATTGGAGAAGCTAGGGTTGCTTTCCTTAAAGAGAAGGTTGAGAAGAGATTTGGTAAAGGTGCTCAAAGACATGAAGACTCTAGACAAGATAGTGAGAAACTGATTTGATAGTGGTCACGACTCTGAATACACTGGCAGAGAATGAGGCAGATTCATTTGTTGCTTTTAAAAGGGAATTAGGTAAACATGTCAAGGGAAAAACATTGGCAAGGCTGCAAGGAAAATATGGGAGGGGGGTGAGTCAGACTTACTAGATTGCTTTAAGAGAAAACCGATATATAGACTCAATGGCCAAACTTGTATGCTGTGAATGTTTAGTCAACTACCATCCTTTCACCTGCCTGAAGCCACCATATCTTGGAAGCGACCAGGTTACTTAACTGTGACCTGGCATATCACATTGACCAAACACTGGGTCTTCACAACATTAACTCATATGGCTTCACAGATGCTCCCAGTCTTGCTGCAATTTTTCCAGCACTGTTTTTGTTTCAGAACTCCAGCATCTGCAGTACTTTGCTTTAATCCGGTTAATAGGATTGCTAAGCAAGAGACAAGGCAGCACCAGCCATCAGGTGAGGTCTAAAACAGAAAACACTGGAGAAACTCAGGTCTAACAGCATTTGTGAAGAGAGAATAGAGCCAATGTTTCGAGTTCTGGATGACCCTTCCGTCAGGGCTGAGGTCTCCTGACCACAGCAATAGGTTGGGCTTTAACCTGGTATTGTGAGACTTCTATGTTTACCCCAGTCCAAAGCCAGCATCTCCACATCATGACAGCAACAGGGGCCAATATTAAGGCTAAAAAAAAAATGAACCATCAACAAACAGGAGACTGGGGTTGGCGCAGCTGTGACCCGCCCAACTGCTGCCAGTCAATGTGGATGCGAAAACCCATTCAGCCAAATGGGTTCTAAACTGAATCCGTGGTTGGGGAGGGGGGGGGGGGGCGGTAGGGAAAGAGCAGACATAACACCAACTTTAGGTCGGGGCGCTACAGGCCTAGCTAGGAGAGCCCGCATGGTCGGCCCGGGTAAAGGACGGAGTCACGCCCGGTGGAACATCCCCTGGGTAACAGCTTCGGACACACCGCCCCCGCCCCGCCCCGCTCGCTCACTCACGTTCGCCCGTTTCGCCGCTTGCATCGCCATCGCACCCGCTCCAGGAACAACGCGCCGACAACAGAACCGGAAGTAGTCGTCGGCAAACCGGAAGTACAGCGAGGGCCGTGCGTGCGTCAGCTGCGTCCTGACATCAGCGGCCGCAGAGCGGGTGGGGCTGGCAGTCACTGGGTCTCAGGCTGTTTGTGAAGCTGGGTGTGGGCCTGGGTGTTTGTGGGGCACAGAGTGTTCGTCAGCTTTTAGTTGTTGATGCCTTTAGTGGGCAGTGGATGTTTGTTTGGCACTGGGTGCTTCTGGACTCATGAGTGCTAGGTGATCCTGGACACTAGATTTCCTGAGGCACTGGAGTGCCATAATGAACCCTGGTGGACAACATGTAAACAAAGACAGAAAATGCAGGAAAATTTCAGCAGGTCTGACAGCAGCTGTGAGAGAAAATAGAGCCAACGTTTTGAGACTGGATGACCCTTTATCAGTGCTGAGAGCAAAGAAAACAAGCATTTAAAGTTTATTCCAAACTAATGACCAAATGTTAATATATTGTCAGGAAACGAGGACTTTTTTTCAATAATATCACCGTTATTTATCTCATGTACTGGGAAACAAGCTGCAGGCCCTTTAGGAGGGTGGGTCAGGTGACCCAGGGTAGGGGTTAACCTGACCAGGAAACTGCCCCTACAACCACTTAAGTCTGGAGTGTGAGGAATACAGTTCTTCAGTAAACCCTATTGTACCTGTGGCTTCTTTTCCATGTGCCTTCTTTGGGGCTACCTCCTCAGATTTAAAACTGGCAACAAGAGTCAGTGATTGTTGTAATTGGATTAAGAGATAGGGTGACCACAAAGGTCCAAAACAATAGAAATGATTTTTACATGTTAATGAATTTCAGAAGGTCTTACACAAAGCAATAAAATAAGTTAATCTGAAGTAGTTGTTTTTACTATGTTCTTTCGTGGTATGTTATTGCATTTGTTGCCCATCCCTTGAACTGAGGAGCTTGCCAGGACATTTCAAAAGACACTTAAGAGTCAACCATATTGCTGTGGGTCGGGAGTCACAGGTAGGTTGACAGATTCTCTACCGTAAATGTCAACAGTGAATCAGGCTCTTGCAACAATCAGTTTTATGGTCACCATTATTCAGACTAGCTTTATATTCCAGATGTATTAACTGAATTTAAATTCCACCAGTTGCATCAGGGCATTACCCTCAGTTTCTGGATTATAAATCCAATGACATTGCCATCATGCCACCATCTCCCCATATAAAGATTTTAAAATTTCCAAGTAGGAGAGGTAAAGAATTGATTCATTTACTTTTTAAAATATTGGCGCTAAAGCAAAGCGATTGGATGAAACAATAGATCAAAGGGAAAGAATGCACTTAAGACAACACTGAAGCCTGTGTAAAGACATATGTGCTTAGATCTCGCCGAAAACAGTGTGAAAGCTTATTCTTCCCGCACTGACTCCTGGCTGCCATGCGTCCCTCGACGACCAGATTCCTCACTCGCCCCGCCGTCCCTCGTGATTATCAGCGCTGTAGCAAGTAGTTCCATCCCTGCATCCGAGTCCAAGTACCCATTTCCTTAGAGAACTGGTTTCTGTCGGCCTTGGACGGCACTCCCTAGAGCAAAAGGGCATTGCATGACTGGAATTCTATAGACTTAAAGATCTATAAGGATTGTTGCCAAGCAGAAATGGGAAGTTTGGTTCTGAGTGTAGTTTAAAATCTTTTGGAACTGTTTCAAAGTGCTGTTAACTGTGAGACAATTCTTGTGTTTAGGTGCATTTTTTAAAATAAACATTTACTTTAATATAAACGCATCACAATTGGTTGGAAATGTCATTTCCTGATTTCAGCACACATCTTCAAAGTATACAAATTGTAAAACAGTTTTGGCAGTTGTTTCAAGAGTGCCTGTGGAAGTTGGGCAGCTTTATGTATGTGGAGCGTAGCCCTTTTAAGAGGACAGGTGATCCAGGGTGGGGATTAATCTGCCTGGGGGAACTGCCCCTCCAGCCGATTGCGGTCTGGAGTCTGAAGAGTCGAGTTCTTTAATAAATCCTATTGTTCCTGTGGTTTATTTTCCAATTGATTTCTTGGGGGCCACCTCCCCGGTAGTCTCAGACTTAACACTGGTGACGAGAGTCAGTGCCTTGGTTCCACAAGAGAGAGGAGCGAGGATTTTTGTTTTTCTCCACCGTGGACTCGTGGCAAATACACTGTTTCGGGGGGGCATTCAGGACTACGTGGAGGCCAGTGTGAGCATCGGTCGGTCGGTCAGCAGAGAAAGGGAATGGGTACTCGGACCCGGGATGCAGGGATGGAACCACTTGTTACATCACAAGGGAGGGCGGGGTGAGCGAGGCGTCTGGTCGTTGAGGGTCCGCAATTGGCAGCCGGGAGTCAGCGCGGGAAGAACAGGCTTCGGGCCAAGCCGTGGGAAGGCAGGAAAGCAGCCGACAGTCAGCAGGGGAGGAACGGACTTTTGGCCTAGTCCTGCCGCGGCGGGAAGCCTTGTCACCGTCAAGGTGAAATGGCGGGAAAGTTCGGGACCATTGGAGAGTTCCACAAGGAGGCCAAGACATGGCTGGCTTACATAGAGAGATTCAGTACTTTCATTTCTACACACAAGATTGAAAATGACCTCATCATTCCCAGTACTCTTGAGCACAATGGGCAATAAAAGGTTCGGAGGCCTAAGGAACATACTGCAGCCAGAGAAACCTGCTGAGGAGTTCTGCAAGTTAGTGAAGGGACAGTTGGCCAAGGTAGACTGGGAGCAAAAACTTTATGGTAGGACAATTGAGGAACAGTGGAGGACTTTCAACGCGATCTTTAACAGTGCCCAGCGAAAGTAAATACTAGCGATAAGGAAGGACTGTAGAAAAAGAGCTAATCAGCCAAGAATATCTCAGGAAATAAAGGAGGGTATCAAATTGAAAGAAAATGCATACAAAGTGGCAAAGATTAGTGGGAACCTAGAGGATTGGGAAATCATTAAAGGTCAGAATAAAGCCACAAAAAAGCTATAAAGTAAGGTGGATTATGAGAGTTGACTAGCTGAGAATATAAAAACAGATAGCAAAAGTTTCTACAAATATATAAAATGAAAAATAGTGACTAAAGTAAACATTGGTCCTTTAGAGAATGAGAAAGGGGATGTAATAACTGAAAATGAGAAAATGGCTGAGGCATTGAACAGGTATTTTGTGTCGGTGTTCGCAATGGAAAACAAAAATAACGTGCAAAAAAAATTGATGACAGGAAAGCTATGGCAGGTGAGAACCTAGAAACTATCATTATCACAAAGAGGTAGTGTTGGGCAAGTTAATGGAACTAAAGGTAGACAAGTCTCCCAGTCCTGATGGAATGCATCCCAGGATACTGAAAGAGATGGCCAGAGAAATAGCAAATGCAGTGGTGGTAATTTACCAAAATTCGCTGGACTTTTTTTTGTTTTATATATTTGTAGAAACTTTTGTTATCTGTTTTTATATCCTGAGCTAGTTTACTCTCATAATCCATCTTACTTTTCTTTATAGCTTTTTTTTGTGGCTTTCTGCTGCCTTTAAAGATTTCCCAATCCTCTAGGTTCCCACTAATCTTTGCCACTTTGTATGCATTTTCTTTCAATTTGATACCCTCCTTTATTTTCTTAAATATCCACGGCTGATCACTTTGAAAGTCCTGCCAAGTCCAGCGAATTTTGGTAAATTACCACTAGTGCATTTGCTATGTCTCCTGCCGTCTCTGTGGTTCCCGCAGACTGGAAAACAGCAAATGTGATGCCGTTGTTTAAAGAGATAGACAAAAGGCAGGTAACTATAGGCTGGTTAGTTTAACTTCTGTAATGGGGAAAATGCTTGAATTTATCATCAAGGAAGATTAGCAAGACGTCTGGATGTAAATTGTCGCATTGGTAAGATGCAACATGGGTTCATGAAGGGAAGGTCATGTTTAACTAATTAGGTGGAATTCTTTGAGAACATTACATGTGCAGTGGACAATGGGGAACCTGTGGATGTGGTTTATCTGCATTTCCAGAAGGCATTTGACAAGGTGCCACACCAAAGACTGCTACATAAGATAAAGGTGCACGGTGTTACGGGTAATGTATTAGCATGGTAGAGGATTGGTTAACTAACAGAAAGCAAAGAATGGAGGTAAATGGGTGTTTTTAAGGTTGGCGGTCAGTGACTAGTGGTGTGCCTCAGGGATCAATGTTGGGACTGCAATTTTTTTACGATTTACATAGATGATTTGGATTTGGGGACCAAGAGTGGTGTGACACTAAGATGGGTGGCAGAGCAAAGTGTGCAGAGGATGCTGAAAGTCTGCAAAAGGATATAGATAGTCTAAGTAAGTGGGTGAGGGTCCAGCAAATGGAATACAATGCTGGTAAATGTGAGGTCATCCATTTTGGTAGGGATAACAACAAAATGGACTATTATTTAAATAGTAAAAAATTGCAGCATGCTGCTGTGCAGAGGGACCTGTGCAGGAACCTCAAGGAGTTGGTTTGCAGGTGCAGCAGGTCATTAAGAAGGCAAATGGAATTTTGTTCTTCATTTCTGGAGGGATGGAGTTTAAAAACAGTAAGGTTATGTTGCAGCTGTATAAGGTGCTAGTGAGGCCACACTTGGAGTGCTATGTACAGTTTCCTTACTTGAGAAAGGATATACTGGCACTGGAGGGGGTGCAGAGGAGATTCGCTAGGTTGATTTCCGGAGTTGAGGATTATGGGGAGACACTGAGTAAACTGGGGCCATACTCATTGGAATTCAGAAGAATGAGGAAGATCTTATAGAAACATATAAAATTATGAAGGGAATAGATAAAATAGAAGTAGGGAAGTTGTTTCCACTGGCGGGTGAAACTAGAACTAGGAGGCATAGCCTCAAAATAAGGAGAAGCAGATTGAAGACTGAGTTGAGGAGGAACTTCTTCACACAAAGGGTTGTGAACCTGTGGAATTCCCTGCCCAGTGAAGCAGTTGAGGCTGCTCATTAAATGTTTTTAAGGCAAGGATAGATAAATTTTTGAACAGTAAAGGAATCAAGAGTTATGGTGAGCAGCAAGTGGAGCGGAGTCCACAAAAAGATCTGCCATGATCTTATTGAATGGCAGAGCAGGCTCGAGAGGCCAGATGGCCTCCTCCTGCTCCTAGTTCTTATGTTCACACCACAACTATTGTAAATTGCAGAACGGTACAGATTTTACAAGCAGGACCAACAGGAGGGCAAAAATATTATTAAATTTGTCATGGCTTTCAAAGGTTTGGCAGAATTTTGTGATTTTGGAGCTTTTCTTCAGGAAGCGCTGTGGAACTGTCTTGTATGTGGTTTACTACGGGAGGAAATTAAGCAAATGTTAAGCAGCCACAAGAAAAGACCACATACTGATTTGGGTGATAAATGTCATCCAGAGGGGAACAACTTACCACAAGAAGGACCAAGAGTTTAGGTCCTACATGACCTGACAGTGGGAAGTGTTGGTGCAGCATGGCTGCTTGTTGTGGGGTATGAGGATCATTTTCCTGACAGCCTTGAGGAGGAAGGTGCTCAAGCAGCTGCACCAAGGGCACTCGGGTGGTAAGGATAAAGGAGGTGGCCAGCAGTTATGTCTGGTAGCCAAACATTGATGCTAAAATAGAAGAAAAAGCAGGATTGTGCGTAGCATGCTCCCAAATTCAGAAAGCACCACCAGCATCGCCATTGCATCTTTGGCTATGGTCAAAAGAACCGTGAGAATGTGTCCATATCAATTTTGCAGAGCCAGTGGAAAATTACATGTCACAAGTGGCCATGAATGCATACTCTTAAGTGGCTGGAGGTGAAATGCATGAAAACAACTACCACAGAAGCGACCTTGGACAGGCTTGACGACTTTCACCAGGTTTGGTTACCCAGAGGTAGTGGTAAGTAACAGTTTGTGTTGTGGGAAATTGAAGAGCACATGGAACTGCATGCCATTCAGCGTGTAAAGTCTGCACTATATAATCTGGTGATGAATAGTCCAGCGGAGTGGTTTGTGCAGTGGGTAAAACACTCCTTGGTGGCATCAAAGGGGAAGGGTTGCTGACGTGAAGAATGAATCAGTTTTAAAATATGTATCAAAACACAGTGCATGCAACGGACAATGTTAATTTACTGAGGCTGGAAGAGACCTGGCAAGTGGTGGAGAGGAGTCAAGAGAGGCAGGTAGACTGGCTATTAGATATAACATGCAAAAACCTTTCAAAAATACAAAGTAGTTCTAGCAAGGAACTGTGCGCCAAGGAGGGAGTGGGTTCCATATGTTGTTCTGCACTCAAGACAAGTTGCTGTAATGTAGACTTACGGACCAATTACTGGTGACACCATATCAAGGAGTAGAAATACCAGCTGGGGAGATGGAGATGGAGATGGTTCAGCCAGAACCAGTTCCCATTGGAGGAAGCAGAGAACACGTGCTACATCTTGGGCTGATGAGCCAGGAGCACCAGTAGTAGTGACTGATGATGTGTGTGTGGAATAATCACCGGAGCCATGATTGCAGGAGAGGAATCTAAGGCTGGTTCCAGCTCCCAGAGAACAACCTCCACAGAACTGTTGGCCTCTGCACTGATTGATCATATCTACATAACATCAAATGAATATTATTACTGTCTGTAATGTGTAAATGGTTAATTGTAATTACTGAATGGTGATTACTATTTTGACCATGTATGTAAATAATTTGGTAGTTCTGGATGGGGATTGCTATTTCGAGGGAGGAGTGTAACATGTGCAGGGCTAGCCCCTTTAAGAGGATGGGTCAGGTGACCAGGGTGTGTGGTGACCTGCCTGGGAATCCGCCCCAACAGCTACTTGAGGGCTGGAGTGTGAGAAGTACAATTCTTCAATGAAACCTATTGTTCCCGTGGCTTGCCTTTCCATGTGACTTCTTTGGGGTTACCTCCCCAGTAGTCTCAGACTTAACAGGTAGCTCAGCACTTACTGTCAGCTGTGCTTTAAATAACTTGTACCTCAATGTCCAAGCATGTGTAGATTAAATGTATTATCAATGGTAAGTATGCAAGGTTATGGGAGTAAAGCGGTGAAGTGACGTGGGGAGAAGGGAGCTGGACCTAGGTAAGGTGCTCCTTCACAGTATCAATGCAAACTCGATAGGCCAAATGGCCTCTTTCAATATTGTAGCGATTCTATGGTTTCTAAATACTGCAAGTGTTGAAAATGAGCTCACCCTTTCAATGGCAATAGACCATTTCTTACAGTTGTGGAAGACAAGTAAGTTAGTTTTAGGCTAGAAGAGAAAAAGATGAGGAAAGTTAGTTAGGATAGACAGTTTAAAATTTCAACAATAACTGGGACTTCAAAGAAACATCAAAAATGCTGAGAGATTACTCAGCAAGTCAGGTTATAATTGTGGAGAAAGAAAGGAGATTAGGTTAAAATTTCGGGTGTATGATCCATAACCCCAGACCTTTATGTTCTGATTAACGATCCGTTTAACAACAAAGCAAAAGGATTAAGAATAGAAAATGCAGGAAAAACTCAGCACATCTGGCATCATCTGTAGAGAGAGAAAGTCCAAAATGACTTCTTCAAAATGTTAACATTCTCCAAAGATGCTGCCGGATCTGCTGAGTTTTTAAAACATTTTCTGATTTTGTTTCTGGTTTCCAGCACTTTGAGTTAAGGAGAGCTCTTCTCAAGCCTAGAAGCTTAAATACAACAAATTGCTAAGTAAACACAAATAAAATAATTTACTGGATTTCATTAGTTGTGCTCCCAAGTGCATAGAACAGATCTGACCATGGAATTATACTTTATAAACAGGCCAGGCCAATGGAAGGTCTTAAAGGAGATGAGAGAGGTGAAGGGACAGAGAGTTGTTGATGGAATTCTAGACTCAGGGCTGATAATGCTAAAGGCACTGTTACAAATAATGGAAGTAAAAGAATTGGGAATGCCAAGTGGTCCAGGAATACAGAGTTATTGTATAGAGATGCAATAGTTCAAGAATTTAGGGAGGCATGAATCTACTTGATCAGAGGATTACCATTTTAAAATCAGACCATTGCTGGACCAGGAACAAATGATGATCACTACACAAAATGGCAGTGAGTGACTGGGACCTTGTACAAGTAATTTTCACGATGAAGAATATATGATATAGAAAACTCAGCTCAGGATCAAAGCCAATGCAAATAATTTAATGGAGGTTAAGACCAGGGATAAGTATGGTATTAGTTGTGAGAGCACAGTGTTTAATTGGAATAATTTGCAGTTTCATCAGGACTGCATGTTGGATCAGCAGTCTGACAACTCACAGGCAGAGATAGCGAGGTAAAACTGGGGATCATCAGTGTACATGTGGAACCTGCCTCATGTGAACACATTCTGCTGCACTTTCTAGGTGCTGAAATGAGTGCATTCATGTGTGTCACAGTTGTAATTTATCATTTTTTTTTCCTATACAACAGAAAAACTGCAGACACTGCACTAATAGAGGCTTCAATTACTGGAGATGTCAGGGAAGGTCATTTCCAGTTCCAATATAGTTTCATATTGAATCTTATTTTAAGTGTATTCATATTTCTGTCTTGGGCAGAATGGCAGAATTTCTTGTTTAGAATGCAGACAGGAACCATTACACCTCAGTTATACTTTCATTTTATCTTTTCAACCCCAACGTTAATAAATTGATCCACTTTTAACCAAATAAAATTTGGGAGATTGATGTGTTAATCTAAAAGAATTTTAAATAGTATCCACTGTAGTCAAAAGCTTTTTATGGCACAGTTGATCAGGTTTTAAAGCTTTATAATTTTTTTTCATGGTGACTTTAACCCCCACTGTTGGATTAATGGCAGGAGACAATACTATTGAAGACACATCATATATAAAGAAGAATTGCCATCTTGCCACTTAATGAAGCTGATTGAAGTAGATAACAATGAATGACTTCAATTTCATTTACATTTTATATGGGAGTTTTGTATGTTTAAAAAAAGCTGTATAACGTCCCTAAGACTTAGCCATATTATTGAAACACCTTTACGGTCACTTTACAATAATAACAATATTACAAATAAAATAATAATATATCTTATTAACTCTTTAACTAATGAAATGTACACTCACTTCATGGTTTGGTCAGTTTGCCTAATGAGGAATTGAACTACAAAAAGCTGTGACATATCCCAGAATCCCAGTCCACATCTATCCTGAGTTAGCTGATTGCAGCAATAGTGGTAGTAGGGATACTAAAATTGACCACAGCTCCTCTGAACCAGGAGGAAAAATCAGCCTTAGGTCCTACTCTGGTCTACCATCCTACAATGGCTTCAATTACATTATTGGAGTCCATTTTTAAATATGTTAATAAAAGGTCTTCTCAGACATCCTGATGTTTGCTGCATAAATAAAGGCAATGAATGTATGAACAATGCACTGAAAACACATTCCTCTTATGGGAGTGTTAATATTGCGTCCAAAGCATCACTGAGAAGTATTCATTCAAGATTCAGGCTATTCCCATAGACATTTTTTTAAGTTCCACTATTACCTGGGCACTTTGACTGCTTTTGTGCACAGGATGATAATTGTAATATTAGTTGTTTCAGCTTCCATTGGGGTGTTTAACTCCACCTCTGAGGGTACCTCAGAGATTCACCATGCACGATACTTGTCTTTCTTTTGCAGGGGAGGCAGTGATATTGTCACGCAGCCTCAAAAACCTGCACACTTCTTGTAGAATGACAAAGATGGAGGTGGCCACAGTGGGAGGTGACCCACCACCCCTGTAGGAGATTTTTCAGACACTAAGTATCGAGCTTAACTTTAGCTAATACAAAGACTCATGACACAGTATCCTGGTGAAAGGTGTTTCTTTATTGACCAACGCACACTGGGAGAGAAGGACTGGGCAGTTGAACTCTTCTCTGAAGTTACATCACTGCGGTAATACAATTATACAACTTCCAAAAGACATTTTACCTTCTGACTCATCTTGAGACAATCACCGTTATTACAAGTCAGTCATCTTTAGCAAATGTCATCGACCTTGGCCAATCATAGATGTTTTTCTGACAGCATGTGAACAAATAGTTCTAGCAGTTTCTGCCTGACTTTCCCATGGCCATCCGGCCTAAACTCTTATCTGATAGAATACTAGGCATATTCATTAGCTGTCTGGAATCACAAGCTTGTTCACTGAGCTGTCACCACTTATGCTGATAGGAGTTATGCTTCTATGTGTGTATTGTTATAAGGAATGTGGTTCACTTTACTGGCCTATTTCCCATGATGCCTTAGAATACTGTGCCATTAGCCAAGATGAGTGCCTGTTCAATAACAGACTTTCAAAAATACATGTTTAAATTCTCCAACTGTGGTTACATATGTTTCTATGCAGGTAGTACCATTATATATAGTAGTCTGTGATTCTTATCCTAAGATAATCCACTGAGTTCTAATATTCTTTATTAGTTTATAAATCCCAGAGTATTTTGAAACTCTCAAACAACCCTCCCCCATCCCCTTTCCCCCATCCCAGAAGATTGCTGAACTGCTTGCTTTTGTTATTGGGAAGTACAGACTTGGGAACTCCATTTCTTCCTGACATCAGAGTACTGAGGCCCACAGCAAAATCCAGCCATTATTCTTCTGTATTATTATAGAGTTACCTTTTACCTTTATTTGTATGGTTGAAACTGGAATGATGTACTTCTTCCGTCAATATGCTAAAGATATGTAGAATCAGCAACTGCCCTCACTTCTATGGGGGGAGGAGGAAGCACTGGTAATTTATTTTCCCTGAAGAGCATTAGCTCCTCCACAAATAGACTGTCAGAAATTTTGACTGGATTTGGAGAATTATTTTTCTTTAAAATGCTACCTGGACATTTTTCTCATAAACTGGGACTGCACACTGCAGTACAAGGGACAGTAGTGCAGTAGCCCTAAAGGATTGCTGCTTAAGGCTGCTGCATTTAAAGCTGAATGCCACATTTTAAAGTCAGCCTGACTGTTGTGCCACTGTAAAGGGGAAAAGATATCTACTGAACACCCTGTTCCCCTTCTCAGAAGAAATTCAAAATGTGCTACTGGAGGAGGTTCAGTGGAGGAAGGTAAATATTTTGGCACAGGAGGGATATCCAGCCCGCAAAGGCAACAGTATGACAGGAAGTGGCGAGTCATACCAGACTATTTTCCTTCTGTTCACAAATTGCATTTGTTGATGGGGATTAAGTTTTCTGGACTGAAGAAGAGTGGTAAAGTAGGAATTTTGCACCCTAAAAAGAATATAAGCATAGAATCCCTGCAGAGCAGATGGAGGCCATTCAGCCCATTATGTCTGCACCAACCATAATCTCACCCAGGCCCTATTCCCGTAACCCTATCTATTTACCCTGTTAATCTCCCTGACTGCGGGGTCAATTTAGCATGGCCAATCAACCTAACCCTCACATCTTCAGAGTGCATGTATTCTGTATGCACCAGGTTCCCTTATAATGTGGCAACAGTAGTGCAGCCTGTGAGGCTCATAATACATCGCAGATTTTTAAACTCATTCACATGTTGTGAGCTAGCATTTGTTGTCCATCTCTAACTGCTCTTGAAAAAGAGGCGTTGAGTCGTCTTCTAGAACTGCTGCAATTTTGTGGTCTCAGTACAGCTACAGGACTGTTAAAGAGGAAGTTCCCACAATTATAATAGTTACAGTGGCTGTCAAACTGAATTTTTTTTTCTCACAAAAGTGTTGCATTAGCCAAGGCTGCCAAGGCAGTACAGCTCCTCAAGCTGGTTCTTCAGGGAAGAGAAGCCAGCAGCTCTACCTGTTCCACTGGAAGTAAGCACAGATGCTGATTCCACCCATAACATACTAATGAAGGAAATACGCCGAGATCAGTCATCATTACATAGGATGCAAGCTGCATAAAAGCCATTAAAACCTATGACAAAGATCCAGACCATTTCTATAATTTGAAAGGCAAAGCAAAGGATTTTATAAGCTCTAAAGATGTTATAAATCTCTGATATTTGTTTTCTGGAACAACAGCAGATATCTATTACACAGACTTTAAAACATGCCACGGCAATGTCCTATTCAGAATGGCTCTCTTAAATTCCATCTTTTATGCTGCATATGTCGTTATCTTTTATTTGGCAGACGGGTGGTGTGCATACAAAATATGTGTGAGTGGAATAAGCTGTCCATAGTGGCGGTTTTGGCTGATTTATATGTTGCGAGTGTGCGTCAGACATGTCAGCGACTGGGATTAGAAACAAGCCTAGAAGAAGGGGAACTTACACTTTGGATTTAACCGGAAATAAAGTCACAGAGATCAAAGCATAGTGTGGTTGCATTACATCATTCCATTTCCTTCATGTGTCTGAAATAAACAGCCTGCTTATTCTGTCTGTTTCAGAAAAGAACATAAATGTTGATATTAAGATTGGTTAGAAAAAAGAATTAATACTTATAGCTTCTTCAGTTCTCTGCCTGAAGATAGCTCCGATCCACAGTGCCATAACCTCCAGCACAGCTGGACAAGGAGGCAGGTCCCAGATCCACCCCAGTCAAGACAGAGTTCAAGCAGTGTGCTTTTGGGACCAAACTAATCAATACTGGCTGCCCGGCCCTCAAGGAGCCCAAGTTGCTGCGGTAACATACATACACTTTTACATGCATATTGTAGCTAAGGTAAATGCTTTCCTTTAACTTTATTTCCTTGATGCGGCTGACCAGAATGCTTTATGATTGAAGGATTTACATGTTGATACCCAACCACTTTGAGTACACCTTCCTTGGAAACCAAGTCCTGGAATGGGACTTGAACCCAGAGCTCATGGTTCAGAGGTGGGGGCATTAGCCATTGCACTATATATGGGCTAGATTCTCTTGTTGTTACACCTGAATATCTGGATTTCTTGGACATGACAAATAGGGAGAAATTGGGTGGCGGTGGGAACAGGGCGGGGAGGAATTGCTATAATTGTCAGGGCCCATCTGATTTTCTGTCCATTTAATTTAATGAATGGAGAATTGGGTGGGTAACATTATCAGCAACTTCCCTCTCAATTTTCTTCTTACTGAACCCAACCAAACCAATATGAGCTAGGAAAACAACAAGAAAATCTGCCAAAAATTTGATTCCCTTGGTATTTGGAGTACAACAGTAATGTTCCAATTTTTCATCTGGTAATACTGAAAAACATTAAAACATTTCAGACTAGACTGTTTTGCCATAGGATTTTAACAATCTATATTATTGCAAAACATCAAATTGAATGACCATTCTTTCGCAACAAAATGTCATTGATAACAAAAATTAAAAATGCAGTTGTGTCAAGCGAACTAGTTGGAAAGAATTCATAGATTTTAAGATTAACCACTTATTCTTGACAGCTAAATTTAATCAAAGCTAAATGAAAATTTAATTCTTCCCAGTTTTGGGGCAAAACCTGTCTACAAAACATTTTCCCTGTATTATCCTTGCACTGATGCAAAGATTTCACTTTTTAAAAAACTATCAATAAAATGTTCATTTTAATTCTTGTTCAAAGGGGGATTTTTTGCAGCCTCAGTGCAGTAAGATGAAAAGTAATTATTCATATCTGTGGCAGGCCTCACACTGAAAGTCTAAATACCCAAAGGACGCCAGTTATTTGAATAGCTGAGGATTTGTTCCCCGACTAATAAATAAACACATTGTGCTTTATTTATCTTAGACTGTGAAATGCACAGCTGGGAAGCGTTCTGCCATGGCCACAAAGGCTTTACTTCTCAAATCTCCTCAGGCTGCAATTATCATTCTTGTTACTGTACACTACTCTCCAAATTTAAAGAAAGGCTGGAGGGAGTTCAGTCTATGGAAAACAGTGTCCTACTCTCTATAAAGCAAAACTTAGTGTTCTTCCCAGGAGGCAGCATTCTCAACTTTTGTCTAAAATGTTCGCCCTGTCACAGACCCTGAGTTTTATTCTTTCCTTCCCTTCTAACTTTCCCTGCTGCTGTCCTTGCTCCTTGATATTCAATGACATTAACATTGCTGCATCTTCCACTATCAATATCCAGGGAGTTACGTTTGACCACAAACTAAACTAGACTAGCCATATACAATCTACAAGAAAGTTAAAGGCTAGAAATCCTGCAGTGAGTAACTCACATCCTGACTCCCCAAAGCCTGTCCACCATCTACTAGGCCCAAATTAGGAGTGTGGAAGTACAATCTCTACTTGCTTGAATGAGTGCAGCTACAACAACACTCAAGAAACTTGACACCATCCAGGTCAAAGCAACCTGCTTGATTGACACCCCAGCCACAAACATTCGCTCTCTCCACCAACTTGGTAACCTATACTTTAAACAACATAGCAGAACTTTTAACATAACTAAGAAAACCCACAGTCAGGTAATGTTACAATGTCGTTTAAGTAGCTATTCAATTCTCCTAGAATTAGGCCAAATTGATTTGTAGCTCCCAAGGGTTCACTCTGTTCGTTTCCTTTCTCAGTCATTAACCTTTAATCCCAGAACTGTGCTTTAATGTGAGAATATTACTGGAGATCCTTCCACTCGAGAAAGCTAGGTGAATTTTCCAGCTTCAATTTAACTCCTCACAAATTTGATGTTTTCAGTCCAAGTTTGAACATCCAGACATTCTGACACGGCAAATAATAGACGTTCAACCTTTAGCTGTTCTCTCCCCCCCGGACACTAACATACTAACATTCAGCAATATTTTATTAAAGCCTTTAACAAATAGCACAATGGCTTGCACTCTGAAAGTAAATCACTATGGCATCTTGAATCACATGAGCCTTGTATCCAGGCTAGCCACTCTTAAGACTCCAACTCTTTATGTTGGAATTAAAACTCAGCTGTTCACAACCTGACAATCTCAATGTTTTTCTGGGACTTTGGAGATGCAGTTTTTCACAATTAACACACAAGACTGTTGCCATTGCTTCCAAGCACAAACACGTTGCACCTTCTTCCTAGTAAAACAACCAAGGCCTCATTTAATCTCTACTTTCAAACCCATAGGTTTGCTATCAGGCAGACATCAGAGCAAGTCACATGGCCCATTTCATTTTACTACAGTCCCAAAATATAGTAATCTTATAAACCTTATAATTGTAAAAATTACTTTTTATTATCTTTACCTGTGTGTGAGTTACACACTATAGTTATAATCTAGATGGTCAGTAACTAGCCCCTTTTGCCCAGGAGCTGCCCTCTGGTTTGTCATGGTGACTGAAATGTAAGACTGCTGCAGAATGAAGGCATCATGACTGCTGCCAGGATACTGGGTATTGATCTGTGTGATAATGTTGAGTATGACCACCCACATGCAGGGAGTTGAATTCCTTCCATTCACAGCACTTCTCAGAATTTACATGTGTGCCCACAAAGTAATGTATGTGCAGTCAATGGCACTCTGCACCAAGAGGAAATCTGCAATCTTCACAAAGCCACAGGCTTCCCCTGCCTGCTTTTCTCTGGCAAGAGAAAATTGAATGTACTTAGCTTAAAATGACTGGAGAGAACTAGTGACCTCTCTCACACGAAACAGTGTACAATCCAATCACTGTCAAGAGTGTGTGCATGCACCATGGGTGATATTTTAGATCTGGACTTTTAAAAGTTAAAGTTTATTTATTAGTCACAAGTAAGGCTTACAGTAACACTGTAATGAAGTTACTGTGAAATTCCCCTAGTCGCCACACTCCGATGCCTGTTTGGGTCAATGCACCTAACCAGCACATCTTTCAGAATGTGGAGCTCCCGGAGGAAAACCATGCAGACACAGGGAGAATGTGCAAACTCAACACAGACAGTGGCCCAAGCCAGGAATCGAACCCAGCTCCCTGGCACTGTGAGGCAGCAGTGCTAACAACTGTGCCAATGTGCCGCCTTATTCTTTACTTGTTACTTGTAAGGTGGAAAATATCAGAGCACTAAAAATTGAAAATTGTGTGGCTGAAGCTTCTTGCCACTAAAGCAGAGATTTCTGGCGACCTGAGGTCTTTGTAAAACAATTCACAGTACATTGTGTTTTGATTGGTAGGAGTATTGAGTCTAACATTTCACTCTGATCTTTTTCCCAGTTGTTCTTGTTCAATGGAGCATTCAAAAGCTGTCTAAGAAATCATGGTAGGTATTTACAGGAAGCGTAATATTTTGAAGTTGTACAATAACTTGTTGCTATGTTGGAGGATGAAGAGGAAATTCAACACCCAAGAGGTTAATGCTGGTGTCACTATTAAAATCATTTCAGTTTTATCATAACACAACATGATATAGAGTGGCCAACAGAAATTTTAGCAAATGAAAAGTAAGTCGATCCTCCATAAGAGAGAGGGAATAGAAACTACACCAGGATCTCACTTTCAGTTAAATTTGATAAACTATCCAGCCATATATGTGGTGGAATTTGTGAAATAATAGTAACACACAACTCTCTGAATGATGGGATGTCTAAGAATATGATTTTGTTTGTTCATAATTACAAAGTAAGAAATCATTCTCCCTTTTTTTTGTTTAAATGTCAATTCCTGATTGCTTAGAAAGAAATTGGAGTCTGGAAATGATTGCCGGAGCTGATATTGCTCATTCAGTATTGTCCCTGCACCCCCACATTCCTGTTCCAATTTGTTTTTCAAATATTTCTATCTGTGTCCTTGGGTCCCATTTTCTTGGTTTACTTTTAAGTAATAGGATAGAATTCTCCATTTTGTTGTCTGAGTGCAGTGGTGGGCAGTTCTGGTGGAGCCGTTCCGTTGGCCGGAATGGTGTGAACAGTTTAACGAGCAAGTATGTCTCTGAACCTAGTGGGTTGGGAGCTGATTCGTCTGCCGTTGTCAGCTGGTGGGTTTAAAGGTCCAGGCGCCATGTTTAAAGAACAAAGAACAACCCGGCACAGGAAACAGGCCCTTCGGCCCAATGAGCCCGTGCCATCAATCCAACACAAACATCTCACTCACTTCTTCTCAGGAGACTGTCCTCGATGTCTGTAAGCCAGAAGTAAAACGTTACCTCCCTGAAGAAGAATGCAGCATCCTCCTACCACAACATATCCTGTACCCATGGGATGGCTCCAAGGAAGAGCCCAATGTCACCACTGTGGTTGGGGAGGCTGTTAACATAACTTCTGCTCCATCTCCCTGATCACAGGCCTTTCTTATATCTTCATACAGGCCAAATTATGCACAACATTGCGAGAGTGAGCCCAGATAGGAGGAGGGATGACAGAGATACCTTGATCAAATTCAAGGAGACATTACTGGGAAAGACAGGGGCTGCTCCTGTGGAGATTGACCTCTCCCAACTACTTCATAAGGACCTCAGCTCCATCACTGCAACAGATCCTGACAACACAATGAGTAAAATGTACACTGAAATAGTTTAAGAATTGTCACAGCACTCACCTGCAACCTCCACCAGCACCAAGACACACACCTCGGTGGGGCATAGCTCTGGATTAGTCTCAGGGTACCTTCTATGGAATACCTCATAGACAAATCCCCGTTGCAATTGGAGGCAGTGACATCCCAGGAATTCAGCATGCAGGAAGTTGCATGGGGCAAGTCAGTCAATGTTGGTCCGATGATGCATCTCTGTAAGTGACTGCCAGCTCAATGGTGGAGATGCAACAGCACACAGCTGAACATCAGGTGAAGGTTCGAGAATCACTCAGAGTGAATGATGGAAGAGTTTGCCTGCATTTTACTGATATCATGGCTCTGACATGTGAGCACCCCAAAGTCACTGTAAGAAAGTTGGCAAACACCATGGAAATCTTGGTCCAACAGGTCTTGCTAGTTTTGTGCTCAGCCCTGCACTCAATGGCCACATACCCTGGTGAGCTCCATCAGGATGTAGGCAACATGGGGATGAAGAACTTTGACAACACTTCAGGTGCCCCATCTCCTGCAGCAGTCAGGGAGGGGCCATTGGGCACTTGTAGGGAGGATGGGCATCAAATGGGCACTTCGGAGGCCTCTGCTCAGAGCACTTTAAAAGGTGTATTCAGAGTTCCCTTTACCTGTGCTTGCACCTACTTCAGCTGAGGGTGCTTCTATCCCTGAGCAAGAAATCCTTATCAGGCAGGCCGGGACTCATCAGAGGTTGGCTGCCAAGTCATTACAGGCTTTAGGATGTCATAGTCAGCAGGCCCACTGCCCCCCCCTCACCCCCCTCCCCCAACTGCAAATGTCCGTGCTGCACCGAGATGTAGTGGTAGAGTTAGAAAGATTAAAAAATGTTGATGTCACTTCTGGTTCACAGGTGTAAATTGCACTAACTGAGATACATTGGATGGGTATGTGAATGTCCAGGTTAAAACCCAGACAGTGTGATTTTATACTTTGGAATCCTCATATCTCAAGGTTTGGTCTTCCTCCCACTCAAATGACAGTGTGCCATTGTAAGATGAACATTCATGTGCTGTCAACCTCAGTGCAACTAATGTCTGGACCATTGTGTTATCAGGGAGATGTGTTTAAATCTTTATTAGAAGTGCCGTTCGGAAAGTTTTGAAGTCTTATTATTCAAGGGCCAGCAATGGTTGAGGGTAGCTCATCAGCAATGATGCTGCAGTGGCACTTGGATCTACGCAGTGTTACGGCACGATCTTTCCTGCTGTTAATGCCATGATCGTGCTGCAGCAAAATCAAAGAATTTGGCAGCCAGCAAATCTCCACTCACTGTGGCGGGATGGGAAAATTCCACTGGCGTGAATGATGGTAAGATTCTGGCTTTAGTGTTTGAACCCAAGACATGCACTTTAAGATGAGAGCCCTAGCTGTGTTTGCATCATTAGATGGCATTGAATGCATCAAATCTTGTCTCCATCGTGCTTATTCCTTAGTGGACTTGCAATTCACAGAGGGAGCGCTGAACTATGATCTTGTCCAGCAAGTCATGAGCTCAGAAAGTGCAAGTGTGAAGACAGGACTTGTTTTCTTAGCAATGTTTCAGCAATGCCTTCATATGATATAGAATGGCTTGGAGAGTTAGGGGAAATATATCCAGATGACCTCATTTAACTATAATCTTCCTGGAAGCTGTCAGCTATTAAAGTTTCACAGGCATGTCTTCCTTCCTCAATAGCGTCAGCACACTCATAGTCTCCCTCGTGAGCCCCTTGAGTTGCTGAACTTTCACATCCTCATCATCCGATGAGCTCTCTTCCTCCCTCACTTCGCCCTCTAGCAGGGCCTCACCTCTTTGTTTAGCCAGATAGTGAATGCACAGCACAATGCAAATATGTGGGAAACCCTCTCCAGTGTGTATTGCTGAGAGCAACCTCAGTGGTCCAGGCATCTGAATCGCATCTTCAAAAGTCCCATGGTCTGCTCTATAAGGGAACAGGTGGAACTGTGAGCAGCTTTGTATCTCTTCTCAGCAAGAGTCTGAGGGCAACGCACTGGAGTCTTCAGCCAGTGTTTCATTGGTTAGCCCTTATCCCCCCAACAACCATCCCTGCAGATGTTGTGACCCCCTGAAAATCCCAGGCAGCTGGGAATGACTGAGGATGTAGGATTCATGGCAATTCCAAGGGTACAGTCCACAAACTTTTGACAAGGTCCCTCATGGCAGACTGGTGCAGAAGGTGAGGTCACATGGGATCAGAGGTGAACTGGCAAGGTGGGCCAATCGCAACTAGAAGCACATTATGTACTCATTTCCAGGCCCACAGAGAATGTGCCCCTAATGGGCAAAAAATTCAGGCCAATGTGTTTTTACACCAGTGGGTTTCTGACTTTTTGAAGATGGAATGAGCGAATTCTTCTCATAATCTCTAATTATCTGAGCTATACCATTTATGTCTTCATCACCTTCTATCTAAAGTTATAAAGCTTACATTTCTTATAGGTTACCCCTTTCACACTTGACATCAGCCTTGTTGCTAAGTTATGTACCTTGTTTAACAAGTCCCTATTGCTTCAGGTTTGTTAAATTACATTTACATTTGTTAAATTACATTTATAAATCTATACTCATAACCCATGTTAAATAACCACCCTGTTTATGAAAGTATATTAAACAGAACATTATATGTTGTCATGGGCTGAAGAAAAACTGTCAAATCAATATACTCTCAAATATATCAGTTACTAAGTTTTTTTTAAAATCAATACAAAACACACACACACACACATACACACACACACGAGTAATGTTTCAACTTCATGCTACCAGTGAAGAGTTTCAGCAGCTGTTGGTGGGTGCCACATATCAAAAATGTGGTCAGGTGCAGGGCACAATTTAATGACCAAATAAACGTAAATGGTATGTAAATTGTGCCAACATGTGCCAAATTTCTAGTATGATCTACTGATAATCAACGTTTCCCACATGCAACAAAACACCAAAAAATCACTCTCCATATTGTAGATGAGCTTAACATGCCAGCTTTTATAATATTAGCATAATTGTTTAAACATTAGAATCTGTGCCTTTTCACACTGAGCAGCACCGATGTATATACTCAACAATATATTCACAGGAGTGTGAATTTGCCTTGAGTTTGTGATCGGCGCTGTATAAATGTCAGTTCTTTCTCCCTATCTTTGAACAGCAATTTAACATAATTCAGATTTGGGTGGGACATGAAATAGAGCAGCACAACTGATAAGGCTTTTTCTACCTCTTTAAGTTTAATTTTATATACCTGAGATTAGTATGTTCTCACTGATAGCATCATCTGCCCCTCACTGCAGAACTCTGTTGTCCAGGTCGTGAAGCAAAATCTATTGTGTTGTTTTCCAAGAACTGCTCGGTATCCTTTTCATTTTTATTGCTCTGTTGGAGTTTAATCAACATGCTTGTCGTGAAAGGAGTAAGTTATCTTCATAGTGGGGCAGGACACATCAGCTTGCCTTTACAGTAATTGTTCTGCAAGTCTGTGGCACCCAGATCTCTCCCCAAAATGTATGGATTCAGGGTCAAAGCTACAGGTGCTGTATGCCATCACATCCTTTCCAGCAAATATCTGAGGGGAGGGCTGAATCTGAGGGCAGAATCAAACCATCTTGGTGCCTGGCACAACAATGGAACCATCTTCCTGTTTGGAACCCACCTCCTCAATGTGTATATTTGTGAGTGCTCTGTACCACTGCAAACCAATTAAGAGCCTGCCTCAGTCCTCTCTACCAATTAGGGATGAAGGGCAGTCAGGGTGTTGAAATCACCCTATCAGAATTCTAACTAAGGTATTCTTGGTATGGATCATTAGGATATTTCAGCACTTGAATTTTTGAGGCAGTAGTAACCACGAGAAAGGAGAGGAGCACGGTTTCATTAAAGGGAAGTCATGTCTGACAAATTTACTGGAGTTCTATGAGGATGTGTCTAGGGCAGTGGATAGAGGAGAGCCGGTGGATGTGGTCTTTCTGGATTTTCAGAAGGCGTTTGACAAAGTACCTCACAAGAGGTTATTGCAGAAGGTCGGGGGACATGGAGTTGGGGGTAGGGTGTTAGCGTGGATAGAGGATTGGTTGTCAAATAGGAGGCAGAGAGTGGGGGTCAACGGGTGCTATTTGGATTGGCGGTTGGTGACTAGTGGAGTGCCCCAGGGGTCGGTGCTGGGGCCTCAGCTTTTTACCATTTATATAGATGATCTGGAGGAGGGAACCCAGTGTAGGGTGTCGAAATTTGCTGATGACACCAAGATTGGGGGAACGGCAAATTGTGCGGAGGGTGTGGAGAGTCTGCAGAAGGATCTAGATAGGCTGGGCGAATGGGCCAGGAAATGGCAAATGGAATTTAATGTTGGCAAGTGTGAGGTGGTCCACTTTGGTAGGAAGAATGGTAGGAAGGACTATTACTTACGGGGCGAAAAACTGCAGCAGGCGACGGTGCAGAGGGACCTCGGGGTCCTTGTGCATGAGTCGCAAAAACCCAGCTTGCAGGTGCAACAGGTGGTCAGGAAGGCGAATGGGATGCTGGCCTTCATAGCGAGGGGGATTGAATGTAAAAGTAGGGAGGTCTTGCTGCAGCTGTATAGGGCATTGGTGAGGCCGCAGCTGGAGTACTGTGTGCAGTTTTGGGCGCCGCACCTGCGCAAAGATATTTTGGCCTTGGAAGAAGTGCAGAGGAAGTTTACTAGGCTGATACCAGAGTTGAGGGGGTTGAGCTATGAGGAGAGGCTGAATAAACTAGGCTTGTACTCGTTAGAGTTTAGAAGAATGAGGGGAGATCTCATTGAGACGTATAAGATGATGAATGGGATGGATAGCATAGAGGTGGAGAGACTCTTCCCGCTCAAAAAAGACAGTAGGACTAGGGGGCACAGCCTCAAGATAAAGGGGGGGGGCGGTTTAGAACGGAGTTGAGGAGGAACTTCTTCACTCAAAGGGTGGTGAATCTCTGGAATTCTCTGCCCGTTGAAGTGGTGGAGGCTGCCTCGCTAAATATTTTTAAGACGCGGGTTGATGGGTTTTTGATAAGAGGGGGGATTAAGGGTTATGGGGAGAGGGCGGGAAAGTGGAACTGAGCCACGACAGATCAGCCATGATCTTATTGAATGGCGGGGCAGGCTCGAAGGGCTAGATGGCCTACTCCTGCTCCTATTTCTTATGTTCTTATGAGTCCTGAGACTCCCTGAGCCTCACTCTTGCCTGGAGTCCCTGCTGTGGGATTTGAGGGTTTGCAGTGAAGTAAGCTGCCTAATGAAGTGAGGAGCAGGACAACTTCTCCAAGCAAGCAAACATTGATGGAAGTAGCCGAGGAATTAAGCAGCAGGCGTTTGCTCCCTCCAGCCTGGAGACGTTGCATCGAGATGATCCAGGCCCTCAGCAGGATATGACAAATTAATGGCATGACATTTTCCAGTGCCAATTCTGACGCTCTTACTTGTCCTGCATTCTCCTGCATAACACACTTCAAAATAACACACTTTGCAGCTCCACTCGTTCCTCTCTAGGTGCAGACACTTCATATCCCTGTCTGAGCAGCCAACACTCATAGTCGTCCAATTGCACTCTTGCATCCATGCTTACAGTCATCCTTTACAAAATGGTGCCCTTCTCTCCTCTCCACACAAGCTATTACAAACACTCATACCTCTCCTGCTGCTGCTGGAGTTGCTGGCAGTGGTGAGATACTACCTTAGCACAAGTGCAAGGTGGGGTTGCATAAGCTGTTTGTCATGGTGAAGGTTCGCAGCAGGAAGTAGAATTTAAGGTGAGTGAAGTTCTAGACAGGTGAAGTGCCTTCTAATCACTTGTCAAACAGTGAAAGCATTTTTCGAGAGCAGAGGTGCAGTGAGCAATAACCTCTCAATGGCCATGGTTGGAGCTCTTCAGTGTAATTGATCAAAGCTTTCCAAATTTGGTAGTTTCAGTGAAGAAGCTCTTCCTGTTATGCACTTGCATTGTTAACCCTGGTGATATACAGACTGATCAGAAAACAACTTCTGTGGCCGGAAATTCAGGATTCAGTTCTAAGTGAACTCTTAAGTCGTTTCTCAACAACTTCCAAATTACTTAACCATTAAGATCTATGGGGTTCCCTTGCTCTTCCTCAATCCACCCTGATGATAGCCAGCAAGTAGCAGGATTACATTGGGATCCTGACCCAATATAATTTCCAGGCATTTCCCACCCCATGAACCCAGCTCCATCAGCCCGGGAAAGTTTAAATTGAGTGGAATATGTTTTGTGAAAAGTTCAGCTTTATTCTTTTGCTAGAGAAACATTTTTAATAATGTCATATTTTTAAAGAGAAATTATACCTTTCATCAATTAAGTGTTTTCCAGCTTCTTAAGTTTCACCCAGTAATCTATCTGGAATGTTAAGTTCCTGGAAATAGGATCATAGAATCCCTTCAGTGCAGAAGGAGGCCATTCAGTCCATCAAGCCACCCTCGAATGTCCAACAGAATATCTTTCCCAGCAACACCCCCCTACCCTATCCCTGTGACTCCACGCATTTACCTTGCAAATCCCCCTAACCTTCACAACTCGGGGCAATAAGGGCAAATGTAGCATGTCCAATCCACCTAACCTACACATCTTTGGATTGTGGGAAGAAACCCATGCTGACATGGGGGATTGTGCAAATTCCACACAGATAGTCACTTAAGGCTGGAATCGAACCCAGTCCCTAGCACTGTGAGGCAGCGGTGCTAACCAGTGTGCCACCATGCCACCCCCACTGTGTCACTTCCACCATGCCATAAATCAAAGAAAAAAGTCTAAAGTCTATATAATTGATAGGAAGTCATAATTTTACTCTATGTGAGATCTAATCTCACTTAGAGTAAAAGGGATTTTACTCTAAGAGGGATTAGTGGGTTTAATATGTGGGGATATGGGGGTAGGGCCTAGGTAGGATTGTGTTCGGTGCAGACTTGATGGGCCGAAGGGTTCTATTCTATGGTTAATCTGTGGTTTTGTATCCCTTGTAGTCAAGTTATTGAATTCAATTCGAACCTTTCAATCAAACAAGTTCCAATTAGTCCGTCCTTTCTGTAGACAATTTATTGTCACTTTCCCTTTGAGCTCAACCAATCAATCTCTTGTAGTATTTTCTTTGTAACCTGCATACACCTAAGAAAGTTGTATTTTACAAAATAATTTCAGTGATCGGACGTCTGAATCTATAATTTCTTCTAATCCATTCGCCATTGTTTTACAAGTAAAAGTCTTCTTTCCTTTCATTTAGACTATTATTACACGTCCTTCAAGGTACTATTAATCACCAAACTACCCTTTAGTCCGGCTGCAATCTTCTCAGTGTTTGCCATAAACTAAACTTCTTATAAACCAATGGAAGCTCAATTTAAATGTGCTGTTAGGCTCAATCCATGGACATTTTCCTCCTCTGCTCCTTCCCATTATTGTTTCAGAACTGAAGGACATGCAACTAAACAAAGAGATTGCATGGGACAGAAATCTGGATTTTGGGCTTATAAAAGTCTTGAATTATTAGACTATTGCAGGTAGTGAATATACTGCTGAAAATAAAGCAGATTTCTTATTATTTTGTTCAATCATAAACCAGATACATCATAGAAATCAGAATTACCATACAATGAGGAAGGTTTGACATAGAAGTATACAATTAAACTAGGCTAACAGTCAGCCCAGATAACACCAATGCGACTGCAATAGTATACTAATGGCACAAAAAGTTCAGACTCACTTATTTATGTGAAACAACATATTTCTGCCATTATGGAAACTGTGAATTAGCTGGAATTAATTCTAAACTGAAGGATAGACAGTCTAATTTGCCTAAATCATCAAGACAGGCAAACTTGGAATTTAACTGGCAGATTATTCTTAAGATTTCTTTGCTGCATCCCTTTCATTCAGTACTCCAAATGTTAGTTCAGTAGCATGCTAAGCTTTTTGTGAAGAGAGTGGACAAGAGGGAATGTTGCTGGAATCTGAAATAGGAAAGCAGAGCAGATTGGAACTTTGACATATCTAGGAGGGTGGAGATGGTTAGACTGGTAGCCTGAGAGTATAATGAGGGTATAGGGTTGGTGAGCACTACTAGGGATTAGGGGACATTAACAGAAGAGAAGGATTTGAGTTTTGGGGTGAGTGAGGTCTGGAAGCAAATGTGCAGAGACTTTTTGATGTAAATATGCAGGAGGCACTGACTTCTGGGATCACTGGTCTATACTGATCACTATGGGCAGATATTGTAACCAGAAGCTCAAATTAGTATCCAAAATAGGATCTATCTGCTGGTTGTCTGACTCAGATATATGGCCAGGACTGCGTGATATATGGGCGTGATACTGAGACACAATGACAAGTTGAGCACATGTGCTGACCAGAAAAGCAGTGACTAGGACTAAGGCCAAATCATGATATGCGATCACCCTACTACCCATTAGTGAAACAAAAAAAAGCTCAGGAAGTCAGCTTATTTCCATAAACCACCTTAAGATGATTTATGTTAAAAACATTTTTTAATTGCAAGCTGTTATTATTCCAATCAGGGCAGTGGAATAGGCAGCAAGTATGTGGTAGGACGGTTTAGCATAGAATAGCAAATTGAGCAGAAGATTTGCAGTTTTATTAGAATCATAGGATCATAGCACCATAGAATACCTACAGTGCAGAAGGAGGCCATTTGGTCAATCGCACCTGCACCAACAATAATCCCATGTATTTACTCGACACTAAAAGGCAAGTTAGCATGACAAATCTACCTAACCTGCACATCTTTGGACTGTGGGAGGACATCAGAGTACTGGAAGGAAACCCATACAGAGATGGGGAGAATGGATGAACTCCATACAGACAGTTACCCAAGTCCAAAATTGAACCTGGATCCCTGGCACTGTGAGGCAGCAGTGCTGCCCACCAAGGCTAAAGTTTTATTAGTAGCCAATCCTTTTCTGTTGAGCTTATCAGTCACATTCATTATCAACCAGATGGTTCAAATACAGCAATCCTGCATATTGGAGAACAGTCACAATTTCCATCGACAATGAGAATGCTGGATAAGGCTGTTTGCTTGAGAGGCCTATCACACCATTGTGCTGTGGTATGTCAGAATTGCATTTGCCATAGCGTTGCCCAAATTAAATCATATAATTGATTGTTTGTAAGAAGGATATTATTACATGAAACAGAGAATGTATTATTGTGGTACTATATTTTTTGACAATGCTGTAAGTAAGCTACTTTTTGGTTACAAATAAGTAAATGTGAAAAGGGGCAGCACAGTGGTTAGCGCTGCTGCCTCACAGTGCCAGGGACTCGGGTTCAATCCCGGCCTCGGGTCACTGTCTGAGTGGAGTTTGCACATTCTCCCTGTCCCTGCGTGGGTTTCCTCTCACCGTTCAAAGATGTGCGGGTTAGGTTGATTGGCTATGCTGAATTGACCCTACTATCAGGGGATTAGCGGGGTAAATATGTGGAGTTATGGGAATAGGGCCTGGGTAGGATTGTGGTTGGTGCAGACACAATGGTCTGAAAGGCCTCCTTCTGCATTGTAGGGATTCTATGATTCTGCAAAATAGGGGAAATGTAAAATATAAATTACATATAAACTTAAATTAAATGAACTTATTGACATTAACTAACAGCTCTGACGAAAGGTCATCCAGTCTTGAAACATTAACTGTGCTTTCTCCACAGATGCTGTCAGACCTGCTGAGATTTTCCAGCATTTTCTGTTTTCATTAATTATTGCTGTTAGGGTTTCACAAATAAATTGAATGTGTTTTGAAATAAATTAGTGTAAAATAAATCACTTACTTAAATGTTAACTAATTATAATTTTTAGTTGGTATACAGTATATTCCAAATTAATAGCTTACTTTCTTTGTTTTATGGTGTGATATTGTTCATGGTGAGATGGAGGAAATGCATACAGATTTACTCTTTTCCAGTTCTTCTCATGTTGCTGCTTTTCTCTTTCATATTTCAATTTTCTTCTGACCTTTTGAGGTGGCATGTCAGGGGGAAGCAAAAACTCTCAAGATGCTTCTTCGATCTGTGTTTTCTGGTGGCCAATGCAGCCCATCAATGGGGAGAAGAATCTGCTAGGGTCACAGGCCTAAAGATTTTGATGGTTTTCAGGCCACGGATGGTGCTCATGATGTGTGAGAAAATGTGAAAACCTTTCTTTACCACTTCTAGAGTGAAAAAAGAACTGTTCACCAATACTTTCTGCTGTTGCTTGTGCAGGCAATTTCATATCTGTGCTGCCAAAGCCTCTTTATTCCCATAGGCTTCAATTTTGCTAAGAATATGTTAGAAAAGGTAATATTCCAGCTTGCAGACATTATAACAGTAATGATTTAAGCAGACATGTCACATCTTACTCTGCAGGCAAGCAGTTTAGTTCACACATTCATGACATGGTCTATCCCAATTATAATAGAAGGAAAGGAAGAAATAGAACTTGGCATCAAGCAATATGGCATTTTTCTAAAGACAAAATGTTCATTTCAAAAAGTGCACAAAGTGCTGTCACTTTCTTTGATACACAGTTATCCCTAATTACTCCACTGTTACAAAGTCATAGATGGATTATGATTTTGAAAGGATAGTAACCTACATTAAATGTGATGAAGACTAAATTTGATCCAGAGACCATAACACTATTAGTTTTAAAACAGTTATGGTAAAAGATAGGATGGGTCCAAAGATTAAGGTCCTAAACAGGAGCAGGGCCAATTAGGCAGGATCTAGCAGAGGTCGACTGGGAGAGTCTGTTTGAAGGGAAAGGAGTGACTGGCAAATGGGAGGCTTTTAAAAGTGCGAGTCCAGGGACAATATTTTCCTGACAGGATGAAGAGAAAGGCTAGCAAATTTAGGGATCCCTGGCTGACAAGGGACATTGAGGCTCTGGTGAGGAAAAAGGGAGCATACATTGAGATAAGGCAACCTGGGACAAGTAAGTCCCTTGAGGACTATAAAAAGTGTAAGAGTGCACTTCAGGAGGGAAAAGAAGAGCTCTGACAAAGGGTCATCCAGACTCAAAACACTGGCTCTATTCTCTCTCCACAGATGCTGATAAACCTGCTGAGATTTTCTAGGATTTTCTGGGACTTTTTGGGCAAAAGGAGAGTATGAGATGGATCTGGCAGGTAAGGTTGAAGAAAATCCCAAGAGGTTCTATAGCTACATTAAGAGTAAAAGAGTGGCCAGAGAGAAAATAGGTCCACTTAAAGATCAGCATGGCCATCTGTGTGTGAAGCCACAGGAGCTAGGGGAGATTTTTAATGAATACTTTTCCTCGGTGTTTACTGAGGAGAACATCATGGGTGCTAAAGAAATAAGGGAAACAAGTGGTGACGTCTTGGGCCAGATGCATATTACTATGGAGAAGGCATCTGCACCATTAAAGCACATTGAAGTGGATAAATCCCATGGGACGGATTAAGTGCATCCTCGGATCTCATGGGAGGCTAGGGAAGAAATTGCAGGGGCGCTTGCAGAGATATTTGCTTCATCTCTTTCCACTGGCAAAGTTCCAGGAGACTGAAGGGTAGTTAATGTCGTTCCATTGTTTAAGAAGGTCCTCCATCCATGCTAACAGATCACATTCAAGCCACAAGCCCTTACTTTGTATATTAATCTTTTGTGTGAGACCTTATCAAATGCCTTTTAAAAAATCTAAGTATGACATATCTACTAATTCTCCTTCATCAACCCTACTGGTTAAATCCTCATAACACTCCTAAAAAAAATTGTCAAACAGGATTTCCTTTTGTAAATCTATGTTGACTCATTCTAATTATAGATTTCCAAGTGTCTTCTTAAAACTTCCTTAATTAAAGATGCAAGCATTTTCTCAATGACTGTAGTTCCCCATTTCTCTCCCTCCTTTCTTGTTACATTTGCCAACTTTCCATCTGCTGCAACCATTCCAGAATCTATGGAAATTCATAAAATCATAGCTAGCATATTCACCATTTCTGCAGCTAACTTGTTTAGAATTAAGGAATTAATCTATTTGGCCCTGGTTATTTATCTATTTGGCCCTGATTATTTGTCAGATTTTAGCTCCTTGAGTTTCTCAAGTTTTTTTTTCAACTAAATTACCTTAATTTTCTCATTTTTATTATCCCCTAGATTGCCCTCTATTTCTGGTACGTTAACTTGTATGTCCAACTGTGAAGATACACAGCATATTTGTTCACTCTGCCATTTCCTCATTCTCCATAATAATTTCTCCTGTCCCTGCTTCTAAGGAACCAACATTTACTTTAGCTATTCTTTCTATTTATATGCTTATACACGTTCTTATAACGTGTATTTATAATACCGGCTAGTTTACTCCCATTCTATTTTCTCCATTTTTATCAAATTTTTGGTAGCCCTTTGTTAGTTTCTGAAAGCTGCCTAAGCCTCAAACTATTATTCTGCACAACATTGTAAGCCTTTTCTTTCAATACTTAACCTCCTTAGTAAGCCACAGACAGATCTTTTCTGCTGAGTTTTGTCTTTCAATAGAATGCATTTTCCCAAACATTTTTAATTAATTTAATGTTCTTTAAATATTTTCCACTGCTAATCAATCTCTATGATTTTAGTCTATTTACCCATCTCTTTTCTCACACCTATGCAATCGACTTTAAGATTTCATCTTGTGATTAGAATGTCATTTTCTAACTGAATATGGAATTCCATGGTATTATGATGACTATTTTCAAACAGATCTTTTACAGTAGCATTACTAATTAAGACTACCTCATTGCACAATGCCAAATCTAGAATAACTTTATCTCTAGCTAATGCTATAACATTTTTCTCTAGAAAACAGTCACAAAAGCATTCTACAAACTCATCTCTCAGACCACCTTTGCAATTTGATTGATTCAGGCTATATGAAGACTAAAGTCCCCCACAACATTGCCTATTAAAGCTCCAATTTCTTGTTTAATACTGAGTCCAATTGTATAACCATAGTTGGATAAAATACTCCAACCTGCATTTTCTGACCCTTGCCATTCCTAATCTACTCCCTGATTTTCTGAGCTATTCTTAACGTCCAGTATTATTGATTCTATTTCCTGATTTTCTGAACCAAGATCCTTTCCCAGTAGCATCCTTTTTTATAGAAATTAGGAGCAGGAGTAGGCCACTTGAGCCTGTTTCGCTATAATTCATCGGGTGAGTGCCCCACCCACCACACTCCAACTCGCACCTTAATCCGGGGGTGGGGGCTGCCCACCACATTAAATAGATAATCAAGGATCAATTAGGCTTGTTATCAAGTCACTTGATTACAACATTATACTGCCTATGCCATAAAATCAGGCAGGCAGGAGTGGGAAGTCCAATTTGTTTTTAATTCTTACAAGGCCAGGAAGGATGAGGGCATTTCTATCAATGGGGGCCCTTTGAAGATTAGGGGTACCCCCAAGGTAAACCTCCCTTTCTTCTTACCTACCTGCTGCCTTAAACCCATCATGACACCCACTCCCCTCCCAAACCCTCCATTGCCAAGATCTAGGACTTACCTGTTTCCAGTGTTCCATTGGGCCCTTTCTCTTTTCTCATTGCAGTCCCAGCTGTGGTCATCACTGCACTCTTGATACTGCTGGGATTGACTGAACTGCAGCCAATTGGATTGGATTACACTGGAGAATTTGGTCGTAAGCACTGGCATTGTCTATTTTATTGGGTGGCAGTGGAATAAATCTTGAATACAATTGGTTTTGTTTACCATTGTTACAGCAGTTGGGCTGACCAACAAATATACTGCTGATTGATGGTGAAATTAGAAGATGCATCGATGTGAATTCAGCCATATTTGTTTTTAAAAGAACCTTTACATAGGGATCCTAGGAGTAGAATGTCCGAGGACCACACAGGCCCAACCTCCAAATAGCAGGCAAGGATGCTCCAAAAGCAGCATCTTCTTCTTTGATTATCAGACAAACTCGTAAGCTCCAATTTCACCTACACAGTGTAAATTAGGCAGTTCTTGCAAATGCAGCTAATAAAACACTACCTAATTTTAACAGCAAATAGCATAATCTAATATACTCCGCTGCCTTAAACAGTAGTTAACTTTTCATAGTATGGCCCAATTTTTCTCGCTTCTTTCTCACTTTAATTTTTGTTTCAAATTGCCATCTGGTATGTACGTCCTTTAGGTTCCATCAACTTCTGTAATAGTGGTGGCTGAATCACTGACTCTGTTCGGTACAATTTTCTTTAAATTGCTTTTTTCCATGACTGTCTCTTCTCTTTGTGGCACTTAACACTGTTTCCTTGATTGATATATAAAGACCAAAGATACAGCGAAAAGACAGGCAATGAATGTATACTCATTTGGAGGTGGTGCACTGTAACGTGGACATTGATGAGTTGAGGTTCAGGCCAAGCAAGACTAGCTGCTGCCGCAGGAGCATTAGACAGGTTTGAAGAAGGGAAATACAGAAACTCAGAGCAACATTACAAGTGATTTGTGCCAGCACTGGGGTTCAACAGCACTCAATACAATTGTACAATTTAGGGCCAACTGATATTTAGCACTACTACTGGGGACTCCGGGGCATGGAAATGCAACAAAACTGGCAGCAGTGTAAGAAATAGATGAGTTAGATAAGAGCCAAGTATGCAGAAAAGACTGTGAGAATGACTGAGGTGCTGGAAGGAAGTGAGCATGGTTACGTTTCCCCAAAATAAAATCCTGATACCACAGAATAAGTTGTTCTGATTTTTATATTTTAAAGTTGCTTTCAATCTTGCTTCATTCAAAATATAACCAGCCAACTATAAAATGAAAATCGCACTCAATAATTTGCAACATTTTTTGGTCAGTTCCCACCAAAAGTATCTGTCAGCTTTCTGTGGCCCCACTGAGGACCTATGTACTGCCAAATCTGTCAAAATCTCTCTTTTTCTACTTAAGATCTATCTTTTCGTGGTTTTGTGATTCAGAAACTAAAGTGAGGGAGGGACAACAGGAGTGGCGTTTGCTGAGCGCATGGACAAAGAAATCAACCAGGCTGAGGGGATAAATGAACTCAGGGAATCCTTGGATCGGGCAGCCAGGAAGCACTTCAGTTAATCACACAATCCCTACAGTGCAGAAGGAGGCCATTCAGCCCATTGAGTCTGCACTAACCACAATTCCACCTATCCTCGTAACCATACATTTATGCCCTGTAATCCTCTGACATTAGGGTCAACTTTGCATGATCAACCTCACCCGTACATCTGGACTGCAGGAGGAAACTGCAGCACCCAGGAAACCCACAGACATGGGGAGAATGTGCAAACTCCACACAGTCACCCAAGGCCAGAATCGAACCTAGGTCCCTGGCGCTGTGAGATACCAGTGCTAACCACTGTGTCACTGTGCCAACACAGTGAGTAAATATATTATGCACTTGGGCAGGCAAGAAGCTTTTACAGTGGATAGGAATATGGGCTAGAAATGGTTTGAAGCAGGGAGCATTATTTCCACAGTCCAATCAGTTCAACAAGAGTTATATCAGGGCTAAATGGCCTCACAGTTACTTTTTTCCAGATTGAAACAGTACAAAAAAAATGGGAATAGCAGGATGAGAACAAAGTGAAAAAGTATTCAGTGGCTGATAAGGTTTAGAAAAAATGCAAGGCACCAGAGGCCAGTATCGAAATCCAGATTTACACAGAATACTAAGCAAGTGCAAGTTACATCCCTAGATTGGGCTGGGTGAGTGGAAGAAATGTGTCTCTGGAACAGTATTAAAATAGCATGAGTTTATTTAAACAACTTGCACAAAATATGACAGACTCTTACTTAATGGTTTAACATTAATTTTCTCAGACAACATTTCCAAATTGACGGCTTATTTTCTTTTGATGACTTGTTTTGTTCAGTAAAAGCAGTTACCTTACTGAAGTCCATTACTGGACAGGGGAAGGAACGAGAGATCAAATGCTTACAAAGAATTCTTGGTAGGTGCTAAAGACTAGTCAATCGCCAGAGATAAACCCTGTTCTGTGACATAATCTGTTCTTCGGTTTAAAATAAAGATCACTTGCATTTCAAAGCCAAAAACAGGGAAGAATCTTACCATGATTACAATAGATTTCAAGCAACCTAGACATTGTGAAAGAAAAGGAAGAGGTTGGAAAAATTGAAGACAATAATCCAAGTTCCAGTTAAGAACTCCAAGTTCATTAGGCTCCCCACATGGTGGGTCTCACTGAGAAATTGTCTTCAAGTCATTTAGAGGGCCATATAGGGAACTTTGAGCAACAAACAACATTTTAACTTTGAACTGGATGTCTAATAGCTCGGCATGTTTTTTCTAGCAGTTTTCATACGAAAGACTATTCCTCCTGAGATGAAGAACACGAGCAGTTGACTTTAGTACCCTCAAAGCCTGTCCCACCATTCAATCTGTTTCTCTACTCAATTTGCCTATATTCGTTCCATATCCTTTGAAAAGTCTTCTTCAATAATAAAATCTACCAATCTTAGCCAAAAAAGTTTCACGTGGCCCAGAGTCTTTCAGATTATTGCTATCTTGTGTTGGAAAAATGTTTCTTAATTTTACTCCTAAATGACCTTGCTTTAATTTAAAAACTATGGAGTGACAGAATGTACTATTCTCTTGGAACCCACCTAAAATAAATTGACAATTTTATGCTTTGTTGCTCCTCATTGGTACTTTTAAGAACATAAGAAATAGGAGCAGGAGTAGGCCATCTAGCCCTTCGAGCCTGCCCCGCCATTCAATAAGATCATGGCTGATCTGTCGTGGCTCAGTTCCACTTTCCCGCCCTCTCCCCATAACCCTTAATCCCCTCGCTTATCAAAAACCCATCAACCCGCGTCTTAAAAATATTTAGCGAGGCAGCCTCCACCACTTCAACGGGAAGAGAATTCCAGAGATTCACCACCCTTTGAGTGAAGAAGTTCCTCCTCAACTCCGTTCTAAACCGCCCCCCCTTTATCTTGAGGCCGTGCCCCCTAGTCCTACTGTCCTTTGAGCGGGAAGACTCTCTCCACCTCTATCCTATACATCCCATTCATCATCTTATATGTCTCAATGAGATCTCCCCTCATTCTTCTAAACTCTAACGAGTACAAGCCTACGAGTAAGCTTTTGCTGCTTACTTTCCTTGCTTTGATTTGTGTAATAGCAAATTGGAGTTGATGTTTTATGAGAATGAAATTTTGTCCAGTCAGTTACATATTAAAAAATGTATAAACAAAGACAGTGTAATTGAACAAATGTGTGCTGAACGTACACACATATAAACAGACAAGAACATACATTAGTTATAAAGTTTTTTTTAAGTTTCGATAGCATCCATCTCACTTCATTCACTTTTTGATATTTTATACAAATTTGTAAAAAATACAATGAGAGCAAGTTATTTCCTGTAGTGGTCATTCCAAAGGCACTTTTCAACAATAATTAGCCTTCTCACAATTGATTTAGAAAGCTTGCCTATAGTGAACCTGAGATGTTGCCTTAAATGAGCAAGGCTAACCCAGAAGGAAGAAGAGTAAAATGAGGAAATAAGAATACAGGTCTTGTTTCCATTTTACAGTATACACCAGTAAAATGGAGAAATAAGAACACGCCAAACTTTTTTCCCTTCTGGAAAGTATTATAGCTATGTTTTAAATCAAGACTGCCCCGAATATAGAATCCCTACAGTGCAGAAGGAGGCCATTTGGCTCATGGAGCCTGCATCAACAACAATCCCATCCAGGTCCTATCCCTGTAACCCAACGTATTCACCCTGCTAATCCTTCTGATAGTAAAGGGCAATTTTGCAGGGCCAATCAACTTGAACTGCACATCTTTCGACTGTGGGAGGAATCCAGAGCAGCTGGAGGAAACCCTCACCGACACGGGTGACCCAAGACCAGAATTGAACCTGGGTCTTTAGAGCTGAGAGGCAGTGGTGTTCACCACTGTGCCACAGAAAAGGAGCGATTGTAGCAGAGCAGCTTCCAGTATACTGTCTTTACTATTGTTGATTAAGGTCTGTTCAAAAGGGGTCTTAAGTATGTTTATGGGCTTAGTTGCACTGTAAGATGTTAATTTAATTTACTACTCTTTCCTCATTCCACAAAAATTATTGAAACTGTTGCTTGAATGCCACAGGCACAAAAAAGATACTAACCAAATCAGACTTCGAAAACACCTGTAAATACCACCCAAATATAACCTAATGCCTGGGCTGAACGTCACCACTGAATGTTTACCTCTAAGTGGAGGATGATCTCTAACTTCATCAGACTATTATTTTAGCTGCCATAAAAATATCAAAATTTTCCTCTATTAATTTACAGGGATATAAAATCATATGCTCTATTCAAGCAATTACATTCAGGCACAGAAACAAGAACATCTGGTCCATAGTTTTACAACACTGAATGGGTTTATTTCTAATCCTTCTTTCTGATTTCGTGAGCTATCCTCCCCACCTGCCAGATTAATGCATTTCATGCTCCTCTTGGATGCCACTCCCTTCCAAAAAGCTCTGATGTCCTTTCACATCAGCAGTGTTATGCTGATAATTCAGGAATTTATATTAGTAAATGTTACATATTAAGTCATAGGTCAATAATAAACCATTCTCATTTGGAGATTAAATGATACAGCATTAGAGTGACAAATTAAACATTAAGAAATTCGGTTAATATGTTGATTGATAATTATGCAGGTTGAAAAATTGGGATCAGAGGCAGACTGTCCAAAGAAAAAAAAACTGTGTCCTTCTGTGTGCCAGCAGTGAGATAATAAACCGCAGGACTAACAATTCTCCTTTAACAATTGAATATTTCACCAGAAACCACAAAGAATGCTCTCCATGTGCTTGTGTCACTCTGAAAAGTGGTATATAGTCACATTGTTGGAGCACTACATTCAGGCTAAAACTATTTTTTTTAATTATGATACAACAGAAGCAAAAAGATGCATAAATTACTGATGGCATAAATGCCAGGAAACAAAGATAAAAATCAATCCATAAAGGATTGCACCTTTACAAGAGTGTATTTCTTGTACATCTTAATGGGTGCAGAGTTAAAGAACTTCATTATATGACACAAAAACTCCCATCAAGAGCCCCACAGTGCATTAGCTCAAATTAGCACTAGAAACAAATTAAATCCTCAGCACCTTTTCCAGTCCAGAAGCTTATGAACAAAGGGTTTCCAATTGAAGTATAACATAGATTAATAGCAATATAATAATAGCATCAGCAGATCTCACATATCCATTAATGCAAGTCTTAAGAATTCTTTACCCCAGGTACCTGTCGATACCCAGCAGACGATTATATTGAAGTCAATGGGTGATAGACTTTGGGTATCAAGGGAAATAAAGGATACATAGTATCCTGGGAGAATTTCACAGAAACTTCATTGCAGTGTTAATGTAAGCCTTACTTGTGACTAATAAATAAACTTCAGTGCAGAAAAGTGGCCATGGACTTGTTAAACGGACAAGCTTTCGGGGTTAGCCCCTTCGTCAGGTGAATGGAGAGTTCTGGCCTCAGACAGAGCATAATCCTTAAGGATTATAATCCTTAAGGATCATAATCCTTAAGGATTCGCATTCTAATCAGTAATCTCTAAACTGTCTGTGCTTTATATGCTCTGTCTGAGGCCAGAACTCTCCATTCACCTGACGAAGGGGCTAACCCCGAAAGCTTGTGAGTATATTATCAAATAAATAGGTTGGACTAAAACCTGGTGTTGTCAGACTTTTTACTGTGTTTACGCCAGTCCAACGCTGGCATACCCACATCTTGTTAAACGGTGCAGCAGGCTCAAAGGACCAAACAGCCAATTCCAGCTTCTATTTCTTACTAATAAGAACAGAAAATGCTGGAAAAACTCAGCAGGTCTGGCAGCATCTGTGGAGAGAGAAACAGAGTTAATATTTTGAGTCCATATGACTCTTTTTTCAGAGTCTTACGTTCTCGTGGAATGCTTTGACAGTGCCTAATTTGATTAGCATAAGAGGTTCAGGTTTCTGATCTGTCACATAACCAAAAGGCAATCAACATGGCTTAAAACAAGCCATAGCAAATCAAACTCAATTTGCAGAATCTTTCCTGCAGTCCAGATAGGGATATCACTTCAGTTTTCTGCATTTTCTATTCTCCTGTTGGAAGATATGGGTCTCTGTTTCAACTCAAGCTAGCCGGAACCAGTTATTTAATCACATTTATCTAGTTTATATAAAGCCTTTGGAAACAAAAAAAAACTTGAGTCTAGTGCTACCGACTGATCAGAGTGCCTGTTTGGCTCAGATTATTCAGTTAGAATCCAAGCCCCAACAATAAATAGCCAATTATAACCAAAATTATCATACCAGTGTGGTGTTGGGCAGTACCTCATTATCAGTGCTGTCTTTTGTGACATTAAATGTGCCTATGTGTTGACATGTGTTTAAGACAAATCCCAAAGCAGCATTCAGAGGGTAGGGATGGTTTCCTGACCATCACTACCAAAGACAAATAGTGTGCTTTGAGATTTTGCTTTGTGCAACTTTGCTGCTGTATTTCCTTTCATTGCTACAGTGACTGTAATTAGATTGTGAAGGACATCAGGATTTCCTGAGGATATGATATACTGCTAATCAAATCAACTTTTTTTCTTTTTGGACAAGACTGAGGCCCCTGCATTCATCACAATGGATTTTTACATTACGTTTTATTTTCCCACACATTAGCATCTAAAGTCAATAATTCAAAGTTAATAAAAAAGTTTCTTTTTAAAGAATTTTTTGACTATGCTGCTCTGTCATCAAATGTTTTGAGTGACTATGTTCTTCAAAGGTTTTGGTGGATGTCATTTGATACCTGTATATAATGTTTTAAGATAATTTGTTCATCATCACCTACACAAACACTGCAAACACCAAACTTGAAATTGCTAATCATTTTCATAATTTCCATGCTTTGACATGTTAGAAGTGTAATCCAGTTATTGTCATCTGCACTAACATTCAAAACTTGAAATACTGCGAAGTGAAACAAACTACATTAAATATAATTTGTTTCTCCACTTCTTGTATTCCTCTCCACCTTTTGATGTTGTCACTTGTTTCCATGCAAGGCTCTTGGGGCAGGAAAATGAAATGGTTGAGACTGCCAATTGCACAGTGGGCTTGGAGACAAGTAGAGGCCGTATAGTGGGTTGCTGCTGGACGCTCTGGCCTCCTTGCGTCTGCAGCCGCCAGATTTCTGGTGCCATCAGCTCCATGCCAGAAATTGGTACAGAGCTGAATCAATTATGGTAATGAGAATCGGGATTGCGGGGGGGTTGCCCAGACACATCTGGGAGCACAATGATTAGGGGGTGGGTGGAGCAGAATGGGGTAGGGGGTCACATGGGCAAACGGCGCAAGGTCATGGAGCTGGCCAGCAATTGAGCTAACCAACGATCGGGAGGCCAACAGCGAGGAGCCATGCGCATGCGCGGTGGCTCACTCAGTGCTATGCTGCTGCTCTCTCCAGTGGAAATAGGTCCTGTTCCCGGATTTTCAGCGTGATTCACGCTAGTGCACTTTGTAGAGCACAGAGTGTGGGAGATTCATTTTGAAAATCCCACTGAAAGAAACCAGCGGGATTTATTCCAGTTTGTATGCAAATTCAACACTTAGAGGTTTTTTTTGGGAGGATCCTACCTCTGATTTCCAGAGATAAGATGCAAGGAGAGTAGGTCGTAAAATTTTATTAATATGAAGGAACAGGTCATTTAGCTGCATTTTAGACTCGTCACTGCAAGTTACATCATTATCACATGACATTCCAGTCAATGGCTTAAATGAGAAAACACAACACACAATTTGACTAAAGCACCAGATTCTGTGCACGATATTCTTTGCACACTTGGACTTACTAACATCGGGCTGATAGTTGTATACTTGATTACTGGAACTACTCAATTCTTTGTAAAATCAATTTAGAATTCTACATATTTCTGTTTTGTTCTAAGGTGTTTGCACATCACCAAAGTGATAGCTCATGGAGTTTTGCCAGAATCCAAGATTAAAATCAATAATAACTGTCCCAACAGATAAAAAAAGAAAACCATACAATTAGCTGGGACTACTTTTTTTTTTTAAAGGTGATTTTTTTTATTTCAACAAGCAATTAAGTTTTACATCAGTTCTTGCTTCAGTGTAAGACTGGCAAATACACGTCCTGCAGTTTCTTATGAAAGCCCATTTATTTTAATTCCATAAAATCTTTGTATGCCTTTAAGGTCTTTGCTATTTAAAAATTAGGACCCAGTCAGGTCAAATTTATCAAATGATTGAGAAATTATTTAAATTCATTAAATATTGCATGCAATCAAAACAGACCAGAAATGAAAAAGAATGAAATATGAATCCCATTAGCACAGGATCTACAAATTAACAACACTGGTAGTCAAAACTAACAATTCCAAGTATCAAGAGCAAAATAAACAGGATGTAGGTAGCTAGGTAGGATTGTTTTCATTTTAAAATCAATATGACAAAAAGTCTTCTAACTGGCTTCTGTGAGCCACTGAAGATCTATTCCATTGTATTGAAACCCAGGACTCCCTATGTCATCCCTTTAAAAAGAGAAAAATAAAATTAAAATGTAATTACATGTCAATGAACTCTTTTTTTAAACAAGCTTTTTAGCATCAAGATACCAATGTTTTATTCAAAGTAGAATAACTGCAATCCTACTGGTAAACAGTTGGTGAAATGAGCAACCAAGATTGAGTAGTCATGAAATATGCTATCTAGCATCTATTCAAGCTAGAATTGAGCTAGAACTTGAATTCTTTTTCTCCCCCAAAATCTTTTCCTGCAAATTCTGAATCCTCAATGAAATATGCCAAATGTTCTCTTCTGCTAATGAAGCCAAACATCCGTGATTGCATGGGACAGTAGGCCAGCAATGACTATCATTTCATGATGATGCACAATGAAAGTGGACAGGGAAGTGATGTAACTATTAAGACAGCAGATTAAAGAGATGAACTACAGCCGGGTATTAAATTCCTCATTTGTTTGAGGCTTGTATATAAAATTTTGTCTTCACCAAATATGCTCACAATAGTCAACATGGATTGAATTTATAGAGAAATTGATAGGAAGCAGAGCAAATATGAATTCATTATACTTTACTCATTTATTCTATTAGTTTATAATATTACTTGCCTAAACAGCAAGTTCCTGCTGTGCATCTTGCAGATGATACAAACTACTGCCACTGAGCATCAGTGATGGAGGGAATGAATCTTTGCAGATGGGGTGCCAACCAAGTGGGCTGCTTTATTCTGGATGGTGTCAAGCTTCTTGACTGTTACTGGCATTGCATTCATCCAGGCAAGTACCTTGTAGTTGGTAGACATGCATTGGGCAGTCAGGAGGCGAATGACTCACTGCAGGCTTCCTAGCCTCTGACTTGCTCATGTAGCCACAGTATTTATGTGACTAGTCTCTTTCCATTTCTGGTCAATGCTAATGCCCAGGATGTTGATAGTGGGGATTCAGCTATGATAATGCCATTGAATGTCAAGGGATGATGATTAGATTCTCTGTTGTTGGAAATGGTCATTGCTTGGTACTTATGTGGACAAACTTGGCAGACCAAGCCAGATCTTGCTGCTTTTGGACATGAACTTCTTCAGTATCTGAGTCGTCTGTAATGGTGCTAAACATTGTGCAATCAATATTTAAAGTATTAAAGTGTCCTGATGTAGGGATTGAGGTTATAACTCCAAAATTTCAGATGAAATCTTTCAAAGACAACTCTTTAAAAAAAATGTAATGTTATTAAAGAAGCTTCTGTACCTTGCAACCAAATATCAATTAAGGACTTCATCACTCCAACTGCAGCAGTTCTACATCAAAGATAAGGGTGGCATTGGCTGGGATGACTCCGGGATGGCCTGTTGCACCATATGCCACATCAGGGGTGCAAGTCAGTTTTGCCCTTTGCCCCAAACTCATCTGTTATTGGAAAATAATTCACTCTTTGGTTATGATTGTATTAATTTCCAATCGTTTAAAAATATATATTTTTCTTCCACTTGCTTAATGTTATGATAAAACATTTTCCACACAAATAGAAAATTTGAGTCAGTAATTGCACTGTTCAGTTAATTATTCTGTACTGTCAACACCTTGTTGCCCCACAGCAAACTCTGTCTGCCGTTTCATCAACCTCTGAAAATATTTGAGCAGACCACACTTTGTGCTGGCCAATCACAAAAACCTTTTTGATTAGTAAGAGTCATAAGCAACCAACACTTTCATCCAACTTCACACTTGGTCTCACCGCTCCCTTAAATTGGATGTTTATGTTTAAGGCTATTATTTACTGTCTTAGCAATACATACAATCATAACTGATGTCATGAAAGTTGGACTCTTATCACAGACGCCATAATTGATTTTTAAATTTGCTTGATTTTACTGAATTTAGCTGCACCTAATATAACATCTCAATGTGTCTTTTAAAAGTATTTGGTGTAATGTACATCTTTAAATATATAACCATGCAATTGATACCTGTGCCACGCCTTCTTCCCAGCCTTTAATTACTTCCTGCCTGCCAATCTTGAACTTAAAAGGCTTGCTTCTGTCTCTGGAAGAATCAAACTTCTTTCCATTCTGCAGCATTCCTGCAAATACCATAAAATCCTCTTTGAAACCATGACAGACAGAAAAATGAAAAAAAAGGATGTCTTGAACTTTCTCTATATAAAGATGAATATAAAATGCTGCACAATAGCTGAAGCCAAAATAGTTTTGGGAAACAGGTATTTCTTCATTACAAGCTTGCCTCACACAACAAATTGATACCTCAAACTTCCAAACGGAGCGATGACAATAAAATGAAAGGATTACTCATATCCATGAATGTTCAACTTTGGATGTCTTGGGATTAGATTATTTGTTTTTCTGATGAATTTCTGCTCAAAACTATTATCGTACACTTCAGGTTCAAATCTTTCACCCCAAAAATAATTTTGAAACTGTATAAGAATTTCGGAATCAAGGAAATGTGACATTCAAGGTTTGCCTTTTATTTGCTTTATGTGCACCCAAGTGCTGCAAATAAAATGGAGCCAGACTCTTTTAAGCTGGATAGCCAAGTAGGACAAGATGACATAAACTTAAGAAAAGTAAAACAAATCTGTTTCGAACAATTATTAATAAGATAAGCAGTCATAGACACGGAACATTTAAGCCACAGTTAGATGCAGCCTGGTTAATCTGAGTGTAAATAACATAGAAAGTTTGATTAGACATTCTCATCTTTGACTCAATTTTACTCAAAATAGATCTCATTGTAGTTGCGTCAAGAGAGGACTGCTAATCTCCACTATTTTAAGAAAAACATTAACCCAGATATTTTAACCAGGTTAATGGTCTCACCAGAATGGCTGACAAAGCAGTTTTAGACAAAAGGAAAACTGACTTCATATCCCACTGTTTAATACCAACTCTAATGCTAATTTTTACAAATAGACAATGAGAATCAAATTATAACATTTCTACAATTTGACGACAGCCAAGCATGGTACAATTGTCACAACTGTCACACGTTTGGAGCAGACATGGCTCATTTCCATACAATGTATTTTTCGAATGACACCATTGAAGTAGAACCCAATGAGCAACTACACTTTTAAAAGTGCAACTGTACAAAAATGTCAGCTTGTCATTAGTGATTTATGGTAACGCAAATATTTTCAAAGCATATCTCATTAAAATGTGATTTATTTCACACTCCCCCACCCATAGGGAAAGCAATTTATCTGTTCCATATACGCAGGACATAATTACAGGACATCGAAACTTCACCAAAACTGAGCACCAATTACAATCACAAACAAATTTCAACAGCAATAATATTCTACCAACAAATTGTTTTTGTATCGTCATTCAGCACTTTCATCACTTGTGCAGCATAACGAACCTTTCCAACCCATATTATAATATCAACTGGTGCATAAGAAAGACATTTAGCATGTTAATCAAATAACTTCTCAAATATTGTACAAAAACACATCGTCGGAGAGCTGCAAAATGTTGACCTATTTCTGCAGAACTGACTATAAAATCCAGGTCATAGTTTTGCCTTCGGTTGTTTAACAGCATGTACTGGAAGCCTTTCAAAGCAATCCGGTGACTCCGTAAATTTGCAGAAAATAAGTGTCACCATGAATTCTGTATTTTAAAAACATCATTTTGACAGTGTACTCTACATATGCTTTGAGGGAAAAAGAATCTTCCCAAGGTAATTTTTGACTATCCATTTTATGTTGCAAGTCACTTAGATCATCGGGTAAAGCAAAATAGTTTTCCCAAATCACATCAATACAATAAAATGCATTGTTTGCCAATGAAAAATAAATTCATAACTAGTAATGTGACAATAAATCAAGTCACATGTATTGGGATACAGTGAAAAATAGTTAATTAGTAACTGGAGCTGTCATTCAATTTTATGGACTTAACCTGTTATATTAAATTACTTCGCACATTTCACTGAAACAGTAACACTCAGGAAAAAAATAACAAAATATCTTCTGGAAAGCAAAATATTTATAACCTTAAACCATGAATTTAACGGTGTATTTGAACAGTGGGAAACTAATGAATCATTTTGGTGTTTGTAACAAGAAAAGTATGTCGATAGATAGTGGGGGAGGTTTTCTGGCTTTCTGCTGTGTCTTTCTTGCAGTGGGAGGCAGCACACCATTTGCCACTGGTGGGTTCTTCTGATCCTGCCACTGCCAATAGGATTTCCCATTAATTCCACCCCACACCACCGGGGACCACACAACAGGGGTATGCCATTGGTGGGACCACAAGATCCTGCCAGGATTAACAGCCGGAGGGTCCGGCCATTGTATATGTCTAAAGGATCCCTCCAAAACTTCAGATTTGACAAAAATATTATTCAAATGATATTTCCAAATTTGCCAAATGTTCTGAAAAAGATTTATGTTTATCTTTTAAAATTCTTTAAAGCACAAGAACTCTGCTCCAACATTCACAATTTCACTGCTGGGCAAGAGTTCACAAATGCAACTACATTTTCAAATTTTTCGTTTCTCTCTTTTTCTTTTATTCTTTCATGAGATGTGGGCATGCTTGGCAAGGCCAACATTTGTTGCCCATCTCCAGTTGCCCCTGAACTGAGCTTGCAAGGTTATTTCAGAGGGTCTTTGACAGCCAACCACTTTGCTATGGGTTTGGGATCACATATAGGCCAGACAAGGTAAAGACCTGAAGAACATTAGTGAATGATTTTTTTTTACAAATGATGATAGTTGCCAGTACTGGGACTAGCTTTATATTCCAGATTTATTAATTAAATTTAAATTCCACCAGCTGCCGTGGTGGAATTGGAATCCATGTCCCCCTAAGCATTAGGCTCAGTCTCTGGACTGATAGTGACATTACCAAGACACCACCATCTCCATTATGATAACTGGTGCTGTATTCATAAGCTAACCACAACTGCCAGCCCTTCATGTGGTGAAAATCCAGCAGAGACTTTTTATATATGGCGCTCCGTGGGGTAACATTTTCCACTTTAGATTTTAAAACTATGTCACAATGAATGAATCAGCCATTTTGTGGATTTGTTTCCATAGATACATATAAAAATAGTGCAAATATATTAAACAGGATATAGAAAACACTTATCAGGATGGTTCCAGCAATTAGGAACTTCAGTTGCCTGGGTAAACTGGAGAATTTAGTATAATGGTCAATGGATTAAGTCCATGAAATAAAATGCCAGTTCCCTTACTAATTATGAATTTATTTTTATTAGTAAATAAAAAATAGTAAGAAATTTGAAAGAATTCAAAATCATGAGGCATTAGACACAAACTGTTCTTGTTGATGTAAGGATTTCATGAATTGGCAAAGAAAGCACAGAAGGAAGAACTCTCTTTCCTCCCCAAATTCAGAGGTTAGCATCCGGATTGGACAGCTTGAGAATGGGGTGGCAGCAAATTCAATCGAGGCCCTTAGAAGAGAACTGGTTATGATCCAAGAAAAGATTTGCAGGCCTAAGGGGAAAAGTTTGGGGAGTTGGACAGCCAAGTTGCTGTTGCAGAGAGTCAACGTGGACACAGAGGACCAAATGGCCTATGTCTGTGTTGTAACTATGCTGCAGGTTCTGCAAACACAGTAAATGAATTGGATAAAATAATTCTCATGGCATGAACACCCTCCTTTTATTTTGTTTATTCATGGGACATGGGTGTCACTGGCTGGCCGGCATTTATTGTCCATCTCTAGTTTCCCTTGTTCAGAAAACAGTCGGGAGACAACCGCATTACTATGGTTCTGGAGTCATATGTAGGCCAGACCAGGTAAGGATAGAGATTTCTTTCCTTAAAGGGCATTAGTGAACCAGATGGTGTTTTCTGATAATCGGCAATGATTTCATGGTCATCAGTAGATTCCTAATTCTAGAATTATTTTTATTAAATTCAAATTCCACCATTTGCCGTGGTGGGATTCAAACCCAGATCCCACAACATTAGCTGAGCTTCTGGATTAATAGTCTAGCGATAAATCCACAAGGCCATTGCCTCCCCTCTCTGCTACAGCGATACTGGTCTTGCTGCCACAAAGGTTTCTGCAACCCCTTTTAACATTTATTCATTTTACTTTGGGCAAGTCACAGCTGAATTGCATTACATGTTTTCCCCTCAAGCTAATAATAGCAACCTTCACCTGTTTTTCTTTTATTCAGCAGAAATCTGATGCAAACTGCCAGCAATAAGGTACTTGTCAATTTTCACATTTCAGGGAAAAATCTGAATAAATTTGATAGTTATGGCCAAGAGAAGGAGGAAAGAACAATTCTCATAGTTCAACTGAAGGATAATTACTTTTCCTTACATTTCAAGATTCCTCTTATTTAAAACAAGCCAATCCAACTTTACTAGAGTTTTACTCCAAATAGACAATGTCATCTGTTTCTCTGAAAATTAATGTTAACACCTGAATTTGCCTGAAAGATGTGCGCATCTGGCACCTACAAAGAGCCTTATATAAACAGTATTTTTCAGTTCAACCTGCACAAGTAGTTCCATTTAAAGATGAATTCTAGATACAATACGTACAAGAAAAAAGTGAAAGTGTGTCTACACAAGAAATGTAAAAAAAAATCTGGATTAAACCACTTGGGATTAAAATGATTATTAGGAATTATTTCTGCAGCAAGCCCTTGTATTGAATGGAAGGGGACAGTAAGACCATTATCATCTGAGGCAAAATATGTGCCAGCAACTCAAAATGGCCTCAACACCATCAGTACCAATTAACTAAAGCAAATCTTGTTTCTTCTCTTAGTACCAGCTCTTTAGGATGGTATCTCCAATCAGATTATTAACCTGTTGGAGAGAAGCACATTCATTAATTTTTATATTACATAGATCAGAGAATCCTGGATATGGAATAGACTATATTCAATTGAAGTAAATAGCATGAACCAGCATCCTAACCTGAACTTCCATTCAAGAAAGGAAAATAAATATCTTGTAAAATTTTTGTACTCAAAAGCAAATTTAGAGGAGAGTATTTCAGTAACTTTTACATCTGTAGTTTGAACTTCTGGATTAAAATTCCAGCAGAGATGACTCCATTCTATCAGAACTTCATTCCAGATGTGTTGTTCGCTTTTTTATGTTGTTTCTCAGTCAGCCAGAGGATAATGTGTTTTATATCAGGGTTGTTATGTCTCCTAACGCAAAATGTTTCAAGTTACGATGACTTAGTGATGACTAAATCAAATTTCATTTCATAAAATGGGATTCTGACAGTAAGTCAAATTTCTCACATGAAAAATGCAAATCAACAGCTTTGATTACAAGTTATTTTAGTCATTTATTAATTTTAACTTTTACTTTATTCAACGTATCAGTTTTTTGACTGATTTGTGGCCTGAAGTAGCACTGGTGGAATGGTGGGGGTAGTGTAATAGGGTTTTAAACAGCACTGTAAATGGGTTGGAGGAGGAGACAAATCCCAGATTTAGGTGCCACTGCACCTTTGGCTACAAGAGCTGGTCAGGAGCTGGGAACTTTGCAGTGACTAACTCACCTTTTGACTACAGAGCATGTGCGTGCTTTTTAGAATTGGGGCAAGATGTTCGAGTTTGCTAATATGTTTGTAGGTCCAGGTGCTGGGAGTGTCTGCATTGTGCTAGTACTGAGGCACAGGAGAATTGGGGAGGCAGAAAACAAGAAATTTCCAGTATCAGGAGTACTGAAGGAGAAAGTACAAAATTTTGAGCAGCGTTAGAATCCAAGTGTCCTGGGGAGTGGTTGAGGAGAGATGCAGGTAAGGAGACATTGGAGAGGGCATTTTTTTGTCTAAGGGTGCTTTGAAGTAGGGTATTGAATTTTCTTTTTATTCTTTTATGGGAATCACTGGCTAGGTCAGCAATTTTATTGCCCATTTCTAATTGCCCTTGAAAAGGTGATAGTAAACTGTTTCTTGAACTGCCAAAGTCCATGTACATACATCCACAATGCTGCTTGTGAGAGAGTTCTAGGACTTTGATCCAGCAGTGAAGGAATGGCAATATATTTCCAAGTTAGGATGGTGTGGGGCTCAGAGGGGAAGTTGCATGTCATGATGTTCCAATACATCTGTTGCCCTTATCCTTCCAAGTGTTGTTGTTGTTCTTCGATTGTCATCGATGAGGACCTCGACACCATTAGTCATTCTGAGGCTGGTTGCGGTGTGTCCGAAGATGTCTGATCAGGCCAGTTCAGGCACAGAGTATCCTGCACATATTGGACAGACTTGTGTGGACACTGTAGTTGTTGCGCTGGTGGCTCTGGACTTGCACAGCTCGCACTTAAGTTGTGCTTCAGCAATACACCTTGATTTGTAAGCTTGTGTATGAGGTAGCGCCAGGTAGGGCAGTTTTGTGCCAGCATTTCCCAGGTGGTCATGTCTATGTCAAGCGACTTCAGGGAGGCCTTGAGTGCGTCTTTGAAACGTTTCTTCTGCCCTCCACGTGAGCGACTTCCAGCAAACAGTTCCCCAAAAAGGAGCTGCTTGAGTATGCGCTCGTCTGACATATGGATGACATGACCTGCCCACCGGGTCTGCGCTCTCATCAGCAGTGTGTGGACTGACGGTAGACTTCACATCAGATGGCAAGACAAAGTACCAGATACTGAAGTTCTCTCTAGAGCAAGTCTACCATCAGTCCAAGTGTTAGAGGTCACCTGTTTGGTAGGCGATGTCAAAGGAGCGTGGTGAGTTGCTGCTGTACATCTTGTGCCACCGTGCATCAGTGGTGAAGGGGGTGGATTTTGGAGATGATGGATGGGGTGCAAATCAAGCAGGCTGCTTTGTACTAGGTGATGTTAAGCCCCTTGAATGTTCTGTGCACTCATCAAGACAAATAGAGAGTATTCCATCACACTCCTGACTTGTATCTTGTATATGGTGAACAGGCTCTGGATAGTCAAAAGGTGAGTTAGTTGCTGCAAAATTCCCAGCCCCTGACCAGCTTTTGTAGCCACAGTATTTATACAGTTTCTCCAGTGGTGTTTCTGGTCAATGACAACCTTCAGGATACTAAAGCTGGGGGATTCAGCAATAGGTTATGCCATTAGTAATGCCGGGGTGCAGTCAATGAGAAATCTCATTGACAGCAGCAGAGCCAGAAGATCCTGTCACCGGTGAATTGGTCACCTATCCCTGCTGTGAAAGGATAGAAAATCCTATCCAAGGTTTCTTTCTCTCAATAACACTGCTACCTGCACTTCTCACATTTCTATAATAAACTGCATGATGGGTGTTGGTGATTTACTATTACACATCTGTGCAAAATATCCTCTAAAGTATAATCAAATTTTATGTTTAGTATACACTATTATAGGCAGCAGTTTATAATGTCAAATAAACATTCAATGTTTCCTGTGCAATCATTTTTCTATGTTCTCTCTTCACGCATTTGTTTCTCCACACCCTGCACCAGTCCAATCTTTAGAGCCACATCTTTAATTTTTAAAAAAAAATCTATATTAGAAGATTGAATTTGTTTGTTGTCCCCTCTCAGGGGCAATCTTCCCCTTAGGGTCACTTGACCCAAAGTAGAGTTTTCTTAAAAAAGTTTATTTATTAGTCACAACTGCAATGAAGTTACTGTAAAATTCCCCTAGTCGCCACAGTCTGGTGTTTGTTTGGCTCAGTGCACCTAACCAGCATGTCTTTCAGACTGTGGGAAGAAACCAGAGCACTCGGAGGAAACCCACACAGACACAGGGAGAATGTGCAAACTCCACACAGATACTGACCCAAGCCAGAAATTGAACCCGGGTCCCTGGCACTGTGCAGCAGCAGTGCTAACCACAGTGCTACCATGCTGCCCAGGTAATTCATCAGGGACCAAAATGGCAGATCACCCCAGCAAGTGTGGGCTTTTGTACAGTTCACTCCTGGAAACTAACTGGCGGCCATGAGGCTGCAAGTGTCTGTATTATAGTTAAACATAGGTAAACATTGCAGTTGTTATTGACCTAACTGGTTATTACAAAGGGAAACAACTACCACAAAGACAGGAGAATGAAATTCATGTACACACTCTATACCATATTAGAAAAAGAATTAGCTAAGAAGCAGTAACCATAAGGACAAACATCTTCAAATGGTTCCTACAAGCACACACTGATGTGACACATGAATGATTTAGCTTACTCATAACTTAAACCCCCTTCTACACTAATAGCAGTTATACATATACTTTGGTTAACTTTTCATCAAATGAAACAAAGGTGAACCTTGTAGAATACAAAAAACCTTCAGGTATGACTTAATAAATCAACATTGCATTTTATAAAATTGACAGTTCTGCCTCTGTTCATCTTTCAGCGTAATGAACCACACTTAGAGCAGGTAATCCACATTTCCTGCTGTCAACATGTCATCACTTTGGCATAAGTAGGAAGTCCGTGATTCGCTTGGGATTTACATGTTATGGGGATCCGCTGGAAATTATGAATTGACACACAGAAATATTTGACAATGTGTGGAGATTACTTGAGCATTTGGAAAAATGTGTCTTTCTTTTCTTGAAAATACAGGAGGTTGAGTAGCTTTTGCCATGGACTCTGGGAATGCTGCATACGTTTTAAAAGAAAACACATATTTGCCCCTCCTTTTTCTGCCTTATCCACATATTCATTTTATTATAACGGTACTTCTCCTACATTACAATAGCTAACTACATTTCAAAGATTACTCAAGAGTTATTATGCATTTTAGGACATTCACAAGTTATTAAAAGCATTAAATAAGGGCAATTATTTCCTTTATAAAGATTTGGAAGCAAGTATCATTAGTTCTAGTTAAGCAACAAGTCATTAACTGAGATAAGACAGAAAATGCTGATAATACTCAACGGGTCTGGCAACATCTGTGGAGAGAAAGAGACTCAACTGGTGGGACCACCCCCATTCCAATCCACAGTATGTTTTGCAGGGGTGGAGTGTTCCACCACTGGTCTGAGGTGGGGGAGGAATTACTGTTGTTTGCTGGGAAACCTGTGATGGGACTGGAAGATCAGGTCAGTGGGAACAGTTGGAAAATCCCAGTCTTTCATTTCATGACCTTTCAGGTCTGACCTCAATTTCTGATGAGTATTTGCAGCATTTTTTGTTTTTATTTCAGATTCCCAGCATCTGCCGTGTTTGCATTTGCCATAAACTAACTGTGCCTGTTGTTGCCTTGGCAATAATGTCGAGTGCTTTATTTTGACCACTACAATTATGAACTCCATCGCTGCAGTTTTCAGAAGATGGCATCATCATAAACAGCCTCAGAGAAATGTAAACCTTCTCAACAAGATGGGGGTAAATCTGCTGGTTGCAGTGTAGTGAGTAATAGTAGATCCTTATTGTCCTCTAACTACAGCTTTGTACTTTTCTGAGTCTCCTCTCAGGCTGCACCTCTACTTTCCTAGCTCAACATGTCTTGCACGTAGCAAGACTTGCCTAAAGGACTATACTACTTTGGAGTGAAACAGTCTCCTCACAATAGTTAAAGGCACTGCTCCATATTCTACCTGTACTGGCTCGCTCCCCCACCTTAATTATAATCACATTTACAGATGGTGTTTCAAATTGATACGAGTTGGAAAGCAGGCATGAGCAGATTTGCACATTTACTTTATATCGGTGCTCCACAAGCTGTAGACCCAGGGTTAAGGTGCATTAAACCAAATTACTCCCCGGTGGAATTTACGGAGCAGGGCTGAAAATTCATTAATCTTAGCTCGTTAAATTGCTGCATTAACTCACATTCAATGTGTTAATTCTATCACAGAAGAATGCCATCCTCCAGAACTCAGTTTATTTTGGTCCAACCACTCAGCAAGTTGCTTAGGAGACTGAGCAATGGCTGATTCCAAACGATCCTTATTATCCTGATAAATACATTTAGTTTACTAAACAATAAATGTTTGTGCCTAATGGTCCATAGACTCATTTGTAATATTACACTTGTGCCACAATGTGGTAATGAAGTAATGCTCCGATAATGTTTACATCCAAAACAACATGGAAAATCTTAACATATTCTAAGCAAGCAAAGAAAACAACTAATAACTTGTTCTCAATTATCCAACATGCTTAACACTGGGGGAGAGGGAAGATAATGGCGACAATCCAATTCCCAAATCAAGTATTTATTCAGATACAAGTCACCTGACATTCTTATCCTGGGGCCAAAAAAGCAGTTAATGTGCTAATTAATTGGTGCCATTAAGTCAGCTGCGGAGCACTTTTTTTCAGTTTGAAAGGTAAATTGGGTCTCGCAGATTCAAGTGACAACCTACTTTTAATAAACTTTCCATCTGTCTCTACGAAAATATTTCTCTGAACTGAAACAGACAAACAACTTTCAGTGCTCAAAGGCAGGAATTATACACAATTCCTGGAAGGGGGTGGTCATGCGTCATTCATCAAGCCATGTAAATGACAAAACAGAAATGTCCTCAATGATTTTCTCCTGCTTTAGCTTTGCTTTGTGCGTGCAGGATACCTTATGAATTGGAACACACTATAATTTTGCACTCTTTTACCCGTGTTGATTTTAATTTTTTTTATTGAACCAAAGTGGGAAACGTTACTAGAATGCAACATCTTCATAATGACAGAGTATTTTGTCTGCCAAGAAATTGAATGCTTGTATTGGACATCCAATAAACTCTCTTGTAAACAGTGCTATTTTGCTTTATAGTCTTTGTACCTTAATCCAGTTAACCAACAATATTCTAAGCATGTAAGAAATACTAATGCAAAACCCTCCATTATCCAAAAGAACACAGGGCAGATAGGAATATTTTATTTTTCTACAGCAAGTTATGAGCCTGAAAAAGTGGTGGAAGAGTTTCAATAATAATTTTCCAAATTGAATTGGATGAATACATTTTCAAAGCTTTGGGGAAAGAGACGAGGAGTGGAGTTCTTTCAAAGAGCTGATGCAGGCACAGATTACCTACTGTGCTATATCATTCAATGAATCTATCAAGTATATATGCATATGTTAAAGTACTAATGTTTTGAGCAGGTAAGTCCACTTGATCTTTTCTTCCAAGCTTTGTTTCCTTATCATAATTATGGAAACAATAACCCTGCAAATTCTAGCAGGAAATCAACCCATCAGTTTTTCCAAACTTCCTACGATGGAGTGTTCCATCACCCAGACAACTGTCACATTTCTGCTATTCACACACTTTGCTATCTTACCTTAATGCCAATGATTAGTACCTTTAGCACAGGATTCTCTGATCTCATTCATTTCCAACCCACTGCCAAAAGAATGGAGAATTTGGCATTTAGCCAAAACTCCATTCACTACAGCGGCACCGGGAAATCCCAGCCACAATGTCAGAGGTTTTCAGCATTGGTCTGAACACTACCATAGACACTTCTTGTGTCCATGACACCTTCCTCAAATCTCTCCTAAGTTCCTAATTATCCCAGACCATTTATTTTGCTCCATCTTCTCTCTTGGACAGTACAAAATCGATCACATTTCTACAGTCTTCAACTCTGAAGAAGTCACGTAGACTTGAGACATTGGACGGAATCGTAAGTGAGAAAAATGAGGTGAAATGGGCCATCGGGGTCCTAGTGGTGGATGCCCCGGCTGCACCTGCAACATGCCTCCTATCATGGTCTCTTCCACGATCCACCCCTGCACGACCCCGCTTGCACAGCAATCCCCAACCCCACCCTCCCAACACACTGGTACTGCCCAACTGGCATCACCAATGCACCCAGTGGCCCCTGCCCAATGGGCATTGTCCAGCCATGCCTCCAACCACCTTGGGGGGGGGTTACTTCAATGACTTCCAAGCCCCACCCTTCTCCCCCCATAATCATCACACCAGGTCTGCGGTAGTGGATGCCTTTAGTGATTCTGGCCGTTGGGGTGCCATGCCCAAAGATCAAAAAATTCTGTGCGCTGTGTTTTGGATGGGCTATGCATATTTAAATACGACTTTAAATATTTTAATCACCTTTGTGCCCACCATTGGAGAGGAGCTGAAGCAAAGCAAACCATTTGGCTCCAGGCGCCAATCAGATTTTTAGCACTGGATGCTAGTTTCCCAGCTCGCCACATTGTTTTGCGGACATGGCAAGGTGGTAACATTGAGCCCCTTAACTCTGTTTTTCACTCCACAGATGCTGCCAGATCTGTGTTTTTCCAGCATTTTCTGTTTCTATTCCCCAATTTTATCACCCTCTTACTAAAAGTAAAACAATTTTACTTTTAGTCTTAACTTTAGGAAATGTTGCCTAGCCCTTGAATCCTGGCCCTGACTGAACAATAATTTTGGATCTAAAGCCTAAATTCCTTTAAAATTCTTAAAAACCTTAATAAAGTCAATGCCAATTTTCATCTTTGACATGGAACACCATCCTCCAGGAAACAAGCTTTTCTCATAACTTATGGAACAGTCTCACAGGCACCTTTTGAACTCTAATCAACTGCTTTATATAAACTCTGGAATAAAGAAACCAAAATAAACAAAGTCTTTCAGATACAGTCTCATCAAGGTCAGATGCAACTTCAGCATTTGATTTCAAAGAGACAGTTAGTTACCCGTAGCTATGCAACACAATTTTTTAAATTTACTTTCTGCATTGTTAAAACAGTCAGTATAGTTTATAATCAATCTATTATCAAAAGTCTAGGATCTAATGCTACGGTAACCTCAAGCATCATTAATTTATGTTCCATATACTCATTTCTTGACCCACTCTCATTACTTCTACTTGCATTCATCAACATATGATCTTCAGTGCATGGAGGTGCCTGCATGAGTAACTTGAGAATTTCAGTGCTCACATGGTTTCAAATTAATAATGGACTCATAAGCAAATACGACTCCTGAACTTCCTATTTTAGACAGCAACAATGATCAACAGGTCATTTGTATGCTGTAATACATTTTCAATGTGTCTGGGGTCTACTACATTGATTTGAATCCCTACAGTGCAGAAGGAGGCCATTCAGCCCATCGAGCCTGCACTGACAATGTGCAAACTCCACACATACAGTCAACCCGGTGACTGTGAGGCAGCAGTACTAACCACTGTGCTGCTCATAACCTACTGGTCATTATTTTCAACACTTTTCATTTATGAACAGGACAGTATATCAGACTCATCTGAGTTTTCTCACATTTGTGCCTCGCTAGTTTGGTAATCTCACCCAATCAGCAAATACCTCCACTGAAGCTCAGTTTTATACTTCTCAAACCATTAATAACTGTTTGATTTTTGATTAAATAAAATACAATGAGGAAAACAGACCGCATAGACAAATACTGCATTTGACATCTGGAAACACTGATTTTCAGATCACGATACCATCTCATTTGCTACAAGCATGACAACAGAGAATATATTTTTAAGATCTGTTTTATATGGTGGCCCAGAGTTGAGTACAAGTCAAAGCTATTTTGATTGCCAAGCAAATCAACCACAGCTCAAAAACCCATAAAGCATGAAAGAAAGAACATAAAAGAAAAGTCCACAACTTGAGAATAACTCCAACGCAGAAATTAAACCACAAAAGCTGCAGTGTTGCCTGATACTCAATTGGGGATTATTTGATTCCCATGCTCATTTCAGCAACACCTCAGATCAATAGTATATCTCACCAACACTGCTGCCTTCATACTGACATTTTTAAATTAAATTGCTCAAAATATTACATAGTCGTCCAAGGTTGGACATGGTCCTGTACTGGCATCACAATGCTTTTACATTGAACTGTGTTGCAGAAGCTTTCAGCCCAACCAATCCTTGCTGACATTTAGCCTCCATTTGAGCCTTCCCATATCCTTTCTCAGCTATTATCAACACAAGCCTCTGTTTTTCTAACATGCTAACTCATGAATTAATCACAAGTAATGCAATTACTCATTTAAGTTCAGCTTCCCTCCCTTTCAGGCTCTAAAAACTCAAGGATTTTCATATTGCCCTTCCTTCCCTGCATGCACATCTATTACAGGGTTGCTTATGTGCATCTGATAACTCACATTTCAACACATGGGGTGGACCAGAGGTGAAACTCAAAGTGGGTATGTGAAAACATTGTCGTTTTAAGCCCTACAAAACAATGAGATATTTTGCATGTGCTGGCATTCTGCTGGAGCTACACAGCACATGGTCCAAAGATTGTACTGCAGTTGGTGACAAAGATTCTGAGAGCTTTCAGTATATTTGGAACACTTAACTCTGGTGCACAAAGCAGTTAAGAACTAGGGTGGGGGAGGGGATGTGGAATACCAGGCTTGTTCATACACCTAGGGAAAACATGGTGCTGGTCGGCCAGGTGTGGCTCTTCAATGCCCAGGATCGGTTGTGGGAGAGTCCACGGAGAAAGAGAGATTTGGGTTAGGAAATGGAAAGACGAGCGTTGAAGATTGCCGACTCTTTCTCAGGAGAGTTCTCATAGACCCTCATTGGGGAATACTTCCACAAACGAAAGATATTAAGCCTTCCAAGAAAGACTCCAATTGGTGTGAGCAGACCTAAAGTCTCTGCAGTCGAGTTTCCCAACAAGGCCCGAAATAGGCATTGCATTCTTCATTTGCAAGCATGATAGTTTTTGTAAGGAAGCCTAATTTGCGTGACCAACATCCTGCTTTGCAAATATGTCTGAAGAATATCCAACCAGAAATTGGAAGACAGAAAAATAGGCTGCTTTAGAATGGCTGGTTACGATGGGTAATGGAATCCTTGTTGGTCACTGAAATTAGACCTCATTACAAAAATGATATCACCCTCCATTTGAGTGTCAAGTGCTCTGACGTGTTTTGGGTTAAGTAAGTGTCCATTGAGCTGTATGAAGCAGCCAATCTAGATTTGTTCTGAGGAGTCATATGGACTCAAAATGTTAGCACTTTTTCTCTCCACAGATGGTGCCACACCTGCTGAGTTTTTTCCAACAGTCTCTGTTTTTACTTCTGACTTCAAACAACCACAGTATTTTGCCGTTATTTGTTCATTTTTGAAAAACTCAGCTTTTATATCAATTCTTAAGATTTTAAGAAGTTAGTCCACTGATAAATTGGTGGTGTTGACATTACTGCTTCTTTCTTATCTGCTTATCCAGTTTCCACTTAAACGCATCTACATTATTTGTTCCAACTACTAAAGTTCCAGAACTGTTAGTGCAGGAGACAGCCATTCAGCCAATTATGTCTGTAATGGCTCTTTTCATTTCAAATAAATATTCCACCTTGTTCCTTCCTTCTACATTTACCCAAAACACTGCATATTGTTTCTTTTCAAATAATTGTCTAATTCCCTCATGAATACCTCAGTGGAACCTGCCTTCATCACATTCTCAGGCAGTGCATTCCTGACCCCAACGACTTGCCACATGAAAGATTTTTTTCTCATAATAACTCACTGAAAATATTCAGAACAGAGAGTTCCACTTTCTGAAGAAAGGAGTCTGAATTTCCTAATGGATCTCTTAGTGACCATCCTGTACTAAAGGCTCTAGTCTCTGATTTTGCCCTTGCCCGTGAGGGATAAGGCTTTGGGCTGGATTTTCAGTTCCACATCCTGATTTTGCCACCGGGATAAAATGCAGGTCTGGAACTTGGAAATGCTGGCCATGGGACCTCAAAGGATATTTGACGGAGTCACTGAAAAGGTCACCCCCAGTCGGCTTGTCCAATTAACAGGATGGCAGGGAGGTCTCCATAACAGGATAGCTAATCAGAACACTGAAGGCTCAATGCCGCCAGCAGCCCCATCAGGAGAGGTGGGCTTTGTCAATACAGGCAGGCATGTGAACAGGCATTTCAAGATGGAGGCAGCTTTTGAAGACGTTAGGTATTTTGAAATAAAAAAAGTGGCCATTGTTGCAGAGGGGCAACTCACCCCCAGGAACTGGTGACTCACCTCCGGCGGACTGGTAACCACCATTCCCCTCCACCCCCTGCACCCCAACCTAACGTAGCCTCCATGAAAATATGATAGAAGTAGGAACATGCCAGCAGCAAGAAATGTCAACACATCTGCCTCCAGCTCCACTTCCTCAGCCCAATGAAAATTTGGCATTCTGTCCACTTTATCAAAACATTTCCTAATTTTAAAGACCTCTATTAGGTCAGCTCACAGCATTCTCCTTTCCACAAATTGAGATCCTGATGGGTATAACTTTGCAGATCTTGGAAAGAGGTAGCAGCTTATCAGCAATTCTCCAATAATCCACAATTGGTTTAGTTGCTAGATGATGTGTAAGTAAACAAAAATGTAATTGTGTGATGTATAAAATCCACAACTAGTGATAGTATTAGTCCTTATGATCAGTAGAAATGAATACAGTTGCTTTGAAGTAAGTATGGCTATGCTGCCAAAATGAGTGAGAAAGTAATTGAAACTTTGGAAGGACCTTGAGCATGAAGCAAAATGTCACAGATTAAAACTGCACTCCATGAATGTGTAAGCACTTGTTTTGCACGTTCTACTACCTGTTCCTGATTTAAGAAGCAAAAACATATTTTACAAATAAAGCACAGTTATTGCATTTCTTATTGCTGTCAAGCTAAATATACAGCAAAAATGCGATGCAAGGGACAATACAGTCGAGCCATGGAACATGATTACACGACATTACTTGAAATGCACAAATATGATAGTCAGTGCCTTTCTACACTGTATTGCAGAACATATTGATGATTTATATATTCTGACTATTATTTGCTGTCAAAGCAAGAGCAACTCGAGGGACTCTTGTTAGTTGTGTAAATTCTACAGAAACTTCAGGAGAGGGAAGACGCATGTTTAAATGTGGAAATCCGTAAATTGGTGGCAGGGATGCACCATTCTACCATTAGCTTTACACTCATTGTCATCTCATTGTCAGCTTTACCATAGAAGCATTTTGCGAGTTAAATACAATCTAAATTCACCAAAGAAATTAAGTCTTGTTCATTTCAATCTAAGCACTCTCTAAATGTGAGATTAAAAGTGTTAATAATTTCCAGTTAACCTTTCTGGCACTGAAAAACTATTAGAAATGTGTAGTCTGCTTCCTTGGGGTTTAGATTGCTTTTGGAGGATTTGAAGACTTGTATACGTTTGAAGATAAACCATTGAACTAAATGCCCACTGCTTTAAATTGGTTTATAAAGATGGTTTAATATTTTTCCGCCTCACTCTTACACCCAAGAAGAATACCTCAAAGCTGAACCTCTGTTTGAAAACTGTTGTCAGGTCTGGCAAGACGCGCGTTGTTTGCAAGAGTCGTTTGTGGAAAGGACAAACTGTCTCGACGCAAAAACAAAAATCAACACATTACCGGCATTAACAAACACCTTACAAAATTTGTTTTGCTTGGATATTTATTACTTGCGTATCAGTATTTATCAAACGGGAAGAAATCACTTCAGGGGATTGACACAGCAAGGGAAATTATGAAAGTGAACAGATTTCGTTTACACAGTGAGAAATATGGCCTATGCTGCTCCAAGTTAAGATGCAACATATTGTTCAGTGTTTGGTTCTCACATTATATCAGACGTAAAATTAATGATACTGGAAGAAACCAATTTTGCCTAATTACATTAGCAAACAGCAGCTTCTGTAGGCACATGGGCTTGCCTCACAAAACAATGGAAGCTGAATCACAATGTATATTGCAACAAAATAAAAATTCTAACTTGAGCTGTTGAACATATCTCAAAGACCACCTTCTACAATACCCATCTACAATTAAATTCTAGTTATTTGAAAATAAATGGTTCTTATACTTGCAATAAGGAAAATTATCCTCACCACATAATAAATACACATTCTTCACATCTTCCCAAATACTAAACTAAGCATAAACCTTATGCTGAGAACTGTGAAAGACAATGAAACTTCACAGCATGTTGTACTGCTGGACTAATGTACCCTTACAGTATGAATTCTTGAATGTTCCCAAGGAACTGCCATAAAAGTAATTGGTTTTATTTTACTAAGATTCAATCTTGACGTAAAACAGTGGGTGAGCTGCAGAAAAAAAATGCAAACCCAGGTATTCCAATGCAAGTCATTTCCTTCCACCTGCTAATAGTCTTGGGGTTAATAGCATTCATTCCCCTTTTGCACCATTTTCAAAAGACAACTGCAAATGAATGGCTGAAGTCACTAAATCTGATAAAGGGTTCATTTTCAAACTAAACGATGTGACTTGGTTGAATGTAATTATTGTGGGAGCTTACTATTTAACATGTTCACTTTATATTTCCTTTATGCAAAAATTGGACCATTTATTTTATTCGGGTTAATGACTGCATTTAAATAGTCACAAGGGAAAATTTCATAATAAGCATTAACCCATATGCTTTCAATGGATTGGCATTTACAAGCAAATTTCCATTATACCTGCTTTAGTAATAGGTTGAAAATCTGAAAGAGCGGAAACAGCTTTTAAAAGATTGTGAAAACTGCTACAATTGAAAATTAGATGTAGGCCTTTATTGCTTATAGATGAAGGGATTGATTCAAGAGTTCTATTATGGGACCATTCTTACAATAGAAAAATCACTGATTAAGTTTGTTAACTATCCAATAAAACGTTTCGAAGTAACAATTAGAATTTATGGAGGGTGACGACAACTGAACACAAATGATCAAATTAGATGAACAACTGCTTAACTTGTCAGTTAGAAGAATTACTGACCACAGAAAAGTTTTGATCAAGATGTGTACGTAGGTACATTTACAATTCCCAATATCTCCATTTCAAAAGGAAGCTAGAATCTGATGACAGAAAGTCAACGATCAAGCTGTTAAAAATCCAAAAAGTGATTGAGATCAAAGTTATGTATGGAATTACTCTAGGATTCTAACCCAAGGTCAGGCGCATATCTGGATGACTACCAAAGATTCCTTTTTATGAATTGCATACTGCATGCCGAAGTCTGATAAACTATTAAAGTATTACAGCAGGGAATGGTTAATTTTTACTATTTTCAATTCTACTCAGGCAGAGAACGAAGCAAACTTTTTGAATCCAAAGTGAGAAAAAAAATCTTTAAAGAGAAGCATATCAAAATGTACTTTATGTACAAGCATATCAAAAAGCAGCAGCCAGATGGTCACATGGATAAAAGTACTCTTCGATGAAACATGAAGACGTGCAGAATAAAAAGTCACAACTTTGATCCCAAGTCTACCAGAGGTTTGCTATCTTGAGCACAGCTTTAGGATGTATTTAGGATACTACACAGGACCCCTTGGGAGAGGTAGAATCATTGGATGTGCCATTCCCAATTACTATCCATTGAATCCTGCTGAAAGTCACTTGTCCAAAAGTCTTTTGAGGCTCATACATGAGGAATAACCACTTAACTGAGGCACAAGATTGTAACCAGCAATGTGGTACCAGAACCTGTGCTTCCACATTTGGGAAGTTACTACAAAAATTTGCATTCCTGCTTTGCCTGTAAGTTTTATGGAAATTTTCAATAAGAGTTGTATAACAATTGTATTTAAGGATTATGTCACTGAACTAGTTATCCAGAAGCCTGGACTTTGAGGCAAGAGCTCAAATCCCCATGGTAGCTGGGAAACTTAAATTCAATTAGTTAAAATAAAATTCTAGCATCAGTAACGGTGACCAGGAAACCACCAGTTTCGGTAAAAATGCACCTGGTACTTTAGGGAAGGAAAGCTGCCTCCTTAATCCTTAACTCAGTCTGGCCTATGAGACCCCAGTTTCACACCAATGTAGTTAACAACTGAAATGGGCCAGCAAGCCATTCAGTTGTATTAAAGAGGCAGCTCATCACCCCACCTTCTCAACGGGAATTAACGGTGGGTAATAAATATTTACCATTCCAGAGATGCCTGCATCCATGAATGAGTTAATTTAAAAATTGACATTACACTGAAATAGAAAATCAGTCTTTTACACATACTCCAATAGGTACAGGTACTCTTTATGTTCAGTTTTTGTTCAAAAGTAAGGAATTTTTTATAAGATTCACAGTAACATTTTCCATATTTCCTATTTTACCTTATATGAGCAAGAGGTGAAGGATGGTGTTATTGCTCCTGCTGCTTTTTTACTGCAGTATATCTAAGGAAGGATATGTTGGTCTTGGAGCGGGTCCAGAAGAGATTCAAAAGAATGATCCCGGGAATGAAAGGCTTGATGTGTGAGGAACGTTTGAGAACTTTGAACATAAGAACTAGGAACAGGAGTAGGCCATCTGGCCCCTCAAACCTGCTCCACCATTCAATAAGGTCATGGCTGATCTTTTCAATGGACTCAGCTCCACTTACCTACCCACTCACCATAGCCCTTAATTCCTTTACTGTTCAAAAATTTATCTATCCTTACCTTAAAAACATTCAATGAAGTAGCCTCAACTGAATTCCGTAGATTAACAACCTTTTATGTGGAGAATTTCCTCTTCAACTCAAGTCCTAAATCTGCTCCCCCTTACTTTGAGGCCATGCGCCCTAGTTCTAGTTTTACCTGCCAGTGAAAATAACTTCCCTGCTTCTATCTTATCTATTCCCTTCATAATCTTACATGTTTCATGGATTCATAGAGGTTTACAGCATGGAAACAGGCCCTTCAGCCCAACTTGTCAATGCTTCCCTTTTTTTGAAACCCCTAAGCTAATCCCAATTGCCTGCATTGGGCCTAAATCCCTCTGTACCCATCTTACCCATGTAACTATCTAAATGCTTTTTAAAAGATAACATTGTACCCACCTCAACTAATACCTCTGGCAGCTTGTTCCAGACACTCACCATTCCCTGTGTGAAAAAATTGCCCCTCCGGACACCTTTGTATCTCTTCCCTCCCACCTTAAACCTATGCCCTCTAGTTTTAGACTCCCCTACTTTTGGGAAAAGATATTGACTATCTAGCTGATCTGAAACTATAATTATTTTATAGTTTCAATACGATTTCCCTTCATTCTTCTGAATTCCAATGAATTTAGCCCCAGCCTACTCAGTCTCTCCTCATAAGCCAACTCCCTCGGCTCCAGAATCAACCTAGTCAATCTCCTCTGCACCCCCTCCAGTGCCAATACACCCATTCTCAAGTAAGGAAACCAAAAACGTGCATAGTACTCCAGGCGTGGCCTCACCAGCGCCTTATACAGCTGCAACATAACCTCCCTGTTTTTAAACTCCATCCCTCTAGCAATGAAGGACAAAATTCCATTTGCCTTTGTAAATACCTGCTGCACCTGCAAACCAACTTTTTGTGATTCATGCACAAGGACACCCAGGTTCCTCTGCAGAGCAGCATGCTGTAATTTTTTTCCATTTATTTCGCTGTTATTCCCCAAAATGGATGACCTCACATTTACCAACATTGTACTCCATCTACCAGACCCTTGCCCACTCACTTAAACTATCTGTATCTCTTTGCGGGCTTTCAGCGTCCTCCGCACACTTTGCTCTGCCACTCATCTTAGTGTCATCTGCGAATTTTGACACACTACACTTGGTCCGCAACTCCAAAACATCTATGTAAATCGTAAACAATTACGGTCCCAACATTGATCCTTGAGGCACACTAGTCACTGATCGCCAACTAAAGAAACATTCATTTGAGTCTGTACTCGATGGAGTTTAGAAGGATGAGGGGAGATTTCATTGAAACTTACAGAGCACTGAAAGGCCTGGATAGAGTAGACATGGGGAAAACATTCCCATTAGTTGAAGAGATAAGGATCCGAGGGTGCAGTCTCATAGTAAAAGAGATTATCTTTAGAACTGGGATAAAGAGGAATTTGTTCAGCCAGAGGGTAGTGAATCTGTGGAATTCATTGCCACAGAAGGCTGTGGAGGCAAAGTCATTGAGTGTATTTAACACAGATTGATAGTTTCTTGATTGAATCAAAGGTTACAGGAAAAAGGCGGGAGAATGGGGTTGAGAAATATATCAGTCATAATCAAATGGCAGAGCAGACTCGATGGGCTGAATGGCCTAATTTTGCTCATTTATCTTATAGTGCCATGTACGACTGTTAGTTATGAGCAAGCATCTGCCATTAAGTGTGCAAGGTTATAGCATTAACTATGTTAGCAACTATTATGTACTTGATTCCAGATCACTGCACTTTGAGTCTCAAAAACCTAAAACCAGAACAAGTACTGGAGCCCCATGTATTGATGCACTTTGTCATTTTGCACTAATTCAGATTCTTATAAATTGTGCACAAGGAATTTAACTTAGATGGTGTCTGAAACAACGAGGTAAGGCAGGAAGATAGGTTCCCTTTAGAGAAAAGGAAATTGGAGTGCAATATAATTTGGTCTCATTGCTGCACTTGGTTTATTTCACTTTGGAAAATGTTGGCCATTATTTCAAAAACAATGTTATTCAAAAAAACCCAGAATAAGCATATATATACACTATATAGTGTGTTCTAAATTATGCAACCAATAAAGGCTGGAATTCATAAGCGATCCTTTAGAGCATATTTTTCAATATTAATGTCTGACCCCTGCTACCTCAGTGAATCAATTAAACTAAAAATAAGGAGCAATAAAACATAATTTAGTCATGAGATGTCCGTTCCATAGGTGTAATCTTAGATATACTACTTAACTGTGGAGCAATCACAGCTGAGCTTTGGTCTACCCGTATACTCTTCTTAGCAGATGCCAGACAAAGATAATTAAATCTCCGGTTAAATTTTTCTCTTCTTAGCCCAGGGCACAGAGGCCAGAAGATTTTTACATTAGAATGTTGGCTTTCAGCAAGTAATGGCAAACAATCCTCTCTGTAATGCATGCCACCATGTACCTTTAAGCCAGGTGCACACTGTTTTGCAAGGCAGGTTCAGTCTTCTCCATATGACAAAAGACCTGTGGCAGGAATTTCCAGCTGTGCTCACCCCCAAGACCAGAAATTCCCACCTGAGGGCAACGGACCTTTTGCATGGCCTGCCCCCACCTGCAACGATTCCTGTGGCAAGCAGGATGGAAAAATTCTGCCCTGGTTTCTATTTTCCGAATTCTCCAATGGCATCTCGATTCAGGTGGCTTGCAAATTGATGCTGAGTCTAGTCAACGTGTCAGGATGGCTACGTTATTTTATATTGTACTGCAAGAAATATGTCATACTACACTGGCTCAGTGTATGCCGATGGCTAGTGCAGGGGGAAGTTCCTGTGATAGGAAATAGTCAAAGGAAAAAAGTCTTTGCTGTCATTACTCAGTAAAGTTCTGACCATTACTCTGAGGAGTGCAACTGACTGCAGAAAAATTGTCCAGTAGTAGATGATGTTGCAATCAATTAAAAACAGTTGTAGTGCTTCCAAAGCTGCTCTGGCCAAGATCTGCTACTGCAAGAGTCCTGGATTAAAATATGGAAACATTTCTTATCTCTACAACTCACTATCATACAATTTTTCCACTGAAACCACTAAATTTGCCAGAGAAATTTAAGCTTTAAGAAGGCTTGAATGACATCCAGAACCATTTAGTAGATTTTAAGAATGCAGAACGGGCATCAGATGAAATGATTTAATGATACAGAAGAGCATTGTCATACGTGACAAGTAGAAGAATTGCTTTGAGCTATAAAGATAAGAGTCAACGGCGAAGAGATCAAAAAGTTTTGTTACTGTTTTTCCTCATCAATTTTATTTCTCACCACTCAGTCCAAAGCTTCTACATTTACTGGAACTCTCAGTCCCACATGGCTATTACTCAACTGAGACTTGAACAAAGCGAGGAAGCTATCCAATCAATCCCAAGAAGCATTTGGTCCAAGATCCTGCCGTCATTAGGTGCTCACACACCACAGCTACAAAAATTTCAGAACTACTCCTTGTGTAGAAGACTGACAACACCCCACAGTGGAAAGCAACAAGAAGAAACAAAAGACAAATGTGCAATATGACCAATTTAAGCCGTACAAAACCATAATATTGCGCATGCTGGGAATTTGAAACAAAAACAGGAAATGCTGGAAATACTCAGCAGCTCTGACAGGATCTGCGAAGAGAGAAACAGGGTTAACGGTCACAATTCCCTTATCCTGCTGTGCCAATTTTTTAGTAAGTCTCATAACACCAGGTTAAAGTCCAACAGGTTTATTCGATAGCAAAAGCTTTCGGAGTGCTTACTGCACTTGGGAGTTAGAACTCCCACTCACCTGATGAAGGAACAGCAAGCGCTCCCAAAATTAGTGGCTTTTGCTACCAAATAAACCTGTTGGACTTTAACCTGGTGTTGTGAGGCTTCTTACTGTGTTTACCCCAGTGCATCGCCGGCATCTCCACATCATGACTAATTTTTTAAGCACCGCGGGCCGGGAGAATCGCACATTGGCCAATTCACAGGGTTCCCGTGAGCATTCGCACTGCGCTTGTGTCTCCCAGAGCTGGATTTTTGGCACGGCCTGCTCGGCATCAGAAACTGGCAGGGAGACACAAATGATTTTTAAAAAATCATTTCCTACAATTTAAATGAGATTAGCAGGACTGAATTCTCCGGGCCCGCTGGCCTCTCCCACCCCACCAGGGTGCTTCACTCCAGTGGAGATTACATTAGCTCCTCACTTTCAGACAACCAGCGGCCTGACCTTACTGGAGTGGGGAGGGGGGGTGGTGGCGGGGGTGCGGTGCCTCTTGGACATGGGCAACCTGCCAGCCTGGACCCTCTGGCATTGCCTAAAGGGTGAAGTGCCAATGCCCAAGGGGCACCCTGGCAATGCCCAACAGGCATGGGGCAATGCCACAGTCATGGAACACATGGGGGCAGAGCCTACAGGGCAATCAGTTAGAGGGAGGAAGTCCCATTGTCATCCTATCATTGGGATCGATGGGGGCAGAATGGTGGCCAGTGATTGCGGTGAGATGGGGGGGGTTGGGGGGGGGGGATGGTGCTGAGGTTCACTTGGGAGTGGCCGGGGCCGCAATCAGGGTGTGGGGGTGTTGGGGGGCTGGGGGGGCAGCATTGTGGAAATTGCAGGGCTGACCAGCAATTGAGCTGGCCAGCAAATGGAAGGCTGACAGTTCAGGGGGCACTACGCATGCTGCTTTCAGCCTCCCAGGTGGGAATAGGCCCCGCTCCTGAAATCTAATTATATTCATGCTGATGGCATCTGCAATGCACAGAGAGGGAGAGAGATTCTAACCTGAACTCCCACTGAAATAAAAACTTGAATTGCTCCAGTTTTCCAAGAAATTCACTTAGAATTTTTTTGGAAGAATTCTGCTCAACATTTCACGTCTGTGACTTTTCCAGAGATGTTGCCAGAAATGCTGCCAATTTACTCCAGTGTTGACAGATGAAAGGACTTTAGCACAAAATGTCATCACAACATCTAAGTAGTGTCACGATACCAGAAATGGTATCTTTTGGATGACCCGTGTTAAACCTAGGTACTTGTCTGCTCATTTGGGTAGAAATTAAGATCCTGTGGCACTATTCAAGATGTTCTGAGGGTAGCTGACCAACTTTTCTCCCTCATTCAACTACACGAGAAACAAGTTAATAAACCAATACTAATTCTCATTAGAGATTTTAAGCCCGGTTTAGCAAGAGCACGGCAGGAATTGGGCAAGTGCACAGGGGTACAACTCAATTTTAACCAGCTAAAATTGTACAACTAACCCAGTGTTAGTTTACGAGACTGCCAACATCTAGTAACAATCCCACTCAGATCCCAGAAATGAATTAGACTAGAATATGTCAGATCTGCTTGGCCCAGGTAACAGATTACCAAAACTTGAGAGAAACAAGTTCATTCAAATCACCAATCATGAGCTGTCATCGTGGAGCTAACCTGACTGGAGATTTGTGTACAACATGAGATGCTGGGAAATTCTTCTGACACTCTATGGGAGGTTCAGAGTTGTGTTGTTCTTTCATTTAATGTCCATTTTTCAATTTTATAGAAAAGGAACTTGATAAAGGGAAGTGACGTTTGACTGAAATTTTCTAAGATTTAAGATCAGATGACAAAACAGAGTGGAGAAAGAAGTGAGCCAGACGAGACTGCAATCATTAATTTTACAGCTCATTGGAAAGCAGTAGCTTACCTGATGAGACTATCTTTCCAAAATGAATGAAAACACTTCCAAGGTTATTTATGGAACGCTAAAACATGCTAGAAAGATCTCATTGGTTAATATACTTAGCCAACATAGAAAAGCTTTGCATTACATCAAGAATTAGATCAAACTATTGTATATTGTTGTTCTGTGAACCACTATGCCCGTTGTAAAACTGCTGCAATAGTGTTATAGATACTTCAGTGCTGAATTACTGTATGCTGGATCATTAGGAAGTAATCACTTCAATTTTATATCATGTTGCATATGTATTTGTTCTATGAACTATTACTTTAAGCTCAAAATTTTGGTTATGCAACACAAAGGAAACAGCAATGTAGCAGTCTATGCTTACATTTTGTATATTTATCATCTATTTAATTCAGGTTGACTTTTACAAAGTTACACGTTATGAATGACAGAAAAGAAACAGCACTGTAGCAGTTAACGTTCACAGATTATGTATTTTTTAAAAAAAGTCACACCAATTGGTAACCTATTTTACCTCGAGACATTGAGTTCTGCTTATCACCACAGTTGCATTAAGATGCATAGAATTTGAATTATACACAACACTTTCACACAGCAAAATTCAATACCTGTGGCATTAATAGTTTGCTCAGTTATGTTGCCTGTACATATTTAACAAGACTCGCTCTCCCTTCAGGCATTATTTTCTCCTTTGTTGCATTGCCTCATGCCATGCACTATCTCCGACTGGATGAGTGAACTGCTCCTGGGACTATGCCAGCCATTCTAAGATCAGCAGCCAAGAGGTACACAAGAGCAGCTGAGAGCAACTCTTCCCACAATCTGCCCTTCTTCCCTGAGAGAACGCACCTGGCCGCCTCTCAGCATTCTGCCATGGTGGCATAGTCAAAATCAAGAACTGTGTGTGTGGGAGCAACTGTAAATTCAAGGCCCCACTACTGTATTCTATACTGAAATAGATTCCGAAATCACCACCATAGACACTACCTTCAGAAAGCTGCAATGCCCATTACCTCCCACTGGTGACATTCTTTTTTTTAATCAAACTGAAAATGTATGATTCATTGTATACATTACCTATATAGTGAACAACACATGTCTGTCCTTTCTTTGGAAATGTCCTGCCTAAAACAAAAAGACATTAAATTAATGCATCTGATGTTTACGAGTATACCACATTTCTTTGTAATAGGTGGGACAACTAGATGCTATAATGGTTTGAGGACTGCACAAAACCACGTTAACTTTCAAAAGAAAAATGGTGTCAGATTAGTTGCTCAAAATTTAGACTGTCTTTTACATTAGATCTATGGTTTTACATTTTGAGAGTAATTCACAACGAGTGCTTAGCTTCAGGCTTTAAGCCTTTGGAGGATTTTGGTTTCTGCTGCCGGAACTAAAGTTCAAATGTCTTTTTCAGGCACAGGCTTTGTAGAATCAGTAAAATGTGAACACGCCTAACCATTTCCCTTCAGAACGGATACTTACAGGGGCAACAACGTTACTAATGAAAATCCAGACAGAGTGAAATCGCACAGTCGTTATCTCTCCATTATAGTACAGTACTAGTCTTTACGCAGCTGTCAGCAAATGCCATTTAAAAATCCACACACACTGCATTGCTACCAAATTTGTCTAGACTACTGAGACAAGGCTGCTTGCCACAATGCAAAGCCCAGTTAAAGCACAAATAAATGCCCTTTCGAGTTGCAGAATTACCGTCTCCTGGAGATATTGTCTCGATTTCAACGCCCATTCTTAAAGAATAATAATTTCAAATATATATATTATGATATATATATCTATCTTCCGCCAAGGAAATTGCCACGATCCCCAGTGCAGTCTGCAGCAAGCGTCTCTCTCTCTCTCTGTGCCCGCACACCCAGCGTGGCTGCAACCACGCAAGAGCCGAGCCCAGCCTGTCAATGAGCGCGTGACGTCCGCAGCGCCCGTCAATCATCCGGAGTGCCGTCCCTCCCCGGGCGCCAATCAGCAGCCAGGGGGAAGAAGCCTGTCCCCTCCTCCTCCTCCCCCCTCCCTCTACCCAGCGAGTTGTTACTGCTGTTGCCTTGAAACTGCGTTGAGGTTAGCTCAGGAGTGGCAGGCAGCCTAGTGGCAATTCGATTTATTATTGTCACATGTATTAGGGCATGGTTAGCACTGCTGCCTCACAGCGCTAGTGGACCCGGGTTCCATTCCCGGCATTGGGTCACTGTGGGAAGTCTGCACCTTCTCCCCGTGTCTGCGTGGGTTTCCTCCACTTTCGTTCCACAGTCCAAAAGACGTCTTGGTTAGGTGCATTGGCCATGCTAAATTCTCTGTCAGTGTACCCGGACAGGTACTGGAGTGTGGCGATTAGGGGATTTTCACAGTAACTTCATCACAGTGTTAATTTAAGCCGACTTGGGACATTAACAAAAAGTATTTTTCTTGTGTACTACACAGACAAAGCATACTGTAGAGAAGGAAAGGGTGCAGAATAAAGTGTTACAGTCGTAGGGTGTGGAGAAAGATCAGCTTAACATGAGGTAGGTCCATTCAAAAGTCTGATGGCAGCAGCGAAGAAGCTGTTCTTGAGTCAGTTGGTACGTGATCTAAGACTTTTGTATCTTTTTCTCTAACAGCATGCAGAGAGAGAGAGGGCCCTATTACCTATTTACAGAACGTTGCCATTTTGAGAAAGGACTGCTGAACATGACACAACATTTTGAAGTGATAATTCAAGAAATTTAGTTTACATAAGGACATAAGAACGAGGAGCAGGAGTAGGCCAATTGGCCCATCGAGCCTGCTCTGCCATTCAGTAAGATCATGGCTGATCTTTTTGTGGACTCAGCTCCACTTACCTGCCTGCTCACCATAACCCTTAATTCTTTTACTGTTCAAAAATTTATCTATCCTTGGCCTTAAAAACATTCAATGAGGTAGACTCAACTGGGTAGGAGGGTGAGCTGTGAGGAGGATACAGAAAAGCTTCAGTGTGATTTGGGCTTCAGTGTGATTTGACCATCACTGATGGTCAGTAAACCACCACCTTAGTCTCAGGTTTGAGATCCTGGTCCTCAAATAACCTTTCCCTCAATTAGTCAAAGGCTGAGCTGGCACACTGAAGGCAATGCTGAATTTAATCAACAATATCTGCCTTCACCAAGAGGAGGCTTTCAAAATATGGAAACATTTCCACATTTTCCAGTATCTTCTTGAGCTTAATCAGCAGGGAGGTTGGGGAAGAGGGGAGGGGAAGAATGTGGTGTTTGGGAGCTGCTTAGAAGAGGACCTAAGTTTTCCAGCTGTTTAATGGAACTGAGGAAATACATGGCAGGTGCAGTATAATGTGGATAAATGTGAGGTTATTTGCTCTGATAGCAAAATCAGGAAGGAGATTAAAATCTAAATGGTGATAGATTGAGAGAGGAGAATGTGCTTGGTAAGCATGCAGTTGCCACAGGTGGTGAAGAAGGCAGGAATTCTACAGATTCATAGCCCTTTGTGTAAAGAAATTCCTCCACAGCTCAGTCCTAAACCTGCTTCCCCTATTCTTAGGCCATGTTTCCCTTGTTGTATTTTCACCTATCAGTGGAAGCAACTTCTTTGCTTCTATCTTATCCAATCCCTTCATTATCTTATATGTTTCTATGAGATGTCCTCTCATTTCTTCTGAATTCCAATGAGTATAGCTCTAATTGACTCAGTCTCTCCTCATAAGCCAACCCTCTCAACATTTGAAATCAACCCTAGTGAATCTCCTCTGCACCCCTTCCAGAGCCAGGATATCCTTTCTCAAGTAAGGGGACCAAAACTGTACACAGTACTCCAGGTGTGGCCTCACCAGCACCTTATACAGCTGCAACATAACCTTCTTGTTTTTAAACTCCATCCCTCTAGCAATGAAGGACAAAATTTCATTTACCCCTGGCGCTGCTCCCCCCCCCCCCTTCCAGCTGCAGTTCATTTAGAATAATGCTGGTCTCTTAAATCACAATGTTCCAAGTTCAAGTCCCACTTCCAGGACTTCAGCACAAAATTCAAAGCTGATCTTCCGGCAGTGCAGCACGCCTTCAGTTCTGGCATAAGTCCCATTTTTTTGAGTGAAAACAGAGGCCCCATTTGTCTGTTCTAGTAGATGAAAAAGATCCCATTTGGCACTATTTCAAAGGAAAGCAAATGAGTTATTCCTGGTATTTTGACCAATATTTAGTTTTAAAAACAGACTATCTTGCCATTATCACTTACTGTTTGGAGTGGCTGTTGCATTGCTGCTGCTCCAGTGCTTTGACGTGTCTGTACTATGTCGTCCAAAGCGTACAGGAGCACAGTGATCACAGATGGTCGGTAAACCATCACCTTAGTCTCAGGTTTGAGATCCTGGTCCTCAAATAACCTTTCCCTCAATTAGTCAAAGGCTGAGCTGGCACACTGAAGGCAATGCTGAATTTAATCAACAATATCTGCCTTCACCAAGAGGAGGCTTTCAAAATATGGAAACATTTCCACATTTTCCAGTATCTTCTTGTTGAGCTTAATCAGCAGGGAGGTTGGGGAGGAGGGGAGGGGAAGAATGTGGTGTTTGGGAGCTGCTTAGAAGAGGACCTAAGTTTTCCAGCTGTTTAATGGAAGTCCCATCTTATATGCTTCAGGCAAAAAGTCGACTTGAGCTCAGTTTCTGAGTGAGTGCACGTTGAACACTGGGACTCTTCACAAGTTTCTCTAAATCCAGTGACAAGGAAGGTGGTCCAACAGCAGCATCCTATCCCTAGCCTCTCCAAGTTAGTGGATGACATAAAGCTGGGTGGGAGGGTGAACTGTGAGGAGGATACTGAAATGCTTCAGTGTGATTTGGGCAAGTTGAGTGAGGAAATGCATGGCAGATGCAGTATCATGTGGATAAATGCAACATTATTTACTCTGATAGCAGAATGAGGGAGGCAGATTAAAATCTCAGTGGTGATAGACTGAGAAAGGAGAACGTGCTTGATAAGCATGCAGTTGTAACAGGTGGTGAAGAAGGCAAATTTTATGTTGGCCTTCATAGCCAGAGGATTCAAGTATAGGAACAGAAATGTCTTGCTGCAGTTATGCAGGCCTTGGTGAGACCACATCTGGAATATTGTGTGTAGTTTTAGTTTCCTTATCTGAGGACAGATGTTCTTATTATGGAGAGAGTGCAGCAAAGGTTTATCAGACTAATTCCTGGGATGGTGGGACTGATGTATGGGGAGAGACTGAGTTGGTTAGGAATATATGCACTGGACTTTAGAAGAATGAGGGGAGATCTCATAGAAACATGAAATTCTAGCAGGACTAGACAGAGTAGATGCAGGAAGGATATTCCAGATGGCGGGGAAGCCCAGAACCAGGAATCACAGTCTGAGGGTAGACAATTTAGGACTGAGATGAAGAGAAATTTCTTCACGCAAAGAGTGGTGAGCCTGTGGAATTCACTACCACAGGGAGCAGTTGAGGCCAAAACATTATGGGCTGGATTTTATGGCCTCACTCATCCAAAAACTATAAAATCCTGAGGTCAACAGACCTTTTCATGGTCCGCTCCTCACTCCAATTCCCAGTAAAATTCCGGCCTATATGTTTTCAAGAAGGAGTCAGGAAAAACTCTTGGGCTAAAGGGATCACAAGATATGTGGGGGAAAGTGGAAACAGGTTACTGAATTGAATGATCAGCCATGATCATAATGAATGGCAGAGCAGGTTTGAAGGGATGAATGGCCTACTCCTTCTCCGATTTTCTATCTTTCTATGTTAACATGTCCTGCCTCAAGCCACCCAAAATCAGTTCATTTGGTCAGGATCTGTCTCACACAAGACTGACAATACCTTCCAAAGCCAAACACATTGAGAGCCCTCATTGGCAAAATACAGAGACAATCTCTGGGCATCAGGGAGTATGCACAAACCTCCAAACAACTCATCTATCCAACCTTTCATGTGCCACCTGTGCTGCATGAAGAAAGTCATCCTAATGGACTGCTAAGAAGAAGAAAGCTGTTGCTCTTCCTGCATCACAACAATGACAATACTTCAAAAGTATTTAATAGGTTGTAAAGTGCTATGAGATACTAAGTGATTGCAAATATAAATATTGGTCATTCCAGAAATTGTAGGGTCATCGGATCTCTAACACAAGCAAATACTTTGAATTCCATCTTATTTCCAAAATATATTTAAATTTTTTTTTCTTCTCAGTAACACTTTTATGTTTGCCTTACTAACAGCATACAACTTCAATCACTGTGTCTGATAATTATTCAATCTAATTCTGCACCTAGGTAAATATTTATGGACTGCCTATAATATTGTTCATTGTTCATTGTGAAGGATCTGCAGGTTTATCAGAACATGAGCACTATACCAAGTACAACACAGTCCTTCGCTAAATAAAAATAATTCCCCAGTTGAGATACTCTAGTTTTGTGCAGTAGCAATTGCTAACTAACTGCTATGACAATTTGCATTTATTTCCTATTAACCATTTTGTATATGCTTGCATAATGCAGGGATATTTATATTTACTCAGCAAACATTTGCTCCCTATCAGTAACTAAGAAAGTAAGGCATGAACAATGATCAAAATCTTACGTTCTTTTTGTTTTGGTATTTTACCAGCAAACCCACAGAAGATTAAAATCCACATGCGCATGCAGGAATTGAGATCACTTGCCCAAAAACAGGTTATTTTGCTTATTTTTTTTAAATTTATCAATCAGAAATGTGATCAGGCATATCTTGATTCCTCACTGAACAGATGGTAAGTGACTTTCATATTGGTCAGCAGTGTCATACTGTTACTTATGTCAGAAGGTCATTGAGTTCAAGCTTACTTCAAGACTTGAGGCATAATTAAGCACAATGCACTTCCAGTAGAGTAGTGAGAGAAGCAAGACACTTTTGTTGGAGGTTTCATATTATGGATGAGATTATTGAACAGTCAAACTTGCTACCGTTGCAATGGGCCCTTTTCACAATCCATTTTATTTTAAAGACAGTGATCTTTTATTAAAAGAATGCGTGGTGGCACTGTGGTTGGCACTGCTGCCTCACAGTGCGAGGGACCCGGGTTCAATTCCTGGCTTGGGTGACTGTGCGGAGACTGCACATTCTCCCTGTATCTGCATGGAAATCCATGGGTTTCCTCCAGGTGCTCCAGTTTCCTCTCACAGTCAGAAAGATATGCTGGTCATGCTAAATTCTCCCTCAGTACTCAAACAGGTGCCAGAGTGCGGCAACAAGGGGATTTTCTCAGTAACTTCATTGCACTGTTAATATAAGCCTACTTATGACCCTAATAAATAAACTTAAACTTAAGTCATGAAAAGAGTTCTAAGCTTAAGGGTGCTTAAGTCATGAAAAGAATGAGAGGGGATCTAGCAAACAGACAGAAGTTGAAGCTAATAATCACTTAAAGCCAAATTCATTTCTTGATCTAGTTTTCTCTAATAATGCTTAAGTTGATGCCTGCTGTAAACTCACCCTGTAGGGGTGAGGTAGCCTATCAATAATGTAACCCATTGGGGTTCTTTTACTGCAAATAATTACCAAAACTTTACTTTGCAAACAAACATTGCTTAAATCAATAGAAACCGTTAAATCAATAGAAATCCATTAAAATTCTAGGTAAGGATTCACCTAATGAAAGAGCAGCACTCCAAAAGCTTGTGATTCCATGTAAACCCTGTTCATCTGTAATATTTTCCAGCACTGATGGAAGATCATCAACCTGAAACATTTCTGCCTCCACAGATGTTGCCTGCTGAGTACCTCTACCATTTTCTGTGCTTGTGTTAGATTTCTGCCACAAATCAAATCCAGTACTGCCTCATTGGCATTATCTGAATCATCAATGAAATGGTGAAAAATGCCACCAACAATTCTAACAAATACCACTTACTCACCAATAAATTGCTTACTGATTCACAGCTGGACCACTCAGATCCAGATTTCAATACAGCCTTGGTTCAAGTATAGACAATACAGATGAATTGCAGAGATTAAGTGAGGGTGACTGCCCTTGATACCAAAGCAGCATTTGGGCAAGTGTGGCAAAAAGGAGCCTTAGTAGAATTGATGGCAATTTAAATTTCCTCTGACTGAAGTACAATAATGTCCCAAGGAGTTGAGTCCTGGGAATCCATCACAACTTTCTATTAACAGAAGTTTTGTGATGGTGAAGAAGGCCTCATTCCCACATGAATGCATCCCCATGCAACTGATATGCTTATGTCAAAAACAAATGCTAAATTAAAACACAGTAAATGTGTGAAAAAGTCTTTATTCAATTTGTTCACATCTTACAATGGCCTGATCTTGTAAAAGGTCAGAGCTTTGTATTGGAAAAAAGTCAGGAGTTAGCTCTGAAAGACACTTTGTGATCCTTGTCTGCTTACTATCTTTGGTCATGTGTGATATAGTCCACTACGTCATGCAATCAGACATGTTTTCGGTATTTTGGTGTTGCAGTGCAGAATCCCGGAGATTGCTATAGCCTTTGCAGCATTGGTTAGGGAAATAGGTGGGCAAGCAGGCAAGTATTCATCATATTCTTCAGGGTCATCAGCTTCCTGAGTTCTGGATTTCATGCTCTTGTGTGGTCCAATTCTGTCTGATTGCTCAATACCATCATATGACAAATGTAGAGAAGTTCGGCTAATCCAGAATAACTGGTGCAGAATTTCAGATTACCCCAAGTATCATTCTATGGCTTTACCATTCTGTTGATAGGACTGGTTGACAACTTCAACATAACTGAGATTTTGTGTCATTGGAGTTGGTTTATCGCAATTTCCCTGTAATACCTACCACAAAGGAAAAAGATTATGGTTGTTGGAGGTCAATCATCTCAGCTCCAGTACATCATAGCAGAACACCTCAGCCATAGACCTATCATCAGCTATTTCATCCATAGGAACATAGGTATTAGGTGCAGAAGTAGGCAAATTCAGCCCTTTGAGCCTATTCTGCCATTCAATCATATCTTGGCTGATCTCTCCCTGCTCTTAAATCCACCTCCCCATCTGTTACCAATGCCCCCTTATTAGAAATATATCTATCCCCTTCTTGAAACCATTCAATGATTCAGACTCCACCGCACTATGGGGCAGTGAGTTCCACAAATTCACCACCCTCTGTGAGAAGTAATCCCTCCTCACTTCAGTTTTAAATCTACTGCATCTCAACATATACCTATGACTTCTTATTCACAATTGCCCCATAAGAGGAAACATTTGGTCAACACTTAATCTATCAATCCCTTTTTAAATGTTATAACCTTAGCCAGATCCCTTCTCATCCTTCTAACCGCCAGTGAGTATAAGCCCAAACTGTTTAATCTCTTGTCATACATCAACCTTATCATCTTTGGAATCAATCTGGGGATCAATCAATGAAGTTCAGTCCTTCATGAAGTCAGAAATGATGATTGCAGAGTGCTGACATTCATTAACAACTCTTCTGACAATTAAGAAGTCCATGCAATGAGACTGGAAAAGCATTCAGGCTTGGGCAGATTTGTGGCAAGTAACGTTCGCACCACACAAGAATCAGGAAATGAGAATTTCAAATAAAGACAAGTGTAGTCACCTTCCTGTTATATTTGCCATCACTGAATCCCCACCATTACAATCTTAAGAATCAATTTGAAATGAAACTTAGCTGGACCAATATATAAATACAATGGATACAAGAGCAGATCAGAAGTTGGGAATTCTGCAAAAAGTGACCCACAACTTTATTTCCTAAAGCCAGTCAAAGCATAGGTCAGGAGTGTGATGGTACAATCTTCGCATTTCTGCATGAGTGCAATTCCAATAACATTCAAGAAGTTTGACACCATCCAATACAAGGCAGCCTGTGTGATCAGTACCCCATCTACTACCATAAAAGTGAATTCCTTTGACCAGTGCACAGTGCAGCTGTATATGCCATCAGACAGACCATGGGGAACACCGCCATTTGCAATCTCCCTCCAAGTCATGTTCCATCCTGACTTTGAAATATATCATTATTCCTTATTTGTTGCTGGATCAAAATCTTGGAACTCCCTGCCTAACAGCACTGTGAAAGCACAAAAACTAGATGGACCCCAGTGGTTCAAGATGTTGTGTCACCACCACCTTCTCAAGGAAAATTAGCGATGGACAATAAATATTGGCCTTAGCAATGATGGCAAACATCCAGTGAATGAATAAAAAAATTAAGAAAAGGAGTTTTTTTTCCCTGCACATTGGACCTTTTCTCCTTCAGAGCTCCTATTTCACTAAAATTCTTGCCTCTTTTACCTTCTCTAGATCTTTTCATGTTATTGTTGGAGTGGTACCAACCCCCTCAATTCTTCAACTCCCTTCACTCATTCTAACCTACCTCTCTCTGAATTTGCAGCTCTCAGTTCTCACAGAGCTAATCATAAAATTGGACGGAATTTTCAATTGCCATGAGACATGCTCGGCATCACTACTTCCCAACATCTCAATGACGTGATTGGATTTTCAAAGGGAGGGTGGGAAGTTGCAGTCAACAACCTGCACACTTCCAATTAATTACTTGTTGTGTTCATTAGGAATATGGTAAGTAACAATCTTCAAATGGCAAGCACAAGGAACAGAGTCTGGGATGTATTAAAACCAGGTGAGAAAAGGTGAACAGGCTCCCTCTATTCAACCTCCTCAGTTGGTCATTAAAAGGTTTAAGTTTATTTTTCAAGAGAATTTGCCTTTTCCATATCTGGATGTATTTAACTATTTAGGTGGTGAGCAATTAAGAGCCAATCAAATACAGTTTTCTTGAGTTAAATAAAGAGTAAATTTATTAACCACTAAATTCAGGAAAAAAAACATGATTTCACACTGATGCAGGTATCAGAAATAAGGGAAGTTAGAGTCCAATTAAAAGAAAGTAAAATAATGTACAGTTAACTGCCCCTTTGTTTGTCCCCAAAAGGTAGAGTTTTAAACATTGCAGCCAGTTTGGATCCGTTGGTCTTGTGGATACAGTCAGATGTAGAAGATGTTGCAATCTCTGTTTTCTGGTAGATCTCACTCTTCTATCCAGCACAGCCTTGAGCAGTGCCTCAAGAGGAAAATGTGGCACCATCCATGGAGACTGCCCACCCCACTCTCTGCTCTCCCAGCACATCCATTTCCAAAGGCAACAGCAAGCCCAGACATACCTGCCATTAGCCTTTTCAATTGTCCCTCCTTATGCAGCAACCACTTCCAAAGCCCTTCCATGCCCCCTGGGCACTGCAGGGACTGGGGTGCATTATTCACCCCGATAATCACATTTTAATTTGATGTTTTAAGTTTCCTTTCTGCTTGGTCTTCTATTTTGGGCCATTCCCCCTCCTTTTAGGGAGTTGCCCTTTTTGAGTTGTCCCTCAGTTAATTTGATTTTATTTATTTGGTTGGTACCTAAAAAGAACTACCTGATGAGTCCTGGGGGGTGGGGGGGAGCAGCATAGAAAGGAAGTGTCAGGCAACATTAACCACCTCCAATGCCTGACTCCCCTAATTGGGTGCTGAACTTCCCTCCAGGCCAATTAGTGGTTGACAAAGTTGTATTGCATCACTGACTGTGATGTGGTGTGAAGTCAAGACCCAGAAATATTCCAGACATCAGGTTCCCAAACCTGGAATGAAAATTCAGCCTATCATATTTAAACCTGCTGATAAAGGCAGCACTGTTGTTATTTTCAATTTCTCTACACACATCTTTTGTTTCTTTACTTGCCCTACTACCATCCTCTTTTGCCTTGCACTACCATTGTCTGTGTCATTTAATCACACCTATCTTCAACCCCAGATCTTCTCTTTTGTTCTATCCTCTCCACACCACTTTCTCTGCCTCAGTACTTGCTTAAGATCTGTTACATTTTCCAGTTCCAATAAAAGATCATTGTGTGAAATGCTAACTTTGTTCCTCTATCCACAGTTGCTGCCTGATCTGCTGAGAATATCCAATGTTTCCTGTTGATATCTCAGGAATGGCGTATTGGCTTGGAGAGAATACAGTTTAAATAGACCACAATAATGCCAGGAGATAAAGGGCTAAACTACAAGGACAGTTTGCATTGTCTTAACGGTGAATTCAGGAAGTGTTTTCTCAGGCAATGGGTAGTGAAAATTTGGAAACATTCACCTGAAGGGCAACAGATATTCTGTCAATTGAAATTTTCAGGACTGAGATTTTAAATTTTGTGAAATAAAGGAATCAAGGAATATAGAACAAAAGCTGGTAAATGGAGTTGAGACAAGAGTCAACCATGATCTAGTGAAATGGTAACAAACCAGAAGGACTGAATGGCCTACTTTTTAATATGTTGTAAAATTAGGTATCCTTATATATGCGTTACTTAGCTTCCTGGATTTTAGAAGATTGCCATGTTTCTGTTTTACTGACATCATCTTGAGTGTTTCTATTCCAAACAAGAAGCCAGATATAAATAATGATCTTTGTGCAAAACCTTACATTGTATTTTCAGTGATAGTAGCAGTTAAGCCCAGAGCTTAGTAAAGAAATGAGACAAAGCAGAAACAGAGTCTGAGTACAATCCTTAACCATCTATAAGCAATAGATTAGAGTTAAGAAGATAAATGAGAAACACAATGGGGTAAATTTTCAATTTGTCACTCAGATGTAAAACTGGAATTCCAGAACGGTCATGCAATAGAAATAAAAATCTTTCCTCCTCTGTAATGGAGGGTGATCCACAAAATGAGTTTTATGTCCAGATACCAAGTTGAAAATTTTCTGAATATGACCCAGTATGCAAGTGATCAGGTATTTTTTATTAAGTATGTTGAAAATGAATTAGCTAGTAAGAAGTCTCACAACACCAGGTTAAAGTCCAACAGGTTTATTTGGTAGTAAACGCCACTAGCTTTTGGGGTTTGCCCTTTTGTCAGATGAGTGGGAGTTCTGATCACAAACAGAGCATATAAAGGCACACACAATTTACAAAATACTGATTAGAATGTGAGTCTTTACAGCTAATCAAGTCTTAAAGGTGCAGACAATGTGAGTGGAGATAGCATTAAGCATAGGTTAAAGAGATGTGTATTGTCTCCAGACAGGACAGTAAGTGAGATATTGCAAGCCCAGGCAAGTCATGGGGGTTACAGATAGTGTGACATAAACCCAAGATCCCGGTTGAGGCCGTCCTCATGTGTGCGGAACTTGGCTATCAGTTTCTGTTCAGCGACTCTGCGCTGTTGTATGTCGTGAAGGCTGCCTTGGAGAACATGTACCCTAAGATCAGAATGAATTAGGCAAAGCCATTTATAAAATGGTTCACTATAAAGAAAGACTTGCATTTATAAAGCATTCATAAAGCTTGTCAAGTGAAATATCAGTGTTGGGATTGCAACACTTCTCTTGTTTGAGTGTTCAGCGCAACAGCGTCAAGAACTGCAAATTAAAATTCCCTCTACATTGCCTCAACAGTATGGCTTAACACGAATCTCAGATAACAAGTTTAGTGCATCCGTGAAAATTCTTCCATTTTTCACACCAGTTATCCTCATAATGATTAGTTCTGAACTGTGAGCAGTTTTATGTATGGCCTGGGTAACTCCTCAACTGACACCCCCAATCAACTTCCCTTCCCTCCCTCGGCCAACTACTGAACTAATTCCCCCCAATCACCCGACTACTCCCACGACCAATCGACTACCCCTCCCTGTGTAAGACTATACCTGACTACCCCATAGCCTCGACCACTGAATTACCTACCGATCATCCAGGTACCCCGCGACCACCTGACTACCACCCAACCTGACCTAACTAACCCCTAAACCTAATTACTCCCTGACCACCCAATTACTCCCCTCAGCCTAACCCGAGCATCCGACTAGCCCCTAACCCAACTACCCACATACCCACCTCATCCACCGACTCACTCACCTGAAAACCTCAACCACCTATGGACTCATCCATCCACATACCCTACACACATTAAATACAAGAATATGGCAATTAGTACTTTTTAAAAAAAGGCCTTCTCATTCCCCCAGTTCTATTCTATTTACTGGAGTTAGAGGGGAGAAGATGCACTATCCATTTCGACTGCCGTGGTCCCTGCGGTGTAGGTGTTAGGGAGGGAATTCCAAGATTTTGACCCAGCAACAATGAAGGAACGACAATATACTTCCAAGTCAGGGTGGAGAGTGTCATTACCATTGCTGAATCCTCCATTATCATCATATTTGGGGTTACCATTGAACAGAAACTGAACTGGACTAGCCATGTACTGTGGCTACAAGAGCAGGTCAAAAGTTAGGAATCCTACAGCAGGTAACTCACCTACTGATTCCTCAAATCCTGTCCACCATCTCCAAGGCACTAATCAAGGGTGTGATGGAATACTCTCCACTTGTGTGAATAAGTGCAGCTCCAACAACACTCAAGAAGCTCGACACTGTCCAGGACAAAGCAGCCCACTTGATCGCTACTCCTTCCACAAACATTTAGTCCCTCCACCTCCGATGATCAGTGGCAGCCATATGTACCATCTGTGAGATGCACCGCAGAAATTCAGGTGCTGAGGCAGCACCATCCAAACCCATGACCACTAGAAGGACATGGGTAGCAGTTACATGGGAACACCACCACCTGGAGGTTGCCTTCCAAGTCACTCGCCATCTTGACTTGGAAATATGTCGTCATTCCTTCATTGTTGCTGTGTCAAAATCTTGGAATTCCCTCCCAAACACCGACATCTCAGGTACCACAGCAGTTCAAAAAGGCAGCTCACCATCACTTTCTCAAAAGCAGCCAGGGATGGGCAATAAATGCTGGCCCAGCCAACGATGCCCAGATCCCATAAAATAATTTAAAAAAGAGAAACTGGAAGGAGTTGGGAAATTCTTTGTGGACAGAGGCAATATGAACATCATTACCTCTGACCGGAAGATTCAGGCCAAAATATTTAATGGAGTTCATATTATTACAAATGCTGCTTACCAGAATACAAGTTCAGGAACTGTTTCCAATGATAACTTAGATTCCGAGAATTCCCAGAATGCTTACTGTTTGTATCATGAAGATAATTTTAAGAATTTGTATTCCTGACACAGAACTTTTTTTCTGCTGGCAGTGCACATTAGGAATTTTTAATATAATACCCAAAGTTTTAACTTGCAGTTTCTGTGGATGCATCTCAATGATAATTGTAAGTTCATAAATGTACACCATTTATATATACACATAAATATATAGTAATGAGAAATATATTGAACTTACAAACAATTATCTTAAAACACACCAAGAAACAAGAATAGAATTTAACAGTATCTAACTGCAGTGCTGTTGGACATCAGAGAATGTTTTTAACAGGATTCCACAATCCAGTTTTCCCAAAATGGAGCTTTGCTCATAAGAGATTTCCTGTGATCCAAATGGCAAATGTCGCTCCCTCCTGGAGATGCCGGATTGTGGAATCATGCCATAAATTATCTTAAGTTAGCAACTATAGAAACAATTGCTCTGATTTTGCAGTGACTGTAACAACCTTATTAATCATTTAGTTTGGAGGGGTAATTTTACAACATCATGCTTCTTACTGGCAGTACTAATTAGTAATTTAAGTTCATGTTATGTATGCTTTTCTGGCCATTTACATGAGGAAATGTTTGTTCATTGTATTTTCTTTATTTCTAGCTCATGAGTAAAGTTGTTAGGCAATAGCAAACTGACATAGGGAGTGAAATTATAGTTCTACGATTGTTATCTCATGAGCTGAATCATAAATTCTTAGTGTAAGTAGGAGTTACAATGCATATATCTCTGTGAGCAGGTACTGCATGACATTTTACAGTTTAGATAAAGGTTACAAATGACTCATTCTGAGCGAGCTGTATTTCGACCATACTTGATGTGCATGTTTTTAACAGGATTGCTCACACTTTTTAAAACAACTACGTTATATAAGTAAGAAGAAGTATTCTATCAATCCTGTTCTGTACAATCTGATGATTTATCAACTGACAGGTCTAGTTGCAGGATTTGCTGAGATATTTACTGGGAATCCTGGATGAGAAGGAGTTTCCAGGTATTATTTGTTTATTGTCCTTAACAAAACAACGACTTGTGTAAGCCCAAATGATAAACACTTTCCAGTCAGCAGCAGTGTGATTGATACCAGTATCGTGGGAGGTTAAGCTACTCTCAGTTGTCGCTGGCACAAAATGCTGAAATCTCCTCCCTAACAGCACTGTGCATGCACATACACCTCAGGGACTACAACGGTTCAAGAAGGCAGTTCACCAGCAACTTCTGAAGGGCAACTAGGAATGGCAATAAATGGCCTAGCCAGCGACACTCACATCCCATAAATGAATTTTTAAAAATTGGACCTTGCCCATGGCAAATTAGTACATCAAAAAGCAGGTATAAAGATTCTGACTCTCTATAATATATAATTTGCCTATTGACTCAATATGTTGATTAGAAAGCTGTAGATGTGGAATGAAAGGCAAGTTTTTTGAACACTAAGGGTGGGATTTTGGCCATTGAGGAGGATAGCTTGAACCAGGAAATTTCCTAACTTCTCAGGCCTGCCTTGGTTAAAAAGTACCCCAAACTGTATGATTTTTCCTCTGGGTGAACAGCCGTGGAATAGAGCCGGGTCCACCAAACAAGCAGAGCTTAGGCGGCCATGGGGACAGGCAAATACTAACAAGGACTACCTCAGTACACTGGGACTTCATTTTAGGTTTATCGGGTCCTCTATTCATCACCCCTCAACCCCAGCCTATAGCCCCTCATACCCTCCAGCTATGCCAAATCACGTCCCTATTCACCACTCATGGCCCTTCATACCATGTTAATGATGCATTACTGTAATTCCAAACCCAAATTCAAAGTAAACTCATGCCTCCAAACATTTCCTTTGCAACTGTTTTCAGCTGAAACTAAAGAACAAAAGAAAATGCCCTGCCATGCCACAGAGCTTCTTTAGTTGCCAAGCGACGACATTTACCTTTCATGCCGAAGCTCTATCACAACAGAATCTCAGCTGGAACTGAAACTAAACCCCATACAGACAAACAAAATGAAATCTAACTACAGGCTTATTTCCAGGCACAGAAACATTGGGTGGGAATTTATGGCCTCGCTTGACCCAAGACCGGAAAATCCTGTCCAAGGTCAATGCTCATTTCCATTGTCCATCCTTTGCCTGCTCCGATTTCATGACAGGCAGGGCGGTAGAATTCCAATGATTAAATTATACCTACCTAAAACTATACCTTATTTCTAATATTCACCCATCCAAATGTAAATCCCTTAAAAATTTCCAAACACTAGCTCAAAGGGAGGAATTTTCCCATCCTGCCCGCCATGGCAATCATAGTGGGAGGAGCAGGCCTTGCAAAGGTCTGTTGACCTCGGGTGGGATTTTCCGGTCTTGGGGCAAGTGTGGAAGCAACATCAGACCCAAACTCCAGAATTTTACCGGCTGACCCGCCCGAGGCTCATAAGATCCTGTCCGAGGACAAGGAAAATGCCGTTCTGCGAGCCTCAATCGGCGCAGGCGTGCCGGTGGTAAAATTCCAGCTAAAGTGTTTTTCCTATTTGCGAGGCAGTGTCCTGGTAGCTGGACAGGAATTGTCAGATCAGGAATTCTGTCCCTAATAGATCTTTGAGGATGTACTTCTCTTCAGAAATAGTGCTAATTCAGAATCATCTCCAACACTCAGTTTGGTTGAGGGCGGAAAATGGTTTCATCCTATTATGACAAACAAAGAAAATCATTATTTTCAACTGCCATGCCATGAGCAACATCAGTGGGCGTTCATGGGAATTTGAATTGCAAAGAACTCCACAGAAACTGCTAGTGCATCTCATTGGATTTATGAATTCTGAAGTGGTGGTTGAAGCCAAAGCATTAGCAAAGCAAAAGTAGCAAGGGAAATCAGGGAAAGACTAAGAAAACAAAACAGTTTTGCATTAAATATAATTTGTATTTGCAATATATAGTCAAATCCCTAAGCAGTCTAAGCAGCACAGAAAACCATGACTGCTTAACTTTACTTCAGATTGTAAAAATCAGAAACTAATTCAAGAAATGGATGTGAGTATAGGTGATACATTTTAGATTCTGAATTGTTGATGGGGTAACTTAATAGCCACTAGCACATATCAGAAAATTGGGAACATCTTTGGAATTAGGACAACTGAGGATAAGTTCAAATCATTTAAAAACTAAATTAGAACTGATGGGAGGAAGTTGCCCTCTTTTTAAAGCAAAAGTTTGATTAAAGATGGAATGGATTTTCATTCAGGAGAATGAGGCTAAATTATGGAATCCTATTACATTGCAACTCTCTGAGATATCCATATTCCTCTAATTCTGGCTTCTCGTACATCCCTGATTTTAATTGTTCCACCCCTGGTGGCCATGCATTCAGTTGTTTAGGCCCCAAGTTCTGAAATTCCCTCTGATACTTCTCTCCCACCTTGTTTTTCTCCTTTTAGACACTTCTTGAAAACCTCCCTCTTTGGCCAAGCTGTTGGCCATCTCACCTAACATTTTGCTGCACACCTTGATGTCATATTTAATATTATAATGTGCCTGTGAAGCAATCTGGAATGATTCATTATGTTAAGGGGGCTATACAAGTTGTTGTAGTAGATTTGCAATATTCAGTTGAGATAGGTTAATAATGCGTTACTGTAATTCCAAACCCAAGACATTTTTCTGTTTGTAATAACAATGTTGCTACCCCAGAGAGTGGTAACAAACATAACATTCAGGAATGATAACATGTTAAAAAGGATGGTGTGACATCTAATTTTGGGAAACCTGAGATGTGAATGAAGTGAATATTATGAAAAGTTACACAAGTAACGACTATGGTTAGGCATCTATCATGTGAAAAGGACAAAACTAACATTAGAGATAACCTGGAATTTGCCACATCAGCAAAAATGAAAGACTTGCATTTATATAATGCTTTTAATGATCACCAGCCATCTCAAAACACTTTACAGCCAATTAAGTACTACTGATGTATAGTCATTGTTGTAATGTAGGAAATGTAACAAATATTTAATGCTCAACAAACTCCCAGAAAAAGCAATATGATAATAGCCAGATTATCTTTTTTTGTGATATTGACTGAAAGATAAATGTTGGTCAGGACATCAAGAATAACTCCACAGCTCTTCTTTGAAATAGTGCAGGGAATATTTTACTTCTACCTGAGCAGGTAGTTAGTACCTTGGTTTAATGTCTCATCCAAAAGATGGAGCAGACCTTCCAAGCACAGTATCTAGCACATTTATACTCTACCCTTTCAATGTCCTTCACATAAAGTGGAGCCCAAAACAATATATAAACAAATCTTCTAAACAAATCCGCAGAGATGCATGATTATTTATGTTGAGAGTACCACAAGAAACAAGGGAGAACAAGGCTCGAGGAACAGCGTATCATTTTCGAGGAACTCTTTACAGCTTTCCAAGGCAGAAATTTCAGATTATAAGCACTGCACCAATTTTTCAGTTAGTAGATGCTGGTAATGATTCTGCTGTTGTCATTGAAAACTCTCTATATCCATCCTTTGTTTCTTTGTTCTGTTACCACCGGCTTTTCACCCTTTCATTCCACATCATTTAAATCACTGCCTTATCATAATTACTTCCCTCTCTTTCCTTCTCTCTTCCCCTCACACCCTAACTCTGTCTCCACACTTGCGTATGACCTGGTACATCTACATCCTATCATGACAGGTCCCAGTTATGAAAGAATGATTTTCATTTAAATAGACCATAGTTTGAGGATGTTAAAAGGGTATAGCACAAAATTTGCTAGGTCTTGAGCTTGGAAGGTCTGCTCCATCTTTCAGATGAGACATTAAACAAAGGTGCTAGCTACCTTTTCCAGCAATCTATAGACTCTGGAAGAATTTCAGTGGATTGGAGGATAGCTAACGTAATCCCACTTTTTAAAAAGGAGAGAAAATGGGGAGTTATAGACTGCTTAGCCTGACATCGGTGGTGGGAAAAATGCTGGAGTCAATTATTCAGGATGTAATAACTGAGCATTTTGAAAACAGTGACAGGATTGGTTCAATCAGCATGAATCGTGCTTGACCAATCATCTGGGATTTTTTGAGGATGTGACCAGAAGAGTGGACAAGGGTGAAGTGGATGTTGTGTATCTGGACTTTCAAAAAGCTTTTGACAAGGTCCCACACAAAAGATTAGTGAGCAAAATTAAAGCTCATAGTATTGGAGGTAATGTATTGACATGGATAGAGAACTGGTTGGCACACAGGAAGCAGAGAGTAGGAATAAATGGGTCCTTTTCAGAGTGGCAAGCAATGACTACTGCTGTACCGCTGGATACATTGCTGGCACCCCAGCTATTCACAATATACATTAATGATTTGGATGAAGGAATTGGATGCAATATCTCCAAATTTGCTGACAACACTAGGCTGAGTGGCAGTGTGCGCTGTGAGGAGAATGTTAAGAAACTGCAGGATGATGTGGACAGGCTGACTCAGTGAGCAAATACTTGGCAAGTGCAATAGAAAGTGGATGAATGAGGATATCCATTTTGGTGGCAAAAACAGGAAGAAATGTTATTATATGAATGGCGGCAGTTTAGGAGAAAGGAAAGTGTAACATGACCTGGGTGTCATGGTGGAACAGTTGTTGAAGGTTGGAATGCAAATACAACAGATGGTGAGGAAAGCTAATGACCTGCTGGCCTTCAGAGCAAAGGATTTGAGTATAGGAGTAAGGATGTCTTGCGACAGTTATACAGGGTCTTGGTGAGGCACACCTTGAGTAGTGTGTGCAGTTTTGGTCTCCTAGTCTGAGGAAGGAATTCTTGCTAGAGAGGGAGTCCAGTGAAGGTTCACCAGACTGATTCCTGGAATGGCAGGATTGACATATAAAGAGAGACTGGATCAACTGGGCTTGAACTCACTGGAATCCAAAAGTATGAGAGGGGATCTCAGAAACATGTAAAATCCTGACGGGACTGAACAGGCTGGATGTGAGTAGAATGTTCCTGATGTTGGGGAAGTGCAGAATTAGGGATAACAGCTTAAGAATAAGGGAAAAGCCATTCAGGACTGATGAGGAAAAACTTATTCACTCAGAGCGTTCTCTAACACTTAAAGCCAGTTTGTTAGATATGTTCAAGAAGGAAATGGATGTGGCTCTTGTGGCTAAAAGGATCAAGGGATATGGAGAGAAAGTGGAAGTGGAATACTGAAAGTGCATTATCAACCATGATCATATTGAATGGTGATGCAGGCTCAAAGAGCCGAATGGCTGATTCCTGTACCTATTTTCTATGTTTCCCCTTCCCCTCACTCCCTGCAGTCTCATTCAAACTCCCAAGGTCCAAGATAGACACAACCAAGAATAACTCTGGTTGCTTACCTCAATCCTGCAGCTTTGTCCATGCCACAGTGCAAAGCTCCCTTGGTGCTGCACCGGATAGCCAGCTTGATTTTTCTGTTCAAGCCCTTCATTTACATCCCAGGTTTCCTTAAATTAGATGCTAAACCACCATTTTATTGAACATGCTGTAATACTTGTTACCACACTCTAGAGTAAAAACATAGTTATTACAAACAGAAAAATGTCTTAGGTTTGGAATTATCGTAACATATCATTGACATGTCTCAACTGAACATTGCAATTCTTCTACACCAACTTATGAAGTGCCTTTCACAGAAATGAAACATCCCAAGGTGCTTCACAGGAACATTATCAAACAAAGAATGACAACCAGGCACATAAGGAGTGTCAGATAACCAAAAGTTTAGTGTAAAAGGCAGGTTTTAGGAAATGTCTTAAAGCAGATAAGTGAAACAGAGCAAGGTGGAGACACGTGGAAGGCATTCTAGTGCTTGGGGTCTAGACAACTGAAGGCATGACCACCATTAGCAGAGTGATTTCCACCCAATGTAAGCTAGTTCGTCCTGAGACACAGAAAGCATGCAAAGGCACAAATTATTTTAATGGAAGTAGGTGTACCTAAAATGGGGCCAAGTGTTCTTCACCTGCAAGATTCAGGACCAGACAATCCCTCAGAAATGAGGATGTTCCCAGTTTCTATTGATGTTCCATTTCTAGGTGTACAAGACCAGTATTAGATTTTGCTGCTTTATTTTCGGTCTGGGAATTGCCAGATGCACACAATCAGCAATATTATTTCACTATTCGAAGTTTTCTTGCTTGTAAGTTATTTCCATTAGCTGTGCCCCTTTCTGCGCGTGTAACAGGAAATAGGAATTGGGGGATATTAATAGTCACACACACTCACGGCCCAACCCACTCCTCTTTGACTCCGCAGCCTACTGTGTCCGCGCATGCGTGGTCCCGGGGGCGCCGCCCGGAAGTGCCGCCGTTGCCGGAGCAGTGTTTCCGGTAAGGATACTGCGCAGGCGCAAGCGGCTCGTCTTCGCGGAGGGGGTGAGTGCCGTATTTGCGCAGGGAGTGAGGCTCCTGCTGTTGGGAGTCTGTGAAACAGAACAAACAGGTCCATCTGCTCACAGATAAAATACTGCTCCTTCATTACCCATTTCCTGTAGGCACCATCTGCCCTCCCGGTGGGTAGAGAGGATCCCACTGCACTAACTACTCTTGACCTGTTGGTCACCTCCCCAGCATTTGTCCCTCCAAACATTGTCTGGTCAGTTCCCTGTGACTCCTTGCTGTTCCCTCTGCCACTTCCATTGGCTTCAAAATGTTTTAGGACTTCATGAAATATTTAACACGCTCCATAAGTGTAAGTTTTTCGTTAGGCTTGGGGCCAGGCATCCTCAACAATTTTTCAGTCTCCTACTTCCATTGGTGAAGTGGTTCAGTGCTAATTCATTTTCAGGTCATTGCTGTTGAACTTTAAGAGAGCAGTTTGTCTCTGTGATCTGTAAGTGCGTTGTTGGAGGAAATTTCCTCTTTAAAAGTAGTGGAGTGATTGTTGAGGTGCCTTTTCAGGAACTTATAGCATAGATGTTATATTTAAAAAGAGTGCCAGCAGGGGAATAGTTCTGTTTCCATCAATGTCCCATCTGAGTTTAAGTTTGTTCTGAAGTATTTAGTCATATTAATCATTAAAATAAGCTATGATTGTTTTTATTGTATTAGGTTAATTTATGTAGCATTCACGGCAGTATATTCAGTTTTATTTAAAGAGCATTTTCATATAGTTGAACATCCCAAGGTGATTTGCGCGAAAGTTATCAAACAGAATTTGACACTGAGCCACTTAGAGTTATTACATCAGATGACCAAAAGCTTGGTTAAAGAGCTTAGTTTTAAAGCGTATCTTAGTGGAGGACAGAGGCATAAAAAGGTGAAATGTTCAGAGAGGGAATTCTTGAGTTTAGGACCCAAGCTGCTAAAGGCATGGCCACTAATGGTGGACCAAATAAAATCAAGAAAGTGCAGAAGGCTAAAACTGGACGTGTGAGGGTTGTAGGGTGAAGGTGATTGTTATTGTTCTTTTCTTTCCTTATCTCTGCAATGTTGGGAAGTTCATCAAGGTATTGTTAATTTAAAGCCAATGTAGGTTAACAAGCACAGGTGGTGGATGAACGGGCATTGGTGAGAGTTTAAATGCTGTAGCAGAGCTTTGAACGAGCTCAATTCAGTGGAAAGTGGAAGATGAAAGGCTGGGCAGGAAAGCCTTGAAATTGTCAAGTCTTAATGGAACAAAAACTGCCTTCAGTAGTGGGTGAGTTCAGGCAAGGACAGAATTGGATAATACTGAGGTGGAAGTAGGCAGTCTTGGTAATGGCGAGGATATGTATTTCGAAATGCATCTCAAATTGTGAATTGTCTGGTCAGCCTTTGATAATTGCCAGAAACAGGGATGGAGTCACTAACTGGGGAATAGAGTTTGCAGCAGGGACCATAGACAATGGCTTTGGTGTCCTCAATGTTTAGTTGGAAGAAATCTCTGCTCATCTAGTACTGGTTTTGGACAAGTTGTTTAAGTAGTGATGATATCCCACGTAAGAAGGAATGCAATATGATCGCTAAAACTATGAATGAAAGATTGTAGCTACAGAAGTTGTTTACTGTTCAAATAAATATTTCTTTTTATAGATAAATTATTCAGTTTGATTATGAACATTAGTACTTTGGTTATGGTATTAGGCTTTAGGTTGTGAATTGAAATTCCATCAAGGTAAATTGTGAGGTTAAATTAAATATATATTTTGTGGGTTGCATCAGAATGACCATGAAAACTGCACTATTGTCTTTCAAAAACTGTTTTATTAAGCTCTTTGAGGGGAACCTGCCATCCCTACCTGATGGTGAATAGGTGATCCAATTTCAGCCTACATGCTCTCATAAAGCCAAATGATAGACAATGCTTACCATTACAATAACTTAAAAAAAAGAATTATTAGTGCTGCTGTCTGAACCACATTTTCAGAGATACTATTTTACCAATGAGGTTTTTAAAAAACATCTTTAATTGACAATCTTTATTCTTTGGTCTTTTGAGATCTTTATTTAAGGGCCTTGATCTAACTCTTAAGATGGGGATATAAAAGATTCTACAATACGATATCAAACAACAGGAATTTCTGCTATTTTGTAATCCAGTTCCTCATACTAGATTAACTTGTTCATCTCCTTGATATTTTATGGCAGATGCTGTGTGCTGAACGAGATGTGTCCTTTGCTGCAGTGACTGGATTTTAAAAGTAAGAAATGCAAAATGCTTTGGCTATCCCAAAGATGTGATAACATGCCCTAAGGCAGGTCTTGGCCCATTGTCTGCTAATGCTAATGTTTCATCCTGAGCTGATTTTCTTGGCTGTTTTTGTTGGTGGTGCTTTGCCATTCTATACTCAGGCAGGGTGAGGAGATAGATCCCATCCTGTCTAAGCCAGGATGTGAATAAATTCATGCTGTTGATGCTCCACTGAACTTGATGCTACCTATGTAGACCACTAAGTTAATGGGCAACTTCCCAAGTAAATGCAGGAGGTGTAACATTTGGCCCTTTATTTCTTCTGTCCTTGCTGTCCAAGGCACAAAAGACACCTTCCAAGTGAGGCAGCGATTTGTGTGTACTACTTTCACTCTTGCCTACTGTACTCACTGCTCACAAAGCATTTTTTTTACACTGGGGCGATCAGATGAAGATTGGGGGATTGCTTTGTGGAACTTCTCGGTTCAGTCTTTGATGGTGGCCCATCATTTTAGTTCTCCACCTTGCTCTCATGCTGAGATCTCTGTCCTTGGCCTACTGCAATGATCCAGTCAAGCTCAAAGTAACCTTGACAAATGGCATCTCGTTAGTTAGGTACTTTAGAGCCTTCTGGGCTCAAAGTTGTGTACAACAATTTTGGATCGTAATTTTCTCCATTTTGTTTACTTTGCTTGTTTGGGTTTTCAGTTGAGCATACCTGCTCTAGGCACATTTTTTGTTTATTTTCCTTTCCTTTTCCCCTGTGCTATGATCCTTGGCCAGACCCTCAAATTGTTGGTGAGATTTGGTTAGGGACCAATAGTATTTTGTTTAAAGTAGACAAAGTTTGAGATAGAGTCATAGAGGTTTACAGCATGGAAACAGGCCCTTTGGCCCAACTTGTCTGTACCATCCTTTTTTAAAACCCCTAAGCTAATCCCAATTGCCCGCATTTGGCCCATATCCCTCTATACCCGTCGTACCCATGAAACTATCTAAACGCTTCTTAAAAGACAAAATTGTACCTGCCTCTACTACTATCTCTGGCAGCTTGTTCCAACCACTCACCGCCCTCTCTGAAAAAATTGCCCCTCTGGACACTTTTGTATCTCTCCCCGTCACCTTAAACCTATGCCGTCTAGGTTTAGACTCCCCTCCCTTTGGGAAAAGATATTGACTATCTATCTGATCTGTGCCCCTCATTATTTTATAGACCTCTGTGAGATCACCCCTCAGCCTCCTACGGTCCAGAGAAAAAGTCCCAGCCTATGCAGCCTCACCTTATAACTCAATCCACCAAGTCCCGGTAGCATCCTAATAAATCTTTTCTACACTCTTTCTAGTTTAATATTCTTTCTGTAATAGGGTGACCAGAATTGCACGCAGTATTCTAAGCATGGCCTTACCAATGTCTTGGACAACTTCAACAAGTCATCCCAACTCATGTATTCAGTGTTCTGTCTGATGAAACCAAGCATGCCGAATGCCGCCTTCACCACTCTGTCCACCTGTGACTCCACTTTCAAGGAGCTATGAACGTGTACCCCTAGATCTCTTTGTTCTGTAACTCTCCCTATGCCCTACTATTGACTGAGTAAATCCTGCCTGGATCGATCTACCAAAATGCATCACCTCGCATTTGTCTAAATTAAACTCCATCTGCCATTCGTCGGACACGTGCTCAGTGAAGAAAGCCACAATATTCCGTGGGTTTTGAACAAGCAAAAATAAACTTAACTATATAAGATCAGAAAGAAAAAACTATTTAGAATATCTATCTTATATCCTAACATTTAAAGTAAGTATGAATTACATGTGAATTACAGGCAACTGTGATTGAATGCACCGCAGTACATAATAAATGGCAGATGTGATCAAGAGACAGCCCGTAGATTTCTTAACAATGCACCTGGGCATCAGTAACACTGAGTCAGTCAATCTCACTTAATGTGGGAAAAGTTGTTCATTTTGAAAGGGAGAACAAAAGAACAGAATATTATTTAATGGAGAAAGACTGCAGAAAACAAAGGGGTTTGTGGGTATTCATGCACGAAACAAAATGTTACTCACAGGTGCAGGAGGTAATCAGGAGGACTAATGGAACGTTTCCCCTATTTCAAAAGGCTTGAAGTATAACAGTAGGAAAGTCTTGCTGCAGCTGTACAAGGTACTGGCGAGACCACATTTGAAATACTGTGAGCAGTTTTGGTCTCCTTATTTAAGGAAAGATATTTCATTGGAGACATTCAGAGAAGATTCCCCAGTGTGGAAAGATTGTCTTATGACAAACGGTTAAACAGGTTGGGATTCTACTCATTGGAATTTAGAAGAATGAGAGGTTATCCCATTGAAATATATACACTGGAATTCTATGCCCCACCCAACATGGGAATCAGAGTGGGCGAGGGGCAGACAATGGGAAGTTTCGGGTCGAGTAAGGCCACAAAATCCCATCCATACAATTCTTAAAGGGCTTGACATGGTAAATGCTGAACAGATGTTTTCTTTCATGGGAGGGTCTAGGATCAGAGGGCATCATCTCAGAAAAAGTGGGTACCAGTTTAAGTCTGAGCTCAGGAGGAATTTCTTCTGAGTGTTGAGAGTCTTTGGGACACTCTGCTAGAGAGAGCTGTGGGGACAGAGTCATTGTATACGTTTAAGGCTGAAATAGATTTTTGATCAGTAAGGGAATCAAGGATTACAGGGAAAGGGCAGGAAAGTGGATGTAGGGATTGTTGGATCAGCCATGATCTTACTGAATGGTGGAGCAGGCTCGAGGGATCAGTTGGCCTACTTCTGTTCCAATTTCTTACGGTTTCTCTCGAGAGATTCCAGCCTTCACCTTCAAAGACCTAACCTGGGATTTTTCTCCAAAAAGCTGCTCTAACTTGGATAGCATAAACAGTGGCCTACCTTTCAAGATTTTATTCTAGCTTTCCAAGATTCTGTTCCCCTGGATTGTTGATGCTTCACTGAAGCACTAACTTACAAGCACAACTTTAGATCTTCATCTGCTCCAAAATGATACCTTTATTCTAATGGACTGCAGCAATGTGTGGGGTTATGGGAGAGGGCCTGGGTAATATAATCTGTCAGAGAGTCAGTGCTGACGCGATAGGCCACCTTCAGCACTGTAGGGATTCTATGATTCTTCACTTAAAATTTGTTCCCCACAACCCCTCTCCTGTTGGAGCTGGTTTCCTTGCTCTTTTTTTAAAAACAGAACTGGGACCTCTTTCTTTTCCTGTCCCTGTCCCTGTCCCCTATCTGGCACTCTTCTTTTGGAATCTCTTCCTGTCTCCCGTCTGGAACTTCTTGTTGGCGTTCCATTCCTGGTCAACTGACACAGCACTGTTTTATCTTGCACTGCCATTCTGGGTCCAAAGCACGTAAAAATGATAATCTGCACGTGTAGCCTTCTCCTGGCTCAAAATCTATGCAGTCCATCAGGAGTTGAAGTTCTCAATACTAAGGTAAGTTTGACTTTAATAACACCTGGAAACTAACTCTTCTATTATTCATCTCTCCTGTCTTTCACCCTATCACAGACATTCCTTTTGTCCTTGCCCCACCCTTCCAGAAAAATAATTTTTCTAATTATTCCCATTTCTGATGAAAAATCATACTCTGTTTCTCTCTCCACAAACACTGCTTGATCTGAGCATTTTCTGCTTTTCTCATACATAATCTGCCCAGTTTCTAAAATACTTGAGTATACAGAGGAAGAGGAGATGTTCAGTAACACATGAGGTTTTCTGACAATATATTGATTAGCTGTTTATGCTGCTTTACTGTTCAAGAAAAGACAAAAGAAAATCACTAAATTTAATGCAATTGGTATAAACTTAATAGCAAATGCCCGTGGAGCAAGTGTAAACCATGTCATTTTCTGGATGCTGAGAGCATGTCAAAACTTTAAAAGTTATTTAGAGTTTCATGACAGTCCTCGGCACTGCTTCGTTGTTCAATCACACTACTCACCAGAATGCCGACTGTTGGTTTGATAGCTGTCGTTAGAGCATTATTGTACTGTCGCCCTCAGATTTAAGAAGTACTTAGTTCCTGAGATAATTCAAGACTCCACTGTATGACTGACTTTGAAACCTGCTTCTTGTTGTCACGTGATTTCTTCCATTAGGGCTATGACTTGAAATAGCTAAAAATTACTATCATAGACAGCAATCGAGAAATGATTGAGAAAATTTCATCTTGCAATTCCAGTGCAAAATCCACAAACATTGAAATTGAAAATGTACTCCGGGTAGCTTTTATGTCATCTTTGCCCCTGAATCTTCACTAAAACTCAATTACATAATTCCTGATGTACTTAATACAAAACAGTTCCTTCCTTATCCGTGTGATTCATTTGTGCCATTTCTACTGAGTGTTTCAATTATCTGTCATTTCTAACTTGAAAATGGCAAGTTATGCCTAGACTGCTAACAAGAATAATCAGCTCAGGTCTCATTATGGATTAAGTGCTGCAGCTTTCCTCTTTTGGACAGCTGTATTGATAAGCCTTAGATAAGTGACCGACTGTAAGAGGAGGTTGTGCCTATCATCTGGGTGAGACAAACCTTCATTTGTACTGTAGGCATTAACAGATGTAATTGCTTTGACTCTCTCTGATGTAGACAATATTAAGGTCGTCTTGAGGACAATTTATTGCTAGTTCAGGTAGGATTCTAAATTTTTTTTTAATTGCCTCCAGGATTTTGCAGAGGATCAGTATGGAGCTTGGGAAAGCAAAATTGCTGCGAACTGGAATTAATGTATTACATCAAGCTGTTCATCCAATTCATGGGATTGCCTGGACAGATGGAAAGCAGGTTGCTCTCTCTGCCATTTACCTAGTCAACGGTGAGGTGAAGTTCGGTGACAGCAATGTCATTGGAAGTTTTGAACATGTCAATGGCCTTCACTGGGGCCCTGTTTGTTATACAGGGGCCCTGGCATTGCTTGCTGTTCAGCATAAAAAACATATTACTGTATGGCAGTTACAAAACAGTACCTTGGAGCACAACAAACTTTTGGTTTCACAAACGTGTGAACTGGGCGAGATTTTTCCGATATTGCAACAAGGCTGTGTATGGCATCCAAAACATGATGCCTTAGTCGTACTAACAAAGAGAGATGCCTCTGTGCTGTTTGCAGTGCAGATTGACAATCGCAGAGTTAAAGCAGATATCAAAGGTAGTGGTCTGATTCATTGTGCTTGTTGGACTACAGATGGAAATCGTTTAGTAATTGCTGTGGGCAGTGCCCTTCATTCATACATTTGGAATAATTCCCAAAAGACTCTTCATGCATGTAATTTCTGCCCTATATTTGATGTTGGAGGATACATCTGTGCCATAGAGGCTTGTTTGGATTTGCAAGTGGTTGTGACAACTGAATTACCTCTTGACAGAATCTGTGGTCTCAATGCTGGTATTGCTTTTGATGTTGCACCAGTGTCAGAAACTGGACCTTTGATCTCACGACCCACAATGTTGGCAGTTGATGAAAACCATTTGATGGATACAAGAAGGAAATCAATAGATTCCTCAAGGTCTTTGATAGAAGGCCCATCGTCTTCATCATCTGGTCCTGTAGACCTGACCCATATTCTGGCAAATCACCGCAGATCTGATCCTAGCCCCCTTATTCATCTGAAGCGCAAGGATTGCCTAACTGGGAGTGGTCAGGACTCATCACATCTGATTCTTGTAACGTTTGAGAGAAAGGTGACAACAACTAGAAAAGTAAACGTCCCTGGGATTCTGGTCCCCGACATTGTAAGTTTTGACCCTCATCGATGTACAATTGCTGTTTCATCCAATACTTGTAATATGATATTAGTGTACTCTGTGACCCCTTCAAGTATGCCCAATATTCAGCAAATACAGTTGCACAAAAATGAACGGCCAAAGGGCTTGTGTTTTCTGACTGACAAACTATTATTACTTTTAGTTGGAAGACAAAAATCAAATGATCTTGCTTTTCTGCCATCTTCAAATTCAGATCGTTATTTAATCAGACTTATGACGAAAAAGTTAGCCTTGGACGATGGTTCTGTATTACCAGAGACTCTTGGGCAGCCTGGCATTAACATCTCTGGAATGAAGAAGTATTTTGAAAATCTGTCCAAAGAAGAACCTTTGACAGGGAGAGAACTACTACTGCCAGGAAATACAACAACTCAATTTCCAAATAGTAGAAAGGGGTTAATAGAAGAAGTGAGAAACAGTGGTAGTGAGCACAGCTCAGAAGCAAGTACTCCGAAACTACCAGAAGGAATCTCATCCAGCGAGTCGGCAGTGGTCTTGAGGAGTTATGGTACAGAACCTGCAAATAGCCCCATAACTAATCATGGACCTAGGATACCAAATAGAAATTTGGCTAGCCCAGTCTTGTTTAATGGAGACCAACATATACAATCTCATGCCAGCACTTCACTGAACGTTGGTGACAATGCTAATGACAAAATTGACCAACTGTCTAGAAAATTGGAAAGATTATATGAAAGCTTCACAGAGGTGAAGCAGTGCCTTTCTCAAATTTCAGATTATATAAAAAATGGAAAGAAGTCTTCGGCCTATCCATCTGATCCATCCTTTATTTATATCATCTGTCAGGTATTGTTTTCTACAATGTTAATTATGCTGTCAAAAAGTAGATGTTTAGGTTATGCTCCTGGTTAAGAAGTCAGAATTGTGCTTTATTTGATTTTGAACATAATAAACTGTTACATGAAGACTTTCAAATTTTTAATCATCACTCTCAAAAGGAGGAGTTAAACTTGACCCAGGAACAATTGAGATTGTATAAGGCAGATGTGTTATGTGATCTGCTTTAAAAAAAAATCAGTGATTATTGTTAACAATAACAGTTGAAACTGGATCTTTTAAAACAATTTTTTTATGTTCTAATGATTTGGTTGGATATTAATTCATTATTTGCATTCAGACCTATCAAATTAGCTCCAAAATATTTTATTCTTCAGTATAAAACATCAGAAAATAAAGCATTAATCTCAAATAGAGGGTCTGAGAAGCTAACGAAAAATGTCCTAACAGTACAGTTGCTGACACAGTCTAGGAATTTGGGCACACCATCTATTTTCAGTGTAGATATAATGAAAATTTATCTCAAAAGGGGCTGATTTTAACCAAGTGGCTTGTAGTGTGCATTATTTTAATAACTATGTTCAAAATATTGAAATTTAATTGGATCCTGCTGCTTATTGATGCAATTTTGTATTTAGTTGGGGCACCAAAACATTTATAATTACGTATATAAAACATATATAATTACACTAATGTTCAATGCACAAACTTGCATCAGTGATACCAAGTACCTTTAACATCTAAGAATCGCTAGTTCTTCATTTGTGTTATAAATATTACTAAGGCTTGGATATTCACTTCGAAGTGTTTCATGCTTCAGAATTAATTCTAAATGCAATTTAACATTAGACTTCTTGGAATGTGCTTCAATGGTGCTGTGTATGGACTTGTCTCTGGTTTTCAGCACGATTAATTGTGCTGTCACTTGGGAGGGAGGGCCCACCAGACATTTTGCCAGACAATGATGGAAACCACCAACAACAAATTGATCTACTGTTGACTGCAGCAAATGATGTAAGTCAATTTATATTGTCAATTACATTTGCAATACCTAACACTTATTTGAATCCAAATTCTTTTTGAAGAAAATGCTGCAAGAAAATACAGTTGTAGATGAAAAACGAGCTTTTACCCTTTGTGAAGGCAGGCTTCGCCTGAGTACAGTCCAAGAAGTTTTCAATCTCTTTGTCGTTGAAATGTTTCATGGTAAGTAGTTTTGGTTCACAAATAAGAAATGTATTGTGCTTTTTTTGCAGTATTGTTTTTAGCATTAGACAAATACTGGGTCTGAGATTGTCGATCCGGAAATATACACACACCTGAAATACCATTGCATGCCAAAAAAGTAATTATGGTAAAAAGCTGCATCTATTACCCAGGTTGCACTGGACTGTATCTTTCTGCTTTCATCTGAGGTTGCTATCCTGTTATTACTGATACAACTGCAGTCACTTTGTTAATAATGGAAAAGGAGCACCATCAGTTTCCTGTTAGTGAGTAGCATTCCTTGTTCCTTTAACCTGTTTAATTGAATTGTTAGTGCAGATTGAAACATTGAAACACACAACTGTGTTGTATCACCCAGTGAGCTAGAAGTGAAACATGACTTATGATAGATTCTGCTTGCGAATCTATTAGTCTCCAGGTGTGATGGATGGGGAATTGCCCGTCATTTCATTTTGGCAGGAAGTGGTGGTATCATTATATGCAGTTAAATGTGACAGAGTGCTTCTTTGTACCTGAGATTTGGAAACTTCTTGGGCATGTTATAAAATCCCTGCAATGCAGAAGGGGGCCATTCAGCATCAAGCCTGCACCGACAATGATCCCACTCGGCCCCTATCCTTGTAACCCTACGCGTTTACCCTGCCAATCCCCCAAACCTACACACCCTGTGATACCAAGGGACAGTTTAGCATGGCCAATCAACCTAACCAATGATCTTCAGGTGGGGAGGTGGGAGAGCTAGTAGGCATGATTAAAAACTCAAAAGTTGTCAAACATATAGCAGCCATGTTATGCATTTGGTATGCTATTCCATAGTATGTTAAGCTTTTGAAGGAAAATGATCCATGTGGTATATATGCAACTGAAAAGCTTTGAGTTTCCTGCTCCCAATCTCAATCTGGTATCTTAGGCCATTTTTTAAATTGAAGTGATTTTAGATGGATTCTTTTCAAATTTCTAGCTAATCGTTTTGTTCAATGTCTAGTGTTCAACTGTATTATTTAAATAGTCATGCGTTGAACTTAAAAAGAGCACAGATTGTGATGTATTCAGATTTTCTCCTATTTTGTAATGGGTAAAAGTGTTACCAAAATCTTGTTTGATGTTTTTAATTAGAAACTGCCTTGCCCAGGAAACCATGCTATAGGCTGGATAACCTGAATATTAGGACACTCTATTCATCTGTATTTTTTGTAGCTAACAACATAGCTAGAATTTTTTTATTTTTGTTTCAGTATCCTGTAAGATTAAATGATGAAACGCAGGCTAGTCTCTGTGCTTAAAATTGTAAGATTTACAACACCAGAAAAGAACTCGAGTCATTCTAATTACTTTGTGAACCATTAATAGTTTATGCAAGGTGACTTTTACAGAAATCCCATTTTATATTTTATGATACATTAAACTATAATTTTATGTTCAAACAATGTATGTCTGTTCAGAACAGGAATAGAAGATTTTTGAGATTACCATTGGAGATTACTGAGCTAAGGTGTTTTACTGAAATCTGATTATGTCTTACTGTGTGACGATCATATTTACTCCTGTGAACTCAACAAGTAGGACAGTTAGTTGATCTTATTTATTTGCTAGTTTGTACTTTTCTAGTATCTGTATTAGCAGTATTCTAAAGGAATGTGCAAAAGTTTAAAAAGCTCTAGGTGAGCAGAGTCTATCAACGTTTTTCATGGACATCGAATTTGAACAAGTCTATTTAGAATAATAGCAATTGTCCAAAAACATATCAGACAGACAGCACTTCCTACTTGATTGTGGTGATTCAGCTTTAACAGATAACCAATACAAAAGTATTTCTCTCGCAAGAAATCAAGCATTCATTTGAGACATTTTGCCAAATTTCCCCTATCTTAAACCTACTTTTCTATTGACACTATTTGCAACTTATTCTCTTGAAACTCAGACTGTTCTTCTCTGCTATTTGTATACCGTACAATCTGCTGTGTTCATCTGGCAGTAAGGAAACTCTAGCAGCAAGCAATAAAAAAAAACTTCACAAACTAAAGGTTCAATAAAGAAACTTCATTACCCTGCCACACTCTGAGCCACAAATGCTCCACCTAACCCCCATCTGCTTTCTATTTATACTGGGTCAGCTGACCACCATAGCATGTTGCCATTGGCTATAATGTAGTGCTGTTGTTATTGACTTCAATGTGTGGCTTCTCTTTCTTCCTTTTAATTGTATGTCCTAAGCCTTTAATTTTTTTCACTCATTTCTTTAAGCTCCAATTTCTCAGATCACAATCTGCTTAGATGGTAGCTATGCCTGATGCTGGTAACAATGGATAGGCAAGTGAGTATGGTTGAGACTGAAAATGGGCAAAGGACCAAGCAAGACAAGGATGTGAATTATTAAAACTTTGTCAGCATTTTTGGGTCTGTTTCCTGTCTGGCAGGTGAGTGGGAAGGAGGCTCCTTGAGGACAAACCCTTGCATTTGCAAGAGCTGAGCAAATCCCTTGATTAAGAGGAGGAAGATTCCACTTTGTACGGGTGGAAAGAATATGGGTTTAGATATGCAATCAGGGGACAGGAGGTTAGAAGTGGGAGTTGGGGGAGGAATGAATAGGAAGGTGATAGGGGAGGCCAAAGGATGTTTTGAGGGACCTGAAGGGAATCCTTATGTTCTATCCAGCCCACAAACATGCAGAAAGAGTCACCTTCTTCCATTTCGTCAATAAGTTGATCAGCTCTTGGGACAGCCACGTAATCACAGAATTTCAAACCGTGTTCCCAGATGCACTGTGGAAGTCCTACTGTATTTAAATGTCCTAATGTAAGCTCCCTATCCCCCACAAAGGAATATTTGGAAACCTAATTATCTATTGTTGTAAAAAGGGAAGAAGGCATGTTTGTGGCAACTTGATGTTGCATTAGAGCTTTTCATTTTTTGTCCGCCCTTCACTGTCTCTGCTAATAGCGAAAGTTGTGTCTCTGATGTCACTTGCCTTTATGTTCTTTTCTTTCCCAGTCTTTCTCCACACCTTTCTGAGTTCATATGCCCACTTGCCCCTTCTGACTAATTTGAAATGTTCTCCTAGCTTCATCTCTTATTCTCACTTTTAGGATTAAGAAATACCACTGAGGTGGAGCTATTCCAGTTTATTCATCTGAGAATAAAGCTTTGGTTCACAGTGTAGTAGCATTTAGCTTCAGTTCCAAGTAATTTTCTCTGCTGCAGGCTTTGGGCTTATAGACTGGGAGAAATCATAATGCTATTTGTTCCAAGACCACTCGTCATCCTATTCTGTTCATTCTCTTGCAGATACTTCACCAAATTCTTCCATGCTATTTCTGAGGCACGGTAGCTGAAACATTGCTTCCAGCTCTATATGTACCTCAATGGGGAGTGAAAATCTTGTTTCGTGTTTCAAATATGCTGTTTTTTATTGTTTGGAAATCTAATCAGTAGTTCCCACCTCCTACCTTTAGCACCATTTCTTAGTCCTCCTTCTTCTGCCAACATTCCTCAATATTTCCTCCAGACTGGATCCCTTGAATTTCCTCCATTGTTGAAGCTGCCTCCAAGAATTTGATTTTTCTCTGAATAGTTCTTTTCTCTTTGTCAAGTTTTGAATTTTTTCATGAAGGGCTTTCCAAATGACTTAAAGCTAACTACTGCATTTCAATTAAAATTAAATCATACAGGCTTAGAATTCCCCCTAAAGTCATGTGCTACAATTACTGAGACAAAGATGAGTTTAGAAATTAATGATCGCAGCAGTAACAATGTATTTCTGCACTTATTAGAGACAACAGTGTATTTGTTACATTGGCCTGTCTTTTTGCTGAGTCTCCTATGATTAACTATTCACCTGAGCCCAACATGGAGTATCTACCACACATCCATTCTTCAAGGTAGGGCAGTGATAGCCAATTTTATTGACAAGCCCACTGGACGGGGAAGAAGTTGGACGGCCAGTTCAGCAACTTCCTCTGGTCAGGAGTAACAAAAGGAAGAGAAAACTTCATGTTCAAGGCCAATCAGTCCGAAGAAAGGTTTAGGGAGTTTGCTGAAAGACTAGTGCTGAACAAAGCTATTTAAGCCTAGATCTGTTTCACTACACTCACTGAACAAAAGCACTAGTCAGTATTAGTAGGTTCATTAATCCAGGGCATGATTTTGTTTTTGTTCAGAAGGATAGGTTTCAAGTTAAGTCGAGTTGATGAGATCTAACACTCTGCATTCATGTACTGATATAAAGCAGCTTAATAATTCTTATCTAACTTCAACTGAGCAAATTCAATTTTTTTGTCTGATACTGAAAGATTTTGGAATGCACATGATGGAAAAGATACAACATCTATTTCGTAACATGAGGGGTTATTATTGTTATGCCTCTCGGTTATACTGTGACATGCTTAGTCATTGGGCATTGACAGCACACTGCTGAATTTGGGGTAAGGGGACAGTTTATAGGAGTGATCTGAACAGCAACTTCTATCTGTCTGTGAAATTCAAGATTTGAAACCATGCATATAGTTAGGAAAACTCTCTTAGTGCCTGCCTTGTACTCCTAGCCATGGTAAACAAAATCAGTGGTATTTGTACTTGATGAATTGTGGTGAATATCAAAGACTGAATATGGCAGTGATCTTTGAGTCTTGGTAGATGTGATGCTTGACATATCCAATCAATGCAAAGCAACAATTAATAAAACCAATTGTGTTGAAGTATGTAGCCAAAGCAGAAAATAAGTCATGCTGTTGTGGTTAATATTTTGCATTGTCATATACTGTGCGCTAAGCTTGATCCTAGTGTCAAATGTCTGAATCATGATGAAGGATTGGAAAAGCTTTGCTTTATACCCTGGAAAGCTAACATTGGAGAGGCAGTTGTATGGAAGTATACAAGAAAGTTATGGTAATGGAGAAGACAAGTTAAATTGCAGGGAGATGTAGAATGAAGCTGGTAAAAAAATAAATCTGGGGCTAATATCAGGAAAGGCTCAAAGTCACAAAGAATGATCAACAAGGGGGAAAAAATCACTTGGAAGAGTTAGAAGTGTGTTTGGATGCAGCGATAAAAAGGAATTTTCTAAATACATAGGTTTAGATTATCTTATATCCTTTGTAAATCTATGATTTGCATGAAGAATTTTCTCTCGCACCTCAATTGTCTGTTTATTGATCTATTGGTCAATATTCCTCTAAACCCCAACTCCTAATCCCCAAATATGTAGCCCTCTTCCTTGCCATTTGTGTTGGAACCTGCGATTACCACAAGTATCGCTATTCTCCTTGTGATCCTTGGACATCCATGTTATTTCCTGCAACCAAAAAAGAGGTAACAGCTGGCTGAAATTACATTTAATTTTAATTTTCATTTGCTTCCTATATCTTATTAGCTTGGATGAAAGCACTGTACTGTGTAAGTGAACTCAATATCAGCATCAGTCACTTATGTTACTGTATCTGAAGGAAATTATTATCCGAAATATGCAAGTTGGTACATTGTTCATTAAGGAAATTTTTAGAGAACGCATTTATTGCATCAGGTGGTATCACAATACATTGTGTGTGTGGGATTATCAATAATGGAGATGCTTTAACTGTATAGTGATGATCCTAAAACACAATTCTTTGTTGAAGAAAAAGCAAGACCTATCAGAAGCATAAGTATGGACAGTTGTGCTATCAGAACAGATACAATGGAAGAACTGGGGAAGGTGTGTCATCAAGGTAGCTGTAGAAGTCTGTGAGCTTATGTTGAATTTTTTTGATAAAATATATCCTCAGAAATGGAGTCCAAGAAATCAAGGAAAGGAAGAGTAGGAGGAGATGGACCACATGAAGGTGAGAGAAGGGTGGAAATTGGAAACAAAGTTGATGATTTTTTTTCAGTTCGGGAAGAGAGTAGGAAGAGGCTGGAGTCACCATGTCCTGAAAAAGGGATGAGCAGGGTCCCAAGCAGGACTGGAAAGAGAAATGTTCCAAAAATCCCACAAAAAAGTATAGCTATCGCCCATGCTGATACCTAAAGCAATACCTTTTATTTAAAGGAAGTGAGTGAAGTTCATTGTAAGAACAGCCTGTCAGAAACAAGGTATGGTGGATAGAGACTACTGGGTCTCTGTTCAAGGGAGAAGCAAAAAGTCCTCAGTTTCTAGTGAGGGATGGGATGTGTTGAAAGATTGGACATCCACAGTGAAGGGATAGTTAGGGTCGGAAGATAAAAACTGTTTAAGCGGGTAGAGAGATTCTTCCCGCTTAGAAAGGAAAACAAAACTAGAGGGCACAGTCTCAAAATAAGGCAGGGGGGATGCAGTTTAGAATGGAGTTGAGGAGAAACTTCTTCACTCAAAGGGTAGTGAATCTCTGGAATTCTCTGCCCACTGAAGTGGTGGAGGCTACCTCGTTGAATATATTTATGTCACGGGTGGATAGATTTCTGATAGACAAGGGAATTAAGGGTTATGAGGAGAAAGCAGGAAAGTGGAACTGATCCACTTCAGATCAGCCATGATCTTATTGAATGGCGGGGCAGGCACAAGGAGCTAGATGGCCTACTCCTGCTCCTATTTCTTATGTTCTTATTAAGCGAGAAAGGGTATCAGAAGAGTCATCGATGTAGGTGGAACAAGACTAGGCAAGGGAGAAAAATAGTTGAGATAAGAAAATAATTTTGTTGTGCAAGAACTGGCTGAAATGAAATGCCTGCCGGGGCAGGATCTTGGGGAGGAGGTAGAAGCAGGTTGTTTGAAATTGGGGGGACCAGGAGGTTGCAGACCACAAAGGCAAGATCTCCGGAAGAGATGAGGTCATGGAGATAATAGCTTTATTATGTGATTATGACCATGGTCCAGGGAGATGTCGGAGAAAACATCCAAAAGTCATTGACTAATTTAAGTCAATATTTAGCATACAGAAGCCTTTTGAAGAAGATTTATAGAAATAAATGAAATACAATAAAATTCCTGATAAACTTATTAAAATGTTACTACAGGTATTGTTAGCTTGTAGCTGCCAAGCCACCTTGAAGTATTTTACACTGTTGTAATATGATGCATTTTACAGAACTGAATAAAGCTCATACATGTTTGTTGTTTTTCATGTACAGAAGTAGATACAGTCTTTAGGAGTAATATTGATCAACAGTGACATTGACGTATTTCAGTTTGATCATATTTCCTTTTGTGCAATTGCTTCAGTTTAAATTATTCAGTTAGGAAATGGAGAACCTTCTGTATATGGCAAAAATTGCAATATCTTAGCTATAGCAATGAAACATTGAGTACAGGAGAACAGGTTTAAAAGTTAGCAAATATAAGAGAATGAAATAAATTGGTTACATTTTTATAGCACTCCATTGTGCCAATTATACCAATATGTTCATTTTTAAAATTTCTTCCAAACTACTTTTGCTTTAGTACTCAAAACAGCTTTTGCTCCTTCAGTGCTCTTTATGCATCTAATCATTTTAATCAAGTTGGATCTGCTATATTCCTGCTAAAGTTATCTTCCTTGTAGACTGTATATAATGTATTCCTATTTCTTATCTGTTTTACTTTCTCTGTTTGTTTAGTTTATGGCTTGCTTCTCTGATATGCTTTTGTTTTAGATATTTAATATCGTTTTAAGAATTTTTCATTTTTCTTCATTAATGCCTCACTCAACTGCATATACAAATTTACTTAGTTTGCTCCTCATTCTGTTTAAGTTTATTTTCTTGAATTTAAATATTTCTGTCCACTCCTTGATGATGCCAATTGCCAGATCTGAAATTTGATCAAATAATAGTCACTAATCCAAGAGATTCATAACTTCTAACTTTCAAGCTATTAGCATGACATCTACAGTAACTAGTCTGAATCTGAGTTTCTCTAGTATAATCTGTTACACATCAGCTTGAAAATTGTTGCCTATGGTGCTATGGATGAATGCAACATGTATGTATGATGTTCCTCTGTCTGCCCTTTTGACAAAAGCATTTATCCATTTGTTTTATTTCCATGGATGTTCCTAGTTAATCTCACATTATGACAGCATCGTACAAAGTCATATAATTTCATCATTAAAAAGTACTGCTTTCTCCTTCACTATCTCATTTACTTGCCTCAGGAGTTGAGTATCAGAGCCAATTTTTTAACACCACATTTTTCTTTGGGTCCCGCCAAATAAAAATCACTTTATTTTCTGAGACTGTTTGCAATTTCCTTGTCATCCTTATTGACCTGTTCATATAGTGTTACTAATCCTCATAAGTTTGTCTTGAACGAGCTACATCTCTGAAGATAGAATTCACTGCTTCTTTTAGGGTGTAACATGTCCGCACAGCCCACAAAATAGCAATTTTTACTTCTGCTACTGTTCCAATATTTTGTTCCTAATGCTTGCAAGTAAAAGAAATTAATGTATTCCATAATTTTGTCTTTTTTTTATAGCCTCTATCTTAAAAATTGTGCCTAAATTTATTTTTTGGTTTATAGAACCATTGGGTCTGCACCAAATTACTCCAAAGAAGCACCTTACCCAGCCCTATTCTGATAAGCCTGCACCAATCAATTTAACCAGCACATCTTTGGACTGCGGAGGAAACCGGATCACCCGGAGAAAACCTATGCTGATGTGGGGAGAAGGTGCAAAGTTCACACAGACAGTCACCCAAAGCCAGAATTGAACCCAGGTCTGTGGTGCTGCGAGGCAGCAATGCTAACCACTGCCACCATGCCACAATTTCTCAATCTTCACATGCAACACATCAACTTAGCTTTTTCTGACCCCTAATCCTGCCCAATTTTGTTTACAATGTAACTACTAAAAAGAAAATTGATTTGTTTTGCTTAATCAGCTATTATTAGTTGTGAGCTTAATGATATCCTAGCAACCCACAGCAATTCAAAGAGATGGCCTTTCACCTTATCGATGCAGCGGCAAAAAGCAATCACACTAATTGTCATATGATGGTCAGGACAACCTTGAAGCTAAAATTAGAACAGGATTTTTGTATTAGCTGTTTTCAGCTCCTAAGAATTGATTTTTTTTTGTCAAGTAGCATCTGCACATAAACTTAATCCACTTTATTTAGTAAGCAAGTTGAATAGACAAAAATCATATCTAACATTTAATATGAAGATGGCTTTTTATTGGAAAATTGTCATTCGGTATAATTGATCAATTGATTAAATTAATTCTCCCTCTCCCTCTGTCCTCTCTCACCCCCACCCATCCCCGTCCCTTCAAGGCTGATCTTGTGTAGCACTGAAGATACTTCCAAGGTTTGTAATAAATTAACACAGCATCCACAAGTTTACAAAAAAAAAATGAAAACTGAATCATACATGGCCTTGGCCTTATTTGAGAATGTTTACTAAACACAATTACTGTCCAATTTGCTTTCTGATAGAAGGTACAAAATAATATACATTGTGGGCGGCACAGTGGTTAGTACCGCTGCCTCACAGTGCCAGGGACCCAGGTTCTATTCCCGATTTGGGTCACTATCTGTGCAACACCTGTATGTTCTCCCTGTGTCTGCATGGGTTTCCTCCAGGTGCTCCAGTTTCTTCCCACAGTCTGAAAGACACGCTGGTGAGGTACATTGGCCATGCCAAATTCTCTCTGTGTACCCGAACAGGCACCTGAGTGTGGCGACTAGGGGATTTTCACAGTAACTTTGTTACAGTGTTAATGTAAGCCTGCTTGGGACACTAATAAAAATTAAACTAAACTTTATAATATATTTGGGCCATAGTAAGTTGACTTGATGACTGACAATTTGAAGAACTATTATTTTTACGAACTGGAAAGGTTTCAAATTCAGTCCCACATGTGTCCGGGAACACACCAGGAAACAAGTACCTGAAGTGGAGTCAGGGGTGCCACCATTGTCCAGCAGATAGCAGCGACCTTGCCCGAATTACTGAAACCGATTGTTTTCTCAATCTCACCCTCCTTTCAGGAATGGTAATTTACAACCCTAGAAATTGGCATCCTATGATGATATTCAGTCCCAATTTGTGGTGTTAGTTGATTTTTTTTTTCCGAAATTCTTTTGTGGGATGTGGGTGTCACTGGTAAGGCCAGCAGCACCTGTTGCTCATCTCTAATTGCCCTTGAACTGAGTGGCTTGCCTGGCCATTTTAGAGCACAGTTAATAGTTGATCACATTTCTGTGGGTCTGGAGTCACATGCAAGTCAGACAGGGTAAAGATGGCAGTGTTCCTTCCATAAAAGACATCAGCGAATGAGATAGGTTTTTACAACAATCGATAGTTTCACTGTCACCATTACTGACACTAGCTTTTAGTTCCAGATTTCTTAATTGAATTAAAATTCCACCAGCTGTCTTGGTGGGATTTGAACCCAAGTCCCCAGAGCATTAGCCTGGGTTCTCCAGATTACTAGTCCAATGAGGTCACCTGCCCCAATTTCAGCTGGGTCATCAAAAAAATTGCTATGATTGGCCGTGGTGTATGTCCTGCACCCTGTAGGCAACCTTCATTGGAAGAGATTTCATCTGCCTCCTCTGTTTTTGCATTATCTTTCCTAACTTGTCTCATAATATTTATGTTAATTCACCTCTTTGAACTTCCATAAATGATGCAATGTAAATTAAAGTTGTTGAGCTTTGATTAATACAATGTTTAAACAATTGCAACAAATAATGGGATTGTATGTGTTTCCACACTATGCTGATTCTCTGAATAAAAGCAAATTACTGCGGATGCTGGAATCTGAAACCAAAAGAGAAAATGCTGGAAAATCTCAGCAGGTCTGGTAGCATCTGTAAGGAGAGAAACAAAAAAGCTGACGTTTCGACTCCAGATGACCCTTTGTCAAAGCTAAAAGGCATAGAAAGTGGGAGATATTTATACTGCAGGGTGAGGGGATGTAAGATGAGTCATAGCCACAGAAACCAGGGGAAAAGACTGCTTATAGCTGTCCACAGAGAATAAAGGGCGTGAAAAGTCAAACACCAGACAAACTGTAAGCTGTGACAGATGAAGATGTTGGGGGGCAGGAGGGAGATGGAACAGAGGTAAAATTTAGAAAAGGTGAAGCAAAGGGGAGAAAAGGGAAGGGGGATAAAATAGGGGAAAGAGTGCGGGGGGGAAGAAAAATGAAGAAAGACAATAAAGAAATAAAAGGTAGAGAACAGTTTAAACAAAAAGAATGAAAACGAAGGGGGCCAAGGTGGGGAGGAGCAAATCATCTGAAGTTGTTGAATTCTGTGTTGAGACCAGAAGGCTGCAAAGCGCCTAGCCGAAAGATGAGATGCTGTTCCTCCAGTTTGCATTGAGCTTCACTGGAACAATGCAGCAAGCCAAGGACAGACTTGTGAGCACGGGAGCAGGATTGTGTGTTAAAATAGCAAGCAACCGGAAGGTCAGGGTCCTGATTGCGCACAGACTGAAGGTGCTCAGCAAAGTGTTCACCCAGTTATGCTTGCTGTCTCCGAATAAAAGGAGACCATGTTGGACCACGTCACTGAAAATCATGTCATTATCCCCAACACCATCACTGACCTCATTTCCTCCAGATGGAGTATTTCAGTCTTTAGGTTAGTCTTTGCTAAATTAGCAAATGCTTGTTTCTCATGCACAATGCTAAGATCTGCTTCCATAGATTTCGTATGCATACGTGAATTAGTTGGAAACATAACAAGTCTTGGATGAAGAGTTAATCCATTTTAAAAATGCCTTTGAAGAGCTGTGCAACATTATTGCAAACTCCAGACTTCTCCGACTGATGGACGGATAACATTCTAATATATTGTATGGTGGCAGCCTTCAATCTTGTTTGTGTCACAGTCAACTCTGTGTTAAGCATTGCCTGATGTGGCTTAGGAGCTCCATTCACGCATTTGCTGCAGAGAAAGTCAGTGGGGTGAGAAGTTGAAATGATTCACTAGCCTCTGTTTCCTCTGGGCCCTCTTGGTAGGCTGAGCTGCTTGCCTCTTCCTTGCCCTTCCAAACAATCAATTTCCAGAGGCAATGGCTGTTGTTGAATGTCTTCCAATTATCAGTGTCGTGTCTTGTTTGCACAGCTGTTACCCATCTGATGAACGTGACCAAATTAGCATAGACATAGTTGACTTAGCAATGAGTGTATGCAGATATAATTAGCGTGCTCAGGGACATCTGAGTTAGAGATCTTGCCCTGCCAAGAGATATAACTGAGACAGCGAAGGTGGAAAGCGTTCGTCCATTTCTCCTGCAGAGCATATGTATCCCAGCTCTCTCTCTCTTGACTAGTGCAGGGAAGACACAGTCTTGGTAGACTTGCAGTTTGGTGTTCAGTCAGTTTGCTGTTGTTCCATACGCTCTTAATCAGCTTGGACATAACAATTGCAACTTGTGCAATGTGTGTATTGATTTCAGCATCAAGTGACTGATTGCTGGTGATTGTGGAACTTCGATATGTGAAGCAGGAGTTGCTGGAAAAGTTATATATTTAGACATCAGTCTGGGATGTACTCCACATCTTTTGTCAGGGTACACCCTTTACACTCAACTCTCCTAAGTTATCCACAAGGCAGTGGAGCTATTTTCCCATAGCTGGGCATTTAATTCAGGAGCGCGAGCATGTGTCCATGTTCCTGTGGGCCTGCAGACTGCATGCTAGACACCAACCTCTGAGTTTCTGTAGTATAAACTTAGACCATATATTGTAATTGAAAAGGTTTGAACTGGGAAATTAACTTACTAATATTGTTCCTTAGTCTTCATCTTTATCATGCATTGATCCCACTGTGAGATGATAGCTTTGTCAGGAATGGAGAGCTTTAACTCCCCTTTCCTGCAGGCATGGTTGTATAAAAGGTAAATCAAGAAGGACACTAAACACGTTTAGATCCTGATTTATGTACGCTATTGTTTCTTTTGGGTGATGTGACAACTGCAAGTGTTGCACCACAATGGTGTCTCACCATTTACTTAGGTGGTTATTGCTGGAAGGCACTTATGTCAGCAGTTTTGGATTGAGTATTATAATACCATAAGCCACAGAGTCAATGGCATTTATGTGAATTAATTGTAGCACTGGTAATGTTAGGATACCATAAACCAATTGTATTAAATGCTGGCTTGCCATTTTTGTGCATCAGCATATCTAGGAAAATATTTGAGTTGAAATTTCTGAAGAAAATTACAGTTATTTTACAGGAACTAAGATCATAAAAGGTGTGTATTTCTCAGGTTCAGTTTTTTTGTTGTACACATTGCTTACTCAGCAAACATTAAGTTGTCTAAGATGGTTTGTTTGGTAAGTTACTTTCATTGTGTTTTGAATAACACCTTGTAGTAACCTTTTTATTTTCACTTATAGGCTCCAACTGGATAGTTCTAACAGCAGATGATGAAGGATTTGTTCCATCAACATTCAAACCCAAACAGGAAATTATTATTCGTGATGGGAGGCAAACCACAGGACCTATAGAATTCCCACCACCTCCATCTCCAACCGACAGTATCAATTTGGAAAATCAGAAATATTTATAATAACCTGCACTTGCACAGAATGTTGTGAAATGCTTTTTTTAACCTAGTTAATAGGTATGGTGTTTATATATAAGCAGTGGAATAATGAAGTTTGAATTTACGTGAGCTGAATATCTGATGATTTTCTTTTTGTTGGGGATGGCATTAGGAATCTGGACATAGGAATGAGCCGTTTAGCCTCTCGAGTTTGTTCTGCTGTTTTGTAACCGAATAGTCTCTTGCCTACATTCACCTGCTTTGGGGCATCATTTCCTTTTCTACCCTTGGCTATTAAAAAACCTGTCAGTCTGAGATATAAAATTATTAGTTGAGATAACATCTACTTATCATGGGGAAACATTTCATACTTTTAAAGCCTTTTGTGAGGAAAAAGTGGTTTCTAATTCCTCTTATGGATGGCGTGGTGGTGATTTTAAGGTTATGTTCTCTTGTCCTAAACCTCCATATTGGGAGAAAAATTCCTCCTTGCAAATTCTAAAAAACCTCGATCAAATCACCCTCCCCTTTATCTATTCCAGGAATACAAATTCTGCATCACTGGCCATAAGAACTTGTAATAACAAAGCAGCTTTAACATAATGAAACATTCCATGGTACTTCACAGAAGCATTATATTACACCAAACCACATGACCAAAAGGTCAAAGAGATACGTCTTAAGGAATTTCTTTAAGTGGGTAGCGAGATAGACAGTTGTGGGAAAGGTTTTCCAGAGCTTGGGGCATTGACAGCTGAAGGCAGGGCCACAAATGGCGGTGCAATTAAAGTTGGGGATGCTCAAGAGGTCAGCATTAGCTGAGTTCAGAAATCTGAGTGTTGTGGGTTTGGAGGAGATTAGAAATAGGGAGGGCCAAGACTATGGAGGGATTTGAAAACAAGTATGAGAATTTTAAAATAAGACTTTGTTTCCAGGGAGCCAGTGTAGTTCAGTGAAAAGAGAGATGATAAGTAAATGATACCTGGTGCAAGTTAGGACACGGACAACAGAATTTTTGATAACTTCAAGTTTCCAGAGGATAGAATGTGTGGTATCAGTAAACACTTCATTGGGACAGCAAAGTCTAAGGGTAACAAAGCTATGGGTAAGCGTTTCACCAGCAGATTAGCTGAAGGAGGGCAAATTCAGGCATATTGCATCAACAGAAATAGGTGTTCTTCATCGTGTGGATATGGTGAAGGGATCTGCATTTATTTAGTTCACACTGATTTTTGGACTGAAGACTACAACCCCTGGCATATGGGGCTTCAGTGCAAGCACAGTGGCAGCAGAATGGGCTGCTGCACACGCTCAAGGATGATGTAGAAACCTAAGCACGGGGAGAGTGTGCAAAAGATTCCCCACGTGACCTGTTATGCAGTGTAAAAATGCAAACTCTGGACCATGTGTGCAGCATAAAGAGAGAGCCAGGTGATGAGATTCAGCAGAAGGTTGGCAGTATTTGGTAGAGGTGCTGCGAGGGAGCTGGTGCTCAGATCAGTGTCAGCTCAGTGAAACTGAAGAGTTATCTGCTCACAGAAGGAAGCCAGTGGGGTGTAGATGTTTGCTCAGTGAAGCTGAAGACATCTGCTCCATGAAGCTGTGAATTTGGGCAAAGAAAAGCCTGTCTGCTCAGTGCACTATAGAGCTGGGATTGTGTTGATGATTAGGTATTGGGCTGCTGCCTTGTTAACGCAGTGGCATGCAGTTTTGGGAGAAGAGATGGAATAGCTAGACACAAGCTGGAGTCCTATTCTTGGCAAATAATTGCAGATAGAAGAAAAGAGGGTTTCAAGGCAATGTTGGAGTGCCTTTTAAAGGGAAGTTCCTCAAAAGTGGAAGGACTTTGTGACACAGTGATCACTGATGTCTGGGTGGGCTGCTGAGAATTTCATGGCATCTGTCTTGATTGTGTCTGCAACTCAGTGTATGGTTTGTGATTTGTGTTTGACCATAATTTGCTTGTTAATTCATGTTTAACTTATGTTAATTCTGGATGTTAGCATACAGGAAGATGCACTGACTGTTAGCTCTGTCATTGTGTCGGGCACCTTAATCAGTGCAAGCTTGCAGGGCTAAAGGGCCTGTTCCTGGGCTGTAATTTTCCCTACAGTGTAATAATCCCTACTATGCAGAAAGATGCCATTCGGTCCATTGTGTCAGCACCAACTCTTCGACAGAGCATCTTGCCCAAGTCTTTTCCTCATAACCCTACATATTTAACCCATTAATCCCCTTAATGTACACACCTTGAGACACTAAGGGGCAATTTAGCATGGCAATCAACCTAATCCACACACTTTTGGTCAGTGGGAGGAAACCGGAGCACTCAAAAGTCTATGCAGACAGAGTAAAAACGTTCAAACTTCACACAAAGCTGGCAATTGAACTCTGGCCCCTGGCACCGTAAGACAGCAATGCTGACCGCTGTGCTGCCTCACTGTTAGCTGTTGTATTGTAAATATCCTCCTATCTGTTTAAAAACTGTGGAATCTTGTGGCTTTATTCTCTCAGTAAGTGACTGGGACTTCAAATTTTGTTTACTTTACAATAGAAGTTACTGGTCCTTAACCAGATTGTAACAAAATTGAGGACTCTTTGCAGGATTTTGAATCCATATGGGTGCTGGGATTTGCTATTCTTGAAGTTAACAAGATCTAATGTTGAAAGTTACTATAGTTACTAAAAGCATGTTGGCTTTGTCATTAGTGTGACTTGCCTGGAGAAAGAAGGCTTATCTGAGTGATGTACAACTATTAACCAAGCTTAAATTAATAGCATTAGCTGGAAAATAGAATTTAGAGTTAAAAGAGGAGGCTAAGAAGCAGATATAATTGAGGTAGTTACAGAGTATCTGAGATTGGAAGAAGAAAAGTCTGACCCAAGTAGAACGCAGCTTGATTTGGTCTTCAATTGCAGGTGAAGCAGCTTGAGATAGAAAAAAGCAGGAGGAGAAAGAAAGAGCAAAAAGAAAAACGTGAAGGTTTGAATCTGAATTCCAGGGAGAAGTTATGCAATAAGAAAAGAGATTTCAAAGAGAGGAAGAAAAGCTGAAGAAAAGCTTAGATTTCAGAGTGAAAGTGAAGTTATTAGTTCAGAGGATGAGCTGACCAGTCCAAGCTTTGATGTAACAAAGAATCTTGGCCTAGTGCCTAAATCCACTGAGGAAGGAGTTAAGTGAAATGTTATCTCATTTGAAAAAGTGGCTACAAGGGGGAGCTAACAGATGCAAGGACTCTTATTTTGCAAAGCACTTTAATGGGGAAGTTAATGGATCTTTATTCTAGTCTTTTGGATGAAAAATTCCCAAATTGAGACAGTTAAAACTGCAATACTTCATGCCAATGAACTTGCCTCTGAAGTGTATCATTTAAAATTTTGGAGCTTGAAGATTGAAAAATTTATACAATTTGCCATGGAGAAGAATGGTTGACAAGTGCTTTCAGTCAATGAAGTCAGAAGAGAATTTTGACTACATGCGAAAGGTAATGATAATGGAAAAAGTTTGAAACAGCTTTTCAATAGCCAGCAGGTCATACCTCAAACCACAAGGTTTCAAAAGTAAGGGAAGTAGTAGATGGGTATGATATATCACATGGGCAGCTAAAGGGCATTACATCTCCGTTTGTAAATCCGTACAAGAGTTGAAAAGGTAGACCAAATGACAATTGACAGATTTTAATTGATAGTAAGAAGAAAAACGCTGATTCCAAGGTGATCAAAACAATAAAAGATAAAGTTGAGTACAAAGACTGACACATCTTTATCTGACAATTGGACATGTGAAGGCAAATTGTTGAAAGTTAAAGTCTAGTTCAGTTGCATTTTTGCAAATTGAAATTTCCAGATAGAAAGCTGCACCAGAAAGTGAAGACTGGGAAACCCATTGCTATTAATGTTTTTTCAGTGAGAATGGAGAAAGATGCAAAGGATTGTGAGAGGTTTATATTTGAAGGGGAAGTCTTTCCCATTTTTGTCCAAGAAAAAACCTAGAAAGATTGTTATCCTGAAACTTAGTGGTCTGGCTCAGAATTTGAGAGCAAAGGGTTTCTTAAATGTTTACTAATAAAAATGCATCAAATGGGGTATTGATAAATGTTTGCCTATCCCATTGTATTGAGTAAGTTTAAATTGTGCTCTGAAAAGGGGTCTTATGTGATTGGGATTGTTTCCAAATTACTATTAAAATGTAGATTTTACAATGGGAAATTATATAGCATATTATATATTGTTTCCTTTCCCAAGAGCTTTGTGCAGATTTTATATCCCTTTTGCCTTTATATTAGTTTGAAAAATATTTCCTTAATCACACTTTGTGATCAAAAATTAAATAGTTACAACATTTATCATAACACTTCTGTAGTAATTAAAGCAGGAGGAACAGAAGTAGGTGATGAAGTGGGGCAGGGGGTGGGAGGGATGTCATTCCAAAGCTTGAGGACTCAGCAGCCAAAGGCAAACTATCAATGGTGGAGTGATTAGAATTAGGGATACACAATGAGGCAAGTATCAAGAGGAGTGCAAATATCTACTAATTTATTCTGGGATTGGATGAGTTTACAGATGGAGGGAAAGGTGAGGTCATGGAAAAGTTTGAAAACAAATCAAGAATTTTAAAATCAAGACTTTGGCTCCCGGTGAAGCAATGTTGCTTAACCAGTTTAAAACATGTTACATTATTCAGATTTCTTACCGAACCCTCCAGATGATCAAACCCTGAATGTCTCTGTGCCACATGCTGCTTAGTTGTTTTCAGCATTGTTATTTTCTGAAGTATTACAATTTTAGTTTGAAACTATTTTCCATTTCAGCCATCTCCCATAACTCAAGGCAGCTATGCCAATATTTGAAAATGAAAAACCTAAAAATCACAGCAGGATTGTCCATTTTTACATTTGCCAGCCTGCAATTTCCTGTCCATTTGTTTAATGAGCAGAAGATTGTAGCTTACAAAAGCAGAAACAGAAAATTGCAGTACACCTGTAGGATATCAAGTCAGTGTGGTATTTTTGTAGAAACTGGAAGATTGAGAGACACCATTGGAGATTATAAAACAGATCACAGCATTGGACATTAATTATTTAAATTACTGCCTTCCCTTGTCTTGTAGAAGCTGTAGTGATGCCTGCAACAAAAGTCTTGCTGGGGATTGATCATCTATGTCTGGGCAACACAAACCTCGGAAATCTGACATTTACATATGTGAAATAACCTGGAAGCTGGAGTCCACGATTGGTGCAGATTGGTTTTTATCTTAAAATGAAAAGTCATCCAAGATGATTTTAAGACTTAATTTTTTATGTACGTTTGCTTTTGTAAAATAAGTTGTATCTCTTTGTATTGGAAAAAGACGTGAAAGTAATATCAAAACATGGGAATTGTAAGGAGTTTTTAAATCTAGCACTGCAATCCATAAAATCACTAAAGCAATTAGTAACCTTAGTCTAATATCATTATATTGTTAAGAACCAAAACAAAAAATGTTGAAAATTATCAGCAGGTCTGACAGCATCTGTGGAGAGAGAACAGAGCTAACGTGTTGAGTCAGGATGACCCTTTATAAGTATTGTTAAGAATGTATTTTTAAAATCTAAAGTTACCAGACTAGATTTTCAGCTATTGTATCTTCACCTCCCAGGACTTATCACAATGATATCCTTGCCAATTTTTCAGCCTCAAGTCATTTAACAATTTTGAGCTCTTTTTTGATTTGACTTATTATTGTCACATGTATTAGCATACGGTGAAAAGTATTGTTCTTGTGCACTATGCAGATAAAGCATAGTGCTCATTGAGAAGGAAATGAGAGAGAGTACAGAATGTAGTTTTACAGTCATAGGGTGTAGAGAAAGATCAACTTAATACAAGGTAAGTCCATTCAGAAATCTGATGGCAGCAGAGATGAAGCTGATTTTAAGTCAGTTAGTATGTGACCGTTGACGTTTTCCCGATAGTAGAAGGTGGAAGAGAGCATGTCCAGGATGTGTGAGGTCTTCTGATCAGAACTCTCTTTTGGGAAGCTCACAGATTAACTGTCAGACTTTGGCTTTTTTCATGGCTTAGCTGACAGCTTCTGAGCTGTCATTTCAAGTTATTTACAAAATATTTTAAAAATTCATTTTTTAAAGTAGATGCCTTTTTCTCCTTTATAAATTTTTAAATGCCTGACCTGATGCTGTAGGTGGTACCAAGTATGAATCAGCGTTGAACTAATGTACAGTTTTGCCATGGTACAAATTTCAGATTCATCAGTTAACATATTTTCCATCATTTGCTCCGTATCTGAATATATCCATGGGTAGTTGGATCTTTGTATTGTATGCATCCCATTAGCTTTGGCAGAAAATCCAAAAAATATGGAGTACCAGTGGAAAGACCTGTAAGCAGTGTCCTACACACTGGAATAATGCTGACTGATATAATTCTCAGTGGATGCTCTACCCCTACGTTTGCAGTTTGTGTTTTTTTTTATATGATAGTGAAATACCGAATTTTGTACCCAAAGCTTTCAGCTTCCTGACATGAAATATCTACCATGATCTCTCAAGTTACTTGTTCAAAATTAACTAATTAACATACATTTCTACTCAATGATTTCCACTCAAATCATTGTTTGAGTAGGAAAGAATATTACAGTTCAAAACTAGACTTTATTAAGCTAATTGTTTCTATCATGACTATTGCAGCAAAGTTTTGTAACAATTGAGAAGATAGACTTCTAAGAACTTTCATGTTGTCTGTTGTTTGATGCACTCTTCATACTGAAAATTGTATATTGTGCTAAATACTTCAAACAAAATCTCAAGCACTTAACAACTTAGTGAACTGAAAGATCCCTGAATGTTACTTTTTTTTTGTTTTGCTGTCTATTTTAGTGATGTAGTTGGAGACTACGTATAACAACATTGACTGTATCTTAGGTTTGGCTGTAGGCATTAAGGTTGATTTACTGAATAGATGCTCTCAATAGGGAGTCTTTCCCAACACCTGTTTAAATCAGTAAGTTATCCCTGTTCTTTCTTCTGGATAGATTATCACAGTGTTAGAGGGCAAAATGCACTGTTGCTGAAGTATTTCAGAGATGAGCACCAAAACACAATTTTTTAAATTAAGCCTTAGAAAAAGCAGTCCAAGATTGTAGAATCCCTACAGTGCAAAGGAGTTCATTCAGCCTATCGGGTCTGCACTGACCAGAATCCTACCCAGATCCTATCCCTGTAGCTCCCACATATTTATCCTACTAGTTCCCCTGACACTAAGGGGCAATTTATCATGGCCAATCAACCTAACCCGCACATCTTTGGATTGTGGGAGGAAGCAAGAGCACCCAGAGGAAACCCATGCAGACATGAGGAGAATGTGCAAACTCCACACAGGCAATGATCCAAGCCAGGAATTGAACCTGGGTCCCTGGCGCTGTGAAGTAGCAGTGCTAACCACTGTGCAACCCAAAGATTATCATCATCTTGGTCAGAATTCATACTGGTAAACTATTTTTATGCTTTCATGTTAATTTATGTATTTTAAAATGTAGTTACTGTATCTTACATTTGTTAGATTATATTTCATCGTTCATATGAGCTCAGTTGGCCAGACAGCTAGCGTGTGGATCAGATTAAAACTGCGGTAGAGTCAAGGCCTGCCTTCTCACCCTACCCCATAGTATTCAGTGAACAATAGCCAATGACCTGCTTTTGGGCAGAGAACACAAGGAGAAGACTGTAATAGCATATACATTGCTAGAGTCAGCAAGGTTTAAGACTATTTCAGAGTATATTGATCTTTATTTCTCAAGGCTATCAAATGATCTGTCTATATAAATAAAATGTATTTGATTTAGAAATAGATTTTTCATTTGATTTCTTTTATGCTCCATCAGTTGACTGCAACAAGGCATTACAGAATTTTATACAGAAAATCTCTAACTATAGAATCCCTACAGTGCAGAAAGAGGCCAATCAGCCTATACAGCCTGCACCGACAACAGTCCTACCCAAGCCCTATGCCCTTAACTCCACGTGGTTACTCTGACATGAGCAAGAGGGCACAGAGTCAAAATAATTTGCAAAAGGAGTAAGTTGTGTGAGGAAAATTCTTTTCACCCACAGGGTAGTTAGAGTTCGGTGGAGGCAGGATCAATTGAGGTATTCATTAGGGAATTAGATTGCTATCTGAAAAGGAAGAATGTGAACAGTTGTAGGGATAAGGCAAGGATGCTCTCAACAGGGAGTCTTTCTCAACACCTGTTTAAATCAGTAAGTTACCCCTGTTCTTTCTTCTGGATAGATTATCACAGTGTTAGAGGGCAAAATGCACTGTTGCTGAAGTATTTCAGAGATAAGCACCAAAACACAATTTTTTTAAATTAAGCCTTAGAAAAAGCAATCCAAGATCATAGAATCCCTACAGTGCAAAGGAGTTCATTCAGCCTATCGGGTCTGCACTGACCAGAATCCTACCCAGCTCCTACCCCTGTAGCTCCCACATATTTATCCTACTAGTTCCCCTGACACTAAGGGGCAATTTACCATGACCAATCCACCTAACCTGGATATCTTTGGACTGTGGGAGGAAACCAGGGCAGACCCACGCAGAAACGGAGAATGTGCAAACTCCATACCATCACCCAAGGCTGGAATTGAACCCAGGTCCCTGGTGCCATGAGGCAACAGTGCTAATCGCTGTGTCACCATGCTGCTCACTCAATAGTTTGAGTATGAACAGAATCAATCACAGTAATTTTAAACTGTTCGGTCAAGGTTATATTCCTTTAAGTGAGAAATTTCCATGCCTGTATAAGAACATGATAATTTCCCACATTTCCTGATCTTTCTGTAGTATTGTAATTGTCTATAACTTTCGCCATTGTTTGATCTTAATCTCAGATGCTACATCAAACTGAAATCAAATTTGAAGAACGATATTTATTAGAGACAGTATTTTATGTCACTTTCATATCAAAACCTAAGTTAGCTTCATGACTAGAATCTCAGACTCTTTAAAGTGCAGGGGGAGGCCATTCTGCCCATCAGTTGTGAACTGGTTCTTTGAAAGAGCATTCTATCAAGTCCCACTTCCTTGCCTTATCCCTACAACTGTTCACATTCTTCCTTTTCAGATAGCAATCTAATTCCCTAATGAATACCTCAATTGATCCTGCCTCCACCGAACTCTAACTACCCTGTGGGTGAAAAGAATTTTCCTCACACAACTTACTACTTTTGCAAATTATTTTGAATCTGTGCCCTCTTGCTCTTGAGCTTTTGTGACAGCTATCCATGGTTGTTATGTACCTTCCTGATTCTACAAAATTTGCAGAAAACCAGCCTGAATTACATTTTATGTTGTCTTAAAACAATTCTGAGAATGTAAAAATTTGCAGAAAAATGCAATTAACCCTTACTGTGAAGAATAACCTCACCATAAATTTTTAAGTGTTAATTGTTTGCAAGGACCGATTTTCCTGAATCTAGCACCCCAGGTGTGCCTGAATAAGAAACCTCTAACACCCTGTCTCTGCTCCCGTAGGGCTGCTGATGAGTTTCCTGCAAGCTATTGAGAGACCTATATTACAGCGAGCATAGGCGTATAATTTCATCCTTTTGTGTTAATGCTGTCACAATGAAAGACTGGAGGAGTTGATGCTGACTCAACTGCTTTGACATTTCTCCTGCATGCTGTCTTCCGGCATACATCTGATGTTGTGCTTTGATTACCAGCTGGTGTGAGGAGAGCTTGCTTTACTTCATGTGTGGGAGGGAGTTCACATTTTAACATAATGTTGAAGAGCCTTTTTTCCCCCCCCCCCCTTTTCCTGTCAGTCCAGAATTGAGAAAATTATTCCTAAAAAATTTAATAATCTGTCTGATCCTTATCGAGCGTTGTGCATTTTTTATTTTAGGAATTCATAGTATGGAAACATCTTATTCAGAGTTAATAATCTGTGGATGGATAGTATGTGTAAAGAAAGAAACATGTTATACACCTTGGTCAAAGGGGCTATCTATTACTCTTACAAATATCTCATTTTGAATTTATACTGCTTTTTCTTTTGTTAGCTTTGGTACTTTATCTTGTCCAAGAACTCTGATAGTATTTTCTTCAAAAAGTGAGTTTCAAGTGCATGTAACATTCGTACAATATTTTGCAGATGTTTGTCTTTATTTCATTAAGTTATGGTATTTCTAATTTGTAATTTATTAGAGTATATTTTTATTCACCTTAATATCTGCTTTCTTGGTTATAAAGCCGAACTACTAAACACTATCTACGAAAATATTCACATTTATAATTGTAAGTGTAAATGCAAAAGTGATCAATATATTTAATCTTAATCTGCATAATTTAATTGATATTTTTTCAATATAACAATCAAATGGGCAGACAAATGAGAATGAAATTGATTTTGCGACCAACATGAAGATGAGTCGAGCATTTAGTCTGTCATGCAAATTTTGCATTGGCAGGAAAAAGAATGATATGTATCTTTAACAGAGTATAAAACACACATGATAAATTCATGAAGGAATTCACTTTGGATTTAAATGTATTGATCAAAATATAGCATCTTTAATATTTTGAGAAATAAATTGGATTTAAAAGGCACCTTTTATATCCTCCAGACATTCCAAAGTCAACTTTTGGTATGTTATCAGTGTTGCACCAGCAACTACAATAGCTAACTTGTGTACAGAAGGGTCACACTAACAATAATGAGATAAACAAGCCATTAATTTGTACACGTGGTGGCGATTGAGGAACATGTGGTAGTGAAGACAATAGGCAAACTTTCCTGTTCCTGTTCAAATAGTACAATGAAATTCTTTTGTGGCCACATCAATGGACAAGCAGTGTAAAATTTTATCTAACATTTAGCACCTCTGATAATTTAATATTTACATTACAGCATTGAAATATCAACATAGATTGAATAGTCAGCTCCAGTAATAGAACGTAAACTGATTGAGTCCTTCTGCTTGGGCACAAGCTGAAATCTAATTAAGTTGATTAAACATTAGGTTTTCACTTGCAACAAAATAACATTTTACTAGATTTGAATGCTGTGCAAGCTACAGTCACTTCAGAACTCTGACTGGAATTGGCATTTTAGATACGTTACATAACTGTGACCTTACTGAATTGTTGATTTGTTTTTGGCGTACCACATTAGCTTATATAATTGGCTTATTAGTGGCATATGCTGCATCAGGCAAGAGTGGTAAAGGTAAATATTCTGGTAGTGCATGTGTTTGCATGCACTTGGGATGAGAGCCAAAAGAATTTATTTGGCATAATGTGCATGAAAATTGTCAGGCAAATTTTAAATTGCACATATCTGTGTTGACAATTGGTGCTCTGTCTCTCTGTCCTTAGTCCTAGAAGGTCTTGTACAAATGCTGTCCTGGAAAATCAAAATGCTGCCCTCCATTCAAATTCTACAGTATTGCTTCATTTAATAAGGGAAATGGTTAAATGTACAAAGAAACTCTACTGATATATTAGATTGTTGACTGCAGAGTTGTAAATTGGGGTCCAAGGGCATGGGTAGCTTTGCTGCAAGAGTTAATATACAGACATGTTGCCCATAAAGATACTAAATGAAGTGACTTCTGTTGCAATAAAGAACCTTCTGAAGATAGACATTTAGCACTGCCACTCCAGCTGGCATTGTATTTCAGAAGCTTGCTGCTTCAGGGGAAAGAAAATATGCCTAATATCCAATCCATTCCTACTTTTAAATAGGATGAATTCAGAGCCCTTAGCACTTATCAGGTCTGACCTATTCCTGTAGCCACTACTTATATGGTTCAGTTCAGTTGCTGGTCAATGGTAAACACCAGGATGCTGATATTTTATGTTAAGACGTTGCATATTGGCAAGTCAATAAATAAAAGGATTGTCATTGTTCTAAAGTAAATAGACCAGGATTCTAGAGTCTGACTATATAAGATTCTTAAAGCTGATCATTTTTGTAACTCTCTGGACCTTTTCCAATGTTGCTGGATCACTTCTTATGTTAGAACACCAGAAGTGGAAAAAGAGGGATATAGTCCCCAGAAGGTAGGGGGTTTTAGTTCAGCCAGGCAGCATGGTTGGTGCAGGCTGGGAGAGCTGAAGGGCCAGATCCTGTCCTTTTAATTTTCTTTGTTCTTTGAGTGAATCTGTGCCCTACCAAATGACTGGTACAGTGTCAAAATGCTGCCCATTGAATGATGCTGGATAGTTCTGTTAATTCAACTGTGTATCTTGTTAGGTTCAGCTGCAGTTTCTCTACGTTGATCATGACGCTTCAGTGATCTGTGCTTAATAACACTAAGTTTTGTCTCTCAACCTTGTAAAAGTTCATCACTTTTAAATTCAGTCATTTTTTGCATTCGTTTGTAAGAAACAGTTCCAATAATGTCTTACTGGTAAATCATGTTACCATTCAACTTCTACATTTCTGGAGGCTTCTCCACACAGTTCAAATCCCCTCATTGCAAAACCTCTTCACTTGCACATGTAGTATAAGTGACGTGGTCCACAAGCACAACTTTGCATCATGACGGCTGCAGACATCTGAGACTTACTCAAGCTTTGAGGAATCATGAGGTATGTTACTGGCCATTTTCAGAATTTTCAGCCTCTGACCTATTCCTGTAGCCACTACTTATATGGTTCGGTTCAGTTCAGTTGCTGGTCAATGGTAAATGCCTGGATGCTGATATTTTATGTTAAGACGTTGCATATTGGCAAGTCAATAAATAAAAGGATTGTTTACACCAGGTCACAATTTCCTCCTTCACATCCATTATTGGACTAAATGGAGCCTGTCTAAAAACAATTGCTAGTGTCATGTTTGTGAGTCAGTAGAACAGCTCAAACCACACAATCAATTATTGGCACTGTTCACCTACAACTATTGAACCATTTTCTGGCTGCAAGGATATCTAATGAAATTCAGGAATAGAACATCATCTTGAGTTGAATTCATGTAAGTCATTTACACTAATTTAGTTGAAGTCTATTTATAGGGTCTCTGAAATTGAATCTTGTTGGCGTTCTCTAATTTTGTCAGAAAATACACACAGATCCAAGGGAAGCAGTATAAATGAGGTTTGCTGCTGTTTCTTTGGAGTTTCTGTGGATATTCTGCCAAAGTTATGGCAGGCAATTTTAGAATTCCCTCCCTATCTCCCCAACCTCCATTCCCCTGAATACTGAATCTCTAAATGGATCAATACATTGTGGAATAGATCAAAGATAATTGCAGCTGAGAGAAGTCATTTGTGCTACCTTAATTCTCGTACTCACTGAGGAAAAAACATCCCCTTTCCAGCATCCCACGTTGTAAATTGTTCCAGGGCTTTTTTTTTCCTCCCACTCCCTATCTGAAAGTTTAGTCCTGAAGTTGGTTATTTTGTATGAAAAGTAACTTCCCTTGAAATCAGTCCCACAATTACTTCAATAAAAACAGAAAATGCTGGAAAAACTCAGCAGGTCTGATAGCATCTGTGGGGAGAGAATAGAGCCAACCGAAGAATCCACACTCAAAATGTTGGTTCTATTCACTCTCCACAGATGCTGTCAGACCTGCATTTTCCGTTTTTGTTTCAGGTTTCTAGCATCCGCAGTATTTTGCTTTTATCCACTTGTTATTTGAAACTGTATCCCCCTAATTCTACTCCCACAATTCGATTAAACTGGAATATTCCCAATCAATCTATATGTGACAACTTCATCAATTGCTGTGTTGTCGCTGCTCAGACACCACCTTTCTACTTTGTGAAGCCCCCGTTTCTCCTCACTACTCCTTTCGGGACTTGAATGTCTGCCTTGTTTCTTAGCAACTGGAATTCGATGCAGTATTAAAGGAGTGTTCTGACAAACCCACTGTAACATTTGATCACTTGGATTTATTTACCAATGTTTTAACTACATAGTTGTATATCCTGTTTGTTTTGTTGATCGGTACATTGTGTTGATTGGGCATGTTTAGTACCTGTTCTAGAAAGATTTCCTTGGTTTCTTTTCAGTTTCACCCATAGCTATTTCAATACGTGACATCTTTTCTCTTTTTTCTAATGTGCAGCAATTGACAATGGAATTTAACCGGCCGTTGTTCTGCTCACTACCATATTTTGGCCAATAACATGTGCTGCCATGTCCTGAACTGCCGCCTCTGATTCCATGGCTGCTCCTTGACTTGATATCATTTACAAACTAGACAGGATTGTACGTGCCCTATTGAGGCAAGAAGTGTGCTAAAGCAAAACGCCTTCCTTCTCTTAACCCAAAAGGATTAGTGTGATCGTTCTCCAAGTTCATTTGCTTCCTGTAAGAAAGCTGACTGCTTTTTTTGGTTGCAGTACTGAATCACAGTAAGTTTTGAACTTGCTAAAATTGCAGACAGCTGAATTTATCCCGCTTCTCAATGTCGGCCTAATTACATATTCCCAAAGAGCTCAGAGTGAGTCAGTGCAGCAAAGGTCGGGAAATGGTTACAGCTGTTAGTTGAAGGAAGTATGTTCAGAAAGAACATTGGGATAGGTTGAAAAATGCTGCAAGTTATAAATGCTGATCTGGAAGTGGTTTTGCAGGAAGTAAAGATTTTTTTTGAATCTGTATGTACCTTCCCCAGAGACATGTACACGGTTAGTGAGGAGCTCGTCCAGTGGGCTAATAGTGTCCAATGCACAGTGGCTAAGGTAGCAGCTATTTATTAGCGAGGGGAAAACTGCCATGCTAGTGAGTCAGGATTCCCCTCTACCAAGTAATCAGGCACAACATGTAAACCACTAAGAATGCCTTTCAACCTGTTCTGACATGACTGGAAGGTGTTCTGCACTTTCACTTTAAATGTGTGCTTGGAAAAGAAGGATCACAGCATTATCTAGTCGCATAATCTGCATTCACTTGTTCGAAAACAAGTTGGAAACTTGGGTCTCACCATATCTCCAAAGGATACCATCTGTGTTAAAACATGGGAAGGGAACGGTCACAATACTTAGGGAATAATTTTCACCTTCATTGCCTGGGTAGTAAACTGGTGGAATAGGTCATCTGCCCATTGGAAAACCCACCCAACTTCCATTTGCAATTGAACCCTGAGACACAAGTCATCATAATTTTACTTTGTGAAAAGTTGGCAATGAAATTTAGTGAGGCTTTTGTCCATCATCTACATGGCACAAGTCATCAGTGCAATGGAATATTCTCCACTTGCCTGGAAGATTCAACAGTACTCAAGCAGCTTGATACCATCCAGAACAAAGCAGCCAGCTTCATTGCTACCCCTTCTACAACCATTTAATCCCTCCACCACTGATGAACTGTGGCAGCCGTTTGCACCATCTACAAGATGCACTGCAAGAACTCACCAAGGTTCCTTAAGCAGCACCTTCCAAACCCGTGACCACTACTATCCAGAGGGAAAAGGGCAGTAGATGCCTGGGAACACCACCACTTGGAAGTTCTCCTCCAAGTCTTTCACCATCCTGACTTTGAGTTTTTTATATTTATTTATTAGTGTGACAAGTAGGCTTACATTAATACTGCAATGAAATTATGGTGAAGATCTCCTAATTGCCACACTCCAGCACCTGTTCGGGTACTGAGGGAGTATTTATCATGGCCAATGCACCTAACCATGTCTTTCAGACTGTGGGAGGAAACCCACGTAGGCATAGGAGAATGTGCTGACTCCACACAGTCACCCAAGTTGGGAATCAAACCCAGGGCCCTGGCACTGTCAGGCAGCAGTGCTAACCACTGCCACTTTGCCAGCCTACTCGAAAATATATTGTCATTCATTCACTTCGCTGGGTCAAAACCCTGGAACTCCCTCCCTAACAGCACAATGGTTGTACCTACACCTCAGGAACTGTAGCAGTTCAAGAAGGCAGCTCACCACTACCTTCTCAAGTGCAACCAAGGATGGGTAATAAATGTTGCCTTAGCCACAATGCCCAGGTTCCATAAATGAATGTTTTAAAATATCCAACCATAAACCATGGTGGAATCAGCAGAACCCTCTCGAGTTACATCAGTAGGTAAAATAGAAACATTTCATGACAGCTTGTACAATCAGAGGCCTGCTCATTTCCTCAGCCAGGTTTAACCTCCAGCTGGATGCTGGCATTGTCCATCCAACACAAACAAAAGGGTAATGACTAAATGGCTTCATGTTTTCCATTCTTATGGTTTTAATGTCACAAGTCATGTTAACGTTTTCTGACATCTAAAAATGAGAATGAAGTAATCAAATCTGAAGTAATCAGTATCCTGAATTTAAATAAGAGGGGGTATGAGGCGCAAATTGGCAAGAAAAGATTGGGGAACTTTATGAAGAGATTGATCGTAGATAGGCAATGGTTCATATTTAAAGAACTTGTGCATGAATTACGAGAATTATTCATTATTGTTTGGTGCAAAAATAAAAGAGGAAAGGTGACACAACTATGGCTTACAAAAGCAATTAGGGATAATATTAAATTCAAAGAGGAGATGTATAAAATTGCCAGAAAAAAGCAGCAAGCCTGAGGATTGGCAGCCTTTTAGAATTCAACAAAAGATAACAAAAATTTTGATCAAGATGGGGAAAATAGAGTATGAGTGTAAAATTGCAGGCAACATAGGAATTAACTGTAAAAGATTCTATAAATATGTAAACAGAAAAAGATTAGTAAAGACAAATGTTATTTATAGTCAGAAGCCAGGGAAATTATAATGGGGACAAAGAAATGATAGAGATTTGAACATACTTTGGTCTGTCTTCACAAAAAAGGGCGCAAAAAATAATCTCCCAGAAAAGTAAGAGAACCAAGGATCTAGTGAGAGGGTAGAATTGAAGAAAATTCGGTATGTAGTTAAAACATTGGTAAATAAATCCAAGTGATCAAATGTTACAGTGGGTTTGTCAGAATACTCCTTTAATACTGCATCGAATTCCAGTTGCTAAGAAACAAGGCAGACATTCAAGAACATTCAAGACGTTCAAGTTCTGAGAGGCAAAATAAGGTTGATCTATATAGTCATCCGCGTGAAAGGGAGAAACGGGGGCTTCACAAAGTAGAAAGGTGGTGTCTGAGAAATGATAACACAGCGATTGATAAAGTTGTCACAGGTATAGATCAATTGGGAATATTTCAGTTGAATTGAATTGTGGGAGTAGAATTAGGGGAATACAGTTTCAAATAAGAAACAATTGTGGGTAAAAGCAAAATACTGCGGATGCTGGAAAACAAACAAAAACAGAAAATGCTGGAAAAACATAGCAGGTCTGACAGCATCTTTGGAGAGTGAATAGAACCAACGTTTTGAGTCTGGATCCTTCGGTTGGCTCCATTCTCTCTCCACAGATGCTATCAGACTGCTGAGTTTTTCCAGCATCTTCTGTTTTTATTGAATTAATTGTGGGACTGATTTCAAGGGAAGTTACTTTTCATACAAAATAACCAACCTCATGACTAAACTGTCAGATACGATAGTGGGAGAAAAGAAAAAGCCCTGAAACCATTTACAATGCAGAATGCTGGAAAGGGGATGTTTTTTCTCTGAGTACGAGAATTAAGATGGCACAAATGACTTTCCTTAGCTGCAATTATCTTTGATCTATCCCACAATGTATTTATCCATTTAGAGGTTCAGTATTCAAGGGGAATGGAGGTTGGGAGATAGGGAGGGAATTCCAATTTCCTGCCATAGCTTTGGCAGAAGATCCACAGAAACTCCAAAGAAACGGCAGTAAACAGCACTTGTGCCACTTTCCTTGGATCTGGGTGGAATTTCTTCCAAAATTAGAGAACGCCACAGAGATTCAACTTTAGAGACCCTATAAATAGGCTTCAACTAAATTGGTACAAGTGTCTTACATGAATCCAATTTCAGAAGCAGATGTTCTATTCCTGAACTAACGTTCATTAGATATCCTTGCAGCCAGAAAACAGTTCAATATTTGCCACACTTGGAATACTGTGTACAGTTCAGGTCAAAATAATAATAGCAAGCATATTATTTATCTCAAAAGAATTCAGAAAAGATTTACTAGGATGCTACCAGGACTTGGTGGTTTGAGTTATAAGGTAAGGCTGGATAGCCTGGGACTTTTTTCCCTTGTCATAGGAGGAGGCTGAGGGGTGATTTTTCAGTGGTCTATAAGATAATAAGGGGCATAGATAAGGTAGATAATCAACATCTTTTCCCAAAGGTAGGAAGTCTAAAACTGGAGAGCATTGGTTTAAGGTGAGAGGGGGGAGACACAAAAGAGTCAAGAGGGGCAATTTTTCACTCAGAGGGGGTGAGCATCTGGAACCAGCTGTTAGAGATAATAGTAGAGGCAGATATAATTTTGTCCTTTAAAAAGCATTTAGACAGTTACATGGGTGAGATGGGTGTAGAGGGACATGGCCCAAATATGACCAATTGGGATTAGTTTAGTGGTAAAAAGTGTGCGGCATGGACAAGTTGGGCCCAAGGGCTTGTTTCCATGCTGTAAACCTCTGTGACTCTATAATTCTAGTAAGAAAGTGGTGCTGGGGAAATTAATAGAGTTAAAGGCTGACAAATCACCAGAAACTGGTAATCTACATGCCAGAATATTAAAGGGAGTGGCCCTGGAAATATTGGATACATTGGTGATCATCTTCCAAACTTCTATCGACTCTGGAGTAATTCTTACAGATTGGAACGTGGTAACTGTAACCCCAATTTAAAAAGGTAGAATTACAGACCAGTTAGAATACGTCAGAAGATTCTAGGATCCATTATAAAAGGAGAAATAACAGAAGAAGTATAAACTAGATTGGACACAACCAGCATGGGTTAATGAAAGGCAAATTATGCTTTACAAATTGACTTGAGTTTTTTGAGGATGTAACAGGTAGAATAGATAAGGGAGAACCAGTGGATGTGGTGTACTTCAACTTTCAGAAGGCTTTTGAAAATGTTCCTCATAAGAAGTTAGTGGGCAAAATTAAAGTACATTGGACTGAGAGTCATGAATTGGCATGGATCAATAATTGGTTGACAGTAAACAGTGAGAATAAATGGACCTTTTTCCGAGAGGCAGGCAATGAATGGTGTACCACAGGGATCAGTGGTTGGGGCCCAGCTGATCATGATATATTTGAAAATGAGCTGAACGAGGGAACTATATGTAACATTTCCAAATTTGCTGATGACAGAAAACTGAGTAGTATTGTGAGTTGTGAAGAGGATGCAAGGAAGCTTCAAGGTGACTTAGGCAAGTTGAGAGAGTGGACAGATGCAGTACAATGTGGCTAAATGTGAAGTTATACACTTTGGTGTGAAAACAGAAAGACTATTATTTAAATGGTGATATATTGGGAACTGTGGGTGCATGAAGGGATCTGTGTATCCTTGTACACCAGTCAGTAAAAGTGGCAAGGCAGCTGCAGAAAGCAATTAGGAAGGCAACTGGCATGTTGGCCTTCATTGCAAGAGAATTTGAGTCCAGAAGAAGGGATCTCTTACTGCAGTTATATGGGGTTGTGATGAAGTCACATCTGGAGTAGTGCTTGCAGCTTTGGTCTCCCTACCTAAGAAAGGATATACTTGCCACAGAGGGAGTGCTGCAGAAGTATATTAGGTTGATATCAGAGTTGGCAGGACAAACCTATAAGGATATATTTGTTCAACTGGGCCTGTATTCATTAGAGTTTAGAAGGCTAAGAGGACATCTGATTGAAGCATATAAAATTATAACAGGGCTAGACAGGTGTAGAAAGGGTGTTTTCCCTAGTTGGGGAATCTAATATCATGAGACATAATGGGGTAGACCATTTAGGATTGAGATGAGGAAAAAAAAATCACTCAAGGAATTGTGAGCCTCTGGAATTCTCTACTACAGAAGGGTGTGGAGGTCAAGTCACTGAATGTATTTGAGAAAGGGATAGATAATTTTTTTTAGATCTTAATGACATCAAGGGGTATGGAGAGAGAGCGGGAATATTGCATTGAGATAGAGGATTACCATGAGCATATTGAATGGCAGAGCAGGTTCGAAAAATTGTAAAGGATGTCAATCGTCCTTCATTTCAATTCCATACAATGAATTCAATTGTGGAGCTTACTAGGACCTGCTGTCACCTCACCCACTGACTTTCCAGCAAACGGCGTTCGATTTTGTATACTGGAAATAAATAGACATTTTAACTGGAGGACACTGACAGTTACAATGATGGCAAGAGTAGATGCTTTTAGAATCAACGTCATAGTTTCATGGCAGTTACACTATAATTCCCTTTATACAAGCTGCTTCTCTAGCTAAGGTCAGTGACAGTGCAAGATATTAATCTAACATTACAATCTATAATATTCAGCCCTCATTTGCTGCACTATTGATCATTCACTGAATCTTTCCTGTCCATGAGAACTGCTATCAAAGCATAAGAGGATCTTTCTCAAGGACAGTTAACTGTAAGTTTTAACAAGTTATTTTAATTTGTACAGATCACTATGGTGCATTTGCAATTTTGAGTTTTTGGCGCAATTTTTAGCACTCTGCGGAAGGAGTTCACAGAGTAGTCAGGGGTGCTTTAAGAAGCTAAGCTTGGCTTTGTTAGGCAGAAATCCAGAGGTGAGCTTGTTTGCTGAAATAAAATTAAGTAGTTGTGGTAATACATAAAAGATCTTTAAATTATAAGAACGTAGAAAAACTACAGCACAAACAGGCCCTCGGCCCACAAGTTGCGCCGAACATGTCCCTACTTATTAGGTTTACCTATAACCCTCTATCTTACTAAGTCCCATGTATGTATCCAAAAGTCTCTTAAAAGACCCTATCGAATCCGTCTCCACCACCACTGCCAGCAGCTGATTCCATGCACCCACCACCCTCTGAGTGAAAAACTTACCCCTGACATCTCCTCTGTACCTACTCCCCAGCACCTTAAACCCGTGTCCTTTTGTGGCAGCCATTTCAGCCCTGGGAAAAAGCCTCTGAGAATCCACTTGATCAATACCTCTCAACATCTTATACACCTCTATCAGGTTACCTCTCATCCTTCGTCTCTCTAGGGAGAAAAGACCAAGCTCTCTCAAACTATCCTCATAAGGCATGCCACCCAATCCAGGCAACATCCTCGTAAATCTCCTCTGTACCCTTTCTATGGCTTTCACGTCCCTCCTGCAATGAGATGACCAGAACTGAGCACAGTACTCCAAGTGGGGTCTGATCAGGGTCTTATACAGCTGCAGCATTATCTCCCGACCCCTAAACTCAATTCCTCTATTGATGAAGGCCAGTACACCATACACCTTCTTAACCACATCCTCTACCTGCGAAGCTGATTTGAGCGTCCTATGAACTCAGACCCCAAGATCTCTCTGATCTTCCACACTGCCAAGAGTCTTACCCTTAATATTATATTCTGTCATCCTATTTGACCTGCCAAAATGAATCACCACACACTTACCTGGATTGAAGTCCATCTGCCACTTCTCCGCCCAGTCTTGCATCCTACCTATGTCTCATTGCAACTTCTGACATCCCTCCAAAATATCCACAACACCTCCAACCTTTGTGTCATCGGCAAACTTACCAACCCGTCCTTCCACTTCCTCATCCAGGTCATTTATAAAAATCACAAAGAGCAAGGGCCCTGGGGTAGTCCACTGGTGACCGACCTCCATGCAGAAAAAGATCCACCTACAAGCTTGCCTTCTGTGGGCAAGCCAGTTCTGAATCCACAAAGCAATGTCACCTTGGATCCCATGCCCCCTCACTTTCTCAATAAGCCTTGCATGGGGGACCTTATTGAATGCCTTGCTGAAGTCCATATAAATGACATCTACTGCTCTTCTTTTGTCAATGTATTTAGTCACATCTTCAAAAAACTCAACCAGGCTCGTAAGGCACAATCTGCCTTTGACAAAGCCATGCTGACTACTTTTGATCATACTATACTTCTCCAAATGTTCATAAATCCTGCCTGTCAGGATCTTCTCCATCAACTTACCAACCACTGAGGTTAGACTCACTGGTCGATAGTTTCCTGGGTTATCTCTTCTCCCTTTCTTGAATAAAGGAACCACATCTGCAATCCTCCAATCCTCCAGAACCTCTCCCATCTGCATTGATGATGCAAAGATCATCACCAGGGGCTCTTCAATTTCTTCCCTCTCCTCCCACAGTAACCTGGGGTATATTCCATCCGGTCCCGGTGACTTATCTAACTTGATGCTTTTCAAAAGCTCCAACACATCCTCTTTCTTAATGTCAACATACTCAAGCTTTTCAGTCTGCTGCAAGCCTGCACTACAACCACCAAGATCCTTCTCCACTGTGAATACTGAAGTAAAGTATTCATTGAGCACCTTTGCTATTTCTACCAGTTCTATACAAACTTTCCCACCGTCACATTTGATAGGTCCTATTCCTTCGCATCTCATCCTTTTGCTCTTCACATACTTATAGAATGCCTTGGGGTTTGCCTTAATCTTATCTGCCAAGGTCTTCTTATGATCCTTTCTGGCTCTCCTAATTTCCTTCTTAAGTTCCTTCCTACAAGTTGTATACTCCTCTAGATCCCTAACATTACCTAGCTCCCTGAACGTTTTGTGTGCTTTTCTTTTCTTCTTGACTAAATTCATTACAGCTTTTGTGCACCATGGTTCCTGTAACCTACCAAAACTTCCCTGTCTCATTGGAACGTTGTTGTGCAGAACTCCAGACAAATATTCCTTGAAAATCTGCCACATTACTTCTGTACATTTCCCTGAGAAAACCTCCTTCCAATTTATGCCTCTAATTTCCTGCCTGATGGATTCTTAATTCCCCTTACTCCAGGTAATCACTTTCCTAGCTTGTCTGATCCTATCTCTCTCCAATGCTAATGTAAACAAGATAGAGTTAAGATCACTATTGCCAAAATGCTCTCCCACTGAGAGATCTGACACCTGTCCAGGTTCATTAGCCAATACCAAATCAAGTACAGCCTCTCCTCTTGTAGACTTATCCACATACTGTGTCAGGAAACCCTCCTGAACACACCTAAAAAAAACTTCCCCATCTAAACCCCTTACCCTAGGGAGATTCCAATCAATATTTGGAAAATTAAAGTCTCCCATCACAACTCTGTTATTATTACATTTCTCCAGGATCTGTTTCCCTATCTGCTCCTCAACATCCCTGTTACTATTGGGCAGCCTATAGAAAAGACCCAGTAAAGTTATTGACCCCTTCCTGTTCCGAACCTCCACCCACAGAGATTCTGTAGACAATCCCTCCATGGCGTCCATCTTTTCTACAGCCGTGACTCTATCTCTGATCAACAGTGTCACTCCCCCACCTCTTTTGCTTCCCTCCCTGTTCTTGAGTCATCCAAGTCTCTGTAATGGCCATCACATCACACTTCTAAGTAGCTATCCATGCTCTAAGCTCATCCACTTTCTTAACTACACTCCTTGTGTTAAAATAGACACATCTCAAATCTTCGGCCTGAGCGCTCCCCTTCTCCATCACCAGCCTCTCCTCTCTCTCACACTGTCGACAAGTTCTCTCTATTTGCAGCTAACCTCCTCTCTCCCAGTCACTTCATTTCAATTCCCAACCCCCCAACCATTCTAATTTAAACTCTCCCCATTAGCCTTAGCAAACCTTCTCGCCAGGATATTGGTCCCCTTGGGATTCAAGTGCAACCCGTCCTTTTTGTACAGATCACACCTGCTCCAAAAGAGGTCCCAATGATCCAGGAACTTGAATCCCTGCCCTCTGCTCCAATCCCTCAAACACACATTTATTCTCCACCTCATTCCATTCCTGCTCTCACTTTCTCGTGGCACAGGCAGCAATCCAGAGATTACTACCTTTGAGGTCCTCCTTCTCAGCTCTCTACCTAACTCCCTATACTCTCTTTTCATGACCCCTTCCCTTTTCCTACCTATGTCAGCGGTACCAATATGTACTACGACCAAAATTGTTGAAAGCCATCAATAATTTTGATGCAGACTATCTTATTTGCTTAAACTGGGAGTTCAGAAAGAGGGGATGATTTACATGAGGGCAGATAATGTGATAAGGGCTGCACAACATACTGAAAGATTGCCTGCTCCCTATAATATAAATGTAGGGAGGTCTTGCTGCAGCTGTATAGGGCATTGGTGAGGCCGCAGCTGGAGTACTGTGTGCAGTTTTGGGCGCCGCACCTGCGCAAGGATATTTTGGCCCTGGAGGGAGTGCAGAGGAGGTTTACTAGGCTGATACCGGAGTTGAGGGGATTGAGCTATGAGGAGAGGCTGAATAAACTAGGCTTGTACTCGTTAGAGTTTAGAAGAATGAGGGGAGATCTCATTGAGACGTATAAGATGATGAATGGGATGGATAAGATAGAGGTGGAGAGACTCTTCCCGCTCAAAAAAGACAGTAGGACTAGGGGGCACAGCCTCAAGATAAAGGGGAGGCGGTTTAGAACGGAGTTGAGGAGGAACTTCTTCACTCAAAGGGTGGTGAATCTCTGGAATTCTCTGCCCGTTGAAGTGGTGGAGGCTGCCTCGCTAAATATTTTTAAGAAGCGGGTTGATGGGTTCTTGATAAGAGAGGGGATTAAGGGTTATGGGGAGAGGGCGGGAAAGTGGAACTGAGCCACGACAGATCAGCCATGATCTTATTGAATGGCGGGGCAGGCTCGAAGGGCTAGATGGCCTACTCCTGCTCCTATTTCTTATGTTCTTATGTTCTTAAAATCAGATCTCCAGGCTGGACACTTACACAGTTAATCAGGCATTAGGCACACTTGAATGTAGTAAGCAAAAGGTGTCATCATAGTTAGCCTACAGCCCTTCACTGCCATTAGATAATACTTCCAATGCACCAGAGCAACAGTAATGTGGGATGATTTCCCACTGTTCAGCCAAATCAGCCTTTGTGTGCAGAGGCACTTATGATTCATACACAATGTCCATGGTCTGCAGGAGTGAGCTTGATAGATTGAATAGCTTTTGTCAGATGGGAGCTATATGGATAAATCTTCTTTTGGCAGGTTCCGGCCTCTGCTGGGCACCAAAAAGATGCACTGTTTTAGGTCCTAATTACAAAACTTCCCTTTACAGAAATTTGTTGTGTTTGATAAGACTACTTTATAGAATCATATTGAGCATATACCAAAAATAATCCCACTCAGGCCCTATCCCTGTAACCCCAAGTATTTACCCTGCTAATCTCCCTAACCTTAAGAGGTTATTCACTTATGAGATGTTATTCACTCCTGTGTTTTATTGGTGCCCTGCATTAAAAGTAGGTTTTAAGAATACACACTCCTGATGCATGACACTTTTTGTTGCACTTATTAAATGATCAATATGGTTCACTCATTGGAAACTAGGTTTAATTTGAATAAAGAGTATTTTTGGAATTTGTGAAGCTGGGAGTTGCTCCTCCATGAGTTGTTTTTGTTCAATTCTCTTCAGTTTGTAGCCACTGAACTCTGCGCTCCAGACTGACCATTCAAAAGAAGTCTAATTTTTGGGCCTGATGCTCAGAGATGGATTGTCATTTCCGAACAAGAGAGAGTCTTCCCAGCGCAAGATGGGGATGAGCACGGCACTAGACTGGATCTTTCTGACCACAGCTTTAACTTTAAAAATCCTAAAAGAGAGATGTTTCCAGCTGTAGAAGCAATAATTTATTCCTTTGCTTACTAAAGATGTCATGATCCCCAGTAGGGGTTGGTAGATATTTAAATGATGCCTTAAGTAGGGTGGCACCTAGCACAGTGGTTAGCATTGCAGCCTCACAGCACCAGAATTCAATTCTGGCCTCGGATCACTGTGTGGAGTTTGCACATTCTCCCTGTATCTGCGTGGGTTTCCTCTGCATGCTCCAGTTTCCTCCCACAGTCCAAAAATGAATGTGTTGGGTTGATTAGCCATGCTAAATTGCCTCTTAAGGTTAGGGAGATTAGCAGGGTAAATACTTGGGGTTACAGGGATAGGGCCTGGGTGGAATTATTGTTGGTGTATGCTCAATGGGCCAAATGGCCTCTTTCTGCACTGAAGGAGTTATGTGATTCTATAAAGTAGTCTTACCAAACACAACAAATTTCTATGAAGGGAAGTTTGGTAGACACAAATTGGGTGAATGTTGTTTTTGTCATGAATAAGTTCCAGTTAAGATAACTTGCAGGTTTTTGCTTGCAAAGAAAGTTGGAGATGAAGTTCCTTTGTCCTTCTAGGTGATGGAGGTTGTTGGTTTGGGAGGTGTTATTGAAGAAGCTGCAGTGCATTCTGTAAGCAGGGCACATTGCAACAGCTTTTTTGCATCAGTGAAGGAATGTGTGGGTGTTTAAACTGGCAGATCCATAGAATGATAGAATTTCCACAGTGCAGAAGGAAGCTATTTGGTCTATCTAGTTTGCACTGACTCTGCAAAAGAGCATCTTACCGAGCTCCTGCATGCACAAGCATCCGTAAGCCTGTGCAGTCACAATGGCCAGTCCTCCTAGCCTGCCCGCTGAGGGGCAATTTAGCATGCCAAATCCACCTAACCTGCAAGTCTTTGGGCTGGATTGGCTGGCAATTTGGTAGAATGCTTGGCCCAGGATGGTGTTGACTTTCTTGGGTGCTATTTCAGTTTCACCCAACCAGGCAATATATAGTACAAAGAACAAAAGAACAAAGAACAACATAGCACGGGAAACAGGCCCTTCGGCCCAACGAGCCCGCACCGCCATCTTAACAATGTATTTTTCCTACACCTCCCTTGACCCGTGTCTATGCTTATGGTACCCCCATTGGAAACCAGATTCAGGGGAGAATACTTTAGGGACAATTTGTTACACCAATCAGCCTAAGAGCACATCTTTGGGGTGTGGGAGGAAACCGGAGCACCCGGAGGAAACCCACGCAACCACAGGGAGAATGCGCAAACTCCCACAGACACTGGCCCAAATCCATGTATCTGCACAGCTAGCAGTGATAGTCACTGAGCTGTTGTGGTGCCCATCTGCTGGTCCAGTTTTAAGCATACACAAACGACGCAAAGTACTAGGCCACTCTCGAAACATTCAAGAGCAGCCCATGCACGACCCACCGTGTGCATGCCCCTCGTTAGACAACAAGGTGGACCGACGCACCAAGAGACAAAACATCAACACATGTAGCATTAGATTTCCAGTAACGTTCTGAGGCTCTGACCCTTATTTAAAACCGTCTCCTATAACCCTCCATCCCCGTTTTGCTCATGTGTCTATCTAAGTAAACCTTAAACAAGTCCAGCGTGCCTGCCGCCACCACCTTACTTAATAGTGCATTCCATACCTCCACGACCCTCTGTGTGAAAAACCTCCCTCTAGCATCCAAATTATACTTCTCACCCTAAGCTCGTGGCCCCTCGTGATATTTGTCTCCAATCTAGGAAAAAGCCTGCCACTGTTTATCTATACCCTTCATTATTTTATACACCTCTATCAGATCCCCCCTTAATCTCCGTCTTTCTAAGGAAAAGAGCCCCAGTTTACCCAATCTTTCCTCATAACCCAGTCCTTCCATACCAGGCAGCATCCTGGTAAACCTCCTCTGCACTCTCTCCAGGGTCTCCACATCCTTCCGGTAGTAAGGTGACCAGAACTGGATGCAGTACTCCAAATGCAGTCTAACCAACGTTCTGTACAACTGTAGCATTAGACGCCAGCTCTTATACTCTATGCCCCTTCCTATAAAGGCTAGCGTACCGTAAGCTTTCTTTGCAACCTTCTCCATCTGAGTTGCCACCTTCAGAGACTTGTGCACTTGCACTCCCAGGTCCCTCGGCATTTCTATACTCTTAATAGGTCTACCCTTTATCATGTAACTCCTCCCTACATTATTCCTTCCAAAATGCATCACCTCGCATTTATCAGGATTAAATTCCATCTGCCATTTATCTGCCCAATATACCAGCCTATCTATATCCTGCTGTGTCACCTGACACTCCTCCTCGCTATCCGCCAATCCTGCCATCTTTGTGTCATCTGCAAACTTGCTGATCACACCATGTACTCCCTCTTCCAAGTCATTTATATATATTACGAATAGAAGAGGTCCCAGTACTGAGCCCTGCGGCACACCACTGGTGACAGACCTCCAGCTAGAAAAGGACCCTTCCACTACTACTCTCTGTCTCCTGTTGCCTAGCCAGTTTTCAATCCATCTAGATACCTTTCCCTGTATCCCCCATGCTCCTGACTTGTATCTTTTAAGTGGTGGAAAGACTTTGATGAGCCAAGAGGTAAACTATTTACTGCAGAAATGCAATCTCTAGCCTGCTGTAGTAGAAACAGTAGTTGTGAAGCTGGTTCAGCTGAATTCCTATTAAATGGAACCCAAATACAGAGTACTGTTGATGTAACCCAGTTCAGTAAATACAAATTCCATCATGATTGTGTTCACGAGGTTATGGAGCAAGTCATGACTTTTTTTTGGAACCACAAAGTTAAGAATAGAAGGGATTTTAATAATAGATAGCAGTCAAGTACTATTAATTTATAGGTATAGATTTATAGTCAATTTATTTTAGATGCATTCCTTTAAGACACTGCAGCCTCGACTGGAAGCAAGTATCAGTACACTGTGTCTGAAAAAGTAAAGACTAAAGCCATGAAACCAAATTGATCTTCAGCTTCCTAAAGCGTTTGAGTATTTTTAGTTCAGTCCTACATGCTGTTTCCTCAAACTACCATATCCTGTGTCTCACACTGTGAATTACAATCAGATTTCATGCTGGGCATTCTTAGCTTTTGCCAATTCAGCCTCTGCTTGCACAACTAAGTTAGTTATAGAAGCTGTCCCAAAATTCTCAACAACTATAGCCCCCAACTGTCAAACTGTCAGTTTGACAGACAGTAAAAGTAACTGCCTTCCATTTTGGTCTTTGCAGGATGTATGCATAGCAAGAATGGGTGGCAGTGGGAGATGCTGTGAATACTATAATTTGCTTTCATGGCTTAAAAAAAGATAAAAGAGACGCACACATCTGCTATTTTTCTCATCTTCCAAGCTGGGAGGCAATTCTAACAGTTCTGATAGGAATTCAGATTTTATCACAGTCTATCAACTAATGGCTGCCATAGCATCTAACGCGCAGAAATTATCAGAAGAGTTATTCTAAGATTGATGTTAGTGTGGCACCAAATGCAGACTTCTTATAAACTAAGTTGGAGAAAACAGAGCAAAAGAACAATCTGTCTATTATAGGAGTAAAACTCGAATTCTAATGGAAAGGGTAACAGACATCTTTGGAAAAATGTATACCTGCAGAATCAAATGTGAAATGAAAGTTTTGTTCTTTTTTAATCTCCTGCTTTAAATAGGTTCACTGCAATGAAAATTATGAACACATGGAAAATGATGTGGTTGCCAAAACTGCTCCTGTACCACTCTGAAGGCTGGCAGTAGGGAAGTGTATCTGACGATGAGTGAAGTGCTGGTCAAGTGAAATGCCTTCAGGGCAGTTGGTAAACATCTGAGAAGCAGTGATAGTACTCTCTGACAGAAGCATAGCAGCCTCTCAGCCCAGCCATGTCTGCAGCTCTTCAGTGTAACTGACCAAAACCTTTGTAGATTGTCAATTTCACTGAGGCGGTCTTTCCCAATGTGCTTGTGCCTTCTCCTCACTGCTGGAATTGAGACACAGACCTTTCCACTATTAGGAAAGGAAAATTCCACAGGCAAAGTCCCTCCTAAAAGCCTCTTCAATGAATTTAATCGCCTTACTCTGACTGCCTTAGCTGTGGGTTCCTTAACTTCTCCGTGAACCCATCCCAAGAAAGATGAAAGGAGGCAGAAACACATTGTGATACCGGTCCACTGACAATTCCGCCAGCCCTCTCCCCTCCAAACCTACTTCCAATGGCCTGGGAAAATTCCTCCCCACCATTAGTCAAATGTGTTGGCCATATTTGGGTATAGAAGAATGGAATCATAGTCCATGAAAGCCAGAAGGTTGAGAAGGGCTAATACATTATGGTTATGGACACATAAGATGTTATTCATGGATTTGGTCAGGACCATTTAAGTGCTGTGGAAATAGGTGACAAAAATCTGAAATGGACACAGATCCCCAGGTTGCAAATTCAAGTGCTTTGAATGGAAGGAAATTAAAAATGGGTAATAGGTAAAGGGGATGAAGAGTCTTGGATTGTTGCTTATACTTGTACTTTAGAAGAATGTGTAATCATATTCTATATTGAAGTACAGAGGTTTTGGTCAGAAGGTAATTCTTTAAAAAAAGCAGTGAAATCTGAGGGTGGATCACGTTATTACGTTTACAGCAATGGAATCATGTAAATATGTAAAGTAGTTCATACTGCTTCTTCAAATATGTTGTTCAATCATTCTTATATCTGCAGACAAGTAGTAAATGAATTGTCAGAAAGTAGCACTTGAAATTTTAGTCACTAAAAAAGTTGCTATTAACTGGCACATTCTTAAATATCTCAGTATATAAATTGTCTGGACCAGGTTTAGCGCTCTCCTATCCATTCCCACCACCCTTCACTCCCTACCCCACCATAATTAAATGTGGCTATTACAATTGAAATTGTGTGTCAAGTTGCAATATGCAGGTTGTCTTTAACGCACAATTTACTACCTAATTAAAAAAAATTCTTGATCAGTCCCTATCTCAATTCTGAGGTGCAAACATTCATCAAACATGTTTCAAGGTCAGCATCTAGTTTTAAAAATGAGGGCAATTTCCATAATGAATGCTAAAATTGGATTAATTCTGATCCATAAATGAAGATATTTTTCTGGACAAAGCTGTTAAGAACTTGACAAAAATTGCACTCTCTGCCTGCATTTGTAGATTCACGTCAAAAAAATTAGCATTTTTATCCAGTCAGAATTCTCCTGTGTGTGGTAATGATATTGCTTATTGCCCATTTATGCATACGTTAAAACTAGAGCAAATAGGTAACTATTGCTGCAGTGCAATTTTACATTTACTTTGAAATCTAGTTATCTTACTATGAAAAAATTGGGAATTGGGGAGTGCAGTGGACTGCTGGGCAGCCTGAACAGGTGAAAGTCCCCTTTGTCATCTAAGTTGCACATGGAATGAGTGTGGTTTGTTCCTAGTGGGCATGGACCCAGAGCACAAAACTGCTTCTTTAAGTGATGGCACATTGCAGCATGGATTGTTGGCCTCATTGAATAGCTGAGGTAGCAGGCATTGTATCTTTTAAGGGAGGAGTGGATATATATTTGGGACAGGAAATTTACAGCTCAATGGAGGAGAACAGAAACATAGGTTGGTTTTGGATTGTTCTGGCACAATTCTAGCACAGATGTAGAGTCATAGAAACCCAACAATGCAGGCTATTCGGCCCATCAAGTCTGCACTGACAACAATCCCACTCTTGCCCTATCCCCATAATCCCACATATTTACCCCACTAATCCCTCTCACCTAGCACACTAAGGGGCAATTTAGCATGGGCAATGCACCTAACCTGCATATCTTTGAACTGTGGGAGGAATCCGGAGCACCTGGAGGAAACCAACGCAGACACAGGAAGAACTGTTTGTGCAAACTCTACACAGACAGTGACCCAAGCCAGAAGTCGAACCCAGGTCCCTGAAGTTGTGGGGCAGCAGTGCTAACCACTGCCACTGTACTTTAATGAGCCAATGCTGAAAGCTTGTATGGCTTTAAATGAATAATCTCACTCTTGATGCTGGAAAAATTATACATTGGGACAGGGCTTTTAAACCTTTAAATTAATGATCTATAAATGTACTTTCAGCCGCTAGGAGCCACACATAATATTTCCAATAATCTTTTCCAGGTGCTAACATATCAGATCTTGATGTTCAGGTCTTGAATTTATCCATCAGTGAGAAGATCCTTCTTAACAGCTCATCCCAAACTATCACAGCACAAAAATGCATCAGAATAAACCAGCAAGTAAGAAATAAGCCCAAAAATAATTGTTTCAGCGATTGTGTTGTCAAAATGTAAGGATTGCAAGTGGATAACTTTATTGTTGGAATGCTCTTTTGAAAATGGGTAAAATTAGGAATCTTTGCTCTGCATGTACTTGTGCTCCATGAAGTTGGAAATGTAAAATGCCTGAAATATAAAACATTCTGCTTTCTAACAGTGATTCTCTCATTTTGAAAAGCATTAAATTCAAAAATTCTACACTTTCACCAGAGTTTTTGAGATTCAAAGACATATAAATGTCATACTATTTCAAAAATTGCATAATATTTCCATTAAAAATGATTCTGCTATGAATCATGCAACAATGGCTCTTCATTATTCTTTCAGCCTATTGAGTCTGACTCACACTGTTGAGATGCATTAACTATCATGATTTATGACACTTCCACCCACTATCAGCACTACAGTTTCCTTATCCATTATGGCAAATAGTTTTTAACAAGAGTTGAAGTCTCCTCTTTATGACAGAATCTCAGTGATCTCTCATCATCCCACTGTATCCATCCCATCCCATCTCCCTTAGTTTGGGTTTATTACACCTCCGCATTAGCTCATCAACAGTATGCTCACCATCAATAGGGAGACCAATGGAACTAAGGCATTCTAGCAGCAATACACCAAAGATGCCTCTGCATCACTGGGAGAGGCAGCAAGGGATCCTAATGTGCCAGAAATATCCTGGGCAAAGACTTGGGCAAAAGACCACTGCAAGACCCCTCTCCACTAGGGGTCCTTCGCCACCATTTTCCAAAATCTACTATCACTTTCCACATGGCAGCGCTAGCAAGTGGTGGTCACTGGAACAGGCAGGAGAATGTGGATCTAGGATTTAGGCTGCTTTACAGGAAATAATTTCTCCCTGGACATGCATGGTGCTATGGCACATAAAGAGTCTGCGAGGATTCGGAGTGAACATTTTAATATTTAGGTAATGCAGCCAGAGTTTTATCTATTGCTATAATAATTCAAATTTACTAAAGTAACACGACACTGATGTATTTGCAACATCTACAACATTTGAAAAGCTGCTTAAGTTGCAAATAGATTTCTTTCTTTTTACCTTTTAAAACTTCTTATACTCCATTATTTATTATTTTTTGAATTGACTTCCAAATCAATAATATTTATTGTATTTTTCAGAAATAGAAACGTAGGAAATAGGAGCAGGAGTAGGAGTAGACCATTTGGCCTTTCGAGCTTGCTCTGCCATTCATTATAATCATGGCTGACCACCCAATCAATAGCCTGATCGTGTCTTCCCTCCATGTCCTTTGATCCCCTTTGTCCCAAGAGCTATATTTAACATCTTCTTGAAAACATAAAATGTTTTGGCCTCATTTGCTTTCTAGGGTAGTAAATTCCTCTGTCTGGGTGAAAACATTTCTCCTCATCTCAGTCCTAAATGGTTTACCCCATATCATTAGACTATGACCCCTGGTTCTGGGACACCAGCACCATTTGGTAACATCCTTCTTTCATCTACCCTCTTCAGACCTGTTAAAATTTTATAGGTTTCTATGAGATCCCTCCTCATTCTTCTAAACGCTAGTAAATATAATGTTAACCGACTCAATCTCTCCTCATACATCAGTCCCACAACCCAGGAATCAGACTGGTAAACCTTCTCTGCACTTCCTCTATAGCAAGATCATCCTTCCTCATATAAGGAGACCAAAACTGCAGACAATATTCCAGGAATGGCCTCACCAAGACCCTGTCTCATTGCAGCAAGACATCACTGCTCCAGCGTTTGAATCCTCTTACTTTCAGGCCTAAATACGATTCACCTTCTTTACTGCCATTTTCACCCGCATGCTTACTTTCAGCGACTGTTGTACAAGGATACCCAGGTCTTGTTGCATTTTCCCCTCTCTTAATTTATAGTTATTCAGATAGTAATCTGCCTTCCTATTTTTGCTACTGAAGTGGATAACCTCACATTTATTCACATTATGCTGCATCTACCAAGGATTTGCCCATTCACTCAGCTTATCCAAAACACACTGAAGCATCTCTACATCTTCCGCACAGCTCACCCTCCAACCCAGCTTTGTGTCATCTGCAGATTTGGCAATATTACATTTAGTTCCCTCATCTAAATCATTGATATTTATTGTGATAATATATATTAGTTATTTTTCCCCTCCTCCGTCTCCAAAACCCGTCTTTTACTTTGCCATTTAAATGATCAGAAAGGATTTGTTTTCCTCTCCAATACTTCTATAATGGGTTTGTAACTTCCTATTGAAGCTGTCATTGGTGTGAATATTTTTTCCACACAGCTTAGAATCATTCCTGCTCACTGCATTTTAAACACAACTCTGCCACTCTTGCATTAGGCTCTTTTCATGGTTAAGGGAAAATTCTCTTAAGTACCTTAGTGCCCCTTCCCTTTTCCTCTTCTGCATTGTTTAGACTCTATTCCTTCGTGACATCCTTCATATCAACAACTCTTCATGTCCTTGTCCCTTCCTACTATGTCTGTAACGTTTTCAACACTCCAAACTCCTGCCAAACGTTCTGCTCATCTGACACTATTTTAATTTGCACTTCTCTCCTCCATTTTTCCTGTTATTGACAGCTGGCTAGGCTCCATGCTTTGAAATTCTCTCTTGAAACCAAAATTACCTCTCTTAAAGAGCATTTTTAAAATTCTCTTCTGACCAATTTTATGTCAAAATCAAACATTTTAAAATGTTCTAACAGTGAATATTAACAATTCTATTAACAATACTATCAAGCTTGGAACATCTACTGAACCTAAGAGCATTTCTGGACTTATGAACAATGGGATAAGTTTTGTCCTCACTGCTCGGGTAGTGATCTGGCAGAATGAATTGCCCACTCATTGTGGAATCCATCCAAATAAAATGAAAGAGATGTGCAATCCACTCCGCCAGGTAACAATCCAGATGGTGAAGATACATGTTTGCATGAATGACCATTCAGTTCTTGGTGCTCTGCCTCCCTCTTACTGCTTCTGGCCCCCTGATCCAATGAGTATGGGAATACGCTTACTTGGCACGGAATACCTGAACAAGTAATGTTGTCATGGTTATGCTCCAATGAGACCATGAAATGGATCAATGGTTTGTCAGCGGATGCATTCATACTTGCAGCCACATCATCTTTCAGGAATGGGTAATGTCCAGGCTTCACTTGCTTAAAACAATACTAAAATAGAAAGCAAGACAGACACCAGCAATAAAAAGATAACATTCTGGAAAATCACAGCAGGTCTGACAGCATCTGTGGAGAGACAATTGAGCCAAGGTTTTGAATCTTGATGACCCTTTGTCAGAGCGGGGCTCATCGGTAAGTTTACTTCGAAATGCTTATGGACTTAGATTGGCCGTGCATGTCATCAAGCACCTTCCCTCCAGACAGCACTTGACTAAAGAGAGACTAATTTCCTGTCTCTTAAAAGGAATGATCAAATATAAATAGGAATTTCATAGAAGACAATGTGGTGCAAAATATATTACTACGCCCAAGTGTGAGCAAGAAAACCCTCATTAAGCTGCGTTTGCTACCAACGATGTGGATGTGCCAGCGTTGGACTCGGGTAAACAAGCTTGTGCGTTTACTATCAAATAAATCAGTTGGACTAAAACCTGGTGTTGTCAGACTTTTTACTTTGCTACCAACACCAGGCAAGCACAGGCTATTCTATAGCTCCCTTATGTCATGGCGATTGATGATGTTGACAGTAGCCAGGACCAAAAATGGCGATGATGAAATAATCACAGCTGTTTTCTTGTTTAGGCAACAGTCAAAACCATTCCCTTTTTAAGTCTGTTCCCCTTTACACTGTCCTCAACTATCAAAGCCATACACGGTCCGTCCCTGGCGCTTTAGCACGTACACCACATCCATGGCGATCACCGTTTGGCGCTTGGCATGCTCAGAGTAAGTCACCGAGCCCCTGATCACATTCTCCAGAACACCTACAACACCCCGCGGACTCCTCGTAGATCAAACCGAAGATACGCTTGATGCCTCTGCGGCGAGCCAGAATGCCTTGAATATTGTCGCGGAGCACCTTGCGGTGCCGCTCAGCTCTGCCCTTTACCACCTTTCCCTCTACTGGACATGATCAACGCCAAACGATCAACAATCTCCAATTCTCAGTTCAGAACTCAAATTAACTACCTTTGTGAATAATGACTTCACTGCTATCCTTTTAAGAAGAAAGGCAGAGGTCTTAACTTATTATTGTCTTTATCTTAAACCTAGAGTCAATATTAAATACCTAGTGCAATAACGATTCATGTAAACAAATTAAAATGTTTTTAACGTCTTTTAATGCCAACCCACGGAGCCTGAATTTGGAGAACTATCAGATGTGTGTAGGCATGAACCTCGATGTAATTTGCATAACCACAGTCCATGCAAGTTGCAACTGAATACCAGTACAGTACTGGGATGCTATGTTACAAACTCACCTGTTAAGGTCTAATACAGCACTCCATTGAGCATGGGGGCAGAAGATTTACATCCAACCGTTTTTCTGACAAAGACTCTCTTCTAGAACTTGATCTTGTCTTTTTAGATACCAACAGCCTTACTCCGTGTTTTCTGTATTTTGGCTTTATTTCAGATTCCTTTTCTTTACACTTTGTCATATTGAGTGAGCAGCACATCAGTACAGTGGCCAGAAACGAAACTAGCTATTTTTATCTGAGTATTTTGTTTTTAAACTAGGCATATCATTTAATGGAAGTGTAAGTTGGCTTAAAGTCTAATAATGAAATAAAGGATGTTTCACACAAAGTACTTTAATGGTTCTTAATCAGCTAAACAAACTCTATTGCTTGACCTGGGTTCTTGTGGATTCAGGCGACTTCTGTACTTAAGAATGAATTTTAATCATGGGATATTGGGGTTCAGCCTATCCTCGATAATGTGATACAATATACAGTACACCATATTGTTACTGAGTTTGGCTGGCTCAACATTGGGATTTGAAAGGATACCTGTCCCTAATTAATTAATAGCTTCATTGTTCTTTAGGCTAAATCTAAACTTCCAACCATATTCATTGCAGATAGGATGTCCATACAGATACAAAAGCTTTTCATGCATGAATGCATAGAGGTGTACTCATAGACTGGGCACAGCAGAATGATGTCATTAGTGTTTTGCACTTACATGGACTACTGCGCAGGTATAGAGTGGCTATCTTGTGATAGCAGTACTAACAGTGAGATGATTATGAGCCCACAAGCTCAACTATATCTTAATCCTTCCTCTGGAGTAGAGAAATCAGAAAGGGAAGGCAGTGAACTTGATTTGCTGGCCCTTAAAATCAATGGCCAGAAAATTAAGATTACATTTGGACATGCTAATCTCAATGTTGGATTCTCCAATTTACACTTCCACAAATGTTTTAATGATAGTAGTAACACACAATTCAGCTCTGACCATACCATGACCTTTCCAGGTCTATTTCCATGTTCACAAGTAGCACAGAAAACATTTTATGCTCCATACCATACTTGGTCATTGATACCTGCACATACATTTTTACCTTCAGTCCCATTCCTTGATTTCCTCATTTTGCTCTCCTCCAGTAATAGAGTCATGATCAATGTTGTGGCGCAGTCCTATGTTGAGTAGTAGGCCTCCAAAGAGGTTAATTTTGTATGTTCAGTTAAAGGGTGAATGTTGACACTCATCGGAAGGAATGGAATATATTTTCCTCTAATAGATAGGCCCGAATTTCTAAGTCAGGTATGCATTCTAATGGTTTTGCAATTCCACAAACCCAACATGAAAGAAAGTGCTCCAAGTGGAAGGTTTTCATTTTGTGAGTTGGTGCGGGGGGAGGGAGGGGGGTGCGGTTGCTGCTAACAGGGATTGGGTCTGTTATCCCCAGAAAACAGACCCAATCTGTGAACAGATCTCCCACTCACCTGACGAAGGAGCAGCAGTCCAAAAGCTAGTGGTGTTTGCTACCAAATAAACCTGTTGGACTTTAATCTGGTGTTGTGAGACTTCTTACTGTGATTATCCCCAGAAACAGTACAGAAACAACCACAGTTGCCCAGTGGTGAGATAGACTGGATCAAATGCCTGCCTCAGTGCCCTGGGACTTCTTCCTTGTGGTAATGAAAACAATAAAACCCTAAAAAACCTCTCTGGGCCTCATTCCTCACACCTCCTCACCTCAACACATGTCCAAAGCTTCATCCATGCCAACACATGGCCTCTAACCCCATAATTTCCATGTCAAGCCATAACCCTCTTCCTACCCCATGCCCTTCCATAGCTTCCATTTCAAACTCTGCTCCTCTACTCACCCCCATACCTTCCATACCAGCCTATGCCCCCCTATCCACTCCTTATGACCATTTAAAGCCATTATACCTATTTATTACCATTTCGTTCCAGCCCGTGCCCCCACCTATCACCGTTTATCTTATTTCACCTCAACAATGCTGCCATGGTGGGTCCTGGGTAAATTGGAGTGGAGGACATAAGGGCAAAGTTCTAAACATCCATTACAGACTTCATAATATTAGAAAAACCCTTATTGATAAAAAAGCCTGTTTAATACTTTTAAATCCCTTCAAGTATTTAACCCCAAACAATGATATTTACATCTTCTGATTAGATACATTACAGTCCTCAAGACTCAACATTGAGTACAATACCTTTAGACGGTGACCTTTCTCCTCCATTTTGACCCCTTTTCTTTAATTTCAGAAGCATTTTTTGTCCGCTCCTCCTTCCCCACCGATCTGTCAGTCACTTGTTCTTAAATTTTGCTTTCACTGAACACTGACTTTTATTCTCCCATTAATACATTACTTTTTCTTACCCTTGTGCAATTACTAGCATCTTCACGTGACATTAACACTCCTCTATCTCATCACCTACAACCTTTGCTGCAACCTCTCCTAGCTCCCATCAATCACTGAGCTTCTCCTCTGCTTCACCTTGTCTCAATTCTCAGTCTAATTCATCACACCTCTCCCTCTGTTTAACACTGAAGAATCATAGAGGCTTGAAACCCTAAATCTATTTTCTCTCTCCGCAGATACTGCCAAGACATGTTGAGTTTTTCCGGCATTTTTCTGTTTTCATTTCGGATTCCAGCATTTGCTTTTATTCATATTTATAGACCCCATGCGAAAGGTAGCTAATTTCTTTATGATCACATTGAACTATAAATTAATCGGCAAACTTACAGTCCCCCCATTCTGATGATAGTGGTGGAACACAATGGTGATAGCTTTCAGGCTTATGCCAACATCTATTGAAATTGCAAGCGCCAATTTTTTTAACTGTAGCCTTTTATTTTCTCAAAATAAAGTGTAGGGGATTTAAATGACTTGACAGTTCCACAGACCTTATCCACATTTTACGCACATTCATGCCTACTCTTCATCTTAAAAGGATACCTGGCCTCTTCCAAAGGAGTAACTGACTTCTCCAAATAACTCCAGTAGGTTTAGACCTTTCAATCAAATCACTAAAGCCCACAATTATGTTTCAGAAACATGGGTGACCTAACTTGCTTCTGTTTGAAAGCAGCTGAACTTATAAATGTGCAGCTGCCTCTGTGAATCATGGATATGTGAACAATGTCTCAACTCAACAATAATAATTTTTAAAAAAGCTGGATGCAGGGCAGGACTTTCAGATCCTGGGTTCTAGAACCACTTTAGCTAAGGCCTTTAAGCTTTACGAAAATTCAGGCTGTTATCACCACATCTCAAGTCTTTTCTCTTATTATTGCTTCTGCTATTATTTTGGCGCATATCTGAATGACACTTCCCAGAGTTTCAATGGCCTTTCCATAATGGATCACCCAAAATGTACGGCACCTGAACAGTGGCCAAGCCATTACTTCATACAAAGTGATCATTACCTTGTTACTCCACAGCTCATTTCTAAAATCCAAGATGGTGTTACTCAATAAAAAAAACTATCCCTTCCATAGATAAACTAGGAACAATTCCCACTGCAACAATTCAGTTTACTAAGTCAATTCATAAATTGACCTGTCACAATGGAACAAATTCATGCATTCTATGAACATCTCCTGTTGATACCTTTCCCTTCATCAAAACACTTGGATCACAAATTGTATCATTAGCCACCATCAGTGACTGATCTGCACCAGTATCTCTCAAAATATTAATTGGCTTTCTTATTTTGTTGGAAGGTTAAGGCAAATGGGATGCTGGCCTTCATCGCGAGGGGGATTGAATATAGAAGTAGGGAGGTCTTGCTGCGGCTGTATAGGGCATTGGTGAGGCCGCAGCTGGAGTACTGTGTGCAGTTTTGGGCGCCGTACTTACGCAAGGATATTTTGGCCTTGGAGGGAGTGCAGAGGAGGTTTACTAGGCTGATGCCGGAGTTGAGGGGGTTGAGCTATGAGGAGAGGCTGAATAAATTAGGCTTGTACTCGTTAGAGTTTAGAAGAATGAGGGGAGATCTCATTGAGATGTATAAGATGATGAATGGGATGGATAGGATAGAGGTGGAGAGACTCTTCCCGCTCAGAAAGGATAGTAGGACTAGGGGGCACAGCCTCAAGATAAAGGGGGGGCGGTTTAGAACGGAGTTGAGGAGGAACTTCTTCACTCAAAGGGTGGTGAATCTCTGGAATTCTCTGCCAGTTGAAGTGGTGGAGGCTGCCTCGCTAAATATTTTTAAGAAGCGGGTTGATGGGTTTTTGATAAGAGAGGGGATTAAGGGTTATGGGGAGAGGGCGGGAATGTGGAACTGAGCCACGACAGATCAGCCATGATCTTATTGAATGGCGGGGCAGGCTCGAAGGGCTAGTTGGCCTACTCCTGCTCCTATTTCTTATGTTCTTATGTTCTTATGTAGAACACTTCTTCCTTTGAGATAAAACATTTAGAACCTCCAGTAGTTGACTCACTTTAGCAATAGTCAAGGAAGAAATCTCTTGACTATCCTGAGCCATATCCCCTCTCTAGTGTGCTCTGGGGGAATATATTTCACTTGTACCACTGCTACATTTTTACTTAAATGCAAAATACAGAGGATGCTGGATCTCTGACAAACGGTCATCTAGACTCGAAACATTAGGTCTATTCTCTCTCTCTAGATGCTGTCAGACCTGATGAGATTTTCCAGCATTTTTCTGTTTTTGCTACATTTTTAACATCAATTTCTGCTACTGGAACAGCCTTTTATGAGGAGTCTTCAAGCATTCTTAATATGGTCACTATTTTAAATTTCAGCTTGAACAATAGCCTTCGAGATGCCTTGTCTTAGGATATAAAAGCATACCAGTTTATTTTCACCTCTGCTATTCACTATACCATTTTTTTTGACTCAAACATACTCTGCCTCCAGAATGAAGCAAAAATATTTCCTGTTCTTCCAATTTCCCTGCTGGTTCAGAGATGGAGATCTACTGCCTCCCAGCTGCCTATCTGACATATCATACCCACCTGCCAGAACTGATGCTTTGTGTACCTTCAAAACCTTACACTTTTCCAGCTGTGATCTCATTGTTATTGGGGTGCTATTTTGACATTCTTCCATTATCATGAACTCCCTAAGATTCTCAAAATATTGTGCTACTTTTAATGATCAAAATCATCAATCCCCTCAAGTGTTTCTTCTTCCCGAGTAAATAACACAAACTTTTTATTCAGTCTTTTCTTTAAAGTCTGAAATTTTGACTTCTATGTTTTAGGGGCAAGCCCATAGTCATTAAGTACTGCAGCTTTAACTATCTCATTATCTGAAAATTGTTCTTCTTAAGACTGGAATAGATATCCATTGCCTTCCCAGCTAGAACACTTCACAGAATGCAAGTCTTACGCCACCTTAATTGGTGGCTGCCTTTTCAAATCAGTTAAAATATCACTTAATCCTGTCTTCAGAGAATTTAGGCAATAGACGAAGATCTTTTATTATCTCAAGGCTCTGAATTACTTGGATTCTCTTGGATTCTGTACCTTAAGCTTTTTCCTGGGCAGTTTGTACTTTCTGATTTCTTTCTCGCTTTGAAACTCAAGTTTTCCTATTTCCATTTTTTTTCACTCTTTCTCTTTCTTTTGTTTTCCCCTCTTTTGTCAACTGAAGCTTTTTCATTTAGATTTCTTTTTCTATTCTTCAGTTTTATTCTGTTTTTCAAGTTCAGGCTATTTCATCTGCGACTAAATTCTAACTAATTCAACTGAGTTGTTACCTGGATTCACTTTTGTTTTTTCCAACTCCAGATTCTGTGCTGTTACATCGATTATTTCTGCTTTCTTAGCCCTGCTTTTAATTCTAATTCTAACTTTTCTGCTAATGCAATCAACCTAGCCTTGGTTCATTGTTGCAAATAGTCTCTAGAAATGGCGTGGCAACTGACAAAGCCATTCTACTTTTCAATTCATCATGGAATTCTTATTAACCTTAACCTCAGCAAGTATCAGTAACTGTATTTGTCAATGATCTGAGATCCCGCAAAGTCCCGGATTTATGTTACAATTCTTAGCCAGACCATGGGAGTAAATCTGGTTAGGGGTCAATAATGTTTTGTCCAAAGTAAGTGAAGGTGAAGATTCAAGATGCCTGCTTTTGGAATAAAGGTACAAGATTCCATTTGAAAAAAACACAACAAACTTTACTATACAATTTGAGAAAGGATAAACAATTTACAATAATATTCTTTTACTCTAATATTCAGGGTAAATATGAATAGGATATGAATTAACAGACAAACTAGTTGACTACACCACATTACAGAACAAATGACAGATGCAACCAAGACAGAGCTCAAGGATTTCTCAAGAACCCACCCAAACGTCAGTAAGCATCAAGTCAATCTCATTGAAACCCTGAAGATGAATCTTGTGAGACAAAGATCTCTCCTTGGAATTTTCTCCAGAAGTTGCACCCACTCAGGCGGCTTCAGCAATAGTCCCCTGAGTTTCCTTCTCCCTGGATTCCCGAGTACACTGAACACAAACTTACAAGTACACTTTCAGATGAATAGCTGTACCAAGCAGAAACCACTGCTCCAAAGTGGTATCTTTTCCCCAGTGACCCTCTTTCCTTAAAATCTTTTCCCGAAAGCTTTCTTTAACTTAATTGTGATCAGTTTCTGACCCTTGTCTGTGACACTTCTGGCTCAGTAAGAAGTCTCACAACACCAGGTTAAAGTCCAACACTTCTGGCTGCCAGACATCCTAAAACTGACTGCTTCTAGAAGACTAATCCTTGAACTGGTTTGGGGACCACTCCCCCCAGAAGGTCCCACCCTGGTTACTAGACAGAAACCAATGGATCAAGCCTTGGAGAAATCTGTACCTTAACTGTTATAATCTCCACAGACTTTGAGTGCCAGGCACTCAGAGATTAATGGATTTCATGACAGGATTTAAAGCTATCATTGAGGTGTGATTGTTGTTTGAATCAGGAGGCTATGCAGGGAAGCTGTCATTGCTTTCCTGCTAGATCAACCTAGTGAAAAGAAGCAAAGCAATGTTCAAAAAGGCAGTTGTTTTAATTTTATTGAGCTTGACTGGGGGGCAGGAGGAGTAGAAGGCTAGGCTGTCAAAATCCCCACCCTTACTGAATGCTGGAGATTGCACATTTGATCCCCAGTATTGGCCTCCTGTAGTGAAATATTCTGTTTGTTCCCAATCTATATTAGCCACTTCCTGCTAGCTTTGGGAAGGAGATTGATGCAGATGTGACTTGTGTGAAAGACAGGAATGGGTTCAATTTATAACAGCCCTGATTCTCTTCAACCCACCATGCATACCAAAACAGAAAAGCTTGTTTGATTTTGATTTCCCACTTTATAATAACCCCACAGCAAACTCAAGATCAGGCAAACCCAGAGTGCTAGTTTATTTGTACACTTTGAAATGCAAAAGAGGGTTGCAACGTGCCTCCTTTTCACTCATTCAATAAAAGCGGGAGGGTAGAGAAAAAAAATTGCCGGCAAAGACTACAGAGAAAACAATTATTATTTACAAGAGTCCCAAGTCTAGAGCACAAAGTCCAATGGTGTGTTCCTTCACAGAGATCAGCAGGCTGATCCTGAATAATTCACTTTTCCAGCAGAGATGACTTCCATGATGAAATAGGCACACAGAGATGGATTAGAACTTCAGCTCAGAATTGATGAGCTGGAGTCTAAGCTTCAGATACTGCAGCACATCCAGGAGGTGGAGAGTTACCTGGACACTTTGTTTGAGGAAACAATCACACCCAATAGATTAAGTACCTCTAATTTGGTCAGTGGTCAGGGACTGCAGGGTATGACTGCAAGTGAGGCAGGTAGAGGGATCCTGAATTCAAGAATGGAGGAGACTTAGCTCTTGACCTTGTCCAACAGGTCTGAGGTACTTGCTCCCTGTGTAGATGAAAAGGGCTGTAGGGAGGATGAGCTCGCCGACCACTGCACCGTGGTACAGGAGGCCATTCAAAAAGGGGGAGCAAAAAGACAAGTGTAGGGATTCTTTAATTAGGGGGATTGATAGCATCCTTTCTAACTAGGATCAAGAGTCCCATGTTGTATGTTGCCTGCCCAGCGTCAGGATGAGGGACATCTCTGATCGGATTGAAAGGATATTGAAGTGGGAGGGGAGTATCCGGTTGTGGTCCACATTGGGACAAACAACATAGACAAGACTAGGAAAGAGGACCTATTTGGGGATTATCAAGCACTAGGAACTAAATTAAAGAATAGGTTCTCAAGGGTTATAATCTCTGGGTTACTAGCTGAGCCATATGTGAATTGGCATAAGGATGAGAAAATTGGGGAAGTAAACACATGGCTAAAGGAATGGTGCAGGAAAGAGGGGTTCTATTTCATGGGACATTGGCATCAGTATTAGAAGAGGAGGAACCTGTGCTGTTGGGATGGTCTTAGCCTGAACTGATCTGGAGCAGGACTCTATCAGAAAGGATAAATAGAGTAGTCATAAGGTATTAAAACTAGCAAGTGGAAAGGAAGGGAAGGGTAAAAATATGGGAAGTATAATGATTAATGGGAAGCAAAGCAGTAGGTTAGCATGTGGGGAGGAGGGTTTGTGAATCTGTGGAATTCTCTGCCCAGTGAAGCAGTTGAAGTTTCCTTGTTGAATATTTTTAAGACATAGATAGATTTTTGAACAGTAAAAGAGTTAAGGGTTATGGTGAGTGGGCAGTTAAGTGAAGCTGAGTCCACAAGAAGATCAGTCATGTTCTTATTGAATAGCAGAACAGGCTCATGGGGCCAGATGACCTACTGCTGCTCCTTGTTCTTATGTTCTTACGTTCTAGTCTTGTAGGGGATGCCATAAAAATTGAAAAGTTCCAGTAATAACAAGTAGATGGGGGTGGGCACTTACACTTGTATAGAGCCCCCCCCCCCAACTTTTTTGAGCTGCTGCTTGGTAAATGAAGGATGGTAGAGTAACTTGTAGTGCAGCAAGACAGTATAACTGGTTTTCCCAGCTACAGGGTCATATCACATGACTCCCATCTCTCCACTTTGGTGTTGAGAAAGGGTGGATTTTTTTTGTCTGGTTTCCGGAGATAATTGATGTTCCAACCATTAAGAATTTGAAAAGAAGGTTGTAGGGTTTTTTGTCCTAGCAGACTAGTAGACTCTAATGGCCAGGTGTGGCTCTTCAGAGATAACAGGCACAACTTCTTAACACTGCCAGATTACCTCCTATTGTTTGAGGGTTAGACATGGCTTGTCATTTTAAGAAGGAACCTAAACTTACCCTTTAGCTATTGAGGTTGTGCCAGTTTGCCCTCCTGCTTTGACCCAATCCATGTAACTAATGCTTTGAACTAAAATTCGGACTAGTTTTCCATTCATCCACTCCCTTCTGGTTCCAACACAAGGGCTTTTTTATTCTTATTCTATCTCTCAAGCCCCATTCACTATGGTGGCACAGTAGTTAGCACTCTCAGCACCAGGGGCCTGGGTTTGATTCCCAGCTTGGGTCACTGTCTGTGCCAGGTCTGCACATTCTCCTGGTGTCTGCATGGGTTTCTTCTAGGTGTGCCAGTTTCCTTCCACCGTGGGAGAGACATGCAGGTTAGGTGCATTGGCCATTTAAATTTTCCCTCAGTGTACCCAAACAGGTACCAAAGTGTGGCGACTAAGGGATCTTCAAAGTAACTTCATTGCAGTGTTAATGTAAGCCTACTTGTGACACTAATAAATAAACTTGTGACACAAATAAAGAAACTTTAAACTGTATTTATTAACATTTGAGAGTTGAACTGAACTGTACTGTTAGCATGCCAAATCAAAGCATCTTTCTTTGTAAACCAATCCCCTAGATATAATAATAGTTATATAATAAGAATTTACATCTTTTCTTTTTTAACAGCTTGTTCTAATTCCTTACTAATCCCAGTCCTTCAGGTACCTTGGGAACAATAAAACTGCAAGAATAAAGTACACTCCTGCATATTGTTCTTAAGCACATTCTTGAGTAAGCTCGAATCATAAAACGCAGAGTCCAACACAAAATTCTTAGATGTTGTTCCTTGAGATAAATTGCTAGGACTAAGCACCTGAGAATGTGAGAAATATCACAATATAATATAGGGTATAACCATTTGGCATGACCTCCTTTTCCTAGACATAAGTCTGTTTTCTTCTACTGGGAGGAGAAGTGGATAAATTTATCTCAGGCTAAGATTGTTGAATTTGGAAACTCTAAGAGTCAGAGCATGGATCTTAATGTGGGGATAACGGTTGAAGCTGGGCCCGTCTCAGAGAGTATTCATCTAGACTTAGCCATTAAAGAAAGTTTTCAAGAAGTTCTATTTTTTGGATATAATCTATGTTTTATCCAAAGTGCTGACCATAACTTCAGTGAATAAGTGGGATGGGAGCTACTTTCTGCTACAGTCCAAAATGTCACTAAGCCTAGGTTCCAGGAAGCTAGACCATTGGCTGCTTTTTTGGAGAGCACATCCTTAGTGACAACTCTCCCAGTTTTACACTTGGAGTCCGCATTCAGTCTGTGGACATATAGCTTTCTGGAACCTAGGCTTCTTGACGTTTTGGACCATAGCTGAAAGATGGAAATCCAAGTGGACAGCATTGTAATAGCACAGATTGTAATAGCACTAGCTGTATTGTAATTGTAATTGTAATAGCACTAGCTGCGGAAAACCCCTCACCACTTGGTATCTAATGTTATGGTCAGCACCTTGATCAAAACATAAATTGTATCTAAATAATTTTCACTATTCTTCTCTTGTACAAAGGACTGATTTTAACTTCTGGAGGAGGCAACTAATAGGGAGTAATGAGTTGGCTGCCCATAATACTCCCTGATTGATTACTTTTTCCATTGACTTCAATCCTCTGCTACACATGCTCAAGACATCATGGGTTAAAGAAGGTAGATTACCACCAACTTTTTAAAGACAATTAGGCATGGGAAACAAATGCTGGCCTTGCCAATGAGGGTAGCATTCCTTGAAAATAATTTTTAAAATCTCAAATGCTATGGATCCTCAACATTCAGCGCCTTACGGGAATATCATACAATAAGTAACTTGACTGAGGCCAGTATTTTGCTACTTTTGTCTACTTCAGTTGGAAGATTATAGGTATTACCTGTTGTGTGTACATATCAAAATGATCAAACTCATTCACTTCTATATCAGTCATCATTTGGAGACTAGATAATATTTTATGCCAATTCACAGATATAATGTAGGAGCCAACATTTTAATTTTTCAATTTTTCATATAATTTATTTTCTGTATTTTGTTAATTAACAGAATGAAAGCTCTATTTTCCTTCCCTTTCACATATTTACAGCTCTTAAACATGGATTATTTCAGTTAAAAAGTATTTGTGTGATAAATATTGGAAAATATGCTTGTATTCCATTTATAAACTGAAACAAAATCATAGAAAAGCTAGCAAATAAAAGGGAATGCATAAATTCTATACAATCCTTTACTAAATATTAAATTCACTTTCCACAGAACAAGGTCCTATCTTTTTATATGAGATAAATTCAGGTTTACAAAACATCTTTGGAACTTGTATTAAAATATGAACAGTTGCAAATTTCATTGCATCCTTTGTAATTAGTGTAATATATATGAGTGTTGCAGCAGTAATGATTCCTCCATATGTTGGAATCTATGACTTGTAAACAATTGTCAAACTTCAGTCCTGCTATTTGTCATGATATGCTCTCCATGTCTTTCAGTGGGCAATCACAGTTCTTGCTGTTAGCCCTATAAAAGAGAAAAAATATTGAAGTACTAACTAGGTAGAAATTAAACAAAATCTAATTGCAATTTCCTGAATTTTCCAAATTTTTGAAGGATAAATTACCCTTTAAGTCCCAAGATTTGTAAATTAGATGGACTAGCCATGGTAAACACATGGGGTTACATGGATAGAGCAGGGGAGGGGGCCTAGGTGCTATATATTCTGTCAGATGAGATTGTTGTCAGTGCAGACTTGATGGGCCAAATACCCTTTTCTGCACTGTAGGGATTCTATGATTCTATTCAATTTTATTTTATTCAGAAAACCTCAGAACTAAGCCAGATTTGGGAAGACATTTTGGGGATTACTCAGAAAGAGTCTAAGATGGGCACTTGAAGGGGGGCAGTGATGAGCCTGAAATGACAGCTGTAAGCAAAAGGCCATTTTCTAATTGCAATTAATTACCCTACTCTGTGTTTGAATGCCATTCTGAGCCTTTCTTTTGCCCTTTGTTATGCAGGAATGTTTTGGGATTGGCTGCAAGAAAGGAGAAACAGAAAGAAGTTCTGGCAGGAGATATCTGACTTGCTATTTCCACATATTTGAGTAATGTCAGAATGGGATTGGGAATGGATGCAGGAAGTATAACTTTTCTGCTTCAAGTACTTGTACCACTCTCCCCAACATGGGGTGCACTTCTATCTGCTCTCACAATTGCAAAAGATCCATGTTTTGTATTTTCTGAATTAAAAAAATCTCCGATAATATTTTTTTTGCACACAAAAGTGGGATTATTGTACTATTTACCTTCTCTTCTTATTAAGTTACATTTTGAGGGCACCGTTAAACACCAGTGTTTGAATTGGGGACCATTTCCCCCGGATACTTGATATGCTAAAGAACCTCTGATGTGGGCAAGATTAGGTTTTAAATTGAAATGTTGGATTAGCCCACAATTAGCATGAGGTGCCACCTGAGTAAAGGAGTTGAAACTTATGCCAGGATGGTGGCCTGGAGGATTGTTATGCAGCTGACTGCTTCTTAAAATGCCTCACAGAGCTCAAGTCTAAGAGATCTTAAGCTGTTCCATTGCTGCTTGCCAATGGTGGATGATTCAGTTTCTGCCTGATGCTGTTTAATGATAAGTACTAAAATCGTCACACTCACATTAGTTCTCATAATGAGGTACTTCTAATTATAGGAAAGAATTATTCATGCCCGTCAATTAAAGAGCTTCTGGGGCATTAGACAGAGACTGCTATTGCCATCTCTGTTGCCAGGCAACTGCATGTCCAAGTGGTCTAGATGTTCCAGAGTTACTTTCCACAAGCTGTTTTCCCATAATTTGATTAATGACATTGTATTGTGGAATCACTTCCATTGTTGAATGCAAATCAAATTTATTGAAGAAGAATAGTATTGTAATTACATTACTATTGAAAAATATCAATTTTTATGCAAAACTTTTATTTTTGTTTAATAACTGCATTTAGATTTTTTTTAAAAATGTCCCACTTGCCGGGTAACAGTGTATAATACTACAATTATCTTCTGCTTTAAGTGCATAATCATGATTATATTTCTAATAATTATAGAGCATATAATGTTAGCAGTAAGACAAAATGAGTGATTACTCATCAACCACCTGATTATATCCAGCCATCCCACCCCTTAATATCTAATTGCATTGACTTCAACAGAACTAGCTGTCAGGTGGGAAGTATAACAAGTGGCCAATGTAATACCACTCGCTTAATGGTATCACTGAAGATGAATTTCTACATCCAGTGGTATACAGCATAGATGTGGAGCATTCAGTCCATTGTGCAACACTGGTTATTTGGTTTTAACAGACATTATTTCAATAAATATCTACCTGAGCTCATGGAGTGCCAATGTATTTTTCATTCGGACTTCTTCTGTTATTGGGTAAAGCTGGAATATTAATAACCCAATGATAATCAGTCCTGTAGGTGCTGCTCCCACGAGCAGTTTTAGGGTGAAAGCCACAGAAGGGGGCTGGAAACATGCTCCAGTTTCATAGCCTGCAAAACTAGGACATGGACATCATGAAGCTTTTCTGGCACCTACTCTAGAGCACACATTCCTCATGTTATATTACCCTGCATTGTTACGATGCTAACTGTTCTAATTGCAGATTGAACTGGTAGTGAGATGTCAAAGTGCTTACACTAGCTAGATAAAATTACAGTCAAAACAACCATTAAGTTCCGAGATGTTTCTTGCCAGCCAACTGCAACCTGAAAGAAAGCAAAATACTGCAGATGCCAGAAATCTGAAATAAAAACAAAAATGGCTGGATAAACTCAGCCGGTCTGGCAGCGTGTGTGGAAAGAGAAACAGAGTTGATGAGCAAGATTTTACGGCCCTGTGTTTCTCAATGGTGGGAGATGGCACGTTGTTCGCTGGCGGCAGGATTCTCTGGTTCCACGACTGTCAATGGGATTTCCCATTGAAAGCATCTTATGCCACCAGGAAACCCAAGGGTGGGGATGCACTGCTGACAGAACCAGAGAATCCTACTGGCATGAACAGAGAATTCCGCCCAATGTCCATATGATCTAAAGAAAAGTCAACTCAGTTCCTCTCGCCACAGATGCTGTCTGACCTACAACTGAACAAAATCATCAGAATTTACGTAATGTAATAGTCTATGAACTTTACTAAGTTGCTCAGTTTTATAGAAAGCTATAAGGATGCCATCTGGCATCTCCCAACAGTTAGTTTCAGAGTGAGACTTTAATAGGTCATTCAGATGTCTGTCCTCTCTATCATATTGCAAAGTATCAGTGGTTGGAAATTGAAAAGAAACTACTATTGAAAGTTGGTTGATACAGTACTGATGCTGGGGAGAGATGTTTTTCTGAAAGTAAAGTTGAGGTACTTTGAAAGGACGAACTATTGAGAATTTGATTCTGCACCCAGCCATCCTGAACAGAATGCTTGATGCCGAATGTGAAATTTTTCAACTCAATATCACTGGCATTCTTTACCAAAATTTACATTTTTTTAAACAAAGAACTTGGATTCTTTAAGCAGGTGACAATGTCATCAGTTGGTGAGCTAATGCAACTACTTGTTTTAAGAAGGGAAATGATATGAGCTTAACATGTTTGAACTACTTACTCAAGGCTCAGAGTAGAGAATCCCAGAGAAATCCCAGCAGACAACTTGGTGAAGAAAACATAGAATGAACAGAATATGAGTTCCACTCCTTTTATGTATGGATATTGAAGTCTAAAATCATCAACAACATCAGGCAGCATAGACCTGCAATGGGAAATAAGCAAGTCTAAGTACAAGTTAATACTCTTGGGACTAAAGCATCAATCCTAATGTCAGAAATGTTAAACAAAAGCTTAGAGCTTGATATTCTCTTGTAGATGTTAACTGTGGTATATGTATTTTCTAATACATGACTACTATAACATTCACAAGATGGTTATGCTGCATAAGATCAAAGCTGGTGGAATTAGTTCAGACTGGAACAAAACTTATCTATACATGGTAAAGTAACAAATTAAAATTGGCTTTGGTGGCCATTTTCTAGGGGTGGGGTGGGGATTTCTGTTGTCATTGTGAAGGAGGGAACCCTCAAATCATCTTGGTTTGAGAATGAAATCATGTGAAGGGCTATCATTATTTCTCTTTTCTTCTATCTTTGTCTGTAAACAATCAACCATCACTCCAGATTAGCTGGCCAGATACAGTAGGATGTTTTTTATTTGTTCATGGATGTGGGCTTCATTGGCCACATCTAATTCTCATCTCTAATTGTCCTTGAGAAGATGCTGGTGAGCTTCCTCCTTGAACCACGACAATCATTGTGATGTTGATACACACAGTGCTGTTAGGGAAGGAATGCACCAGTGAAAGAATGCATGTCTGGCTTACGACATGGAGGCTATTATGGGTTCTTTAGATATCTCAATGAGGAAAACTTGAGACTTGTATATTTAAACATGAACCCTTTAACTATGATATTTGGTGCTGTTCATCATGCAAGCTGGCTGCTTGCTCAGAGTTTTGTTCTAAACTGTTCTCCCAGAGTCCATTACCAGGTGACTCTGTAAATCGTATAATGCGCGGTGCCATTCTCTAGTCTTATGTTAACCGATGATACATTACAATGGAATGTCGGCAAAATCACAACAGAAAACAACTTTCAAGTGCTGATGTTCTCATCTTTTTTTGTCCTAGGCTGTGGATTGGGAAGGTGATATCAAAGGAGCCTTGGTGAGGTGTTGAAGTGCATCTTGCTGTACACTGCTTTCACTATGCACTGATGAATGTGGAGGGGAACCAGTCAGATGGGATGTATTGCTTTGGATTGCATTGAGCTTTTGGCGTATTGTTGATATTGCACTCTTCCAGGCAAATGGCCAGTATTCCACCACACTCCTAACAGGTGCCTTGTAGATAATGGGAGGGCTTTGGGGTTTCAAGAGATGAGTTAGTTGCCATGGAATTCCCATTAGTTGTTTAAATATCCATCACCATTTGTGATTGGGTATGGTAAGACTGCCAAATTTTGATCTGATCTGTTGGTTGTTGGATCACTAGTTTTGTCAATAGCTTGCAGCTTCTGCTGTATATAGTCCTGTTTTGTTGCTTCACCAGGTTAGCACCTCAAATTTAGGTACCACCTGGCATTGCACCTGACATGTAAGCCTAGATCTTCATTGAACCTCATTGACTCCCTTTCTTGATGGTAACGGTAGAGTGGGGGATATGGTGGGCATGACGTTACAGATGATGATTGTTATAGTAACTCCAGGAGTCAGTTGTAAAGGAACAGTACTTTTATTGCACAAAGTAAATAAAAACCACAAGCTTGTGGTGAACACAACAGGTCCCAACTGGGGCTAAAAGATAATGGACCCACTCAGGGTCCTACTTTATACAGAGCTTGGTATATGAGCTTCACCTGATTAGTTAATTACTATTCCCCAGGGAGTTCCTATTCAATGAGTTCTACAGGGAGGTCAAATAGTGATTCCCCATGCAGATCATGGGGGTTATCACATGCGTACAATTTTGCTGCTGTTGATGGTTCACAGAACCTCATGGATACCCAGTTTTTAGCTGTTAGAGCTGTCCTGAATCCATTCTATTTAGCATAGTCATGATGTGGAGATGCCAGCATTGGACTGGGGTAGGCACAGTAATTGCAGAGTCACTGAGCAGAAACCGATAGCTAAGTTCCACCCACATAAGGATGGCCTCAACCAGGATCTTGGGCTCATGTCACACTATCTGTAACCCCCACGACTTGCCTGGACTTGCAAAATCTTACTAACTGTCCTGGCTTGAGATAAATTCACATCTCTTTAACTTATGCTTAACCCTCTCTCCGCTCATGTTGTCTGCACCTTTAAAGACTCGATTACCTGTTAAGACTCACATTCCAACCATTATCTTGTAATTGAGTCTGTGTCTATTTTTGCCATTTGTGAACCCAGATCTCCAGTCACCTGATGAAGGAGCAGTGCTCCGAAAGCTCGTGATACCAAATAAACCTGTTGGACTTTAACCTGGTGCTGCGAGACTTCTTATTTAGCATAGTGGCAGTGCTACACAACATAATGGGTTGTGCCAGTGTGCAGATGGGACTTCATCCCCATATGTACTGTGCAGTTGTTACTTCCACTAATGGATTGATCATCTATGAGAGGTGGCTTGGTAAGGTCAAGCAGGTTATTCCTTCTTGTTGGTTCTCGCACCACTTGCCTTAGGCCCAGCATGGCAGGATTCACCCAGCCTAGTCAGTAGTAGTATTATCAAGCCACTCTTAGTAATAGACATTGAATTCTCACACCCAGTGTAGGTTCTGTGACCTTTATGCCCTCAGTGCATCTTCCAGCTGGTTTGTGACATAGAACAGTGCTGTTTCATCAGTTGAGGAAATATGATATGTAATAATCAGCAGGTGGGTCTCCTTGTTCATGTTTAACCTGATGCCTTGAGACCATGAATATTGTTGTTATGCGTCAATTTTCTCAGTCCCAGGACAACACTGCAGGAGTTCCACAGGTTACTGCCCTAGACCCCGCCACCTTCAGCTTTTTCATCAATGATCTTCCCTCCATCATAAGGTCAGATGTTCACTGATGGTTGTGCAATGTTCAACATAGTTAGTGACTCCTCAGTCACTAACTGAAGCAATCCATGTCCACATGCTGTAAGACCTGGACAACATTGCAGCTTGAGTTGATGAGTGGCAAGTAACATTCACACCACACAAGTGCCCGGTTATTACCATCTTCAACAAGAAAGAATCCAACCATCTCACTTTAAGAAGATGAGCCATATCCGCCTTCTCAAGAGCAATTAGGGTTAGGCAATAAAAGCGCTGGTTGAGCTAGTGGTATCTAAATCCTGTGAAAGAATTAAACAAAACTCCATGGGGTCTGAAGTCAATGTTGAGGACTCCAAAAGTCACACGCTCCTAACTGTATATAACTGTTGCCACCTCCAGAGTGATGGAACATATCCAGATATGGTGATGGAAGATGCGGTAACTATGTCAGGTTGTTCATAATATCCATTCCACTGAGACAAAGGCAATGAAATTAAGGAAGAGATTAAGAAACTACATTTAAAAATATTAAATCAAAATTATGAAAAATGGAAGCTATCAAGTTTCCATGGGGCCTGCTCCATAAACATGGGAGACTGCGATCCAAACTTGGTTTAGCCCAGACAGGACAGACCCTCCCAATAGTATGGCTGTGTGGTCACATCAGAGACATTTGTGTCAAACCACTGGGAGACTGGCACTTGGCCATTTTTTGGTAGAGAACAGGTCTCTTTCTGTTCCTCCACTCTCAATGGAGTAAGTGGTAATCAGTACTCTCCAAAATATATTTTACCTTCTCCTAATAAATGTTTACCTTTATCAGTTGTACCACACCAGCTCTCAGCTGGCATGAGCCACTGAAACCTATGGAGGGTTTAATGGATGGAAATCTTACAGTAAGCGGAACCTGTCCAAGACACATTCCTTTGACATGAGGGAAGAGTAAATCCTACTCTTGAACCTCTGGAAACTGACGGGACATGAAAAATGCAGTGAAATTCATTTCTGCCCTGATTGAAAAATTATGGCCAAGGTAATTAAAATGTCATTTGCAAACTTCTGAACAGAAATTATATTCTGGATATCAGGGGCAGCACGGTGGCACAGTGGTTAGCACTGCTGCCTTACAGTGCCAGGAATCCAGGTTTGATTCTCGGCTTGGGTCACTGTCTGTGCGGAGTCTGCATGTTCTCCCCGTGTGTGCATGGGTTTCCTCTGAGTGCTCCAGTTTCCTCCCATAGTCCAAAAGACATGATGGTTAGGTGCATTGGCCATGCTAAATTCTTCCTCAGTGTACCCAATCAGGCACTGGAGTGTGGCAACTGGAGGATTTTCACAGTAACTTCATTGCAGTATTAATGTAAGCCTACTTGTGACTAATAAATAAACTTTAAAACACATTACAGTGAATTTACTCACTAAGGCTGTGTTTCAGAGACATAGAAAAGAATAAATTGTCACAGGCCGTCCTGCAGAAAACAAAGTTCAGCAGAGAAGTTCTTTGATGTGAAAGCTGCGAAATAGGTGTTTTACAGGAAGGTTTTTCTTAAGAATGGAGGATGTGAAGGGATCGGTAGTGTTGCATTTTTAAGTCCAAAATAAGTAAATAAATCCAAGTTACTTACCATGGCAACAGGATATGTGAAGCAATACTCAGACCAGAAAAAAATGCCACCACATAGGACAGAATTGGATTGCTTGGAATGGAAACTATCATGATTAAAAATGGAATAATCCACTGTAAAATAGAGAAGAATACAGTAAAATTTTAAACATCTCTATTATTGTCTTAGGACCCAATTTCCATTTTTTTTAATATGAAGAATATTCTCTTGGCTGTTTCTCTGTATAGTTTAGTGCCAAAAAAGATCTACCTCCTGATGTACCAGTAACTTGTATTGCACAACAGATGTAAGCAGAGCAAAAAGGAATGCTCATTTTATTGAAAACTTTGTGTCAATGGGTGATGATCACTGTTGTTTATGACTTTTCCTCAGCATTGATTTTTTTTAATTGGAAGATGTGTGTGTGATCCACAACAGAATTTGAGTCCAATCTTACATGGAACAGGAATCCTGCAGATCCAGGATCTGTGCTGAATTCCTGCCCCATGGTCAGCATCTCCACAGCCAATGGCATTTCAGCCATTAAATGTTTATCCAAACAAAACTACAAAACAGGATATGAAAGTCCCAGTTTTAATCCTTAGTCTACACACTCAATGTTTGATCTCAGCTGGGCTGAGTCGGGCATTACACCTGGTTCATGCTCCTTGGGCATCACTTGCCCTTTCGCCTAAATGGACATACATTTTCTGTTGATGCTTATAGAGAAAGGGGTTAACATCAAAAGCATGTATGTTGCAGGTGCAATACTGATGTCAGATTACATGACTGAAAAGTAAGAGAAATCTGGAAGGAGGAGAAGCACCAGCCTCATGTAGAGGTCCAAATTCTAATTACTTGTTATAAACAAGTTTTATAAAGTTTATTTATTGGTGTCACAAGTAGGCTTACCTTAACACTGCAATGATGTTACTGTGAAAATCCCCCAGGCGCCATAGTCTGTTGTCTGTTTGGGTATACCAAGAGAGAACTTAGTTGGCTAATGTACCGAGCCAGCAAATCTTTCGATCTGTGGGAGGAAATCGGAGCACCTGGAGGAAACCCATGCAGACTGGGGAGAAAGTGCAGACTCCACACATAGTGACCCAAGACCGGAGTTGAACACAGGACACTGGCACTGTGGGGCAGCAGTGCAAACCTCTATGCCACTGTGCCAGTCCAAGAATAATGTTTTTTTAGAAACAATTGAGTCAAGCATCATACATTGGGAGCATAGATAATCCACCAAACCTCTCTCTGGATGCTGACTGCACAATGAAAATCCTATTTAAGATCACTTAGGTGAGTAACCAGAAGCCTATTGGCCATCATAAACAAGCCTGAGAATCACCATCAGTTCAGAATGAGACTGGGTTGAAAACCAAACCACTCCTCCACAAGTAACACATCTGACTTATGATTACAGTATTAGGGACACTGTCATTTTATAGATGCTGTTGATTCCAACAAAGGAAATCAAAATTCCAAAAGTACAAAGTTGAAACATAAAAGTTTTGATACAAACACTCATACCACAAAAAACAGCAGTTTTCTTGCCGAATCTCTGCAGAAACCACTGCCAGAATGGAATAGTCACCACAGCAGATACCTCCAATTGGAAACAAAATGATAACTTGATCAATCTTGAATGATTCAATAATGGCCTGTTATTTGAGAAATACAGATTAAGCGCTCCAGTAAAATCCACAGTTAAAAAAGTTCTTTCCAGAAACTACCAATTTAGTTAACAATTAATTAATCAATAACCTTAAATCATGAATATTCAAATAATTTTAAGTGAAATGAATGAATTTTCTGTTTCATCTCCAGTAATAGTCACCAAATCAAATACAATTCTCACTACAATACTGTCAAACTTCAGGATTCTCACTCCAATATGGTCAATCTTAGGATTCTCACTATGATTAAGTCCAAATGCAGACAGACCTAGCTTTCTACTGAAATATTTCAGGATTGAAATTTTTTTATTGTACTGCTCTTCTTTAAATGTCTGAAACTTCTTTTGCCTGGAGACAAAAATAGGGTGCAAAAAAAAATACCAGAATTGTAAGTACGATGTGCTGAAAATGGTATTGAAGATCTGCAGCATAGGAGCAAAAGAGAACAAAGTTTCCTTCTAGAAGCTGGATGTGAGAAAATAAATCTGTTATAATAAACATTGTGAATGTTCATGTACTGAGATTCATACTACTTCATATTATGAAAGTTATAATGAGGCTTCAAAGGTGAAAATTTTAAAACAATGCATTAAAATATTGGCACAAATGTGTGGCCATTAGCAAAATAATGGCACTCATCACACATTACATCCTCATCCGTACAAAGATTACCATAGACATTTGCACTGTGAATTGCAGAGATCAGAAATCTATTTTGTGGCAATGCCCTCTGCAGGGGCTCTGGGACCGATGTGAACAGGGAAAATAATAATGTATCTCCTTAACCAATCTAAATGAAGAATGGTTAATGAGACTTGCAGAGTTTAAAGTAGGAACACTTAAGCTTGAATAAACACACCCTAATTTTTTTCTGGCATATTTAGTGTGTATCTATCAGTTAAGTGATAGCAACTTTTCTCAGTCTGGTACAAGGATAGCAAAGCTTGTGATGGAGTAGGGTAACCTCCTGATTTCTGCATTTAACTGCTCATATATGGTTGCTGGAAATTGCTGCCTTTTTTTAACTTCATCGGTGGGACATTGGCATTACTGGCTGGCCAGCATTTATTACCCATCTCTAGTTGCCATTGAGAAGGTGGTGGTGAGTTGCCTTGTTGAATTGCCGCAATCCATGTGCTGTGAGTTGGTCCACAATGCCATTAAAGGAGGGAATTCCAGGAATTTGACTCCGTGACTGCAAAGGAATGGTATATATTTCCAAGTCAGGACAGTGAGTGGCTTCCTGGGGAATTTGCAGGTGGTGGTGTTCAAATCCCACCATGGCAGACAGGGGACTTCAAATTCAATTAATTAAATAAATCTGAAATTTTAAAATATCAAGTATTAGTAATGTGATCATGAATCCAATGGGGAAAAAACCCCACCTGGTTCACTAATAAACTTTGGGAAGGAAATCTGCTTTCCCCTGCAAGCCAGTCCGGCCTGGCAAAATGCATAATAATGTGATAGACTTTTAACTTCTTCCAAAATAACCAAGCAAGCCACCCAGTTGTGTTCTAGAAGATAATTGACCATCACCTTCCTAGGTTTATTAGGGATGAGTAATAAATGGTGGCCTCGCCTGAGACACCCACAAGCTGCAAATGAATTTTAAAAAACTACAGTTATTTTAACATTCCTAAGCCATCCATTGCACTATGGAATATACAGACACTCTTTACTCTTTCAATGCAGTGAAACAGTATGGTTCTTGTGTGATGCACATTTCAATGCTCAGGAAGATTACCTGAATGGCCAAGGATGTGAAGAGGAAAGTTGCAATCAGCTTCACATAGGGGCTGTGTCTCACCACATGTTTGATCCCTTTTAGGAAAGGAATTGGCTTGTCTGACTTTGCAGTGTAGGGGTCTAAGCAAGAAAAGGGAACATCAAACCCAATGCATTTCATTAAACAAGTTGTGTAACACAATAAGTTGAACAAAATCCCCAGAAGAGGAAAGCATTGAATTCACTTATCAGATTTCAAATTGAGTTAAAGTCACTCTTAAGGAAAGAAGCTGCATGAACCTGAGATTATCAAAATAAATACACATTTAAAAAGAAGCAAACACATTTTTTTCACATACTGTCTGTGTGTGCCTTTGAATTTGTATCCACTTTGGTCTGTTTAGATTTTCAAAGTAGTTCATTTTGCCGATGACACAAAGGTTGGAGCTGTTGTGGATAGTCTGGAGGGATGTCAGAAGTTGCAGCGAGACATTGATAGGATGCAAAACTGGGCTGAGAAGTGGCAGATAGACTTCAACCCAGATAAGTGTGTGGTGATTTATTTTGGCAGGTCAAATAGGATACAGATTATAATATTAAGGGTAAGACTCTTGGTAGCGTGGAAGATCAGAAAGATCTTGGGGTCCGGGTTCATGAGACGCTCAAAGTGGCTTCGCAGGTTGAGGCTGTGGTTAAGAAGGTGTACAGCGTACTGGCATTCATCAATCGATGAACTGAGTTTAGGAGTTGGGAGATAATGCTGCAACTGTATAAGACCCTGGACAGACCCCACTTGGAGTACTGTGCTCAGTTCTGGTCGCCTCATTACAGAAAGGATGTGGAAGCCACAGAAAGAGTGCAGAGGAGATTTACAAGGATGTTGCCTGAATTAGGTGGCACGCCTTATGAGGATAGGTTGAGAAAGCTTGGTCTTTTCTCCTTGGAGAGACGAAAGATGAGGGGTGATTGAGGTGTATAAGATAATGAGAGGTATTGATCGAGTGGATTCTCAGAGGCCTTTTTCCAGAGCTGAAATAGTTGCCACAAGAGGACACAAGTTTAGGGTGCTGGGGAGTAGGTACAGAGGAGATGTCAGGAGTAAGTTTTTCACTCAGAGTGGTGGCTGGCGACAGTGGTGGTGGAGAGGGATTCGATAGGGTCTTTTAAGAGACCTTTGGATACGTGCGTGGAACTTAGTAAGGTAGAGGGTTATAGGTATGCCTAGTAGGTAGGGACATGTTCGGCGCAACTTGTGGACCGAAGGGCCTGTTTGTGCTGTAGTTTTTCTATGTTTCTAAGTGTATTTGAGACAATGTTGAGGAGCATGAAAAAATGCCAAATACATTCTATGTCTTGAGGCTCATTTTAACCTGAACAACATAACAGAAAAGTAACAGAATTAGATTGTCCACATGTGGTAGGGTGTGAAATGCTGCCTCCTACACTTGCTGTCAGCTTCCCATTAGACAAGTTAGGTTAAATAGACCTCTGTTAGGTTTTATAGTCTTTTTCCCTTGCAAGAATTTTAGATGATATTCTTATCTAATCTTGTTTTCTTTCAAAGTAACCTTCACCACTCAATTGCTCCTTCAGTTGTGTATCTGAATTTTATCCCAACCCTTGTTTAGTTTGAGGTTCTTGCTTTAGCTCTCTCTAATGATGTTTGGAATTTTTTTTACTTCAAATGCTGCTTCAGAACAACTCCTCTCCTCCTTTCTTGTATTTAGATAATAAGAGGAATCAGGGTTGTGTCAATTATATATGTTCTACAAAATTGTCCATTAAGTATGAAGATTTCAATAATCAAAGATTATCTGAAGTGGGCAGAAGAAAAGAAGAAAATATTTGATCCATCTGGAGTTAAAACTACAAATTTATGGTGTAATTCATGTGTGCCAAATTCTAATTGTTTACTAAGAGAAATAATTTTATGGTCTGACACTAACTAAATGGGTATTAACTTTAGTATAGAATCTTAATCTTGATCCTGAAGTGAATAGAGTGAGAATTAATGATAATATATCAACACTGTATTATACACCCTCTGAATTTTCCTTTTTGTGATTATTGTACTAGAATGCCATGCTTTCTCTTTGCAACAGGTAATGCTGTATACATTTATCTTCATCAAGTGGGCATCTTTCACACAAGGAAGTCCAGTATCATGTTTACGAGTCTCCAAATTTCTGAGAAATCTACAGCAATTTGTTTGCCTATTATAGAATGCACAACTTCTTCCAGTAGGAACACATTGTATTTCCTCAATCTCAAAAGCTTTCATGCAGGTTTTTGAGCTTTCGGCACAACTGTTGTAGTGCTGAGATTTAAGAAGATACAAGTGTTCACTTGCCGGAGTCTATCATAGGTTAAGCTTCCCACTGCTTGTTCAAATATTTTATCTATCGGAGCTCTGGACTACAGAGTTATTTCAGGCAATAGTCTCAGTCCACAGTATCAGGTCTAATATCAATGGCACAGTGGTTAGAACTGCTGCCTCACAGCGCCGGGGACACAAGTTCCATTCTGGCCTTGGATGACTGCCTGTGTGGAGTTTGCAGGTTCTCCCTGTGTCTGCATGGATATAATAACTCCACGGAGGTGGAAGTCTCATCATCAAGTTACTTTATTTATATTATACATCTGTACACAGCCAGCTCCCCAGTTGTTCCCGCTGAATGCAGGCTGGGAGTCTGACACACCTGCTTTAAATAGGAGCATGAGTCTCCCTGATTTAATCATCAATTGGGACTCATCAGGTACCTCTTTCAGGTACCAACCAAATAAATGAACTCAAGCATTCATCAGGTAGTTCATACTCTAGCAAGCCAACTTCATTAGCTTGACTGAAATCATCACAGAGGGTTTCCTCCAGGTGCTCTGGTTTCTTCCCACATTCCAAAGATACGCAGGTTAGGATGATTGGCCAAGCTAAATTGCCCCTTAATAGCCCAAGATGAGTAGGTTAGGGGAATTAGCAGGGTAAATATGTGGGGTTATTGGGATAGGGTCCGGGTAAGATGCTTTGTTGGAGAGTTGGTGCAGCCCTGATGGGCCAAGTGGCCTGCTTCTGGATTGTAGGAATTCTATGTTCTAATCCCCAAATTCCAACAGTGAGCTATATACATTGTCGTATCATTATCTCTAGTTTTGTTGGTTTCTTTTTAAAGAAAAGCATGTATTTATATAACATGTAGGTACTTTGTAGTCAGTTAATTATTTTTTAATGTGTAGGCACTCTTATTTTGACCAATTCATCTTTTAGATGTTGCTGGTGGGAAGAGCATTGGCTAGAACACATGAAGGACCTCTAATCGCCACACTGTTCCATAAGCAGACTTCAGTTTTCTCACCCTATCTGAAAGATTCTCTTATGATAATGCAGCATTTCCTCAGTTCTATATCAAAACATCAGCCGAGATTAAGTACTCAAGACTTGAACCAGAGCTTGAACACATAAGCTTCTGAATCAGGGGCCAGAGTGCTACAACTCAGCCAAAATAACAAGTTAATTTCCATTCAGTCCCATGAATCAGATGCTTTTGTGCACATCCTTTTCACCTTATAGAATGTCTACTCTGTTCTCCATCCAAATTAAATTTGAAGATAACCTATTCCAGATCCATTGTCCTGTTTGTAGCAAACTGTTGAAAATGTGAAATTAAACATAAAATGAAATAAAAACATCTTTAAGCAAAAGTAATGAATTAGCATTTCAGATGTAGGTCCATTGTCAGCACACTATTGTGCAAAGCCAGCATCTTCTATTTGTATTGATTGCAAAGACAATGTGTATTTCCATTAGCTTCTGAAAATAAACGGGAAGAAGTTGTTTCATCCTATTTATAGCTTATCAAAGGATATAGATCACTGAAGCTTTGAATTGAACACTGCCAAATTCATTTTGTCATGCAAGCCTATTCTGTAAATTTCTAATGCCACACTGGAGACGATGATCATGTTTGTCTCCTGACCAAAGGGGCCAGCAGCAGCTTTGAAGCCGCTTCAGGATTTGAGCTTGCCTGAAAGCTCCCTCTTGAGGCAATAATGCACATTTAAAAGAGTCCTCATTTTACAACGGCTAAATTAGTTGAGTGCTTCAAAGACTTTTTTGTATGAGACTATACTTCAGCACAGAACCTTATTGAGGCATCAAGAGTCTCCCCTGCAGGCTGGAGAGCCAGCATGAGATTTGGGCTGCCTCGTCTCAGAATGGCCTACCAAACAAGCTATTCAGGCAGTGGTGAGGTCAGCAGCGGGCCTTCCCTTCCAGAATCAAGATCCCACAGGATAGGGATCATGGAGAGAAGGGTGCAGCAGAAAGGGCAGGGAGGTGGCTCTCAGCAAGCCCCTCTTTCTAGATGTCAATCAGGCTGTGAAATTCTTTGGTTAAGGGAACCCCGCTGGAGGTGACATGAAGACTGCACAGGTTGACCTGTCACACACATGCTGGCTGGCAACCTGCCCACCTTCAGCTGGATTAATACCACCAGCAGCGGAAAGAGGCCCTTAAGTAGTCATTAACTGGCTGCAGGATGGGACTGTCAACTATGGGCCTTTGCACATTCAGGTGGAGTTGGGGAAGTGGTGAGGTTCTCATACACCACCATTCCACATGGGAATATGCCTTTGCCGTCTCCTATCACACAACAAAAGCACACAATTCCACCCAAGGGCGGGATTTTACAGCCTCGCTTGAGTGAGACCAGAAATTCCCAACCAAGGTCAATGTCTGCCCCTGGCCTGTTCCGATTCCATGGTGGGCGAGGTGGTAAAATTCCAACAGTTACTCACCATCTCTCTCTTTCACACCAAAGAATAGAATAATTGTACAAAATGTGTAAATGCCTCCTATAACACCAGCAGCAATTATGTATGAGTTTTTCTGTAAAAGGGAGAGACAATACAATTAAAAAGCATTCAACCAAGAAACCAAAAATATAGATGTGATAAACTGTTGCTATTTAACAAAAAGTCACTGGGGGTAATTTGTCTTTGGGTAATAGTTCAAAATGGATGATATTGGATCAACTACCTCTTGTGATTATCATTTCCATTGACTATTACTCTAAATCAAGGTTACCTCCATTATTTCAGATAAATGCACAAAGATGAATAAAATCAATACAATTATGTTTTTGGTCTAAAACTCTGCAGGGATTAAATGATCAGGCTACTGAAGAGGTTAAACTGTAAACAAGTTGAAAACTCCATTTATATTTGGATAGAAACTTGTGAGGAATATCAAAAATTAAAAGTAAAAGCAAAGTAAAAGTAAAGTTTATTTATTAGCCACAAGGAAGGCTTACATTAATGCTACAATGAAGTTACTGTGAAATTCCCCTAGTCACCACACTCCGGCACCTGTTCAGGACAATGCACCCAACCAGCATGTCTTAAGGAAACCCATGCTTAACTTAACTGAATAACTCTCCTACTCTTTTTCAAAGTACTACCAGGGCATGTTTTACATCACCCAGCAGGCAAATGGAGGTTTGGTTTCAGTCTCATCTGAAAGACAGCACCTCTGACAGTATAGCCCTCACACAGTATTGCACTAGATTTCAAACCTTGATTTATTTTTGTCTCAATCCCTGAAGCGGGACTTGAACCGATAACATTATGACTCAGACAAGAGCATACTACAAAGTCATGGCTGAAGTGACTTGTTCTGAATATTACTGCTATAATTATTAATGCATATCTGCTGTAAAACTCTGACTCTATGACTTAGGTAACACATTAATGAGCCACGTAACCAAGGTTGAAAATGAAACAAAGATTGATGGTAGAGTAAGAAGTGTAGACAGATGCATAAAATTACAAAGAAATATTGATAGATTAAGGCAATGGACAAAACTGTGACAGATGGCATCCATTTTGAACCATAAAAGCATAAAGTGAGCATTATCTAAATTATGCAAAGGTTTGAACAATGGAGATTCAAAATTAATCGAGGGACCATGTACAGATTGCTAAAATCTAGTGGCTCAAACTATTCAAAAAGTTTAATGGAGTATTAGCCTTTCTAACAAGTGGGCAGCAATACCATAGGGAGAAAGTTTTTCTACAGTTGTACAATGTCCTATTTAAACCACATTTGGAGTGCTTTTTGGAATTCTAGGCACTGTATTTCAGAAAGGATATAGTTTCACCAGAATGTTAATAGTACTCCAAGTGTTAGACTATTCTGCTCAGCCTCCCATCTTCCACTCTATTAAACTAGTGCCCATCCAAAACTCTGCTGCCTTCCTTAACTCATTCAATTTCTATTCATCCACTATCCCTTGCCAACTCACACTCGCTCCCGATCTGATAATAGCTTAATTTTAAAATGTGTTACAGTTCAGAGGGAGGTGATGGGATAACTTCTCCCCTTCTTCCCTACCTCATGGACGTCCATAACAAAATGTGTATTTTAGAGAGAGAGTTTTAAATCCTTTGGAGTGTCAAGACTTTTAACAATAAACATAAAATAAGCTTTTTGATAAGTTTAAATATAAAAAACGTTTATTCATGCAATACCCCTCAAACACGCAGACACTCATGTGCACTCGTAAAAATGAATTCTAAAGTTGAAACATACACTTACATTGTTAACATAATAATAAGATGCGAATCATGGGTGTTTAAATTAATCCTTTAAGATACAAGTATGGCAGGCTTGATGAGATTTACTTTGCGATTCTCTGAGGATAGAAATGGAGTTTGGAAGCTTCTGAGTTCCACATGGAACGGTGGCCAAGTTTCTGTTGAGCCAAATTTTTGTGGGTAAAGACAAATTAGCCCGTCTTTAACTGCTTGGATGACTGACATTATTAGGCAGGGTTCCTTTCTCTTTCTGGAGGATGAGCCCTGTTGATAACTAGACAGGCTTACCCGTGAATGGTCCTTGGAATAAGATGTGTCATCTCATGTTAGTTTTGATTATGTGAGCTTATGATCAATATTTCTATTATCCACACAGACAATATGAAGTTGGAAGCCATTGCTACACAATGGAGGATGAAGGTGATCGTTTATATATGGTCATCTTAGGGTTTGAGTTTGTTGACACTGAATCGGGCTAATTTGAGTTTCAGTAAATACTCTGACAATTGGGGTTGCAAATTCTACAAGTGATCTGGCATTCTGAATATCTTTTTAAGGGCCAGCTCATCACTCACATTTTTTAATGTTTTAACTACTTTCCAGAGTCTGTGCAAAAATCATAAAAGATCGCTTGAATTTTGAAGGCCATCTTTGTATTAGCAAATGGTTACTTAAAAAAAGGAAGTTAATTTCAAAGGGTCCGCAGTGAATAAAGTTCCTATCTTAAAAGTTCAAAGTTCTTTTTTTACAGGGCACAGCAAATTCTCAGCCTTATTTGTACAAGGCCTCACCCTTCTCTTTATCCATAACTTCCTGAAGCCATAATCAGCATTCACGATATTTTCCATCCTCCTCCAGTGCTCGATTCATGAGAATCCCCAATTTTAACCCCATGTATTTACCCTGCCAATCCCCCTGACATAAAGGGCAATTTTTCATGGCCAATCAACCTAACCCACACATCTTTGGACTGGAGGAGGAAACCGGAGCACCCGGAGGAAACCCACGTAAACATGGGGAGAATGTGCAAATTCCACACAGACAGTGACCCGAGGCCAGAATTGAATCCAGGTTCCTGCCGCTATGAGGCAGCAATGCTAACTATTGTGCCACTGTCCTGCCCCAAATATTGTCATTGGGGCAAAATGTCTTCAACTTCAAAGAAATTTAATAGTAGAATTAATAGGAAAGTAAATTATAATAACATTGATTGTAACAACCTATTTTTGTTGTTTTTCAGGACACCAGAGGAATTAAACGTATAGGAAATAGATGGCCATTATGGGCGGAATCTTACAAGAATTTGGCAGCGTCTCAGTCCTGGTTAGAAAACTGGCTTGGAAAACTCCAGCTCCACTGGCCAGTTTTCTGTCCAGATCTTGTAAGTTTAACAGACAAAAAAAGTGGGCATCGTTGCTGCCACCAGTCTTAGAGCCAGGAACTGGCTCCACTGAGATTCGGACACCAATATTAAAGGGCACCCCAATAACTAAAACAAAAATTAATTCCCCTACCCCCCCACCCCCCACCTCACCACCATGGAGGTACAGTGGCCTTCCCTCTCCTGCCCTGATGATACCCGGAACTCTGGCATTGACATCCTCTTCCCCACCTGATCATCCCAGCATCCAACCCCCTCTCCTGCTCCGTTCTTCATGACACCAACAACTCCCACACCCCCCCCTCCCCGATCACTGCCAGCATTGGCCCCCTCAGCCCCAATCACACCAACATCCACCCACGCACCCGCCCTCCTCCCCACCCCCTCACCAGCATCCCCTCATCCCTTCTCCCCCTCTCCATTTCTGGCAGCAACATCCCTCCATTCTTGCCCCCTTCCCCTGAACTTTGCCAGCATCCCCATTTCACGCAGTATTTGCTCTCATCAAACCACAAATAGACATGTGAGGCCTAGGGCCCCCCCTGTCACTGCCTCTTGGCACAGGCTGGCACTGTAAAAAGTCTCACAACACCAGGTTAAAGTCCAACAAGTTTATTTGATAGTAAACTCACTAGCTTTTGGGGTTTGCCCCTTCGTCAGGTGAGTGGAGAGTTCTAGTCACAAACAGAGCATATGAAGGCACACACAGTTTACAGAATACTGATTAGAATGCGAGTCTTTAGAACTAATCAATTCTCAGTTAATCAATAATCAGGTTGGCGCTGCCAGATTGGGCCTGTCAGTGTACTATCTGGCCATGTTTCTCTTCCCAGAGGTTACAGTGATCATTGCACCACAGGTTGGATACCCATGACAGATTCATGGATGAGCCTGTTCATTGAATGTCTACAGTGCAGAAGGAGGTCATTCGGCTCATCAAATCTGCACCAATTCTCCAACAGAACATCTTACCCAGGTCCTATCCCCATAATCCCGCATATTTACTATACATCCTGAGACACTAAGGGTCAATTTATCATCACCAATTCACTCAACCTGCACATTTTTGGACTGTAGGAGAAAACTGGAGCACCAGAGGAAACCCAAGCAAACAGACCCAAACTGGAATTGAATCCAGGTCCCTGGCACTGTGAAGAAGCAGGGCAAACCACTGTGCCACATTGTAAACCTCACAGATGCAACATTACTGAAGAAGATGAAAATTGACCTCAATGATTTTGATTTGGTTTATTATTGTCAATGTATTGGTATGCAGTGAAAAGTATTCTTTCTTGCACGCTACACAAAGCATACCATTCATGGAGAAGAAAAGGAGAATGCAGAATGTAGTGTTACAGTCATAGCTAAAGAGAATGAAGTTTTAGAAGCGTAGAATGAGAGTAAAAATAGAATTAGAAGGTATTGCAAGAAGTCGCCTCGCTCCTGCGCCATCTTGAGAGCCAAATCATTGGCAAGGTATGAAGATCTAGTGAGGGGGGAGCATCCAGTGATGGGGGTATTTAATTAGATTAAAATTTATTTAAATGAATTGCAAATCAGGTTTTCTTTTGAACCTGATTACATCGTTGGTGAGGGTAAGCAGAGGGAGATTGCGATCTTCCAGTGAGATTTGTGATTTCCAGGTTCTGCTGGATCTTGAGCCCTGCCGGCAATCTCACAGATGAAGGCGTTGGACTCTCTCTATGTAATCCAGATCACCGTGAGGAGGAACACTACAGAGGATGAGAACTTTCCCAAACCCAAAAGCATAGAGCACATACCTCAAAGCACTAGAGAAATACCACCACTGGTGTCTTCACAAGACCTTCCAAATTGAGTGACAAGAAAGGCAGTTCAACAGCAGCATCCTCTCCCAAGCCAACAAGCCAACATTGAGATGCCAGTCACTGAAAACCAGTTCCACAGAGCAGGAGATGTCATTCATATATCTGACACCACACTCTCAAAACAACTTCTCTGCTTAGAACATGGTTGAAGCAGGAGACTCCTAGGAGGACAGTGGTGCATGTTAGGGATGTCCTAAAAGCATCCCAGTAGAGGTCACACATCTTTGCCGACATATGGGATTCCCTTACTTGTCACCATCAAAATTGGAGGAATTGAAAAACAGACTGTGACAGAAAGGGATAGTGAGTACAAATTAAACAGTAAATCGACAGATGAGATGAGAGGTTAGAAAAATGATAAAAGGGTAAAACTAAAAGCTCTGTGCCTGAATGCACATAGCATTCAAACCAAATTAGAATGACTGAATACAAACATACAAACCATGAACAGGCGTAGACTATTCAGCTCTTTGAGCTTCCTCCATCATTTGTCATTTTCTCTGGTTCCCATGGTGGAAAGAGGCAGAGGGGGAGGGGGGGGGGCAGGGAGCTGGTGGGCGGTGGGCAAGTAGAATGCAGGCAAGTCTGTGTATGGTTTTGGTTGCATTATTTAAGGAAGGATGTAAATGCATTGGGAGAAGTTAGGAGTGTAGAACAATGGGAAGGAATGTTGACCATGGGCCAAGTGAGGCTGTAAAATCCTGCCCACAATTCCAAATGTGGTCTCACTAGTGACCTGTACAACAGAACCTCCCCACCTTTAATTTCAATTCCCCTTATAATAAATATTGGTACAGACTCAATGGACTGAGGGGCCTCTTCTGCACTGTGTTATAAAATCTTACTGGCCATTTACACCATGTTCCCGCTGCAGCAAAGGCAGAGAATTTGGCACCTAGCCAAATTTCTGTTCACTGCAGCAGGATGAGAAAATCCCATGAATGGCCTTAACGTTCTAGCCTAACTCTTTGTTTTTATATTTCTGACTAACTTCCTCTTGTACTCTATTTTTTCCCTCCTTATTAATCTTCTGGTCATTCTTTCCTGTTCCATATATTCTGTTTAATCTTTTGACCTGCCACATTTCTTTGTACTATTAAGGTGACATGGTGGCTCACAGTTAGCACTGCTGCCTCACAGCGCCAGGGACCATTCCAGCCCTGAGTGACTCCACACCCTGAATGGAGTTTGCACATTCTATCCATGTCTGCATTGGTTTTCTCTGGGTGCTCCGGTTTCCTACTAAAGTCCAAAGATGTGCAGTTAGGTGGACTGGCCATGCTCGATTGCTCCTTAGTATCCCAAGATGTGTAATTGGGGGATTAACAGAGTAAATACATGGGAATGCAAGGAGAGAGCCTGGTTGAGATGCTTTATCAGAAAGTCAGTGCAGACTCAATGGGTCAAATGGCCTCCTGAACTGTAGGGATCCTATGATGCTATGCACTTTTTCTATAAGTTGGTTACGATCTTTATTCTTTCTAGTTAAACACAGATAATGGGTCTGGCCATTGAATTTTTTCTTATGAATTGGAATGCATCTATTCTGCACATTCTGAAACATTCCTTTAAATATTTTCCACTGCATCTCTATTGATCTGTCCTTTCACCTCATTTGCCAATTCACATTATCCAGTGCAGCTCTCATGCCCTTATAATTGCCTTATTTTAATGTTAAAATCACTCTCAAACTGATTATAAAATTCAATCATATAGTGGTCATTGCTACCTAAGGCGCTTTCACTATGAGATCATTAATTATTCCCATCTTGTTGCACAACACCAGGTCTAATATAACCTGCTCTCTGGTTGGCTCTAGAACATGCTGTTTGAAGAAACTATCCTGAAAACAGTCAATGAGCTCCTCATTTAGGCAACCTTTGCCTATCTGGCTTTTCCAGTCTATATGTAAGTTAAAATCTTCTATGATTTTTGGCATGCCTTTCTGACAAGCTCCAATTATTTCTTCCTTTATAGAAACATAGAAGATAGGAGCAGGAGGAGGCCATTTAGCCTTTTGAGCCTGCTCCACCATTTATTACAATCATGGCTGATCATCCAATTCAGTAGCCTAATCCTATTTTCTCCCCATAGCCTTTGATCCCATTCACTCCAAGTGCTCTATGCAGCCACGTCTCGAATACCTTATGCTCCTCTTTACCATGTGGCTACTGTTAGGGGGGTCTGTATACAACTCCCACAGGTGATAACTTGCCTTTACCATTTATCACCTCTACCCAGACCATTTTCACATCTTGGTTTCCTAAACTTAGGTCATCCCTCTCAATTGAGCTAATACCACCATTAACGAACAGAGCCGCTCTTTCACCTTTTAAATACCCTTCAATATTCCAGTCCCAATCTACGTTTTCCTGCAGCTATGTCTCTGTATTTGCTGTCCAAATTGTACTCATTTATTTCTAGTTTGTATTCAGGTTAAGGCACCAAACGCTTCAAGAGATTGACAATGTGCATTGGCAAACTTGAAGCTTCGGAGAGTATGCACAGAACCCTAATCAACTCACTTACTGATCCCTCAAGCATCATTTGCCCCACACGTGGCAAAATTTGCAGAATGTGCATTGGATATGTCAGCCACCTCAGAACCCATTGAACCAGAGTGGAGGCAAGTCATCCTCAAAGCTAAGAGACAGGATTTTCCCACAGAAATTGGAAGTAGGCATTATTTCAAGTTAACAAAAGGCCCAAAAGTTGCAAATCTGCCTTTGAGTGCAAAATAAATGTGCAATTGATTTATATTAAAGAGAGAGTAAGGTAGGACAGCAGGTAGAGTTGCAAAATAATGATTCACCAAGACTTTCAAATGGAAAAGTGCAAACTGTCAGATATAAAAACCTCAGACATTTTGGAAATGGCTCATTTGCATAACAACAGCAGAAGCATACATGTAAGGCACCACAAGCATCACAGATTAACAGAATTCTGTGGAGTTAACGTTGGAATCTGCTGATGTATTATGTTGCTCTATTTGGGAAATCCAGGCCAATAAAGCTGATGTGGCCAAAGGGAGAGCTTATTTTTCCTGGTTCCTCCTCTAATGATGTACTAGTCCTAATAGTAATTCCTCTGTCACCAACTGGTTTTGGGGTGTGGCATTGTAGGCTCCACTTACAGCTACTTTATGGGCAAATAGGCCTGTTTCTTCGAAGGGTACTTACCTTTGGCATTAGCAGGATTTCCAGGAAATCTGGCATCTAAACAGTCTCACCTCTGAAGGTGATTCCACAAAGAAAGGGTGGTGAGAACAGACAAGGAAGCAGCAGATCTCCTCCCTCAGCCTAAATGTTTAAAAAGGGCAGAAATCTAGGAAAAAAGATGCCTCAAGTTCTCCTTTCACCTTTGAGTCTCAATTCTGAACCACAAATGTTCTGGAATTTTTAAAGTACTTACTGGATGAGAGAATAGGCCTTGTGGTGGCCAAGCGCTCATGTTGCCATGAGGCAAACTGCTTACATCTGTGAAGTTAACATTGGAATCTGCTGATGTATTATATAGAAAGCAACCAGTGGAATCACGGCTGTGAGCTGTAACCTGCCCCTGGATAACAGCTCCAATCATTGATCCAAATGCTTCCATTGTCATCCCTGTTAAAGAAAAGATGTAAAAAAAATGTAAAGTTCTATCTCATCATCACATTCAATGGAATCTAATACTGCTGGTTTATACATGAATAAGTGAACAGCGTGATAGAACACAATAATCACTTTTCTCCAATAGAGGTGTTTTTGTATTATCGAGGTCACAAAATACTTTCCCCACAAAGAAATGAAGTGACATATTTGTTTCTTCATCAATCTTTTGTGTACACTTTTTGCTTTATAAAATGGAGGGATGTTAAAGCTGGAAAATGGAACACTGCTCAGGTCATGGTAGCAAGGCTGAATTCAGAGTAAAGCTTTATTTTTTTCCCTGTTCCTAATTTTGATCAATTTCTAAAATCAAGACCTGCACTGTGCAAGATAATATAAATCATTTTATTTCTGTCTTGGTTTTAAATGGAAATATGAAACACAAAGTAGCAACTAATCCATTCCAAACTTATATAGTATGACTGATGGCATCACACTTACAGAAATCCATGCAATTGAAAACTATAACTAAAATTGAGTCTTTAAACATGAATTTGTGGGATAGAAACATCATTGGCAAGGCCAACATTTACTGTACATCCTTAGTTGCCTTTGAGAACATGATGGTGAGCTGCCTTCTTCAATTGCTGCAGCTCATGTGGCCTAGCCACAGTGAATTTAGGAAGGGAGTTCCAGGATTTTGACCCAGAGATTATCTCTCTCTTTCTCCTCCCTCCCTTACTCTTAGACAGTCCCTCAGAGTTGAACATGGCTTCTTTGCACACTAAAAAAATGGCTGAGGGGTACCTGCAGTCTCTGTCACAGGTGATTTTATTTGATTTAACTTATTATTGTCACATGTATTGGGATACAGTAAAAAGTACTGTTTCTTGTGCTATACAGACAAAGCATACCATTAATTGAGTACATAGGGGAAAAGGAAAGGAGAGGGTGCAGAATATAGTGTTACAGTCATAGCTAGAGTGTAGAGAAAGATTAACTTAATAAACAGAGTCCCTTCCTCAGAGTTGAGTTTTAAAAGCATAGAATGAGAGTAAAAGATAGGGTTAGAGAGTATGTTGGGGATAGTTCGCAAGAAGTCACTTTGCTCTGGTGCCATCTTGAAGTGAGAAAGGGCAGATAGTGGTTGGAGGAGCAGGTGGGTGGAGTGCCAGGTTGTCATGTTTTCTTTTCATTGTCGATGCTCGGCTTAAGCTTGCTCTCGGCGATTATACCTGAGGTGTTCAACTCTTTCCTGGATGCTTTTCCTCCACTTCCAGTGGTCTTGGGCTAGGGATTCCAGGGTGTCGGTGAGGATATTGCATTTTTTCAAGGAAGTGTCCTTGAAACACTTCCTCTGCCTTCCTGAGGCTTGCTTGCCATGTCAAAGGTCCGAGTAGAATACTTGGACAATACTTCAATACCAGGGATGTTGGCCTGAGTGAGTACAATGACATAAGTCAATCAGTCCTGCCAATGGTGGTAGATCTTCAGGGTTTAGAAGTGCCTTTTTTACATAGATATATGAGCTATCTAAGAGGGCAGGTGTCACTACTTCCCTGTGAAACATGAGCTTGGCGCTGTGTCTAAGGTCCTAGTCTTCAGGCGAATTAAGGCTTCTTGGGCACACTGAAGGCAGTGTTAAACTTTGTCATTGACAGCTATCTCCGAAGATATGGAAAGTGGAGCATGTTGTCCAAGGCCTTGTTGTGGATTTTGATCAGTGGGGCCAGTGCTTTGAAGACGAACATCTCGCCAGGGCCATCCCCACACCCCCACTTCTTGCCTTCAGACAACCGCACAACCTCAAACAGACCATTGTTCAGAGCAAACTACCCAGCCTTCAGGAGAACAGTGACCACAACACCACACAACCCTGCCACAGCAACCTCTGCAAGACATGCCGGATCATCGACATGGATACCATCATCACACGTGAGAACACCATCCACCAGGTACACAGCACATACTCTTGCAACTCAGCCAACGTTGTCTACCTAATATGCTGCAAGAAAGGATGTCCCGAAGCATGTACACTGGGGAGACCATGCAGACGATACGACAACGCTTGACAATCACCAGGCAAGACTGTTCCCTTCCTGTTGGTGATCACTTCAGTGGTCACGGGCATTCAGCCTCTGACCTTTGGGTAAGCGTTCTCCAAGGCGGCCTTCAAGATGCACGACAGCGCAGAGTCGCTGAGCAGAGACTGATAGCCAAGTTCCGCACACATGAGGACGGTCTCAACAGAGATCTTGGGTTCATGTCGCACTATCTAACCCCCATGACTTGCCTGGGTTTGCAAAACCTCACTTATTATACTGTCTGGAGACAATACACATCTCTTTAACCTGTGCTTAATGCTCCTTCCACTCACATTGTCAGCATCTTTAAGACTTGAATAGCAGGTTAGTTGTAAAGACTCGCACTCTAATCAGTAATCTGTAAACTGTCTGTGCTGTTATATGCTCTGTCTGAGGCCAGAACTCTCCATTCACCTGACAAAGGGAGAAACCCCAAAAGCTTGTGAGTTTACTATCAAATAAATCGGTTGGACTTAAACCTGGTGTTGTCGGACTTCTTACTGTGTTTACCCCAGTCCAATGCCGGCATCTCCACATCATGGCCAGTCCTTTGTCGCAGGGGCAGGTTGGTCGAGGACCTTTATCTATACGAATGTTTAGTGTAAGGTCCATGCTGTTATACACATCAGTGAAGGTGTTGCCGATGGCTTGGAGCTTGTGCACAGATATAAGCATTATCTTCACACTGCAGTTCAGTGACAGAGAATAGGACAATCTTGGATCTGGCCTGCAGGTGGCGAGGTTTGAACAGATTCCCATTTGTTCAATAGTTCAGCTCCATTCCTGCAGGGAGCTTACTGAGGGTGAGATGGTGAACTGGCTACAATATTAATCAATCTCTTTCAAGAGTCAATCAATACAAGATATCTACTAGACTAATGAGTACAAAGGAACATCTGAGGCTTTTTCAAAAATGAGGATAAAAGTCAGCCAGAAAACAATAAGGAAGATTGAGAAGATCATCAGTTGAATGACATGGCCTTGCTTGACACCAGTCCAAACGTGAATTGGTCTGTGGTGAATCTGTTGGTCAGGATCACGGTTTATATATCATTGTGAAGCAGACGGAGAATGGTAATAAACTTTTGGGGCAGCCAAAATGGAACAGGACACTCCAATAATTCTGTTTAATGTCAAGGAGCAATGTTTACATTTTCTCTTGCGTGGTACATGTGTGACACAATGTTGTTTGCCACTTATCGGCCCAAGTCTTAATGTTATCTATGTCTTGCAACATATGGACATGGACTCACTCCTTCAGTATTTGATGAGTTGTGAATGGTACTGAATACTGTGCAATCATCAGCAAACATCCTTACTTCTGACCTTATGTTGCAGTGAAGGTTATTAATGAATTGCTGAAAATGGTTAAGTACTAGAACATTAGCCTGAGAATTTCCTGCAGCAATATCCTGGGGTTGAGATGATTGGCCTCCAACATTGCAACCATCTTCCTTTGTGCGGGGTTTGAATCCAACCAGTTCTCCCCTGATGCCTTTTAACAATTTTGTTCAGGTTCCATGATGTCATATTTGGCCAAATGCTCCCTTGATGCCAAGGGCAGTCATTCTCATCTCACCTCTGCTCTTTTGTTCATGTTTAACCAAGGCTGCAATGAGGTTAAGAGCTGACTGGCCATTGCAGAAACCACACTGAGCATCAATGAGCAGATTATTACTGAGTAAATTGTTACTTAATAGCATGGTCAACAACACCTTCTATTTGCTGATAATTGAGACCAATGGGGCAGTAATTGGTTGGATTTGATTTGTCTTGCTTTCTGTGGGCAGGTAATACCTGGGCAATTTTCCATAGTGTGCATGACATTAGCTGTGGCTATACTGAAAGGAGTTTGGCTAGATGCAAAATTAGTTCTGGAGCAGTGGTCTTCAGCACTACAGCCACAGTGGGCCCACAGCCTTTGCTACATCCAGTGCATTCAGCAAAGCAACACAAAAGGAAACAATTGCATTAAAAGTGGTCCAACAGATTGTACCAAGGATTAATAGGACAAAAAGTAGCCTTGTGCTGAGTTCCCATTAACAAAAATAAGCCTATTCTTTTTTCAAAGATCACTTACTAGCCTTCTCATTGTATCCTTAACAATTTGCCTCTTCTGAAATCTCCTTGAACCCATTTACAACAACAATACAAAGCATCAATGTCTTTCCATTGTGATTTATTATATAATTCCATTATCTTTTGAGTGACTAAAGCCCTATCAATTTTTCTCAACTTCTCCAGACTTTCTGTTTTAACGTGTTCCTTAATAGACAAAGCCCACTTATTAATCATACTAAACCTCATTGTAAGTGAAGAGGGTGTTTTGAAATTATTGCAAGAAATAAACCCAAAGCAAGCTGTGGGTCCAGATGAAATCCCTCCTTAGATCTTTAAGTTAGCAGCTGGTGAACTGGCTGCAATATTAATCAATTTCTTTCAAGAATAAATCAACACCAGATACCTCCCAGACCAATGGATCTAAGTGAGCATCTGTGGCATTTTCAAAAAAAAAGGATAAAAGTCAGCCAGGAAACTACAAATTGGTACCTCTCACCAGCGACATATGCAAATTGCTTGAAGGTACTGTTTATTTTAATTTCAGTTATGCAGAGTATTTCCTAAATTGTGTCTACATGAGTTTCCTCCAGGTGCCCTGGTTTCATCCCACAGTCCAAAGATATGTAGGATATGTTGATTGGCCATGCTACATTTACCCTTAGTTTCAGGGGGATAAGCAAAGTAAATAGATGGGGCTTAGGGGCCTGGGTAGGATTATTGTTGGTGCAGGCTCGATGGGCCGAATGGCCTCCTTCCACACTGTAGGAATTCTAAAATAGGAAGTGTAGGTTAACAAAGGGACCTGAGTGTCCTTGTCCATACATCGCTGAAAGCTAATTGCAGGTGTTGGCAGAGGTTAATAGAATGTTGCCTTTACCACAACAGGATTTGATTACAGGAATGCTGAAGTTTTGCTTCAACTGTATAGAATCTTGGTTAGGCTGCACCTGAAGTTGTGTGTGCAGTATTGGTCCTCTTAACTTAGAAAGAATATTATTGCCATAGAGGGAGTGCAAAGAATGTTCCTCAGACTTGTTCTAGGAATGGTGGGATCGTCTACTTTATGAAGAGAGGTTGGGCAAACCTGACGTGTATTACTAGACTTTCAAAGATTGAAAGGTGATACAATTGAAACTTACAAAATACTTAAAGGAATAGACAAAGTAGATGCGGGTAAGACACTTCTCTTGGCTGGGAAGTCTAGGACCAGGGGCACAATTTCACAATAAGAGGGAAGCCACTTAGGACCGAGATGCGGAGAAATGTCTTTACACAGACAATTGTGAATCTTTGGAACTCTATACCTGAGAGGGCTATGGAAGCTCAGTATGTTTCAGGTGGAGACTGATAGATTTTTGATTAACAATAGCATAAAGGGGTATTGGGTTAGTATGGGTAAAATGCTTTGAAGTGTCCGATCAGCCACACTCATATTGAATGACGAAGCAGGCTTGACAGGCTGAATGGTATACCCCTGTTCCTATGTTTCTATGTCATGAAGCACTTTGAAGCTCACAGTATCCTGGTAGATAGTCAACATGGTTTTCAAGAGACAAGATCTACCAAAACAGAACATTTACAGACAAAACTACTTGGATGGCAATACTAGATTTCTCGAAAATGTTTGAAAAGGTTCCTCATTGAAAAGTCTTGTCCAAATTCCCTCGGGGAACATTATGAAATTGAATCCAGCACTTCCTTACCAACAGAAAACAAAGAGTGCTATGTGATGGGGAATCATTCTATCTGAGATGTCCATTCCATAGTGTCCCATGGAACTGTGTTGGGCCTTAGTCTTCTTGACAAATATGAATGATCTTCTCAACAAGTTAAAAATTAAGGTGCAATTATTTGCAGAGGACTGTGTAGTTTATGTATCAGGAATATCTAAGGTCACTTCAGTTTACTTCAAGATGATCTTCTGGAATTGGAAGAATGGCAGGACTAATGGAAGATGGCATTCAATGCCAAAATATGCTATGTCATGTGCATCACCAACAAAAGAATTTACCAACAGGTATCTTTAGGTTTTACAATGAAAATTCTCTTGAAAAGTCTTGGATTCTACATTCAGCAAATAACATCCAAAGCAAACAGGGCTCTTGGAGGAATCTTTGAATTGCAACTAGGATATCAGATTTATAGCTTATTAAACATTTGTTCATCCAATCTTCAAGTCAGCAAGTTGTGTGTGGCATCCTCATTTGGTCAGATTTTTAAATAGGATTGAAGCAATCCAAAGACATACTACACGAGACTGCATGAATCAGCACGGGGAAATACACCAATGTTGTTTATTTGATCAAAGATTTGGAATGGGGATTACTACAGCAAAAGAAGGGGGGAAATGGACTGACACATTCTATAAAATATGGAATGGTCTAATAGAAATGAACAGAAATAAGTACCCCGGTACTTACTGGCAATCACAAAACACAAGGCAGTTGTCATCACAAACTACAATGACCATTTGTTTCTGAGACACTATAGTCATAGAGGTTTACACTGATTTGTCCATGCTGCCCTTTTCTTTAAACCACTAAGCTAGTCCCAATTGCTCATGTTTGGCCCATATCCCTCCATACCAATCTCACCCATGTAACTGTCTAAGGGATTTTTAAAAGATAGAATTGTATCTGCCTCTATTACTACCTCTGGCAGTTTGTTCCAGATACGCACTACTGTGTGTGTGTGAAACAATTGCCCCTTTGAACCCTTTTGTATCTCTCCACATAAAACTACGCCATCTAGTTTCAGACTCCCCTACCTTTGGGGAAGATGTTGACTAGCTGATCTATGCTCCTCATTATTTTATAGACCTTTATAAGATCACCCCTATACGTCCGACGGTCCTGGAAAAAAGTGTCAGTCTATCCAGCGTCTTCTCATAACACAAACCATAAAGTCCCAGTAGCATCCTAGTAAATCTTTTCTGTACTCTTTCTAGCTTAATAATATCATTTTCATGATAGGGTGACCAGAACTGTACACAGTATTCCAATCTTTCAATCAACAATGTTTCTTCCCAAGGATAATCCCACAATGGATGAGTTGCCAATGAAAATAGTCACAGGCTCCAACATGAAATCTTCACGACCCATCTTTAGATTATTTCCATTTAAAGGCCTCACTTTCAGATCTGCCATCTCAGTGGGCCATGCCAGATTTAATTTGCGCTGCCTATAGAAATGTTGGTGGAGTACAAAAACTATCCCATCAAGCAGACACAGAAGAAGCTATTTGAATCGTTCACTGTAATGAACTCCTGAATCAACTTTGTTCATCCTCCAGCCCAGCTTAATTTTCCTTGATAACCCGAAATTTCTTCCAATACAACAGTAGTCTTATCATTGATTTTGTTGCATATGTACAACTCTCAATCTCAAGCCTTAGCTAAGATAAGAATTAATTTTCAAAACCATTATCATTGTTTTTCTACAATTTTAGTGCACTTATCTGAAGTCATTCCCTTAAAGGTACAATGTGTGTCAATATCATGATTGCACTGCAATCAAATTGTATCAGAATATATATTATTAGTTTAAATGTGAACCAATTTCAATTATTTCATTTAAAAAATTAATGATAACAATAAATGTGGAGAATAATTTGGGTGTCAAATTTGTGGCTGCTTAACATCCAATACATTAATGTAGGGTTGTTGGGGAAGGCCACTGATATGTGAGACCTGTTATTACTTTGTTATGAATGCACGGTTTTATAAGATGATTATGTTTGGGACTGTCTCTCTTAAATTCATGGTAAAATAGAGGAATGAAGAGGTTCTTGTGGTCTGCTTCAAATTCTGCCTGGCAACAAGCCTAGGTGACTTGATTATCACGATGACAGGAGGATGCAGGTTAAGAGTAGACTGGGAGCAAGATGCAAAATGTTTAACCTGAAACCAAAGGCAATAGCAACTAAGTTGATTGCGGACAGACATTCACTCTGAGCTTTTGGATCAAAAGAGAAAGCAAAATGTGGGAGGGAGGACTGTCTCTAATCAAGGTGACATATCCCATGATAATCTACAGATACTGGAAGATTTTCCCTGATGAAGCCAGGAGAAGAAATTGCCTTACTGCTGATGAATGGTTTGGAAATTTTTTAAAAACTGAAGGAAGCACTTTTCAACATTCACTCAATGTTACAACTCAGTGAAATAGAGCGACATGAACCCATTTGAAGCTGGGAGTCACTGTTGACTATTACTTATAAAGACAGTAATTCTGAGGGAATTGTGCTGTGATGTATACATATCCAGCGTTGGATTATTGATCACATTAGAACATTAAGCATTATCATTTCTGTAGGTTGAAATTTAGTTGCCTATTAAGTGACATTTTGACAATATTGCTTTCAATTTGTTTGTTGGAGTAAAAGTCTTAAGACATGGAATCTTGTGTGATTCCTTTAAGTTGGTCACTGGAATTTAAATATTTATTTAAAATTCATCAGGCTTTAAGGATTATAACAAGGGACTCTTCAGTGATATTAATTAAATAGCTGAAAATCTGAAACAAAAACAGACAATGTTGGAAAGCACCAGCATCTCAGGTAGCATCTATGAAGAGAAAAACAGAGTTAATGAGGAATGGGGAAAAGTTTTCACCCCCAAAAGGGGTGGATTTGATTCAGGAGGGAGGTTAAAAAGCTAAGCAGGAATCTAACCCACCCCAGAGCTGTCCACTTCCAGTTTTGATAAAGGAGGGAGGTTGGTTATTTAAATAATTTAATCAGGCTGGGGGCCTTCTCTTTAACAACAGTACAAATAACAATATCTCACTTCATCTGTTTATTTTTCTTGCACAATTATCTTCTTTGAGCAGTGCACTAAATCAGAATCAATTGATCCCAAGGACAAGTCATTGGGTAGATCATCAGACTGTAATACAATAAAGTCCCAATGGAATTTAAATAGGCTTATCTTCTGGTAAATACAATATAAAACTTCAAGTGTTAGCTTACAACATGCCATTGCTAAATCTTTGTGGCAGAATTCATTTTCTGTAATGAAAAATAAATGCTTTATCTTAAGTTATCACTCCTAGAGTCATGAACAAAATCTTGATGTTTTGTACAAGTGTACCAAACAGAAATGAAACATATTGCAGTCTAGTTTGTTAGGAATCTACTGATAGTCTGAACATCTGTATTCATCATTACCAGTAGATGGCCTCAGATGGGCTCAATGCCAAGAAAATGTTTCTGAAACATATGTCATTGATTTTATTGGAAATTCTGTCACAGGAAATTAAACTTACGGTACGCAGTTGCAGAATCTCACTCCTTCTGGTCACTGCTCAGAAACATAACAAGAGCTGAGTATGGCACATGGAAACACTAGAAGAAGAAATACAATTGATTGAGTGTAGCTCTCCTGGAATACACCACACAAAGTTTAGTGCAGGACAGAAATGCCACTGAAATAGACCAATCTGTCCCAGATCAGAGATAAATCAACACGTAGCTTTCATCTCCAAATGTTGTCTGGTTTCAAATGCTTTTTCACTAAAAATATTTTATTATTTAAAAACTACCATAAAAGCAGACAAACTGTCACATACAAGATCATCCAGACCAGTTTGACTAGGTGTACATTTCTACTTCTGTAATTGGGCATTCTTTATTTTCAAAGCATTTTCAACTAGGAAACAATAGCAGCAATGTATATTCATATGGCACCTTCAATATAATGAAATACCTCAAGGTGCTTCACGGGGGTATTATGAAACAAAATATGACTCCAAGTCACACAAGGAGATATTAGGTTAAAGGACCAAAAGTTTGATCAAGAAGTATGTTTTAAGATGTGACTTAAAGGAGAGAAGTGAGGTAGCGAGGCAGAGAGGTGTGGGAAGGTATTCCAGAGCTTGAAGCCTTTAGACAACTGAAAGCACAGTCACCAGTGGTGGAGCAATTAAAATTGGGAATACACAAGCCAGAAAAGTGTAGCACAGAAATCTTGGCGATCTATGGACCTGAAAGAGTTTAAGTTTATTTATTGTCATAAGTAGGCCTATATTAACACTGCAATGAAATTACTGTGAAAATCCCCTACTCATCACACTTCAGCACCTATTCGGGTACACTGAGGGAGAATTTAGCATGGCACCTAACCAGCATTTCTTTTGGACTGTGGATGGAAACTGGAGCATCCGGAGGAAATCCAAGCAAACATGGGGAGAACTTTTGCAGACTCCACACAGTCAGTAATTCAAGCTGGAGATCGAACCCATGTCCCTGGTGCTGTAAGGCAGCAATGCTCACCATTATACCACACTGCTCTCATAGTTTACGGAGATAGGGAGAGACCAAGATTAGATGTTGGGGTGAGGTGGAGAGGAGGCTGGTGCTCATTTGAAAACAAGGGTGAGAGTTTTAAAGTTAACACATTGCTTAATTGGAAACCAATATATGTTAGTGAGCACAGTGATGATGGAGAATGGGACACGCTGCAAATTAGGACAGGACAGCAGCGTTTTGGATGACCTAAGTTTGTGGATGATAGAATGTGGGAGACATGCCAGGAGTGCGCAGTTGTGTCTAGAGGAAACAAAGACATGAACAAAGGTTTTAGCAGCAATGAGCTGACACATGGTAAAGTCAAGCAGTAATATGAAGCTGGAAATAAGGGTCATGATTCTCCCAAATTGGAGTGAAGTGCCCACACCAGTGGGAAACTCTTCAGGTTTCCTGTTGGTGTGAGCAGCATCTATCAGGTGGGATTCTTCCATCTGATAGATGCTAATCTATTTATAGCGGACAACCCGCTGGCCAACCCTCCTGTTTCAAAACTGGGCCGCCATTTTTAAGTGACAGCCTGATGTCCACACTTGGAGACAGGCCACTCTGCCACATAAACGTAAATGGTAGCCCCAACACTGACAAGAAGCAAAACCAATGCCTCACTAAAGAGGGCATCCTCTTCCTCCCCACAAATAATGGCGAACTTATGACCACTCAGGCATAACAATGATCCGACTCGACTATCAGTCACTTAGCTCCCCTTCCCCCTCAGAACACCTTCCCCCTCAGAGACCCCACTCAGGCCCCTTTAGGCCACACACCTTGGCAGTGCCAACAGTGCACTGGCTCCTAATGCCCAGGCACTGACACACTGGCTTGGCACCTTGGGCCCTGTGGGGCTCAAGGATAGGTTCATTGACCATTTGCCCCTCTGCTTCTGCCAGGCTGAAGACGATGGGTCCCCCAAGGATCCTGAGTGTTGGTTTGGCTTGGGCTGGGGGCAAGGATTTGGCCACGCCACTCTCCACTGGAATGGGGGTGTCATGGCTGGACTGCCCCTTTTAGCCCTGGATGACCTGAAAATAATCTTGGCACAGTGATTTCAGGCAGCCCTATGAACATTCCTGCCTGTCAGCTGTGCAAATTCTGAAGTGGCCAGGTCATTTTAATCTCCATGCACCCCTGGTCATCTGGCAGGATTTTAAATCTTTGCGGCACACTATTCTGCAGCAGAGATTTTTCTTCCTCCCTGTCAGAAGCTGCAGGTGAGAACACATATTCATTATCACATCTACATTTGTATATACAGCACAGGAACAGCTCATCAGGCTCAATAGAACATGCCAGTGTTTATGCTTCACATGAACCTCCTCCTACTTGTCCTCATCTAACCCCATCAATATAACTTTTTAACCCTTTCTTCCTCATGTACTTTATTTAGTTTTTTTTTCTTAAATGCACCCATGCTAGTTGCCTCAACCTACGGTCCTAAGTTCCAGCTTCAAACTATTTTCTGGGTAAAGAAGTTTCTCCTGACTTCCTATTGAACTCATATGTAATTAGGTAGGATGGTGGGGTAGTGGTTGGCATTGCTGTCTCAGCAGCAGGGACTGGGAGTTCAATTTTGGCTTTGGATGACTGTCTACGGAGTTTGTTCATTCTCCCTGAGTCTGCGTGGCCTTCCTCCTGATGCTCCGGTTTCCTCCCACAGTCCAAAAATGTACTGGTTAGGTGAATTGGCCATGCTAAATTACCCCTTAATGTCAGGGGGGTTTGCAGGGTAAATATGTGGGGTAATGTGAATAGGACAGGACCTGTTAGTGCAGGCTCAGTGGACCAGATGGTCTCCTTCCACACTGTAGGGATTCAATGATTTCATTTCTGGCCTCGAGTTCTGATCTCCTCTGAAAGTGGAAACCTCTTCACGCGTCAATGGTATCAAATCCCTTCATAATCTTAAACATCATGATCAGACTGCTCTTCAGTTTTCTACCTTCCAATGAAAAGAGTATCAATCTTTCCTGATACATATAATGTCTCAGCTCTCGTATCATACTAGGAAAACTTTTTATAGCAACTTCTCCAGTGTCACTATATACTTTTTACTATAGAAACCATGGGCTGGATTTTTATTTCCCAAGGGAGATTTGAATCGGGTTACGAAACACAGAACTTAACTTTTTTCCAGTAGAACAGTTTTCCTCTGACTTCCCAACTCTACACCATCTTTGGGTGGTATTTTTACAGGTCAGGAAGGCCTTAGGTGCAAAGCATGCAAGCACATCATCTAAGGTTGGTTTCCCTATTGAGAGGGACACAGCAAAATTGTTTTTCATGTGCTGCTGCGGCTTTTGCAATCTCTCAAAAAGATGCAGTTGCTTCGCAGGTGGAGCAAAATAAAAACAAGTAATAGGCGGGAGCTGGGAAAGATTGCGACAAAAATGACAGAGCAAGTGTTAACGGCAGTGTGGAAGACTGTGGAAGGTGCTGAATGTGGCCTTAAGGTAAGACAGCAGAACTTGTTAATATGAAAACAAGGGTCAGTGCTCTGTGAAAGCAAATGACAGTTGGCCCAGTTGGTGGGGGGACGGAGGTGGTGGTGGTGGGGGAGGGCAGGGGGGTGGGGTGTTGCCCTGGGACAAAAGAAAGAAAAAAAGATAAAAGTCAGGTCAAAATGGAAGAAAAAAATCACAGTCTCATCTATGAATGCAAGGGAATGTGCCATGGGAGCAGTCCTTTCAGATGAAGCAACATTTCACTTGCATCTCTTTCAATCTGGTTTGTTTCATTCACTGCTCCGAATATGGTCTCCTTTACAATACAGAAATTAAACACAGATTAAACACAGGTGATCCCTATTGCAGATCATCTGTGCTCAGTCTGCAAGCATCACTCAACTTTTTTGTTGCTTGCCATTTCATCTCAGCATCTTGCTCTCATGCCCACCTCTCCATTCTCGGCTGGCTGCAATGTTCCAGTGAAGCCCAAAGCACACTGGAGGAGTAGTGCCTCATTTTCTGATTTAAGCAGCCCTCAGGACTCAACAATGAGTTCAACAACTTAACACTGTGACCTTTCTCTCCATCTTGGCTTCCTTTTTTACTCCATTATTTTTGCCCCAACACCAAACCCCCTCCCTCAGCGTAGCCATCTGCAATTATTCTTAAGTTTTACTTTCATTGAGCACTGACCTTTGTTCTATTAATACATTCTGCTGTCTTATCTTAATGGCACTTCCATAGGAAGTCCTATGGAAGGACTTCCATAGCACTTGCCATTAGCACTTCCTCTGTCTTGTACCCTCTACATCTTAGTTGCGAATTTTTTGCTTCTGCCTTCACTATAGAGAACACAAAAAACATTCCAGTAATAGCTATAAATCAACAGGTGGAAGGTGGAGAGGAACATGGTGCAATTACAATCAGTAGGGAAGCTACTGAGCAAGCTGATGTGTGGCAGGTCTCTGAGTCCTGTTGGACTTCATCCTAGGATCTTAAAATAGGTGGCTAAAGAACTAGTAGATGTATTGGTGTTAGTTTTCCAAAATTTACTAAATTCTGGAAAGGGTCCATTAAACTGAAAGAACAGCAGCAGAAAACTGAAAACTATAGATCAAATACTTGACATCTGTTATTGGGAATGTGTTAGAATCAATCATTAAGGAAGTTATAATTGTGCGCTTAGAGAAACTCAAGGTAATTGAGAAGAATCAGCATGATTTTGTGAAAGGGAAATTATGTATACCCAATTTATTACAGCTTTTTGAAGGAGTGACATGCATTGTAAATCATAGAGAGCTTGTAGATGGGTTGTACTTGGATTTCCAGAAGGCTTTTGATAAGGTGCCACATCAAAGGTTATTGTGGAAAATAAAAGTTCATGGTGGAGGGGGTAACAATTAGCATTGATAGACGATGGTGGCAGGCAGAAAACAGAGTATGCATAATGCATATGCATTTTTTCTGGTTGGCAGGATGAAAATCAAAGCAAACTCAATGAACAGCACCTCATCCTCCATCCTTCATAGCCTTCTGAACCCAACATGTGGTTCAATAATTTGAGATTATCACCTTTGCTCCCATAATTATTTTCAAGTTATATTATAATATGCTTAATACATCATTACATGTAGCTTAATCATCGCCCTTGATGGATTTTGAGTTACTTTGGCTGATTATTCCTGCTGGTTACAATCTGTTACATCACACTTTAATAACTCAATCAATCTTATCTCATCAATTCAGCTACTTACTGTAAGCAGAGTCTGGAACATACTGTAGAAGAACATGTACCAAAACATCTTCCCCATTTCAAGCGGTGGCACATACCACAGTAGAGTGTAGGATACAACTGCAAAAGGTGCAGACCCAATTATCCTGTAAGAATGCATCAAGTTTAATATGTAACAAAAATCTGCTTTAGGAAGAGAAATCCTAAGCGCGATAGAACCTATCATCTAACCTTCCTCTTATGAGAAATCATCTGTCAGTGGTCGCCATGATAATTTGGCTGGAAAATCTCTGTTCTAATGGGAACACAGTGGCACAGTGATTAGCATCGCAGCCTCATAGCACTGAGGACCTGGGCTTGATTCCCGGCTTGGGTCACTGTCTGTGCTGAGTCTGCATGTTCTCCCTGTGTCTGCGTGGGTTTCCTGCAGGTGTCCCGGTTTTCTCTCACTGTCCAAAAAATGTGCTGGTTAGGTGCATTGGCCATACTAAATTTTCCTTCAGCATACCCGAACAGGCACCGGAGTGTGGCAACTAGGAGATTTTCACATAACTTCATTTCAGTGTTAATTAAAGCCTACTTGTGACAGTAATAAAACAAAATGTTAAAAGCTTTAACTTCTGATGGAAAACTACCTGCTGAACATGCCTGGAGCCAGGGTCTAGTTAATTGCCTAATCAACAACAAAATATGTCAATATAGATTATTTAAATCTTAGTAAATATTATCTGAAGTAAATCAATATATCTTATCATTTGTATTTAAATGCATTTTCAACACCTTTCACTTTGCACCTCATATTACAAGCAGGAATAGATATCTCTCATTTGCATTCAGAGAAGCAGTGACCTTAGCCTGGCTGAGTGTCACTAAAAGATTAAAACATTTCAGCTTCAGTCATGGCAAAAACCCTGACCTTGGGGCATTGGTTAGAAATTCTTAATTAGGTTGCTGCTCAGGCTTAAAATTAAATACACCAGAGTCAGCAGACATTCACAAAGCATTTGATACACTGGTCTGGCAGGGGAAATTTAAAACAACCTGTACAGGTAACCATCCATTCCCATGGTACATATCAGAAGAACAATACAAGACATGAAAAACAGGATTCAGAATATAACCACACTTGATGACGTCCAATCTATATTCTGTCCAAAGTTTCCTCATGCCGTGTGTGGTTCAAAATTGATTTCCGTCCAAAAGACGTTAACAAATTATTGCTTTTATTAAAATCAGTGTACCCTTGGTTGACTTGAAAGTTTAAAAGGTGTCACATATATTTATATTATTTTATTTGACTGACTAGATTGATTGTTCAATTGATGTGGCTAAATAGAGAATGTTGGGGTCTCATAAAATAAGGAATGCATCCATTTTTATTAAATCAACCATTAACTCCTAAACGTCCAAACTCCCGAGGACCACATAATATAAATGCACGTATAGTGCTCCAATAAAGGTCATCTGTCTCACAAGGCTACTTTTTTCTTGACAGGACAGATGTTCCTAAATGACAGATTCCATTGTATGTTTATAGCAAATTATTTTAAGTCCACACAATGAACTTGAAAAAAGTCCTACTTGTTTGTTAACGGCCAGTCTTTCAAAGTACGTGTTACAGATGAATGAATGAAGCCTTCCTCTCCAATTCCAAACACCCTTGTTTTATAACATCATTGATTAGTTGGTATGATTGATTGCAGTGAATGGGGATGAGATTAAGGTAAAGTCTTTGAGAGTAAGGTCAGTGAGTATTTCTAAACCCTTTTATCAACAATTCTAGGTTACTAGCTTCTGACTGAGGTTTATAACTGGCTGCCTTCCTTCAGTTTAGTGATAATATAGGACTGAGTCAGCACGGCTTCGTCAAGGGAAGGTCATGCGTGACAAATCTGTTAGAGTTCTTTGTGGAGGTAACAAGGAAGTTCGATAAAGGAGAACTAGTAGACATGATTTATTTAGATTTCCAGAAGGCCTTTGACAAGGTGTCACAATGGAGACTGTAAATAAGTTAAGTGTCCGTGGTGTTAAGGAATAAGATCCTGGCATGGATAGAAGATTGGCTGACTGGCAGAAGGTCAAGAGTGTGGATAAAGAGGTCTTCTTCAGGATGGCAGCCAGTGACTAGTGGAGCGCCTCAGGAGTCAGTGCTGGGACCACAACTTTTCACAATATTCATTAACGATTTGGAAGTAGGAACTGAAGACGCTGTTGCTAAGTTTGTAGATGATACAAAGATATGTAGAGGGAAAGATAGCATGAGGAAGCAGGAGGGCTGCAGAACGACTTGGACAGCTTAGGAGAGTGGGCAAAGAAGTGGCAGGTGGAATACAATGTGGAAAAGTGTGAGGTTATGCACTTTAAAAGGAGGAATGGAAGCATAGACTATTTTCTATATTCATCCACCTAGTAAAGATGAGAAAATTGCATTTCAACCTGTGATATAATAAGACTATGGGTGGACTGGAAACCAGTATATATCTCTTCAGGTGCACTGCTGAGTTTTCAGACCAGACCTTGAGCCACTGACAGAAAAAAAATCAGGGGCGTGGTTTATGCCATCAGTCTAGTGAGACAGATTTGTTAGAGATGGCAAAGTCATCTCCATGGAGACTGGGGTGCCAGTGAGGTGAACTTCCCCCCAGCATCCTCCCACCCCAGTCCCGACTGCCGCCACCTCCACAAAGGTATCAGGCCTTTACTGCAAAATTACTGGGGGCTCCCCTCCCTGCTATGGCAGTGTTGCTGGTGCTCCCAGCCTCACTGCCAAGTCCCTCCCCTCAAAGCACTCAGTGATCTCCCCCCACCCACCTCCCTTCTCCACACCATATGTAATGGAACCCTCCCTACCCCCACAATTGGGCTTCCCAAGGGCACACTGCAGCACTGCCTCAACACAGGTTGGCAATGCGAGGGTACTTCCTGGGCCTGTCTCTGGGATCTCCTCTCCTGTTTCTCATCTTCAGAAAGCTGTTGTGAACTTTGCCAATGTGACATCACATTGGTGAGGTTTGAATTTTCAGTGACGGGGGATGACATAGTTTGTGGGCCCTTTAATAATATGTAAATTAACTAATTTAAATGAGATTCCCACAGGAACATCGTTATGTCACTGGTGAGAGGTAGGGAAAATCATGAAACAAGATCTCGCTGGCAAGAAACCCTTTCTTGACTCATAAGATTTTATACCCACTTCATCATTTATGCTCATCGGGAACACGGGAGCAAGATCGCTGTCAAAATCTACCTAGATATTGATCATCTAAAGGCACACACTAGTTTGCAAGACAGAAAAAAAATGCTTATGGGAGTGCTTGTTGGTTGAAATAAATAGTTTTAAAGGACAGTTGGATTTTGATAAATCTACTATCTTTTAGGGTCTACAATATCTATGGACTTTATTCTGTAACTATAGTTTAAAATTAAATGGTTCTGTTTTCATTTTCTTTTGGACAAATAACTGTTAGGGTAATTGGGGAACAGGAAAATAGTTGTTTATGAGAGGCTATGCTTAATGAATTTATGACTCCAAAGATGCCATGAAGTCTGAATTCAATAGTTAATGACATGGAACTTAGGATGTCACTTTTGTTTAAACAAGCTTTAATTGATCATGCCAGAGAGAAAACCTTTATTCTTTGATCTTATGATCGGAAGTGGTCCTCATTGCTTTAGTGTGGGGCTTGGGTTAAGATATGCTGACAAGAGAATTTGGCTTTAATAAAACTGTTTGGCATCAGAAGTAAACATGTCATTTGTTTGTGATGGAATGTAAACTTCTGGAGTCTAGGACCCATTAAGTAGGGGTTGTTGCAATGGCAGGGTGACAGAAGATGATTTGCATCCTACAGCCAATTGGAGAAGTGAATTTGGTCCATCTCCAAAATAGGAAGGAAGAATAGGAGACTGTAGGATAAAAGTTGAGAAGTCGCATTCCATTGGCTTTTGGGATATAACCGCTCTGGACACAGTTCAACATCACTTCGAAGACAGAGAAGAGGGATGCCTTCTGTGCTAACAACACTAAGAGTTCATGGGATCTTGAACGATGAAAAACTTAAGTTGTCTTCACTGCTTATTGTTAAGTATATGTGAAATATATAATAGCCTTTAGAGGAGGAAATCTGCTGTCCTTACCTGGTCTGGCCTACATGTGACTCCAGATCCACAGCAATGTGGTTGGCTCTTAAAATTCCATTCAGTTGAGGGCAATTAAGGATCAGCAACAAATGCTGGCCTTGCCAGCGATGCCCACATCCCATGTATTAATAATAATAAAGAAAATCTTCCTTCATAATTTCTTCTTGATCTATAAATACTAATTAATCATACCTTGTAGGTCAAGTACAACTGAGGATTCTCGTGTTAGAACTTAAAAAGTGGGACCCTTGAGTTTTTTTAATTGGAAGGGTTTTATACCTTAAAACCCTAAACCATACAGGATTCCAAAAGAAGTGCAAGTTAGTTTAGTGCCTATACCTGAAGAGATTAGAAGAACTATGAACCCAATTAGATTTTTTGTAAAGATGGAAGATAATACTGCTCAGCCACGTGCTAATGAAATTAAAACAGAAAATGTCGGAAAATCTCAGCAGATTGACAATATCTGTGGAGAGACAGAACAGAGCTAACAAACGTTTCAAGTCTGGATGACTTTGCGTCAAAGCTAAAGAGAACTGAAAATAGGATGAGATTTATACTGTGTCGGGGAACAGGGGGGTGGTAGAGCAGTGGAACAGTAGGGGCTGGATAGAGGGCCAGTGATAGGTAGAGGCAAGGGAGAGGTTGACAAAGATGTAATGGACAAAAAGCCAAAGGGAATGTGAATGGTGATGACCTAATTAAACTATGTGAGCATGTGATTCTGGAGGGTGTGATTCGTGAGAATATGATTTTCTAGTGTACTGCCCATGTTTATGATCACTGGCCCTCACAAACCTTGATTCAATTAGACAGTGTATCATCAGTCTCTGATTTTTTTTTTAAAAGTGCTGTCACCTTACAGGGGGAATACTGTCTTTTACAGGGATTCTCTTTGCTCTCCGATGCCAATAGGGGTCAAATGCTTTACAAGAATTCTCGTTAGGCTATATAATGTGATTTCCAGGAATCAAACCATATCACTGTACTAAAGAGACCACATGATTTCTAGAATTTCAAACTTAAGAGGTCTGTACAGGATCTGTGTTGTCTGATAAGAAATCATTATATAGTTAAAAAGGCAATAATACAACAAGAATAAGGTAGCAAGGCACACAAGCAAGAACTGCCAAAAGTAAAGACTACATAATTATATAGATAATTACAGAACTTGATCCTTAAAACAGTGATACACAATGCTACCATGCAATATTGTTACACAAGAAAGCGACTGCTTCTTTTAAGGTATTCCTGTGCAATTAACATATTAATACCATATCAGAGAGCCAAGACTCTGTAATTAAATAACAGAAGTGCAGTTCTGCATCTAGCATAGTTTATGTGGTTTGTTTCACCTGTTGAATAAAACTACAGCTACATCTTCACAGAGGTGTAGGCATGTGAAAACAGTGGTCAACATTGATTACAATTAAGTAGAATATAATACTAAGTTATTGTGGCTGAAAAAAATACTGTTGAAGCTTTTCACCTTGTACTTACTGACTGTTGTAATGTAGGAAATATGGCAGTTAACTTGTACATGGAAAGCCTCCACAAACAGTAATGTGATAATTACCAGATAATGGTCTGTAACTTCTTGGCTCCTCAGGTTCTGTTTTGGGGGTACCCCAAAGATTGCTGGGGAATCCCTTTCAGAAGTTCCAAGATAAAGGTTTATCCAGAAATGTTAACTTCATCTGGACAGCATTGCACTGTGAAACATTCTATAATTTAAATGACTAACTTTGGTTTGCTTTGGTCAGTGATATGTCAAGTTACTCTGAAAAAGTTAGAAGAAATATAAACCTTACTTCAGCTCAAAGAATATCCATTCACCAAATCTCTCTGGTTCCTATTATTCAGCCAATTTTATATCCATATTGCCACTGAACCTTTCAGTCCATGAGTTATAATTTTTCTCACACTTTTGTGTGGCACAGTATCGAATGCCTTTTGAAAGTTTGTGTACACCATATCAACAGCATTGCCCTCATTGATCCTTTGTTATCTCCTCAAAAGACCCTAGCAAGTTAATTAAACAATTTCCCCTTTAGAAATCTATGTTTGTTGTTCTTAATCAACCCAACTTGTTCCATGGGACAATAATTCTATGCAAATAATTGTTTCTAGAAGTTTGCCCACTACTGATGTTACAGCATGGTGGTACAGTGGTTAGCACTCAGCGTCAGGGATCCATGTTCGATTCCCGGCTTGGGTCACTGTCAGTGTTGAGTTTGCACATTCTCCCTGTATCCGTGTGGGTTTTCTGCCACAGTCTGAAAGACGTGCTGTTAGGTGCATTCGGCTTGGGTCACTGTCAGTGTGGAGTTTGCACATTTTCCCTGTATCCGCGTGGGTTTTCTGCCACAGTCTGAAAGACATGCTGTTAGGTGCTTTGGCCATGCTAAGTTTTCCCTCAGTGTATCCAAACAGGCGCCAGAGTGTGGCAACTAGGGGACTTTCACAATAACTTCATTGCAGCGTTAATGTAAGTCTAATTGTGACACTAATAGATAAACTTTAAACCTTCCACAGATTGAAAGGGGAAACATATGAAATGGCTTATGACACTATTAGAAGTGTAAAATAAATTATTTGAACTCTCAAGTCTCAAATTCTAATTAAATGCAAACGGTTCAGGCCTCTTGACCTAAGATGGGTATGTTGGTCATACCACTAGCTTAGTACCCATTTTAGACTTTAAGTATAAAATACTTCCCCAACCCCATTGAGTTACATCTTAATATAAATCTGAAAATGTTCCTGCAGTAAATAAAAATTATCTTAATTTCTTAGCCCAAAAGAATGGGTTGAAAAATGGCAAATGGAATTTAATGCAGACAAGTGTGAAGTATTGCACTTTGGAAGGACAAACCAAAGTAGAACATACAGGGTAAATGGTAGGACTCTGAAGCATGCAGTAGAATAGAGGGATTTGGGAATACAGGTACAGAATTCCGTAAAAGTGGCATCACAGGTGGATAGGGTTGTAAAGAGTGTTTTTGGTACACTGGCCTTTATAAATCAGAGTATTGAGTATAAAAGTTGGAGTGTTATGGTAAGGTTGTATAAGGCATTGGTGAGGCCGAATTTAGAGTATTGTGTACAGTTTTGGTCACCTAGTTACAGGAAGGATGTAAATAAGAGTGCAGAGAAGGTTCACAAGGATGTTGCCGGGACTTGAGAAGCTGAGTTACAGAGAGAGATTGAATAGGTTAGGACTTTATTCCCTGGAGCGTAGAAGAATGAGGGGAGATTTGATAGAGGTGTATAAGATTTTGATGGGTATAGATAGAATGAATGCAAGCAGGCTTTTTCCACTGAAGCTAGGGGAGAAAAAAACCAAACGGCATGGGTTAAGGGTGAAAGGAGAAAAGTTTAAAAGGGAATATTAGGGGAGGCTTCTTCACGCAGAGAGCAGCGGGACTGTGGAATGAGATGCCAGATAAAGTGGTAAATGTGGGGCCACTTTTAACATTTAAGAAAATCTTGGACGGGTTCATGGATGAGAGGGGTGTGGAGGTATATGGTCCAAGTGCAGGTCTGTGGGACTAGGCAAAAAAATGGTTCAGCAGAGACAAGAAGGGCCAAAAGGCCTGTTTCTGAGTTGTAATTTTCTATCGTTCTATGGTTCACGGTGAAAATGCTTCATAATGGAAAACAAAATCTTTCAAAGGATAGGATGGCATTTGGTCTGTGGTAATTGTTCTGACAGACAAACTGTTTCTTATCGCACTACACTGCTAGTCTTGAATTGTATTCTCTTGTGCATTAGCCTACTTGATGTCCAAAGCTCAGAGGTGAAATTATTCATTTCTTTGAAAAACACAGACGTGTGAATACATGTGTTAATTACAAAGATGTGTGAATGATGAATCAGTGGGCGTGTTAAACAAAAAAAAGTCTGAACATTTTGTTTATGCCTTGCGGATTTCATAGCTAAGAGCTTTCAAAGTGAATGCTCCTAGATGAAATAACTGGGAAGTGAATTATGGTGGGGGTTCTCCTGCTTGACCATTATATCTGTGGCGTAAGAAGCCTTACAAAATGGTGCTAATGGAAGGATGAGAGATTTTTCAGAGGTCTCTGATGAGGTTACAGTGAAAGAACCACTGAGGAAATTCCCGCTAGAACTAATTGGATGTTATTTTATGTTCTATTGACAGAGCTATGGTGACCACAGGAAACAAACTTGTTTTCTTTACAAACTGGTGATGATGCTAAAATAGTTTTTTTGAAATAAGGTTGTTGTAGAATCGTACAGCATTGAAGGGGGCTATTTGGTTTATCATGCCAGTGTTGGCTCTTTGGTGGAGCCATCCAGTTAATGTTTGCCACTGTAAACTATTGACTCCATCAAAACCAGTCATGTTCTGAACACCACTATTATCTTTTTTCCAATTTTCTCTGCTCTGGGGAGAACAACCCCATTTTATCCACTCTCTCGACAAACTGAACTCTTGCATTGCTTGTGCCATTTTAGTATTTTATTGTGGACTCTTTCCAAGGCCAAGGCATCCTTTCCAAAGTCTGGTGCCCAGAATTGAACGGCGTTCTCCAGCTGAGGCCTAACCTGCATTTTATTAAAAAAGAAATCTCTTTCTTTAGCAGTCCCTCAGGGTCGAGGATGTCTCATTCCACTCTCGGGGGAGGGTTCCAAGTTGGCTGAATAGTCCAATCCTGGAGCCACAGATGGGGCCGGTGGTGTTTGATGAGGTGAGTGGATGGGATTCTCTGGATCCTGCACTCTTTTTCCGCTGTTTACACTTGGTCATCACACGCTCCACCCAGTGATGCTTGGAGATTGGCACATTTGTGGATGCTTCTTCTCCAGTTTGTCTATGTGCCTTCCATATATCAAGGGGGATACTATATTTATTTAGGGAGGATATCAGAGTGTCCTTGTAGTGTTTCCCCTTCCCGCTTAGTGAGTGCATGCCATTGCAGAGCTTGGAGTAGAACACTTGTTTCGTATGTCTTATGTTGGCGCTACGCATTGTATGAACTGCCCAACACAACTGGTTAAGCATGAACAGTGCCTCAATACTGGGTACTGGCCTGGGAGAGGATGCTAACATTGGTACATCTATCCTGCCAGTGAATTTGTGGAGGCTACGTTGGTGGTATCTCTCCAGGGATTTGAGGTGTCTGCTGTAGATTGTCCATGTTTCTGATACATACACGAAGGTGGGGAACATGGCTGCTCTATAGACTATGCGCTGGATTTGAGTTCTTGGTCTTCAAACACTCTTGTTCCTCAGGCGTCCATAAACTAAACTATGCAACAAAAGTGATGCTGGTTTTCATTGGCAATGTCTGCCTGTGCTGAGAGGAGGCTCCCAAACAATGGGGGATAATCTACGTTGGCCAGGGGCTCACTATTGATCTTATGGTCTGGTTGCAGTTTTGGGTGACAGGAGCAGGCTGGTAGAGAACCTTTATTTTCCAGGCGATTAATCTGAGGCCTCTGAGTATGCGCACACACAGGCATCATCTTCGTACTACAGCTCGATGATAGAAGTTGGGATGGTCTTGGTTCTGGCTGGAGACGTTGGAGGTTGAAGAATTTCCCACTTGTCTGGTAAATTAGCTCCACTCCAGCAGGGAATTTCAGAGTAATGGGGTAGAGGGATTTTGCAAGGAAGATGGAGAAGACCATTAGTAGGATGATGCAGCCCTGTTTGACCCCAATTAGCACACGTATATTTGGTCTGTAGTGCTTCCATTGGTGAGGATCATGGCTTTCATGTCATTAGAGAGCAAGTGGAGAATGATGGTGAATTTCTGTGAGCAGCCAAATTTGAGGAGGATGTTACAAAACCCTCATGGTTGAAAGAGTTGAAGGTCTCAGCGAGGTTGGAGAAGACCATGTACAGAGGTTGATACTGCTCCATGCACCTTTCCTGGAATTGTAACGCATTGAAGATCATGTCAATTGTGCTTTTGATGCCACACAGACTCAGGGAGGAGCTCTTCAGCCACTGGGAGAAGGTAGTTGAGGAGGATTCTCATGATGACCTGTGGTGGCAAGTAGACAAATTCCTCTAATTCTCACAGTTGGATCAGACTTCTTTCTTGAAGATAGTCATAATTAAGACATCTCTAAGATCTGCCAGCATGCTCTCTTCCTTCCAGACAAGGGTGAAAAAGTTGTGGATTCTTGTCAAGAGTGCATCTCCATCACATTTTACTGATTCAATGGGGATTCCATCTGCACTGGAGGCCTTGTTGTTTTTCAGCTGTTGGATGGCTTTTTTGACCTCGTGGCGAGTTGGGGTTACACTGAGATTCTGGTAGGTAGCATCTGTGGGATGGAGTGTCAAAGGCTGCGCCTTCGTTGAGGAGGTCGAAGTGCTCTCTCCAGCGGGCGTTAACTGCCTCTCTGTTTCTGATAAACACCTCCTTGAGACATCTGACCAATTTGTTTTTTTTTACAGTGAAGTCGACCCCATAGAGACGACGTTGTTTTCTGATTTGCCGTTCCAGAAGGAGGTGTATCCACCAGCATGTTCTTTCAGCTGGCTTTCTCCTGCCAGCCAGTCATGTCTCACACAGGGCAACGATGTCAGTGTTATGGCGCTGGAGTTCTTGGCCTATGATAGCACTGTGACACTCAGGTCTGTTGTTGTTGGCGTTATCCATAAGGGTTCTGGCATTCCAAGATCTGAAATTCAGTTGGGTGGGTGGGGTTGAGGTGGAAGATGCCTATACATTATTTTAATGTGGGGTGGTTGTTGCACACCAACTAGTACATGGCCCCAACACAGTGAGGTCTTGGTCCAATGGCCAGGCTCTGCTGCAGGGCAGGGACTAACAAACACATCATCCACCGAACATCGGTCTGCCTGTCAGTGACACCACTTTTCAAGTGTGATGTCATTTCCCTTTCTCTCCCATGCCCTCGGGTCTCTGCTTGTGCAGCCTCTCTCCCTCACTGCTAATCTAACTGCTGCTCCCCTCACTGGTCCCCTCACTCACTGCTGCTCCCCTTGCCCACTGCTATTCTCACTGGTTCCCTCACCCACTGCTGCTGCCCCTCGCCCCGCTGCTCCCCCTCTCACCACCCCCTACCTCCACTGCTGCAAAAACTTATAACTTATTGCTTTTGTACTCTACTTCACAATAAATAAAGCCAAGGATCCCAAATGTATTTTTAATACTTTTCTTAAGCTATGCTGCCAGCTTAAAGATTTGTGTTATATACCCCATCCATCATCTTAAACATTGACTCCCTCCACAACCGACACACAGTAACAGCAGTGCAGGCATCTACAATATGCATTGCAGTAACTTATCAAGGCTCCTTTGACAGCCCCTTCCAAACCCACAACCTCTTCCCTCTAGGAAGACAAAGGCAGCAGACACAGGACAACACCATCAACTGCAAGTTCCCTTCAAGACACACACCATCCTGATTGGAACTATATAATGTTCCTTTGCTGTTGCTGAGTCAAAATCCTGGAACTGCACTGTGGATGTACATGCAACACATGACTGCTGCAATTCAAGTCTTGTTAATAATTCCAATACACTATTCAAAGATGATCACTGTGTATATTGATCAATACCCACTTTTGACCCAAAAGTAGCACAGTCAACAGAATTTGTAATTTCTTTAAAATGTCTGTGGATTCTGTAATCATTTTTGAAAAAGTTTGAAATTGATCATTTCAATTGAGGGTTTAAGAATTTGCATTAATTGTAATGGGATCAATTGTACCTTTCTCAGCCATGTTACTTGGTGGCCCTTAATCTGGAAGCTGGAACAACAGGAAGGAATTTAAGATACAGGTGACATGTGGACAGATACAAAAGAGAGTTACAAGCAGAGGAGTTGCAGAGTGAAGTCACAGATGCAGACACAAAGAGAAAGCAGGAAAGGCATAGCTTGGGTTACTGTCTGTGTGGAGTTTGTACATTCTCCATGTGTCTGTGTGAGCTTCCTCTGGGTATTCTGGTTTCCTCCCACAGTCCAAAGATGTGCGGGTTAGGTTGATTAGTCATGCTTAAGTTGCCCCTTAGTGTCCTGAGATATGTAGGTTAGACGGATTAATGGTAGAATATGTAGGGATATTGGGGTAGGGCCTGGGTGGGATTGTGGTCAGTGCAGACTCGATGGGCTGAATGGCCTCTTTCTGTACCGTAGGATTTCTATGATTCTATGACAGAGAATTCCTGTGAGGAGAAAAAGTAAATCATTCTCAGGAGGAGGTCATTTTCACCCTTTGCACAAAAGGAGACAGGAGATCTGAGGCAGAGGCAATGTGCAAGCTGACCATAAAGGTTTAAAATTTATGCCAAAGAACTGGGTATTTTTTTCCAAAAGGGCCAAACTGTGAACAGGGGTGTTATTGGTTGGTTGAAAAGGAACTCTGAAAAGCTATACCTTTAGGACTGTTATGACCCAAGGTACAAAGGGTTCACAGAAGTATACCTTGCTGATGGTAATCATAGCTGTGAAACCATAGGTGAAACTTGCTGTCATATAGGATTCTGACCTACCCTGGATGAATAAAAAACAGCACACTATGGAACTGTGTGGTTAGAAGTGGAGTTATGGGGCTGCTTAAGATTGCATAACATTAATATTTGTTGCATTGTCTATTTAAGTGAAATTTACCTTTCTATTTGAAGTAGCATTTGCCTGTTAATTCATATTTAATATGCATTTGATACACGTTAAAGTAAAAGTAACAAAAAGTTGGGCTGGGCTTCTCCCAAAAAAATTCTAAGTGCCGAATTTGCGCAACAACTGGAGTAAATCCCGCTGTTTTCCTTAGCGGGATTTTCAAAACAAATCTCCCGCACTCTGAGTACTGCAGAGTGCCCTAGTGTGTGTCATCATCATCAAAAATCAGGGGCCGAGGCCTATACACGCTGGAGATGCCAGCAGCATAGCATTGAGTGAGCCACTGCACATGTACGGATCTGTCAGCGCCAAGATCTGCGCGTGCACATTAGCCCTGCACTGCCAGCCTCCCAGTCGCACACAGCAGCCTCTGCATCACTGACCCTCTGAGCGCCCCCCCCCTCTTGCTGGCTTCCCGGAGCCCTTCAGGGCAGCCCTCCTCACAATCGACCCACTGTGATCACCAACCGATACCTGCTGGGCAGTTCCAAGGTGCCCACAGAGCATTGCCACTTTTCCTCCATGGGCAGTGCCATGGAGCCGGGAAGGACAAGGCTGAGAATGCACATGACACACTGCCAGACTGGCAATGCACAGAGGGCACTCCCCACACCCCTCACTCCAACCTCCGGGGAGCCCTCCATGGCCCCTCCTCACTCCAGCGAGGTCGGGACGCCAGCTCCCCATCAGTGGGGAGCTGTTGTAAACCCCGATGGAGTGAACCATTCCTGGTGGGATGGGAGAGGCTAGTGGGCCAGAGACTTCAGCCCTGGGCCTGCTAATAAGATTGAAATGCAGATTTCTATTTTCAAATCAGCTCTGCGCTGATTTCTGGTGCAGAGCTGATGACACCAGAAGTCCGGCAGCTGGAAACACGGGGAGGATGCTACATGGCTTCTGCTGATGTCTCCCGGCCCATGGTGCTGCTAGAGCAGTGCAGTGGGCTGGGAGAATCGTCCCCTTAAATCTTAATGGTAATTTGGGAGTCATTCAGTAAATTTGGTTATTTTAGTTTATTGTTCCCTCACGGGCAGTGTTGTAACGCACATAGAAACAGATCAACTCATTACTAATTTCATTTATTATTTATGGAACATTGCTATGCTCAATTGCCTACACAATTGCTGTGTTTCAGAAAAATAGCCTATAATTTGGGGGTATTATGATTAGACAAGGTACTTTAGTCTTTTCTTGATTTGAAGAAACCTGCAACAAGATCAGTATTTTATTTCATATTAATTTTGCCTCCAGCATGTCATGTCCATTCTCATTTTACAGACTAAATCACCCTTTGCTTAACTAGATTAGACTTAAACTAAGCTAAACAAAACTAGGCTAAACTTAATTTAAGATACGTTAAGGATCTACTTTTCATCATGAGCTCAGTTTTCTTATTGTATCCTGTGATTTAAAAATACCACACTTAAAATGGAAAGTTACACATTCACAGGGAAACATCCTGTCAGCCAGAGTTAACTTGTCTAGATGTATTCATGCAAAATGTTTCTTTGATAGCGCCAATTACTGTGTTAGTTTCAATTCAATTATCATTCCCATCTTCACCAATGACTCTCCAACGTATTAATTATAAGATCTGGTCCTTTGCTATAAATTCTAAATGGCTTTACATCCTCTATCCTCTGCAACCTCGGGTGCCCAAAGTGCTACAGCTTAGATGCTCTCTCGACAAATTGTCCTGTTCCCATATCAAAATAAGGTTCCATTTGCTGACCAAATTTCTTAAGAACTAAAATTAGAACCATTAGCAATCCAAGCTTGTGATGGAGACCTCAGAATTAAGAATTTTATGTTAATTGCGATGAGGACACTGAATGAATTAAACATGCAGTTGTTGTGTTTTCTGAAATAACACCAGTGGTTGCACTTCAGAATTATTTAATTTGTTGTAAAATGCAATGGAATGTCCCAAGATTGTGAAACACGCTATATAAATTCAGGCCTTGGTTTGAAAAACTATCAGGTCAATGCTTATGGGTTAACAATAATGGTCAGATTTATTTACAAGTTGAATAATAAAAGCATAAGGCACAGGCAGAAGAAGATACAGACCTTGGATTTCAAAAGGATTCTCCCAATTTCCCATCATAACTTGATAAACTATTATCACTGCACCCACCTCCACACCCGCCAACTCCATCCTCCACTCCAGGATTTTTCCAGTTTCCAGTTAGAGAACTGATTAGGGATGGGAAACAACACCTCCCCCAAATGACATCCTCAATGATGGTGACCCACTAGACTGTGTCCTCATCTCCTTACTATACTCCCTATACACCTATGACTATATGGCCAAATTTCCCTCCAACTCGATTTTCAAGTTTGCTGATGACACCACTGCAGTGGGCCGGATCTCAAACAATGAGGAGATGGAGTACAGGAAAGCGATAGAGAAACTGATGAACTGATGCAACAACAATAATCTCTCCCTCAATGTCAACAAAATGAAAGAGATAGCCATTGACTTCAGAAAGTGTAGTGCAGGACATGTCCTTATCTACATCAACAGGGACAAAGTGGAAATGGTGAGACCTTCAAGTTTCTAGGTGTCCATATCACCAGCAACCTGTCCTGGTCCCTCCACACCAATGCCATCATTTAGAGACCCCACCAATGCCTCCACTTTCTCAGAAGACTAAGGAAATTTGGCGTGTCTACTACAACTCGTACCAACCTTTACAAATGCACCATAAAAAGCATTCTTTCTGGTTGTTTCACAGCTTGGTATGACACCTGCTCTGTCCAAGATTGCAAGAAACTGTGTACGAAGCCTCGTCCATCTCGCAACCAGCCTCCCTTCCATCTACACTTCTCACTGCCTCAGAAAAGCAACCAACATGATCAAGGACCCCCATGAACCCTTGACATACTCTCTTCCACCTTCTTCCCCAGGAAAAAGATGTGAGAGTCAAAGGTCACGTACCAACTGGCTTAAGAACAGCTTCTTCCCTGCTGCCATCAGACTTTTGAATGGACCTACCTCGTATTAAACTGATGTTTCTCAACATTCTAGCAATTACTGTAACACTACATTCTGCACCTTCTCCTTTCCTTCTCTATGTATGGTATGCTTTGTACAGCATGCAAGAAACAATACTTTTCATTGTATATTAATAGAGTGTGACAATAATAAATCTAATCAAAAAACCTCTGGAAGATTTAAGGGATTTGATTTTGCAGGTACAATATATAAAAGCAATAAAAATAAATTAAGTCCAAGAGATTAAAATATTTAAAATTTACTTTTACAGTTTTGTTATTTTATGAATTTAAGAAAAAAACATGTACCTTCCTAATGTAATGTTATAATAAATACATGTTTATATTAGTAGATTTCATATCTAAAGGTCACCTCAAAATTCTTCAATATTACTTTTAGATGGTAGTCACTATTATTATATAGTTAAACACAAAAGGCACAAGAGGGGTCCACAAAAAGCAGTGAGATAAATTACCTGTTAATGTCTTTCTTCTTGTTGTAAACTGAAGGAAAAATATTGATTAAGGGAAGAATGGGAGCAGAGGGGAGGTTCCCACTTTAACATTCATTTAAACAGACAGAGATGGCCTCAGTTTCACTTCTGATCCAAAAGTCAGCAATGTGAGGCTCCCTCTGTACAATCCTGAATTGCCAATCTAGGTTATGGCCTGGATCTTCTGAGGAATGATAATCATCATTGGATTGTCACTCTGCTCAAACATTCCCCTAACTTGATGCTGTTCTGCATTTCTTCCAGGATCTCCCATGCCCAGCTTCCCCAAAAATGTGGAGCACAGCGTCCCTCAGAGAGCTGCATTGCAACACAGTAGGAAAGACAGGATATCATCTGTTTTTATAACACTAGCTGGTATATGGAAAGTTTAGAGGTCCACTTTGAATGTTAGTGAAAGAATGAATGAGTGAATGGCTACGGTAGTAGAGCGTGTAGGTGAGGGATTGAAGTAGCTAAGTGGGTAGAGTATGCAAGATGGGTGAGGTGGGTAAAGGTTTAGTTTAGTGACTGGATGGGTTGGGTGGGTAAAAGGACAAGATAGTAAATGAGTGAGGTGACGGGTGGGTGAGATGCTTTAACATTTTTTTAATGTTCCTTGCTCACCATTTTTCTTGACCTAATAGCTAGAATTATGCTAGTAATTTACTATTTTTGTTTTTTTTTTAGTAAACAGTAACTCAACTATTAAGCTATATTATAGACATAAACCCTTCCAAGAACGTACTTTGAGAAAAAAAATCATCCAAACTTGGACACAATAAATAGGTGCGTTGTGTTACTTCTTTGAAAAGAACAAACAGGATATATTGAAAGTGAGGTCATTAACTGAAACTACGACGCAGACATTGCAAAAACAACTGGAAACAAATGCGGTTGTATGAACAGGGGAACCTGTCCTGTAATTACAAAGGCTTGTAGTTCCTCCAGATAATCAAGTAACAGATCATAGAGACAGATTCCCTAGAGTGCAGAATGAGGCCATTTAGCCCATCGACTCTGCACAACTCTCTAACACAACATTTGAACCAGGGTCTCTCCCCTGCCCCGTCCCTGTAACCCCACACACTTCCATTGGCTAATCCATCTAACCTACATACCTTGGGACGTTAAAGGCCAATTTATCATGGCTAATCCACCTAATCAGAACATCTATGGATTGTGGGAGGAAACCCATGCAGACTCGGGGGGAACGTGCAAACTCCACACAGTCACCCAAACTGAACCCGGGTCCCTGGAGCTGTGAGGCAGTAGTGCTAACCATTGTTCCACCATGTCACCCTATAGTGGGAAGGAGTTCATATGATGGACAGCACGTTACTTTGTTTCTTCAACTGAAAGTTATGTACGGGAATTTTGTAATAAAGCATACCAGAATATGAATTTAAAGTAACAAAGAAACTTCAACAGCACAATATTTATACAATATACAATACAACTGCTGCCAATTCCTTACCTATCAAAATGGGATATGATAGTTGCAAAATGCCATTGCTACCATCATTAATATGCTCATCTTCAAATGGCCAGGGCAGAGAGGCAACATACAGTGTGGCTGATGATGTGAAATCTTCCAATGGACAGCATGAACATGAATTGGGCTGATCATATTTTCTCACATTTATTTTCATGTATTCTTCACTGCACTCAGAATGTTCATTAGAGTAAGACATCTCAATGCCGAATGTTAGCTCAGAAATTCCTGGAAGGCTGTGATTAATGCCATAAATCTTGCGATTTCAAGTCCAGATTTTACACTGGATATGTTTACACCAAAGTTTCCTTGGAAACTAATTTGATCATGTCACACTGAGGATAATGATGAATCAGGGACCCGAGGCATGGTACAAAAAATGGCTTACCCTAGCTGCATGGATTAAGCAGATCAAAATTGGCACAGCCTATGGCATAGAAATCTGAATTTGCAAACAATTCACTATTCTGAATTTAGTCATTTCAGAAATCGCTTAGCTTTTCGACACAACTGCTTTGTTCCGTTTTCAGGTACACTCCTGAGTTACAGATTCCTTTTTACTATTTAGATAGAAGGTAACACTAATTATTTATGTCACCTTAAAAACTTTCAGATTAAACAAATAGGTGAAATTGGGCCTTGTGTTGTCCATTTTTCAGATGCAAAATGATTTAATTTTGAGATCCTGCTTCCAAGGACACCTAGAATATGTCCAACATTATAGAAATTTGAGTGATATTCCAGCATATCTAGTAGTCACCTGATATTAGATGCTTTGTATATGGTAATGAGCTGCCTGATGTCTTCCAAATGCCCTTCAGTAAAAATGGTTAGAAATTGAATGTGCTCAATTTTATCTTAAAGGGTGAGTTTGATACCACCACTATAAATAAGGTCAATTCTTTTTAACGCATTTTAATGTTGGGGTCAGGAGAAGCAGGAACATTGCTTCAAGATGCACAATGCTACGATAGATCATTTGCTAGTCCACGCTGAGCCACCTCCTTCTGCCTCTGGAACTGAGGCAGCAGTCAGCCGAATTGGTCAACAGAAAACTATCAAGTGACCTTAGGAATCCCAACAGGCACCCACAGCTCAGCAGATTTCTTCCTATGAGGCCCAAGACCCAACTGTGAACTGGCCTCAGGAAACTGAGGGGAATCAAGGTTAAAGAATTAAATTGGGATTAAAATAAAATAAAGAAATAGGATAAAAGGGGAACCAGTAAGTTCTGTAGGGGTCTTTTTGAGATGTGAGTTAGTATTTACCTAAGTGACGAGGGGAAAACAATGGTGTAAAGAAGAGATGACATCACATTGGAGATAAGGGCATTGGCACCTACATGCTAAAAGCCTGGTCCACAGACTATCAAATAAATCGGTTGGACTAAAACCTGGTGTTGTCAGACTTTTTACTGTGTTTACCCCAGTCCAACGCTGGCACATCCACACCACAGACTGAGTAACATCAAAGGGAAAAAAGCAATATACCCATGGGAAGATAACTGGAGAAAAAGGGAGAGAAGCAGCTATCATCATAGTCACACTCAGCTACAGAAAGCAGGCTCTCCCAAAAAAAAGCCATTGCTGAAAAGCTACTGTTTAAAATCTAAATTTGACCAGAGAAGAATCTCTTAATGAATACTGAAGATGGCTTTCCTAAACCTAGGAATTAATCTGTGGAGATGGTAACTAACTGCTGGATTTAGCTCAGGGTTATATAACATTGGATGTTGTTTGTGAAAAGGCAGGCAGGGCATTTTTCAGAGTTCAGGAAACATAGATAGTTGGGAACAAGGGGTAACTTCTGAGATACTGTATGTATATAGTCATTAATATAGTTAAGTATACTGTTGCAGTGCATTATAGGTCTTGTCATGTATTTTCTTTTAAGTTAAGTATTTTTTATTAATTGATCACAACAAGACTTGACTGTTCCCTCCCTGGTTTGCATATCTTTTCTCATATTATACCAAACTGAAAATATACACAATTAAGATCCGGTGTTTAAATTACTCTTCTGGGTTTTGGGATATCTTTGCATTTAACATCAGCAGGGTTCTTAACACATATTACTACCAAAAATCAAAATGATTCATAATGAGTGTAGGACAGAATACACACAATTTTATAGTAAAGAGGCAACTATCCTAACGGTCCATGCAATAGGCCACAATCAGTGATGATATTGAATGGCAGAGCAGGCACCGTGGGCAGAATGGCCAACTCTACTCCTAGTACTTATGATCAGTCTAGGCCAGGCTTGTCCAACATTTTCGCATGGCGGGGGGAGGGGGGGGTGTGGATGAGCCACATGCCCATTTTTTTTCTTAATCTAGGGGCAGATGAACAAATGTTGGAAAGATAAGGTTTGGCATAATATTAAACATGAATTTCAGAAATAAAAGCTGAGTTGTGAAAAGAAACAACTTGCTGAGCCAAATAAGAACAATTGATAATTTTTTTAAATGAATGATAAATAAGTATGACCTTTAGAGTGTGAGAGAGTGAGGATGTGTGTCCAGCTTCCTTCCAGTCTCGGAGTGCCCGGTCACTCACTGTGAGGGTGCTGGTTGGTGTGTGGAAAGGAGGATGAATGAGACCCTTGAGACTGGAAGTGAGCCAAACTTACAGACACACTCATTCCTCTCATTCTCCTTTCTCTTACACACATCGCGCACTCTCCACTCACACACTCTCTCTCACACACACACTCACACAAAACCACATTTACCCCCTCTTATATGCACACACATGCTCTCCTTTCTCACATGCACACATATACTCTCCTCTCACAAACACATATCTGCCCCACCCCACCACCCATCCTTGCTCTCACTCTAGGCCTCACAGTCTCTTCCCACCTCTGTCTCCCTACCCCTACCTTTTCCCCCTTCTCTCCTCCCCTCCTCACCATCCCCCAAACATACACACACAGGTTACCTTGTAAGTTTTAAAAGAGAAAAGTAATAGTAGTAATTATTCTTAACGCCCAATATGTAAAAAAGCTCCAACCAGCATTCACACATGCATTCAAAAGATTCACACACACACAAAAAGGGAATGGCAAGTTAAATTGCTTAAGAGTTCCAAAAGAAAGCCAATCATAAATGGATCCTGTCGATCAATGACCTGGACTGTTCAGGGTTAAATTCACTGATCTTTTTAGATTATTTACAATATTGATAGATGATTTCTGTCTTTTCCTCTGTAGTCAGAAGCAGTTTGGTTCACATTGAATATGCTGCTTGCAGCATTTGATTGATCAGAGTACCAGCAGAGAATACGCTTGCAGAATGCCTGGACAGAAAGAGAAAAAGTGACTGCAAGTTATCTCTTCACTGTTATCAACTTTGCTTCTTTCTGATCTCTGAGTGGCCCTAGAATGAACTGTGTCCACAAGTGCAAATGGTTAGCTTGCTTATCATATGACCTCCATTCACAAACTGGCCAGTTACTAAATATAGTCACAGCAAGCTGGGGTACTTTCATTCCAGGTCCATTGTTCACATTGATTCACATGGTTTGGAATTTTACCACCCTGCCCGCTAGGGCAAGGGGCAGACAATGTGAAGGTCCATTGACCTTGGGCAGGACTTTACAGTTTCAGGATGAGCGAGGCCATAAGATCCCATCCATCAGAGAAGCCTTCTCTGATCAGAACCTTCCACACACCTGACAAAGCAACAGCGTTTCCAAAAGCTTGTGGGTTTACTATCAAATAAACTGGTTGGACTTTAACCTGGTGTTGTGAGACTTCTTACTGTGTGGACCAGAGAATCCCAGCTGTCCTCGAAGCCAGAGAACCAATGCCAATGTCTGGATATCTGTGAATGGTTTGGGGAATAGGTCATTAACCTTCACTTAAGTTGACTATGTCTGGTGGCTATTTCCAGGTAGCATGGCTCATTCCTGATGGCTTTGTAAACTACAAGATGTAGTCACGTAAATGTTTGGCCATCTTAAGAACTGCTATTTAGCCACTTTAAATGTTGTTGGTCTTTTTAAACTTATCCTGTGCTTGCAGCCCATTCAATTAAGTCATTTTTTGATATAAAACCGGGTTTAATAATAAACTCCTTGCATAATATTTGTTACTGTTCCAGGAATAGAGTAGTTTTGAGGAAATGCTCATTGTGTACCAACACCTCTATTCAAATATTGCATACATATAGCCCCAAAAGAGGAATCTTATTCTGTTTTAACTACTGTACAGGAGTCCATGAAACCAGCATTAACATCAGGAGAAAGTTGAGCTTCCAGTGCTATAGCATTCAAAACAGCAATATTAAGTGTCTTCATGAGTTTTCAAAATATATTCTTCCCGTCAATGACAGATGAAGAGCCTATTGAACAAATGAACCTCCCGCAAAAATAAATGAATTTTAAGAACCTTCAATGAAAGCTCTTTAATTTCCACTCCGAGGAGCTATATTCTTTAACATAAAAGCCTAAATAGCAACAGTAGCATCAGGAAACTTTCTCTGCCATATTGAAATGAATTCTTTGTAAGTATAGAGCCAGCTTTGCATTGAAGTATAATAAAATGAATACAAGAATGAGTCTCTCGATAATCTAATTATTCACTATGAAATACACCCTAGTGTGAGCGGTTGTACTATTGCATTTTTCAGTCACTATACTACTTTCAACCTTGCTTATTTTGTTCAAACAACTGCTGAATGAAAGTATTGCACTACTTATAAAGGGGCAATTGCTTTGCAATGAATATGATGCAATGTATTCCCAATAAAAAATCACAGTGATATCAGATTTTGCTTCCAAATGTTCTGTTTGAATCAATGGAATACAGGGTCACTCCAAGTTCATGTTTACATGCCATTGAGTCTGAGGCCGCTCCAGGGTCTGGTTGAGTTCTCAGCTGCTCCCACTATTTTGTCACACTTCCTAATTTGATGGCTGTATCTCATTCCAAGGACGCCATTATTGAAAGAATGCAGAACGCAGCATTTCTGCACTTCTGTTGTTAATAAACTATGCTGACAGCTAGTTCCAAAACAGGTAGGCTACACAATATAGTCTAACCACTGTGTCACCGTGTCGCCCATGGACCAGGGTTCAATTCCAGCCTCGGGTCGCTGTCTGTGCGGAGTTTGCATGTTCTCCCCATGTCTGTTTGGGTTTCCTCCGGGTGCTCTGGTTTCTTCACACAGTCCAAAGATGTCCAGGTTAGGTTGATTGACCATGTTAAGTTGCCCTTAGTGTCAGGGGGACTAACAAGGTAAATCTGTTGGGGTTACAGAGATGGGGCCTGGATGGGATTGTTGTCAGCGCAGCTTCAATGGGCTGAACAGCCTCCTTCTAAAAAAATGTACCATGAGCATGAGTCTCATACAATGGAGGACTTAAATTCCCAAACTACAGTTCATAACTACAACAAGCCCTTTGTGTATTAAATGGGTTTATCAAGAGTTATTGAATATTGAAAAGTAAAAGGAACAGACCTCAATGGTTATTGCCAAGGAGCATGTGTCATAAGGTAATTTCACCTCTCTTTACCAATGCAGTTGAGCAAATGCAAACAGAAGGAATGGAATACCTCTTAGGCTGACTGAACTGCTTGGCATTCTCAATGTATCATCACTCTTCTTACTAAAATGATTGGTCTCTCAGTGGGATGAATGCTGAAGGCAGATATGGTTACATGTTATCCCTGGAAAATAGAAGGTTAAGGAATGATTTGGTTCAGGATATTAAGATTTTGAAATGAATTGACAGTGTAGACAGAAAGAAATCCTTTTCTACTGATGGGGGAATATAGGACAAGGGGAATTAATTGTAAAATCAGAGTCAGACTATTCAGAAAAGAAGTTAGGAAACATTACTTCATGCAAAGGGAAAGAAAAGTTTGGAACTTTCTCACAAAAAAAAACAATAGAGACAAGCTCAGTGAATGTTAAGTATGAGCTTGATAAGTTTTTGATAGCTAATGCTATTAAGGGATATGGAGCCAATATGAGTGGATTAAGTTAGGATGCAGATCAGATATGATCCATTAAATGGCAAAACAGGTTTGAGGGCTGAATAGCTTACTCTTGTTCCAATCTATAGATGAAATATATTCAGAAAGTTGCCTAAAATTGAATTTGATATTACAATGTGGAGACAAGTGTCCAGGATTGTAAAAGATAGTTTTTATACTGGCATGGGGATGTCCATCTTCAGATAGGAACATAGGAAATTTGATGCAAAAGTAGGCAAATTCAGGCCTTTGAGCCTGCTCCACCATTCAATCAGATCATGGCTGATTTCTCTCTGGTCTCAAATCCACTTTTCTATCTGTTCCCCAAATTCCTTTAGCCCATTTTTTAAAATCAGAAATATAACTATCACTTTCTTGAAGCCATTTAATGATTCAGACTTCACCGCACTATGGGGCACAGAGTTCCACACATTCATCACGCTCTGCTAGAAGTAGTCCCTCCTCATCTCAAGTTTTAAATCTACTATCTCTCAACCTATACCTGTGATAAAAGGGGAATTTTAACTCCCTCAGTTGGGAATTAAATGGATACAACACACTTTCCATCCAATTCCTGCCCTGTAACACAGTTTTGTTGGTTGTTTGACTCAAGCAGAAGTTTCACAGCTATATGGAAAGCGGGATTCTCTCTGCAGTATTATGACCTGGTGAGCAGGACATCTGTGGTGGCATCCAGCTCAGCAAATATGATGGACATGAAGCAGAAATCCTGAATGTTGAGCTTTAGAAGTTTATTTCTGATATCTGGTATCTGAGGAAGAAAAATCAGTTTCCAGTCAATATTGAGATGGGTAATAGAAGCTCTCAGCTGTAAAAGGAACATGGAAGACCCATCCTATTTCACTGAGAGCTGATGTCTTGGACACCAAACCTGTGCCACTGAAACCTGTCATACGGGGTTGATAGGATTGGACCCTGATGATGGATGATCATTTAAAAGACACAGCATGTTAAAGGTAAATGATCTTTGGTCACTTCAGGTCTGTTTGTTATTTGATTTTCTGCTTGGAAAATTGCTTATTCAGGATTGTAAAAGGATCTATGAGCCAGCTGACCATTATTATTGTATTTCTGTCTTCAGCATTTGCATGGCCTAAATGGTACTTGCTACTTATCAGCCCAATTCCAATTTTAGTCTGGGCCTTGATTCATATGGACACCATTGCTTCAGTGTCTGAGGAGTCACAAATGGTAATAAATATTGTGCAATCATCCATGAACATCCCTATTTTTGACTTTATGATGCAATGGAGATAATTAATGAAGCAGCTGAAGATGGTTGGGCCTGGAACACTATCTTTTGTGCTGGTATGATTCCAACCAGTGGAAAATCCACCCTGCCTTCCCCTCCAACAATTCCCAATGATTTCAATTTTGCTGGGGCTCCTTAGTGACACATTCAGTCGAATGCTGCCCTCATATCAAGAGCAATCACTTTGGCTTTTGGGGTGGCTTCCCTGCACTGTCTGTGAGATCATTTTTCATCTGAGAGATAACTTACATGACCCAGTGCTTACGAATTGTGATAACCCCCACAATGTCCATGAGGAATCAGTGATTGATCTTCCTGTGGGGCCAAGACGTGTCCTGCTGAACGGTAGTTCCAAGCAGGGACTAGTGCGTTTACAATACAGTTTACACCACCATGTAGTAAATCATATTCCTTTTCAATCAAACTTCCTGAGTCATTATATAAATTCAGGATTGTTGGAGACTGGATGTGCCCTGAAACATGAGCAACAGGGTTGCTCAGAAATCCCAACTCAAGGTCCCTGGAAGCTCCCTGCTCCCCTCCAAAAAGATCTCCAACTCTGATTTAGAGTAAGGGACTTCATATTTACTCAACTGAAAAGTTACTCAGGAAGTGTTAGACAGGAAGAAACTGAGTCCAATTCCTAAGTGACTGTACAGCTGAAATCCAATCGCTAACTGTCCCCCTCATATCCCTTCCTTCCCACTGACTAGCCCCTGCCCCAGATTACCCCAAATCCTGCCCTGATTTCCCCCACAATCCCATATCTTCCCTTTACCGTCTTCTCATTCTAACTCACCACTGACCTCCAACAGCACCCTACCCCCTCAATTCCTTTGACCCTATCTGAAATGATCCCACTATCTAGATCCACCCAACCGGACCTGACTAGCACTGCCCACCAAACACCACCCCCCCCCAAACACCCTCCCCCACCCAAGCAGACAAACCCTCCCAATCTGACCTCTCTAGCCATGACCCAATTTGGCTATGCCTGACCCATCTACCAACTCATCTTCTGCCATTCTACCCATCTCACCCACCTACCCACTGTCAACCTTCTACTCACTTAGCCCACCTCATTCATCTACTCACCCACAACCCTACCAAGCTTACCCACCCGCCACCCAGACGACTTGCCACATAGCCACCCAACCTCCTTACCTACTCTACCTCCTTATCTACCCTACCTATCCACCTTTCGATTAACTTCTCTTCATCGCTTATTAAACTTCTTACTTACCAGAGTATAACAGCTGATGCTGTAAAAATTGGGTGTCACCCACAACAATCCAGTACTGAGAAGAAGCAGCTTCATATCAGATGTGCTCTGCATTTCCAAACAGGCAGGGATTGAAAGTCCCATTCAGAAACACAGAGCTCTGATGTGATAGAGAAAGGTAGGAGGGAAGTGGCAGTCCGACAGTGATTGCCACTTCTTGCTCGATTCAGATCAATATTTCATTCAGAGAAGCCACTTAAAGTGCCAGGACAAAAACAGAATAAAATGATTTTTCCTATACGTTGTGCTACTTCAAAAATATATTGGAAGACAAGTCAGAAGTGCATCACGAACTGAAAAAAATGTCAAAGTGAGACCATTATTACTATGGTCGTCAGTTAGATCCAACTATCAAAAGACCCCAAATGCCTCTTCCATGCAGAGGCTGTTTGGGCAAGCAGCTGTGACAAAAGGTCCACTAGATGAAACCCCAAATTGTCATTTATATACAATGAGGTGATTTGCTTTGATGTGATTTGATTTATTATTGTTACATGTTTGGGATACAATTGTTTCTTGTGCACTATACAGACAAAACATACCATTCATACAGTACATGGATGAGAAGGGTAGGAGAGGGTGCAGAATGTAGTGTATGGTCATAGTTAGGGTGGTGAGAAAGATCAGCTTAATATATGATAGGTCCATTCAAAAGTCTGATGGTAGCAGGGAACAAAGCTGTTCTTGAGTCGGTTGGTACCTGACCTCAGGCAAATGGAAGGTGGGCAAAATCTGTGCTGACATCTTTAGAGTTGGGGATTTCTCACAAAGCATTTCAGCTTATCTTCCTCTATTTTTCACCTTTATACCAAATGACAACTATTCAAGAAGAAAATCTCAGCCTATCTCAAAGGTTTTTCTTAATTTTGCTCTGGTTACCCATTTCATTTCATTTTCTCTGAGAGTCTACCAATGCAGACCAATAATGGGATTTCAGCACCCTATAAGAATATATGTTTTCAGGAAATTTACCCATTCCCAGTGTTTGGCATCAGAAAATGGAAATCACCATGTAGATATGGAAATTTAAAAGCATTTATAAAGCGTACTCACCATGGCATTAATCTCCCAATCTTTGTCCATTTGCTTTTATTGATTAAATATCCAACAGCTGGATCAGTAATAGAATCCCAAGTTCTTCCAACGAACACTACCATAGAAGCATGAAATGGAATTATCTGAAAACAAGAACGAAAAGTAATTTTAGCAGTCAGTAGAATAGAGTACTACAGCTAACAAAATATAAACATAGGGGCAGAACAAGGCCAGCATCCCCTTTAACCTGAGTTTAAAAAGGTTAACAGAATTAACTTCCTCCTCAGATGCACCTGACGTAAAATCTTAACAATCCCAATTAATTTTTAGAAGCCATTCACACCCGGAATAAAACTCTGCATAATTAAATGGAAGCTTAGCAGTCATTCAAAAATAGCGCTCATGGGGAAATATAAAAGGTGTGTTCTTTTGAAACAGGGCTTAAGAAACATTGGCCTGGAATTTACTGAAAACTTGCAGCATGTCTACAGCATACATCATTGATGTCTGAGATTTTCCAGGAAATCGTGTTTACACATGACAACATTTCCTGCGACTCTCTACATCGCTTTACTACGATCATCACCAAAACAGTGAGAACCCTATTGACTTGGCTCAGTTGCCCCTATAAAATCAATGGTGACATCCAATTTTCTGGATTATTTTTCTATTCTTCCATGGGATGCAGGTGTTGCTGGCTAGGCAGCATTTGTTCTCCATCCCTAATTGCCCTTTGCACCGCATTGATCACCACTTTCATTAGGACTCAACTAAACTGTTGTGATGTTTTGGTGATATAGTGTAATTTATTGCTCCAACATCACTTTAGTTTCAGTATAGATTTATTTAGCAACTAATTGGTAGTTGGGCATGTCAGCTAACTGGAAAGTTTGCTGTTAAATGAATTGAATTTTTGTGAGCCATTTGATCTTTGTATCAAATTTTTGAAAAACCTTTCATGGGAAGTGGGTGTTGCTGGCAAGGCCAGCAAATGTTGCCCACTCCGAATTGCCCTTGAGAGCAATTAAGAGTCAACCATATTGTTGTGGGTCTGGAGTCACATGTAGGCCAGACCAAGTAAGGATGGCAGATTTCCTTCCTCAAAGGACATCTGTGAACCAGATTTTTTTTTTACATCCATCAACGATCGTTTAATAGTCACCATAACTGTAACCAGGTTTCAATTACAGGTTAATGCATTAATTAATTAAATTTCACCAGCTGCCATGGTGGGATTTGAACCCACATCAGAAAAAATTAGCCTGGGATTACTAGCCCAATGAAATCACCACAACACAACCATCTCTGTGGAAGTCACTATTTTCAGATCCTTTAACAGTGCTAGTGCTTTGATTTTGGGGCTTTAGCCTCTTCTACAGTAAAAAGCAAAAGAATAGGTAGCCACATCATGGATTACTTAACCAGCAAGTCAGAGTTTATTGAGTGTTGGGTAGTGCTTCATCACAGTCTAAGTTGGGGGAGAGAGACAAAACCCTGTGAATGCTCTGGTCACAGCACATCATCTGACTAAATCACACAGAGATGCATTGCTTTACAATACATAACAGTTAGCCACTTCTTTAACATAAAATATTAATTCACTCCACCACTGGCACAATATGTTTTCTCTGTCTGAGTTGCACTTAACAAAGCTTCTCCAACAGCATTTTTCTGACATTAAAATCCTGGAACTGCCCATCGACAGCACTGTGGGAGAGCCAACAAAAACTAAATGGAATGCAGTGACATAAGAAAGCAGCTCAGCAAGGTGTTTTCATTTTTAAAATTCATTTGTGGGACATGGGCATCGCTGGTTGGCTAGCATTTATTGCCCATCCCTAGTTGCCCTTGAGAAGGTGGTGGTGAGCTGCCATCTTGATTCGCTGCAGTTCATTTGCTGTGGGTTGACACACAATGCCGTTAGGGAGGGCATTCCAGGATTCCAGGATTTTGACCCAGCGACTGTGAAGGAGTGGTGATATATTTTCAAGTCAAGATGTTGAGTGGCTTAGAGGGGAACTTGCAGGTGGTGGTGTTCCCATGTATCTGCTGCCCTTGTCCTTCTAGATGGAAGTGGTTGTGGGTTTGGAAGGTGCTGTTTAAGGTGTTTTGGCGAATTGCTGCAGTGCGTCTTGTAGATAGTACACACTGCTATTACTGAGTGTCGGTGGTGGAGAGAATGGATGTTTGTTGATGTGGTGCCAGTCAAGTGGGCTGCTTTGTCCTGGATGTTGTCAAGCCTCTTGAGTGCTGTTGAAGCTGCATCCTTCAAGACAATTCCATCACACTCCTGACTTGTGCCTTGCAGGCGGTGGAATGGCTTTAGGGAGTCAGGAGGTGAGTTATTGCCACAGTATTTCTAGCTTTTGACCTGCTCTTGTAGCCACTGTGTTTATATGGTGAGTCCAGTTGAGTTTCTGGTCAATGGTAACCCCAAGGATGTTGACAGGGATTCAGTGATAGTAAGACCATTTAATGTCAAGAGACGGTGATTAGACTGTTTCTATTGGTGATGGTCATTGCCTGGCATTTGTATGGCATGAACGTTACTTGCCACTTATCAGCCCAAGCCTGGGTATTGTCCATATCTTGGTGCATTTGAACATGGACTGTCTCAGTATGTGAGGACTTGTGAATGGTGCTGAACAATCATCGGCGAATATCTCCACTTCTGACCTGATGATGGAGGGAACGTCATTGATGAAACAGCTGAAGATGGTTGGGTTTAGAACACTACCCTGAGGGACTCTCGTAGAGATGTCCTGGAGCTGAATTGACTAAATCTCCACAACCACCTATGTATCAGGTGTGACTCCAACCAACGGAGAGTTTGCCCTCTGATACCCACTGATTCCAGTTTCGCTAGGGCTCTTGATGCCACACTCAGTTGAACATGGCCTTGATATCAAGGGCTGTCACTCTTACCTCACCTCTTTCAGCTCTTTTGTCCATGTTTGAACCAAGGCTGTAATAAGGTCAGGAGCTGAGTGACCCTGATGAGACCCAAACTGAGCAGGTAATTGTTGAGCAGATGCTGCTTGATAGCACTGTTGATGATCCCTTCTACCACTTTTCTGATGACTGAGAATAAACTGATTGAGCGATAATTACCTGGGTTGGATTTGTCCTGCATTTTGTGTACAGGACATACCTGGGCAATTTTTCACATTGACGAGTAGATGCCAGTGTTTTAACTCTACTGGAAGAGCTTGGCTAGGGGAGCGGCAAGTTCTTGAGCACAAGTCTTCAGCACTATTGCCAGAATCTTATCAGGGTCACTGCCTTTGCAATATCCAGTGCCTCCAACCGTCTCTTGGAATCACATGGAGTGGATCGAATTGGGTGAAGACTGACATCTTGAGATGCTGGGGGCCGTTGAGGAGGCCAAATGGATCACCCACTCAGCACCTCTGGCTGAAGATTCATGATGTGGAGATGCCGGCGTTGGACTGGGGTAAACACAGTAAGAAAACACCAGGTTTAAGTCCAACCGATTTATTTGATAGTAAACTCACAAGCTTTCGAGGTTCCCCTCTTCATCAGGTGAATGGAGAGTTATGGCCTCAGACAGTACATATAACAGCACAGACATGTCGTCATTCACCTGACAAAGAGGGGGACCTCGAAAGCTTGTGAGTTTACTATCAAATAAATTGGTTGGGCTTAAACCTGGTGTTGTCAGACTTCTTATTGTGAAGATTCATGGGCAGTTTGAAATGAGCAATAAACACAGTGATGCCCATATTCCATAAAAATATAGAATATTGATTCAAATACATGTTTCTTTAAGGATTCATATTGATAAATCAGAGAATCACAGAATTGTTACTGCACAGAAAGAGGCTGAAGAAGACCCAACACATCTGCGCTCTCCCCCAGCCTTAATCCAAATGCAGAGCATCATGGCTTAGTGCCATTCCCCTGCTTTCTCCCCATACCCTTGCATATTATTTCTATTCAAGTAATCACCAATGGCTGGGTAGAGGTCCCTGCTCTGAGGGACTGCAGGCAGCAAAGTTCTGAAGTTTTTAAAAGAGGAAAAGACCTCGATCTGTTTAAAAGAAAGAAGCAAAAGTTTTAAAAATGGCCCCTTGGAGAGAGCCTCCAGTGAAATCAACAAAAACTGGAACATCAAAAAGCAAAGAGTAATGGGCTCTTTAAATGGCCAGAAGCTGCAGTGGTCGCTGAGAATTTTCCATTCGTAAAAACAAGTGAAGTTTTAAGAAGTTTGAAGAGAAGAGCAGTGGGTTCCCGCCAAAACTTCAAAAGCACTGGAAAAGCACATAGAGAGAACTGGCAGCGGCAAAAAGTTTTTAAAAAGTCTTAAAGCAGTAACTAATTTATAGAGGTAATGCATATAAAATGTGACAATGAATTTAAAGCAGAAGAAACAAATGTCATTGGACAAGGAAATTGAAAAAGACCCCAGAAAGAGGACAAGTCTCAAAAAAGATCCATTGGCAACAACGACCTCAAGGAAGAGACAACAGAAGGAGGCAATGGAAGAACCAGAAAGAGGGTAAAAGAAGATCCCCCAGAAAGAGGGCAATGAAAGACCCCAGCAACGAGGCATTGAAAGACCCCAACAGGAGGGCAAGACAAAAGATCCTAGAAGGAGGGCAAAAAAGACAATAAATGACCAGATGAAGGGCAATGAGTGAATTGCAGAATCAAAACAAGACATTTTGTCCAGACAGACCTGACCAACAATGAAGCTAAAAAGGGGTTAGCTGAAGTTAAACAAGTAGAAATGAAGATTCCACTTGTGAAATGTCCAGTAAGAACATCATCAATTCACCTTGGAAGGAATGCAGAAATTATATTTTCCCCGTGTCTGTGTGGGTTTCCTCCGGATGCTCCTATTTCACAGTCCAAAGATGTGCAGGTTAGGTGGATTGGCCAGACTAACTTGCCCCTAAGTGTCTCAAAATGTGTGGGTTAGGGGGATTTGCAGGCTGAAATACATGGGTTTATGGGAATTAGGTCTGGGTGGGATGCTGTTTTGAAAAGTCTGTGCAGGCTTGATGGGCCATATGGCCTTCTTCTGCACCGTAGGAATTCTATGATTATATCTATATGCAGACAATCAAAGAGATCAATAGGTAGTAAGTCACAACTGCATTCAGGTCTCTTGGGGAAACCTACTAACAAAAGCATACACTCACCTGCCCATTATCATCTAGGTTCTCAGAAGCATTGAAGACCCTCCAATTGGTGAGGCAGTAACAGTGCAATGTTTTATTGGGCAGTTCTGAGTTGCACTCCATCAACATGGTACCAGGAAAGAGAGACAGGAAGCTGGGAACAAACCTTTTCAACCTCATTTTGCAAACCCCAGATGGGTCTGTGCCTTCCATTTACACTCTTCACAATAGCCCTGGAAATCTCAGGGAGACCTAATAGCAGCAAAAGACATCTCCACCCCATTTTCCAGACAAATATGCCCAATAAAATGGGTATTCTTGAAGGGACATGTCAAGAGAAGCAGATTCAATCAAGTTATGCTGCTGTGAACTAAAGTATGCATATGCATGAGAAAGTGAGTGCAGGAGAAAAAATAATTACCAAATAGTGATTCTGGTTCAGAATGAAGCCTCCATTCTTCCTCTCTTCCCTTCACAATACAGCTTTCAAAGAATTTTGATGAATCTCCCCTCACAGGGAGTCAACAGTTGACAACTGAAAGAGCCCAATTTGGTTCAACATTTGTTCTCATTTGCCATGTGTGACCTTTTCTTCTAGTCAGATACAAGTAAACATATATTGGAATTGGAAAGAACAGAGAGAGTTGTTATCCGAACGTTCAAGCTGCATACCAGCTTGTGTGAGTTTGTGAATTTTCACTCCTTCACTGTTCCTGGGTGAAAATCCTGGAACTCCAACCCTTCTACACTGTGGGTGTACCTATACCACTTGAACTGCAACAGTTCAAGAAGGCGGTCTACCACCACCTTCTCAAGGGCAATTGGGGATAGATAATAAATGCTAGTGACACTCACATCCCACAAATGAATGAAAAGAAATATGCAATACACAAGTAAGTAGCTTACATTGACAGCAAGAAGTCTCACAACATCAGGTTAAAATCCAACAGGTTTATTTGGAATCATGAGCTTTTGGAGCATTGCTCCTTCGTGAGGTGAGAGGACCACTTTCCACTCACTGATGGTCCACTCACCTGATGAAGGAGCAGTGCTCCGAAAGCTTATGATTCCAAATAAACCTGTTGGACTTTAATCTGGTGTTGTGAGACTTCTTACTGTGCCCACCCCAGTTCAACACCAGCATCTCCACACCATGGCTACAACGTATCAACAGTGTATTAGGTAGTCTTGTCTTTAAAAACACTAATGCAACATTAAAAGCATGTTTCTGTGCCTGCAACAAGGTAGTATATGCAAGTGTATATGCCAACCAGCTGAATGGCTGTCTTTGTGCATTCACATGCTCTTTCAAAGTGTTAATAAAATCTTGACAGCATTCATGTAAAGTTGCATCATAAAACTAAGCAGAACGTGAAGGTTGTACCTTGGTAAGAGTTCTGATCCAAGGAATAGCAATCTCGGTTGGATTGCCACTCCACCCTTTTTGATTTATCTTAGTTGGGAGCTGCACGTTTCTGGCCCAACATTATGACATGGCCCTACTCAGAAAGATGCAGCATACTGGCTCCTGGCATTCGTCTTGCATAGCAACACCATCAGGGGGAAGTGAAGGCTACCATTGCAATGGCATTAGTTGTTTAAGGTGGTGGATGGGGTGCCAATCAAGCCAGCTGCTTTGTCATGGATGGTATTGAGCTCCTTGAGTGTTACTGGAGCTAAACTCATCCAGGTAAGTAGATATTCATCACATTTCTGACTTGTGCCTTGAAGAAGGTGGACTGGCTTTGGGGAGTCAGAAAGTCAGTTACTCTCCACAGAATTCCCAGCCTCTGACGTGTTCTTGTAGCCACAGTAGTCTGACTTATCCAGTTCAGTTTACTGGTAAATGATAACTCACATGTTTTTAATAGAGGGATATTCAGTGATGGCAATGCATTGAAAGTCAAGGGGAGATGGTTAGATTCTGTCTTTTTGGAAATGCTCATTTCTTCGCACATGTGCGGTGTGAATGTTACTTGCCACTTGTCAGCCCAAGCCTGAATGTTGTCCAGATCTTGCTACAGTATCTGAGTAGTCACAAATGGTCTTTAGATCCATACCCTTGAGGAAAACTATTGGCTCAGACAGGATCTCAGGATAAATCTACAAATCTGGTTACCCTAGTTAACTTTCACGCTCACACAATTATATAACAGGATTACGGATTAACCAGTCATTTATCGGAAATTTAAGGATGCCACAACTGTTCATTTGTACAAAGGAAAAATACAAAAATATGTATGTGGCAACCACTGAGAAATCTTACTGCTCTTGGCAGCTGGTAAGATTTCACCAAATGTTCTACCCAACAGGTAGATAAGCCATGTTTACTGTGGTGGGTTTAGAAAAGGCAGAAACACTTGTGACATGATCTTCACCCTTTGGCAAATACAAAAGAAAATCTGTGAAGAACAAATGGGAATCTCCTGTGCTTTTGAGACAGCAATTAGAGAGGCCTTATGGAAAGTCATAGTAAAACTTGAATATCCCGTTGGAGCTGTGAATTTAGTACATGATGGAATGATAGAGGTGCTGACAGTGGTGAATGCATTGACCTCTGCTGGAACAAGTGGTGTTGAGCAGGGTGTGTCACGGTCTCTGTGATCATCAGTATGCTATTTTCTATCATGCTTCTTGGGCATTTGATGGAAATTCTGAAGGAATATATATCAAATTCTGAACAGATGTCAATCTCTTCAATATGAGATGACTGAAATCCCCAACTAAGATATTGGAGATGATGATAAGGGAATTGCTGTTCGTCAATGACTGTGCCCAGGTGTCACACTGCATGACTTTCAAAGGATCGTAGACAGTTCTTCAACTGTGGCTGATGGCAATGGGCTAAATATCAGCTTAAGGAAGACAGAGTCCACCAATAGCACCAAATTCTGAATATACCTTGCTTATTATAACTACAAATGACATGACACTAAAGACTGTAGGTAACTCCATGTATCTTGGAAGCACAAGTTCTAGAAATACCTGAACTGATAGCAAGATGGCAAATAGAATTGCCAGACCAAGGTCAGCATTTGCCCATTTGTACACAAGACTAGTGAAAATAAGGTATCAAACTTACAACAAAATGTGCATGTACAATGCGGTGGCAATTCCTGTTATGTTCTGCTTTACTTTGGCGTAAACTTAACAATCATAGACAAGGAATGATGAAATCATAATGGGGTTTTTTTTTGAAGATAAAACCACATACACACAGATTTACTGGAAAGCCAAATCTAGTACATCACCCTCTACCCTGCTATTTGCCAACTGAAAACAAGTCATGGGGCTAATACATCACATCCTGTCATGGTGTGCAATAACTGACAATAGCTAAACAAACACTCCCTTAAAGGAGCATGCATAATATATCACAACATCATCATTTTATAACTAATCAATCTATTTACATGACAAGAAAGGAAAATAACGTTGGGTGGGATTTTCCAGCCATTACCACCAGTGGGGTCTTCTGGTCCTGCTCAGGGCAGCCCTCCCCCAGGGTGAATTTCCCAGTGGCAGGACAGACGAACATCACAAAATGTGTAGTCTTCATAGTCTTAGAGTCATTGGGCAGGAATTTCCAACCATGTTCACCCCAAGGCCGAAAAATTTTGCCCAAGTCAACAGACCTTTGCATGGTCTGCCGAATCTTTTGTCTCACCTGCTATGATTCCCTTGGCAGGAGGGATGGGAAAATTCCCTATAGAGTTGGTACAGCACAAGAGAGGCTCTTTGGCATATCGAGTCTGCACTGAAAATAACTATCACTAAAGTTGCGCTGATCCTATTCTCCAGCACTTGTCCCACATTCCTAAATGTTTTTCAAGTGCTCATACAAATATTTTTTAAAGATTGTAAGTTTCCAGCCTCCACTACCTTCCCAGGCAGTGCATTCCAGATTCTCACCACCCACTTAGAACCTGGCAAGCAGAACTCCAGAGAGCTCAGAGGAGTATTCAGTAGGGAAAGGCACATGCCCGGTAGCACCTGGGCACTGCCTGGACAACATTCTAGCATTGCACTGCTCCTTCATCAGTGACTGCAGGATTTGCTTCACAAATAGACATATATAGACACGGACTCAATTACAAGATAGTGGTTGGAATGCGAGCCCTAACAGGTAATCAAGTCTTTACAGATACAGACAATACCATAGGAACCATATTTGTACCTCAATATGCCATCTTCATGCACAGGTTCGAACAAGACCTCTTCATTGCACAGGACCTTCCACCGATTCTATACACTAGATACGTCGATGACATTTTCTTTCTTCGGATTCACGCGAGCAATCACTGAAACAACTATATGATGACATCAACAAGTTCCATCCCACCATCAGACCATGGACTACTCTCCAGAATCGGTTGCATTCTTAGACACACGCATCTCCATCAAGGACAGTCACCTCAGCACTTCACTGTACTGCAAGCCCACAGATAACCTCACGATGCTCCACTTCTCCAGCTTCCACCCTCAACATATTAAAGAAGCCATCCCTTACGGACAAGCCCTCCATATACACAGGATCTGCTCAGATGAGGAGGATCGCAGCAGACACCTGCAGACTCTGAAAGATGCCCTCATAAGAACAGGATATGGCACTCGACTCATTGATTGACAGTTCTGACGCACCACAGAGAAAAACCGCACTGACCTCCTTAGAAGACAAACACAGGACACAGCGGACAGAATACCTTCATCATCCAGTACTTCCCTGGAGCGGAAAAGCTACAACATCTTCTCCGGAGCCTTCAACATGTCATCGATGAAGAGCAGAAAATATCATGAGAAGTGCAAATTTGTGTTTTACACCGGCGTGAACACAAGAAACAATTTTCTTCTCCCTTGTCAATGACAGGGCATGTTTCCCAATGTTCAATGTTGCAAACCTCATTTAAATACATTAACATGTCATCATCAGGTCCATATGCTGGAATCATCTCCCCACCATCAGAAAATCCATGATGGCAGAACAACATGAAGCACTTCAAAGGTGTGCACCTGGTAAGCAGATCTCCAGGAGAGCTCAGAGGAGCACTCAGTAGAAAAAGGCACACGCCTGGTAGTACCTGGGCACTGCTTGGGCAACACTCTAGCATTGCCCTGACAACCCTGACACTATCCAAGGTCTACCCTAGCACAACCCAGCACTACTCTGGCACAGCCAATGTTAACTGGTTTGCACATTGTGGTGGCCTTTAAAATGGCATCTTACAAACTCAAGTTTCTAAGCTGCTGGTGGGGCGAGCCAATGACATATCGTGGGACCTATCCCTTGTTTTTTTTTGTAAGTGCCAGGCTAATGTATGGGAAGCTGCTTTTCCCAACCAACATCAACCTTTGCCAATATACGAGAAAACCCCGCCAATATCTATTTATAGAGGAAACAATGAATCCCTAGTTAATGTCCATTACATGCCTACAATTAAACACAATTAATATAGAAGTAACAGAATGCAACTGTTCTCAAAAGGAATAACATAAGTTATTATGTATTTCTAACAATTATTTTACGTAGCATCTGTTAAATATGCCCACCTGTGCAACATCCAATAGATAGATTTGCAGGAAGAATCCTATTGCGCTTCTAAACATCTTATGTGGTGCACCACCAATTGCAAAGCATAATTTGTTGCACATGGTTAAGTTTCTTGTTATTTTGCCCTAAAGAAGACAGATTTCATTATTATCATTATTGCTGCTATTATCTTTGAAACAACTGGAACAGTCCTATTGTTGTAAGGGATATACAATCAATGACTCAGTGTGAAGATTAACTGTAGTTTAGAGCGTAGGTCAGGCAGACTAGATTCAGTCCCAATTTGTACTAAGCTTATCCCAGCAGGGCTGCTAGAGTGAAGTGAGCTCTAATTGTCGTCCAGATCTGTGGACTACACCTGGAAGTAAGTATATCTATGCAACAAGAGTGGATAAAATTTGATTGAGTTGTGAACAGCCACCACCCTTACTCTGTCACTCATTTTCAAGACAAAATTACTCACCATCACTTGACAGCCAGGCATTTTAACATGCGTGGAACAGTCTACTGATCCACAGCTGGCTTTGGTCAGCCCTTAGGAAAGGGAAATGTGGAATTATTAGATAAGAATCAAAAATAGAGAAAAATGCGAAGTATTATTTACTCAATATTGGCAGCAAGATGGGTCAAATCCATTCATTCAAGGTAGTGAAATAATATAATCAATAAAATGATACTTTCTTTGTAGATTTGTTATCAACAACTTCTGTCCAAAACAGCACAGCAATTGAGCTCAGTAATTCAGCTGATGTAATGGTATTTTGACTGTTATCCTCATGAGCAGAAAACCCTTGGAGCAGCACAGTGTTGATGAAAAGGTGAAAGGATAACAGCAATTGAAATTATGTGTCATTGTGTAATGTACTGGGTCTCAGCTTCTACACCAAAAAGGAAGTCTCAACTTCCAGACATATTTTTAAAAGTATCATTTGATAACTCACACTATCATTTTTGGTCATGGAGCAACAAACTGTAAGGTTGTGAAATCTGGTGGCATTGCGCTAGGTTTACAGGATTAAAACGGATGCCTAAGACTCCCCCATGCAGATAAAGGCAAATGCAAATTTGCTTGTTCATTGCCCATTTCAGGCATCAATGCCAAATGGACTCATCATGCACTTCACAAGTGATGGTCAGTTTCTTCAAGCACTACACAACCAAACCTTGTCTTAAGGAAAGAGGGAGAGGTAGAAACATGAAGAGATTTAGGGAGAGAATTCCAGGGTTTGGGACTGAGAAAATTAATGCACAGCGGTCCAATGGGGCAATGGAGATCTGGGATGTATACAATACCAGAAACAGGAAGGAGTGCAGAGATTTCAGGAAGTGGTTATGCTAGAGACGTTTACAGACATAGAGGTTATGGAGAGATGTGAAAGCAAGGATAAAGATTCCAAAATCCAAGTGTCACCAGACTGGGACCAGGGTAAGGCCAATGAACACGAGTGGGGAGGGGACTGGTGGAGGACGGGGGCACGGAGGGGGCTGGGTTGAGCTGTGTCAACAAGATTTGGTGTGAGTTGAGCAACAGGCAGTAGTTTTGGAGGGGCTCAAAAAGAGCTGGGAGATACAATAACATTAATGTTCATGGAGGAGGTGCTAGGAGAAGGGGAGGGGAAATGAATTCCTATTTTGCCAGTCTGAGCTGACACTGCCAGCTTGAGAAGTTGCCATTTATCCTTTTTGATCGGGAAAGTGGCTTATTTAACAGCAGTCAGTTATTTTTCGGGATCACTCTACCACAGATGTGCCAGCTGTGAAATGCCAGTCTGTATTTCTAACAGATTGACCCAGTGCGTTGGACCAGTTACACAGCACGCTACGGTGGGGTCTTGTTTTCACGTTCATTTGGAACAGTGCAGCACTCCCTCAGCAAGTCAGGTTTTGCACCATGACACACGAGATTTTAGCACAGGCATCACAGGAACTACACTGAATTATTAAATACTATTTTCAATGTTACGTTTGAGGAAAAAAAATCGACCTAATATCGAGGAAGAACTGATGAGTATTTCACTCCTCACTCAAGCGGTGCTCAGTTCCACTGGAGAGTTAAGTACTGGAGAGTACATGTGACGCAAGATGCAAGAATTTGACCCGTTTGCTGCCTTTCATGAGTTAACATAATTATCCTTCACCCTCAAAAAAGTGTGCCAGGACAGAAAGTATATGACAGTTTGTTCTTTTCCCAAAGGAGTGTTTACAATAGAGATGGATTTGAAATTATTCAACATTATGCCAATCTTTCCTGTAATATGTTGAGAATCTAGTTTCTCTGGGAGAATCTATTTTATTCAAATCCAGAGCGGCATCCAATATTTTCTTAGGCAGCATCAAAGACACACACAAAAAAAATCTGATCAATTCTTAATATTCTTCGAGATATTCAACATCAAGCCCAGCTATGAATGCAGACCGGGAGGTGCACTTTACTGACACATCTCCAGAGGACTGGCCTTTCACAAAGATACAAATATTTACCTCTTCCGATTGCAGGCAGTCATCGTAGCTGATCTGTTTTACTAATGCATACCCGGAGCCTTCATCCTGTCCGAGATTCATTTCATTTCCCCGACTGTAACTGGTGGTGCTGTCCCAGTGCCCCACTCGCCTCGGCATCCCTGCCTGTTTAACTCTGCCTGCAGCCGTCCGGCTACATCCAGAACACTGCAGGTAGATAGAAACTCACTGTCCCGATATTATAGTAAACACTGTATGTCTGTAATACTCACTGTCCCCCTATTACAGTAAACACTGTCCGTCTGAAATACTCACAGTCCTGCTTTTATAGTAAATACTGTCCGTTTCTAATACTTACTGTCCCGCTATTACAGTAAACACTCTCCATCTATAATACTCACTGTCCCCATTTCAGTAAACACTGTCCGTTCGTAATACTCTGTCCCGCTATTGCAGTAAACATCGTCCGTCTATAATACTCACTATCCCCCATTACAATAAACACCGTCTATCCATAATACTTATTGCTCTCCTATTACAGCAAACACTGTCCATCTATAATACTCACTGTCCCGCTATCACAGTAAACACTGTCAATCTGTCTATGTATAACATTCTCTATTTTTGTAAACCAAGGCTTCCCAAACTGTTAATTCAAACTCAATTTCCAGTTGTGGGATGACATTGTGGGATCGTGATATCCGAGGCTGTCCTGATGCTCAGAGTGATTTCCAATAGCGGTAAGGCTAGTATTGGTAGGTGTGGCCCAATGGACTGCTGTCTCTGGCTCAACTGCTGCACGCAAAAAACCTGTAAAAGGTAAGCATTTGATTTTTGTAGAAAGCCTATTTCTTCAATAATCACGACTATTTTGCAGCAAATCAGCTCCATAATGCATTAACAGTCATAATTATGTTCCACTAATAATCAGAATCCTATTGTATCAATAGTGAGAATCATACTGCATTAATGTTCAGTGTTCTATTACATGAATAGTGTGGTACCTATTGCATCAACAATCAGGATCTTAGAACCATAGATCATCGAAATGTTATAGCACAAAGAGTTCATTCCGTCCATTGTACCTATGAAAGCCAAAAGTAAAAAAATACAAAACTGGTTTCCTACTCTAATCCCATCATCCGGCACTAGATCTGTAGCTTTGCAGTTCACAGCAGTTCAGGTGCAGATCCAGGTACCTTGTAAACGAGATGAGGGTTTCTATCTCCACCACAGACCAGGCAGCAAATTCCAAACATCCACCAATCATTGGATGAAGAAGTTTTTCCTCATGTCCCCTTTAATTCATTTATCACCTTAAATCCGTGACCCCGGTAATTTACCTGTCCTCTAGGGGATACAGATTTTTCCTGTCTGCTCAATCAAGGTCCTCATTATCTTGTACGCATAACTTAAATCGGCATTTTCCAGCATTTTCTATTTTTGTTTCAGATGCATCCATGGTATTTTGCAGGTATGATTCACATGACTCAATAGGGAACTTTTGTCAAACAAAGTTTATTTAAGAATATAGTTAACATTGAGTAAGGAAAATTAGCAATAACTTTTATCAATTACAAACAAGAAAAGAAAACAACCATGATATTCTATAAACCTTAACAGCTAAATATTGCTTCAGCCAAAGAAACACCAGAAACAAAAACTGGCCACAGGTTTAGCACAGAAAATAAGAATGCTCACATGATGCTGGAACTTATTCCTTTGGTTGGACTCTGCAGCTTTTTTGACACACACACAGACAAGCTTGAAGTCAGAACTGCCAGAGAGAGACAGACAGACAGAACATTCCATCCAGCCTGAAGTAAAAACCTTCTAACCAAAACTGAAAGTGAATCCTTGGATTCCACTGTGGAGGAACCATCTGATTTTGACTCAATCTTCCTCCAATACTTCAATAAACAAAACACATTTAAACAAAATGAAAGGACTCCTAAACAGACAGCTATTTAAAGTTTAATTTATTTATTAGTGTCATAAGTCAGTTTACATTAACACTGCAATGAAATTACTGTGAAAATCCCCTAGTCACCACACTCCAGCATCTTTTCAGGTACACTGAGGGAGAGTTTAGCCTGGCCAATGCACCTAACCATCATCTCTTTCAGAATGTGGGAGGAAACCAGGGCATCTGGATGAGGAAAGCGTGCAGATTCCACACAGTGACCGAAGCCAGAATTGAACCCAGGTCCCTGGTGCTGTGAGGTGGCAATGCTAACCACTGTGCCACCATGCCATTCAGTGCCTGCTTATAACTGCAGAGAAAATGATTAAAAATACCTTTCTTAAAGGTCCGGTAGTGTTCCAACAGTTTATATTTTATTATGAGAAGATATCACTGAAGCTACGAGCAAACATTTCAAACCAATTACAGAGATTTTAAATAGTAAGTTTAAACATTTATTTTAAAAACCTTAAACACATAAGTTTGCATTTACACAACTAATAGTATTCTTTAAACATTTCTAAAAAGATTTCTGCTCAATTAGACTCAGGGCTAAGCAACAGTCCTCATAGGTTTTCTCTATAAACATTTCAACATCCACTGTTGCTACAAGTGAAATGTTTTTCAGGCTTCTCCCTCTCATTCAGTACTGAAAAGCCAAAGCTTGTATCAAAACCTTGCAGACATGTCACTCATCTTCTGTGAGGGTGATTGCAAGATGCTTTCTTCACAGGTCTGTTTCAGCACATATGGTCTTTAAGATCTCATGGCCATATCTACCTTACAGTTTTCACTCTCTCTTTAAGTAAGTTTTTTCCCCTTTCATCTTTCAATTTATTGTTTTTTATTTTTCTTCTGGGAGTTCTCTTTCCCAGAATATATAAACCTTTCATGTTATTTGGATGGCTATTACTTTTTGGTATGAATAAACTTAACTTCTTTTACTGATTTACAATCTTTGTCAATGGTATATTTTCCTTTTGCAATACAATAGTTAAACTTCAAGACATTCCATTTATCTTCCAAATGCAAATTTCCATTCATGCTACTCAGTGGTATCCCATCTTAGTCTTAGATACTTGCCTTAACACCTAACCACTTTTGATGTTTTAATATTGCAGTCTAACATTTTCAATATAATGAAATTAGACACACAAAGCAATTTCACAGCATACCACAATGGTATTGGGAAAATGTTGAAAAATATATTTATTTACAATCTCCAAAGCAATTACATCCTTCCTATAATGTGGTTATCAGAACTGTACACAAAATTCCATCTGTGATCTAACCTGCATTTTACCAATGCCAGCATTACATTCCTGCTTTTGTATTCTATATCTTGTCCAATAAAGGAAAGCATTAACCTGCCTGCCCTGCCACCCCACCTTCCAGGAGCAAATTTTCTAATCATGCCTCCAACATTTAAGTCCAAATTATTAATATACACCACAAACAGCAAGGGATCCAACACTGTGTCCACTGGATATCGCTTTCCATTCACAAAAACATCCATTAACCGCCGCCCTTTGTTCTCTGTCGCTGAACCAATTTTGGATCCAGTTTGATACATTCTCCTGAATCTCATCTGCTTTTATTTTCTTGACCAGTTTGCCATGTGGGACCTTGTCACATGTTTTACCAAAATCCATGTCGATAACATCCACTGCACTAATGTTATCAAGCCTCCTTGATACTCTAATAAAATCATGCTGATTATCCCCGAGTAATCTGTTCCTTTTAAATTGACAGTTTATTTTATCTGAACCGGAATGGGACTAACATCCTTGCGGGATGTTTTACAAGTGCTATTGGGAAGAGTTGGGAAGGGACATCGAATGTGAGCAGAATAAGGGCACAGAATCAGAGAGCAAAATATACAAGTTAGAAGGAGTGCAGATGAGATAGGTTTCAAGGGAGTAAGGCCAGGCTGGATTGCCTCTACTTTAACGCCAGGAGTGTTGCAGATAAAACAGATGAGTTGAGAGCAATAATTGACATTATTGAAGTGTGGAAGTGTGATATCGTAGCCATCACAGAGACATGGTTGAAGAAGGACATGATTGGCAACTCAGCATTCCAGGATATAGAATCTTCAGGCAAGGCAGGGAGTAGATATTGCATTATTAATGAAGAGTCAGATACTACAGTAAGGAGAGATAATATCTTGGAGGGAGCATCAAATGAAGCTTTGTGAGTGAAGCTTAGGAATTTAAAAAATGGCAGTCAAATTGTTAGGCATTTATTATAGACCCACAGATTGTCAGAGAGATACTGAGGAGCAAATATGTGTTCAGTTTGTGCAGGTGTGTAAAAACAATAACAGTAGGGTTATTATATTAGATGATTCCAAGATTAGCTGGAATATACATAGTATTAAGAGCTTGGATGGAGTAGATTTTTTAAAAAGTGTACGGAAGAACTTTTTAAGTCAATATGTGGAGGGTCCAACAAGGGAGGGAGCTATGCTCGACCTGATTCTGTGGAATGAAGCTGGATAGATGGTTGAGGTGTGGTGAGGGAGCATTTTAGTGATAGCAATCACAACATGGCACAATTTAAGCTTGTTATTTGCAAAGAAATAGACAAGCTGCTACTTTCTCAAATGAAAGGAGAAAGGCTTCTACATCTTTCTCATAAAACCTTGGCAATGCTTGCAGTTATTTAAACAGATCCCCACCAGGCCTTTGAATACAACATGTTTGCTTTTCTTCATTGTCCTCTTCACCATCTCAGCTTTTCCTTTTACCTCCGAGTTTTTGGGTTGACATGCACTTTTCATTCCCAGCTTCCGAAGTTCAAATTCTCTTTCTTTCTCCCTTTACTCTCTCACTTTTCCTTTTGTTCTTCCACAGCTATTCTTTCTCCTTTTTTCCCTATTGCCTGTAATTCAACCAATTTCAATTATTTTATTTGTTGTTCTTCTGCAATTGCCTCCCTCTTTTTTGCTTTTGCTGCTCTTTCTCTTTCTCCTCTGCTTTTAATCATAATTCAAACTGTTTCATTTCCTTTTCATGTTCAAGCTATTTCATTTGTAATTGAATTCTAGCCATTTCCTAGTCTCTTGCAAGTCCCAGTATCCAGACTTCAAAGAGGGGAAAAAACACTGCTGTTTCTCTCAGCTCCAAGCAGCTTCTGAAAAACCTGGCTTCTCTGTGAAGCATAGCTGTCGCCAATCATATGACACGCTCTGTAATCATCCCCAATCAAGCCCTATTTTGTAATCGCAGGGGAACATTAAAACCACAGAACACTGCATTAGTTCAGATGAAAACAAACACGATGTTATTATACTGCTTTAGTAACAATAAAGGATACTGGCTGCAAACATGGTGCTGATAAAATCCCAGGGACTGCTAAAGTATCCTGCAAAGAAACATGATTAAAATTCATTTCTTAAAGGCATAGTACCATCACAACATAAAAATAGGAAGAATAAAAGGTGACCTTATTCAGACACATAGGATTCTCAAGAGACTTGACAGGGTAGATTCTGAGAAATTGTTTCGTCCTGTGGGAGTGTGTAGAACCAGAGGGTCTAATCTCAGAGTAGGGGGCTGCCCATTTAAGACAGAGATGAGAAGAAATTTCTTCTCCAAGAGGGTAGTGAATCTGTGGAATTTACTGCACAGGACTGTAGAAACTGAATTGTTAAATATGTTTAAGGATGAGATAGACAGCTTTTTCATCAGCAATAGAATCAAGGGTTTTGGGAAAAGGTGGAAAAGTGGAGCTGAGGATTATCATATCAGAGCAGTTATGATCTCATTGAAAGGCAGAGCAGACTCGATGGGCTAAATGGCCTATTTCTGCTCCTACATCAAAGCATCTTACATACGGTTCTACCTATCAAATAGCATGGCGTATTCTTTCTGTCAAAGATGCCAGGAACACATAGTGATCATCACGTGCAGTACTGTGCTGAAAAATATTGCCGTGAAAGAACCATTATTAAACCAATAGTACATTCATCTGTTCACAACATTACAGGTTTTAGTTCATGAGAGACAAGGATTTATCTGTCGAAATTACCTATGGACAGAGTTAATTTAAAATGTTGGTAGAAATCCGAAGTCATAAATAGCACTGTTACTAACCAGAATGATTTGTTTCTGCATGTTTTTATTGCGGATAATTACATAACTAAATACATTCTGACAGTAGGTGGCAGAATTTTAATGGAGTTCTCCAGCTTCCCCCCACCTCGCAATTTCAGTGGATGGTTAACAGAATGGCAAAATTGGCCAAGTTCATCAATTTTTTGGGGGTTTCTGTCAATCTTCCACAACGCAATCTGCAAAATCCCATGGAAATTACTATGATGCTTATTTAGCATAGACTACACGGCATGTGTAACTGTTCCTGAGGTGTGTTCAATACATTAGTTACCCCCATTTCTTTTTTATTAAATCATGCAATTTAAATGAGAGAAATGCCCTAAAGTCTCATTCATATGTCAAAAAGTTAAATGCTTCATAAATTATCAACATTTAGGGGTGGCATTTTGCCACAGTGGTTAGCACAGCGCTGCAGACCTGGTTCAATTCCCAGCTTGGGTCACTGTCTGTACAGAGTCTGCACATTTTCCCTGTGTCAGAGGGGGTTTCTTCTGGGTGCTCCGGTTTCGTCCCACAGTCTGAAAGACATGCCGGCTGGGTGCATTGGCCATGCCAAATCTTCCCTCAGTGTACCCGAACAGGTGCCTGAATGTGGCAACTTGTGAATTTTCACAATAATTTCATTGCAGTGTTAATGTAAACCTACTTGTGATAGTAATAAACAAACTTTAAAAAATTTCTGCATTAAAACAGTTATACATTGAAAAGATAAAGGCTGAAATTTTACCATCACGCCCGCGCCGGAATCGGGGCTCACAGAATAGAATTCTCCATTGGCTCTGGGCAGGATTTTACGAGCCTCGCCCAAGCGAGATCATTAAATATCAGCTAAAGTGTACCGTAGAAGTTCTGTACAAATATACCAAAAATGCAACATGCTGAGAAAAATGATACACAGCAACATTTTGAAGTGCAAACATATGCATTAGGGGAAAATGTACAAAAAAAATCTAGTAAAACATCCAGTGGTCCAAAATTCCTCCTGGCACATCAGAGAGGTGCTGCTGATTTACCCAGTAAACTGTACTCAGAATTTAGATTCCAAGGTACTTCAATTTTAATATTAAAATTTTATTAGAAAACCAGTAAGTCAGCAATTAGTCAAATCATGAAATTGAAAGGGTAAAACTTATCAAATAGTGCCTCCAACTGTACATTTCTAGTATTATTTGTAAACACAGAAGATTGGTGTGAACAATCCTGAACCAATTATTCTATTATTGTTCTTCATATCATGACTACCATGTATATGAGGAAATCGATTTAGTTTCCAGTTCAATTTAAATACTTCAACTTGGGTCACAAGTTTTCACTTTGGTGCAAAACAAAATACTGTACAGATATTAATTACTATGCTACGATTATTCCTCATCTCCCAACTAATGGTGTGAATAAGTCCCAGTGCTTGCTAAGTGTATCTTTCCTCCTCTTTCAAGCTCCCACCTGATACTTGCAACTGATTAATTGAGAATGTGGCCAAGTGACTAGTTTCTGAGAATTTTCTATTAAAATACAATGTTGTGTAGGAGCTCATTTACTTCTTTATTAATACCCCACCTTCTTAACAAATCCTTCATAATCTTCTCCCTCTAAAATACAGCTAATCGATCCTTAAATTTGTTTATGATATCCATTTTGACAGCCTCTCCCAGGAATCTGTTCGACAACTAAAGGTTCCATCTGATATTCGAACTAACTCCCTAATTCTTCATGCATAATTGCAGTCTTTGGTATCTGAACTTAGTAAACAATTTGCCTGGATTAACTTTATCAGACTCAGCAAAATCTTTCAACATTCATTAAGTCACCCAGATGTCCCTATTTTTCAAGTTCCACTTCTTTCACTGTCTCTGTCAGACCCTCTTTAGAGAGTCAAAGTCTTGCATTGTTAAATGGAGTATCATCGTCTTATTAACTAAAACATGTCAAAACTTACACAAGTTGTATGAATCAACCAGTCTGTAGTCCAACATTCAAGCACACCCAGGAGAGGGAGAGAAAGAGAAGTGGAGAGTCAAATGTAAAAGCATGGTCATGATACAGACAAAATATATACGTATATACAATCTGACCATTGCAGCTTTCAAGAAAAATAGATACAATGGAACTTTAGCACACCTGTCCATATGCCAGCACTCTTAAGTATTCAGATCAGACTGTTTCATCAATTAGGTGCATTGCTTGAAATGGTTTAACTGGCTTGTTGTAGTATTACTGTTTACACTTCCTCGTGCCAACAAGCACACAGCTGTCTTTCTCAGTCAAAGTTTGGAGTTGCAGGATTTTGCCAGCTAGAGGAAATAGTAAACTGTACCAACAACCCACAAGTTTATTTCCAGAGCTTGAGCCAACACCTTCATTTGACATGATGAAGCAACAACTAAGAGCTAAGAACTCTAATCGGCTAGACTCTTTTCATTTTGTGAAGACCATTTAAAAGCAGAAGTTCGTTTACAATTCATGGGTCCTGTGCTCACCTTCATTATTGCTCCCTCTCACACAGGATCTGAAAGCCAAATCCCACCCCTTGCACACACTCCCTTCCCCCAACCACAATTCACACATACTTTCTCTTCTCCCCAACCCTCGTACACATTCTTTCTTCCCCTCATAACACACATGTACTCTCTTTTCCCCCACTCCTCGCACACATTCTCTTCTCCCTCATAGTTCTTACTGAGGGCTGTTTAGTGACAATGATGGGGCAAATAGCTTCCATCTGTGTCCATATGGAAATTAGATATCATCTCAGGAGTACAGTTTCTGATTAAATCTATCACTTCCCAACATGTTGAGTGAGGAAGTAATTCTTGCCTGCGCACTCTTAACTATAATTTCCCTGCCATATTATCTGTTAAATAAGGTAGCACACCCTAATGTTTGAACAACTATCATAGTTCCATAAAATACATAGCTAATTTTAGCTACTGTGCTTTTGCTTCACATAGAATAAATGAAGTGATTGACAAAACTTCTGGGGTCTAAAGAAACCTCTATATTCTTAGAGAATTTGGTTTTACATGACCGAAGTCTTGAAGCTTAGAAAGTATTTATTAGGTTGGGAAATTTAAAGAGACCATAGCCCTGATGCTGACGTTATATTATAGAGGTCATTGCCTTGATTCACTCACTTGTGGGAGTGGAGTACAGGCCCCCTACATGGTAGGTCAGAGAATAAAAGGAGAAATAATGGGAGCTTATCAGAAAAGTACTGTGATAATCATGGGAGATTTTAATCTTGATATTAATTGGAAAAATCAGATGGGCAAAGATAGTATAGATGAGGAATTCATAGAATGATTTCAGGATAGTTTATTTGAATAGAATGTTCTAGAGACGACCAGAGAGCAGGCTATATGGTCTAATATAATGCAGTGAGATAAAATTAATTAATAACCGTATTGCAAAGGCACCCCTAGGTAGCAGTGATCATACTATGACTGAATTTTAAACTTTAAAAAGGCAGAGCCAAATGATGTGATCTGGCAAATATGCTTAAATGATAGATCAACAGATGTTCAGTGGCAGATATCTAAAGGGATATTTCAGAATATTCAGAGTAGACACATTCCAATGAGAAAGGAAAATGGAAGGGAAAGGCTCTTCATCTGTGGTTAATTAAAAAATGTTCAAGACAGAATTAAACTTAAAGAAAAAGCAGACACGAGTGGCAGATCGGAAGATTGGAAAAAATATCAAGAACATGACAAGAATATAAAGAATGACAAAAAGGTTAATAAGAAAGAAAAAAGAGCGCAAGAAAATGATAGACAGTAATATAAAGGTTGACAATAAATAAGTTTAATAAATTTAAAGAAGAAAAGAGTTTTAAAAAATTAGCCCTATAGATAGTGCATCTAGTGAATTGTAATGAAAAGTAGGGCTATGGCGAATGAATTAAACAGGTATTTTGCATCTGTCTTCATAGTAGAAGATATCAATAACATCCCAGAAATAGCAGTAAATCAGGAAATGGAAGGGCGGGAGGAATTCAGGAAAATTACAGCCACCAGCGAAGTGGTATTGAGCAAATAGTTGGGTGCATGGGCTGACAAATCCTGTGGGCCAGATGGACTTCACCTTAAGGTCTTGAAAAAAATGGCTACAGAGATAGTTGATGCATTCCAAAATTCTCTAGATTTGGGGAAGGTTCCATTACATTGGAATATAGCAATTATAACTCCATTATTCAAAAAGAGAAACAGAAAGCAGGGAACTATAGGCGAGCTAGCCTAACATCTGTCATAGAGGAAATGCTAGAAGCCATTATCGAAAATGTATTGCAGCGCATTTAGAAAAATTGAAGACAATCAAGCAGAGAAGGAATCACATGTGTTGTGGATGAAGGGGAATCAGTGGATGTACTTTATTTAAATTCCCAAAGGCATTTGATAAGGTGCCACGTCAAAGGTTATTGAGTAAAATAGAGGCTTTTGATTAAGTCCCATGTAAGAGGGATTAAAATTAAAGCACATGGGGATTGGGGAGTATTTTGTTGGCATAGATTGAGAATTGGTTAGCAAACAGGGTAGAAAGAAATAAATGGGTCATTTTTGGAGAGTCACGCAATGACTATTGGAGTACTGTAGGGTTCATAACTTGGACCTCAGCTATTCACAATATATGTCAATGATCTGGATAAGGAAACAAAAAGTAATATTTCCAAGTTTACTGATGACACAAAACTAGGTGGAAATGTGGATGGTGTCTCCCCCGGCCCAACAGATGCGCTGGTTAGGTGCATTGGCTATGCTAAATTCTCCCTCAGTGTACCTGAACAGACGCCGAGTGTGACAACGAGGGGATTTTCACAGTGACTTTATTGCAGTGTTAAATAATAGATGTTAACAGGTTTTAAGGTGAATTAGACAAGTTGCGTGAGGGGCAAATACATGGCAGATGCAGTACAATGTGGATAAGTGTTAAGCTATCCACTTCGGTAAGAAAAGCAGAATGACAGAGTATTATTTAAATGGTGATAGGTTGGAAAATGTTGATATAAAAAGAGACATACATGTCCTGTATACAAGTCCCTGAAAGAAAGCATGCATGTGCAGCAAGCAGTTAGGAATGTAAATTGTATGTTGGTCTTGAGTGCTAAAGAATTTGAGTACAAGAAAAAGGGCTTTCGTGAGACCATACCTAGAATATTATGTACAGTTTTGGTTTCCTTATTTATGAAAGAACATACTTGTCAGAGAAGAAGTGCAACAAAGGTTCCCCAAACTAATTCCTGGGATGGTTGGAAAGTTGTATGAGGAGAATTTAGGTTTAATAGGCCTGTATTCACTGGAATTTAGAAGAATGAGAGAGGATCTCATTGAGACATATAAAATTCAGACAGGTTTGGACAGACTAGATGCAGGGATGATGTTCCACTGGTTGGGTGGAGGAAGAGGGGGTGGTGGTTCTAGAACAAGGTGCCACAGTCTTAGGATAAGGGGTAGGCCATTATGGACTGAAATGAGGAAACATCTTTTCACCCGGAGAGTGCTGAACCTGTAAAATTGTCTACCACAGAAGACTGTGGAGGCCAAGTCACTAAATGTATTTAAGAAGGAAATAAATAGATTTCTAGGCACTGGAAGCATCAGGAGAAAGCGAGTGAATGGAGGATCAGCCATGATCATTTTGAATGGCTGAGCAGACTCAAGGGGCCAAATGACCTGCTCCTCTTCAATTCTCTGTGTTTCCCCACGCTTCTCCCTAACCTGCCCAAACCTTCCTGGCCCAAGACCCCATTCATACCTGCTCCAGGGATCCATGGCTTTTGATCTTCTCCTGTCATCTCAGCAGCTGCCACTGATGCTTCCTGGGGCTGCTGGGATTGATGGAGCCAATCTGATCAGCTCCAGATGGCAGGGCCTCCTCCCCAGTGAAGGTAGAAGTCCCACTCAGGCCTCATTCATCCGCCCTGGTAGATCAGTGTTCTGCAAGTAAGCTCCACACCAGTGTGGTTTCTGTGGTGGGGCTGTGTGTGCCCTAATTGTTACAGGAGCAATAATGTCCTGTTTGACTGCATCATGTAAGGTTATCATTTACTTATCAAGACTGCCTTGTCAGTACTCACCATCAACTTATCCTATGTCAGCAAGACTGAATATAGTTCTGTGTTAAGAACTTTCTGGTTGGGATTTGTAGTTGCTGAATGTATGTACTGATGCAGCAGTAGAGGATGTTGTATTATTTCATCATTATTTGTATATTTAATGATGTTCATTCTTGGACAGGCCTTTTTACTGAATGGAGGCAGCATTCAATGTTTTTACAATGCAGCTTATATCTGATCAGATTGGACTTGGATTCATACTTGTGTTTTACTACAAAGCCTTGAATTGAATATAGCTACAATCTTAGTCTGAAGTGTCTCAACTTTTGCCAGCCTACAATAGAGTGGCCCCTGCCAGAAGTCACAAATCTGCATCATAAGGAGATGGTGCCATCAGATTCAGATGGAAATATTCAGCTAAAAAAAAATCCTAAACAAAATGGCTGTAAAATGGACAGGCAAAGGGGAAAAAAGTACAATGCACAATAGTAAAAGAAAATCACTGGTTCAGAAAAAAAGAAAATACACAGTAAACTTTACTCAAAAGGTTCCGTTCAGAAACAACTCTAAACTGATGATCACATGAAACTCAAAAAGATGAAAATAACACTTTGTGTTCCTTTCCAATAATTTAAAGATTCAGAAATAATATAGTTGTACACAAGTCCAAAAAATAACTGGATGAGTGATATTAAACTGGGACACAAGAAGCCCTTGAAGTCATTAGTCTTCTGCTCATAAGCTGAATTTTCTAAAATATTGGGCTGGATTTTTCCATTGAGATGCGATCCAGACCTCTGGCTCAACTCCAGATCGGTTACCTGGAATTGACTGTGTGGACCCATCAATCATGAATGTCCTGAAGACAGCTAGTTAGAAAACCACCTCAAAGCCCTGTCCAAATAAGGACAGCGGAAGGTCCAATGAGAAGGCCCATAGTGAAGGGCGGCCAGGAGCTGCATCAGGGGAGCTGTTGATACAGGCAGAGGTCTGTGGCCCCAAGTGGCCCCAAGCCAGTCAGGGTTCCTCAGGAGTAGGAACAGAGATTTCCTGTTTAAACTTCCAAAATACAGCATTGGCTACCTAAAGGAAAACAGTTACCATTGTGGAAAAATAGGTTTCATTTGTACAAAGAAATCATGGGCTGGATTGTCCTGGCTGCATGGAAACTTTTGCAGAGTCGAAACAATTACAGAGGCTTTTAAAAATAGCGGAGGGGCCAGATGTGGAAATGCTCTTCTCATTTCTGACTGATACCATGAACAGGAGTTTTTTTTCTCTCTATGTTAAGTTCTGCATGAATGAGAAGTCTCTTAGATTATTATGTTTTTCACAACAAGATTGTAACCTTTGATCCTTGTGGCTCTGTCAGTGGGGCATGAAGCCTCTAGCTCCAATGGTCAAGTGGCCTGCCTCCAGAGCTGGCTTCCAACAGGCTGACACACTCCACACTTGATAGGGGGGGTTGTGCCACTCCAACAATGGGAAATTAAAGGAACCTGCACAAAAATGGCCTTTAAGCGGGGATACAATTGCCCTAGTTAGTTGCCCAACTCTGTGCAGTTGGCATGTGACCTTTCTCTCAGCCTACCTCGGGAAAGTCTCCTGGTGGCGAGAATGTATTGGGGAACTATGCTGATGCCTTATTTCCCCAACACCTCCAGCTTTGGATTGGATTTTCATTATTGAGGCAGATAACTCAAGCCAGGGAATTTCCTGAATCAGCTAATCCATCGTGATTCAAAGGACCGCATCACATGTGATTATAGCTCTGGAGGGACAGGGACAAAATCGAATTGGGTCCACCAACCACGGGAACAGATCAGACATGGCATGGGGGTGTGCAGGTGCCAAGGCAGTTGTTCAGAAGGCCCACCTCAGTTCTCTGGAATTTAGTCCTTATTTCAAAAGCTGTTAGACCCTCTAATTGTCATATCCCAATGCCACACCCATGTCACCTCATACTTCCCATGCCACCTCCATTGCCACTAATCTAGTATCTTCTATGAGAAGAACTCAGGAGGCATATGGAGGTGAAAAATATAATAATCTAAGAGAACTCTCAATCATGCAAAATTTAAAAGAACTCCCATTCATGGTATCAGTCAGAAATGAGGAGAGCACTATCCCTGCTATTTTGAAAAGTCTCTGAAATTGTCCTGACTCTCCAAAAGTTTCTATGGAGCCAGGACAATCCTATCCATTATTTCTACGTACAAATGAAACATGTATTTTCACAATTGTAAATGTTTTCCTTTGGGTAGCTAATGCCATAGTGTGGAAGTTTAAACAGGAGATCTCTGGGTTCTCTCACACAGAAAAGTTTGAAGTTACAATTAATTTGTTTTTCCAATCCTTAATCCAAAGAGACTTTCACCTTTCGTGCTTTAAATAATTATAAATTTTCTTTCAATTTCTTGCTTTACGAAAGTAAAGATTGAAAATGATTACCAGAAAGAAATAGTTATTTGTTAACACAAATTCAATATACAGAACTCAGGATTGCACCACATAATGGTTCAATGTAACATAAATATTTCCTTTATCTTCCTACCACTGCATGTAGGTCTTAATGAAAAAGCTTGCAATAATAGAAGCAAAAATCTTAGTTAATAAGGCTTAAATGTTTAAAAGGTTTTCATGTTCACTGCACTATTACTACTTTTTGTAAGCTTGTTTCCTCTAGTGTAAGTGACTCAACTTTCAATTCCCTACATGGAAAGGATGTTGCAAGAACGAAAAAACTACATGCTTACTATGTCTTTTTAATGAGGTCCCAACCATCAGAAACACTTCTGAGCGGCAAGAAATTTAGGTCAAATTAGATTATGAGATCCCAAAATTCATTAGCACATTGTGACATAGTTCAAGCTTTGAATTTGTGCTTCAAAATCAGTCATAATGGCTGAAATAGTAACATCAAGTCTAGGAAGCGTCTAGTGCATGCACGGTGGGAGTGCCCTTCCTAGCTTGTGCTGCGTAGGTCATACTGACAGTGGCTAAAAGCACTGCATGCCCCACTTGGAAGCTCTCTACCTTCCCTGGTGCTAGATCAGGCAATGTTATGGAGCTGAAGTTCTTGGCCAATAACTTTGGGCCAAGTTTTCCAACCTCATCCGTGGCTGGAATTTTCCTGTACTGCTGCTGTGAATGGAAATTTGGTTGAGTGCCAAACTCTCAATTTTCCTTAGCTGCAGTAATGGGCTGTGAATGGCCAGAGAATTCTGGCCTTTATGTCCGTTGTGCAATTTTTTAAAAACAATTCTTAGTTCTCTTCCCTCTCTTCCCACCACCCCCCTCTACCCTCACACTATTTCCATGAAAAGAAAAGAAAATGGGGTAATTTTCAGTTTAGCAGGTAATAGCTCCGTCAAATTTTACTCTGGAACAGAGAATCTCAGGCTGCTCAATATTCCCAAAGACCCTCTTTCTCTTTTCTTTATATTCTCCCTCTTATTGAAGCCTCTCCACAATGTAAAGTTTGTCTGACCAACAGGATTTGCATGCAGCCTGTTCTCAGGGCTCTGCCAAGCCCATTCTTAAACCAGCCACTAGAACATTTGAAGTTCATCTCTGAATTCTTTGTGCTATATGGGCGGCATGGTGGCACAGTGGTTAACACTACCTCATAGTATCAGAGATCCAGGTTTAATGGCCGGCACGGCTCAATGTCTACATTTGCACGTTTCCCATATGTTTGTCTGGATTTCCTCTAAGTGCTCCAGTTTTCTCCCACAACCCGAAAGATGTGCTAATTAGGTGCAGTAGCCACTGAATTCTTCTTCAGTCTATCCAAACAGCTGCCAGAATGTGGCGACTAGGGGATCTTCACAGTAACTTCATGGCAGTTTTGATGTAAGCCTACTTATGACATTAATAAATAAGCTTTTAATTGTGCAAAATAACTAGATAAGTTCTTACCATGGTGACTTCAACATAAGTAGTAAATGGGAAAACCTGTGTCTTACAATTCATGATGTGGACATGCCGGCATTGAACTGGGGTAAACGCAGTAAGAAGTTGGTACAGAACTCCCACTTAGCTGACGAAGGAGAAGCGCTCCAAAAGCTAGTGGCTTTTGCTACCAAATAAACCTGTTGGACTTTAACCTGGTGTTGTGAGACTTCTTACAATTCATAACAGAGAACACTGGAGTAGGACTGCAGCAAAAGAAATATGTGCTCTATTTTTTTCCTAAGTTCTGAATTGAATTGGCAAAAAGGGTTGCTGCAGTTCCATCAGAAATATAATTAGATGCATCATGGCTTTGACATGGAGAATACTTTTTAGGTGCAGGATCCCAAAGAAAATTAATGCTTTGATTATTCATGAATGAGAATATTTAAGTACAATCAAATTAGTCATTCCACAAACTTTATTTATAATTGAAGCATGCAGGGTAGAATATGAAAGGTAGGTAACAAAAAATTTGTTTTCACTGGTCCAATCCAAATTAATTATATTAAAATAGTACAAAAATAACCTAATGGCAAATAACCAAATGCTATGTTAACTTTTTTGGTCAGGGAGGTGATTTAGCTTCTCATCAGCCACATGTTTCTTCTGTGTCGCAAACATTCAACCTGCATACCAAGGACTGGTATGAGATTTTGAGAAACTAAGGATGCATTCTCCCCTTCCACACGATCCAGCATAGTTACACTTTTTGAATTCATTGTAACATACCAACTACTTGCTGATGGGTGTGTTGTGAAAACTATTATCACCTTCAACTATATCACAATGCACCAAAAAAATTAGGATCTCAAACTCGGCGTTCACCTTTTTCAAAAATTTTGAAAATGTTAGAAAATGTTTATGAAATAAAATGTACCAAATTCCCACTTCCTATGCACAGGCCAACCATGGTGTGAATATAAATTTGGTGGATTTATCTTAATTTCAAACATGGGTGATCACTTTTGTCTGCAAATGTTTGGAATTGTAGCAAAATGTAAAATTTCAAAGTTGTTGTTTTAGCAAACTTCAGCTGGGGAGAAAACCTGGCAACATTCTACATTACAACTGCCTATTATATATCTGGCAGATATTCCTCCCCATTAACTCCAGTAGAATGATAAAGCAAGCAACGCATACAGAGGCAGCTATCATTGGATTCCTTCCCCTGCTGAATTGAAAATTACCCTGTTTTCTTTACTGAATTGGGAGTGAGGTTTGGGAGAGAAAAGAGGACAGAACTAAGAATTTTTTAACAATATAACCTACACAAAGTTATTGAAATGCAACTTCATAATGTTGGAGCTGGCATTAGAGAAGGCAAAGGCCTTTCAAATGGGGTGTGTAGTGGTTCTGGCCACTTCCTGCCTGACTGATGCTGGGTGTTCCCAACGGTATGACATGCATGCACCAGAAACCTCCCAGACTGTGACGTTATTATATCAGCCATTATGACTGAGTTTGACGCACAATTCAAAACTTGAACCAAACAGATCCATTTAAGATCAATTGTCACTCACCAAAGAATATGCAGTCAGCTGCAAGATAGGACACTCTCCCACCCCAGTGCTTGTTACTTGCAGGCAAGATGTTTTAGACAAATGTCTATTATTGCAAAGTTTGTGGTGTGCTTTGGGAGTTGTTGTGGGTTTGGCAGGACATGTCATTGCATCTTCACAGGAAGGGCAACTGGCTTGGTGACCTAGCCACACAAAGGATGCAACAAACTCATATCCCAAGAACAAATTAAAAAAGGCATGGGAGCTATAGTTTCCATCCCTCTGGTCCTGTAGCATGATAGAGAGAAGGAGCAGAGTGGGGAATTCAGTGCAATGCTCCCTATTGGCAGCAAGGTGGCACAATGATTCACACTGCTGCCTCACAGTGCCAGGGAGCTGGGTTCAATTCCAGACTCAGGTCACTGCCTGAGTGGAGTTTGCATGTCCTGTGTGGGTTTCTTCCGGATGCTCTGGCTTCCTCTCACAGTCCAAGATGTGCAGGTAAGATGCACTGGCCATACTAAATTGCCTCTTAGTGTCAGGGGGTTAGCAGGGTTAATAGGTGGGCTTATGGGAACAGTGCCTGGGTTAGATTGTTGTTGGTGCATTCTCAGTGAGCTGAATGACCTTCTTTTGCACTGTAGAGATTCGATGATTCCATGATTAAGTGAGAACTGGATTTTTCCATCCACCTTGATAGTGGTCTGTGGTAAGACAGCCAATGCTTCAACATGCATGTTCATCTGCATTCTCCTATTGGCTGCCCGTTGAATTCCTCACCTGAGTCCCCTGTAGCAGAATTTATCTGCGATCTCACTTTCAGTGAGCTAACACATAAACTATCCTTACTCTCTGGCTGGCTGAATCCTGCTCGTACCTGGTGACCAGCTGCTGATCCCAACTTTATCCTAGCCCCTAAAGTACATGCTGTGCCAGTATCCAAGTTGCTAACTGCAAGCATCAACTCAAGTGATGGGCCTCTCCATCACCTTGATTTTGTTGCTGACTCTCTTCCTTCTGTAGCTGCTGTTGTTGAGCAGTAGCAGTTTTGGGTGTTGAAAATCAGAAAATTAGAAGGGAAATTTGGATTGAAGGAAACGGATTGCATTGGAAAGTGGGAGGTCCATGGACACATTGTCTGCAGCTTGTGCATCTGCTATATAACAGGCAGATAGTAAGATGAGATTGAAAAGAGGCATCATTCTCAATGATCCCAGATACCATGGGCTTTTTTGTGGCTGGTTCCATTTATGGAGAACCACACCTTCTGTCAGGTCAGGAGGTGCAGGTGTTCTTGACCCACTGCTGGTTTTATTCCTTATTATGAACTACCTTGTCCTGAATAAGAGAAGGAAGAATATTAGTAATTCTGGTGTACTTTGTTTGAGTGATGTGCCTGCCACAGCTAAATATCTAGAGTTATCTGTCAGCAGTGATGTAAAGCTGGCATTATTGGAATGGTATGAAGATGTGCTAGAGTATCTAATTGTTAGGATTGACTCTTATGTGCTAGGGAATGTTAACTGGTGAATGAGGGGAGGTGTTGAATTGGGTAGTGAGAGGTTGGTAGTGTGATGAATAAAATATATCATGAGCAGATGCATTTGATCAACTTGACCATCCATGTGAGGTTCTGAACTTCTTGTGACATTGTTGCCTGGGCCTCTGAACTAGTCATTGGACATTGATCTCCTTGGCCACATGTGGGTTTGCTTTAAGGGCTTCCTGGTGGCCTGTGGAAAAATGAGCTCTCTCCTTCTAAGCTCCACCACCGATGCCTCCAGCATGCATTTGTAAATCCAACAGTCCTCTCTCTTCATTGGTGTTCCATTTGTGTAGCTGCTAATTAGGGCTAGTGTCAATACAGGCAACCAATAGCAGCTCCATCAGTTCTGCAGATAGGGCATATGGACTGGGAGTGTTAACTGTGATATATTTCCAAGTCAGGATGGTGAATAGCTTGAAAGGGAACTTGCAGTGGTGGTGTTCCCATGTATCTGCTGCCCTTGTCTTTCTGGATGGAAGTGGTCGTGGGTTTAGAAAGTGCTGTGTAAGGATCTTTGGTGAATTGCTGCAGTACATCTTATCAATAGTACACACTGCTGCTGCTGAGCATCGGAAGTGAAGGGAGTGGATGTTTGTAGATGTGGTGTCAATGAAGTGGGCTGCTTTGTCCCAGATGGTGTCAAGCTTCTTGGGTGTTGTTGGAGCTGCACCCATCCAGGCAACAGTGTTCCATCACACTCCTGACTTGTGCCTTGTAGATGGTTGATAGGCTTTGAGGAGTCAGGAGGTGAGTTACTCACCACAGTATTTCTAGTCTCTGACCTGCTCTTGTCGCCAATGTGTTTGGGTGGTGACTATAGTCGAGTTTCTGGTCAATGGTAACACCCAGGATGTTAACAGTTGGGGGGATTAAGTAATATAATACCATTGAATGTCAAGGGGCAGTGGTTAGGGTGTCTCTTATTGGTGAAAGAGTCATAGTGGTTTGTAGATGGTCACTGCCTGGCATTTGTATAGTGTGAATGTGACTTGCCACATGTCAGCCCAAGCCTGGATACAGCCCAAGTCCAGATCTTGTTGCATTTGAACATGGACTGCTTCAGTATCTGAGGAGTCACAAATGGTGCTGAACATTATGCATTATCATTATCATCAGCCACCAGACCCACTTCTGACTTTATGACATGGGAAGGTGAAGCAGCTGAAGATAGTTGGGCCTAGGACACTATCCTGAGGGACTCCTGCAGAGATGTCCTGGAGCTAAGCTGATTGACCTTCTAAAATCACAACCATCTTCCTACGTACCAGGTATGACTCCAACCAGCAGAGAATTTGCCCGATACCCACTGATTCCAGTTTTGCTAGGGCTCCTTGATGCCACACTTGGTGGAATGTGGCCTTGATATCAAGGGCTGTTGCTCTCACCTCACCTCTGGAATTCAGCTCATTAGTCACATTTTAACCAAGGCTGTAATGAGGTCAGTAGCTGAGTGACTCTGGTGAAACCCAAATGGGCGTCACTGAGCAGGTTATTGTTGAGCAGATGCTGTTTGATAACACTGTTGATGACCCCTTCCATCACTTTACTGATGATCGAGAGTAAACTGGGCGGTAATTGGCCGGATTGAATTTGTCCTACTTTTTGTGTAAAGGAGACACCTGGGCAATTTTCCACATTGTCGGGTAGATAACTGAACTGGAAGAGTTTGGCTAGGGGAATGGCAAGTTCTGGAGCACAAGTCTTCAGTACTATTGTCAGAATGTTATCAGGGTCCATTGCCTTTGCAGTATCCAGTGCCTCCAACCTTTTCTTGATATCACGAAAGTGAATCGAATTTGCTGGAAACTGGCATTGGTGATGCTGGGGACCACAGATGGAGGCTGAGATGGATCATCTACTCAGCACTTCTGGCTGAAAATTGCTGCGAATTCTTCAGCCTTATCTTTTGCACTGATGTGCTGGGCTCCTTCATTATTGAGGATGAGGATATTTGTGGAGCCTCCTCCTCCAGTGAGTTGATAAATTGTCCACCCCCATTCCTACATATCTTTCCACAGCATATTTAACCTTTTTTCTTTCCCAGTAACAGAAGTATCATAAACTGGACGAAATCAGCTTGAGAAAATTATGCTTGAACGAATGAAAACCATGAGGTTTCCGCTTTATAACTAGAGAATCAGTTTTGTTGCTTGGTAAGCAAATGGCAATCAATTTCATAGAGCAATGTTACACTAGGAGCAAATGAGCGAATGGTCAGATCATTTATTTTTGGCAGTGATGGTTGAGGGATAACAATGTCCAAGATACCAGAAAAATTCATTTTTCTTTGAGTAGAATCATGGGATCTTTTATATCCGCCTGGATGTTTACTGTCTCATCCAAAAGCTCTGACAATATCACACCAGAGACAGGAGTCTTGTCAGCTGAGCCAAGCTGCCATTTATGATTTGTAGCGGTTGAGAGAGGAAGGGGTGGCAGATTGATTTGGGGCGTGATGAGACCTGTACCATCTTAAACAGCGGTGGAAGAAGACTAGCAGCTTGAATTTGTTTTGATGGGAAGTGAGTGCCAGATTGAATTCCGGGTGAAAAAGAGAATTGTAGGAGGGGACAGCAAACGTAAACCGAGGGAAGAATTGGAAGAGGAGCAGTACCTTTGTAAATTGGATCTGAGGGGTAGGACTTCTCCTTGAATGAATGGAGTGGGAGGGGAGCGGAGAAACACAGACAGGCTGCCTGCTGTTGGCTACCATCCAGCGATCCTTGTCTGAAAGTGTCTTCATGTCATTGAGGACAATGCCAGGTTTGGATGAGATGTCCTGCAGGCTTCAATATTCTTCTTTCACTAAGTTCATAGATAAAGCGTGGTGCTTTGGCAAATATTTGAACGGATGATACAACTGCACAATTATAGTGCAGCAACAGCTATATATTTTAGATAAGAGGGGATAAAAGATTAGAAAATACAGAGGAGAAACAAGAAAAGAATTAATGAATTAGAGCAATTTATGAACTCTACATACTGATCAGAAAGAACAGAGATACATTTTCTGAAGCTAAATCCTCTTCATTCTGAAATTATTTTTCAGCTACTGGTCAGTATGGCTGTTTAATATGATTACTAATTGCATTGTAAAATATCTTACACAGTGACAGCTTGTTATTGTTTGTTTTCTGTTTTTCTAAAATTTTAAATATATTTCAAGAGTACAGAATTTCAGGTTCCTGGCTTCAAAGTGAACTTTGTAAAGTTATCAGAGGAATGAGGCATTGTCAATTATTCTGACATAAAGTTGTTATTTAATTCTTATGGTTGTAATGATATTTGTAATTATTAGCAAATCCATTACTTTAACAGTACTTTTTTTTAAATGGAGGAACTAAAGCTTTAAAGATATTTCCTGTTAATATTTCATAAGACACTTCCCTCTTATCACAAGCCACTAATGAGCGATGACGTTGCTCTTCTTCTTTTGTTAACTCCTCAGAACTGTTTGTGTGGAAGGCCATTACAGCTTTTCCATTGTCCTCCAAAATTTTCAATGTCATCCAAGGCCAGAATTAAACCTGGGTCCTTGGCACTGTGAGGCAGCAATGCTAACCACTGTGCCACCCCAACGTACCTCTAAAATCAACAGCAGAAAAAAAATACTCCTATGAAAAACTAAAAGCTATTGGGAAAACATTTCCTTAAAGGGCTGCAATATTACAGTGTTATTCTGACAACTAATTCTGGCCATGGGTGACTGTGTGGAATTTACATGTTCTCCCCATGTCTGCATGTGCTTCCTCTGGGTGCTCCGATTTCCTCCCACAGTCCAAAGATGTGCAGGTTAAGTGGATTAGCTATGCTAAATTGCTCTTAGTGTCCCAAGGTGTGTAGGTTAGGAAGATTAGTGGGATAAATGCACAGGGTTATGGGGATAAGTCAGGGGAGTGGGCCTTGGTTAGATACTCTGTCAGAGAGTCAGAGTGCACTCAGTGGGCTGGAAGGCCTCTTTCTGCACTATAGGGATTCCATGATTCTAATTTATTTTTAAGTCTTTTTTTTGAAGTGTTGAAATCAAAGCTGTTGTATATTGAATTGTTTAATTTAACATTTGAAACTGGATAATTCACAAAGTATGTTGGAGCCTTTCCAAGATGAAATATTAAACTTAAAAACCCATCCTTGCTTATAAATTTTTTAATTCCCTCAGCACTAAAATACTGGAAAGTTTTCACCTATAACCTCATTCTTACACACTTTAGAAGCACCACGACTCTATAAATGACCCTTGCAAGAGGCAGCCTTCTGTTGCAGGATTGTTTTAACTATGTTGTAAGCCAAAGGATTGCTGAATTTAGCATTCTGCATCATGTTGCAGACCTCTGGAGATCTATAGAGGAACAATATGATGATCGCATTCATCTCAATGTGCAAAGCACCCTGAAGGAAAATTTAAGATTATAATTTAAGGTTTATGTTTCAGTTTGAAAATGTCAAATAGCAAAGAGTAAATTATAAAAAAATGAGTATTCTATGCTCAAGAAAAAAATGCACGCATTTAGATGGTACTTTTCACAACATCTGAATCCATTTTGTAGTCAACGCAATATTTTGAAACTATTGTTCAGGAAACACAGCAGTCAATTGCACACAATAAGGCCCCACAAAAGGCAAGAGTGGAACGACTTTTTTTTGGTGTTGGGACATAAAAGTCACCAGGGGCACAGGAATCCAATACTCTTCTTCGAATAAGAGTCATGAAATTTTTTTACATGCTACAAGAAGAAAATGGAGACTCAATTTCACTTCAGAACCAAAAGGCATATCTTCCACACTACCAAGCAGTCAGTCTAAATTATCTACTGAACTCTTGGGGCGGAATTTTACCGGCTCGACCTGCCCATTGATGGGCAGATCAAGTGGGTAAAATTCAGGATTACGCCCAATTTCTCAGCTCTGGCGATTTTATGAGAGTTGGATTTCTGGCGAGGTCAGCCCCTAGCCGAAAATGGGTAGGAGGCTAAGTAGTTTATTCAAATGTGTTTAAACGAGGATTTACATCTTCATGTAAATGAGCCCAGCGCTCAATTGTCTGGGCTTGCTTGCCTTTATAGCGTCTCCAAGAAAGATTCTTTCTAGTGAGGAAAACACCTGCTCCCCACAAATGGGGAATAGTCCTGTTAGCCTCGCCAGTGGAACCATTGAGGCCGCCAATGGAGGGCAAGGGGAATGCCCCATGGACAATAGCAGCCTGGCACTTGGCACAGCCACCCTGGCAGCTTTGCACTGCTAGCCTGGCAGCTCAGCAATGTCCACGAGGCAATGCCAAGGGGCGGAGCAGCCTGACTGGGGGGGGGAGAGAGGGCCCCATTGCACATTCTGCAACGGCATTGGATCGGAGGGGAAGTTGGCGCCGCTGCTGCTGTGCAGTTGCCATCGGATCGGGGGGACAGGGCATCCAATTGATCTGGGTGGGGGGAGAGGGGGCAACGGGTGCTAGATGCCCATGCGTTGGCTCCACAGTCTGTATATAATCAGACTGATTGTCAGACATCTAGTACTAGAAGAGAAAATATGTCCAGAAGCCTGAAGCTATTGTCTAAGGTAAGCATTACAAACCCCGTTCCTAGTCACTGCCTATCTCTCTATGACAAGAGTTTGAGATGGAACTAAACTGTTTACCACTTAGTCAGGGTGGTGGGAATTGTAACAGCAGACCCGAATGCTGAGAGGGATCTCCTCAGCAGACACTTGGGGGATGCCTGGATGTATTTTAGGCCCATCCAGAAATGAAATATTTCCCTTTGTGTCTGCCATCCCTTTAAAGAACAAATGCCCACCTCTCAAGAGCTAATTGCCAAACACTTCAGCAGCACCTCCAGTGGCCACTGTTGGAACTGCATCCAGCTGGGAGGATGCAGCAATGGATGCCACCCTTGTCACAAGATAAGTGGAGGTCTGGGTTTGCTGGTGTCAGTCTAGCAGGCCCCATTGAGCGGGGAGAGTTATTTAGGGCAGGAAGATATTGCAGTCGTCGCCACCTTAGCAACCCTTCCATGGGCCACAGAGTGCCAGATGAGGAGGACTCCCAACTCCTTACCACAGGTTTTCTAGGTGATGGAGGCCCAACTACCAACAGTAAAATGCCAGTAATGACAGGATATGCTTGTTAATTGGCTACTTAAATAGCTTAGTGTGTCTCCATCCTGGAGGGGTGTCTGCCACCTTCCTTACCACTAATAGAAAGCCTTGTCAGCAGTTGCCAGATACTCCATCCCTATGTGGTAAAATCCAGTCTGTCTCATATTTGACCCCAAAATAAGTTTCTAACCGTTATCTGCATCATCATTAAGATAATCTATTTCCACCTCCGTAACATCTCCCAACTCCTGGCTCAGCGTATCTGCTGCTGAAGCCTTCAACCATGGAGTTGTTACCTCTAGATTTGATTATTCCAACTTACTTCAGGCAGGTTTTCCATATTCTAACCTTCATAAACTTGAGGTCATCCAAAAATCAGTTGTTCTAGTTAGGTGAGAGTGACTCCTCTTGACACAAACATAACACCTGACCAAGTGTAGCATCAAGGAACCCTAACAAAACTGAAATCAATGGGTACAGGGGAAATACTCTGCTGGTTGGAGTCATACTTAGCACAAAGGGAGATGGTTGTGTTTGTTGAAGGTCAATCATCTCAAAGGGATCTGGGTGTCTTTGCACAACAGTCACTGAAAGCAAGCAAAAAAGTATAGCAAGCAGTTAGGAAGGCAAATGATATGTTGACCTTCATTGCAAGAGGACTTGAATACAGGAGCAAAGATATATTGTTGCAGAAGACTGTCCAAGTTACTGAAAATACTTAAGAAGGAAATAGATAGATTTCTAAGCTCTAAAGATGTCAAGGAATAAGGGAAGAGCACGTAAATATGGCGTCAAGATAGAGGAACGTCATGATATGTTGAATGGTGGAGCAGGCTCCAAGGGCCAAATGGCCCACTCCTGCTCCTATTTTCTATGATTCTTGGACATCACTGTAGGAGTTCATTGAGGTCATGTCTGAGGCCCAACCATCTTTGGCTGTTTCATCAATGACCTCCCTTCCATCATAAGGGCAGAAATGGGGTGGGGGGGGGTGGTGGTGTTCATGATAATTGTAGAATAATCAGCACCATTCACAATGCCTCAGATATTAAGGCGTATCCAAATGCAGCAAGATCTGGATAGCTTGGACTGACAAGTGGCAAGTAATAGTCATATCAAACAAGCGCAAGCTATGATCATCTCCAACAAAAGAGAAGATAATCCATCACCCATTGACATTTACTTGGTATTACCGTCATGAAACCCCCACTATCAACATCCTGGGGATTACCATTGACCAGAAACCCACCCAAGCTATACACAAAGCTGGCTTAGAAATACATCACCACTCCTTCACTGTCACTGGGTAAAATCCTGGAACTCCCTCCCTGACAGGACTGTGGGTATACTGCACCAGAAGAACTGGTTAAAGAGTTAAAGGCAGCTGACAACTTCCTTCTCAAGACTGATCGGGATGGGCAATATATGTTGGCCAGTGATGTCTATATCACATGAATGAATTTAAAAATAACAAGAATACTATGAAATGGAACAGCAATTGAAAACTGTCTAAGAAAATAGTGCTGATTGGTCAAGGTGCTGCCATGGAGACTGAAACTCCTGAGCCCCCAAGCTTTGTTTAAATTAAAAAAGTGTGGCTCACTTACACTTGGTAGAAGCTACATATATTCATACACAGAGCTCTGTTCTCTGCAAACTAAAAGAAGTTTGTTTCTCTTTTCAGCAATCCCTACGTGAGAATCGTATGCAAGAAGTTGAAGTTCACTTCAAATCACTGATCTCTATATCGATTGCATTTGCAAGTCTACACCTTGTGGAAGAACAGTGTACCCCCTGACACAACTTCTGGATTTAACAGTTGCCATCAGTGACAATAGGATCATTACATTTATTTATGCACTGAATCAAGCAATATCGATTCCCATGTTTTCTGGATCTGGATGGGCTATATCTTCCATCTGTCCATCCAGACGAACAACAGGAGTTTCTCATGATTGATCTCAAAAGGCAATTAGTGCAGGCATAAAAAAATAAATTTGCAAATTGTAGCTTTCCAATAAATGAGCGTGCGCAGTTTTGTGTTGTGATGATTGCTGTGGAATCCACCATGAAGTGTAAACAGGAATGATTGCACAACAGCGGTTGCCAAGTCTCAAAACTATTACAGAACTGTTTCTGTGTGGTGCTGGGTAAACTGGGTGGATGTGGGCACAGATTATTGTACTCAAGCAAGTACTTGCACTATGCAAGAACACTGGGTTACAATTTATATTCCAAGTTTGTTGCCTCTGTCAGCATGAATTTATTTTAGCAGTTTCCATAACCTGTTGAACTGGTTTGCCTGAACACATAAACTTGCCTTAGTACTAATCATGAAGAGCTGACCGCCTTATCAATCATCATTCTGCATTGGTTTCCTCTGGATGACGGACACACCAGAGGTTCCTCCCATTACAGAAAGTGCCAAAGGAACTGCATGATTCAACTGCAGTTAATCATTACTTCCCGGCAAAAATAACCACTGTGTAGGTGAAAAAGAATCCAATTTTAGCGAAGCTGCTTTTTTGTCATCTGACTTTGGTATAAATGGAAATGACATCAGTGGAGAAAAAAGAAGAAATCCAGGGAAATGAAAGAGAGAGAGAGAGAGAGAGAGAGACCAGGCTGATAGGATAAGTGGAGCTGGAAAAGGGTAATTGGGGAACTAGGGAGATGGAAATTTATTCCAGAAGAGAGAAAGCATCGTGAGTGAGACTGTGAATTGAAGGATGAGGCTCAAGATCAAAGAGCCGGGGTTAAGGGATTGGAGTTAGAGGGTGTGAGGTATTGGAGAGGAAAAGGGAGATGGGGGACTAAGATTTGAATGGGGAAGTTGAGGGGAAGAGAGAAAGGGTACCTGAAGATTGAAATTCAAGGTGAGAAGAGGAACTGAGAGTGAGAAATAGGCTCAGTGAGATTAAAAGAAAAAGATAGCTAGGTACTGGGGCACACCAAAGCAGGTTTAGAATTCATCACTCTCTCATCATCATCACTTCAAATAGGAAGCAAAATTGAGAGGTACACAGTTGCTGAATGAATATAAAATTATTCAAAGTTCTATGACATCTTACAATAAAGATTAAATTTGCATTTTGGTATTTTATAGCAAATACAGGTTGATTGAAACTTTATAAAGGAAGACAACTCCCTATTACTCAACAATCCACAGTGAGTAGGCAACGTGACTGAGAGTATGTTGTGCAAGATGTAAAGGAATGTCGTGTTATTCAAAATGCAAGAAAAGTATGAGAATGAGGCAATAATCAAATTGCAGCAGTAAAGCCAGGAACACTTTGCAAACAAGACTAAACCACAGAAAGTACAGTCTGTACTCCTGATATTGAGAGAGAAAAGTGTTACAGTGTTAATTGCTTTTTATCTGGAGTGGCCCACATTTTACTTCAATTATTTGACAATTGTTAGTAGCTTTGGGCTCAAATATGCATGGACAAGAAGAAATGGTTACCTCAAGGAAACCCTAGTTTGAAAAGGGTTTACTGAAAAGTGAATCTAGATGTTCTTGGATGTGAACTTGTGTAAGTTGTCGGTGTTATGAGGCAGTAATGACAAGAAAATTCAGTATAATTTGATAAAAACAATTCTCTCTGTTTACAAGGCCTCAATTGGGGCTCATCTGGAATGCTGTTCTAATTTGGTCCCGTCACTTGGTAATATAGAGGACAGGGGAAAAGTTCAGAAAAGGATGACTAGATTGATACTTAGTTTGAAGTCCTGTAATTACTACAGTAGCCTTAGTCAGATGGAGGGTTCGGGAAGGTGCAAGATGGGGGAGGTTTATTCAAGAGAATTAAACATTTTGAAGAGGCTCACAGTGGCTTTTGATCCCTTTATATATATATAAGTAAGTATATGCTGACATGTCAGAAAGTGTACCAAATAAAGTGTCAATCAACATTTTCTGGTTAAGCATGACTTCAAATCCACAAAAAATAAATTCCTATTTGTGCTATAATTGAGGTCCACTTTCAAAGTTATTCCCAGGCCACTGTTCAGGCATAAAGGACAAGACATACTGCATTTTGGCAGGAGTCAACAGATGATCCTTGAAGTTGTTTGTTGAAATACCAGATGACATTATCTGCTAATATCTCCCTTTTAAAAGTTTGCTAAGGTACAATTTCACTAGCAACCTACAGTAGTAGGTCATGAAGGTGGGCAAATTTAGCATTCATGTTTAAAACCTTGAACTCCACATTTACCAAACATCCAATCTGACATGACCTGGGGCAGGATTTTTTGGCCACACTCATCTCAAGACCAGGAATTCCTGCCCAAGCTCAATGGACCTTTAAATGATCTGCTGAAATTTCTGTCTCACCTGCAAGGATTCCTGCAGCGGGTGAGACAGGAAATTTTTGGTCCTGGTTAAGGACTGGTGGCACTTCATTTTAATCAATAGAACTATGTCACAAGAACAAAAACAGAAATATTATTGAATGTGCAAGAATTAAGTAAAGCAAACACTATTAACTTAACCATATGGCTTATAACTATGTCTGTGCTGCACTCAGGTTTACTTCTTACATCATTCAAGAATTGTCTTATCAGACACATCAGTCTTAAAGTTATTAACTTATGTAAGGATCATCCATAAGTAAGCCATAGTCTCTGGAGAATTTTCCTCCACTCCAGCCATTCTCAGAGGCAAAACTTTCATTTCCCATCTCATGAGTATTGATGTCTCAGTCCCTTGTTCTAATTACTTTTCACTATTTTCAAACGTATCTGTTTGTTATTTTCTTAAGCATAGTGTTCTGTAGCAACCATTGTAGATTATCCCACTAGTTTCAAATGTGCTCCGGTTTCCTCCCACACCCCAAAGATGTGCTCTTAGGCTGATTAGTGTAACAAATTGTCCCTAAATTATTCTCCCCTCAATCTGGTTTCCAATGTGTGTGCCATAAGCATAGACATGGATCAAGGGTGGAAGAGGAAAAGCACATTGTTAAAATGGCGGCGCGGGCTCGGGGCCGAAGGGCCTGTTTCCCGTGCTGTGTTGTTCTTTGTTCTTTGAAGCAATCTTCAAACTTCTGTTCCCCCACAAAATTCAAATGTAGATTAAATCTCACTGTACTCCACGCAGTCAATAATGAAGTCAGTGGTTTACTGTGTTTACAGTGTAGGCCAAGCTATCACTAACTTTGTGTAGTGAGTGGGGGGGGGAGGTTTCTTTTAAAAAGAAGGGTGGCCAATATCTAAAAACTTAGACTCAATTCAAAAACTGACAAAGGGTGATGTCTCTGTTCAAAAGACGTAACCAAAATTTATTTTAAACAGAAAAATCATACAAGATAAGCAATACATTAAAGTATGGCCATTCTAGAGTCTCCAGAGGGTCAGACAGCTCAGGCTCAGGGCTGTGAAACCTCTCCAAAGATCTGAGGCACTCGGCCAAGAACAATTATACCTTTCGTTATCTAAGATACACTTTTCATTAGCTTAGAGTCAATTTCATTTAGTGTTCATATGTCAGTCCAGTTTTTGACAAACTAGCTCAGTCAATTGCAATATGCCACTTATGATTATGTCATTCGGCCATTTAATTCCGGACATCTTCCCATTTTTGCTAAAACCCACTTCCTGGTTGCTATGTAACTATGGGCGCTTTCCATAGCTGAACCTTTCCCACAGTCACATCGCCAAGACAGAGTGATACACTATTTCTGGGCTCAAGAAATACACTATCTTACGTTTGGACAATGTATGCTACTATAATGTTACAACATTTCTCCTGAAAACCTGAAATGTTTAATGTTTACTTTTGCTGACTAATGGATTCTCAGCTCAAACCTTCTGACCTCACTGTTACACTTTGCAGCATTTGCATTTATTGACCAAGACAAACAATACATTTTATATATTATAATATTCTTTAAAATCAGATTTATTTGTTTTAATACTGTTATTGCATTCACATATGAACAAACTGTCAACATTAACTGGTTATAAAGAATCATTTAAACCCTTCCAGCTATCCTGTCACTGAAAAGACTGTATCTGTCTGTGAATCTAACTAGCTGATTTAAAATTCCCTTCCACACTTTGGCTAATAGCAAGCTTCAAACTACACAAGGTCCAAACTGCAACTAAAAACTTTCCCAGCAAACACCCAAATAAATTGACACCAAAAACCCTCTCTAAGCTTCATCCAATTCCATAATGATGTAAACTGCCCTGAGATGTTCACAGAACAACCTTTAGATTAATTATCCTTTATTTACAATTGAAGAAAATTGGTTTCACAACCTTCCTGAATGCTTTTAAACTAAGTTAGCTCTACCTTCTAAAACAAAATATCTCTCTGGAATGTTAGTACTACAAGTTCTTTGGCTAACTAAAGATCACCTGATGTTTTATAGTGCTATCTCTTCTATTATAACTTTCCTAAACAAACATGGGTCACCTTTTCATCTGCCATTTCTTTAGACATTCTGGTAATCTCTAGAGCCTGGTGTTTTAATTATCCTTGCAACCTTAATCTTCCCACAACTAAAAATTGTCTCTAGATATTAACATGATCCATGAATTAGAAATATGCAACAAGACCCACCCCACACTTTACAAAATAATGCAGAAATTCAACACACTCGATGAGTATTTGGAAAATCCATACATGATTTAGGTTACTTTTCTTTAATGCATTTTTAAGAAGTATTCTTGGAAGAAACATAGTTGAACCTAATCAGATAACTTTTACTCAAATCAATGATGACTGAAGGATTTCAGGTAGTTCATTATCTTATCGCCTAACCACTGATGCACAAAAAGTGTGCCCCCAATGAGGTAGTCCATTTATATTAGCCGGATAAGCTATCAGTACCAATCATGTCTCCATAGCCAGTTCACCCATTTCACATTATTTGACATCAAAATTAAGCATTCCTAAGCTAAATCTTTGGGTGGAGGGAGTGCTGGAGTAGCAATGATGAGATGGGGGCTGATCATGAACTCTGTGGAATTGAAGAAAGCTACTCCTAGCCCCACAGTAACATTTTCTGTCTTTACAAACAAAAATATTACCTTCATACAGAATTTCCAAGTGGATTTTACATACAAAAGCAAGATTATGCAAACAACTCTGCTATGTAGAACATACATTGGTCTAGATTTAGTTGAAATTATTGAATAATTCACATCTCTTAGCTCAAAAAACGTCAAATTATTGGGAGTGGAATTATGAAGTAATGGATGCAATGAAAACACACCAACCATGTTTTTATATCTGATAGCACATGTCAGAGCCATTTCTCTGGCAAAGAGCTTTTTTTCTACCACAGTAAAGGCAATAGAAGCATTTTCATTCATTTGATACTTATTGAGTCTGTTTAGCTCAAGCTGTTTGCTATTTTTGCTTCTCAGTCAGTTATGAGTCAAGCTGATAACCTGGGCTGACTGACGTTTCACATCACTGTTGAGAGTGCTGCAAAGTTGGAGCTGTGGTTCATGAAATTCTGTGGGATCTTCAGAGTAATTTCCAGAAAACCTGTGATAAGAGATTGGGGGAACATCCATAAAATGTCAACATCATCACCTTTTAGACATGAAACTGGAGCCATGGCTGCCTAATCAGGTGGATGTAAAAGACCTGCTGGTATCCAGTGTCAACTAGTATTCTTCTAGTATCCATTCTCAATATTTATCACTCAACCAATACAAAAAACAGGTTGTTTATTTCAATCAAATTGGTGCAATTTTGCTGTGTGCAAATTGGTTGCAATGTTTTTACATGTCAAGTGATTACAGTTGAAAAAAAGTGAAGCTGTAAAACATTTTGGGATATCCAGGGGATGTATAATGTGCTATATCGTGCTATACACAACCACCACAAAACTATAAAAGGTTGTGAATGTAGCCCAAACCATCATGCAAACAAGCCTCCCATCCATTGATTCTGTCTACACTTCCTGCTGCCTCAGCAAAGCAGCCAGCATAATTAAGGACCCCACGCACCCCAAACATTCTCTTCCACCTTCTTCAGTTGGGAAAAAGATACAAAAGTCTGAGGTCACGTACCAACTGACTCAAGAACAGCTTCTTTGTTGCTGCCGTTAGACTTTTGCATTAAGTTGATCTTTCTCATCGCCTTAGCTATGGTTATAACAATACATTCTGCACTCTCTTGTTTCCTTCTCTATGGACGGTATGCTTTGTCTGTATAGTGCGCAAGAAACAATACTTTTCACCATATGCTAATACATGTGGCAATAATAAATCAAATCAAATTAACCACAGGATTACTGACCAATTTGCTTTAACATACAGCTTACTGTCTCTGCAATAGCACTCATTTTAATTTCTCACAAACATTTACTGCTGTTATCATATTTCCCTGCATACATATCTAATAATACAATCTTCCACCACAGCTGCATGACTTTTATTTGCCTTCCATGTATATTTATTATATGTTCTCCTTTCTCAAATGTTAGACATTCCTTTCACTTTCACTATGTAAAGGTTTATATTGATTAACTATTTCCTGTTCTTTAATTTGCTCCCTGTTTTTGATCCCCTCTCTTGATCCATAGCAGATGTTAAAGACTTTTTGTTATTTCATTTCCATCCATGATGACATATGTCTTTGAAAAATGTTTGGGGCATGTTTCTTTCATTTACTTACAAACATATATCCTGCAGTAGAATCAATAATATTTTTAAAGCATCACAGTGCTTTTTGTTCTTGGACTTTTTATTTTTGTTTGGTCTTGGGATATGGACAAAACTAACAAGGCAGTAATAATTCTACTTGCTGTGTTGCCCATTCACATGTACCTGTATTCTATATAGAAACAGAAGTAGGCCATGTAGTCGCTTGACCCTATTCCACCATTCATTCAGATTATTACTGATCTTACCTCAACTCTATTTACCCACCATAACCCTCGATACTCTTACCAAACAACAATCTAGCAATCACAGTATTGAAATTTTCAATTGACTCTGCACTATCTACTTACTGTCTGTCCTCCTAGTTAGACACAGTAAGAAATCTCACAACACCAGGTTAAAGTCCAACCAATTTATTTGATTGTCAAATAAATTTGTTGGACTTTAATCTGGTGTTGCAAGACTTCTTACTGTGTTTACCCCAGTCCAATGCCGGCATCTCCACATCATAACTCCTAGTTAGAAACAGAGATAACTGAAGCAAGGAAATTCATTCTGAAAAACAAGTTGTAAAAGTTAAAGTGGAATTATTGCTGGGGTTTAATAAATGCACCCTAGGCTGTTAAAAGAATTCAGAGATATGATAGTAAAGCTTCTCACTACAATTTTCAATTCTCCTTGGATATACAAATTCTCTCAGACAACTGGAGCAGAGCCCTCTGGTTAATGTACCTGCTCAATTCAATAAGTGAAGTAAGGGTAGGATGGATAATCATACAAGTCATTTGTGGGCAATGGATTTATTGATCAAATTGGTAAATAAAATGTAGTAGATGCAGTGTATATTGTTGTTCAATAGATGTTTCACGGGAGGCTTCTTACAAAAAAATAGACATATGGTACCAGCAACAACAGTAAAAGGTTGCTTGTCTGATGGGAAACTGTTAGGATTAATGGGTTTTGCTTGGATTTGAAAAAGATTGAAGAGTGTACCACAGAGATCAATGCACTTTTGTTCCTGATGTACAGATATATTGGATAGACAGAGTCTTCATCATATTTCAGTTTGCAAGTGACAAATTGAGGCTGTAAAAGTGTGGCACATACAATTTAATTGGGATAAAAATAATATATGTTGTAGAAAAATAAACAATGGAACTATACAATCAGTGGAAACATGCTAAAGTATGTGAATAAAGAGAAACACATAAGAGGTCAAGTTTGAATTTTATTTAAGTACAGGTAGATAAAGCCATGAAAAAGGGCAATAGCATTTTAGATTTAATGAATCAGACAGAAAAAGAATAAATAAGTTATAATAAATGTTTACAGGCCAATGATTAAGTCACACTTAGAGTCCTGTGTGCAGTTTTGCACACCCCATTAGAGAAGAGCATTAAAATCATAGGAATTGTGCAGTGTAGATTTGCCAAGATGATTCAGGGGGTTAAGGAATTATAGTTATCAGAAGACTCTTCAGATTCAGGGATTATTTCAACTGAGGCACAGAAGATCACTATAGATGGTTTAATAACATAACTTCTATTCCAATGTTTAGCAGCACGAGTAAATATGGGTACTGAACATACAATTTAGTTGCTAAGAAAAATGTATTTGATCATTTATCATAAGCAACTACATCCTGCGTTTATTAATCCTGGCTATCAAAACACAATGTTACCAGGACATTCTGTAACTGAAGCAATCTACAAAGTAGCTTCTAAATAAATAGCTTTGATAGCTTTCTTCCCAACTGAAGTTAACAATATTCATTGACATTGAAGGCTACAAATCCTTAATATTGTAGCAATTTCTGTTACTTCAGTCTGGAAAGACACTTCACATGTAAGGATTTAATGATCATGATAATTTTCTGCACAAAATGTACTAGGATTTTTTTATAGGTTGAACCAATGCCCCTAAAAACATAACAGAATATTTTTTAAGTCAGGTAAAATTTTACAAGAAACTGTTCAGATCTTCAAAATTTTATATGTGACATGTGTTTGAAATTCAGACACTTTAATGATGGCAAAGTTACAAGATGGCATAGCAATAGTTTTAACTGTTAAGAGCTTTTCCGTCCCTCAAAAGTAGGAGGAAATCTCACTGTCATGGAAATTTTATATGTCTCTGCAAGAGATGCAAACATTTAACAGAAGATTGGCCAGAATTATTGGACAGGAGTTTCTGCTACAGCAACAAGCTCATTCAAGGAATGGGTAATAGAGCTCCACCTATGCAATTCCAAAGGTGTGTGGGTTAGGTTGATTGGCCATGCTAAATCGTCAGGCAAAATTGGTAAGGTAAATACATAGGGTTACAGGGATAAGGCCTGGGTGGGATTGTTGTCAGTGCAGGCTCGATGGCTGAATTACCTCCTTCTGCACTGTAGGGATTCTATGATTCTATGAAAGAAGTGGCAGGAGAGGGCGGAGTGCTGGCATAGCCTTGTTGAGGCTTTGTCTTCCACACAATTCTGGTTAATGTGCCTGAAAAGTCAATTTTCAGAACTTCTTGTATGATTAAGAATGATGATAAATCCCTGAAGTACATATTCACCTTGATGTTTATTTCTTTTTAGGCCTTGACAGGAATGCAAAGCAATTGGAGATCAGCCCCATCATGGCATCTGAAAAAAAGCATCTCAGTAGGCATCTTGTCACAGTTTCAAAGCTTATCATGCAGTGACTGAATTACATCCACTCAGATGGTTATAGATAATGGGTAAAAATTTCCAGCTGTTCCCACCAACAGGATCTTCTGGCCCCACTGACGGCTACCTCACGTTATGTGTTCCCTAGTGACAGAGGGTGCGAACAACAGGAAATCCCATTGACAGCGGCGGGACCATAAGATCCCACTATCAGTCAATGGCAGGCTGCCTTTGCCACTACAAAATATGCCTGGGGGGGGCAGAAAATCTTGCCCATTAGTGTGAAGGGGAGGATCACTCAGAGATGGAGAGCGGGAAGAAGAAAAGCTGAAGGAGGAAGAAGAGAAGACCCATCATTTGAGGACAGGTGAGGATCATTTAGTAGCTGCACAAGTGATAGACTCAGATCTCCAGAGGCCTATATTCAAAAGAAGAATACTTTGATAGTGATTGAGAGGAAGATGTAACATTAACAATTGTGGAGGAACCAACATCCCATAACAGTAAGATATCGATATTCAGTAATGTAAACATGTAAGGCTATTTACAGCAATAGGCAGAACCAAACCAAATGCCTTTTTGCCAGTTTCAGGGTCCCACCTGAGTGTTCAATCTAATATAGTATGGATCCTCAATTGCACACTGGGCACCTTGTTTGACCAGTCTATAAAAGATATACAAAAGAGATTGTTGTAAATCTGCAATAAAGACAATAAATGCTGCAAATGCTCAGCAAGTCTTGTGGCATCTGGAGAGGATGAAACAGAGTTAATGGCCTGGATTTTCACACCTCAGTAGGTGTGTAGAACTGGGGAATCTCCGCAAGCCTGGAAAAAGCAGCCTAGACATTGGGGTTTTTGTTCTTGCGAGTAAGGAAGCACTGGAATGGATGCAGAGGCAGCCAGATACAGAGGTGGGCTGGCCGGAAGGCTTGCCTCTTTGTGCAGACCCAATGTGAAAGAGTGATAAAAAACATTAAAACATCCCTTCAGTCCTCACTCCCATTACTTTCTCAAGCCTGATCCATGCCCATCCATTCCCCCACCAAACCCTATGGCCCCTCATGCTAACACTTGCCCCTGTATCTACCTGCATGGACTCCCATACCCTTCATGTCAACCTAAGACCCTGTACATGACCTCCCATGAATCCCAATAATTTCATATAAACCTATTCCTTTTATCCACCTCATGGATACCCCACCTCCATGCCAACCTACGGTCCTCTTTCCCATGGTCCCTCATGCTGCTGATTCCAGCCCATGCCCCATTCATCCCCATGGCTCTTTATAGCCCTGCTGCCAACTTAGTGCCAACTCATACAAATTGATCCACTTTGTCCTTACGCCTATGCTAACTCAACGAGTAATCACCATCGGAAAACTTCAGAAGCCATGCTGACAATCTAAAGCTATGTTTATTGATGATTTCACTATTTAAAAAAAAGCTATAAGAGCATAAGAACATAAGAAATAGGAGCAGGAGTAGGCCATCTGGCCCTTCGAGCCTGCCCCGCCATTCAATAAGATCATGGCTGATCTGTCGTGGCTCAGTTCCACTTTCCGGCTCTCTCCCCATAACCCTTAATCCCATCTCTTATCAAAAACCCATCAACCCGCTTCTTGAAAATATTTAGCGAGGCAGCCTCCACCACTTCAACGGGTAGAGAATTCCAAAGATTCACCACCCTTTGAGTGAAGAAGTTCCTCCCCAACTCCATTCTAAAACGCCCCCCCTTTATCTTGAGGCTGAATTGATGATATTCTCTATTCTGAAAACAATTATTTTACTTACTTTTCTCTTCCCTGATGAAAACAAACATTTCACAAAGTACTTATCTTTTAAGAAAACAAATATCTATTATAATCACTTGTAGCTGTCAGTCAAACTGCTTACTTAACAGGCACCCCACTGTGCTAATTTTAGGGTGTACAATCAGTCATTCAGCACATATCTTATAATGATAACCCTCAAGATTATGTCAATAAACAGGGTGAAACACCCAGCCAGGTTCAGGGAAGAGATAAGTTGTTTTTCTTAGACTCCATATTTTTGTTTTTAACTTTAAAGCCCAGCAGAGTTAAACCACTTGACAGGTTTGACAGTTCCAATGAGTTTTAACAGTTCTTTGATGTCTTGACGGCAATTTGACAGTTCTGATAATTATTTGACTGCTTCACAATAATTGATAGCTTTGAATTTCTTTGACCAATTTGAGAGATCCAATGAGCTTATGCACTATTTGCACACAGTCTTGCATACTATTAACATTCTAAAGATATTCTATTTCTCCCAAAGTGTTTCTTGACTCTTCTGGCAGACATCTTATTTCCACCAAAGGGTACTTGACTTCTCTAAAAGGTATCCTTAGATCATATTCAAAGTTGTACCATACCATTCTAAAATGGCAATCTGGCTATCTAAACAAGTCCTACCAGCTTAATCTCCATATTTTGGGTTTCAGACATCTACCTCACTAAATTTACAAATGAGGGGAGGCTGTTGCTGATTTATATAGGCAGCTGGGTCCCAAAACCATGGATATGCAATTTAGAAACTGGCCCCGTTCGCCTCTCCCCATGTGAAAATGGTGGAGTTGGGGTTCAGGGGTGGGACTTCTAGATCTGGGCCCCTACTGGCATGTTTGTGCAGACCGAGAGCCTTTCCGTTAGACCATAAGTTCAGGTTCCACATTTCAGTTTGATGAAGTTCGGGTCAAATTTATTTATTTACAGGTTAAAACTATATAGAGGCATGCAGCCTTGTGGCTGCCATCAGCTCCTGAACTGACTCTGAATACAGAAGCCTACGCTTACCAGGGTGATTTCCCCCCACCCTGCTCCCCGATTCATTCCCTGGATCATGTGATCCTTACTCTGCAGATTGATCCTTAAAGGGACAATCACCACATTCCTCTCCCTCCAAGCCCTTTTTATACAAATGTCAATACTCAATTTACACAGTCCAAGATAATTAAACATTTAGTACATGAATTTAGTTAATTATAAATTTAGTCATTCAAGAGTTTCCGAATCCTTGTGGAGAGACATAATTCTTCTGTTCAAGCAGTCTTCCTCCCCACACTTGGAATATCTAAATCCAATTAAATTTGGTGTCCTTAAGCTAATTGTACTGTGAAGGCTCAGTCCTTTGCCTGTTATCATGATCATGAGAGTTGGCACACAGTTGTCCATAGCTTACAGGTACCATTGTAGTGCTCACTTCTTTTGTTATTTCTCCAGTACAAGTTGAGAGGACTTGTTTATTTAATCGGCTACTTGGTAGACGTGGCATCTGCACCTATACCTAAGTGGCAAAAAAAAGCTCAGCCTCCTTATACCTGTATGATTCAGGGGAGTGATTACCTCTGCATCAATAACATTCTGCTTCAAACTTTACTGTTGAATACCCGTTCTAAATTTTGTTTTATTTGTGGCAGAACTTGTTTCTTGCCTCGCAGCTACTTCATCAGTGTTGGCACCACTTTTGGTTTCAGATTTGCATGATGAATGGCACCATTTTGTGCACTCTGTAACTCTTGTGCTCCCTTTTCAGCCCTTTCTGTTGCCTGCATGATCTCCATTGCACATTTAAAATTTATATTGACCTCTGCAAGTAATTTCCATTGAACCCACCTTGTTTTTCACCCCGCATACTAATCTGCCCCATAACATACATTCAAGGTGGCTCGGTGGCACAGCAGTTAGCATTACTGCCTCACAGCACAGGGACCTGGGTTTGATTCCAGCCTTCGGTGACTGCGTGGAGTTTGCATGCTCTCCCCTTGCCTGCATGAATTTCCTCTGGGTGCTCCAATTTCCTCCCATAGTCTGAAGTCTGATTCCGTACTCTGCCACTCTGCAGATTGATTCTTGAAGGGACAATCACCACATGCTGCCTAACCATGTGAGTATTTTCAGTATTTGTTTTATTTTAATCACATAACAAGTAGCAGATGCCATGCATCCCATCATGCTAGCATAGGTTCTGACTATGCCCAGAAGTAGATACCAAATGGTGATAGGCCAGCAGAAAGGGAAGGGTGCTGACTTTGAAAAACTTTCTCCTTTGGTTGTATTGGAAACTTGCAGGGCCGGATTGTGTGCACCTGAGCAGATACTCTATAGATTACAGAAGAATGTTAAGAGGGTTGGGTGGAATCGTGCAAGTACCAGTGAACTGACATTCCACAAATTACATTTTTTAAAGTTTATTTGAGGTTCATATCCTTCCCATTCACTTTCCTGAAGACCTTCTCACTAAAGTAGGTGTTAAAGAGTCATCCTGCTCACACAGGTCCAGAAGCATTTATCGGGGCCTATAAATTACTCAGCCATGTTCCTTCAAGTGCTTTTCATCTCCGTTGCTGCCTTGTAGCTACTGAAACCAAAAGCTTCTTGCTCATCATCATCATGTTCACTGTAATTATCCTCCTCCTCCTCCTCTAAGTTGCATAAGTACAGAGGAATTCCAAAGGAGATCGCCATCATACCCTTTCAATGATAATTTTTATTGCAACCAAAACCTTTTCAGAAACGTTATTCCTTTAACATTCAGAATGGAACAAAGTGATTAAATTTTCTGTGATTTTGTGTTCCCATGTCTTTGAATTTGGATTTCACTGGGCTCAAAGTTATTTGTTTTGCTAGCATACTCCTTCATGTGGGCAGCTAACACGTGATGCACTGTTATAGTGTCAGGAAATTGAGTTGCAGGTTGTTTTGACGTTACAAATGTGAAAAGAAAAACAATTAATTTTAACACCTATACCTCCATTAGCTACAGCAGAAACTTTTAACCCCACCACCCATAACTACCCCAAGCACTACTTCCTTTTTCCGCCTTTCACTCTTTACCCCTTCACTTCCCTTCTCTTTATTGTTTCTCCTTTCCCTGTGATCCCTTCACTTTGATTCTGATTGGACAATACTGAGGTAGAGGACTGAGCGCTCTTCCCTAATATTATTCACCTCAGTGTGACTCAAAGTGTCTCTCAAGTGGATGATGACACAAATGAACAGGAGTATAATCTGGTCTTGCTAACCCTATGTCGACTCATCAGGCAGTTTTATAAAGACATGCTTCTGAGACAGAACCTCTCTGGCTTTCAGCGCATATTGAGAAACCGTAAGCTTAATGTAAAAAAGGATCTGTGCCCAAAGCATACATTTCTAAAACCAGCTTGTTGAATCTCTTTCAACTTTGTAAACACGATTTCACAATTGGTTTGGCTCCAGTTTTCAGGTCAGGTTAATCATGGCACGCCTATAACAAATTAACTTGAATTTAGCATTGCTGCAAAAAGAAACATGCTGTCAAAGCTTAGTGTTTTGTGGTCATCAGGGCAGATTTACAGTTTAGAAAGGATGTGAATGCACTGGAGATAGTGCGGAAGAGGTTTACAAAATTGGTTCCAGTAATGAGAAACTTCAATATTAAAATAGATTGAAAATCTTGGGATTATTCTCCTTAGAAAGGAAAAGGATAAGAGGAGATTTGACAGATATGTTCAAAATCATAAGGGGACTGGACAGAGTAGATAGGGAGAAACTTTCTCCTCATAAAGAATCGAGAATGAGAGGGCACAGATTTAAAGTTGTTGCGCATAACCCAATTCGTCTGAAAACAGTGAGCGAAAAGTATGTAATAGTTCTTTAACCTGATGTTTCCACATAGGGGATAGCTGAGCTGCTAAATTAATCATTTCATTTTGGAATTTTTTCTGCCTTCCTGAGTGCAAAAAGAAATCTCCTTTGGGCTGGTAATCTTACACAGCTGAGTGCCATGTTTTCATTTAATCTGGCTAACTCCAGTCCAGGGCCTGTAATTTATTATAAATTGATTGGTTACTATTATCACTATTCCCATTTCCCTGTAGTCTGGCCAACTGAATTGAACAAGTAAGGTTCTAGTTTTCTCCGATTACTGCATGGCAACAAACTAAAAACTGACCTTCATCATATCTGAACATTATATCCCAATAAACAAGTCAACAGTGTACCATATATCATAGTCGTACATTGTACGAAACCCTAAATAAGGACTTTTCAGTGTAATTGTTTTAGTTAAATAACGCTCATCAGTGCTCCAGTCTCACTTCTGTTTGAATTCCAAACTATGACAATTCTTCAAAAGTAGTGACAGAAATTGTGAAATAAACCCAATTGTTAGATAACAGCAGAAGCAAACTCTTTACAACTTTCAAAGAAAATAAATTTTCACTTTAGATAACAGATGAGCACTGCTTCAGAAATTTCAATTAAGGATTTTTTAAAAAAAATAATCTCAACAACTTTATTATGTATTTTTTCAAAGCATACAATAGTGGAATATAGCATTAAATTTTGGACGACAAATCTCAGGAAAAATATTTGCCATTGAAAGGCTATACAGCAACATTTTGGGAGGAATGTCCCAAACTCCCACTGCACTGTATAAGAAGAAGTGCTTCCTGAGATTACCCCTGAATGGCCCAGCTTAACTTCAAGGTAAAAAGAAATCCCCTTGTTCTGGGCGTACCCACCAGAGAAAATAATTTCTCTCTAAATACATTATTAAATTCTTCAATCACTGTACAACTTCAATTAGATCAATCTTTAATCTTCTACATTTAGGGAAATATGAGCCTAGTTTATGCACTTTATCAAACCTAATCCATTTTGTCACTCCTTAAAACTTTTTGTTCCCTGCTGATCATCCAAGTTCCACCTCAGGTTTCTCACTGAGATATCCTGAGTCCTGTCCTTTATCATGGTGTCTACCAAACAACTTCTGATACTCAATATTTCAACCTCCATCTAAACTGACCTATTCTTCTTTCCTTTGATCATTGCCCAACAGTCCTCTCTTAATCTTGTTCTCCTGATAAGATCTCCTACCAAATCACAGACATCATCCTTGCCACCTTACCAGTCTCTATTATCATAATCTAAACCATAAACTAAGCCATAGCTGGTCATTTCCTTGTTCACATTCTCCCTTCCAACTCCCCTCATCCACTTCTCTGTCTACCCCAGGAAAAAAGCTCTCTCCCAAGTAATTTATAACAACACTTTCAAACTTACAATTGTCTAACTATTGGTCCTCATTTCACCACAGAGCTATCAATCTGCCCAAGAAAATCTGTACCTCCATGTTTGATGACGTGTTTGTGATAAAACCCTTGGTTTCACCACGTTACTTTTTCTTTCAAGTACAAGTGCCACAGACTTGAACCTATTTGTTCATCTCTGCCAAAATGGCTCTCAACTCCAGGGACATCTTGGAAAGCAAAATCCAGGTTTTTTTTCCAATATCAACAACCTCTTTAAAAACTCTCCTCTGACCCCTTCACCCTCACCTCCACCAATATACAAGAAACTTATAGACTATTTTGTTATTAAGATGGATGCCATCTGTTCAGTTGTCAATGCTGTATCCCTACATTCCCCTTTTCCAAGTCAAACTTCTTTACTTTCTTTACCCCTTGCTCAGCCCTGAACTTGCAACTTTCTCTACCTTCTCTCTTATCAACATTGACATTCCAGTGCAGAAATGTGGGAATACTGCACTGTCAAAGGTGCCATCTTTCAGATTAAATGTTAAATGTCTGCTTGATTTGATTTATTATGGTCCCATGTATTAGTTAGTATACAGTGAAAAGTATTGTTTCTTCTGCATTAAACAGACAAAACATACCATTCATACTCTACCCTCTGGCTATGATTGTAACACTACATTGTGCACTCTCCCCTTTTGTAAAGAAATAATACTTTTCACTGTATACTGATACATGTGACAATAATAAATCAAATTAAATTAAATCAAAAGAACATGGGAAGAACGAGAGTAATAGGTAGAATTAGAAGGTATGCTGGGCACAGCTTGCATAAAATCGCCTTGCTCCAGCGCCATCCTGGAAATATTCCAAAACGCTTGCTTGGATGTAAAAGATCGCATGGTAATATTTTGAAGAAAAGCATTAAGAGGGCATCCTGACCAAGATTAATCCCTCAATCAAAATCACAGAAACAGATCTGACACCATCACATTTGTTAGTGGGAGCTTATAGTGCACAAATTGGCTATCACACTTCCTACTGTACAATAGTGACTACATTTCAACAGTGCTTCATTAGCTGCAAAGCACTTCGAGACATCAGCTGGTTGTGATAAGCACTATCTTTGTTTTTTTTTCTTAACATGAGACCCACTGCCTCCTCTTTCAACCCTATGCCTACTAACATCTCACCAATCAATTTGCCATCCTTTTTCTCATGCTGGTTGGTATTGTCAGTAGTTGCCTCTTCCCAGTACCGTCTCCTGCCCTTTCAAATCTGCCAGATTGATCTCACCTCCTCACAATAGTCAAGCCCAACTTGTATATGCAAACTGCACACCACCATCAAACTCCTTTTACTCTCCAAAGCCTCCAAATCCATGCTCATTTTTCCCAAAATTCTTTACTTGAATCCCTTCAACCATGTTTCTGTCCTATCACTGAAACAGCTTTTATCAATAATCACAAGTAACATTCTTTGTGACTGTAACCACAGTGCTCACCTTTTCAATTTTTCTGCAGCCTTTGACATGGTAAATTACACTATCCTCCTGGAACCATTGTTGAATTTAATCTTGTCTGCTTTCATTCTTATTTATCCGGTCTTAGCCTGAGAATCTCCTGTAATGTGTTACATCTGGAGTCCTAAGTGATCTAGCCATGATTTCCTCCTAATTCTCATTCATTCTGTCTCTCAGCAACCACATCTGAAGACATGATATCCACCTTCATATCTAAGCTGACAACATGCAACCTTATCTCACCATCATCGCACTTATACCAACACTTGTTAAGCACAGACATTGGTGATATAGTAGGTAATATAGATGGAAACACAAAATTACAAAAAGACTAATTGATTAAATGAATGAGTAAAACAGTGGCAGATAGATTTCAATAATGGTAAGTGAACATACGAAATAGGAGCAGAAATAGTCCATTTGGCCCCTCGAGCCTGTTCTACCTTTCAATATGATTATGGTTGATCTGTTTCTGTTCCACATACCCATCTACCTCAATAAGCTTTGATTCCCTCATCAAACAACAATCCATCTACCTCTGCCTTAAAAATAGTCAATGATCCCATCCCAACTGCCTTCTGAGACAGAGGGTTCCAAAGTTACACAACTTTCTGAGAGAAAAAAAGTTATTGTCTTCTGTGCTGTAGGAGTGACCCTAATTCTAAAACAGTTACGCATAACTCTGGGCTCACCCACAGGAGGAAACATCCATACCATGTCCACCTTGTCAAGATTATTCAGGATCTTATATACCTTACTCTTCCAAACTCCAGTGGAACCAAGCCCAGTCTATCCAACGTAGCCTCATAAAACAACACACTGATTCCAGGAATCAATCTATTAAATCGCTTCTGATCACCTCTAACATATTTACATCCTTTCTTAAACAGGGTAATCAAAACTGCATGTAGTATTTGAGATGTGGTCTCGCCAATGCCCTGCATAACTGAAGCATAAAATCCTTACCATTTTGTCCCTCTTGTAATAAAGGACAGTCTTCCTTGATTATGTGCTCTACATGCACACCAATCTTTTGCGACTCATGTACTAGGCCGTATAGATCCCTGCACCTCGGAATCCTGCTGTTCTTCTCTGTTTAAGTGTTGCTCTACTGTTTTATTCCCCCCACCAAAGTGAATAACTTCACATTTTCCCACATTAAGCTCCATCTGTCAGATTTTTGGTCACGCACTCAACCTATCCATATGCCTCTGCAAATTTTTATGTCTTCTTTATGACATACTTTCCTAGCTATCTTTGTGTCATCTGAAAATTTTATCTGCCATGCCTTTGCTCCCCGTATCTATGTCACTGCCATAAATTATACAACGCTCAGGCTCCTCCAAAGACCCTTGCAGGACTCCACTCATTACATCCTGCCAATCAGAAAAGGACCCATTTATACATACTGTCTATTTTCTGCCAGCCATCCAATCTTCTACTCATGCTAATATATTAGTTCTTGCCCTGAGTTTTTTTCTGCAATAACCTTTGATGTGGCACCTTATTGTACCCTTTCTGGAAATCCAAGTACAGGACATATACTGTATACGGTACATAAAAGAACTTTAATAAATTGATTAAACATGATTTCCCTTTCACAAGACCATGCTGACTCTTCTAGCAAATTTTAGAAACTTAATGAAACTGATGAAAGTATTACTTCATTAGCCACATCTTTAAAACCCTAGGATGAAGTCCATCATGACCTGGAGACTTGTCAGCTATGGCTGTGTTAGTTTGCTCAGTACTGTAATCCTACTGAATGCAATTTCAAAAAATTCTTCTCTCCCTTCCACTATCATTCATTTTGGATCAAAGAAAAATAGGTCAGATTATTATTTAAATGAAGAAAAGCAAGGGAGGTTCAAAGAGCTTTAAGAGTCCTTGTTCACTAATCACTAAAGTGTAAGTCATGCATGAAAAATAATGAAAAAAGGCTAATAGAATGATAGGCTTTATAACTATATGACCAGAATACAAGAACGAGCAAGTTTTACTAGTTGTACAAAACCCTAATTAAACCAGATTTTTCTTCTTATCCATTCATGGGACATGACCATCATTAGTAAGGGCAGCATTTATTAAACTTGAGAAGGTATTGATGAGTCACCACCTTGAACTGCTGTAGTCTATCTGGTATAGATTCATTCAGAGTCTAATAGGAAGGCAGTAGCAGGATTTTGATGTAACGACAGAACAGTTATATGGGTCCAGGCCTGGAGAGGAATTTGCTGGTGGTGGGGTAGCCATGTACCTGCTCTCCTTGCCCTTATAAGTGGTAGAGACTCCACTTTAGAAGATTCTATTAAAGGAACCTTGGTGTGTTAGTACAGAACTGTCCTCATTCTGAGTACCACACCTTATAAAGAATATATTGGCATTAGAAGGAGTGCAATGCAGATTCCCCAAACTGTTACCAGAGCTCCATAGGTTAGTTTATCAGAAGGGATTACATAAAGTACATTTGTATTCTATGGAATTATTTGAAGTTTATAGAATGTTGGAAGGAGTTTATGGAGTAGATAAAGAGAAGCTTTCTGCTGATAGGGGAATTGAGAACAAGTAGCATTTACTTAACTTTTCCACTGTTGCCTACCATGGGATTTGTCAATGGATTGAAAATTTGACGGATCAGCAAAAGATCCATTGACCTAGGGCTAGAATTTCAGGTGCCACAGCAGGCAGGACTGGAAAATCTTGCTCACAATCTTAAACGCGGAAAACTACTTTTCAGGACAGAAGGTAAGATAAATTTCTTCATGCACAGGGTTGGAGAAATGTGAAACTCTTTTACACAAAATGCAGTAAGTGCTAGCTCAGTTAATAATTTGAAATCTAAGGTCACTAGATTATTTTTGGATACAAAATAATATGAAGCCAAGGCAGTTGGATGAAATTAAGAAAGAGATGAGCCCTGATATTGTTGGATGGCAGAAAAGGTCCAAGGGGCTGAATACTAAGACTTGTTTTCTCCATTACATCTGTGATGTCAGAGTCCTGGATGAGCCCCAATGTGCTAAATTAAAAATTTAGGAAGATGAAAGCCATCGTATTCTTCCCTCACCACAAAACCAGCGCGGTAGCACAGTGGTTAGCACTGCTGCCTCACAGTTCCAGTGACCCAGGTTCAATTCTGGCCTTGGGTGATTGTGTGGAGTTTGCACATTCTCCCCAGATCTCTGTGGGTTTCCTCTGGTTGCTCTGGTTTCCTCCCACAGTCTAAAGATGTGCAGGTTAGGTGGATTGGCTATGCTAAGTTGCCCCTTAGTATCCCAAGATACGTAAATTAGATGGATTATCCACGGAAAATGTATGGCGTTACAGGGATAGGGTGGAGAAGAGGACCTGGGTAAGATACTTTGCCAGAGAGTTGGTGTAGACTTGATGGGCTGAATAGCCTTTTCTGCACAGTGGGGATTCTATTCTAATGAAACCCTATTCTTATGCCACTGTTTACAGTCACGGACCTCCAGGCCATTGTCACAAACTGAAACAGACTATTTGCAACTTTGATGCTCTATTTAACCCTGAATTCAGCTTTCAAGTCCATATTTTCACCATCACATCAACTGCCTACTTCCACCTCTATAAAATTACCTCTTGCATCAGCTGATTTTTATCCGTGCTTTTGTAATCTCCAGAGACAATTATTCCAATACCTTTCTGGCGGTCTCCTAGCATCCACTCTACATAAACTCTACATGCACACCAGAATCATAGGGAGTGGACATACATTGGCACAACATTGAGGGCCGAAGGACATGTACTGTGCTGTAATGTTCTATGTTTCTGTGTTTCTATGTAAACTTGAGCTCATTCAAATCTTTGATGCCTGTATCTTAACCTGCATCTACATGGTTCCCCACATTAAATGCACTCGATTATTTCATTTTTTATTGTTGGGATATTGCTTCTAAAAACCTTCAATCAATGTGATTGATCCTGACATCCTTGAATGATGTGCTGGTTTATAAAGTTAGCGTGCAAATACTTACATGGTTGAGAATGCATCTTGACCCTATCATTCAGCTTGTAACATTTGTTTTCCACTTTGTGTGGATCTATCTAGTGTGTATATAATTAGTTTTACAAACATATGAACATATGTTTCTGGGCAGCACAGGTGGCACACCCGGGTTCGATTCCCGACTTGGGTCGTTGTTTGTGTGGAGTTGGCACATTCTCCCCATATCTGCGTGAGTTTCCTCCGGGTGCTCCAGTTTCCTCCCACAGTCCAAAGACGTGTGGGTTAGGTTGATTGGCTATGTTAAATTAATCCTAGTGTCGGGGGATCGGCAGGGTAAATACATGGGGTTACAGGAGTAGAGCCTGGGTGGGATTGTGGTCGGTGAAGACTTAGAAACATAGAAAAACTACAGCACAAACATGCCCTTCGGCCCACAAGTTGCACCGAATATCTCTACCTACTAGGCTTACCTGTAACCTACTAACCTGTAACTACTACCTGTAACCTCAATCCTACTAAGTCCCACGTACTCATCCAGAAGTCTCTTAAAAGACTCCATCAATCTGCCTCCACCACCACCGCCGCCAGCCGATTCCACGCATCCACCACCTTCGGAGTGAAAAACTTACTTGATAGGCCGAATGGCCTCCTTCTGCAATGTAGGGATTCTAGTGAATATACGCTAACATACAAATCACAAGCATGACTAGGCTACTTGGCCCTGGAGCCTGCTTCACTATTCAAGTAGATCAATACTGACCTAATTGCAACCTCAATTCCACACTTCTGCCTATCCCGATAACCTTTCATCCTCTTGTTAATCAAGAATTGATCTAATTCTGGCCTCAGAAATAGTCAAAGACTCTGCTTTTGCTGCCATTTGAGAAAAATAGTTCCAAAGGCTCACAGCCCTCTAAGATAAAAAAACCTTGAGCAACCCCTTATTTTTAAACAGTGACGCTTCACTCAAACACTATCTGGCCTAACCAGTGTGTTGGGCCAAAATGACAGCTGGTTTGTCTGATAGTGTTTTTTTAAAACATTTTTTCTGTGCCAAAGGCAGTACATAAATGCAAAGTTGAGTCCTATTCAACTCAAAACCTTAATTCTGTTTCTCTCTCTGCAGATACTTAGTTTTTTTCCAGCACTTCTCTGTTCTTTATTAAACAAATGCAAATTGTTATTGAGTGTGGACATGCTTTAAAACATTTTCTAACAAGTTTCAAGCTTAGAGAGAATCAAAACTGAAAAAAGTGATGTTAACCCTAAGGTCTCACCGTCTGACAGTATATTGTCACTGCTTTTAAGTTCCAGTAGCAGTTAGGCTCCTGTCACCTGTCATTCACTGAACACTGCCTGTGGCCCAATCTCTATGTTGTAGAGTTACCAGCGTGGGAGTGGGGTAAACACAGAAAGAAGTCTCACAACACCAGGTTTAAGTCCAACCAGTTTATTTGATAGTAATCCCACAAGCTTTCAGAAACGGTGATCTCTGATCAGAACTTTCCACACACCTCACGAAGGAACTCCGTTTCCGAAAGCTTGTGGGATTACTATCAAATAAACTGGTTGGACTTAAACCTGGTGTTGTGAGACTTCCTACTATGCCCAATCTCTATCTCGGCTGTAGAAACCGAGAGTTTCCGATCGGAGCCGAACCTTCCCCCAGCCCGAGCCGAGGTTTCCCGATCGGAACTGAACTTCCCCTCGCCTCCAGCCCGAGCCGAGAGTTTCGATCGGAGCCGAACCTCCTCCCAGCCCGAGCCGAGAGTTTCCGATTGGAGCCGAACCGTACACCAGTCCGAGCCGAGTTTCCGATCGGAGCCGAACACTCCCAGCCCGAGCCGAGAGTTTCCGATCGGAGCCGAACCCCCCCAGCCCGAGCCGAGGTTTCCCGATCGCTGTTCTGTTGAGTGACACAAGAGGAGAAATGGCGCCCAACGATCCGTAGAGCCGGAGCGGCCGGGAGATAAGGGGTTGCCAGAGGAAAATGGTGCGGACTCGGCGGAATTCGGTGCTGGATTCGGAGCTGATCAGCGGCCGCATCTCGTCCAGGACTCGCTCGTCTCGCTCCTCCGCCAAACACGACGACAGCAAGCGGGTAAGTGCGGGCCCGGTTCCGATTCCCGTTCCCCTCCTTCGCCTGTCCAGCCCGGTCGGTAAGTCAGGAGAGTCCGGGGATGTGAAGCTGGGCCCGGGCCAGTGCGGACGCTCTTTTGTTTCGCCTTTTGGTTTTCCCTCAGAGTAGGAGAGCCAGGGTCGTGACAGTCGGGGGGACTCCGGGGTTGTGGTGCCAAATGCCGGCCTGTCTGGCGGCTGTTATCCGGAGGCTTTTCTGTCTCTGTGTCTCTGGTGGGGAAAAGTCTTTGTGTGTTTTCCAATAAGAGACTGTCTGCGGGGGGAAGGGACAGGGAGGCGCCATCAGCGGCCAGCTGCAGAATTACAAATAATAATAATAACAAAACTTCAGATCGGCTTTAAAAACGAATCTCCCCCAACTTGTTATTAATTATAGGGCACGTTTGGAAAATAAACATAAAAGGTCTGTCTTATTTCCTGCCAACTCTGTTGTGGGGTTAACTGTCGAGATAATGTGGTTTCTTCGGCTTTTAAACGGAAATATATCGTCTCTGTTCTGAAACAGTCCTATGATCATATATTATTATGCTTGCGCCTACATGTTTTAGTTACCTTTTTAAGATGTTGTGAAGATTTTGATGTTGGCAGATGTTAAGAGCAAGAAAGTTGGTGGGATTTAAATGCCCTTATCGACTTTAAAACTTGTTTTGTCGGCAAGAAAATGACAGGTACATGTTAGGTTGTGTAGGCTTTTGTCAAGCAGACGCTTGGAAAGTGCATTTCAGAATGATGTCTCAATTTAGTATCTTAAGATGAGGAATATCGCAACGGTTTAGTGCAGTTTATGTGGAGTCCTAAACAAAATTGACTAAAGATCTTAAATTCTAAACTGCTGAGTATTAATTCTAGAAAGACAACCGGAGCAATTTTACTCACACTGCTGGAAAGTTCAAATGTTTTGAAACATATAAAATATTTTGCGCACTATCAAGTATATATGATGAAGACAAAATAAATAAAGGGTTTGGGATGTTATCTATAAAGACATCTAAATTATGTTTTCAAATGATGTCCTTGTAAAGACAAATATCAAACCCAAAAGCCTAAAAATGGTTCCTATTAATACAATATTAATTTCAGTGTGAAAGGTGTTCTGAAGTACAGCCAAAACCATGTGAGCAAAAGCTGAGCAATGAATCACTTTTCTATTTTAATGGAACTGCTCTTTGCTTTTCTGACTGTTAATCTGTCCTTTGCCTTCCTTTCCTAGGTCTTTGCCATTGCCTTCTGCTTCAAGTATTTATTCAAATTTTCTTACAAGTAGCAACCACAGTCTCAACCAATCCCTGTGGCAAAATATTTCATGTGGCCTAGAATTGCATAGGATTTATAATTACATGGAATACACAACACAAAAACAGTCTATGTTGGTAGTTATGGAGTTTCTTCTGATTCTTTCTCAAGTGACTTTTATCATCTTTATCCTCGTTCTCATCTTCCTCATGTTTCAAATTTACCTGTTCTTTAAATGCATATTCACCTCAACTATTCCCATGGTATGTTCTACTTACTTATCCCTCTCTGAGTAAAGAGCTTCTTTGAATTTAGTATTTGATTTCATAGTGACTGTTTTAAACTGATGACCACTCTTCGTAAGTGGAAATACTTTCTGTTTCTACACTGTGAAATATGTTAATTTGAAGACTTTTAATAGATTGCCCCTCAGCTTTCTCTTTCCTGGTGGGTTTACATAAATTCACATTTCTAATACATTCCTGTATCAATCTTTTAACACGTTCTTCAGTGCCTCTACATCCTTTTTATAATATGCTGACCAGGACGATATGCAGTAACTTGTGCAGTCTAACCAAGATTTGACTCCAGTTCCAAAAACTTTTTGTGTAAAGAAATTCCCCTTCACTTCAGTGATTTTAAATTGATGAGTCCTCATCCCTTACTCCCCAAAAGGAAAAATTGCCTTTTTCTTTTTTAGCCTATTGAAACTTCTTTTTCTATCAATTCTGTTCGTTAATGAACATGGTCCTAATGTAGTGCATTTTTCCCTTCCATTCCTAGTATCATCTTGCTACATCAGTACTAAGAATTTTCTCTGGCCACATTGGGTTCTTATGACCTGCATGTGTGGTTGTGTTTTGCAGAAAATCATCTTTATCTATTTATTTATATTATCTATGTTTTGCTTTTTTAAAACCCAAAATTCTCTTGGCTTTTTAAGGCTTTATTTATCAATCAGTTCTCATTTTAGGAATTGTATATGGCTCCCTGTTCACATATTCTTCAGTATGTTTTCATTAAATGTACACTTTCCTCCTTTTTCTTCTAAAATATATTACTGTACATTTCCATATTACGTTAATTGCATGTTAATTGATTGCCTAATCTGTGAAGCATTTTGAAGTCCTGCTCAATATTTGCACAAACTCTTAATTTTGAGTTGTCAGCAGTTTCTATATGTAAGTGCAATCATCTAAATATACAGAGAAGAAAAATGACTCCAATATTAACTATTAAAGTGCATCACTTTAAGTTTTTTACTAACTAGCTTTTTATTAATTTGAAATCTAGACTACAAAATAAGCACATTTGAACTCACTTTTATAAAGATAATATCTTAGTCAAATGTGACCTTTTAATTTAGGTCGCATTTGAAAAAGTAATGGCAACGACAATATAAAATTGTGTGCTTTCCTACCCATGTTTCTCTGAATCTGGAAACTAATAAATATTACAAATGGTAGTCAGTTTCCTGTTTAAGAATATTTAGAACAATTATTCAGTTGCCTGGCTATAATAAATACTTTTATATAATTATGGAAGCTTCATTATTGTATTCAGAAAAACATAATATTTCAAGTAAACTACTTTCAGTTCTTTTTACTAACATTCAATGTAGGATTACATTGTGCCACAGTTTACTGTCCAAATGAATGTTAAGATTTACTTGGGAGGGGTTGTGGAGGAGAGGGTGGGTCTGTATGAAAAGCAGCTGAGTTAGTAGTTGTTCACTGAACATTTGCATGGCTTCATTACATGCTTATGTTCCACCCACATCAATCGGCAATGCGTTGCCTCCCTCTTATGTATGCTGCTTGCCATTACGCATTCAATGCAATTAATTTAAATTAATACCTGATTCATATAAAAATCAAAAAATTGAAGTGGATTTCTATTCATAACTATGAAGTATTTACAGTCTAGAAAGAATTTTCGCTGTCTGTGTTGGTGCTTATACTCCACCAGCCCCCTTCATCTAATCCAATCAATGTATCCAATTCCTTTCTCCCTCACGTTTATCCAGTTTTCTCTTTATTCATCTATGCTAGCCATCTCAACTACATTCCCTATAAGATTCATTAGTAACTCCCTTATATTTGTGACCCTGAGTTCTGGTTTTCCTCCAAGTGGAAATATCTTGAAGTTTACCCTAACAAAACCTTCCATAACCTTAAAGATCTCAATCAATTCACACCGCTGCTCCCTCAATCTTCCTTTTTCTCTAGAGAATGGAGCCCCAGTCTGTTCAATCCTATTTGAAAAACTTAACCTTTCATTCTACTAATTTTACATTACCTCTCCCAGTGCCTGTATATCATTTTCATATACGGAGATCAGAACTGTTCACGATACAGTAGAACCATAGATTGTGGCACTGAAAGAGGCCCTTACGCCCATTGTGTCCATGCTGGCTGAAAAAAATGATTAACTCTCAATTCTAATCCCACCTTCCAGCACCGGGGGTGTAGTCATGCAGATTAGCACTTCAGGTGTATTCCCAGGTGTCTTTTTAAATTAGTTGAGATTTGCTGCCTCGACCACCAATCGGACAGTGAATTCCAGACACTTAGCACCCCTTCAGGGGAAGGAAGTTTTTTTCTCCTATGCCCTCTAATCCTTCTACCAATTACTTTAAACCTGTGCCCCTGGTAATTGATCTCTCCATGAGGCAAAACAATCCTACTGTATCTAGGCACCTCATAACTTTGTAAACCTTAATTAAGTCACCCCTCAACTTTCTCCGTTCTAAGGAGAACAACCATAACCTACCTAATCTTTCCTCGTAGCTGCAATTTTCCAGCCCTGGAACCATTCTTATGAGTCTCTTCTGTGCTGTCTGCAGAACACTTGTCTTTCCTGTAATGTGGTGACCTGAACTGTACAAAAACTCAGGTTTTTTTAAATAGATCCAGCATTACATCGCTGCTTATGTATTCCACACTTCGTCCTATAAAGGAGAGCCTTCTTTACCACCTTATCTACCTGTCCTACCACCTTCAGAGATCCTTAGACATGCACATACCAAGATCTCTCACTTCCTCAACCCCTCTCAATATTCTTCTGTTTATTGAGTATTCCCCTTGCTTTGCTTGGTCTTTCAAAATGCATTCCCTCACATTTCTCTGGACTGAATTCTTTTTGCCACTTTTCCACCCACTCGCCCCAACTGTTGATGTAATTCTGGAGTCACAGCTATCATCTTCACTATTGATTACACAGCTGATTTTCATCTCATAATATAAGGTGTGGTTAAGCCAAGGTTCTAGTTCACTTTAATATAAATTTTCTGTTTTTCAATACTGTATGCTAGAAATGTGAATCCCAGTTTTTGGGTTAACAAGGACATCTTAAAAGCAGTACAACCACTTGGTGATTTGTACATCTGTACCTCCACATTCCTCCTCTGTTCTTATTTAAGTTCAGTAAAAAGTCTAACAACACCAGGTTTTAGTCCAACCGATTTATTTGATAGTATTAATATTGGTTGGACTAAAGCCTGGTGTTGTTAGACTTTTTACTGTGTTTACCCCAGTCCAACGCCGGCACATCCACATCATGACTTATTTAAGTTCTTATTTTCCAAAGAATACGTGACTTCCTTATTTTTTGCTAACAAAATCTACCACCTCACAATTGCTTATCGTGAAGCCAATTTCTACAAATTTACTTAATATCCTCCCATAATTTGTCACATTCAATACAGTTAAATTGAAATTGTACTTCTGAGTCCAAATTGTTCAAGTAAATTGTGAACAGCCATTCTCCTAATGCTATTTCCCAACTTTTGCTCATCTGAGTAACTGTTTAATACTAGTTTCTGTTACCTGTTTTGTGATAAACTTGCTCTTTGCTCTGCTGAATCTCTCCTGACCCCACATGTTCTGGTTTTTAGCGATGAGCCCACTCTGTGGTACGTTCTCAGTGATCTTTTGAAATTCCGAACATAGGTATATCTGTTGCATACCCTTGTCTATCCTTACCATTACTTCAAACAATTCAGTAAGGTTATTCTAAGATGAACTTCCCTTTTGAAATCCTTCCTGATTGTTTTATGTTTTCAGTTTCTAAATGATTTTTTTATTGCCTCCTTTGTGTAAAGATTCCATTATCTTTCCTACTCCAAACATCCTAGAATTATCTATTTTAGGTAAGATAATACATAATATATCTAAAAAGTAGCCCATAAGTGCCAGGCTATATCGTACAAACAGTGAGTGAGTGGGAGTCGGTGGTCTGTAAAGAATAACATGAACTTGAGAGAATTTCAAAGAAATGTGCTATGACTTTGCCACATGATGGCTGAAGAAACTTAATGTGGAGCAACAGATTGACATTCTAGCTTTCCACTTCATTAGACAGTGAAAAATATTTTGGAATTCAAAAGCTATACTCTTATGGTGCTCACCATCTTCAGTATTGTGCAGGACTCCTTCAAGTTGGTAGGCACCCTTTTGGCAGCAAGTGCTTTCCCTATTTGTACAGTGCACCCATATCGCTTTGGAATCAACTACTCTGTTATGTGACATTACTCCACTATATAGATCAGTAATTGACTTTGTTCCATTAGTGCATTGTGACCAGATATTGTGTTGATTTCTGAAGCTGCCAAGCAATCTCCTCAACTGTTATTCTGGTAGACAATGGTTGGGAAAAACAAAATGTCTTTCTAAATTGCACCTTCATAAATGTACCAGAAACAAAGCTAAATTTGCCATGTCTGTGGATTCCTATACACATTATTTACATATACATACACCATTCCTCTAGCAGCAGAACAAAGTACTGGCTGCTAGTGACACAGATTACTAATTGAATTAGGACGTCATTGTCTGTGTTATTAATTTGGCATGACATAGTTGTTCAATAATAGCATTAACTGAATTAATTATTTGGCCTTCTTTCCCAGACTAATGCTGACCATATCTCTAGTCATAGGTAATGTTAGTTCCTTTACTGTGAAGAGATTTTCTTGACTTGGTAAATAAATGTGAAGCTTTGAGGGTCTTAATATACTTGTAGTCTGTGCAAAACTGTCTTGCTCACTAGTAGCTGTGCCCTTGTTCACTTGAAAAGTTTTGACATCAGTCTTATGTATAGTACGTGTTTTGTTTCCAAGTCTGTGAAGAAGAGATGGCTTTTGGCTATTAATTAACAAAACTTCAGGCAACATAGTTGCTGAGGTTATTCACCAACTCCATTTCATTCTTTTTTTGTTGTATTTACATCTTTGATATTGATCCTGTTACGTGCCTAGTCTCAACATTTTGCTTCAAAGGCAGAGTTAATAGTCATTATCTTCCCTGCTGGTTTTACATAGTGTGTTGATGCTGGTGAGACAAATTCCATTACTTTGCTTCTCAACACTGATATTTTACGTTCTTATTAGCAGTGCCTGTCTTTTGTCATCTGCCGATTTTTCACTTTAGTCCTGAGTTCTTATACAGAATGTAAGTGAAAAATCAGCAGATGACAACAGACTGGTACCGTTAATAAGAACATAAAATATCAGTGTTGAGAAGCAAAGTAATGGAATTTGTCTCACCAGTATCAACGCATTATGTAAAACCAGCAGGGAAGATAATGCCTGTTAACTCTGCCTTTTGAAGCAAAATGTTGAGACCAGGCACGTAACGGGATCGGTATCAAAGATGTAAACACAACAAAAAAAAGAATGAAATGGAGTTGATGAATAACCTCAGCAATTATGTTGCGTGAAGTTATGACAGGATATTTGCTGGACAATGGAAACCAACCACAGTGACTTGAAGTGAGGCTTGTCTAAGTTGTTGTCTGTAACTGCATTCTCATTGTTACATATTGATACAACAAATTCCCAGAAGTTTAAAACTTTTTTGAATAACCTACTATAGACACAAATAACTAATAAATAAAATCTATCAATAAACAGTTTCTGGAGGTAATGCATGTCACGGTTTGGGAACTCCTGGTTTAAACCAATGCGACAGATGAGTACTCGGATTATAGATTTCATCATGTATGCTGCTGAGATTACCATGCCAAGTATAGCCTTTTAATCAGGTGTATAAACCTGTTTACATGAAGTGGAGGATTAAAAGACAACAAACAATGAGTGTTACAACTTAAACAAAAAGAATGGAGATATAGAGCAGCACTGGAAAGACTAGTTCCTGTTTTTGTGTGGGATCTGTCATCAGAATTTAAGATTCTACCAAAGTATCACATGGGAAATATTGTGTGTTTCTGCCTGTGTCTTCTCTGTCCTACCTCTATATTGTTAGAGAACCCCGAGGATCTGTTCTTTCCCTCTTCTAATTCACCTGCGTGCTGCTCCTTGGTCACGTTGTCTGAAAATATGGGAACCGATCCCTGTGTCTATGCTAATGACATTGTTCTACATTTTCACCACCTCTCTCAATCCCTCAATTTATTTGTCGTTGAACTGCTTGTTCAATAATCAGTCTGAAGTGAGCCTGAATTTCCTCTGGAAGACTGAACCATCGTCTTTTGACCTCTGTCGCACTTGACACCAATTGCATCCCCCCCGCCCTTTCTGGCTGTTGTCCCAGGCTGTTCACAATAGGAACGGAAGTCCCGATCTTCATTACAGAGACTGCATACCTGCATAATATTGCTTGATTTTGCCCCTCAATCAATTGAATAATTTTTCATCCATATGCCTTTGTCACTTCCAGACCCTCACCTCGGTCCTTAAGTCTCTCCATCTTTCTTTTCAGGCTTCTCTTAGACAATTCTTTGTCTAATGAGAGAGTAGGAAGAAGAGTAATATGCTGATGTTTAAGATACCTGATTTAATTTATGCCAGTTTTTGTTTTATTCTTTTGAAATATAGGATGAGAAGTTAACAGCTTTTATTTATATACTGTCTTAAAATGTCCCAGGGTGCTTCATGAGAGCATTATAAAATAAAATATCGTACCATATATTATAGAATAATCCACATAGGAAGTATCAGGTCAGATGACTAGAAGTTTGGTCCGAGATGGGTCTTGAGGAGGTGTCTTAAAGAAGGAAAGTGAGAAAGTAAGAATGAGGTGTAGGGAAGATATCCTAGTGCTTAGGATCCAGTCAATTGAAAGAATGGCCACAGGTGGTGGAACGATTAAAATTTGGGATGCTCAAAAAGCCACGATTAGATTAGTGCAGATATCTGAGTTGTGGAGTGGGACTTGCTGCAAGTTAAGACGTGAACTGGCTTTAAGACGACCTCAAGTTTTTGGAGGATTGAATGTGGGAGGCTAACCAGGAGTACTTTGAAATAGCCATCTCTTGAGATAACAGAGAATTAAATTAGGGTTTCATTAGCAGAGGAGCCGAGACTGGCAAGAGTCAGGCAGTGTTGCAGAGGTAGACATAGGTGCTATTAGTGATGATGCAAATGTGTGTTTGAATGCTCATGCAGCAAGGGGAGTAGTGGCATAGTGGTATTGTCACTGGACTAGTAATCCAAAGACCCAGGGTAGGGCTTTCGGGGCCGCGTTTGAATCTCATGGCAGATGAAGGAATTTAAAATTCAACAAAAAATCTGGAATTAAAAAATCATTGTCATAAAAATCTGATTAACTAATAGGAAGGAAAGCTATCCTTGCATGTTGACCCTGCAAAGTCATCCTTGTGCCAAAATTGGGAGACCCGTTTCACAGACGAGTCAGGCAGTAGCCTGACAGTCATACTCTCAGAATCATGCCTCACAGATAACGTCCCAGACATCACCATTCCTAGATATGTTCTGTCCCACCAGCAGATGTGACATACATTCAGGAGGGAGTTGCCCTGGCAGCACTCAACATTGATCTAGATGCCATGAAATCTCAAGGCACCATAAGGAAGGAAACATCTTGCTGATTACCACATACCATCACTGCCTCAGCCGATGAATCGATAGTCCTCCATGTTGAACACTACTTGGAGGAAGCACTGAGGGTGGCAAGGGTGTAGAATGTACTCTGTATGGGGGACTTCAATGTGAAGAGTGCCTTGGTGGTACCACCACCGACTGAGCTGGCCAGGTCCTAATGTACATAGCTGCTAGACTGGGACTGTGGCAGATGGTGATGGAACCAACAAGAGGGAAAAGCATCCTTGACCTCTTCCTCACCAACCTGCCTGCTGTTGATGCAGCTGTCCATGTCAGTAGAAGTGACTACCACACAGTCCTTGTGGAGATGAGAGTCCCATCTTTACAGTATGTTGTGGGATTGTGCTAAATGCGATAGACATTGAACATATCTAGCAATTTATCCAAGAGGTACTTGGGCCATCAGCAGCAGCAGAATTGTATTCAATCACAATCTGTAACCTCATAGCTCGGTATGTCCCCGTTCTACAATTATCCTTATGCCAGGGAATCAACACTGGTTCAATGAACAGTGCAGGTGGGCATACTAGAAGCTACACCAGGCATTACTAAAAATGGGGTGTCAGTCTGGTGAAGCGTAAGCAGCAAGTAATAGAGTAAGCAATTCTGCAGCCAGTAGATCAGATCTAAGCTCTGGAGTGTTGCCACATCTAGTAGTAACTGGTGGTGGACAACAACTTATGGGAGGAGAAGGCTCCACAAATATGCGCATCCTCAATGATGGAGGATCCTCGCACAGCAGTGCAAAGATGAAGCTGAAACATTTGCAATATTCTTCAGCCAGAAGTGCCGAGAGGGTGATCGATCTCTGCTTCCTTCAGAGACCCCAGCATCGCAGATGTCAGTCTTCAGCCAGTTCGATTCGCTCCATGTGATGTCAAAAATGGCTAAAGGCACTGAATATTGTAAAGGCTCTGACAATATTCTAGCAATAATATGGAAACCTGCCAGTGCAGAATTTGTTGCGTCCATTGCCAAGCTGTTCCAGTACACCTACAACACTGGCATCTAGCCAGGAACATGGAAAATTGACAGGTATGTCCTGTGCATATGAAATAGGACAAATCCAACTTGGTCAATTATTGCCTTATCAGTAAAGTAATGGAAGAGGTCATCAACAGTGCTATCAAGCAGCACTTACTTGGCAATAACATACTCACGGGACACTGAGTTTGGGTTCTGCCAGGGTCACTCCGCTCCTACTTCATTACCTGATTTGTTTATTTACTGGTATCACAAGTAGGCTTACATCAATGAAGCTAATGTATTAGGGTGCATGATGTTATGGGTAATGTATTAGCATGGATAGAGGATTGGTTAACTAACAAAGTAAAGAGTGGGAGTAAATGGGTGTTTTTCTGGTTGATGATCAGTGACTAATGGTGTGCCTCAGAGATCAGTGTTGGGACTGCAGTTGTTTACAATTTACATAGATGATTTGGAGTTGGAGACCAAGTGTAGTGTGTCAAAATTCACAGATGATACTAAGATGAGTGGCAGAGCAAAATGTGCAGAGGATGCTGAAAGTCTGCAAAGGGATATAGATAGTCCAAGTGAGTGGGCAAGGGTCTGGCAGATGGTGTACAATGTTGGTAAATGTGAGGCTATCCGTTTTGGTAGGAATAACAACAAAATGGACTATCATTTAAATGGTAAAAAATTGCAGCATGCTGCTGTACAGAAGGACCTAGGTGTCTTTGTGCAGGAATCGCAAGGAGTTTGCAGGTGCAGCAGGTAATTAAGAAGGCAAATGAAATTTTGTCCTTTATTGCTAGAGGAATGGAGTTTAAAAACAGCGAGGTTATATTGCAGCTATTTAAGTGCTGATGAGGCTACACCTGATGGTACAATTTTTGAGAAAGGATATCCTATCACTGGAGGGGGTGCAGAGGAGATTCACTAGGTTGATTCCGGAGTTGAGAGGATTGGCTTATGAGGAGACACTGAGTAAACTAGGGCTATACTCATTGGAATTCAGAAGAATGAGGGGAGATTTTATAGAAACATATAAGATTATGAAGGGACTAGATAAGATAGAAGTAGGGAAGTTATTTCCACTGGCAGGTGAAACTAGAACTAGGGGCATAGCCTCAAAATAAGGGGAAGTGGATTTAGGACTAAGTTGAAGAGGAACTTCTTCACAAAGGGTTGTGAATCTGCGGAATCCCCTGCCCAGTGAAGCAGTTGAGGCTACCTCATTGAATGTTTTTAAGGCAAAGATAGATAAATTTTTGAACAGTAAAGGAATTAAGGGTTATGGTGAGTAGGCGGGTAAGTGGAGCTGAGTCCACGAAAAGATCAGCCACGATCTTGTTGAATGGCAGAGCAGGCTTGAGGGGCCAGATGGCCTACTCCTGCTCCTAGTTCTTATGTTACTGTGAAAATCCCTTAGTTGCCACGCTCCGGCACCTGTTCGGGTACACTGAGGGAGAATTTAGTAGAGTCAGTGCACCTAGCTAGCATGTTGTTCGGGCTGGGAGGAAACCAAAGCACCTGGAAGAAACCCCTCAGACACGAGGAGAATGTGCAGATTCTGCACAGTCTGTGACCCAAACTGGGAATTGAACCTGGGCCCCTGGCACTGTGAGGCAGCAGTGCGAAGCACTGTGCCACCCCATCCTGTGTTGGGTCAAACATGGACAAAAAACCCCCCAGCAATATTTAGGGATTAACGTTCAGGCCTTGTAAGGATGTTTAACTCAATTGGTTGATGTGTGTTTTTTATTCATTCACTTGATGTGGGCATCGTGGTCAAGGCCAGCATTTATTGATCAGTCCTAATTGCCCTTGAAGGTGGTAGTGAGTTACTGTCTTGAAATGCTGCATCCTTTATGGTGAAGGTACTCCAGAAGTGCTGTTAGCTAGTGAGTTCAAGGATTTTCATCCAGCAATGAAAGAATGGCTTCAAATCCGGAATGTATGTCATTTGAAGGGCAGTGGTCTTCCCAGGTGTCTGCTGATCTTGCCCTTTGTGATAGGGATTGTGGGTTTGCTAGGTGTTGAAGCAACCTTAGCAAATTTCTGTGTGCATTTTGTTTCCGATCACCAGCATCTGCAATATTTTGTTGTTATTTTACAACTACAGGTTAGTTAGCCTGATGCCAGCTTTCAGGGAATTACTGGATCATTTTAAAGAAGTCTTAATATACTAAAACAGTCAGTGTGATATTAAGAAAGAAACACCATGTTTTGACAAATCTTAGTCTTTTGAAGATGTAAGTAGCAGGATAGAAAAAATAAGGGTTGCCAGCAGATGTAGCTTACTGGGATTTGCAAATGGCTTTCAATAATGTATTGTACGGAACATGTTTAATGTACAAAGATAATGGCTGATGGATTGAATGGACCACATTAGCATGGATGGAGGTTTAGTTATTGGACACTAAGCAGAGTGTAGAGATGGATGGAGCATTTTCAGTTTGGCAGACTGCAACTAATGAAGTTTTGCCAGTATCAGTGCTGGATGTCAGCTATTTACAATCCATATTGCTGTTGCTGAGGCAAAGAGACCAAGACTTATGTATCCAAGTTTAATGACCATACAAAGCTGGGTGGAAATGCAAATTGTGAGGAAAACACAAGGCTGCAAAATCATATAATCAGGGCAAGTGAGTGGAAACAAGGTACAGTATAGTATGGGGAAATGTGAGGGTATTTACTTTGATAATAAGAATAGAAGCTGGAATATTTTTGAAAGGCAGAAACTTTTAAAAATGTTTATGGTCAGAGACTTGGATGTACACATACAGGGAACATAAAATTAGCATGCAGGTGAAGCGACCAATTCGGAAGGCAAATGGCATTTTTTTAAGCAGATTGATCTCTAATACAAGAATGTGGAAGTATTACTACAGTTGTACAGGACCTTGGTGAGAAGACACTTTGATTGTTGTGTGCAGTTTTGATCTTTGTGTTTATGACAGGATATATTTGCTTGGAAGAAGTACGTCTAAATTAGTTCTTGGCATGCTCTATAATAAGAGGCTGAATACATTGGGTCTATATTCTATGGAGCTTAAAAGAGTGAAAGACGATTTTATTGAGGCAAGAAGATTGTCATGGGTCTTGATAGGATAGATACTGAGAAGCTGTTTCCCCCAAGTTGGGGAATTTAGAACACAAGGTCATGATTAAGAGACCAATCGTTTAGGATTGGGATAAAACATTTCTTCACCTAAAGGATTGTGATCTTAGGAATTCTTTACCCCAGAGAGTTGTGGGTATTCCAACACTGAGTATAGTCAAGGCTGAGAGAGGTTTTCTGAGTAAATCAAGGTGAATGGGGAGTTGGCTGGAAAATAGAGTTGAGGCAGAACATCAGTTGCGATCATATTGGGACAGGCTCAAGGGACCATATGGTCAAACTCCTGTTTTTATTCCTTGGGTTCTTTCTGCATTGCATTAGGGCTGCTTAGTGCTACAGACAGGTGTAGCCTTAATGCTAAGGTTATTCATTTTCATACCACCTTTGAAGTTCAGCTCTGTTGTCTAGGTTTGGAGGAAGACTGTAGTTGTGCCTGCAGTTGCATGGTGGAACTCAGATTAGGCATTAGCGAGCTGGTTATTGGTAAGTGCTAGTTGGCATCAGCATTGATGACATCTTTCATCACTTTGATTGAAGTAGAATTCTCTGCCAAAACTGATCGAGCTGAATTTTTCCTGTGCCAAAACTATTTGCACTTCCAGTCAGTATTTCACCATGTGAGTGTACTGTTGCTTGTTAATTATTCGTATGGGGGGGAGCGGTGGTGACCCTGGTTATTCTTGTTTTACTTTTTTCACCACCCTTCCCACAAATAGGGTGCTAAAGTTAGTTCCAGTATTCATTTTTTTTCCCCCTGATAAATCCTCTCGCTCTCTTGCAACAGCAGCTTCACTGCTCTTTTGGGGTCAGCAAACTTGCCTGTCTATAACTTGTATGACAACATGTGCCTCTTGCATGCATACCCTTCTCATTGCTCAGTTTTTTTGGTAGTTGTCCATGGTGACTCTATATTCTGGAAAACCTTCTATCAACCATTAGCCTTATATTAATCATTGTCTTGTCAGTCCTCAACACCTTCATCAGCATCCTCCAAGCCTATTTCATGTATTAATGTGCGTAAGTTGTTTACCTCTGCTGTCCTGAGTCATTTTCTATTTTAAAGTTAAGTGGATAAAAGTTCTTGTGTATTTGAGAGAAGAGTGGCATGGTGGCACAGTGGTTGGTACTGATGCCTCACAGCACCAGGGACCCAGGTTTGATTCTGGCCTTGGGTGATTATCTGTGTGGCGTTTGCATGTTCTCCCTGTGTCTGTGTGTATTTCCTCTGTATGCTCCCACAGCCCAAAGATGTGCAGGTTAGGTTGATTGGCCATGGTAAATTGCCCCTTTGTGTCCAGGGGATTAGCAGGGGTTATGGGGATAGGGCCTGGGTGGGATTGTGTCAGTGCAGGCTCAATGGGCAGAATAGCCTTTTTCTGCAGCATAGGAATTCAAGGATTCTATATTCTTCAAGTAAAAGTTTCATATTCCTCAGTAAAACTGATTTCAGATCTTTTTTTGGTTACTCTAGTGGCAATGACCTTTTACTGTTTATCTTGTCTTCTTTGATTTTCTTAGTTAGCACAGGTTTTCTTATTTTTTTTCCAGATTTGATGGGTGAGGGGGAAGGACAGAAGTATATCTTCCACAAGTTCATTGGATATCTACTTATCTTTAATTCAATGAATTTCTTCATACACTCTCAAGACTTTTTCTAGTTTCTAAATTGTAGTTGAATTTTATACATACTAATTGTGGCAACTCAACTTAAGTTTGTTTGGTCTCATGTCATCCATTATTTCTACGTTTTTTAAAAAGGAACATTGCTTCTTGCTGTCAGTAGTAGATCTGGTGGAAAATCTTGCCAAAATCAGGTTTGTCATGATTCACCGCACTTTGTGCTGGTCAAGAACAACAGTCTCAATGTTTACTTCCAGAACTGTGGTGACAATTTATTCATATAGATTTTTAACTTTAATCTTTTTCTTAAAACTGTGGAACTTGGGAACTAGTGAATAGTATAAACAAATGCATAGGATTTACATTGAAGTTCATGAATTTCCTTATTTCTTGATTATGGAATGTGTGCTTTTACACGTGGGGGTGGGTATTCTCTGTACCCCATGGCATGTTTTGCCATGATGTGGGAATGCCGGCGTTGGACTGGCGTAAACACAGTAAAAAGTCTGACAACACCAGGTTTTAGTCCAGCCGATTTATTTGATAATACTCACAAGCTTTCGAGGGGACTGCCTCTTCGTCAGGTGAATGGAGAGTTCTCTCCATTCACCTGACGAAGAGGCAGTCCCCTCGAAAGCTTGTGAGTATTATCAAATAAATCGGTTGGACTAAAACCTGGTGTTGTCAGACTTTTTACTGTGTTTTACCATGCCAGGAGGTGGCCCACCATTTGCTGGTAGCAGGATCTCCTGGTCCTCTCGCTGTCAATGGGATTTCCCATTGAATCCACCCCCTGTTGCTAGGAACCCACGTCGGGGGTTTGCTATTGGTTGGACCGAAAGAGTCCCACAGCGAGAACAGCTGGAAAATTCTGGCAACTGTCTTTGTTTTTAGCAATGTATGTTTCAAGGGAAATTTCTGGAATGTGATCTTAATTGGTCATAATTATTGACGGTGAATTTGTTTACAAGATCTACAAACCATCTTACCTTTTATGTTTTAAGATGTTTTCACTGTTGGTTATTTAATCTGTAGTTTTGTTTATCTTGTGTACTTTGTTTCAGGCAGTTAAACCTCCATTTTATTCCTTCCATCATCAGTGTTGGTAGAAAAACATTGGGTTCAGTCAATTTTATATACACATTGTTACACCAGAGAAGATTGATACACTGCCATTTTTTTTAGTATTCTCATTTTCATCTCTAGACTCCCTCTAAACATCATGCTTAAAAAAAAGTAATTTTCCTTTGTAGCAGATCACATTGTTCGGTAGATTACATTCCTGTACAGTACTTCTCATTCCTATTAGGCATTCAGAAGTTACATTTTTTTTTCATATTTTCTGTTTTCTACTTTCTCTTTTCTTAATTTCTATTTCTGTACCTGGTTGGGCATTTTACTTGCACAGACGTTACCTCAGTAACTTAATTGTCTTGAAGCAGTGATGATCAAATAATTTCACAATCACAAATAATTTCCTCCTGATCTTGATTTCTTTCCCTTGAGTAAAAACATGTCTGGTAGGCTGTATTTGAAGGTTAATTTGTCCTACCAGTAGCTGAAAAAAGTTGTACAAATTTTACCATCATTGTTTCGGGTACCAAATGTATGGCCTGATAAACAGGACATACTGTTAGGGGATTTGCGTGCTGTAATTGATGTGCCATTATCTTAATAGCAGACATCCTGAGGTTTCATGCAGTCCTCTTCTCATCACACATCAAATTTGTTTGCAAAAGAAATAGCATGCTGAGAACTTCAACATGTCATAGGCAGCTATGAAGTTGAAGAACACGGTACCTATCTTCCAAGTTTTTTGAATGCAAGTGGTAAGGGCCATTACTTGTTCCCTTATGCAGTTGTCCTTTTGGAAAGTTGCTTGGGTCAATGCTAAAAGTTTATGCTGTAATTGGTGGTATCTGCTGAAAGATGAGGCCTTAATGGAACTTGTATGGGACTGACAGGAGAGAGATTAGATGATAGCTAGTTGCAAGTATGGGGTCTTTTCTGGATTTTGGTATGACAGTGACAGTTGCTGTCCACCATTTCTTTGGAATTGTTTTGGAATGTATAACCATCATGTTAAAACCGGGTCAGCCAGGCAAGAACTCGGGGCCCCAGATGTTCATAAATTCTGACGAAATGTTAGAACAACAAGAACGCAACACAGCACAGGAAACAGGCCCTTCGGCCCAACGAGCCTGCGCCGCCAACTTAACAATGTGCTTTTCCTCCTCCACCCTTGACCCATGTCTATGCTTATGGTACCCCCATTGGAAACCAGATTAAGGGGAGAATAATTTAGGGACAATTTCTTACACCAATCAGCCTAAGAGCACATCTTTGGGGTGTGGGAGGAAACCGGAGCACCTGGAGGAGACACACACAACCACAGGGAGAATGCGCAAACTCCCACAGACACTGGCCCAAATCTATGTATCTGCACAGCAAACAGTGATAGTCACTGAGCTGTTGCGGTGCCCATCTGCTGGTCCAGTTTTAAGCGTACACAACAACGCGAAGTACTAGGCTGCTCTCGAAACATCCAAGAGCAGCCCATGCACGACCCACCATGTGTATGCCCCTCGTTAGGCAACAAGGTGGACCAACGCACCTGTGGAGTAAAAGATATGTTGTCATATCCTGCTGCCTTGCCAGACTTCAAGTCCTGTGGGGCATTGTTTAATTCTGCAACCTCAAAGGGTACAGGGGTGATGTCTTCGCTACCTCTAACGGTGTTGTCTCAGTTTACCCAAATGTTTCTTTTGGTGTTTTCTGCTCACTGGAAGGGAATAAACTATGACAAGTAGGTGATTGGAGACATCGTGGGGAGTAACTGAGGAACAATTTTGAGTGGTGGCTTTTGGGCTGCTCCAAGGTGATGGATGAGGCTTCAGCACTTCCTGCTGGAGTGTGTGAAGTTCAACTCTGCTACGGTTTCCTCCCACTTGATGCAGTGCGCAGCAATGTGGGACTCGATCAGATGGTCTCTGACTTTCAGTGCTCGGTCCTTGTACTTTTATTTCACAATCCTTTATTCTGATTGGTTAAGGAGATACACAATTGCTTGCTGATTCATTCAGGCAGCAAATGCCCAGTTTTTCTCTGTGACATGACTGATGCACGTTTTCAGAAACTTCCACTGCAAAATATCATTGTTAGTGAATGCCATTTGTTTCCTTCTGCAGCAAACTATGATCCATTAATATTAGTGTACTTTGTTTTTCTAGAATAGTTTTTTTAAATATCCCTCCTTAGTTTGGGTGTTATGTCCAAAGATGTAATGGTTAGATGGATTGGTCATGCTGAATTGTCTCTTAATATCCCAAGATGTTGCAGTTGTATAGAACGTTGGTTCGCCCGCATTTGGAGTACTGCGTCCAGTTCTAGTTGCCTTACTACCAGAAGGACGTGGAGACCCTGGAGACAGTGCAGAGGAGGTTTACCAGGATGCTGCCTGGTATGGAAGGACTGAGCTATGAGGAGAGATTGGCAAATTGGGACTGTTCTCCTCGGAAAGGCGGAGAATGAGGGGAGATCTAATAGAGGTGTATAAGATTATGAAGGGTGTAGATAGTGAACAGAGGTAAGCTTTTTCCTAGGTTGGATACAAAAATTACAAGGAGCCACAGGCTTAGGGTGGGGGGGAGAGGTATAATTCAGATGTTAGAGGGAGGTTTTTCACACAGAGGGTAGTGGGGGCCTGGAATGCACTGCCAAGTAAGGTGGTGGAGGCAGGCACGCTAGAGTTGTTTAAGGCTTACTTAGGCCCATGAGCAGACTAGAGATGGAGGGATACAGGAGACTGATCTAAATAAAGATCAAGAGCCTTGGGACGTCCCTGGGAATCAATTGATTCTTACGGACCTTCCAACATGTTGTATGGCTCACTTGTCTTACTTCTGAGCTTCTGGGGATTTTGTAAATGTCTGTCAAAGTTTTGCATGTTTATTGATGTCTTTTTTACTTCACAGGTAATTCGGTCCGCCTTGTTGTCCAACAAGGGGCGTACACACGGTGGGTCGTGCGAGGGCTGCTCTTGGATGTTGCTTCGAGAGTTGCCTAGTGCTTCACGTCGTTAGTGTACGCTTAAACTGGGCCATCTGATGGGCAACACGACAGCTCAGTGACTATCACTGTTTGCTGTGCAGATATGTGGATTTGGGCCAATGTCTGCGGGAGTTTGCACATTCTCCCTGCGACTGTGTGGGTTTTCTCCGGGTGCTCCAGTTTCCTCCCATGCCCCAAAAACGTGCTCTTAGGCTGATTGGTGTAACAAATTATCCCTAAATTAGTCTTCCCTCAATCTTCCCCAGTAGGCGTAGACAAAGGTCATAGGTAGAGGAGGGCACTTATAAAGTTAAAATGGTGGCGCGGGCTTGTTGGGCTGAAGGGCCTGTTTCTCGTGCTGTGTTGTTCTTTGTGCAGGTTAAGGGGATTAGCAGGGTAAATGTGGTTAGGGCGGGGGTGTGGGCTTGGATATGATACTCTGAGAGTTAGTGTGGACTTGATGGGCTGAATGGTCTCTTTTTGCACTGGTAAATCTATGATTTTATATAATTTTCATAGTTTTGTTTATTTCAGGGAAATTTTTAAAATGTTTGCAGTAGCATTTTATTTTGAGTGAATTAAGCGCTGTAGCTTTGAAATTATTGTTTTCTGTGGTTCTGTTGGTGATGCTGATGGTTTAATACTTTGCCATCCAACACTATTTTTATGTCCATGTTTGACAGTCTTTTCTTGCAAAACCTGTTGGTCATAACTTGAAGGTAAATTACCCCAGCAAGTATTCTGTAACAAAAAACTGACAGTCATAAAGAATGGCAAATAAACAACTGGTTTGAAAAAGTGGGAATCTGTGATAATACTTAACATTATGGTTAGTTGCAACAACTGAGAATTGTTTAATACGATTGATCTATGGAATGAGGCTCTGGCAAATTGCATAATGACGTTTATTAGAATTATTTCCAAGTGATTAATTAAAGCTGGTAAACTCAGTTTCAAGATCAGCATAGATAGTTCACCTCAATGTTGTAGAAAGCTAAGACTGGTTTATCCTCTTGATGGTTTAAGTGTCTAAGGAATATATAATTGGCAAAGTTTGAATCCAAACTTCAGTTTTTAAACTAAGAAGATTCCCTGATTTCTAAGGACATTGAGCTAAATTTTCTGGGGACCACTGAAAGGTCTGTTGACCGTGGGTGGGAATTTGCAGTCTTGGGGTGAGTGGGACTGGAAAATCCCACCTGTTGTGTTTGTGCCAGTCCAAAGTGATGTCAGCTGCTTATGATAAGAAATGATCAGCATCGTTATATTCAGGTTAGTGATATGTTTCTGTGGAATTCTGACTGAATTCAATAGCACTATGAACTAATGCAAAGGTATATTTTAAAATTATTTCGGCGGGATTTTCTGAAGAATTTAGATCTTTTTCCCCCATATTTTTAACATTGGGAAAAAAATGGACGTTGTTATCTGTACTTGCATAACCTGAAAATATAGTTGCTTGAGAAGTAATGCTCAGTAATTCCATCCATGCATGTGTGCATTTCATTTCATTTTGTGATGGTTCACCACCACCTTCTCGGGGGATTTAGAGGTGGACAATAAATGATGGCCTTGCTATTGAAGTTCACATCACAGGAATTAATATTGAAAAAAAAGACTGCTGACTGGTTACACCTTTCAAATAAAATAATGCAAGTCCTTTACTTTTTGCTAAGTAAGCTGAAACTTGAGATTTGGAATTTGTGTATGCTGCTCTGTGAATATCTTAATGGAGTTGGCATGGGTGTATTATCTTGTAATAATGTAATTGGCACTTGAAGTTCCAGAATAATTTCACCAAGGGCATAAAGTTCTTACACTTGTAAAGAAATCCATTACTCTGTTACTCATTCAAAAAATACTTTCTGTGATACCAATGTAAATATTCACTTTGGCAAGCTTCCAATTAATCTTGGTTTCTATTATTAAAATAGAACATATGTAAATAGGCTGCATTTAGTGTAAATAAAGTCAGAAAATGTTGGAAATACTCAGCAGGTCAGACAGTATTTGTTGGGAGAGAGAAACAAAGTTAATGTTTTAAACAGATTTTTCAACTGAACTGGAGCTGGGGAAAAAATTTCAGGGATGGTGGGGGAGCTGGCAAGACTAGAAAATAACAAGACATCGAGGCCTGTGATTGGTTAGAGAGCAGAAATGAACTCTTCATGTACCAATAATACTGTTAAGAGGCAGTATCCATGAATGCCAGTTCATGTTATGGCTATTTCTTTGGTTATGCAGAAAATGTTTATGTGGCATGGAGCTTTTGAAGTCACACACCTTTTGGTTATATACATTGAATTTTCACTTTTGAACTTGGAGAAATGTTCATTTGGTAATTGCATTAACAATGATCTTTTGCAAATCACTAAATATTTTACTTGTATATTTTATAAACAGTATTCCACAAGTTGACAATCTTGCCAATGTTGCAGCAAATTTTTCACTTCTGTGCTCCTGGTTTGCAGTAAGAGTCATATCAAGAGACTTGGGCCGGAACTTGAGCCCAGACTCTCCATGCATAGGATTGCCAGTGGGCATGAAAAATCTGGACCAAACTGGAAATCACGATTCTCGCTGATGAGATTTCTGATTTTCCCATGCGTCAGTGGCAACATAATCAGGTTCATGCCCATAATGAGTGTGTACGTAATTTTAATTGGGCCTTCTTGCCAGATGATTTCCCATCACTAAATATTCATATTGGTTTACAACCAATTTAGGCCAGACATAAAGCTGTTGAGGGCAATCCATGGGGACACAGAGCTAAGTATAGCCCCTGGAGTAGAGGGACATGACCAGGCAGTGCCCTGCCACTACCCCCTGGCAATGACATTGTATGTGCCAACCTGTGCTGGGGCAGTGCCAGGGGCACATCCTAGTGGAATCCCCATGGAGGTGGAGTTGTGGTGAGGAGAGCGTGGTCACTGAGGGATTGAAATGCAGGTGATGATCATCTAGGATGGAGGAAATGACGGTGATGATTGTGGGAGGGGAGAAAAGCCTGCATTACTGCCATGTTTTGGGGGGGGGGGGGGGAGTTTATTTTTATTTCTGATTGGGCATGCTTTAACAATGGGACCCTGATTTCTCTGAAGCCGGCTGCCAGTTCTAAGAGTTTCTGACCTACCAAGGTGATGGCAATAACAATGCTAATAATCTTTTTTAGAGGCTCAAAATCTGGGGGAAAAACTGGTCTGTGAAACTGGAGAGTTATAACCATCCCCTCCCCTCAGGGGATGCAGAGGTGGAAATATGCAGGAATTGGGTAATGGGAAAGAGCCAAGATCATCCAGGCAGTGTTGCCGTTTTTGCCTTGGAACTTTCACACATACAAAGTGGCTACAGTCTGCTTCCTGAATATAACTAGAATCAACTATTCAAACCTCTCCTTAGTTCTGCTGTAGCTTGACCCCCCCCCCCCCCCCCCCGCCCCCCTCCAAATAGATAATTAGGTGTGCACAGCATACAGGCACATTCTCGATGTTTTCTAATACTGGAACCACCCTGTTGCACTGAGACTTTCCTCCCCATGCTCTGAAAACTGGATAGCCAGTGACCTTCACTTGTGTCTCTGGTGCACTGGAGTCCCTCAAAATATTGCTAAAACCATGTCCACTACTGCCTTCCCAGTGCTCATAATTCCCATCATTGCCTTTAGTGTTGTAGCTGGGCACTATTTCCAGTTAACGTTAATTCTGTTTCTCACCCCAATGATGCTAAACGTTTCCAGTATTTTCTCTTTTGTTCTGCAATTTCTAGCATCTGCAGTGTTTTGTTTTGGTATTCCCAAGGATGCTGAGCAGTAGATGTTCAACTTGCTGTGAGCAATAGGAAATCTACTTGTGTTATTGCACTTAAGATTGCATTTTTTTTATAACCCATGATTCATTAATGCTCCCCAGGATTGTCACGCATCACAAACTCTTGGTAAAGTCTGAAGTTACATCTAAAGTAATGCTCAGTCACATTAATTTGTCACAGCTGTGAAGTTTACCATTACCTTTCAGTTTTGTATATTGATCAGTGGCAGCTCTGTTACATTTAATGTGATATTGAATGAAAGAATCTGGTTGACATGTTTTTCAATTTTGCTCCAGAAAGCAAGATATTTGTGAACTTGTTCTAAATTTCAAAAGTTTTTTCTTTGTATTATTTCGCCTCCTGACTTATCTGAATGGGAAATAAATAGTTTAATAGCTTGGTCCACTAATTCTAAAGTAAATAAATGGCAATGCCCACATCTATTCTTCAAATAAAACCTCTGCAAGAACATTCTGGTAATTTATTTAATAAACGCTCCGTTCACTTGTTTGTCTTGACATATTTGTAGGATTCCTGTTTGCTATTCCTGTGTTTCATTATGATTTAGTAATATTTTTGATACGTTAGCAGTGCCTTAAATAGCAACTTTTGCCATTAAGTAACAATGTACCATCTGCTATCCAGTCCTCCGATAACTGGTAGTTTCAGTCATTCCATTTTGTCTTGTTAAAACGGTCAAAAGAGCTAAGAGTGAGCAGGGATATTGGTGATTTACTAGTTGCTTGCATATATATTGCATAGAGAGGGTAGAATTGTTTGCATGTTTCCTTGTATGTTACAAGGAAACATGCAAAACTTGAGGGAAGGAACACAGGATGAAAAAGCAAACAACAAAAAGGTAAGTAAGAAAATCAAGAGTATATTGAATATTTGACTTGTATCCTAGAACACAAATAGTGATTTCAGGATGTTTATAAAAAATATCATTGCAACAACATGTTAGAAGAAATACAACTTCCTATAGAGACAAATTTTAATTTGAAGAAGTCACAAAGACACAAGATGTTAGGTCTGTTTTTCTCTCTACTGGAGCTGCCAAACCTGCTAAATTTTTCCAGAGTTTTGTTTTTATTCCTATGGAGCTAAGTTGATAGGAATACTTTTAAGTCTATAGCCCTCATTTTTAGATGATTAGTGTAAGGAAACCTTTGCTAGAACCCTCTGAAAGTTGTCAAAAAATATTAGAGGATGGCACTCAAATCTTATTCACTGAGCAAACACACTTACCTTCTCAAACTGGCTGGGACCTTTAAACTTGCTGTTTTACGGAAGTTGTACAGTGGCACAGTAGTTAGAACTGCTGCCTAACAGTGCCATGGATCTGGATTCAATTCTGACCTAGGGTCACTGTCTATGTGGAATTTGCACATTCTCCTTATGTCTGCGTGGGTTTTGTCCGGGTTCCCTGGTTTCCTTGCACACTTCAAGGATTGGCAATGCTATATTGCCCCTTAGTGTCAGGGGAATTAGCAGGGTAAATATGTGGAGTTGCGAGGATAGGGTCTGGGTGGGATTGTTGTCAATGCAGGCTTGATGGGCTGAATGGCCCCTTCTGCACTGTAGGGATTCTATGAAGTTAGTGTTGTAAAAAGGGGGTATGGCTTCACTTTCCCTGACCCTGCTGCCTTAGAGCCAAAACTGAAAGCCTTGGGAATCTGCTGCTCCATACTTTTCTAATTTTTTTCTGACAGTAAACAATCCTAACCTGGTTATTTTTACCAAATACTATAACTAATCTCTTAGTTCTCATACTTTCTTGTAAATCTTTTTCAAATGTTCTCTAGAGCTGCTTTGTCCGTTATCTATAGTAAGGCAAATGGTATTGTGTAGTATGCTCTTGAGTATGGCCTGACCAGTGTTCCTGCACAAATTTAACATATCATTTTGTTCAATTCCAAAGCTCTCGAAATAGAATCCCTTGTTTAGTTGTTTTATTGACTTGCTGTGTTGCTTTAAATGATTTACTAACCTCTATCCTTGGATCGCATTGCCCTCTACTCCATCCAGTTTCTTATTTTCTGAGTGAATCACATATATCTGAAGTTCGAGTGCAACTTAACTGCCCAGTCAGCAAGTTTTCTAATTTGCCTTGCAGTATGTTACACTTTTCCTCTGTGTCATCCATACCCCCAGTTTGGTATCATCTGTAAAATCTGTTATTGCGTTGCACGTTCCCAAGTCCAAATCATTAATGTAAATTATGAATAGCATTCGACTGAACTGCGTGTAAAACCACTTTCTCCTTCCACCAACCTGAATAACTTCTCTCCCTTCCTTGCTTGCATCTTTGCTTCTTTATAGTGAGTTTGCTATCCATTTAGCTGTTTGTCCTCTGACTTCCTGTGTTCTAACCTTTATATTGAGCCTATAGTGTTGTATCTTATTGAAGACTCTTTGAAAACCCATTTGTATGTCATATTTTGGATTTTATAAATAGGGGCACAGAATACAAGAACAAGAAATTATGCTGAACTTGTACAAGACACTAGTTAGACTTCAGCTGGAATATTGTGTGCTGTTCTGGGTGCCACACTATAGGAAGGATATGAATGCATTGGAGAGAGTACAGAAGAGGTTTACAAGAATTGTTCCAAGGATGAGAAACTTCAGTTATGAGCATAGATTCAAAAGGTTGGGGCTGATCTCCTTGGAGAGAATAAAATAGAGGAGATTGGATAGATTCAAAATCATGATAGAGAGCCGTTCTCACTTGTAAACTGATCAAGAACAAAAGGGCATAGATGTAAAGTGTTTTGCAAAAGAAACAAATGTGATGTGAGAGAACACTTTCACACAACGAGTGGTTTGGACCTGGAATGCAGTGCCTGGAAGTGTGGTGAGATAGTTTCTATTCAATGCCTCCATTGAACCTGTGTGCAGGATACGAGGAAAAGGCATGATGCTCATTTGGAGAGCTGGTGTACGCACACTGGCCCAAGTGGCTTCCTCTTGTGCCATACTGATTCTGTGATATAATGTCCACTGCAAGGCACTTGTTTACTTTTATTTGTCTGTTATCTTTCAAAATTTGTCAGGTTAATTAAGCATGACTTAGTCTTTTTGCTGTCTTTATATACTCTTATCAGTCCTTTGAGTCTATTTCCCATCACTAGATTAAGCCTACTAGTCTGTAGTTCTCAAATTTTTTTCTATCTTATATCTATCTTTATCCCATTCTCTTAGCCTATTTGAGTATGCTTGTGGAGTTTTATCCTCTTTTTCTCAATTTTCCATCTGTTTTCAGTCTTAAACTCAAACTCATTCTTCTTAAACTCATTCTCTAGCAAAATATATCTTGTTACGTTAAACTGAAATGAATAGTTATTCAGTATTGTTGGTTCTTTTATCCTTATCTGTGCATTTATTTTGCTTGTCCTACAGAGGCTATGTCCCAATTTTTGTGTTTCATTTGCTGTTTGTGTATAGAACATTTCAATTTCTTTTTATACTCTTGATTTTGGATTTTCCCTTTGTTTTCCTGAATGTTTTAAAAACTTATCTCAAGTTCTTATTAACTTTTATGACCACCTTTAATATCTAAGCACTTCCTAAATGTCTTTGGATTTAATTTTTCCTTTATTCATCCATGGTGCCTCATTTTCACTTTTCTTTGAAAAATATTTATCTTGAATTCTTTTGATTATCCTTTCCAAGATTTTTTCTCTCCCAATTCTCAAGACTTTCTCCCAGTTTACCCCTCTTGTATTTGCTCTTTAAATTTTTTGATCCCGTAATGATTCTTTCGTTGGATTTCTTTTGTACCAAGCAAGAAAGGAGAGCTACTTTCATGAAAAACTAATCCATTTTTTTCCTTTTGCAGCTTTATTCTATTGATTTATTTGTGAGCTGCCTGCTAGTTACCTCATATTTGCCTCCATTTTCAGTTCATGTTCTGCTGAAACCCTCATTTATATCTTGGTTAACTGTATACCAGACTATATCAATGTATATCTGACCAGCCTCCCATTTCTAACCTTCCTAAACGTTAGATCATCCAAAACTCTGCTCCATGCTCTAACTCAGTCAAAGTGGAAGTCCAGTTCACCAATCACCATGTACTTGCTGACCTACATTTCCTCCCAGATAAGTAACACCTTGATTCTAACATTCTAATCCTTGTTTTTAAATCCTTCCATGACCTCTTCTTTCTCTATCTCTGTAATCTAAAAACATAAGAAATAGGAGCAGGAGTAGGCCGTCTAGCCCTTCGAGCCTGCCCCGCCATTCAACAAGATCGTGGCTGATCTGAAGTGGATCAGTTCCACTTTCCCGCTTTCTCCCCATAACCCTTAATTCCCTTGTCTACCAGAAACTTATCTACCCGTCACTTAAATATATTCAGTGAGGTAGCCTCCACCACTTCAATAGGCAGAGAATTCCAGAGACTCACCACTCTGAGTGAAGAAGTTCCTCCTCAACTTCAATCTAAACTGCCCCCCCCCCCCAATTATTTTGAGGCTGTGCCCTCTAGTTCTGCTATCCTTTCTAAGCGGGAAGAATCTCTCTACCTCTACCCTATCTAGCCCCTTCATTATCTTATATGTCTCTACAAGATCCCCCCTCAGCCTTCTAAACTCTGAGGACAGACCCAGTCTATTCAATTTCTCTTCATAGGCTAACCCCCTCATCTCCCATATCGGCCTAATGAACCTTCTCTGCAGTTCCTCCAAGGCCAATATATCCTTTCGCAAATGCTTCAGCCTTCCAGCTCTCAGGGACATGCACTCCTCCAATTCTTGCCTTTTGAGCATCTCTGATTTTAATAGCTCCATCACTGTTGGTCAGTTGTGCTTTCAGTTACCAAGGTCCTAAAGCCCATTGTCCACACTCCTTTTTTAAGATGCTCCTGCAAACCTCTCCCTTTGAGCTTTTCGTAATCTACGCTAATATCTCCAGACTTGGCTTGGTGCAAAAATAAATTTAATTATGTTCCTGTGAAGTGCCTTGGGATGTTTGCTATGTTCAAGATGCTACATAAATGCTAGTTTTAGTATTACAAATTTCTGCCTTAATTCCCTTCAACTACTTGATGGTCTATAATGCACTCCATAGGGTGATGGATTCCTTGGGTAAAAATTACCAAAATATGGTGAAGTGTCAGGTTCGGACAGAAAATTGCTGTGTTTCTCCCTAGAAACACAGCTAGGTTTCACTCCAGACTGTCAGATGCTTTATGAAAAAAAAGCAGGGTGGTGTGTTTTGCGCCATCATTGTGATGAGGCAGGGCCTGATATAAGAACATAAGAAATAGGAGCAGGAGTAGGCCAACTAGCCCTTCGAGCCTGCCCCGCCATTCAGTAAGATCATGGCTGATCTGTCGTGGCTCAGTTCCACATTCCCGCCCTCTCCCCATAACGCTTAATCCCCTCTCTCATCAAAAACCCATCAACCCGCGTCTTAAAAATATTTAGCGAGGCAGCCTCCACCACTTCAACGGGCAGAGAATTCCAGAGATTCACCACCCTTTGAGTGAAGAAGTTCCTCCTCAACTCTGCTCTAAACCGCCCCCCCTTTATCTTGAGGCTATGCCCCCTAGTCCTACTATCCTTTCTGAGCGGGAAGAGTCTCTCCACCTCTATCCTATCCAACCCATTCATCATCTTATACGTCTCAATGAGATCTCCCCTCATTCTTCTAAACTCTAACGAGTACAAGCCTAGTTTATTCAGCCTCTCCTCATAGCTCAACCCCCTCAACTCCGGCATCAGCCTAGTAAACCTCCTCTGCACTCCCTCCAAGACTAAAATATCCTTGCGTAAGTACGGCGCCCAAAACTGCACACAGTACTCCAGCTGCAGCCTCACCAACGCCCTATACAGCCGCAGCAAGACCTCCCTACTTTCATATTCAATCCCCCTCACGATGAAGGCCAGCATCCCATTCGCCTTCCTGACCACCTGCTGCACCTGCAAGCTGGGTTTTTGCAACTCATGCACAAGGACCCCGAGGTCCCTCTGCACCGTCGCCTGCTGCAGTTTTTCTCCACGTAAGTAATAATCCTTCCTACCATTATTCCCACCAAAGTGGACCACCTCGCACTTGCCAACATTAAATTCCATTTGCCATTTCCTGGCCCATTCGCCCAGCCTATCTAGATCCTTCTGTAGACTCTCCCCACCCTCTGCACAATTTGCCTTTCCACCAATTTTGGTGTCATCAGCAAATTTCAACACCCTGCACTCGGTTCCCTCCTCCAGATCATCTATATAAATGGTAAAAAGCTGAGGCCCCAGCACCGACCCCTGAGGCACTCCACTAGTCACCATCCGCCAATCCGAATAGCACCCATTGACCCCCACTCTCTGCCTCCTATTTGACAACCAGTCCTCTATCCACGCTAACACCCTACCCCCAACTCCATGCCCCCTGACCTTCTGTAATAACCTCTTGTGAGGTATCTTGTCAAACGCCTTCTGAAAATCCAGAAAGACCACATCCACCGGCTCTCCTCTATCCACCGCCCTAGACACATCCTCATAGAACTCCAGTAAATTTGTCAGACACGACTTCCCTTTAAGGAAACCGTGCTGCGTTTGCTCTATCAAGCAGTTCCCCTCAAGATGCCTCGCTATTTCCTCCTTGATGACGGATTCTAACATTTTACCCACAACAGACGTTAAACTAACCGGCCTATAATTCCCCGCCTTTTGCCTGGCACCCTTCTTAAACAACGGCGTAACATTAGCCGTTTTCCAATCTTCCGGCACTTCCCCGGAATCCAGCGACGTCTGGAAAATAACCACCAAGGCATCCACTATCACCTCCGCCATTTCTTTCAGGACCCTCGGATGCATTCCATCCGGTCCTGGGGACTTGTCCACAATCAGCCCCTCCAGTCTGTCGAGCACTACCTCTCTAGTAACAGTAATGTCATCGAGAACCTCCAGTCCTACCACCTTTCCATCTCTAACATCCGGCAAATTATTCACGTCCTCCTCCGTGAAGACCGAAACAAAAAAGTTATTCAAGACTTCCGCCATATCCCCATCCCCTACCACTAAGTCCCCCTTCTCATCCTTTAAGGGACCAACGTTCACCCTAGCCAGCCTCTTCCTTTTTATATATTTATAAAAACTCTTACTATCCTTTTTTATATTAAGCGCTAGCCCAGCTTCATAGTTTCTCCTACCCTCCTTTATCAACTTCTTTGTCAATCTTTGTTGACATTTAAACCTCTCCCAATCCCCTTCTCGCCCACTACTCTTAGCTACTCTAAACGCCTCCGCTTTTAATTTAACACTTTCCTTCACCTCCTTCGTTATCCACGGCTTATTACCTCTCCTCCTACGGTCCTTTTTGACCATCGGAATAAATTTCTGCTGAGCACCAAGAAAGATCTCCTTAAAGATCCTCCACTGCTCCTCAGCAGACCTACCTTCCAACGCGCTCCCCCAGTCCACAGTCGCCAATTCTTCTCTCATCCTACCGTACTCCCTGGCAAGGCTGGCTCCATAGAGATCGGGATGCTGTTTTAAAGGGCATTCCGATCTCAAAGTAAAGTTAAAAGCCCGCCCCACTCAATGGCGCCCCCCCCCCCCAAATTCTTGGTGGTACACCCTCCACTTAATGGAGTTCCCTAGAAGCTCTGCCTCTGGCCCACCCCGGCACTGCCCTCCTGTTATCAAGCCATGCCTTTCATCACCCAGGGGCTATACTAACCTGCCATTATGTTATCTAACTGGGTCATACCAACTTATTCAATCTTGCCTCTGTCTTCACTACATGTTTATTTATCGATCTTGATTTCTAATTAGCCATCTTTACCATATTCAGGTTCTCTCTGCAAATTGTTGCATTCAGTTCGTCCAGATCATTTTAAACTAGCAGTTTGTTATTTCTCCCCACCCACTTCTAGATGTCCCTTATCACGACACTAGAAGGCAGCATGTCATTTGGGATTCTCTATTTTCATTCCAAAGATTTTTTAATCTATTTCTCTAACTATAGCTGCAACCTTTCTCCTCTGCATCTCATCCTCTTGGACTGGCTCCTGCATTAGCTTCCATTCTAGCTATGTTTCTCATCTTTTTTCCTTATCCTCCATAGGTATTAAATAATTTGTGTTCGTTGGCTGTAAGTAGTGTCTGTTGGAGCTCTGTGTTCTCCTTGCCTGGCTGTTTGTCAATCACAATCTCCCTTTCTCTTACCAGTGCTTTCCTTGGTTACTTGTTGTTCTGGAGTAAATTATCAAGTAATTCCTCTTCTTCCTTCCTTTTGTGTCAGACTTTTGCTCTGAGCCACCATGTTTTGAGGCAGAGATATTTCTTGTATATGTGGCAGTCTGGGACAGTCTTGTTTTCTACAAACTTTAGACACGCTGCCTAATCTGCCATATTGATTATTTGTTATCTGAATTCACAGCAATCCCACCAGATTCTGATCTCTCTAGGATCTTGCCAAACTCGTTTGAGCAGATTTCATTACCTGACTGTATAGTTAGAAAGTAACAGACCTTGATCTAATTTGGCTGTTGTATACATATCAGTCTAGAAAATAAACAAAAGCTAGCAAACAGTTTCACAAAAGCTGATGCAGTCCCATGCAATTATTACAGATCCAAACTTTCAGGTGAATGAAGTTTTATGATAAAGACATGAAGTGACATTAAAATTACTGTGGGAGATGCACAGTCCAAACTTAACCTGCAGATATATGCAAAAAGTGATCGCTTTTGCTTTGGTTAAAAAGTACAGTTTGAGGCAGTGGTACTAAAGGATGTTTTGAAGAATGCAGATTTGTTTTCAAAGTAATGAGCTTTGTCTGCAATGAAAATTTGATTGTTCACATTTCCTACTTTATACTCAGCATTTTGGAGCAAACTACAATTTTGCTCTTTAAATTAAAAGAATATTTTTCCTGGAAGAGTTGAGACATTTTTGAATGTGATAAAACAAAAATGATTGTGTAAGCTTTATTGGAGCACAGTGGTTAGCAACATTGCATCACAGCAGGGACCTTGGTTCAGTTCTGGCCTTGGGTAACTGTAGAGTTTGCACATCCTCCCCATGTGTGGCTGCGTGGGTGTCCTTTGGGTGCCCCAGTTTCCTCCTAAGTCTAAAGGTGTGCAGGTTAGGTTGATTGGCCATGCTATATTGCCCCTTAGTGTCAGGGAACTATTGGGGTAAATACATGAGGTTATGGGGAAAGCACCTCGGTGGGATTGTTGTTGGTATAGGCTCGATGGGCTGAATGGCTGCCTTCTGTACCGTCGGAATTCTATGACATATTATATAATAACCTTAGAGTAGAGTTAAAATAAATGAGTTAGTAGCCTTTTGTAAAAATAACAAAAGAGATAAATGTTATTTGTGTACTTTGTTTTCATTTACAGGATGTTATTATTGGTAGCAGTTGACGATTCTTTGAAACCTATTGGGATTTTTTGTTGAAAATGAAAAATCATTCCATATGGCAAACATTAAAATATAAGCAATAATATTGGTTTCCAGCTATTGCCACAGGAGTTCACTTGTACTTGACTGGGGTTTCCAATCTATTATATTGCTACTGTCATATTTCCCCATGGGTGTTGAGCTATTTTCTTAATTACTCCACAGCGATAAGAGGACTTCAGGCATATGTAATGAACAGATATGAAATAGCTAAATTACTGAACATAATTAGACATGTTCAGTTAGCCACAGCCTGACAGTCAGCATCACTCAGCATAGCAGTACACTGGTAATATCCTAAATATGTGGATTTTTGGGTAATTTTTTTAAAGTTAAAGTTACCCCCACTCTTCAGATTTTCACATTCCCACCAACAAAATTGTAGGAATATTCAACAAAGTCAGCGTTCACACCAAGAAACATGTTCCTTATCTCTAAATAGCTCATCAAGCAGTTGGTCTTGAGATAGTTACTCAAATTGCAATCGCAAATCCAGCATTTGTAGGTCATGCTAGAACACTGATGCCCAATGGGCATCAATCATACTTGATAGATTTACAGGCGCAAATTGAGGGATAAACACATCTGCAGAAGTGAATCTAAAACTGTCAGCTCAGGCGAAAGCTCCTCAAATTTGAACCCAACCAACAGGAAGAGAAAGAAAATTGGTTCCTGAAAGCATTTTGTTCTACCCACTAAGGAAAATGCAGGGGAGTTTTCTGAATGTTTATCTTTGCTGTTAGTAGGACTTGTTTATGTAAACTGGCTGCTTATAAATGACTGTGTCCTCCTTTTTCTCTTTTCCAGAGTAAAATCATTGGTGTTGAAAGTCAATACGTTTTAGCAATTTTACTCACCATATTGCTACCTAGTTTTTCACTCATGTCCCTCAGCATGACTTTACACCATAGGATATCAGGCTCTCGATTCTTCTGGGATTTTGTAACTGTCCCTTCTTTATTTCTCCATGGTGCTTTTTCCTGAAGAGTAACTTGGGTTGGTATTGTGTCAGCGTATAAAATTATTGAATGGTGTGGCCTATATGGGTAGAATCACAAGTTTGCATTAACTTTTTCTCATGGCCAATGATTGCTGGAAAACTGCACTTAAATACAGAAAATGCAGAACAATTCTGTCAATATATTAAAGAAAAATGAATGAATAGTTAGGGTGCAGAAATTAAACCATTCTTTGCAGCAGGATCTTCTACCTAAGTAATTACTTCGGATGATATAACCTTGCTTTCTTTCAGCCTATTATTTCTACAACCTTTAATACCACTAATTACCACTTGCTGGCTTGCATTTTTTTCTCTTAGCTTTGAATTTCATTGCGAAATTAAGATGAATAAATATCAAAGAAAATTAAGGCTGCTGCTTGTATTTCTATTTGAAACTCTCCACATTCAGATTATCGGTTTGGAGAGAATCAGAATTTAAAAATGTAAATAATTCATGATATGTGGGTGTCACCTTTGTTGCCCATTCCTTATTACCCTTGAACTGAGCAGCTTGCTAGACAATTTCAGAGGACAGTTAAGAGTCACCCACATTGCTACTCTTCTGAAGGCACATGTAGGCCAAACCAGATGAGGACGGCAGATTTCCTTCCCAGAAGGATATTAGGGAACCAGATAGATTTTTACAACAATTGATATTGGAGAAAAGTCATCATAAGGCTTTTAATTGATTTTTATTGAATTCAAATTCCACCACTTCACCGTGTCTTTGGATTACTGTTCCAATGACAACATAACTATGTCATCACTTCCCCAGATGTCCTCTGTACACCTGCTTTGTAGATGTGGTCACATTGTGTTGTGGCAGAAGGAAGGAACTGGATATTTGAAGTCACAGCTGAAAATAATAATCCCTAAATTTACCTGGGCAGTTTGACAGGTATTGTTGGAAGTTGACTCGCACTGCAACTGATTTGCTGAGATCAAGATCCTCCAAATAGTATTCTGAACAGTAACCTAATGATCTGCTTGGGGATGTTGTTTGAAGGATAAATGTGTACCTGGACAGATGTCGGGCTTCATTTAAATAATGCATGTGAATTTGACTTTCATGATTGAGAGTCACCCTAAAAGGAACAGCTAACCATTTAATTCTATTCAATGACAGCTCTGTCCAAAGTCAGGTCCTTGGTTGCACAGTAAGCACTTTGGGATATTTTACTACATTAAAAGTAACATATCAATACAAGTTTCTTTTTTAAGGCTGGATTGTAAATGCCACAACCACCTTGAAAGCTAAACCTAGTCAAAGACAATTAGATTAAGGTGTTGAAATCCATTTTAGCTGGCCAGAAGCCATAATTTGCAATTATGGGATTTCATTGTTTAAATTTCTATCCACTGTCGGCATTATGACATGCCATTGATGGGAATGAGTTTGTAATAAAGTAGCTATGTGGAGAAGGGGAGATCTGTTCTTTGTGGTAAAGACCTGGTTGTTCATAGCTTTTGTTTTGGGGGGTGGGTGAGGGGGTATGCAGGCAAATTTAAGTAGCTCATGATTGTTTCATATTATCTATCTTTAAATAAGTTACAGTACAAGAAGGGGGTGATACAATACTGAAAACGGCCTTCATCTAAGTGTACAAAACTAGCTGCATTTAGTTAAAAGTTCTGAACAGCAACAAAGGCATTCGGTGAACTAAAAAGAAATCTTTCTTGACGATGCTAGGTTTGAAGCCCAAAAGCATCTAAACACCAGACCAATTTGGTGCACATTTCCTCTCTACACCCATATTTTGGACATTATTTGCAGGTAATAGAGAGAAAAGTCTGTATTTGTATTTTGCTTTAAGAATTCACTGCATTGATTGACTTTGAATAATTGACTTTGTTTTTCAGTGCTATGTTAAGGTAGTATTATCGGCAAATTTTAGAAACTGGGAGAATTTGTCTCTGCTAACTCTGCTAGCTTTTATTAATTTCTCAATCTATTCACTGCTAAAACCATCGTTCTCATCTTGTAATTTACTTTGGTAGGATCTCCATGTTGTGGCCACTCAAAAGCAGTCATTTGATTCTTATACAAAAGCAAAATATTGCTGTTGCTGGAAATTTGAAATAAAAAGAAAAAATACTGGAAATTCTCAACTGGCTCAGGGACAAAACTAACTTTTCAGGCAATGGCATTTCATCAGAACTGGAAAAAGTTGAAGATGTAACTGTTCTAAGTAGGAACAGAGATGGGTAAAGGAGGAAAGGAGAAAGAATAAAAAGAAACATCTCAAACGCAAAGTGGAACAGAAGCAATGAGGGTCTCATCCTTCCATGTGACCAATACAGTTCTCTATTTGAGTTTAAAATTTTATGGTTTATTGTGTCACAAGTAGGCTTACATTAACACTGCAATAAAGTTACTGTGAAAATCCCCTAGTCACCACACTCTGGTGCCTGTTCAGGTACACTCTGGGAGAATTTAGCATGACCAATTCACCTAACCAGCATGTCTTTCGGGCTGTGGGAGGAAATCAGAGTACCTGGAGGAAAACCATGCAAACATGGGAGAACGTGAAACTCTGCACAGACAGTGACACAAGGCTGAAATTGAGCCTGTGTTCCTGGTGCTAAGAGGCAACAGTGTTAACCAGTGCCAACATATAGCTCTTATATAGTTATATTTTACTTTTTAAACAAAGGCAAGCATACAAGAAGAAATAAAGTACATATTGCTTCTGTACTTGATTTTAATTATTTTTGATCATTTTGGAATTATGTGGAATTGTCCATTTTGGTAGAAATAATACAAAAGAAGTTTATCATCTGAATGGTGAGAGATTGCAGAGCTCTGACGTGTCGTAGCACATAAACCAGAAAAGGCTAGTATGCAGGTACTGCGGGTAATCAGGAAAGCTAATAGAATGTATTGTGAAGCTAAAAGGAGGGTGAATTGCATTTGCCATTAACTGGCTAAATGCTAAAAGGGACAGGATTAGGAAAGAAATTTTAACAATTCCTACCAACATGTTGGCTGTGAACAGAAAAGTACTTGTTCAATAATCAGGACTATTTTCATAATTATTGTTCCCCCCTTTCTGTTCAAGTTCAGCAAACATTCCCTAAACTTTATTTTTTACAGCAGGATGCTGGTAACGATGAAGCAAGTTTGAGTGACAGTCAGGCAGAACCGCCAGCAAAACTTAGGCGAAGGAATGCTGATCCAGTTTCTGGTGATCTTTCAAGTGAGCGTGGTCCACATAACAGTGGTCCAGCAGAAGAATGGTGTGGCTCAACAAGGCAATCCAGGTAGGATGAATTTACAGCATCTTTTCCAAGTGATTATGGGAATACATTCAGTGACCATATCAATATTGAAATCATTGTAAGATTTTCTTATTTATGTAATTTTGGAAATTTGTATGGAAAGATCTTTTCAATTTATAATTTGACAGTCCAGCACAGAAGGTAATAAGTTAACACGCCAGCACAGAAGGTGACCTTTTGGTATCTGGTATAAATGGTGCGTACGTTACAAATTCCCCATGAAGTTGAACTCTTAAAATTCCTTCATTATTTTTCATTCCCATATCTTTAAACTTTTAATTGATTCTCAGTTTCAATAACTAATTGAGATAAATAACCTTTGTTAGGAAAATATTTCTCTAGCCTTTCCTTTTATGCTTTTAAGTACTAGTTTTAAGTGGTTAATTCCTTGTTCTTGGATCAGTGGGAATACCATTTCATTATTTGCTTCCTTTAAAATCTTTAGTTGGTTTGAGCACTTAAAAAGTTGATCAGATGCCTTTAAACATCTCTCCTCCAATACATGGAGACCTGCCTTTTTGTTTTGTGTATTATCATAATTTTCATTCTTTTCAGCCTTCATGAGTGAAGCTAGATTTCATGGCTTTTTCATGACTTCTATATCCTTTTTATGAGTTACCTAAAACAGTACATAGTGCCTTCACACCAATGTGAATGGACAGTCCAAGTGGGGAGGAACTAACGGGCCTAAAAGCCTGGTGATATTTAAATCTGTGTAAATGGTGAACATAACTTTCAAAGTCAGGATTCCTTTTGGATTAATGGTGGGGACAATTGATTGGGGATATCCACTGATGGAAAGATCCAAACTGCAAAATATATTTTTCGTAAGTATTTTGTTCTATTTAACTTTTCAGTAATAATGATTGCTACTTTAAAAACATACATACTTGGAATTTATTTCGTAAACCTCAAACATTCACTCCACTAATCTGCTCACTTGTGTCTTCAGTTAAAAGGAAGCGCAGCTGTGCACATACTGTTGACATTGAGTGCCAGTTATAACCATAGCAACTGCAGCTCAGCCTTCTGTGTTAGTGTCACAAACAAATTGTATTTGCACTACACGGCTAACAATTTTTGAAAAAAAGCTCATCCTTATTCTTGAAGCCTAGTTGTGAATTCTATTGCTACACTAACTGCACTCTCATCCCCATCAAAAAAGGAGGTAGACAAAAGGCAGGTAATTATAGGCTGGTTAGCTTAACTTCTGTAGTAGGGAGAATGCTTGAATCTATCATCAAGGAAGAAATAGCGAGACATCTGGATATAAATTGTCCTATTGGTAAGACACAGCATGGGTTCACGAAGGGCAGGTCATGTTTAACTAATTTGATGGAATTCTTTGAGAACATTACATGTGCAGTGGACAGTGGGAACCTGTGGATGTGATGTATCTGGATTTCCATAAGGCATATGACAAGGTTCCGCACCAAAGACTACTACGTAAGATAAAGGTGCACAGTAATGTATTAGCATGGATAGAGGATTGGTGAACTAACAGAAAGCAAAGAGTGGAGGTAAATGGGTGTTTTTCTGGTTGGCAGTCAGTAACTAGTGGTGTGCCTCAGGGATCATGTTGGGATTGCAATTGTTTACAATTTACGTAGATGATTTGGAGTTGGGGACCAAGTGGAGTGTGTCAAAATTCACAGATGACACTAAGATGGGTGGAAGAGCAAAGTGCGCAGAGGAGCAAAGGGATATAGATATTCTAAGTGAGTGGGCGAGGGTCTAGCAGATGGGGTGCAATGTTGATAAATGTGATGTCATCCATTTTGGTAGAAATAACAGCAAAATGGACTATTATTTAAATGGTAAAAGAATTGTAGCATGCTGCTCTGCAGAGGGACCTGGATGCCCTTGTGCAGAAATCTCAAGGAATTGGTTTGCAGGTGCAGCAGGTAATTAAGAAAGCAAATGGAATTTTGTCCTTGATTGCTAGAGGGATGGAGTTTAAAAACAGTGAGGTTATGTGCAGCTGTATAAGGTGCTGGTGAGGCCACACCTGGAGTACTGTGTACAGTTTTGGTCTCCTTACTTGAGAAGGGATATACTGGCACTGGAAGGGCTGCAGAAGAGATTCATTAGGTTGATTCTGGAGTTGAGAGGGTTGGAGAGAGAGAGACTGAATAGACTGGGGCTATACTCATTGGAATTCAGAAGAATGAGGGGAGATCTTACAGAAACATATAAGATAGAAGCAGGGAAGTTGTTTCCACTGGCTGGTGAAACTAGAACAAGGGAAACATGGCCTCAAAATAGGGGAAAGCAGGTTTAGGACTGAGTTGAGGAGGAACTTCTTCACACAAAGGATTGTGAATCTGTGGAATTCCCTGACCTGTGAAGCAGTTGAGGCCACCTCATTGAATGTTTTTAAGGCAAGGATAGATAAATTTCTGAACAGTAAAGGAATTAAGGGTTATGGTGAGCGAGTGAGTAAGTGGAGCTGAGTCCTCAAAAAGATCAGCCATGATCTTATTGAATGGCGGAGCAGGCTCGAGGGGCCAGATGGCCTACTCCTGCTCCTAGTTCTTATGTTCTTATCACTTTAGGATCAAATGAACAATAGTGCTGCTACTAGGGGAAATGTGTATAAGTGTAAATCCACTCCAAACTGGCTCAGAAACTGGAATGTTTGTGTCTTGTGCCTAGTTTGTAAGTAAGATAAAGAGTTGCTGAAATCAGTAGAGAAGAAAAAGATATATTAAGACTGACCTCTGTTTGGAAGTACCTCCTGAGAAATTCACCAGAATTGTCAATGCCCTTGATACCTTACTGGAAACTGAATTAAAATGTATGTAGTTTTTTAAGTACTTCACGGTAATAGATAATGTCCTGAAATCCATTTCAGTGTTACACTTGACATACTATTGCCTAACTTACAAGAAATCCTCCTTTCACATCACAATAACAGTTTTTTTTTATTTTTGACTTCTCCAGGTTAACTACTCATACAGGTGCTTCAATGCAAAATGGTCACAGCAGTTTGGGTAAGTTGCCTATTTTGCAGTGAATGACATTGAAGAAAGTTATGAACAGCTATCTCAAAAAGGAGTAAGTTTCCAGTTTAAGCTGGACTGCTCGAGCTTGAAAACAAGCTGGCCATGAAAGATTGTTTTCTTCAAGGACCAAGCACTGCTGCATAGGAGTTATGCTGATAAATGTACTATCCAGTGTGGAAGCTCCTGTCCATAGTATGAAAATTTAAATAGGTTTTCTTTTTGCAATTGGTGAAACCCTCAATTTTGAAAAATATGGGTGGAATTTTCTGGCCTTGCTCGCCCTGAAACCATAAAATCCTGCCTGAGGTCAACAGATCTTTCCATGGTCTGTCTCTAGCCTATTATGATTCCTGGGGCAGGCAGAACAGGAAAATTCATCCGTATATGTTTGTTAACACTAAAAATTCTTTCCTCAGCCCTGTCCTGTTGCTGGTCATGGTGATTGTAGTTAGGTGCCAATGTATTTGCAGCATCATCACCTTTCAGGTGCCACATTTTATCCAAAATTACAGTGCATAGAGTTTCTCTCTCCTCTAATGCTGCCTGACCTGCTAAGTATTTCTAAACTTTTCTGTTTTTTTTTGTTAGAACTATGTGACTTAATGCTTCTTTCTGTTGTTGAAATAAGAGGAGAAAAATCCAAGAGTAATTAGTGTGTTTGCCTCAAGAACCATCCAGCAGGTTATTATCCACTTCAAGGTGTAGTGAGAGTCAATCACATCTACGGGACTTGAGTCAAGAAGCATGAGTGTCTAGTTTCCTTTGCTGAAGGACATAGTTAATTCTTTATGGCGGTCACAATTTTTTCTGATGCTAGCAGCCACATGATCAAATATTGCTAAATTTTCTTTCACAATTTGCTGTGACATGATTTGAACTCCTAAGCTCCGGATTGCTTGTCTAGCACCATGATAATTTGCATGCATTTGGGAATAAATCCACTGAAAGATTTCTACACAACTTGCAATTCCATGGCACAGTGGTTAGCACTGCTACTTCACATTGCCAGGGACCCAGGTTCAGTTCCAGCCTCAGGTCACTGTCTGTGTGGAGTTCGCACTTTCTCCCCATGTCTGTGTGGGTTTCCTCCCATAGTCCAAAGATGTACAGGCTAGGTTAATTGGCCATTCTAAAATTGACCCTAGTGTTGATTTGATTTATTATTGTCACGCGTATTAACATACAGTGAAAAGTATTGTTTTTTGCATGCTTTACAGACAAAACATACCATTCATAGAGAAGGAAATGAGAGAGTGCAGAATGTAGTGTTACGACCATAGCTAGGGTGTAGAGAAAAATCAATTTACTGCTAGGTAAGTCCATTCGAGAGTCTGACAGCAGCCGGGAAGAAGCTGTTCTTGAGACGGTTGGTAGTGTCAGAGGGATTAGCAGTGTAAATGTGGGTTACAAGAAAAGGGCCTGGGTGGGATTGTGGTCGGTACAGACTTGGTGGGCCAAATGACCTCCTCTGTACTGTGGGGATTCTAAATGTTCATGGCAGACTTCAGACTGCTTGTGAGGAATACCACAGACTTATGTATATTTAAGCACAGCTTCTAAAATATATATGTCAAAATAACAATTGATGCTAATTCTTTCCTGTCCTTAAAAAGTTCTCAGAAATCCTGGAAGTCGACGTGAAAGTCAAGAGGACGGGAACCATTCTCACATGAATGGGGATTCAGAAGTTAGAAGAAGTGGTCGAGCAAGAAGGAACAAATTTGAAACCCTCAACCAAAGCCTCCTGTTTGATCAGCTGGTAAACAGGTATAGTACTTGTTCTGTTGTTCTCTTATTAAACAATATCTAAGGTCTCACTTTATAGCTCTGTGATGGGTTTTACCCTGACTAACAACTAAAATGAGAGAAATCAACTTTTGTTTAATGTTGCCATGTTATCAGGAGAAAGTGGTCATGCATAAATCAAACAAGCAGAAATTGGAAGGCAGGTTAGGCAAGGCTGCTCTTTTGTACCTTCTTGTAACCGACTGAAAAGTAATATTGATAGGTAATCTAGTTGCATGTATACCATAACATTTTGGTATCCCAAATTTAGTTATTTTATCTTAGCATATTGTAATGTTTCCAAGCACTGCAGGCATCACTGTTGCAGCTTTCTATTGCTGTATCAATAGTTTCATAATAGGATTTGAGCAGCTTTCACCTACTTGGGGCATTGAGAGTCAGTCATGTGCTTGTAAGACTGGGGTCAAATGTACAAGTGTCTAATTTCCTTTACAAAAGGACATCAGTAAATCAGTTAGTTTTTATGACAGTCCAGTAGCTTCCATGATAACTTAACTGCTCACCACGTTTTATTGAAATCACTGTCACAACTTGTCAAGGTGTGATTTCAGCCCCTGTGCATTGGATTGTTTGTCCAGCATCATAATCACAAAACATGCATGCTTTTAGAAATTAATGCACTGAAAGATTACTGCATAACATGTATTTCCACTTTTAGCACATTTGTGTAAAGATGTTTGGGTTTCCAGGCCTCCTTCACCTGCCTGCCTCCTATTTTTAAAAAGCTTTTTTTCCCCATACATCAATTTGTGATTCTTGCAACTTGCAAACCCCAAGTCTCAACCAAACACCCATTCTTACACAAGACCTGTCATCCTACATTTGTTCTCCTTGCACACAACCCAACCTCTTCCTTGGCCTGTTTTTTTTTGTGTATAATCGAAAAGAATACATTTTGAAATAAGTAACTAACGTTTAATTTTTGTATTATATTAATCCAGTACTGCAGAAGCTGTTTTGCAAGAAATGGATAACATTACAAGCAACATTAGACAAAGCAGAAGACCAGGAGAAGTGGAGCGCCTCAGAATGTGGACAGACACTGAGTTTGTGAGTATCTTTCCTTTTTAATAAGTGAGGAGACAGATAATCCTGAAGATGTAGCTCTTCACTAAAACACAAAAGTAACTTTAAAGTTGTTGCCAGATTAGTGTAGGTTATGAATACTTAAAGCAGATAGATGTATTCTCCTTTCTGCACTATAAATTCTCCACTTTATAGGGATTCTTTTTCTTTATTTTTTCATGGGATGAGGGTGATGCTAGCAATCCTATTCCTTCAAAGTGTTCCTTCAGAGTTCCTATTTCTTCAGAGTGGTGAAGAAGGCATTCGGCATGCTTGGTTTCATCGGTCAGAACATTGAATACAGGAGTTGGAATGCCTTGTTGAAGTTGTACAAGACATTGGTAAGGCCACACTTGGAATACTGTGTGCAATTCTGGTCACCCTATTATAGAAAGGATATTGTTAAACTAGAAAGAGTGCAGAAAACATTTACTAGGATGCTACCAGGACTTGATGGATTGAGTTATAAGGAAAGGCTGGATAGACTGGGACTTTTTTCTCTGGAGTGTAGGAGGCCAAGGGGTGATCTCATAGAGGCCTATAAAAATAATGATCAGCTTGATAGTCAATACCTTTTCCCAAAGGTAGGGGAGTCTAAACCTATGCCCTCAAGGTTTAAGGTGAGAGGGGAGAGATGCAAAAGTGTCCAGAGGAGCAATTTTTTCACACAAATGGTGGTGAGTGTCTGGAACAAGCTGCCAGAGGTAATAGTAGAGGTAGGTACAATTTTGTCTTTTAAAAAGCATTTAGATAATTACATGGGTAAGATGGATATAGAGGGATATGGGCCAAATGTGGGCAATTGGGATTAGCTTACAGGTTTTAAAAAAAATGGGCGGCATAGACAAGTTGGGCCAAAGGGCTGTTTCCATGCTGTAAACCTCTATGACTTTAACTATAATATACTTAACTCACATCAGTAGCTTTACGCTAGTATACAGTTCTGATGAAATGGCACATCCTTGTTATGGAGGAGATATTACATTTAGATTTAAGGAGTCTTTTTTGTCTGAAACAGCAATACTTCGAAAATATTCTCACTCTTTCTCCATTGTCTGCTTTAAGTATTGGTCTCTATTCTATGATTTCTGAATTATGATAGACAGTAACTAGGGCTGTATCTTAAGTAAATAACATATAGAACATGTCATTTTTGATCATTATATTTTACAAAGAGCTTGTTAGATGGTGTCTTGAGAAAAATGAATTCTTAGGACTGCATTTTGAATTGTTAGCGTGACTGCTTTTTCTTGCATAGTCCAACATCAAAAATGTGCTCTGGCAATTCAGCATTATTTGTATTGTGTATATTTTAAAATTCTACTATCCTACAATTTTGATTTGACTATGTAACATTAGGTATATCCAAAAAGAATTGAAAGTTAAAACAATTTACTCCCAATTGCTGTATTGTCCTGTGAAGTAGGTGTCACTTGGCCACGTAGATCACATCAAAAGCTTAGGCTGAAGCTTCATTTAATAATGGTGGATACCCCTTTATACTACTCCTGCCTAATTTCACTTATAAAAATCTTGAGAGTTGAGTCACATAGGTTACAAATGTTTAATTAACTTCTGGCTCACAGCAATTACCACTTCATCAAGTAGTTATTTACATCTGATTGTCTGCTACTGCCATTGACCTGCACTTTATATGAACTGTTTTGTAGTGCTTTAAGCTAAAACACTAAGCTAAATTCCAATTGATGACTACTTACCACATGAACTACTATCACAAAATTTACAGATTTCACTCGGCTCTTCACTTTGCTGATTCTTCTCCAATATTTGTGCCCAAGATTTTCTACCAATCTTATTTAAACATAATAAGCAAATAATTGAAAAGTAATAAAAACAGAACATGCAGGAAAAACTCAACAGGTTTGGTGGCATCTATGGAGAGAGAAACACAGTTAATGTTTCAAGGCTGTGAGGATGATTCTGCTGGTCTGCTGCGCAGCTTGAGTAGCGCAGCAGACTGGGAAACATCAGCTGGGGGGGACCTGTAGCAGGACACGATCAGTGCCCAGCCAACTGCAAGTCTCCCGATCCATGTTTTTTGACACAATCTGCGTTACACCGGAAACTGGTGTGAGGCTGATTACAATACAGAAGTGCTTATTTCCATATTATTAGTAAGCCCAGAATGGTGGTGAGGAGAGGAGGATCCGCTGAGAATTCTGCATTAGGGATCGAGAGGAGTGGGAGGGTAGGGGGTAATCGGGGCTGGCCATTGTGGGAGGTCGTTGGGTGGGGGGGGAGTGGAATTGGGGTTGGCCATGTGGGGCTGGTGATTTGGGGTGGGGGGAATGGTGTGTGCATGTGCTAATCTCCCCATTGACAAGATCAATGCATGTGCAATGCCCCTCAACATTGCTGATTCTGGCCGCTCCAGCTGGATGATACACTGCTCCCCCACACACCAGCATGAATCTCTCTGGGCATAGAGTGCCAGAGAATCATAAAACTAAGTGCACCCAAACAAACAGGTGGGACCCTTCCCCCACCCCTGCCTTTGATCTGATTAGAACAGTTAACTGTGTTTCTCTCTCCACAGTGGCTGTCAGACCTGCTGAGTTCATCCAGCATTTTCTGTTTTTATTTCAGATTTCCAGCATCCGCAGTGCTTTGCTTCTAATTGAAAAGTATGTTGCTACGCTTTTGGGTGTCTCTGAACTGGTTTCATTATCCTACTGCTGATGGATTCTGAAGGCTGTTGAAAATAATTATAGGGTTCCTTTTCTGTTTATCCTACAATCTTGTTTATCCTGCAACTGAGTCAACTCAACAAGTTGCAAACATATTTGTGTGTTTACATCAAGGTTCTTGATTGGATGAAAGATGTTTTTAAGGACGGTGAAGGAAAGTTAACTTGTAACTGTTGATAGTTAACAGCTTTTCTTTTCCTTACAGTAATCTACCTAAAATGAATCTACATTTGGCCAATTTACACATATCTGACTTTATTGAAATTTGGAGATCCATTTAAATGTTCCAGATCTTGAAGTAGATTCTTTGTTTAGGCACTTTCTTTTGAAAAGGGATACATTAGAAAAATATTCATGTAATAGGTGCTTGCTGATACTCCACAGTTACTCGGATCTTACAGTGCTGTGATATTTGGTCATGTGTACACAAAAGCTGTACCATGGAAAGATTAAAAGAAAATACTTGCGATTGGCTTGGACTGTTGCTTCATTCTGAAAAAAGTAATATATCTCATAACTTGTTTGCTTGCAGTTTCATGTATTAATTTAACATGCCCTTTTCTTGAAAATAATTACTCAATTTGCAAATTAATCTCACACTCTGTATCAAAACAACTGATAATGTTCTATAAACATTTTACGTCTGCATTTTTGTTCTCAGTATTGCTGCTTCACACATTCTTAACACAATTGTTTACCTCAACTCTGATTTTCATATCATTTTATCAACAACATTATCACTGAATACATTTGAAGTTTTTTTAGTATCATTCCTGAGACTTCACTGTTAAATATGCAGGTTGATGGGATATTACATTGTGTAAAACAGGAGTGAAAGATTTGATCCTTTGTTTCTTTGGACTTAGTTGATCTCAATCAGGGACACAAGGATTACAATTAATTTACATATTTGTGGATTAGCGAGGGAAGAAAGAAAATCCAAAATAGTCAGATCCCTGCTGAAAACAACATGTTGCTTGATGGCATAATTGGATTCAGCTATATTGACTTGTGACCCAATAGTTGCTGACACTGAGCAGAGACTAGGAGTCAAATCTGGAACTGTGCCATTTTATATGGCTCGGCGGTGAATGCAGTGTATTTGAGATAAAATCAATGTTTCTTTTTAGTTTACACAAATTTTTAAACACGTAACTAATATTCGTTTCTAAATATTGATTTGGTGCCCTTAAGTTGCATCTAGTCTATCCATTATGTATAATGCATTAAACTAATTACAAAAAAAATCAATAGTTTATGAAGAAAGTACTTGAAAATGTAATTGTAAAAACTTATTAGGTTGACTTCTAAAGTGTTCATTGTTCTGCATTGCACCATCAATTTTCTTACCCTGTCGTTTGAATATAATCACCATTGAATGGAAACTAAATTGCACAAGTGAATTTTTATGATTGATCATAGGAATTGTTATAAATCTTTGCTTTGAAAGACTTATTTACACAGCTCAAAAGTAGCAAAACTTTAGAAACAAAGCACATCAGCTGGACAAAACTTGTCAGAATGCAAACATAATGGTGCAATTCTCCCATCCCGCTGCGCTAATGTTTTAGTGTAGCAGGCCAGGAGATTTGCGCGTTAGCCGAATCATGGGGTTCACATGTGCATTCGCGTTCCACTAGCATCTCGCAGCACTGGATTTCCAGTGTTGCCAGATCTGCATTGGCAATGGGTGGGGAGGCACAAAGACCATTTAAATGATCATTTGCATAGATTTTAAATATGATTATTGGGCTGGGCCTACTAGCATTCCTCCCTCCCCCTCTGACCAGAGTGGTTCACTCCAGTAGAATAGCTCACCACTAATGTGGAATTAGCTGTCCTGCCCTGCTGGAGTGAACTCAGGGGCAATTAGGGCCCACCAGGATCGGGCGTTGGAGGGTATCCCCTGGGCATTGGCATCCTGGCAATGGCAACCTGTGCCCCCATGAGATCAGGGTAGGCCAGGAGGGGTGAGATTAGGCCCTGGGCCCAGGAATGGTTGGAGGTGGTGGGCTGGTGATGTGGGGGTCGTGGGGCTGGCCAGCAATTGGGCAGTCATCAGTGTGGAGCAAATGCACACGCGCTGATCTCGGTACTGACAGATTGGCACATGTACAGTCGTCCGCTCAGCGTGCTGATTTCAGCCTCTCCAATGGAGTAGGCCCCACCCCTTAATCTTTAATAATATTCATGCTGGTGGCCTCTTCAGTGCACAGTGTGGAAGATTCTTCTCTGAACTTCCACTGAAAAAAACAGAGTGAATTACTCCATTCTTGTGAATTTGTCACTTAGAATTTTTTTTGGGAGAATTCCGCCTAATGGGTGGGATTCTCCTCAAAAAAAATTCCAAGTATTGAATTTGTGTAAAAATCGGAGTTAATCCGGCTGGGTTTTTTTTCTGCCAGATTTTCAAAATGAACCTCCCACGCTCTGTGCATTGCAGAGTGCTGTAGCATGAATCACACGAAAAATCCAGGGGCGGGCTAGCAGCATAGCGCTGAGTGGGCCATTGCACTTGTGCCAATCTTGTCAGCACCAAAATTGGTGCATGTGCTGTAGCCCACATTGCCAGCCTCCTGATCGCTGGTTGCCCCCACCCTCCCGGCAGTCCTGATCTCCCCCCCTTTCAACCAACCTAAACCCCTCTGGAGTGAAGCACTCTTAATTAGGGATGGGGACTCTAGGAGGCCCGGAGATTTCAGTCTTGGGCCCACTAATCACATTCAATTCCCCATTATAATAATTTATGCAGCTCCACATCAATTTTTGGCATGGAGCTGATGGAACCAAAAATCTGGCAGCTGGAGAATGTGGGGGCCATGGCAGACAGCTGGAACCCTACTATACTGTCTCCACTTGAGTCTCCCGCCACCACAGTGGGCTGGGAGAATCGCCCCCTATGACTTTCACGTCCTGGGCAATCAGTACACTAATCTAACAAGTTCTTTAAACCATCAGATTTCACATGTTGCAATGTCAGCATTGCCGTACCATATATTATTTATAAAAGTATGTTGATCATGTGCTATGGAGAAGAAAAGATGTGACTTCAGAATTGCAAATACATTCCATGGTATTTAAAAGTGGCAATACATTGAGGCAAGAACGTTCTGTTCTCTCACCTTCCGTTTTTACCATAATTACCAGCGGGAAAACCCCTGTTGTCTCCCTGGCTGCTTCTTTCTCCTGCACCATCATACCCACTCCCTGCCCCCAAGCAACCTATATAATCATAAGCAGTTTTCACATGTTAGATTTGATTTCAGTAACAAGGTTTAGAAGTAATAGTTCCGAAAAATATTTGATTGCCTCCAGCTTTCTGTTTTGGATTTTCAAGTTGCTGTGGAGCAGCTGTTATGAAGAAGGACTGAAGACTTCTAACAATTCCAGATTAAGTAAAAGTAACATTGTTTGATTATTTAGCTGGTGATTTGTTTAACTTCTTGAATTGAATCATAATTTTATGCTTGCTGATACTCATATTACAGTGCTGTGATATTTGGTCACGTGTATGCAAAAGCTGCAGTACCATGGAAAGATTAAAAGAACATATTTGTTATTGGCTTAGACCATTGCTTCATTCTGAACAAGTCACATCTTGTATGTAGTTTGCCTGCAGTTTCATGTAATAACTTAACATGTCTTTTTCTTAAACGTTTTACTTGTGTTCTTTGATCTTAAATATGACCTGGAACCTCAGACTTTTACACTAGGATTCCCCATTTCATAAGTTTCTATTTGCCAGTTGGGATCTTTAATGCATGCCCACAGTCAATTCAATCTGCAGCATTATAAGTGGCTATTTTGAGGTTAGTCTGGGCATTCTGGTCAGAACTTATGATTAAGGATTTCTTTGACCTGCCTAATTTAGGTTAATATGATTTAACAACATTGCTTGGTTATTCCAGCAGATGAGTATTTCCACTTGACCCTGGTTATTGGAAGTCTAAAGAACTTTAAATAATAATGAAAATATTAACATGCAAACATCTATGTTGCATGTTCTTGTATAATATTGTTTAATTTGAAAAGATACCTATAACTTAATCGTAGGAAAATATGGATATGTATTCCCGTGTGAAGAGGAAAAGGAAACCATTAAGAAGAAATATGTATGGAATGCCTATCCATGTTGAAGAAGCTAGTGAAGGAGAGGAAGAGGAGGAAGAAGAAGGAAGTGAAGGTACAGAATATATCTTTCATTGACTGAAGTTTTCTTTGTTTTTAATTTGCTGGACCTGTCGTCTTAACCGTTAATGATGGGCAAAAGGAATAGATTTTCATTCTTGGGAACATTACTCCTTTCTCTCTTTCCCATTTTGTGCCCTGGTGAGATTGCCATTCAGGTGTTCAAAAGTGGTGAGAGGATATGATGCACAGATTTTCCCATGGGCCCAGTAGGAAAAATGAAGTTGTTGCTCCTCTTGAGTTCACTTTGAAGTGATGCAGCTGAGATCCAGAGTCCAGAAATGATATAAGTGGATATCAAACCTCTGTTTGATCAAAAACAGAAAACGCTGGAAAGTATCAGCAGGTCTGATAGTACCTGTGAAGAAAGGACAGAGCTGATCATAGAATTCCTACAGTGCAGAAGAAGGCCATTTGGCTTACCGAGTCTGCACCAACTCTCCAAAAGAGCATCTTGTCCAGGCCCAGTCCCCTGTCCTATCCCCGTAACCTTTTGCATTCACCATGACTAATTCACCTATCCTACACATCTTTGACCATCTAGGGTAGAATTCTCCCAAAAAAATTCGAAGAGCCGAATTCACAATAAAAATTAGAATAAATCCTGCTGTTTGTTTTTCAGCGCGACTTTCAAAATGAATCTCCCACACTCTGTGCACTGCAGAGAGTCTTGTGATGAAAAGCGGGGGGTAAGACCTATTGACGCTGAAGAGGCTGGCAACATAGCGCTGAGCAGGCCTTTTCGCATGCGCCAATCTGTTAGCATTGAGATCGGTGCATGAGCAGTAGCCTTGCACTGCCAGTCTTTTGATTGGCCCGCATCACTGGCCATGCAACACATACACACGCTAGTGCCAGGGAGCCAGGTTGGCACTCCTAAGCAGGCAATGCCCAGGCCGCCCCCCCCACCACCACCATCACCACCACCAAGTTGCCCTGACCTCCAGTTATGGATGCCACTGGAGTGAAACACTTGTGGCCGGGGGGTGGGGGGGTGGAAATGCTCATTTATATAATTTATTCAGCTCTGTGCCGATTTCTCCGATGCTCGGAATCTGGTGGCGTGCGAAGGCTGTGGCGCCCAGTGGGAAGATCTATACGTGACCTCTGCTTATGTCTCCCAGGCCTCCTGCGCAGGTCTGGATAATTCTTCGTCATGTATTTGATCATATTAAAGCAAAGTATGTCATCAGCTTTTATCTACTTGTTCGTGACATAATGTTGTGAATATTGGTTCCTATGGTATCTTTTACATGTATCGTTCAGTGTCAATAGTCATGTGTCTGGAATTAATTATTACTGCTAAAGCCAGTGGAAATGTTGTGAATGTGGCTTTAGTAAGTAATATTGTATAGATAATGTGGAAACTCCACATTGCATTATTACATTAATACTTCCCTCAGTTTTCACCTTTATTTTGTTGCTTGTAATCTGTGCACCAAATATGTACTAGTTAATTACTAAGATTTCCAATGAAATACTGCAGAAACATTACTCGAAGAAGATAGCACCTGCACATCTGACAATTCCCAGCCAATAAGCTACTTCATTTGCTATTTGTTAGTTTAAATGTAGTAAAGTTCTGTTTTATGTTCTGACTTACAGAATAGACTTTTGTTTTGAAATTCCATAAATTTTATGTGCTATATATTTTGGCCTCATAATCCAAAGACTTCTGAAAAGTGAAGCCTTTTTCTGTTCAAGTACTGCTAAAAATAAATTACTGCTCATAATCTATCATACAGTTTCCGCAATCAATGACATAGTGGTGGAGACATTATGCTCAAGAGTAGTCATGAAAACACATGAGTAAACTCGCCACATAATGTAATGTGGCCAAATTTATAGATGGTAATCAAGAAGTGCCACTGAAATTGGAGAAGACTGCTCAGAAATTACAGAATAAGTTTTGCATGGTATGTGACTGTGTAGATGTGTACAACAAGTGTGGATGAAGTTTAATGCAGACAAGTTAAGGTGGGAAAAAAAAAGGAGACATAAATGTTCAATGTATGGTTGCAAACCCCAAACATGAAGCTCAGACAAAAGGTATAATAGATTTGATGTTCAGCATGGCTAGTCAGTTCAGAACTGCAATTGGTCAATTAATGTTATCTACATACCCAAAGCAATAGAATATGACAGAAGAACCTGTGATTAATCTGTATAATGTCCTGGTCAGATCTGTATATTGCATCAGTTTATTGTGTATAAGCAGAATAATTTGATTACTTAAAAAGTTATTTTTGGCAATCTAACGTAAACTGAATCTTCTGAACTCTCTGGGCCTGCTTTTACTATCAGGCTGTGCCCATTTTTGAGCGCGAAAATTTGGTAGGCGGGTGTGAGGTGAGTAGCGCGATCCGCGCCCACCTCCACGCCGGTTCCCCCTTTACCAAAGCCCAAAAATGGAAGCGATCGGGACTGTGCCCAGGCACGACGGCCATTTAAATGCATTTAAGTTGAATTAATTGGCTGCATGCCCAACTTTACCAGCACTTCCCCCTTTGCCACTGCATTCTCCAATCCTGAATCAGCACAAGACAGACATGCTCCATAGAAGTGCGATTCAGGCACTCCATCAGCAGGGATTAGTGAGGAGGTAAGTGCATAGTGTCCGATGGGTCTCTGCTGCTCGTTGGTGTCCTCTCGTTGCAACCATTTTCTGTCTCGGGTCGGTGGCGGCTCTGCGAGTGTGTGGGGGGTGGGGGGGCTGTTGATTTGCAAAGTCTCCCATTTGCAGCGCAGACCTGGGTCTCAGCACTGACCTCAGGTCTTCCGGTGCTGTTGGGTCCGAGCACACTTGGCTCACTTCCGAGCTGAAGGATGTGCAAAAACCCTTGCAAATTGCACTGCTGCAGCCTCTCAGCTTTGCAAGGAGCTGTGATTGTGGGGGCATGTGGCTTGGGGAATTGGTGGGGGAGGAGGGCTGTGATTGTGGGGAGCACATGGCTGGGGGAATTGGGGAGTCTGAGATTGTAGGGAGCAAATGGCTGGGCGAATTGGGGGGAGCATGTGGCTGGAGCAATGCGGGGGGAGTTTGTGGCTGGGGGATTTGAGTGGGGGCTGTGATTGTGGGGAGCATGTGACTGGGGGAGTTAGGGGGTATGGACAGTGACTGTTGATGTGCTAGGAGCAAGCAGTATTCCTTTAACTTCTACATGTGTTCCTCTCCATTCCCCCCTTCAGAGTGACGAGGTGGCTTTTGCGATGCAACCGATCGATCTTGCTGTTCTTTTCGTTGCTGCTGGAGCTGAGGAGGAGGAGCTGTAGGGAGAATTGTGGGCACTGAAGGCCCAGGCCCTATCACTTGCAGGAGTAGAGGGAGATGACCACCAGAGGCAGGAGGTGACCGCCATTCACCCAGAGGAAGGGTACAGGAGAAGGAGGGAGTAGAGACCTGGGCAGTTCCATGCACAAGTGTCATTTGAACAGATGTTAGATAATGTGTGTCGCCGACATCTCCACCCCCGAAAGGAGACTGTGAGATACCTGTGCAACCTGTTGCAGGATCTGGCATCTAAAGGCGGGGTGGGGAAGGCACCCACTCAGTGGTTGTCAAATTGACGGCCGCTCTGAATTTTTATGTGATTGGCTCCTTCCAGACTGCTAGTGGAGTTGTCTGTGGTACCTTCCAATCAGCCCCACACACCTGTGTCAAGCAGGTCACAGAAGTCTGGTATGCCTGAGCTGGGCAGTACGTTAAATTTAACCTGGACCAGGTCCATCAGGAAGCATGGGCTGCAGGATTTGCAGCCATTGAGAGGATGCCTGATGTATAGGGGGCCATCGACTGCACACATAACCCTCAAGATCCCCACTACAGAATCAGCGGAGATTCATCAACAGAAAGGGGTTTCACTCCTTGAACATTCAACTAGTGTGCGACCATAATATGACCATCGTGCACATCTGCACCAGACATCCAGATAGCGTGGACGACAGCTTCATTGTCAGGAGCTTGGACATCCTGCAGCCATTTGAGGAGGAGCCTAGACTGTGGGGTGGCTCATGGATGATATGGGTTACCAGCTTTGGACATAGCTGATGACACCTGTGCGGAAGCCTGTGACTGAGGCAGAGACCCGCTATAATGAGGCCCATGTAGCCACTCATGTGATAGTGGAGGGGGCATTGAGCTGCTCAGAATGCAATTCTGGTGCCCTCCAATACAGCCCAGTGATCTCTTTCTGCATAGTGGTTGTGTGCTATGCTTTGCACAGTCCCTCTCCAGAGAGGTGACTTATTGGAGGAGTAATACATGGACGCTGACCAGTTGGATGTCACTGGGGTGAATGACCAGCAAAAGCAGAAGGAAGATGAGGAACAGCATGCCAAGGAACACCAACCAGGCACCAGAGGGCTGGCAGCCCAAATGAGACATGTGAGGGCGACAAGGGAGGCTCTGATCACTAGGCAGTTCACTCACTTGGAGTTTGTGTCTGTGTTCCATCGCCGCCACTGCCACTGCCGCCGCCGCCCCAAAATTCCTTCCGTATCCTGCAACATTGTCACACTAGGGTGCTAGGCCTGGGTACTGTGTGTTAATGAGTTTTTTGGTAGGCAGGAGGGTGATGACGAGTCACTAAGCACCATTATGATGCCCTGGTGCAAACTAGTGTGACTCCTACCTGAGCAGCACAGGCATGCTGGCACCTGGGCACACCACTTTGTAGTGGGTAAGGGATCTGAACCCCCCATACAGGGCCATGAGGTGGGGTATGGGAGAGAATCGCATATGGGGTCTGGGCAGCCAGTGGCTTCCTTTTCTCAGTGACACAGCATTGAGGGGCCTCTCAAACTTACATCAACATGAAGCATCCCTCCGGCATTCATCAATGAAAGAGGATTTTTATTTGAGACAAATCTAAGACAAATTAGTCACAGATGGGTGTTGAACAAAACATTTAGTTGCAATAAAGGTGTTTAAATAAGATGTTCTAATATAAAAATGTTAAGGTGCTTAAATGTCTTTCTAACTAGTGCAGCCCTTCACCTGTGCCAACTCAGTACAACTACAACTTCCTCACCTTACTGGCCTACCAATACGTCTCAGTGACTCCCCAGAATGTACATCAGAGGTGGAGGGGGCCAGCTGTCTACCTCACCCCATTGTCTGTAATGCGCATGACAGGCATCCTCTGGAGGCCCTGGATCTTGAGGGCGCTGACCTGCTTCCAGGTGTCTGGGATGTTTCCATGATCCTCTCTTCATCTACTGCCCCTGAGATTCTCCAGTGTCAGGAAAGGGACAGTCAGAAGATGTAGCCACAGCCACAGTCTCCTGGCTGGAAGGCCCTGGCATGGGCTCGAGCTGTTCCTCCTCTCTTGGAGTTCATGTGGGCCCCTCGGTCGCTCCATGAGACTGTACAAACACAGTAAATTCCAGAAGCTCTGGCATCACCTGGCACTCCCAGTCCTGGAGGGCCACCTGCGTCCTACCCATGGTGATGGAGCCCTCTGCAATGGCCACTTGAGATGGGGCCACCCCTCAGTGGCCGCAGCAAGTGCCCTGAGACTGGGCCACGCTCTGCAACCTTTCAGCCGTGATCCTCTGCGACTGGCCACATTCTCAAGGCTGCTGCCGTAGTCTGCAGTGTCTCAGAGTTGTCCCACTTGTTTCCTCAAGCTCTTGAGCCTCTCAGCCATGGGCCGCAGAACCTCAAGAATGCTGTGGCCTTCTGGGATTCTGCTGTGGCCTGCTGTGACTCAGCCATCGCTTGGAGCCCCTCACTTATGGTGAGGATCCCTTGTCCCGAGCTTTCCATGCAGATGCCACCCTTGCAGTGTGGGCTGGGAAGAACGCAAGATAGGCAATAACTGATCCCCCTGAAAGCTTTGGGACTCCTCGCAGTTGGTCTAATGTGGCCATCAACCCCTCCTGCATTCCCTAGCTCTGTTGCTGCATCTCCAGCAGCTGAGGGCGAAGTGATCTCAAAAACCCAGCGTGTAGCCTGGGGCCAGCTGACCCTCGCCCACGCATGCCAGAGGCCTCGGACATTCCCTTCTCCACCCGATCTACATTGTCAGATGTGCCATGCTCACCAGAGAGTGACCCAGAAGCCTCTGGACCCACTGATGTGTCAGTTTCTGGGACGGTGAGTTGACGTGACAGCTGATGGCAAAACGGCACAATCCTTGGAAGCCCCTTCACGCATATCCTCTGAGGACACATCCAGGCTGTCTGGAACAGAATAGGCGGGAGCTGAAGCAGGGGCCCAGAATCCAGAAGGCCCCGGTCCAAATGTGTCCTGCAACACAGGACACAAGGTTAAGTGCAAGGGAGGGAGTGGAATCCAAGATGTCAAACACATGATTCACATTTCTCCATTGAACATAGAACAGAGCACCAAGAAAATTACATATCAGGAACAGTTCTTCAGCCCTCCAAGTCTGTAGCAACCTGGCTGTCTGTTCGATTTGTAATTCCGTACCCTTCCAGAGACCATCTGCCTCTATCCCCATCCCATTCACATAGCTGTAAAGATGCCCCTTAAAGGTCATTATCATATCTGAGTCTGGGACCTCCCCGGCAGCAAGTTCCAGGCACACATTACCCTCTCTGTGCAAATAAACATGCCTTGTACGTCTATAAACCTTGCTCCTTGCACCCGAAATGTGTGCCCCCGCAAAGTTGCCTCAAGTTGTTTGGAGGAATGACAGACAACCCAACCGTGTTGATGCTGACAGCCCACATCTCCCCTTTTCTTGAGAGCTCCGGCGCCGCTGCTCGAAGGGGGTGAGGACCCAGAGGTCTGGCTCACCACAACCTGTCTTTGCCCTCTCACAGGGGTTATGGTCGGTCTTCTCCTGGGGAGACAGAAGGGGCCATGAAAGAAATGATGGCATGACTCCTGCAGAGTATCAGGTGATGGCCGTTAAAGGGCAAGTGCAGTGGGGCTCTTGGGGGGGATAGGAAGGAAGTGCTTGGGGACAGAAGCTGGAAGCATGCAGGATGCTGGGGATGGGAGGATCTGGGGGGAGATGCAAGATGGGGTTCAGCACTCACCCTTGCTGCACGGGTGAGGTCATTGACTTTTTTTCCAGCACTGCTTCCCAGTTCAGGGGGCCAGTGCCCTGGCAGTAACCGAGGCGATCACTTCCTCCCAGGCCACATTTCCATCAGCCCCCCGGGTCTGCATCCTCCTTGGGGTGGAAGAGGATGTCCCACCTCGCCTCTACTGCATCCAGCAGCCTCCCGAGGTCACCCTCAATGAATCGGGGGTCTGGTCGTGCGCATGTTTTGTGCAGGAATGCCTGCCTGCCTGTCTTGAGTTTTTAATAGAGCTGCCCCTCATTAGGGCTGATAAGCTGCAGGCAGTTTGGCAGAGTTAGCTACATGCAGTTTGCTTGTTAGCAAGCAAGTGAAGGAAGGCAAGTGAGCACTTGGAGGTGTGCTGATTTGTTTGGGGGTGTGGGGAGAGTAAATCAGTGCCTCAATGACTGGGGACAGGGGAGAAAGAGGGAGGTGTCACACAGCCATTGGAGTCCAGAGGAGATGAGGGCCTTGTGCAGGAGGATCCGGAGTGAGGGGATCACTCTGCCTGAGATGGGAGGGGAGAAGGGGGAGTCTGCTGCCATTCTGCCTGAGTGTGAGGTGGAGGGGTGTCTGCTGCCACCCTGCCTGAGATCAGTGGGGAGGAGAGTGGAGGGACTGGCGATCGGTCTGGGTGTTGGGGGTGAGGGGGGGATAATGGGGTCAGAATGTTGTGGGGTGGGGCAATGTCTGTGGAGGCCAGGGGAGGCATTATCTGACCCAGGAGGGATGTGGCAGGGGAGCGTTATTCTATCATTTTTGTTTGGTGAACGTGCACATTTGGAGGCGCCGATCAGAGCTTCAGCATTTTGAGTGCATTAAGCCCCATCCACAGGCTTATGCAGCGCAATTCGGACTTGCTGATTTTTTGCAGGCAGAGTGTGTATGGGGGCACCTGAGAACTGGTCTAAAAGTCAAATCTGAAATGCTCCCAGTTTCAAGTCTGCCCAGACTTAGAATCAAAATGGTAAAATAGGGCCTCCTATAACTAACAAAATTCTTATATGAGCCTTGATTGCAGTTTCTGCTGGTTAAACTCTAAACATTCAATACATCAGAAGGTGTAACAGTCCAGCTACAGTTTCTCGTTTCCTTTAATTGCCAGTGATATATCCATCTAATCAAGAGGGGATAAACACGAGCATATTACATGTTTAATTCTTTTCGTCGTCTTCGACCACAGAAAACAGTTTGTGTTCAAAGCACATAAAACAGATATGCAGATGACAAACTATTCTCTCAATCCATCACAGTAAAGTGGAAAGCAATCTTTGGTCAGAGATTATTCAAAGAAGCAATATCTGTAAATAATTGTTTAAAAGCTACTAAAACTTAAAGCAGTAGCTGCTATTGAACTAATCATATTGCCTTTCCTGATGGATAATTAGCATGCAGATTTTATTTTAAGAGAAAACTGTTTGTATTTAAAAATGCATGATTATTACACATCCAATTTTAGACTTCCAATAACAAAATAGGTTTTGATCTTTATTCTTTGTGTTTTATTAGAATCTCAGGAAGAGGAGGAGGATGGAGATGAAGTTGAAGAGGCTGAAGAAAATGACAGACCATACAACCTGAGGCAACGGAAGGCTGTACAAAGATACCAAGCCCCTCCAATTGGTATACATAGCAAAAAGTTTTTTTTTGTGAGATACGAACAATGCTCACAGGCATAGATTTACATTAATTGTTTATTTACAGCATCCTATATATCTGCTTTGACATGCTCTAATTTCCGTGATGTATACAGTATCACAGTGTCAGAGAGGAAGTTTGATGAGGTCTTGTCTGTTGAGGTAGTATGGGCGGAGATTAGAAATAGGAGAGGAGAGGTCACCCTGCTGGGAGTCTTTTATAGACCTCCAAAAAGTTCTAGAGAGGTTGAGGAAAGGATTGCGGAGACGATCCTGGTTAGGAGTGAAAGTAATAGGGTAATTGTCATGGGGGACTTTAACTTTACCAATATTGATTGGAATTGCTATAGCTCTAGCTCGTTAGAGGGGTCAGTTTTTGTTCAAAGTGTGCAGGAAGGTTTTTTGACTCAGTATGTAGATAGGCCAACTAGAGGTGAGGCTATATTGGATTTGGTGCTGGGTAATGAGCCAGACCAGGTGCTAGACTTGGAAGTTGGTGTGCATTTCGGTGATAGTGACCACAATTCGGTTACGTTCACCTTAGTGATGGAAAGGGATAGGCATGAACCTCGGGTCAGTAGTTTTAGCTGGGGGAAGGGTAATTATGAGGCTATTAGGAGAGAATTAGGAAGCATAGGTTGGACTAGGAGATTACAGGGACTGGGAATGTCCGAAATGTGGAATTTTTTCAAGGAGCAGCTACTGCGGGTCTGTGATAGGTATGTCCCTGTCAGGCAAGGAGGATTTGGTAGGGCTAGGGAACCGTGGTGTACTAAAAAAGTTGATTCGTTGGTTAGGAAGAAAAAGGAGGCTTATGTTCGGATGAGGCTTGAGGGCTCAGGTAGTGCATTAGAAAGCTTTAGATTGGCTAGGAGGGAGTTGAAGAGGGAGTTAAGAAGGGCTAAAAGAGGACATGAGATGACTTTGGCTGATAGGATTAAGGAGAATCCTAAGGCGTTCTATAGGTATGTCAAGAACAGAAGGTTGGTTAGGGCAAGATTAGGGCCAGTTACAGACAGTAGAGGGAAGTTGTGTGTGGAACCGGAAGAGATTGGAGAGGCATTGAACCAATATTTCTCTTCGGTGTTCACGAAGGGGGACATGAATGTAGCTGAGGAGGACACTGGGGTGCAGGGGTGTAAAATAGAAAGTATTGCAGTTGATACCGGGGATGTGCTGGATATTCTAGAGGGCTTGAAAATAGATAAGTCCCCTGGTCCGGACGGGATTTACCCTAGGATTCTCTGGGAGGCTAGAGAGGTGATTGCAGAGCCTCTGGCTCTGATCTTCAGGTCATCGTTGGTCTCTGGTATAGTACCGGAAGATTGGAGGACAGCGAATGTTGTCCCATTGTTTAAGAAGGGGAACAGAGACTTCTCTGGGAATTATAGACCGGTGAGTCTTACTTCTGTTGTGGGCAAGGTTTTAGAAAGAATTATTAGGGATAGGATTTATAGTTATTTGGAGAGTAATGAATTGATTAGAGACAGTCAGCATGGTTTTGTAGCAGGTAGGTCGTGCCTTACTAACCTTATTGAGTTCTTTGAGAATGTGACCAAAGAGGTGGATAGGGGTAAGGCAGTTGACGTGGTATATATGGATTTTAGTAAGGCATTTGATAAGGTTCACCATGGTAGGCTTCTGCAGAAAATGCAGATGTATGGGATTGGGGGTAATCTAGGTACTTGGATCAGGAATTGGCTAGCAGATAGGAGACAGAGGGTGGTGGTTGATGGTGAATATTCGTCATGGAGTTCGGTTACGAGTGGTGTGCCTCGGATCTGTTTTGGGGCCACTGCTGTTTGTAATTTTTATTAATGATCTGGATGAGGGTATAGTTGGGTGGATTAGTAAGTTTGCTGATGACACCAAAGTCGGAGGTGTGGTAGATTGTGAGGAAGGGTGTCATAGTTTGCAGGGTGACTTAGACAGGTTGCAGAGCTGGGCCGCGAGGTGGCAGATGGAGTTTAATGCAGAGAAGTGTGAGGTAATTCATTTCGGTAGGAGTAACAGATGTGTTGAGTATAGGGCTAACGGGAGGACTTTGAATAGTGTGGAGGAGCAGAGGGATCTAGGTGTATGTGTACATAGATCCCTGAAAGTTGGGAATCAAGTAGATAAGGTTGTTAAGAAGGCATACGGTGTCTTGGCGTTTATTGGTAGGGGGATTGAATTTAGGAGTCGCAGCGTCATGTTGCAACTGTACACAACTCTGGTGCGGCCGCACTTGGAGTACTGTGTGCAGTTCTGGTCCCCACATTACAGGAAGGACGTGGAGGCTTTGGAGAGGGTGCAGAGGAGGTTTACCAGGATGTTGCCTGGTATGGAGGGGAGGTCCTATGAGGAGAGACTGAGGGATTTGGGGTTGTTTTCGCTGGAAAGAAGGAGGCTAAGAGGGGATCTTATTGAAACATATAAGATGATTAGAGGTTTAGATAGGGTGGATAGTGATAGCCTTTTTCCTCGGATGGAGAAAGCTAGCACGAGGGGGCATGGCTTTAAATTAAGGGGGGGTAGTTATAGGACGGATGTCAGGGGTAAGTTCTTTACCCAGAGGGTGGTGAGGGATTGGAATGCCCTGCCTGCTGCGGTTGTAAATGCGCCTAGTTTGGGGGCGTTTAAGAGATCTGTGGATAGGTTTATGGACGAAAAGGGATTGGTTTAGATTAGTGGGTCAGTGTTTTTTTTAAAAAAACTGGTCGGCGCAACATTGTGGGCCGAAGGGCCTGTTCTGCGCTGTAATGTTCTATGTTCTATACTAGCCTGGAGTTTGAACAAATTACTTTAAAACTAAGTTTATTTTAGAGTTATTTGTTTTACTTAAGAAAGACTCTGTAAATCCATTATATTTTCTAATTAAAATGACTAAACTTCCTGAAAATAGAATGATTGTACAAAAATTCAGCAAAAAGTAGAAACTAGTTCATTCATTATGCATAGCACCACATAAATTGCTTCATGCACTTGTTTAATGCAAAGTACCTAGACTAACTGATCTTTAACTGTAGGGTTTAATTTGTGTTTTTAGAGCCTGTTCATCGGAGACAAAGACAAAGCACGCTATTTGATACACTCAGATCTCCTGCACGAAGGAGTCACATAAGGTAAAATTAATTTAAAAAATCAAATAAATTGTACTTTTCATCAACTAATGTTGCCAGTTTAAGTTATTTGTGATGAAGCCTGAAGTGGTTTATAGAATACTGTTTTATGGTAGTACAGATCATAGATCAGTGTGAGCATTTTCAGGAAGCAAATGAACATGCAAAAATGACTCTGTAAAGAAGAGGATGCAGACTCAAAACATTGGGCACTATTTTACTATTTTGATCCTAAGTGCTGGGTGGGCTTGAAACTGGGAGTGTTTCAGATCTGACTTTTAGACCCGTTCTCAGATGTCCCCAAACACACTTTGCCTGCAAAAATATCAGTGATTCTGAATCGCGCTGCACAAGCCTGTGGATGGGGCTTAAAGTGCCTGAAATCCTGCACTCCGATTGGCACCTCCAACTGCGCATGCGCAAAAAGAAAGAAAGAATGCAGCTCCCCTGCCACATCCCTCCTGGGCCAGATAATGACTCCCCCTGTCCGCCCACCAGTATTGACCCCCTTCCCCTCTCTGTCTTATATACACACACACACAGCCCCCCCCCCCCTCCCCCGGATCTCAGGCAGAGGGTAGTGGACTCCCCTTTTTTCTCCACCCCTGCCCAATGTTCTCAGACAGAATGGCAGCAGAACTCCCCCCCCCCCCCCCCGATTTCAAGCAGACAGCCATTAGACCCACCTTCCCCCTCACTGATCTCAAGCAGAGAGCCTCACACCCGACTTTATCACGTTTTCACACCCAAAAACGGGCGCAATGTTATGCTAAACTCTGGGCCTATTAACTCTATTTTTCCACAGGTACTACCAGACTTGCTGAGTATGTCCAGCATTTTGTTTTTATCTCAGATTTCTAGCATCTGTAGTATTTTGCTTTTACAAACTGACATGAGAAATGAACCTGGGCCATCAAGCTTGCCCCACAAACATAATTTTGATTGGATAGCGAGATTTTTTTACTTTTTCTTGTGCTTTAAAAAGGAGAAAGAAGCATGCAATCCACAGCAGTGACACCACATCGTCATCTGATGAAGAACGTTTTGAAAGAAGAAAATCTAAAAGCATGGCGAGAGCCAGAAACAGGTGAAGTACATCAATGAGATCTCAATGTCAGATTTTAAGATCTGATCAGCTGAGTGTTTTGTATGATCCAAAATAACTGGTATATAATCTTGCACAGACTCACAGTAGAAAGGGCAAATGTAATTATTTAAAACACAACTTCAGATTATTATTTCTACAACGTTTTAGAAGACAGTTGTCCAATTTGTGAATTTACAAGTATAAACTAGTCTAACAATTTTCCTCTAATTTAGTTTTTAAGCATTAAATGCATGCTTTTGAGTTTACTTAGAATCTGTTGTGCGATTGTATACAAATATTTTGTCTATGAACATTAATTTTTGGACAAAGGTGAGATGGTTTGCATGATCCCTCAAATTGGGTGAAATTGATGTAATTGCTCTTAACTATTGAGCAGTCTGAATTAAATTCCTAGCATTCTGATCTAGTACTCTTAATTCAGCGCTAATGCATTTTACTTAAGAGACTCAGAAGGGCTGGCATACAAAATGGAACTGGTACTGTAGGAATATCAACATTTTGGGTTGGGTCAAAATAAAGAGCGTTTAATTCAGATTTAATTGTGTTATACCTAGTGTTGTTCCTGCTGACAGTGTTGTCAACAGTTCTTTCAAGTTATATTTAAAAACAACCTGCATTCTGATGCTCAATTTGGGTTCCACGAGGACCATTTGACTCCAGACCTTGTTATAGCCTTGGTGCAAGAATGAACAAAAGAGCTGTATTACACGGAGATGTGAGAGTGACTGCCCTCACCAAGGCAACATTTGACTGACTGTGCCCTAATAAAATTCAAATCAGTTTTTAGCTGGTGGCTGTTCTGTTACCTAACACAAAGGAAGATGGTTGAGTTTGTTGGAAATTGATCATCCTAGCTCCAGCACATTCCTGTAGAAGTTGTTTGGGGAAATCTCTGAGGCCCAAGCATTTCCAGCTGGACTGAAGTGGATATGTTCACTGTGCAGTTTTTATTCCATTTCCAACATATCAGATAATGTAGCAGTTTGTGCCCGCATGCAGCAACATTCAGACTTGGGATAATAAGTGACAAATAATATTCATACCATACAAGTGCCAGGCAATGACCATTTCCATAAGAAAGCATTTATCCCTTCATCTCTAATTTAGCTAAATGTGTTCCATCTGCAAGATGCACTGCGGTATCTCTCCAAATCTTCTTCAACAGTGCCCTGTAAACCTTAAATCCACTACCTAGAAGGACAAGGGCAACAAGTGCTCATTATCTCTCACTATCCTGACATGGAAATCTAACACAATTCTGCTGGGTTTGAATCCTGCCTCTCTCAGCTTACACAACATAGACTACAACTGTTAGGAAGGCTGCTGACAAACAATTCAATGGAATTTGGAGTGAGCAATAAATGATGTCCTTGCCAATGATGCTCATATCCATTAACAAATAAAAAAAATTCCAGCAATAGTATCTTGATCAACAAACAGCATAAAGTAAAACTTAAGAACTTTTTTTAAAAAAAGCACAGTTTAGAACATTTTGAGGAAAAATTATAAACAGTATGGCACTGTATTTACAACAGGTGTCTTCCAATGAACATTAGAACAGAAGATTTAACGAGTGAAATCCTTAGGGAGCGTGTCAAAGTTGGTGCCAGTTTGGCTGATGTAGATCCAATGCACCTGGATGCGTCAGTAAGTATTTTTTTAAAAAAAGTTCTTGTGTAAAGTTGTGCAATGCTTTGTTTCAATGTGAATTCAGAATTTTAGGCAGTGTTTTGCATCATAGCCCAATAACATGGTTCCAGAAGGTTGGTGAACACGAGAGTACAGAAAATCTCCAGGCCAGAATAAAATCTAACTGCTCTTAGTAGTTCAATCTTAAATTTTTATCTATTGTCCCTTGTATCTTTCACATTACCTTTCTCTACGAATTTCCTGGATTGTCTGTTCCACATATTCTTCCTATGACCCTAAACATTAGTCTGGACCTCTGGATTACTAGTCCAATGATATTACCACTATGTCACCATCTCTGCTGTTCCAAAGAAACTCTTCTCTCACTTTAGCATCTCTCTTTTTATGTACTTGTAGAAACTTTAGCTATCTGTTTTTCAAACAGTCAGGATAAATGGGTCATTTTCAGCTTAACAGACTAATCAGTGTGATATCACAGGGGCCAGTGCTGCTGCTTTAACGATTGACATTGCTGATGATACAAAGAGAGATTGAAAAGCAGATTCTGTGGAGGATACAAAGAATCTGCAAAGGGTTAAGTGAGTTGATAAAAAATTGGCAGATGGAGTATAGTTTGGGAAAATGCGAGGTTATTCACTTTGGCAGAAAAAATGGAAAATGCTGCAGTACAGAGTGCTTTGCATGTCCTTTTACATGCATCGCAAAGTTATCATTCAGGTACAGTGAATAATTAGGAAGGCAAATTGAACATTGGCCTTTATTGCAAAAGGGGTGAACTATCAAAGTAGTGAAGATTTGCTGAGAGCATACCTAGAGTATTGCATTCGTTTTGAGCCTTTTTTTAAAGGAGAAATAGAACATAGAACATTACAGCGCAGAACAGGCCCTTCGGCCCACGATGTTGCGCCGACCAGTTACAAAAACAATGACCCACTAGCCTATACCAATCCCTTTTCGTCCATAAACCTATCCAGAGATCTCTTAAACGCCCCCAAACTAGACGCATTTACAACTGCAGCAGGCAGGGCATTCCAATCCCTCACCACCCGCTGGGTAAAGAACCTACCCCTGACATCCGTCCTGTAGCTACCCCCCCTTAATTTAAAGCCATGCCCCCTCGTGCTAGCTTTCTCCATCCGAGGAAAAAGGCTATCACTATCCACCCTATCTAAACCTCTAATCATCTTATATGTTTCAATAAGATCCCCTCTTAGCCGCCTTCTTTCCAACGAAAACAACCCTAGATCCCTCAGTCTCTCCTCATAGGACCTCCCCACCATACCAGGCAACATCCTAGTAAACCTCCTCTGCACCCTCTCCAACGCCTCCACATCCTTCTTGTAATGCGGGGACCAGAACTGCACACAGTACTCCAAGTGCGGCCGCACTAGAGTAGTGTACAGTTGCAACATTACACTGCGACTCCTAAATTCAATCCCCCTACCAATAAACGCCAAGACACCGTACGCCTTCTTGACAACCTTATCTACTTGATTCCCAACTTTCAGGGATCTATGTACACACACACCTAGATCCCTCTGTTCATCCACACTATTCAAAGTCCTCCCGTTAGCCCTATACTCGACACATCTGTTGCTCCTACCAAAGTGAATTACCTCACACTTCTCCGCATTAAATTCCATCCGCCACCTCTCGGCCCAGCTCTGCAACCTATCTAATGTACTTGCATTGGAAGTAGTTTCAGAGAAGGTTCACCATTTTGATTCCTGGATTGAAAGGATTGCCTTATGAAGAAATGTTGAGCACATTGGGCTGATATTCATTGGAGATTAGAAGAATTGGAGGTGACCTTACTGAAAATTGAAATGTAGAAGATTCTGAGGGGGCTTGACATGATAGCTGCTGAATAGCTATTTCTGTTCTTGGATGAGTTCAGAATTAGGGATACATTCTCAGAATAAGGGATCGGCTGTTCAATGTAGATTGTGAATCTTTGGTATTCTCTGCCCAGAGAGAGTTGTAGAAACTAAGTCACTTAAGATATTCAAGGCAGATTGAGACAAAATCTTGAACCACACAGGGCTTTTGAGGGTAATGGGTAATAGGTAGGAAAATGGAGTTGAGATCAAGATAGATCGGACGTGATCTTATTGAATGATGAAGAAGGCTGAAGGGGCTAAATGGCCTACTTGTCCTATTTCTTATGTTCTCATTACTGAAATTTAACTTGCCTCAATAGCACCTAATTAAGAATTGTAAGAACTCTCAGCAAATTCAATCAAGTTTTTAGTGGGAGAGTGAGCCTTCTTGAAACCCCCAGGCATGGCTGGCCAGGGTCTTGTTATATTCTATAGTATAATTGACAACTCTGTTTTCTCTCCCGCTAGATGCTGCCAGACCTGCTGAGTTTTTCCAGCATTCTCTGCACTTTGTGTTTGAGCAGGTTGAATGCAATTCCTTTCCCTTGTTTTCCCTTGCTGCCTTTATGCACCCAACTGAGATAGCAATTTCATCATATGGAGAAATTTGATGCCTTTCCACTGTTTAATGAACTGCTTTACTGCTCCAGATTTTTGCAGTTATGAGCAACCTATTTCCACATATACAACTTATTCTTGGTTATTTGTATACATGATGGGCAATTTTCCCATCAGCACAGTGGACCTGGAGACTGGAGCGGAGGCTGTTTCATGGGCTTCCTGCCCTGGGTGTCATGGTCTCTGTAACTTTGAGTGCCAGATATCTGGCACTGCATAATTTATGCCAATCCTAATTTGAATTAAATTAAATCCGGTTAGTTCTGCTGAACACCGCCCCCCCCCCCCCCCCCCACACACACACACACACACACACACACACACACACAGTTAAATGTAGCTCCCCCCTTGCGGGTGCTAGCAGCTCGACCCTGCTGGAGTGAAGGGGAGGCCATCGAGTCCCCAAGAGGGTTGGGTGCTGGGGGTGCTCCCTGGGCATTGCCACCTTGGCAGAGCCAGCTTGGGCCACCTGGCACTGTCCATTGATCTTAGGGGGTTGGGGGGAGTGCCTCTGGGGGATGGGGGGGATCCTGCTGCCACTCTGCTCTTGAACTGAGTGATAGAGGAGGGAGGTCAGTGATCAGGGGCGGGATCAGCCTGTTTTGAGTTGAGGGAGCAGTTTGTCAGGGATGCTAGTGATGGGGGATAGTTGGGACATTGACTCAGACTGTGGCTAAAAGTAGTGGGCGAGTAGAAGATTGGGAGAGGCTTAAAAATCAACAAAGAATGACAAAGAAGTTGATAAAGGAAGGATAGACTATGAAGCTAAACTAGCACTAAATATAAAAAAGGACAGTAAGAGTTTTTACAAATATATAAAGAGGAGGAGGCTGGCTAGAGTGAATATTGGACCCTTAGAGGATGAGAGGGGGGATTTAGTGGTGGGAGATGAGGAAATGGCTGAGGCCTTAAATGTTTTTTTGCCTCGGTCTTCACGGAGGAGGATGTGAACAGTTTGCCGGATATTAAAGATAGAAGGATGGTAGGAGTTGAGGGCCTGAACGCGATTACTGTCACTAGAGAGGTAGTGCTTGATCGACTAACGGGACTGATGGTGGACAAGTCCCCAGGACCGGATGGAATGCATCCCAGGGTTCTGAAGGAAATGGCAGAGGTGATAGTAGACGCCTTAGTGATTATTTACCAAACTTCGCTGGATTCCGGGGAAGTGCCGGAAGATTGGAAAACGGCTAATGTTACGCCGCTGTTTAAAAAAGGTAGCAGGCAAAAGGCAGGGAATTATAGGCCGGTTAGTTTAACGTCTGTTGTTGGAAAAATGCTGGAATCCATCATCAAAGAAGAAATAGCGAGGCACCTAGAGAAGAATTGTTTGATAGAGCAGACGCAGCACGGATTCGTTAAGGGGAAGTCGTGTTTGACAAACTTATTGGAATTCTATGAGGATGTGACTAGTGCGGTAGACAGAGGGGTGCCAGTGGATGTGGTGTTCCTCAATTTTCAGAAGGCGTTTGATAAGGTGCCGCACAAAAGGTTGCTTCAGAAGGTTAGGGGGTAAGGTGTTAGCGTGGATAGAGGATTGGCTGTCTAATAGGAGGCAGAGAGTTGGTATCAATGGGTGCTATTCTGATTGGCGGTTGGTAACTAATGGAGTGCCGCAGGGATCAGTGCTGGGGCCACAGCTATTTACCATTTATATAGATGTTCTGGAGGAGGGGGCTGAGTGTAGGGTGTCGAAATTTGCTGATGACACAAAGATGAGTGGAAAAGCAAATTGTGCGGAGGGTGTGGGAAGTCTGCAGAGGGATCTAGATAGGCTGAGTGGGTGGGCGAGGACCTGGCAGATGGAGTACAATGTTAGCAAGTGTGAGGTTATCCACTTTGGCAGGAATAATAGTAGGAGGGATTACTATTTAAAGGGTGAAAAGCTGCAGCATGCTACGGTGCAGAGGGACCTGGGGGTCCTTGTGCATGAGTCGCAAAAACCCGGTCTGCAGGTGTGGCAGGTGGTCGAGAAGGTGAAGGGGATGCTGGCCTTTATAGCGAGGGGGATAGAATATAAAAGCAGGGAGGCCTTGCTGCAACTATACAGGGCACTGGTGAGGCCGCAGCTGGAGTACTGTGTGCAGTTTTGGTCGCCGTACTTGCGCAAGGATATATTGGCCTTGGAGGGAGTGCAGAGGAGGTTCACTAGGATGATAGCAGAGATGAGGGGGTTAGACTATGAAGAGAGACTAAATAGACTGGGTCTGTACTCGTTGGAGTTTAGAAGGATGAGGGGGGATCTTATGGAGACGTATAAGATAATGAAAGGGATGGATAGGGTAGAGGTAGAGAGATTCTTCCCGCTCAGAAAGGATAGCAGGACTAGAGGGCACAGCCTCAAGACAAGGGGGGGGGGGGGGGGGGGTGCGCAGTTTAGTACGGAGTTGAGGAGGAACTTCTTCACTCAGGGTGGTGAATCTCTGGAATTCTCTGCCTGTTGAAGTGGTGGAGGCTACCTTGCTAAATATATTTAAGACACGGGTAGATAGGTTTTTGGTAGGCAAGGGGATTAAGGGTTATGGGGAGAAAGCGGGAATGTGGAACTGATCCACTTCAGATCAGCCATGATCTTATTGAATGGCGGGGCAGGCTCGAAGGGCTAGATGTCCAACTCCTGCTCCTACTTCTTATGTTCTTATATTCTTATGACTGGGGGCAGTGGGAGAGATGTGGCACGGGCACATTCAGGAGGCCAATGATCAGGCTGTGGGTTGGTGGGAAGGCAGCGATGCGGGGGTCAAGGTGCTGGCCAGCGATCGGGAGGCTGGCGTTCTGGTTACTGTGCATATGCCCAGATCCGTGCATGTGCAGTGGCCTGCTCAGCGCTATGCTGCCAGCTTGGCCAGCGGTATAAGGCCCCACCCCCTGATTTTCACTGTGATTCATGCTGTGGCACTCGGCAGTGCATAGAATGTGGGAGATTCATTATGAAACTCCTGCTGGGGAAAAAAAAGCGTGATCTACTCCAGTTTTTATGTAAATTTGACACTTAACATTTTTGGGGGAGATATTCAAGCATATTTAATGCAATTTATTGAAAACTCTTGTTATCAGATCAACACACATTATATAGTCAACAGCAGCCATGTAATAGCTGACTTTATCTTATGTGCCATGTTTACTTGTATACTATTGTGTACTTTTCAGTGAAGTTCAAATAAAAGTCTCTGAGCTGCATTTCGTTTCTGTGGATTTGTTTTTATTAGGTGCGGTTTGATAGTGTGGGAGGGCTTAGCCAGCATATTCAAGCTCTCAAAGAAATGGTTGTTTTTCCTCTGCTGTATCCTGAAGTATTTGAGCGATTCAAGATTCAGCCACCAAGGTATGTACTTCTAAAGGAGCTAAGAACTGATAAACCTGATAAGTTTTTATATCCATAGACCAAGTATATGTTGAAGTTTGCAAAAGTAACTTGCATTATCCTTTTAAAATCACCATCTCTCCACACATGGAGGCATTTTTATTGTAGTGTTAATGCAAGTCTGTAATGTAGTGTTAATGCTTTTGATTAGTAACCAGGATCAACAGCTCTTGCTCATTGCTCGAGTGAGCAGTGAGCCCATAATCCCAAAAATCATCAGGAGCATTGGTAGTGATCACTCCCTCCTCCCTCCCCGCCAATCCCACTCTGCCCCCCCAAGTTCAACAACAAATTGTAATATTTTCTGAACACCTGTGGTCCCTGTTTCATCGCACAGAAGGGCAGACTATGGCCAGAACTGAATTTTAAATTCCAAAGCAATAAAACCCTGGCCTTTGACTTGGGCCAAAAGACAACATCCAGAATAGTCAGGTGGCGCTTTGACTGACTGATGTAGCTAGCTAAGTTAAGCATCAGGAGTGCAGTGATACAGTTTGCATGGCTGGGAATTATGTGGATATCTTGATTGATTGTCTAATATATCGTGTTACTAATTATAAATGTTTATTTTGGATCTTATTTAAAGATCTGCATTCAATAGCAGTTATAATGCGTACTTCTTTGTTTCACTGTTCATGGTTTTCTGATTTGCACCTATGTAAAATACTGGGAAACTTTCTGCAGTAGAGACAGTACAAACCTAAATTGTTGGTTTTCTGGTAATCAACTGTTAGCATTTTGTTTGAATACTATTTTTCACTATAATCAAATATATTTTTGCACTCTGAGACATTTCTTCTTACTGAGCAAATGCTTTTTCAAAAAATTTTGAAACTTGAATCATCTTTAACAACCTGCAGTAATGATGTCAATGTTGTGGCACCTTGATAGTCAGGTGTTACTCACCTTTTTGCTGTGCCCACTATTTTCCATTTATTGTTTCTCTAATGGAGTTTATTGTCCACTGCATGACTTTGTTAGACATCTAATGCCATAATTTGAGAACGCTCATTGTGTGTTTGGCCATCTATCTGTGGTTACTTATGGTTAAATTGTGTCATGGTTAAATTGTGAATCTGAACTGTTTCTATATTATTTGTTGCCTAATATTCCTGCTTACTGTTAACTTGTCGTCTTGCAATTCCAAAAACAGAATATTTTGGCAAGAATTCTCCAGCCTTGCCTACAGCTGGAATTGTCCGGTCCTGTTGCAGTGAACAGAAATTTGGCTGAGCACCAAATTCTCCATTCTCATTGGCAGTAGTAGCAGCGCAATGAGAGTCCAGAGAATTCTGGCCTTTGAAACTAAAGTGATCATTTTAAATATGGCCACCTGCTAGAAATGAGACGAGCGAATGATTATAATAGCCCAGGTTATTTATGCTACAACATCTCAACATTCTTCCTGCAATTCCAATTTATTATCACTAGCTATTTCATACTCTGTCTTTGTATATCCTTTGTAGCTCTTGCCCAAACCCTAATCCTTGTGCTATCAGCTAATTAGAACATTTTCTTTGTTCACCTTATTTCAATCTGATGCAATTTTGTACAGCTCTATCGATCTTCCTTGCTCCAAAGAGAACATTGTTTCTTCAAGCTAACTTTATAGCTGAGTTCCTTCATCCCTTGAATGATTCTGGTAAATCTCTATATCCTCTCGAGGATCCTCACATCCTTTCTAAAATGTGGCGCCTAGGACTGTTTAAAATGTTTGCCAGAACATCCTACTTTTGCAATAAATACCTTTATGGAGATGTGCTCTGCTAACTATTCCTTCAACATGTCCTGCCACTTTCGAATGTCTATACACACAAATTTCCCAGGTCCCTCTGTTCTTGCAGACTGCTTAGAACTCCATTAACTCTATATTGTCTCACTCTATCTCTTTTGCTAAAATGCATCACCTTGCTCTTTCTCCATATTAAATTCTATCTGCCATTTGTCTCTGCATTTTGCTTGGCGATCTGTCCTATTCAGTTCATGGTATCATCCTCACTGTTTGCCACCAAGTTTGGTATTGTTGGAAATTTTAGTTTTACTCTTTATTCCAGTATCCAGGTCATTTATATATCATATATTAAATGCACATGTATCAAAAAGAGCAGTGATCTTACACTGGCTCTTGGGAGTACCATTGTCTACCAGCCTCCAGCCAGAAATACAACCATACATTATGACTAGCTGCTTTCTGTCCTTAAGCTGATTTTTAAAAAAATCTTATTATTACTCAGCTTTTTATATAGTACTTTGTAAGATGGTATCTTCAAATCTGAACAGGCAACACTCACTGCACTCCTTTCAATAACCTTCTCTGTTAATTCATTGAGAATTTAATTAGACTAGTCAAGCACAATCTGCCTTTTACAAATTCCTGAGGGCTACCCTTAATTGACACAAACATCTGTGTTGTCCTGAGAGCCATTGTTCAAAATTCTAGTAAGACAGATATGTGAAGCTGAAGATTTTGCAAGGGGCTGCTGCTCCCATCAAGGCCGTTACTTCCCACATTTGCTGCTAATAGGTTATGATGTGTCTCTGGGGAGTGTCCAATCAAAGACATCATAACGCATCAGCAGCAAATGTGGAAGAGTAACGGCCTTGATGCATGTAGCTGAATTTACCGCTGACACAAAGATAGGTAGAAAAGTAAATTGTCAAATTGTGAGAAAATGTGAACTTGTCCATTTTGGCAGAAAGAATGGAAAAGCGGTATATTATTTGAATGATGAGAGACTGCGGAACTCTATGGCACAGAGGAATCAAGCTGTTTTGTTACGTGACTGACAAAACATTAGATGCAGGTATAAATGATTAGGAATGCAAATGGAATGTTCATTTTTATTACAAGAGGAATTGAGTTTTAAAAAGGGAGGTGTTGTTACAGCTGTTACAGTGCCTTACATAAGAACATAAGAAATAGGAGCAGGAGTAGGCCATCTAGCCCTTCGAGCCTGCCCCGCCATTCAATAAGATCATGGCTGATTTGTCGTGTCTCAGTTCCACCTTCCCACCCTCTCCCCATAACCCTTAATCCCCTTGCCTATCAAAAACCTATCAACCTGCGTCTTAAATATATTTAGCGAGGCAGCCTCCACCACTTCAACAGGCAGAGAATTCCAGAGATTCACCACCCTTTGAGTGAAGAAGTTCCTCCTCAACTCCGTTCTAAACCGCCCCCCCTTTATCTTGAGGCTGTGCCCTCTAGTCCTACTGTCCTTTCTGAGCGGGAACAGCCTCTCCACCTCTATCCTATCCATCCCATTCATCATCTTATATGTCTCAATGAGATCTCCCCTCATTCTTCTAAACTCTAACGAGTACAAGCCTAGTTCATTCAGCCTCTCCTCATAGTTCAACCCCCTCAACTCCGGTATCAGCCTAGTAAACCTCCTCTGCACTCCCTCCAAGGCCAAAATATCCTTGCATAAGTGCGGTGACCAAAACTGCACACAGTATTCCAGCTGTGGCCTCACTAGTGCTCTGTACAGTTGCAGCAAGACCTCCCTACTTTTATATTCAATCCCCCTCGCTATGAAGGCCAGCATCCCATTAGCCTTCCTGACCACCTGCTGCACCTGCAGGCTGGGTTTTTGCGACTCATGCACAAGGACCCCGAGGTCCCTCTGCACCGTTGCATGCTGCAGTTTTTCGCCATGTAAGTAATAGTCCTTCCTACCATTATTCCTACCAAGGTGGACAATTTCACGCTTGCCAACATTAAATTCCATTTGCCAGTTCCTGGCCCATTTGCCCAGCCTATCTAGATCCTTCTGCAGACTTTCCACACCTTCTGCACAATTTGTTGTTCCACCAATCTTGGTGTCATCAACAAATTTCGACACCATACACTTGGTTCCCTCCTCCAGATCATCTATATAAATGGTAAATAGCTGAGGCCCCAGCACCGACCCCTGGGGCACTCCACTAGTCACTAGTCACCAACCGCCAATCCGAATAGCACCCATTGACCCCCACACTCTGCCCCCTATTTGACAGCCAATCCCCTATCCACGCTAACACCCTACCCCCAACTCCATGCCCCCTGACCTTCTGTAATAACCTCTTACGTGGCACCTTATCGAACGCCTTCTGAAAATCAAGAAAGACCACATCCACCAGCTCTCCTCTATCCACCGCCCTAGACACATCCTCATAGAACTCCAATAAATTCGTCAGACACGACTTCCCCTTAACGAAACCGTGCTGCGTCTGCTCTATCAAACAATTCTCCTCAAGATGCCTTGCTATTTTCTCCTTGATCACGGATTCTAACATTCTACCTACAACAGACGTTAAACTAACCGGCCTATAATTCCCTGCCTTTTGCCTGCCACCCTTCTTAAACAACGGCGTAACATTAGCCGTTTTCCAATCTTCTGGCACTACCCCGGAGTCCAGCGACGTTTGGAAAATAATCACCAAGGCATCCGCTATCACGTCTGCCATTTCTTTCAGAACCCTTGGATGCATTCCATCCAGTCCCGGGGACTTGTCCACAATCAGTCCCTCCAGTCTTGCGAGCACTGCCTCTCTGGTAACAATAATGTCATTCAGGCCCTCCATTCCTACCATCTTTCCATCGCTAACACCCGGCAAACTATTCACGTCCTCCTCCGTGAAGACCAAAACAAAAAAGTTATTCAAGGCCTCAGCCATTTCCCCGTCCCCTACCACTAAGTCCCCCCTCTCATCCTCTAAGGGTCCTACGTTCACCCTAGTCAGCCTCTTTTTATATATTTATAAAAACTCTTACTATCCTTTTTTATATTAAGTGCTAGCCCAGCTTCATAGTTTATCCTACCCTTCTTTATCAATTTCTTTGTCATTCTTTGTTGATATTTAAACCTCTCCCAATCCTCTTCTCGCCCACTACTCTTAGCTATTCTAAACGTATCCACTTTTAATTTAACACTTTCCTTTACCTCCTTCGTTATCCACGGCTGATTATCTCTCCTCCTACGATCCTTTTTAACCATCGGATTAAATTTCTGCTGAGCACCAAGAAAGATCTCCTTAAAGATCCTTGGTTAACCACATCTGCAGTACAGTTTTGATCTCATTACTCAAGGCTATAATTGCATTAACAGCAACTTGGGGAAGGTTGACTCAGCTGATTTGTGGGATGTAGCAATTAGCTTATGAGGAAAGATTGAATAAGTTGGGCCTATACCCATTGGAGTTTAGAAGATGAGCGGTGATCTTAATGAGATATTTCAGGTCCTGACAGAGTGGATGCTGAGAGGATGTTTCCCCTCATGGGACGGTCCAGAACTAGGGGCCACAGTTTGAAAATAGGGGATCTCCCATTTGATACTGAAATGAGTACATTTTTCCCTCTGGTTGATGTCTGTGGAATTGTCTTCCCTCGAGCACAGCAGTGACTGAGCCACTCACTATATTTAAGGCTGAGTTATAGATGGCATGTTGATTTATACAAGGGAGTCAAAGTTATGTAGGGCAAACAGGAAAGTGGAGCTCAGGCCTTAATCAGATCAACTATGATCTTATTGAATGGTACAGCAGTCTCGAGGTGACAGATGGCTTATTCCTAATTCTTGTGTGAAATCATATTTTCTTTGCTGAGTCTCAGTGTTGGCTCTATGGTTGCACTGTTATCTCAGAGTCAGAGGGACCTGGATTCAAACTGTACTTCAGTGACCAAAGCATGCAATCTAGGCTGACACTTCAATGCACTGTCTTTTGGATGAATTATTAAATCAAGTTTGTGGCTGACTTTTTACGAGCATGTAATAGACTCTGTGGAGGTTAGAGGAGGGAAATGAACAATGTAGCCCAGAACGATTTAGGGGTCATGTGCCAAAATCTTGCTGCCTGTTCTACCAATGATGCACACACGCGCACACACTCTCTCTCTCTCTCTCTCTCTCTTCCCCCCCACCCCCCGTCGCGAGGGTTACATTCAATGGGAAACCCTGCTGACAACGATGGGATCATAACACCCCCCTGCTGGCATGTGACATGTTTGCCTCCTGACGCCGCGAAACATGTTGCAGAAAGGTAGAAAAATCCTGCCCCAAATTTAAAAATTAGAAATAAATAGTGAAAATGTGTTTGGAATACTGATGTGCATTTATGAGTTATTTTGTTTATCATTGGATTATACAGGGGTTGTTTGTTCTATGGACCTCCTGGAACTGGCAAAACCTTGGTAGCTAGAGCCCTGGCTAATGAATGCAGTTTAGGAGACAAGAAGGTGTCATTCTTCATGCGAAAAGGTGCAGATTGTCTAAGCAAGTGGGTAGGGGAGTCTGAACGACAACTTAGGCTCCTGTTTGACCAGGTAAAGAAAGCAAGTATTTCCATTTTCTTTGAATGCACAATTACAATTCTTAAATATAATTTGTATGTATAATCCACAATATTTTTTTTTGCAGGCTTATTTAATGCGACCTTCCATTATTTTTTTTGATGAGATTGATGGTCTTGCGCCAGTTCGTTCAAGTAGACAAGATCAAATTCATAGGTATGTCTTTATGAATTCTATTGTAACTAATTAAACTGTAGCAGAGTCTTTAAAAATTAGAATTGCATCAGAGGAAGGAAAGCTGTAATTGTGAGGAGAGGAATGTAGTGTTTTATATTGAATGCTATTTTTTTGCCAATGTATTTACAATGTTATTACAAAGCATCCAGAGTAATTCCTCCTCAAATGCTGATGGAAAGACCAAGAAAACTAATTGTTGAACATATCTCAGTTTCATCTTTTCTTCCTGTGTCTACTAGTCACACTAATATAATTTTTCTAACTACTTTATAGCTTGACTGCCATGAAATTATTTCATTTGACTTTATCTAATTGTTCAGTGCTCACTTAACATATAGCAAGTGGAAATCTTACCTGTATTAGAATTGATAATTCAGATTGAATGTTAATCATAACATCCAGTTATTTGGGAATCTTAACCATCTGGTCCATTTTGTGAGATGAAGGTAGCATTATCAAGTTAGCCACTTGAATATATTTTAATATGTTAATTTTCTGATTGAATAAAGTGTTGATCACCATGCACCTAGACAATTGTCAAATTAATTAAAGCAAAAGATTCTACATTATTTGAGAAACTTGATACTTTGCTAATAAATAATGGATAAAGTAGCAAAAATTTGAATGGAATACGATGTATACGAAATGGATTTATAAATTTGTTTCCAACACGTTTCTTCATGAATTATTTAACATTGTCAAGCTGAGAAACATCTTGAGGGAGGGGGATTCTCATGGCAGGTCAGGAGACTTGAGCTGAGGCCGTTTAGTTGGCTCTCTGCTGGGTTCCATAGCCACTATGTATTCCAGTGCTGTCAGCTCTGCACCAGAAATCGGTATATAATTTATTTAAATTAGGCTTGCCATATCATTAATGGGCCCAGGACTGAAAAAACCAGCGGTATTTACTCCAGTTTTTACTGAAATTCTATTCTAGAATTTCTTCGGGAGAATCCCACCCCAGATTACTCTGTCCATTTGCTGTCCTTCAGCTATTTTGCAATATTGTACCTTTGATATAATTGGTTTTCATCTTTGAAACCGATCTCTTGTAGAATTTATCAAACCTTCTTTGAAAGTTCAAATATAGCGTGCTTTGTGTATCTTTTTGTCTACTTAATTTAACAAATTTTATTAAATAAGTTAAGCATTTACAAATCTTTTGACAGTATTACAGAGTAATTTTGTTTCTAAAATGATGAAAGAATCTACTTCATTGAGAATTATATGGTAGACACTTAGACAAAATACTTGAATCAAGAAGGAGCCCTTTTCAATTCTTCCCGGGCTCATGCTGAGCTTGAAACTGTTTGTCGTAAAAAAAAACTGGAGTAATTCATGCTTTATGTTTCTTGGGAGTTCAGGGAAGAATCTCCCACACGCTGTGCAGTGCAGAGGCCACCAGCATGAATATTATTAAAAACTAGGGCCTGGGGCCTATCTCCACTGGAGAGGCTGAAATCAGTACACTGAGCAGGCCATTGTGCATGCGCCAATCTGTCAGTGCTGAGATTGATGCACGCGCAGTAGCCCCGCACTTTGCCGGCCAGCTTGATTGCTGGCCAGCTCTGCAATACTGGCACTCGGCGCCAGATTGCTGTCCCCCCGCCCTCCCCACAGTCTGCCCCAATTGCTGGCCCCTCTGCTTCACCCACTGACCCCAATGCAGAATGACAGTGGGACCCCCCACCCTCACCAGTCGCCCCCCTAGGCCCATCCCCCCCCCAAATGCCCTGACCCCTTGGTGTTGCCCCATGCCTGGGCAGTGCCAAGGTGCCCCCTGGAAATTTTGCCCTTTGGGCACTGCTAGGATGCCAACGTCCAGAGGAGGCTCTAATTGCCTCTCATTCACAGTAGTGGAGTCGGGCCAATAGCTCCTTGAAAGTGAGAGCTACTGTAATCCCTACTAGAGTAAAATACTCTGGGGGTATATGCTAGTGGGTACAGGGACTTCAGTCCGAGGCCCGCTAATCGTATTTAAATTCTATTACAATGACCATGTAAATAGCCTTTGCGCTTCCCTGCTGATTCCTGATGCGGAGCCGATGCTGCCGGATATCTGGTGCTGGGAGACACAAGTGGGCATGAACCCTCGCATAAACCCTATGAGTTGGCCGATGCGAGTATCTCCCGGCCCGCTGTGCTAAAAATGAGCACAGTAGGAAGGGAGAATCGTGGCCGTTGCCTTCCACAGAATCTGATAGAAGTATTGTTGAATTTCCTCTTTTGGATTCAATTTGAAAGTTGATATGTTATAAATCTAAAGCCTCTATCAGTATTTTATTTGAACACCACTTTTTTGCTAACTCAATGGACGCTAAATTTGATGTGAAACTTTCTGCTTGGGTTGTTTGTCATATTATGTAACCTGATCACTACCTTAGTGAATCCATAACAGACTAAAATGGTTTAAAAAATTGCAACTTTACATCTGACTTTTGTTTTCACAATGTATGTATTTGTGATAGTAAAGTTAATCAGAATGTCTTCTGGTTATTTACACTTGCAGTGTATCAATGAAAAAATTATTAATATTTCTTTATCAGCTCTATAGTGTCTACGTTGTTGGCACTGATGGATGGACTGGACAACAGAGGGGAAGTCGTTATAATTGGTGCTACAAATAGACTTGATTCCATTGACCCTGCGCTCAGGAGACCTGGTCGTTTTGACAGGGAGTTCCTTTTTAACCTGCCTGATAAAAAGGTATATTGGAATTCTTTTTAGCATTCTAGTTCCTTCCTGAAACTTTATATTGTAGCTTTCCTATGGGTACTATTGAGCTGGATTGTGATTTTTGACGCTTCCTGTGGTTCCCTCAGCAATTTCATTAAAACATTGACTTATTATAATACATCATGTTTAATGAAGCAATATCACAAAAGTGATACAAGGTAAAATATTAATGGACATTATTGATAATAAAACATCTATGTCTCATTTTTAAGGCAACTCTGTTTTCTGTGTGGGTCCAGCAACGCCACAGGAATTTATGATGGTAAATGTTGGCAGAAAGTGCATGAAGAAGCATGAGTAATAAAAACAAAATAATTTTGTTTTTCCACTCCAAACCTTCTTTCATTAAATTTTATATAACATATATAAATTTAGTTTTACTGCCACAATTTGCAGTATTTTGTACATGGAAAATACAGCACATAACCAGGCCATTTGACTCAAAAGTCAATATCTCCTTTCCTAAGCCACCCCCATTTCATCTTACCGTGCCCATTTGTTTCACCATCATGTATCTATCTAGATGTATTTAACTTGAGTGCATCTGTGCTGTTCACTTCAGTTACTCCATCTGATCGAGCAAGTTCCACAATTCTGGCAAAAATGTATTTTCCCTGTGTTCCCCATAAGTGCCTGGGAATATTTCTGTACATTAAAAGCACAAAAACACTAGTAGTAGGAGTAGATTTATTAATGGCGACCCTATATTTCTGTGCCAGTCACACGTTCTCTCTCCCCCCCCCCCCCCCCCCCCCCCCCCGACCCTTTCTGATCACCACCCTGCAAAGTCTCTTGTATTAAATATTCAATCTCATACAAATAGGCTTTGCGCCCTTTCTGGGTGCAAAACTGATCTCTTTGGCAAACCAGGGCTGCGAACCAGCTATTAGGCCTCAGATGCAGTCTTACTGGCTGGTAAGATCACACCCATGATTTTTGGTTCTGTTTTTTCCCTCCACATTGAGTTAGAATCATTTCTAAGGTAGCCTATACTTAAAATTTCAAAAATGAGGACCTTGAACAGATGGTCATCCATCTTGGTCTAGACGTAGCCTGACAGCATCAAGATCTGAGCTCAGTATCAAGAGTGGCTCCAATGTTGTCTCAGTGTAAATTTCTCCCTTCCCTTCTTTCCCCAACTATCCTAAATAATGCCAATTGGCTTCGACATTTAAAATTCATTGCTTACTTATATATCATTATGCAGGTCGGGTGATAATTGATAAAAGTTTTTTGTTTAATTCGTCCTGGACCTGCTTCAACTTTGGTGTTTCTAAATTTTGCTGGTTGTCATATTATTCAATTTATAATGGCAAACACTTGATTGTACAGGAGAGGAGTGAACTATGTAGCTTCAATGATGCATCTCTCATAGAAACATAGAAATTGTAAATTCTAACAACTAACGTTTGTGTGAAATTACCAACACTGGGATTAAGTAGACCTGAATCCTCAGCAGCTGGAGAAAGGGGCACTTCTCAAGGGGAAGTCCTTGCAGGAATTTCTAATGCTAAATGATTAATTTTATGCTTAGAAGTTCAAAATCATTAAACGTGTGTTTTATGAGAAACTTTCTTTTTATTGTTGTGTGTATCATCCTTTTATTGAAAAAGCATAATGATGGCTGAAAACATTTTTAACGTACTGATTTTTGAATGAATGTTGTTTTAAAATTATGATTCCAAATTTGTTCCATTTTGCAGTGTTGTGGAAGCAAAAATACTAAGGCTGCATCTGGTTATTTTTGTTAACCATTTAGGCACGAAAGCACATATTTCAGATACATACCAGAGACTGGAATCCAAAACTGTTGCAGGGTTTCCTTGACGAATTAGCTGAAAAATGTGTAGGTGAGTATTTAAATTCATTTTAAAATGTGTTTTATATTATGATTGTATGTTGAATTTTATGATTACTTTGGATGATAATAACTTGAGCAGTTTCACTGTGGTTTTAGATATATTGAAGCAGCATGAGTTGAAGTATGGTCGATTCTAGTTCGATGGCTAGTGGGTTTTTAGCTTATACCAAACGTGCAAGTGCCTACTCTTAATAGCTTCAAACAGATTTGAGGATGACATGTCAGTAAGGTGCATGTGGTATTTTGTCACTAAGGCCTCTTTGATTCTCAGAAATTATTTTTTCATCATTATATAGTAACTTTTAAAAATTCTTTGTATATGAATGCTGCTGGCTATACAAACATTTACTAGTTTATCTGAGTTGGTGGTAGTGAGTTGCCTCCTTGAATTATCTGTCTAGTGAAGGTGCTACGACATAGCTATCAGTTAAGTAGGGAGTTTCAGGATCTTGACTTATGACGCAGAAGAAATAACAACAGTGTGTTGACACCAAAGACCCATTTATACTGCAAGATTGGATTTACACTTCGTGTTTAGCAGGTCTCCCACTCAACTTATGACTGAATTGCACATGTGCAAAGATAATGACAGATTTGTTACTGCATAAGTGAGTTATCTATTGCTGATGCCACAAGAAATCAAATGTCTGATTCAAAGAATTATCATGACTCTGGCAGTGATGTAATTTGATGTCAATGGCAGGCTTTGTGGAGTTATGAAGTTGCTAAAGACCAGAGTCAGACTTGTGGCAAGTGCTCAGACCCAATGAAAAAATGGATCTTCATTGCTGTTGGCTTCATACAATCTGGTTGGTTCCAAGAGACCCTGACTATGTGAATCTGCAGCTGCATATGGAGAACTGCATAACTGAAGTATAACAAAATTGGGGAAGCTCGTAGTTAATTGACTTTACAGGGTGATGCTGAAAGAATGTTTCCACTTAAGGAGCAAGCAGAACTAGAGGATATAGTTTTAAAATAAGGGGGTCTCCCATTTAAGATGGAGATGAGAAGAACTTTTCTTAGCAGAGGGTTGTGAATTTTTGGAATATTCTTGCCGAAGAGCAGTGGAGGAAGGGTCAATGAATATTCTTAAGGCAGAAGTGGATAGATTCTTGATGAACAATGGAATCAAAGGTAGGCGGATTGCTAAGGCCGCAGTCAGATTAGTGATGATCCTACTGAATGGCTGAGCAGGCTCTTGGGGGCTCAATGACCCATTCCGTGTTCCTAATTCATATGTTCGTATGTATTATTAATCTTCGTCAATTATTTTGTGTTATTGTTGAATCGAATACACGTGTACTGCTCAGTATGCTTAAATAAATGACCTGTCTGCATTCAAATATAGGCTTATAGAGTGCAGCTTCCTTTTATAGCTTATGACATAAGTGTACATTATTTATGTTTTAGCATCCACTTGTACCATAAAAATAGGAACGGAAGTGGGTCATTTGACCCATCTAGCTTGATGTAAGATCATGACTGAATTGATTGTAACCTTAACTCACTTTCCTGCTTATCCCTATAACAAAGACTAACAACATTCAGAGAGAAGAAATTCACTCTCATCTCCATCTTAGATGGGGAACTCTTTATTTTCAAACTGCCCAAAAGTTGTAGATTCCCCCAAGAGGGGAAACATCCTTTCAGCATCTATCTTGTCAAGCCCCCTCAGATTCTTAAGATTTGATAAGATCACCTCTCATTCTAAACTGGCATGATTATAGTCTAACCTGTTCAATCCACTGTGAATATCCATATAAATATTGAAGAGCATCATAATGTTTTTAATAGTGGAGGCATATTGATAAATGAGCCCCAGTATGTTTTTGCTTAAGTAGGTAATGTAGGCTTGGTCGATGATTCTACACTGGGCAATCAATGTATTTTGGATTCTAAACTACTATGTATTGAAAAGCTGTGGTGAAATATGTTGTCCACTCAACAGTCCTTTCAAAGTCTTAAATAAATTACAGGAAATTTACTGCAAGTTAAGGAAAGAAACAGCAAAAGTGGTACATATGAAATAAAACTTTAAACATCTTAAAAAAAAGAACAGCAGGTTTAGTACTTTGGATTGAGATACTTTAGGATTGAAAACCAGATGATTATTCCATGATTAAAATTTAACCAATCTGTTTTCATTTTACATATGAACAGGTCAATTGTGTATTTCATGTTCTGATTAGATTTCCTACATTGGCTTTTTTAAAAAAGCTAAAGTATCGAACAGTTCTTCCTGTCTTCTACAGTGCTAATTCTGCGTTTAGAGACTGGACCTGAAATTTCTGCATTTGTTGCCTTTGAATTAGTTGTTCAGAGTTACACAAAAGAGACATGGTTGATGGGATTGAAAATTCTTTTGAAATACATTTTGTGCATATTGCAAAGTATCGAGCAGGGTGATTGAGTAATAAAGAGGAGGTAATATAAAGGCTGGCTATACTTAGAGATAATAAGTCACCAGGAGCAAATTGGTCATCAATTTCAAGGGGTCATAGGCTAGTGAAATGGGTGGAATGTGGCAGATGAAATTTAATGCAGGGAAGGGTGAAATGATGTATTTTGAGAGGAAGAATAAGGAGAAGTAATATAATTCTAATGGGGGTGCATGATGAGAGAGACCTCGGGATATATATGTGCAAATCATTGCAGAGCAGGTTGAGAAAATAATTTAACAAGCATAAAGCATCCTGGGGCTTTGAACTAAGTGAGTAAATTTAAGGACTTCGACAGATTTTTAATTGGTAATGTGTTGAAGTGTTATGGGGGGAAGGCAAGAAAATGGGGATGAGGAGCATATTGGCCATGATCGAATGGCGGAGCAGACTCAATGGGCCAAATGGCCTAATTCTGCTCCTATATCTTATGAACTTACGAAATAAGGGCAGAGAGTATAAAAGCAAGGAAGTTATGATGAGCCAATGTAAAACACTGGTTGGTTTTAACTGGGGTGATGTACCTAATTCTGGGCACTACACTTTAGGAAAGAATGTGAAGGCTTTACAGAGGATATACAACTGTGGTCCCAGGGTTGGAGGACTTGAGTTACATGGATAGATTGGCAAAGCTGAAATTGCTCTCCCAAGAGACACAAAGGTCAGTGGTCAACTTAATATGGGGATTCAAATTCATGTAGAGCCTAGGCAGTGTAATAGGAATTTTTCCCAGTGGCAGAAAGGTCCAGAACTGGAATATACCAATTTAAGTTAGATAGCAAAAGATCCAAAGGTGACATATGAAAAAAAACACTTCAATGCAAAGAGTAGTTAGGATTTGAAATGCATTGCCTGTGTGATGGAGGCAGGCTCAATTGAGACTTTCAAATGCAATTCGAATAAGCACCCAAAGAGAGAAGCTAGATGTCCTTGCAGAGAGCTGATATTAACACGATGGATCAAATGGCTACCTTTTCTGCTGTAACCATTTAAGGTAATACTGCAGATTGAGTTTGCAATCTGTAAATAAAGCAAACCTTTTGCATTTTAGTACAGTAATACTATTTTAATTATGAATTGTTTATATGGATAAATTGTTTTGATATTTTTAACATTATTTTGTCTTAAGGCTACTGTGGGGCTGATATTAAAGCACTTTGCACTGAGGCAGCCTTGTTTGCTCTTCGTCGACGCTATCCTCAGATTTATGCAACTAGTCAGAAGCTGCAGCTGGATGTCTCATCTATTGTTATAAGTGCACAGGACTTCTACCTTGCCATGCAGAACATTGTGCCTGCTTCACAACGAGCTGTGACCTCATCAGGAGAAGCACTATCGCACATCATTAGGCCTCTGCTGAAAAATGTCTTTACAAGAATTCTAACTGCTTTGTACAAGGTTTTTCCTCACGCTGAACAGACACAGAATGACAATAAAGATGGTCTGTATATATTAAATTTTATATTTTATATCTATGGTCATACATTTGCTATATTAATTGAATAACTAGCACATTTTGTGATGACAGGCCGTCTGATCTTCCATAAATAATACTACAAAGTAAATCGTTTAATACTTCAAACAGTAGACTGCTGTACAAAATATTAATAATTTGGAACACTAGGAAAGATCAGATAGGTTCCTTTTTGTTGAAGAAAAGTCAAAGGCGGAATTCTCCCATTTTGATAATAGCATGTCTTGATCTGTATGGCAAAGCATTGCTATTCAAAGGAGGACTACTTGACATTATGAGCCTGATGATTGTTAGTTACAATGCAATAAATGTCTCAACAGAAATACCACAAATTACTAAGTATTTCTCTTTAAATATAATTTTTACACTTGAAAATTTATAACGAGCTATTGTTTTACATGACACATTTTGTTAAATAACAATAACAGCTCCAAAGTACATTTTGAATAATGAAATAGTGATTTTTGTATTATTATTTCCGATTTGTCGTTTCTGGGATATGTTGATATTTGTTCTTCATTCCAAAACTTGGTTAACATATTCATTATTTGAAATATTTTTAAAGGTTTAGTTTAGGAATGTTCTTCTCATGCTCCAATTACCTCACCTGTATTTAACTGGTGTGATGGTAATTGTATAGACTTTGTTAACATCACTGAGAAACTTGTCAAAATTAATGATTAAGACTTAATGTTAATGTTTTTTGGGCATGATGAGTTTTTAAGTCTTTTTTTTGAGAATAGCTACTAATTGACTGAATAGAAGCAACAACAACTGGGATTATACAGTGGAGGTCTGCAAGGTTTTAAATCCTCCTTAACAATGATTACAATATTAGTATTTACACAGTAGAGAAATCTAATGCTTTAAAAACTTGGTTTAAAAGGCCGGAGGGTTATTTAAGAATAAACATTTGAGATATTCACATACTTTGACCAGTATTGTATTTTGTTTATTGGCCTTAAAATAAAATTCATTTTGTTTTGTCAGATGGTATGAACCACATTTTGGAAGATTACATCCTCAGTGATGATGAGGTTGAACCAGCAATTTTTGATAGTAATTCTTCATTGGGATCACCAAAGAAACAACCACCAGCTGCTAAACATAAGCCCTTTATGCACTTCTCCATGTAAGTAATTCCATATAATGACATACTGAAAGTCATTGTTCAGATTGTTGATTGGATATGTATTTAAAGCAAATTAAAAATTATCCTATCTAAAAAGTTTTCTTGATTTCTGCTTTATGGCACAGTGGTAAAAATAGATAAAATTCTAATGGGTAGAAGAGACAAAATTGTTATATGTATCTTGCATGTTGATTCTAGCAAGTGTTTTAATTTTCCCAAACTGTTCTGTGAATTGTATGCTAACTTATCAAAAGATATTTTAACCTTAATTATTTTTGTTAAAGCAAGTTACTGCGGATGCTGGAATCTGAAACACAAAATTCTAGAAAATCTCAGAAGGTCTGATGGCATCTGTGGAGAGAGAACAGAGCCAACGTTTTGAGTTTTGCCGACACTTAGTCTTTTATGTTTGTTCATGGAATGTGAACATTGCAGGCAATGCCAGTGTTTGTTGTCCATCCTTAATTGCCTCTGAGAAGGTGGTGAATAGCGGTTGTCCTGAGCTGTTGCAGTTTGTGTGTGGTAAGTACACCCACACAGCTTGTTAGGAAGGGACTTGGAGGTTTTTGGTACAATAACTGCAGGAATGCCACATTTATGGCTTTGTCGGAAATGGGCACATAATGATGCCCCATGTGTTTGCTGCTCTTGCTTTTCTAGCTACTGGAGGTTACAGATTTGGAGAGTGCTGATGGACAATTCTTGATGTGTTGCTGCAATATGTCTTGCAGGTGGTGCACACTGCTGTAATTATATGTCATTCAGGTTAATGAATGAATAGTTATTCCTATAAAGTGAGCAGTTTTCTCCTGGATGGTGTTGAGATTCTTGAATGCTGTTGGTGCTGTATTCATCCAGGCAAGTGGGGAGTGTTCCATCACAGTCCTGACTAGTTCCTTGGAATGGTTGATAGGCTTGGGAAGCCAGATAGTACACTACATGCTGCAGAATTCCTAACTTTTGATCTCTTGTAGCTACTGTGTTTATATGGCTAAGATGGAGATGCCGGCATTGGACTGGGGTAAGCACAGTAAGAATATGCTAACCCATACATGGTTATTATATGGTTAAACCAGTCAAGGTTTGAGTCAACCCACTGGATGTTCATGATAATAGATTCAACATTGGTAAAGCTATTTAATGTCAACAGTAGATGGCTAGATTCTGTCTTGTTGGAGATTATTATTGCTTTGCATCTGTGGCATCAATATTACTTGCCATTTATCGACCCAGATCTGAACATTGTCCAGGTCCTGCTGCATGCAAACACAAAATGCTTCTGTATTGAAGAATTGCACATGATATTGAACTGTGCAAACATTCCCACCTCTAACTTTATGATGGATGATAGATCATTGGTGAAGGAACTGAGGATGTTTCTGCCTTAGGTCACTCTGGAGCGATATCCTGAGACTGAGATAATTGGCACAACACAACTTTCTTCTTTTGTACTAGGTAATACTCTAACCAATGGAGAGTTTTCAACCTGATATTGATTAGTCTGTTTGCTATCTTCAGTCAAGTGCTGCTGTGTTGTCAGTGGCAGTTGTTTTTGCCTTCCCATCTTTCCTTATGTTGGACCACATTTCGATTTTTTTTATATATTGTCTCTGCCCCCCCACTGGATAGATGCTGTCTTGAACCTTTTTTTTCCCTTTATTTCTGTTTATTTATTGTCACGCCTCTATGAAGTGCTATGGTGTATTTTTCTCTCTTACAAGATGTGATATAAATACAAGTTGTTGAATTGAGGTGTACCACATCAGTTGATACACATTCTGCAATAGGCATATTAAGGTGACCATTTTCAAATACAACTTTGCTATCCCTGAAGCAAATGTACCCATGAATAATAATTATCTCTTGACACTAATATGAACACATCCCTTGCAAATTTAGTAACTATCAAATCGTACTAAAAGTTGAAACATCACTCATTTTAGCCTCTCTTTTCCTTTGAAACTTGTGTAAATTGGATCAGAAGCTTTGGCTGTTTCTTTTATTCACTTAGGGAATGTGGGCATTGCTGGCTAGCACAGCATTTCTTACCCATCTCTAATTTCCCTTGAGAAGGTGATGGTGAGCTGCCTTCTTGAACTGCTGCAGTCCCTGTGATATAGTTACGTTCAGAGCTGTTGGAGAGGGAGTTCCAGGATTTTGACCCAACGACATTTTGAATTGTGATATATTTCCATAAATTGTATGGTAAATGCCTTGCAAGGGAAGTTCCAAGTGGTGCTGTGTCCTGCCCCTGTGCCTGTAGGTGACATTGGTCATGGGTTTGGAAGGTGCTGCCTAAGAAGCCTTGATGAAAATCTAATTTAAAACATCAACTAAAATTACACAAAAAGGGAACATGACTGCAGAGGAATGAAAGATAATTTCGGAACAACTGTTAGGAAGTGATATTGATAATGGTCTTCTGGGTAAGTTATATAAGCAAAAGTAAAATTATTCAAGAAGTGGTTAAGTGCTGTAAATTTGCCAAGGAAGAAGTAGATGGATTGAATTTATCTCTGTAAAATTTTGATTACCATTTCCTTTGTTAATTATAAACAACCCGTGACTCTTTATCCACCTGGGGAGATAGATTTTTTAAGAATCCCATAGTATCATTCAATGGTTTACTTCTGGTGCCTGGTCAGAATTTAAACTTTGATGTGGTACCTCATCAAATGTCTTCTGAAAATCGAAGAGCAGTACATCTACATGTTCCCCGTTATCCACAGCACTTGTTATTTCTTCAAAGAACTCCAAGTTGGCTAAACATAATTTCCCACTCACAAAACCATGTTGGGTCTGCCTGATTACCTTGAATTTTTCTAAGTGCTCTGCTATAAAACTTTAGACAAGACTATCAAACATTTTCCTAATAGATTTAAAACATTGTAATGGATCCAAATTTGATGCATTACTCAAAACTTAGTGGCAACTCTGAATGTCATTCAATTGGTTTCATCATGCTGGTTTAGATTCTGAAGATTTAAAAATCCACATTGTTATTATCTACATGTAGTTGTCTTACAGTGAAACAAAAATTACTCTTGGAGCTAATCTGAGGTTACACCTGTAGAAATGTTTACCTAAACTAAGCAGATGCGCATTGTTTCTAACTGTTCCGAGCAAATATATTTAATTGCTGGATTGTGGAACTGATTTTCCAAAAATGTTGCAGAATGTTGCCATCTCCTGGTAGGTTTCAGTTTTGCACACTTATTCATATTTGGGGGTAAAAAAGCAGCCCATAATTCCCTGGATTCCCAGTGTCACATTTGGGGAGTACTTAACTGTTGTGCTAGTTGTTTGGATAGCAATATTTTAACATAAAGAGGAATACCAGCATACATTTCTGTATGTTAGTACTGGAATATTTTACTTATTGAACTCTGTATGACAGCTTATTAATTTTGTTTTACCTGTGGCACTTATTCCAGTGATATTGCTGTGATCATTAACTTGCTGTGGGGGTGGGGATTATAGGAAGACAGTGCTTTTGAAAGCAAAGGTAATAGTATTCTAAGTGCTGAATTTGCAGGAAAACTGGTGTAAATCACAATTGTCCAGTGGGAGTTGACACTCGAATCTCCCACATTCTGTGCAATGCAGAGGTCACAATCACGAATATCATTAAAAGCTCAGTAATATTTTAAGGTAGTATGCTAAAACACTACCTGTGGCGGTGATTCTCTCACTCTGAACCGCTAATTTTTTTGTTGGTCTGGGAGATTTGCACATGCGTTCCTGACTGGTGCACATCTCCCAGTGTTGGATATCCGGTGCGGTCGGGATCACACTGGAAACCAACGGGAACGCTGGGTAAGTTATTTTCATATTACTTTAATGTGATTTAAATGCAATTATCAGGCCTGGGACTGAATTCTCTGGGCCCTATAGTACCTCCCACCCTGGCAGTACAATTTCACTCCAGGTTTAGAGTAGCTCCCCACTTCTGGGGAACTAGCTGGAGTGAAGGGGGGTCTATTGGCCCCCCCAAGGGGTTGGGCAGTGGCAGGGTGGTGCCCTGGGGCATGGACACACAGGCAGCGCCAGCCTGTGCCCCCAGCACTGCCAAGGGATAAAGTACCCATGCCCAGAGGCATCTTGGTACTGCCCATTGGGCAAGGGGCAATGCCCAGGGGATGGGGCTTAGTGGCAATCAGTGGGGGTGAGGAGTCCCACTGCCATTCTGCAGACAGGATCGGTCGGGGCTGGAGGGAGGCCGACCAGAGATTGGGGCGGTGAGGGGTATCTGCCTGCCTGGAGGGGAGGGCGTTTGAATTGTGATATGGGAAATGTGGTAGCCAATTTGAGCACAACTAACTTCCACAAACAATGTGTTAATGACCAGATAATTATGGTGTTGATTAAGAAATAAATATTGGCCAGGGCATACAGTAACACCTCTACTCTTCTTTGAAATAGTGTCATGGCATCTTTTACATCCACTTGAGTAGGCAATTAAAGCCTCTGTCTTATCCAAAAAACAGCATTTTCAAAAGTGCAGTACTCCCTAGTCAACTGAAAAATTAGACTTAAAAGTTTTATAATTACAAAACAATAATATGAAGAAGAGTCATCCAGACATTCAAGGTTGGCTCTGTTTTCTCTTCACAGATGTTGTCAGACGTGTTGAGATTTTCCAGAATTTACTGTTTTTGTTTCAGATTCCAGCATCTGCAGTATTTTGTGTTTATATTATTACAGTAATATGTATATGTTTGAACAGGGAAATACTCAGCTGAATATTTCTTTTTTTAAGGTCAGCACATCACCAGCCAACATCCCATCGTCCTCGGTTCCTTCTCTGCGGAAGCAAAGGATGTGGTCAGAGTTCACATCTTGCTCCTGCTGTGCTTCATTCACTTGAGAAATTCTCCGTGCATAGGTTAGATCTGCCAGCAGTGTACTCAGTTAGTGCCAAAACACCAGAGGAGTCATGTGCACAGGTGAGAATAAAGGAGGTGAGGAAACCTGTTGATGTGATTTGTATGGATAACTTTTTAAGAGTTGAAATAAATTATTGTTTGTCTTTCTCTCTCCTTTTTCTTTCATTCCTCAGGTTTTCCGTGAGGCACATCGGACGGTACCAAGTATAATTTATGTGCCTCACATTAAAGAGTGGTGGGATGCAGTCAGTGATACAGTGAGAGCTACCTTCTTGACGCTTCTTCAGGACATACCACCCTTTTGCCCTATTTTAATACTGGCTACCTCTGAAACAATGTATGCTCAGTTGCCAGATGAGGTAGGTTATCAGTTTTGCTAAACTGCATATAGAATCTTAGAATAGTTGCAGCATAGATGAGGCCATTTAAGCTGTTGTATCTATGCTTGCTCCCTATAAAGTTCACCGTACTTGAGAGCAATGTACATTCTCTGTGTCAAATGATAAACATATGCATTAAGCATCCCTTAAAGAAACTTGAATTAAATACTTTGAAGTATAATGAGAATATATAGAGCTAGTGATTTTTCTTAAGTGAATTGTTCAATTTCTACAAAGAGATATGGATGAGACTCCAAGCAATGCAGTATTCGAGAATTCTTCCAAAGAAAATATCTCAATTTATTTGATTTATTGCTCAACTTCAGATTTGGAAGATGGAAAGTGATGCTGTAGTTCAGATATGCATGCTGTAAGAAATTTGTATGCTTTCACAGTGATACAAAGTATCAATGTTTGGGTGTTCTATTATTAGGGTACTGGATCAAACCCCAAGTTACATTAGGACGCCAGCCTAGGCCCCAACAGTTTTCTATTTTGGCATAAGTGTGAGGATAGAATTCTTTGCTTCAGGAGTAATTTCACTGACAGATTTCTTTTATAATAAAACAAACCTTATTTAATAACGCAGTTTAAATATAACTCTAACAAATGAAGCAGCTTAAACATTAACATTGAACAAAATTTAAAAATGAAAGGGAAGCAACTTTTACATTCTAACTTATGACTGTTCCAAAAAAGCAACGTTCCTCTAGCAGACTTGAGCGCAACTTTAAATACAGTTAGCAACCATAAATATATTTGTTATAATGAGTGTAGGCAGTCTTGAAGCTTTCAGAGAGAAAAATGAGTTTCAGAACTGATTGCAGAAGCCTCTGTCTTCAAACAATTCCCAGCTAGAACTGCCACTCTAAACTGCAAAAGCTTCTTTCTACTACAGAACCAACTCTGCCCATTCACCACACCATCATATGACCCTGCAATCAACTTTCTAAAGAATCTTTTGTCAATTTGACTACATCAAATTAACACATTATTAGCTGAAAGGAGTAATTATCCTGCTTTTAAAATATGAGCTAAATGCTTTCCAGACGTATTGACTGCCTGTAGAATACAGCTAAATTTTAAATCTTCTCCTTAAACATTAAAAAAATATGGATTGCACGACTATTGTCACATAACTGGTTGACCTCAGAATTTTGTCTATATTGTGATACAATCTAAAAGTAATGGCAGTGCTTTTATACTAAATTTAACTTTAAATAGAAACATGGCATTAGAGGTCTGTTTCAGAACAAAAGGTTCTGATATGTAGCTGAGCATTAAAATGTAGTGTGCTCCAATTTTAAAATTCCTTGAAGGTAAATTATTTACAATTATTGTGCGTAGTTTAAAGTACTTGGAGCAACTTGCCTTTTTGTAAACTTCCTACCAACACTATTGGTTACTGTCACAAATGATGTTATTCACTGAGTTTCCAGAAAATAAAATTACAAACCTAATGTTTTAAAACATTCACATTTGTGAATTCAGACTTTCAGCAACGTTCTGAATGTCAGAATAAAATACGCATCATAATAGTGAAGTATGCATATTTTACCACTGAAATGTAACAAATGTGCATCAATATTTTGTTTGTAGTATTAAATATAAATTTAATTTGCTATGCTTGATCCATTAATAATCTGCACATTCTTTTGTAATTTCACATCCTATGTTTCATTTAGTAGTATATGTGCTATCAATTTACTGTAAGGACATATTACTTTTAATGGATTTTCCTTTTAAACTTAAGGTGAAATGCATTTTTGAAATCAATTATGGGGAAGTTATAGATTTACAGAAACCCAACGAAGAGGAAAGAACAAAGTTCTTTGAAGATTTGATATTAAATCAAGCAGCCAAGCCTCCACCAAGAAAGAAGAAAGCTGGTAAGAGCTAATGACAGAACAAATGTTATTCAAGACCACAGTGACCAAAGGGAATATGAAGCAGTTATAGATCAGACTATTTCTATGGTCGTATACCAATAAGGTTCTTATTACATTTTTCACACGGCTTTTGATCATCAGTAATGGACACCTTTACAGTATTTAGATCACAAGAAAAAATGACGTTGCCTAGGGATGTTTTGATGCAGCATCTATATGATGAACCTCTAATTTGCAGAGTGTGAAGCAGCTAATCTCATTGTGAGGCATCAATTTTTCCCTTGTATGGAATGATTTTGGCGTTTATGTGCGCAGCATCATAAAGGCCTAGATCTTCCGGTCAACTCTAGAGCAGGTGAACCTGTTGCTGACTGTGATTTAAATTGTGCATTTACTATTTTATGCTGGAACTTTTGAACTTTCTGGTTCCGAATCCAGTTTAAACTCGGATCAGCAGATTTGGAAGGCCAGGTGGTGAGCGTAATTTGAGCATAGTCATACCTTCCTTTTTTTGCAAGAATGGATAAAAAAAAATCCCTTAAGATCTGTCTATAGTTCATTGATTTATTAAAAGCACTTGACAATCCCCGAGCCCCCCCTCCCCACATCTGACGTTGTTCACCTTCTTCCTCACATCCCACGACAATGTTCACTCCCAAAGCTGTTTATTGTTACCTAGTTGTACACCATCCTGATTTTGATATGTGTCAGTATTCGTTCATAATCACTGGGTTAAAATCCTGGAACCTCCTTATAACACCATCATGGAGCATCATCAACAAAACAGCAATGTTTCAAAAAGAAGCCAACCACCCCCTTCACCATCTTCACAGATTAACAGTGAATTTATTTTTATTTTTTCATGGGGCATGCGAACATCGCTCACAAGGCCCACCATTTGTTGCCCATCCTTAATTACTACTTGAGAGCATGAAGCTGAACTGCCTTCTTGAGTTGCTGCATCTGGTGTAGGTATATCCACAGTGCGAATAGGAAAGGGCCTCCAGGTTTAAACACATCATGATGAAAGAATGGCAGTATAGTTCCGATTTATGATGGTGTGTGGCTGGGAAGGAGAATTTGCAGATAGAAATGTTCTCGTGCATTTGTTGCCTTTGTCCCTCTAGGTGATAGAGATCATGAGTTTGGAAGGTGCTGTCAAAGGATGCAGTGCATTTTGTATACACTACTGTCATTGTGCACTGTGGATGAAGTTTAATGTGCACGGGCAGCTTTGCTGTGGATTGTGGATGTTGATGAAGGAGAATTCAGCAAAACTAATGCTGTTGAATCACAAGTTGCAATGGCTGGATTCTGTCTTGTTGGACATGGTCACTTCCTGGCACTTTTGTGACACAAATGTTATGTTACTTGCCAGTTAACAGCCCAAGCCTGAACAATGTCCAGATTTGTGGCATGCAGGTATCGACTGCTTCAGTAGCTGAGGAGTGGCAAATGGTACTAAACATTGTAACTATCAAGGGACATTCCAAATTTTGACTTTATGATGAAGAGGAGATCATTGAAGCAATTGAAGAAAGCTGGGCCGAGGACACTACCCTGAGGAACCCCTGGAGTGTTGTCATGGAGCTGAGTGGTTTGACCTCCAACAGCCATCTTTCTTTTTGTGTTAGTTATGACTCCAACCAGTGGAGAGATTTAGTCTAGGATTCTGATGACTTCAGTTTTGGTAGGGATTTTGGTGGCACATTTGGTTAAATGCTTGATATCTTGACGCTAAGGATATAAAAACATAACTAGGAGCAAGATAAGGCCATCTGGGCCCTTGAGCCTGCTCTGCCATTCAGTAAAGTCATGACTGATCTTTTCGTGGACTCAGCTCCACTTACCCACCTGTTCCGCCATTGCCTTTAATTCCTTAATGTCCCTGCCTTAAAAACTTTCAAAGAGACAGCCTCAACTGCTTCACTGGGCAGGGAATTCCACAGATTCACAACACTTTGTGTGAAGAAGTTCCTCCTCAACTCAGTCCTAAATCTGCGCGCTCTTATTTTGAGGCCATGCCCCCTAGTTCTAGTTTCACCTGCCAGTGGAAACAACTTCCCTGCTTCTATCTTATCATTCCCTTCATCATCTTGTGTTTCTATAAGATCTCCCCTCATTCTTCTGAATTCCAATGAGTATAGCCCCAGTCTATTCAGTGTCTCCTCATAAGCCAATCCTCTCAACTTCGGAATCAACCTAGTGAATGTCCTCTGTTCCCCCCTCCAGTGCCAGTATATCCTTTCTCAAGTAAGGATACCAAATTGTGCCACCAGTTGTGGCCTCACCAGCACCTTAGACAGCTGCAACATAACCTTGCTGATTTCAAACTCCATCCCTCAACCAATGCAAGACAAAATTTCAGTTACCTTCTTAATTACCTGCTGCATTGGCAAACCAACTCCTTGAGATTCCTGCACAAGAACACCCAGATCCCTCTGCACAGTAGCATGCTGCAATTTTTTTTACCATTTAAATTATAGTCCATTTTGCTGTTATTTCTACCAAAATGGATGACCTCACATTTACTAACATTGTACTCCATCTGCCAGACCTCGCACACTCACTTGGACTATCTGTATCCCTTGCAGACTCTTAGCATCCTCTGCATACTTTGCTCTGCCACCTATCTTAGTGGCACCTGCAAATTTTGACACACCACTCTTGGTCCCCAACTCCCAATCAACTATTTAAATCATAAACAATTGCAGTCCCAACACTGATTCCTGAGGCACACCACTAGTCACTGATTGCCATCCAGAAAAACACCCGTTTACCCTCACTTTTTGCTTTCTGTTAGTTAACCAATCCTCTATCCATGCTAATATATTACCCATAACACTGTGCACCTTTATCTTATGTAGCAGTCTTTGGTGCGGCACCTTGTCAAATGCCTTCTGGAACACCAGATACACTTCATCCACAGGTTCCCCATTGCATGTATTGTTCTCAAAGAATTCCACCAAACTAGTCAAACATGACCTACCCTTCATGTACCCACACTGCGTCTTTCCAATGGGACAATTTATATCCAGATGTCTTGCTATTACTTCCTTGATAGATTCAAGCATTTTCCCTCCTACAGAAGTTAAGCTAACTGGCCTATAGTTACCTGCTTTTTGTCTACCTCCTTTTTAAATAGAGACATCACATTTGCTGTTTTCCAAACTGCAGGAACCACCCCAGAGTCCAGTGAATTTTGGTATTAGTGCATTTGCTATTTCCTCTGCCATCTCTTTTAGTACCCTGGGATACATTCCATCAGGGCCAGGAGACTTGTCTACCTTTAAACCTGTTAGCTTGCCCAGAATTACCTGTTTAGTTAAAATCATAGTTTCTAGGTCCTCATCTGCCTCATCATCAATTTTTGGCATGTTATTTGTGTCTTCCACTGTGAAGACCGACACAAAATACCGGTTCAATGTCTCAGCCATTTCCTCATTTGCAGTTATTACATCACTCTTCTCATCCTCCTAAAGGACAAATGTTTACTTTAGTCATTCTTTTTTGTTTTATATATTTGTAGAAACTTTTGCTATCAGTTATTATATTCTGAACTACTTTACTCTCATAATCTATCTTTTCTTTATAGCTTTCTGTTGACCTTTAAAGATTTCTCAATCCTCTAGTTTCGTTTAAGTTTTGCCACTTTGTTGCATTTTCTTTCAAATTGATACGCTCCTTTATTTCCTTAGATATCCATGGTTGATTATCTCTTTTTTCTACAGTCCTTCCTTATCACTGGTATATACAGCCATAGGACAGTCATTTTCACCCCACCTCTTGAGTTCAGCTCTTTTGTTCATTTTTAAATGAAGGCTATCATGAGATCTGAAGCCGAATGGCCCTGGGAGTGAGCAGGTTATTGTGCTCAAGTGTCATTTAATAGCACTGTCAAGCACCCTGCCATCATGTTGCTGGTGATAGAGACTGGACTGATGGAGCAGAATTGGCCTGGCTGGATTCCCTTTGCCCAGGAATGTCCTGTCCAGAAATATTTCACATTGTCAAGTACATGCAAGTGTTGTATTTTTTCTGGAACTATTTGGCTAAGGAAGCAGCTACCTCTGGAGCACAATTTTTCAAGGCTATAGCCAGCATGCTGTTGGAACCAATTTCCTTTACTGTATCCAGTGGCTTCAGCTATTTCTTGCTATCAGGTGGGTGAAGATTTGTCATGTTTGGACTTGAGGAGGTAGAGATGGATCATCCACCACAGTTCTGGCAGAAAATGGTTGCAAATGTTGCAACCTTGTCTTTTCCATTGATAAACTGGGCTTCCCCATTATTGAGGATGGGATATTTGTGAAGGCATCTCCTTTGGTTAATTGTTTAATTGTCTACCATCATTCATGACTGTGGCAGGACTGCAGAGCCACTTCCTGCTGCTCTGCGTGCATTTAGTCCAGTACTGAAGCTTCACCGGATTGGTACTTCATTATTTTTGATCTGCCTGCTGCTGTTCATAGTATGCTGTTCTGCACTCATTAAGCCAGAGTTTATCTCCTGGTTTTATGGCAGAGGTAGAGTGAGGAATATGATGGACCAAACTATTGCACTTTGCTGCTGCTGATGGCCCACTGCACCTCCATGGATGTCCAGTTTTGAGCTGCTAGTGTTTTTTCTGAATCATTTAGCATGGTGGTAGAGCCACACAACACAATGGAGGGTGCCCACAAAGATTTGCAGTTGTTACCCCCCACCAATACTGCTATGGGCAGATGCATCTGTGACAGGTAAAGTGGTGAGAATATGTGCAAGTAGGCTCTTCCCCTTTGTTGGCTCTGTCACTGCTTGATGCAGACCCAGTTTAGCAGATATGCCAACATTTTAACTACCTCGAAGTGCATATTTTCTTTGCGTAGTTTGATTTGTTACTTCAGCGTATCCTAACATGTAAAGACTGACGATTATGACTGAAAATTTCTTTACAGACGCGTGGTTTTTGTAATTGCTGGACAATGGTGTCGAAGTTAGGTGCATTGCATTATACAGTGCTTGGTAAAGCCAAGGGCTGTTTTGTCTGTGTGTTTGTGTGAATATCTGATTGATTTCAGCTCAGGTTCCTAGTGTTTCTGAATGTAGCAAATTTACTTGAACAAGGTGAAATGATTCACTTAGTGTTTCTAAATGTAACACTTAGTAAATGTTTGCTATTTATTAAAGTAATCTGTAAATTTTCCAAAAAAAGTAAAAGTTCTTTAAATTTACATTTTAAAGAAGCTTTGCATCGATAAATCATTTTTTACCATTATTGTACCCCTTTTTAGCTTTACTTGCCTTGGAAGTCCTTCCACCAGCATTACCTCCTGCACCACGGCAACTATCAGAGGAAGAAATTAAACGAATTGAAGAACAGGAGGAAAATACCTTTCGGGAACTTCGACTATTTCTCAGGGATATTACCAAAAGACTTGCCACTGACAAACGTTTTAGTATCTTTAGTAAGCCTGTGGATATTGAAGAGGTAAGCTGGTTCATTTTTAAAATTCTTCATTTATGGCTTGTATCAGGAGAGTTTTCTGCCAGAGGATCTTAGCAATAGTTGGCTATGCTGACTCTCCAATGTATCAAAATGTGAATGCAGTATGGTGTACTGATGGACTGCATGAGCCACGCTTATCTCAGGTTTGATTCCTGATCTTTAAGTTACTGAATCGAGAAGTGGTACTACAGCTGATAGTAAGAGGGTAGAGCATTAAAAACATCATCAGGATTCTAGGGTCCTAATCACCATCCAATAATCCCTTGTGGCAGGTGGCACTTGTGTAAAAGTCAAGTATGGACAGGAATGAGCTTGAATTAGGTGACTCACAAGTACAAGTGACAGATGCTTAATTGCAACACAAGTACAACTTGAAGGGAATTATCTGAGTTAAGCTAAAATGATAATGTTGCAACCAAGAGAAATAAAGTTAAAAAGGACCACCTGAAAGAAAATTTTAAATTAAAACTGAACATCAACAAGTGATAATTTAATCAGGAGCATTTGAAAAGCCAAATTAAAAATGAGTCAATGGCAGGAATATAATTAGTAGGAGAGTAGCTAAGATGGAAGCTGAGTTATGCTTGATGGGTGAAATGATGCAACATTTAAATTTTTGATTAACAAATAATAAAGTTTCAGCTTTACAGTGAAAAGTGGACAAAAGTGCAACACAACATTGAGCGGCATTAATTGCTCACTTAAGGTCTCAATTTGCCAGCAAGGGACAAAAGCTGTCCTCAAGCCTTCCCATTGCAGATTTAATCAGGTTAGAGGCAGGACCAGATGCAAGAAGATGGTGGGTCATCGCCCACCATTTCCCACTTGATTAAGTGCCCTCCTCCATCATCTAAACCACTTCATGAAGGGCATTTTATTCTGCCTTTGATATTTAGTAAAATAGAGGTATTGAGTAGAAAATTGAGAATGTGAATGAATGTTTAGCAACCTGTTGTGAAAATATCATGACATTCGTAAATAACTAGAAATGCTTCAGAAACAAGTTCTGATACAGGAGAGACCTAAACCAATTAGCAATGTTGAGAACTTGAGGAAATTGAGGTAGCTATTAATTTATTTAATCTGGTTGGTGGTTAGGAATTGGACATATAGGGAAGGAACTCTATCCCAGTTTGAAACATATAACAGATGGGTGCAGTGCTGAAAAACTGTAGTGTAAAAGAGCCAGAGACTGAGAAAAGGCAGACATTACATTAAGAATGACAGTTAATCTATTATAGAATGCAAAAATAATTGCTAGAAATACTAGAAATGGTGGTGTTGGATCTGGAAGTTGCTATGATAATTTTTGTGTACATAAAAAACTGAAGATGACAGTGAATATATATTGTGTAAAATGTGCAAATGGAGTTACATCCATATAAATGAAATTAGTCCTGTGGAAGGTGACATAGTAAACTCTGGTGAGACATCTCCAACAAAAAGAAAAACAAAGTTGACACAAGAAGTTTCTTGAAGGCTACCTGTTAACATGGGATGGAAGAGCTTGTTCTATGAATATTTAGGGAGGATATGTGAGAAGAGATATTTGAAGAGGTGATTTCAATTGACCAAGTAAAATTTGCAAAAACCCAAGATATTTAGAATCAGCTGGTAAATGTATGATTCAATGTGTCCAAAAGAATCCACAAGTGACAGCATTGCATGTCAGACAAACCTCTCAATCGTCATTCTATTAATGTTACACTTTAATAATTTTTTTTAACGGTTTAAACTTCGCATGTGTTTTACTTCCTTTACTAATTCAGTAGTATTAGTAAAGGAATACTTTACTAATATTCCTCTTGTGCAAAATATTTGTAGGTTTCTGACTATTTGGAAGTAATCATACAGCCAATGGATTTATCAACAATGATGATGAAAATTGACAACCACAAATATGAAACTGTGAAGGACTTCCTGATAGATATTAACCTCATCTGTAGCAATGCTCTTGAGTATAACCCTGATAAAGTTCCTGGAGGTAAGATGGGATGTAAATCAGACACTTGAGTGAGAGTCACAAATAAACTAGTAAACTTAACGTTGACTTAGGAGAGTCATGTCTAAAAACCTTATCAACCCAATTGTGAGGAAACAAACATTATGGGAGTGAATCTCCATTTGTGTAGCACCACTGGTTGGGAGACTCTAATGGAGGCCATTTTGTAGGCTCTCCACTGGGTACCACGGCCTCTGTGCATCTCCAGTAGCTGGATTTCTGGCGTTGTCAGAATTCAAATTTACAGACAATTCTAATACCATTAGTGGGCCTGGTACTAAAATCTCCAGGCCCATTCGCCTCTAAACCGCATACGCACCCATCCCGCACCCAGAATATTTCACTCCATTGGGTTTAGTATAGCTCGTCACTAGCTCGGAGCTCGTTGCTAGACATCGCAGAATGAAGTGGGAACAGTCAAGGCCCTCCAGAGGATTGGGTGCTAAGGGTTGGGGGGGGGTGCGGTGGTTGCCACCTTGATCGTACCGTCCTGGACCATGGAACTGCCCAGGGGCCAAAGTACCAATGCCCACAGGTGGGACCGCTGGGGGATGATTGGAGGAGATGAGGGATCCCTCTGCTGCTCTGCATTTGAGTTAAGTGATGGAGGGAGGCTAGCAATTGGGGTGGGGTGGGTGGGGTAGGGGAAGAGGGCAGGAGGACAGGGTCAAGCCTAGCCCAGGCATGTTTGGTTCTGAGGGCGGGGGTAGCGATTGGGCTATTCCTGGTGTGTGTGTGGTGCTTGTGCTATTATGTACATGCGGAGAAGAATACTAACTAAGCTTAAGCATATGGAAAATAACAGTATGATGGTTTGATCTCTCTGATATAGATTCATATCTATCTTATTGATAGGATGTGTTTCCTCTGTCTTCTAATTGCAAATATTTTACATAAGTTTGATTTTGAATTACCTAAGTTTGTTTTGGTTGAAGATCCACAATCAGAGCAGTGGTAATTTGGCATCAAAGTTAACAGTCTTACCCAAAGTTGAGGCTGGCTGGTGTAGAGAAGTAGAAAATGTTACATTAAAGATTGTGTACAATTGAGCTTAGCATTTAGATGCATTGTTGTTTTCAAAAGAAAATGAGAAGGAAATCTGGGTTCAATAGACCACTTTATATGTGACCTGGGCATGTTTTATACTGGAATATCCAAAATGGAAAGTGTTCTCCCCAACATCAAGGTGCTCCATTTGATCACACAAATTTGCTTTAAACTAAAGTCAGAGTAAAATGGAAAGCAAAGTTAAATTTTTTAAGTGACCTGTACTCTTTTTTTTGAAGAATATTGAAACCAGTATGTATTTTACTAGATTTAGTTCAATGTAATATAAACTTTAACTGAAATAGTTTTTTAATTTCACTAAGACATTGATGTTGGCATCTCTTGCCCTGAACTAAATAAATAAGTTAATGACCTATGGCAAATAACATTTTGTGATGAATTAATTCATAGCGCATTCAGTTACTGTGAAAGGAGAGGTCATCTGCTGGAAAGTATTATGGAGAAAAGTGGTGAATGTGGCTTGTTCCACGTTGGATGTAGTAGTTGATTTGGAGCCGGAATTGTGTGTTTACTGCATTCCACCCATATGAAATGCTTCATATAAGTGGCATCTACATTTTGTATGGATTAATTACAATGATACAAAATGTAGTTATCTGGGTATTTCATTTTGAGCAGATGAATTTTAATTGTAAGAGCTGAGTTTCTTCTGTTCATTCACAGGATGTGGGCATCACTGGCAAGGCCAGTATCTTTGCCCATCCCTAATTGCCCTAGGCAAGGTGGTGGTGAGCTGCCTTCTTGAGGCGCTGCAGTCCATGTAATGTAGGTACACCCACAATGCTGTTAGAGAGGAAGTTCCATAATTTTGACCCAGCGACAATGAGGAAACAGCAGAATAGTTCAAGCCAGAGTGGTTTGTGGTTTGGAGGGGATCTTGCAGTTAGTCGTGTTCCTATGTATCTGTTGCCCTTTTTTTTAGGTGATAGAGATCACCGGTTTGGAAGGTGCTGACGAAGGACCCTTGGTGAGCTGCTGCAGTGCATTTTGCAGATGGTGCATACTGCTACCACTGAATGTTGATAGTGGAGGGAATGAATGTTTAAGGTGGTGGATGGGATGCCAATGACATGGGCTGTTTTGCCCTGAATGGTGATGAGCTTGATTGTTGTTGGAGCTGCACTCTCCAGGCAAGTGAAGATTATTCCATCACACTCCTGTCTTGAGTCTTGTGGATGGTGCACAGATTTTGGGGAGTCAAGGACTAAGTTATTCGTTGTAGAATTCTCAGCTTCCAACCTGATCTTGTAGCTGCAGTGTTTATATGGTCTGGTTCAGTTTCTGATTAACAGTAACCCCAGGATATTAATGGTGGGAAATTCAGCAGTCGTAATGCCACTGAAAGTCATGGGGAGGTGGTCAGATTCTCTCTTGTGGAGGTGGTCATTGCCTGGCAAGAGTATTATTTATCATGTCAGCCCAAGCTTGAATATTATCCAGGTCTTGCTGCATTTAGCACAGAATGCTTGAGTATCTGAGGAATGACAAATAGTGCTGAACATTGTGCAATCGTTCATCAGCGTCCCTATTGCTGACCTTATGATGAAGGGGAGATCGTTGATGGAGCAGATAAAGACAGTTGGGTATGGGCACGATCCTGAGGAACACCTGAAGTAATGTCCCTGAATTTTTAAGTTACCTTCATTTTGTTTCCCTCTGACTAATCTCGTTCACTCTCTTTCCCCCCCGCCTTTCTCCTTCTCCCCCTGACCCCTACCGCTCTTCCACCTACTCTCCCTGTCTCATGCGCTCTCCCTTTCACACTCGCTCTCTTTTCCCCACCCACTTTCTCTCCCTCTTTCCCACCCACTCTTTTTCTCCATGCTCGTTCACCTGATTTTTGTTAAAAGTATGCCAAAGTTGATACAAGTTATCCTTCAAAAGTTAAACTAAGTGCAAGAAATCATGTAGAATATTATGCATGTCCTAATGCCTTGATTGTACTCAAATTAAAGAACATTAGAATGCCATGTTTTAGTGGTACAGTTTTATTCCAAAGTACTATATTGTTTAAATTCATTAGAAAATTTCTTGTCATTGATCTCAATTTATGCAAATCATTTGCTAGACAAATGTAGGAGAACTTCGCCAGACTGGAATTTCAAAATGCCATTTGTTTGGTGCAAAGATCATTGCTTGATGTTTGTTAATTGTATTGTAGATCGCATAATTCGTCACAGAGCCTGTACACTTAAGGATACTGCACATGCAATAGTTGCCGCTGAACTAGATCCTGAGTTTAACAAACTCTGTGAAGATATCAAAGAATCCAGGAGGAAACGAAGTGAGTAAATACTGAAGCAAACAATAGCTGTAGTGGCCAGAAGGCTTTGAAGAAGTGACTGGAACCCAAACTGATGGATATACTGTAGACTACTTTTTTTCTCCCCTTGGCTTTCCTGACTTAAGGATCCTTAGTTTTCAAACTTCTTTAAATGTCTTTGGTCCACAGATGTAAAAATTTACAACTGAAAGGACAAATCAGCATAGCACAATTCTTAAATACCAAAATCATTTAATTCAATTAAATTTGCTTTTATGTTAATCTGGATCATTTTATTCAAGAAATTTCCTGGGATGTTCCCTTTCTCTCCTTGAACTGACTTTTAAGATACAGCTCTTGGACTGCTTACTTCTGATGTATTGTGTTCTGAAATTAAGGGAACAGTTAGTGCTGCCTTTTTATTTGGAGAATTTTACTTCACCCATTCGAGAATCCTACTTGTAAACATTTTCTGAGGAAGGTAGGTGCGATTTATCCCATGGCTGAAGTCAAGTCCATTTATTTCATTTGTACTGTATAGATTTTTTTGCAGTGTGGATATTGATTCCATGTTACTGAGACTAACTTGATCCCCATGGGTGGAATTTTCCCATCCTGCCCATCACGACACCTCCTGCAGTCTTGAATAGAAAATCTAGCAGCAAGCCAGAAGTCGGAAATCTGGCGTGAAAACAGTTTGCAATTCTTCCAATGGCAGGTTAATGGCAGCTTGGTTATGGTGGAGTGAATGCAATTTGCATTCTTGAATGTTCATTTAAACAGTTGCTCGCCAGAATCTCCTCATGCTTTCCAATCGTGCGTTATGCCAACAGCCTCAAACCTGTTTGAAAATCAGAGGCGTGCACAAGTCTAACTTCAGTTTGTTCATGACTTCAAGGTGAGTGCAACAGGAGGAATCTTTGGGAGCATGGTGTACCCAGCTGCAGAGAGGGGGAAGGGTTTTGTGCTCCCCAGGCTTTCTCACATTGATGTCCGTGGGCCTGTAAGATAGGGAAGACATAATAAAGTGAAGGGGTGTGTGTGGGGGAGGGGGTGGAGTGAATGTGAAGCTTTGTAATGGCTGTGCACACAGCCTCTTGGTGAGTTGGGTAGCTGTCCACATGGGGAATGGTGCTTCGTAGATGATAGATTGAGAGTTGGGTGGTGGTGGTTGGCATGTTCACTACAACAAACTGGGATTAGTATTATTGGAGAATAACAGGAGGTAGTTCCACCTTCACATCATGAGGCACTTGGACAGTGAGGAAGGGAGTATCAAACTCTGTCCTAAAGGACAGGTGTAGTAGCACCATTTTGAGGTCCCAGAGAAATGGCATTCAGCAAATTGAAAGCAACAGCAAATCTGCTGGGAGAGCTATGAGGCTTGTGGGGGTACCATTATGCTGGACAATGGGGCCAGGATGCAATGTGACTTATTGGTGTCACTAGAGTGGACAGGATTCAGGTTGGTAACAAAGGAAAGACCTTGTTACCCAGAAAGCAACTGTGAGCCAATCCTTTCCTTTAGCACTCTTAAACAGACACAATTCACTGGATAAAAGCAAATTACTGCGGATGCTAGGATCTGAAACCAAAAGAGAAAACACTAGAAAATCTCAGCAGGTTTGGCAGCATCTGTAACGAGAAAAAGAGCTGACGTTTTGATTCCAGATAACCCTTTGTCAAACCTAAAAGGTGTAGAAAGTGGGAGATATTTATACTGCAGGGGGAGGGAATGAAAGATGAGTCATAGCCATAGAAACTAGAAGAAAAGACTGCTAATAGCTGTCCACAGAGAGAATAAAGGATCTGAATGGCCAAATGGCAGAGAAGCTGTGAGCTGTGACACTTGGCAATGTTGGGGGAGGGGGAAATTGGACAGAGGCAGAATGTAGAAAAGAAGAAAAAGTAAGGGAAGAGGGATGAAATAGGGGGAAGGAAAGCGTGGGGAGAGGCGAAGAAAGACCATAAAGAAATAAAAGATAGAGAACAGTAGAAAATTAAATAAAGTAGAATGAAAACAAAGGGGGCCAAGGTGGGGTAGAGCAAATCGTCTGAAGTTGTTGAATTTGATGTTGAGGCCAGAAGGCTGCAAAGTGCCTAGCCAGAAGATGAGATGCTGTTCCTCCAGTTTGCATTGAGCTTCAGTGGAACATTGTTGCAAGCCAAGGAGAGATGTGTAGGCATTGGAGCAGGATTGTGTGTTAAAATGGCAAGCAACAGGAAGGTCAGGATCCTGATTGTGCATGGACCAGAAGTGCTTGGCAAAGTGATCACCCAGTCTACGCTTGGTCTCTCCAATATAGAGGAGACCACATTGGGAGCAGCACTGGCTTCACATCAAAGTCACATCACCAACAGTGTATAAGATAGGATTGCAGATTTGGTGAATGCAGGCAGTAGTGAAGGGGGCACAGTTGCATCATTCCATCTATGAGGCCAGTCATGATTTCACCATAAATGCCATTCATAATGGGCCAAATGCCTTCCATTCTTCAACCATAAGCAACTGGAACACAGAGCTACTTTGGTTAAATCATTCTATTTGCATCTTATCCCCTACAAAGGGTTACAGAGTCACAGAGGTTTACAGCATGGAAACAGGCCCTTTGGCCCAACTTGTCCATGCTGTCCTTTTTTTTTAAACCCTTAAACTAATCCCAATTGCCCATGTTTGGCCCATATCCCTCTATACCTATCGTGCCCATGTAACTATCTAAATGCCTTTTAAAAGATAAAATTGTACCTGCCTGTACTACTACTTCTGACAGCTTGCTCCAGATGCTCACCACCCTCTGTGACGAAATTGCCCCTCTGGACCCTTTTGTATTTCTCCCCTCTCACCTTAAATCTATGCCCTCTAGTTTTAGACTCCACTACCTTTGGGAAAAGATATTGATTATTTACTTTGTCTATGGCCCTCATTATTTTATCGACCTCTATAAGATCACCCTTCAGCCTCCCACGCTCCAGAGAAAAAAGTCCCAGTCTATTCAGCCTCTCCTTACAACTCAATACATCAAGTCCCAGTAGCATCCTAGTAAATCTTTTCTGTATTCTTTCTAATTTAATAATATCAGGTGTCACATCTGGAATGCCGTCTTGATCCCCTTATTGTGTGCGTTGGTATCTCAGAGTCAAGGCTGCATCAGGCACAGTGCACGTTAAGGCAGCCAAAATTGTGAAGCCAGACATTTTTCACAGGTTTTTAAACAGTAGCTTCTCTTTCTGGACACTAATCATTTTTGAGTTCAATGTTTCATTTCAAAGAGAAGGCAAATGGACAAATGGATTCATGGTTGTGATTCTTAAGATATGGAGAAGCATCACCTAGCGCAGCTCCAGCAGGAGGTGCCATCTGGGAGGAGATGATGAAGGGGAGTCAGAGCATGAACAGGAGGGTGAGGAGGAGAGACCCAGACAGTGGAGGTGACTCGCCACACCAAAGGTTTTTTTTTTGATGAATATCCGACTTACAAATGAGTGAGAGGCAGTGCCAGACATTCCTGCAATTGTTTAGAGATCTGGTTCATCGTATATGCCACGTTCTTCATGAAGACTATGGATGATATGGCAGCACAATGGTTAGTGGTGCTGCCTCTCAGCTCCAGGGACCTGGATTCAATTCCTGGCTTGGGTCACCATCTGTGTGGAGTTTGCACGTTTTCCCTATGCCTGTGTGGGTTTCCTCCGGCTGCTCCAGTTTTTTACCCACAGTCCAAGGTGTGTGGGTCAGGTGCATTGGCTATGCTAAATTGTCCCTTATTCACTGATGCCCTTAACAGAAGGGCCCATCATCATGTCCTGGAATGTGTAGGTTAGAGGGATTAGTGGGGTAAATATGTGGGGTTATGGAGATTGGGCCTAAATGGGATTGTTGTCAGTGCGGATCTGATGGGCTGAATGGTCTCCTTCTGCACAATAGGGTTTCTATAATGACTTGATTTCACTTGGAGCTGGATGTTTCCCACTGCCAGTGGTTTTGAAGGTGATGGCATTACATAGTTTCCTTGCTTCTGGGTCTCTCCAGGAATCAGCAGAGGATAGCCATGTGGCATCACTCAGTCCAAAACATATTGATACATGAAGGAAGTCACTGGTGCCCTTAACAGAAAGGACCGTTGTTAAGCCAGGTTTGCTCTGGACAAAGCCAGGCTGCAAGACTCCAGAACCACCTCATGCTTCTCAAGAGTACACAGTGCAATAGACTGCACCCATATAGCTATACCATAAACAGCAAGTGCTGCCATTCCATCAGTGTGAAACTGGTTTGTCACCATCTGAAGCACATCTTACATGGTACCCTTGGAGTTGTCATGTCTCCTGCACCATGAATCAATGCAGGTGCCTGGGATGTTTGATATGGTAAGAAGTCTCTCAATACCAGGTAAAGTCCAACAGGTTTATTTTTTATCATGAGCTTTTGGAGCGCTGCGCCTTCATTAGGTGAGTGGAGAGTTGGGTTCACAAACACGGCATATATAGACAGAGGCTCAATTGCAAGATAATGGTTAGAATGTCACTGTAAACACATTAAAGAAGCCATCCCCTGTAGACAAGCAGGATCTGCTTAGATGAGGAGGAACTCAACAGACACTGAAAGACACCCTCATAAGAATGGGATATGGCACTCGATTCATCCATCGACAGTTCTGACGTGCCACAGTGAAAAACCGGAATGACCTCTGAAGACAAACGTGGGACACGACTGAGAGTGTCTTTCGTCATCCGGTACTTCCCAGGAGCAGAGAAACTATGACATCTTCTTTGGAGTCTTCAACATGTCATCGATGAAGATGAACATCTTGCCAAGGCCATCCCCACACCCCCACTACTTGCCTTCAAACAACCGCACAACCTCAAACAGACCATTGTTCGCAGTAAACTGCCCAGCCTTCAGGAGAACACCGACCATGACACCACACAACCCTGCCACAGCAACCTCTGCAAGACGTGCCAGATCATCGGCACGAGTGCCACCATCACATGAGGACACCACTCACCAAGTACACAGTACATACTCATGCGACTCGGCCAACATTGACTACTTCACATGCTGCAGGAAAGATGTCCCAAGGCATGGTACATTGGTGAGACCATGCAGACACTTCGACGATGAACAGACACTGTGCGACAGTAACTAGGCAGGAGCTTTCCCTTCCTGTTGGGAAACACTTCAGCAGTCAAGGGCATTCAACCTCCAAACTTCAGATAAGCGTTCTCCAAGGCCGCTTTCAAGACATAACAATACGGAATGGCCGAGCAAAAACTGATAGCTAAGTTCCACACAAATGAGGACAGTCTCAACAGGAATCTTGGGTTCATGTCGCACTACGTGTAACCCCCATGACTTGCTTGGGCTTGCAAAATCCTATTGTCCTAGCTTCAGACAATTGACACCTCTTTAACCCATGATTATCCCTCTCTCTACTCGCATTGTTTGCACTGTAAAGACTTGATTACCTGTAAAGATTTGCATTCCAACCATTACTTTGCAGTTGAGTCTCTGTCTATATACGCTGTGTTTGTGAACCCAATTCTCCACTCATCTGATGAAGGAGCTGCACTCCAAAAGCTTGTGATACCAAATAAACCTGTTGGACCTCAACCTGGTGTTGTGAGAGTTCTTACTCTGCCCACCCCAGTCCAAAGCTGGCATCTCCACATCATGGGATGTTTGAGGGCTAGAACATCTGCAGGGATAGCTACTAGGGCATAAAGACGACCAATTAAATACTGGATGACCAGCCATCCAGTACCAGCCTGATGATGCAACTCTGGAAGTGCTGTCAACTCCATGGTGCAGATTCAACGATATGCGGCAGTGGAACATCAGGCAGAGATTCGAGAGTCATTCAGCAGACTAAGATGAACAACGGAGGAGTCCATCCTGACATGCAATCACCTCAAGGCCACAATGGGAAGGCTGGCAACCACCATGAAGGTCTTGGTTCAGCAGATCTTGCTGGATTTATGTTCGGCCTTGCACTCCATGGCCACACACCATGGTGGGTACTATTAAGATGTAGGCAACATATGGGGCAAGGCATTTTGACCTCTCTCCAGTGCCCATGTATTCTGTTAATATATTTTGACCACTTCATATTCCATTTTAAATTGTTTGTATAAAACTACAAATTATTCCCCTTGTCAATTTTTTTTGTACTTTGATTGTTACCCGTTCCTTAACCACATTAGATCTTTGTTTCTCTTTCAGCTTTTAACATTATTGGGATGAATTTCAAGTGCAACTTCCCCATTTTCTTTGAGCATTTATAAACTAGGCTTGTATTCTCATCAATTTTCATCTTATTTTTCTTCTTTGTCTGAATTTTAAACATTTGGTGCAATGATGTTTGAGACAGTATCTACGCTTTCCCATGTCCATTTCAGATCTGATCACTATCATCACCTGATCTTTGTTGCTTTCCAGTTCAAATTTAATTTCTAATATCTGATTTGTTTCTTGATGCGTGAATTAGGGCAGTCTGTGACCCATTTGACTGATCAGCACAAGGTGTAATGAAGTAATCCTACACCACCCCTAAGAACATATATGGCTTTTTTTTTCTGTAGCTGTTATTCAGATAATTACCTGGCAAATTGAAATCTCCATTCGATGAGCTCAGTAGCATGGTATGAGGTTATGATACTGAACTAATAATCCAGATCCCTGGAGATGTGAATTCAAATCTCACCATAGTAGTTTATGAATTGGATTTAGTTAAACAAATATGGAATAAAAAATAGCAATAGTGACTGTGACCATGACCATGATTTTTTTTGTAAAAATCCAATTAGTTCATTAATTTCCTTTAGGGAGAGAAACTTATGCTTTTATCCTGTCTAGCCTACATGTAGTTCCAGATCTGTCTTAATTTGGATGATTTTTAACTGTCCTGTGAAGTAGCCTAAGCAAGCCATTTTAGCAGCTCACTATCACCTTCTCAAGAGCAAGTAAGGATGGTCAATAAATCTTGGCTTGCCAATGACATCCACAATCTGGATGAATAATAAAAAGTTAAAGTTGCTGAGTAAATCAATATGATTCAAATGCTGCTTAATGACTTAATTTTTTTATTTCATGCTACATTGATGTATGATAAGATGCTACATTGAAGATTATTTGTAAAATCGTGCTTTTTACTGTGTGCAGACTTGCAATCAGTAGCAGAGCAAACAAGTCACAATATAGAAACAAAAAGAGACACGGCTCAAGACTCATCTCGGAATTTGGAAGCAAGTGCCACAAATGGGGAATGCAAACATACAAGTAGGTGCTAAGACCGAGTATAATAGTTGCAAAAGAATCCTGTACAGTTTTTCATTTTTTAAAAAAACTGCCAGCATTTTTGAGATGTATATTTGGTGCTACTTCGTTCCATTACCAAATAATTAAAGTTTGAACATCTACCATTTGTGTACCATGTGTATAAATATTCCACCCTGTCTATAAAACTTCAGTTTTTTTCTGCTTATAATTGCAATTACATAACATTCATTCAATGCTATCTGCCTTGATAACTGATCATAATATCATGGTGTATTACTGTTGAGTTTTATAGGTTAAGTGATGTGGCATTTGGAATATATTGTAGGGAATTGTATTTGCAAAAATGAAAAGGAGTTTTTTTACTGGTGAGGGACTGGGAAATGTTTGCATTCTGAGAGATTGGATGTCTTTTTATATGAATCTCAAATATAATGTGCAAGCACAGAAAACAATTAAAAAAGCAAATGGTATGTTTGCCTTTATGCCAGAGATTGGAGTATAAGAGTGAAAAAGTCATATGATCATATAGAGCCTTGGTGAGACTATACTTGGAGTACTGAACACGATTTTGATCTCCTTACTTAAGGAAGCACATACTTAAGCATTTTGGAAGGCCTAATACAGATGGGAAATGTACAGGAAAGGGCAGAGCTCTTAAGAGTATTGATAGGCAGAGGGATCTGGGTGTACAGGTACGTAGTCACTGAAAGTGGTAACTCAGGTGGAGAAGGTAGTCAAGAAGGCACATAATGTGCTTGCCTTCATCACCAGCACAATGAGTTTAAAAATTGGTATGTTATGTTGCAGCTTTATAGAATTTTAGTTAGGCCACTCTTGGAATAGAGTGTTCAATTCTGGTAGCCGCACTCCCAGAAGGATGTGGAGACTTTGGAGAGGATACAGAAAAGATCTACTAGGATGTTGCCTGATATGGAGGGCATTAGCTATGAGGAGAAGTTGGAGAAACTTGGTTTGTTCTCAATGGAATGACGGAGGCTGAGGGGAGACCTGATAGAAGTCTACATGATTATGAGAGGTATGGATAGAGTGGATAGTTAGAAGCTTTTTCCCAGACTGGAAGAATCAATTACTAGGGGGCATAAGTTTAAGGTGCGAGGGGCAAGGTTTAAAGGAGATCTGTGAGGCAAGTTTTTTTTAAACGGAGCACGGTGGGTGCCTGGAACTTGCTGCCGGGGAAGGGAGTGGAAGCAGACACAATAGTGACTTAAGGGGCGTCTTGATAAATGCATGAATAGGATGGGAATAGGAATATGGTCCCCGGAAGGGTAGGGGGTTTTAGTTAAAAGGGCAGCATGGTCGGTGCAGGCTTGGAGGGCTGAAGGGCCTTTTCCTGTGCTGTAATTTTCTTTGCTCTCCATTCAAGAACAAAGAACAATGGAAATTCACCAGATTGATTCCTGAAATGAGGGGACTGTCTTATCAAGAGAGATTGAGTACACTGGGTCTATTCGCTGCAATTTAAAAAAGTGAGAAGTGAATTTATTGAAATGTATAAAATTCTTAATGGGTTTGCTATGTTTGATGCTGGGTGAATGTGCACAGTAATCAAGGAGCCTAGAACTAGTGGGGGTTACAGTCTCCAAATAAAGAGTTGGCTTTAGGATGAAGGTGAGAAATGTATTCCTCAAAGGGTTTTGAATCTTTGGAATTCTCTATCTATAAAGCTGTGGATGCTCAATCATTTACTTAAGATCAAGATGGTGTGGGAAGGAATTGAGATAGAAGATCAGACTTGATCATGTTGAATGATAGAGCAGACTTGAAGGTCAAAATGGCATACTAGTTCATATTTCGTATGCACTAATATCTATATGCCCTGGACTAACATTGGAAAATGGATGTTAAGTGGATACTGTGGTATTAAAGCAAACCAGTTTAAAAATTTGCTTTTAGCACTCGAGTTTGGGCTTAATTGTTGATTACCATAATTTGTATTTTTGGTGGAGTTGTTAAAACTGATGCCTCAGGTTTTGTACTTGTGCTGTAGAAGAACGAGAGATGTGGAGTGCTGACTGACATTCAATGACAGGTTTCAGAATGGCTCAGGGACAGAGGGAGAGGGCTCACAGGTTCTTGGATGAAGAACTGGGAGGAGAGATATCCTGTAGCTGTGGGGAGAGAGTGTGGGTAAAACAATCCACCCCCCCCCCCCCGCCTTGCACCCTGTAGCAGCTGCTGTTGCTTTGTTTTTGCTTCATGTCCTTCTCGCAACTCTTCTGCATATCTTAGCAAGATTCCCAGGACCAAGCATTCCTTTTCCCCTGGTGACTTCTATGGTACTTGATAAGGTAGTGTGACACAGCAGTTAACTGTAGTGAAGTCTTCAGAGAATTCCCGGAATACATGTTGATAAAACGTTATCCCAAAAAAATCAGTTTGTTATCATAACTGGGTTTGTCCTTGAATGAATTCCTTTGTTTTAAGCTTTTCCCATCTAAATGTATTGTCTGATCTAACTCTTGAGTTTTGTATGCTAAATGATACACATGTATAAACATGTTTGGATTTAGTTATGAAAAGTCTTTCAGATTAAGTATTCAGCTAACACATAGAAACATAGAAAATAGAAGCAGGAGTAGGCCATTGGGTCCTTTGAGCCTGCTGCGCCATTCTTTCTGACCGTGGCTGATCATCTGAATTAATATCTTGCTCGTGCCTTCCCCCCCCCATAATGCTTGATCCCTTTAGCCTCAAGAGCTATATCTAATTTCTTCTTCAAGATAAGTTGAGACAGCACTGTACACTGGTTGGCACGACTCCTTCACAGCGCCAGGGATCCGGGTTCGATTCCTGTCTTGGTTCATTGTCTGTGTGGAGCTTGTATATTCTTCACGTGCCTGCGTGGGTTTCCTCTGGGTGATGTGGTTTCCTCCACATTCCGAAAGGCGAGCTGGTTAGGTGCATTGGCCTGAACAGGCGCCGGACTCTGGCAACTAGGGGAATTTCGTTGCAGTGTTAATATAAGCCTTACTTATGACTAATAAATAAACTTTTAACTTTCGATGACACAACTTTACAGGGGAAATTGGACGGTTGATTACCAACACTGTTCATGAACAATGACATCCATCATTTTAATGCACTCACACATTCGCAGAAGCTTTTCTTTTCATACTGCTTAATCACCTGTGAGGTTGTAGACATGGAGTTACAGTGGTGACAGAGGTAAAAGAGAATAATAGACCATAGGGAGGGAGCATGTAGAGTATGGTAATTGGTTCGGAAGTGTAATGAAGAGACGGTAGAATATGGGGAGAGGAATGGACATTTGGGTGTACCAGAATGGGATTGGAGCCCAGAGAAATGCATATCTGTTTTTGTCAATACTGTACTGTTCCAAGTGCAAATAATGGGGAGAGCTGGGTATCAGTTTGGGAGAGAGGAGAATTGATGAGGTAAACAGAAGGGAGTAAATAGTCAACAGTGGGTTTGTGAGAAATTAATCTCTCTTTTAGAACCTGGGCCAGTAATGTGCAAAAATAAATGAATAATTTCTCTTCATCTGCCAGGCCTCATTAGTTGTATCTGCCTCCCAGTTCCATTTTGTAGCGTACCTGAACAGATGCCATGGTGTGACGATTAAGGGATTTTACAGTAACTTCATTGTAGTGTTAATGTAAGCCTACTTGTGACACTAATAACTAAACTTTAAAAAACCTTATTTAGAACAAGAAACCATTTTGATTAAGTAAATTAAGGCACGCTAGAAATGGCCCCATTGAGGGGCTGATTACCAATTAACTGTTAGCAATTGCAAACACTTTAGTGGATAGCATCTGATCTAATGCCTTCTCTGAAATTGACCAGCTGAAAACAAGTGAATACGTTGTCATAGTTAGACCCCACTGTTCTTTAGAGCTTGAGCCTTAGGCCAAATTCCGACCAACTGATCTTTCTCCTTCTTGACTACAGCTTTGTAATTTTGTCCAAATGGGATTGGGACTCTTGGATTAAATAGTTTTCACAGAGCTGGTGGAGAAGCTGCCCTGATGGGGGAAGTTGAAGAAGAAAGCAAACTTAAAAGTTCAAACAAACAACTTGCTCACCTCAAGCCAGAAAAGAAAAGGCAACCCATCACAAAAAAAAGATCAGAATTTGTAATTGAAGCAGAAAATACTGATTGCATTGCAGATCAGGCAGCATCTGTGGAGAGGGAAATGAAATTAAGGTTGATGACCTTTTGGTCAGACCTGAAGGAGTTGCAAACAAAAAATCATGCTGGCCATATTTTACTGGAACAGTAATTGCTTGTTAATGCCTAAGCTGCTGTTATTGTGCAAATCAGGAAATTAAATATGCCATGAGTTACAAATCTGGTTGGTTTACATCTCACGCGTAACCTCATTTTTTTGAGAACTTGGTAAATTTGCACTATGATTGCCTTTTGAACTCCGCATATGTTGAGTCTGATAATTAACACCGTAAAGTACCTTTTGTAATTGTTAATGAAATAGCAATGAACATCTTTGGCCAGAAATTGAACAGTTTAATTTGTAGAGTTTCATCCCTTATTATGAAGAGATTTTAAAATTGTTAATTTTCTAATCTTTTCTTGATTTTCCATACTGTCTTCCTTCTTAATCTAAGCTTTCTTGCCCTCCTCATTTTCCTCTCTGTACCTAATCAGACTTTCTCTGTTATTCTGGTTTCTAAATCATTAAATCTCATTAGTTAAGGAAGTAAAGTGTTGATCTTATAGAATCCAGGATCTAAGTGAACTGTATTGCTTTGTGCCGCACCATTAACTGCTTGTGGTTTTCGGGCAAGTTTTGACTCCAATTGTTTGGAGAATGTATGAACTGTCCATTTTGAGTAAGATCTAGCCTGTAACACTCTCATTGAGATCTGAGAACAGAATTTGTTGTATAGTGCCATCCAGTGGCCAGAACTTGTAATACCTGTGGACTAGTTATTTAACCATATACTATTAAGTATACAACACTATGAGCAATTCTGTGTTCGACAAGAATATTGAAGATACCTATGTTATTGCTGCTGACACATATTTAAAATGAGTTCTCAATTAAGTGTCCACCTCATACCAAATTTAAAATATAATGGCTGTCATCATCTGTTTCTGTGACTGTGTCCTGTGCTGCTGCTAGTTAACCAAAGCAGTTATCCATAGTACTATTAATTATTGAGATAATCAGTTTCTTGTTTTAAATTGCATTAATGATTAATTGTCATTAAATTTCATGGTTCAAATGCTGAACATGTTTTATATTTTATAACTTATTGTTGATTTATAATTTTACAATTCATTGACTAGTATTCAGTATCTCTTGCAATGCCAATCGACTTTAAACCCACCGAATTACTTGAACAATGAAGCTTCCTTGCTCTACCCAGCATGCTTTCTTAATATCCCCGAACATAAAACTGAACTAAAAGAAAAGAGCAAAACCTTTTTAATCTTGTAATCCAATGTAACATTTCTACTTGCACTGTTAGAGAGTTAAGCGAAGTAGATCACATTTCATTGTAGGCTCTCACCTCTATCCCTTTATGTCTGAAGAAGGCAGACTTGAACCAATATTGGGAAAACCACTTCAGCCATTAAGTGCCAGATCTAGCTGGGCCACATACAGCACCATTGGCCCTTTCTCTCATCTATGAAAATTGTTCATTATTGTAGGTTCATCATAAAATGCACATACAGGTCTTGTTTTTTCAGTACTGCCAACCATTGTCTTGACCCCTCTTCCCTATCATCTCCACCTCCACAGCCAGCAATGTGAGGAGCTTATGGATTTTCTGTTTGACACATTGGGTTCTATAGCTTCTCTCCTGTTTTCCCACATGTCTTCTCTGAGCTCATCTTATCCACAAGATTTACTTCTTACTCTCCTGACACAATTCCAACTTAACTACTGAAAACCCAATTTCTTTTTTTGATTCCCATGTTTGCTGACATTATTAATGGTTCTCTCTCCTTAGTTTCCTGTTTCCTTCAAATTGCCATCATTACTCATCTTCTCAAGAATTCAATCCCTGACCCCTCTGTCTATGCATATTATTGCACCATCTCCAACCTTCTTTTCCCCAAAAGTTTTTGATCATGTTGTCACCTCCAAAATACTTGAGCATTTTTTTCTAGAACTGCATGTTTGAATCTTTCAAAACAGAGATCTATTCCTGCTGCAAAATCAAAACAGCTCTTACTAGAGGCATAAATCACATTCTATGTGACAGTGACAAAAGGTAAACTATTCCTCCTTAACCTTCTCAATCTGTTCAGTCTGTGACACTATTGATCCACCAGTCTCTTCCAGAGCACCTCCATTTCCATCCAGCTGGGTGTCACTATCTAGTGACCTGGTTCCACCCGCGTTCATTTAATCATGCCCTAGAATCGCCACTAGTGGTTTCTTGTTTCATTTTCACATAGTTACTTCTGGTGTCCCTCAAAAACTTGTCATTGGCTCTCATCTTCATTCTTTACCTTGGCAAAAACACTGCAGGTTCCACATGTACACTGATGAAATCTAGTTCAACTTTGCTGCTACCTCCCTTGAACTTTTCACTTTCTAAATACTGCTTACGTACCATCCGATATTGGATAAGCAGAAATGTCCTCCAGTTGAATATTAGGGAGCTGAAGCCATTATCTTCAGTCCGCACTCTAGACTCCACACCTTCACCACCTATTTCATCCCTCTCCTTGGCAGATGCCTGATGCTGAACCTGCTATTCATAACCTCTGTGCATTGTCTGACTCCAAGATGAACTTTTAACTACGTATCCATGCTGTCACTTAAACCACCTAATTCTACATCCTGAATGATCTGACTCTCAGATTCTGCCTCAGCCCTTCTGCAGCTGAAGGCCTCATCCATGCATTTGCTACTTCTAGACCTGACTAAGCTAACATACTCCTGTCTGGGCTCCACCAGCATACCCTATATAACCTTGAGATCATCCAGAACTCTGCTGTCCATGTCCTGACTCAAACCTAGTCATTCATCACCCCTTTAATTTTGGCCTCTTAAACATCCCCAATTTTACTTTTTCCACCATTGGCAGCTTTGACTTCAGCTGTTTAGATACTAAATTCTGGAATTATTTCCCTAAACTTGATCTCAATTTTAGTTATCTGATCTCCTTATGTGGCTTGGTGTGATATTTTGTTTTATAATGCCTCTGTGTCATTCCTTGGGGACAGTTTATTCTATTGAAGATGCTATATAAATGCAAGTTCTTCCTGGTATTAAATTAATGGTTCTTTTCACAACTATGTAAAATGCAGCTTTTGGATCCATAGTAATTTTAACATTTTGCTAACTTAAGAGATGAACAATGCTTTTAGCAACCTGTTCTTCCACCTTTGGGTGCAGAAACAAATTTTAAACTAAATTAAAATTAACCAACACCATGATCATTACTGTTCAAAAAACCTGAAGTGCCAGAAAACTTGGTTTAAGCTAGAGGGTTGTGAAGGCAACTTACTTTGTGTACCATTTGTATTATAAATCAGCAGCTGGTTAATTTGTTCTGACAGTGTGTTAAGCACAGCAACAAAAGAACTCAGTGCATGTGTACCTCTGCGGAGCATTGCGACTCCTTGGGCAGTTAATTTAATATTTAGTATGGAATTTTAGGAGCACCTTAACTCTTTTGGTCTCCTGGGAACTTAGCTGGTCATTTCTTAACTGTACGATAAGAAGAAAATGCATTTAATCTGAATCAACCTCTCCTAGTTTTTACAACTGAGTATTTCATAGAATTATGTTTGGCACATTTACTGTATGTTACCTGGATCTAGGTTGGGATAAACAAAAATGTTGAAAGGGAGTTGTTTCATACAAAGCTATGATCCATTAATGTTGAAGGTAGCCAGCTGAAAAACATCCATTTGGTTTGCTGCTCCATGGGGTATACTACTGGTAAACACTGCAGGGGATTAGGAATATAGTAGTAATATCAAATGAATTGTCTCACTTTAGTATTGAGAATTTCTATTTCCTGTTACTCAACAGTTCACATTAAAAGGAAACCGCGTCGGCGTTCCAAATGGGGTCGAGGAATTATTAAGAAGCCAAGGAAGGTGATCCATCTCAAGAAAGAAGATGATTATATTAAAAATGATGAACATGATGGTGACCAAGGTGAAGAAAGTGAACTAGCAGAGAATGGAGAACTCGAAGTGAGTACAGATTACCATGAGAATGGCGATCTCTCCCTGACCAATGATGAATCATCGTGTGACATCATGGATGTTGCCCAGGTGGGAAATAAACTTGAAAATGGTACAATGGATAAAGGGAGAGACGCTGTCAAATCCACAGGAAAACAGGACTGTGCAGGCTATCAATTAGATGGGAATAATGAGTTTTCCAAAAGAAAAACAAACGCTGCTCCAGGAGAACAGTGTGTACCTAATGATGCATGCACTCCTGGCAAAGGATTGGTACCTAATGAGTGTACGTGGAGTGATGAATCTATGGCAAGTGCTGAAAGTGAATCTGTTCAAGAATGTTTGGCTGGCAGGACGTGTACATCTGGTAATCCTGCACCTGGTAGTGATTTGTCTGATGCAAAACATGAACCTGGAAGGGAACGTGAATCTACCAAGGAGTCCATGACTCAGCTTGTGCCAAATTCAAAGTTACCTATAGTGGAAAAAGACAAAAAGCAGCTTGTTGAAGATAGCACTCACACTGTCACTGGTGCAGCCATTGCAACAAAGTGTTCACAAAATGAAGATGTTGATCTAAAATCACTAGGACCTGAAAAAGATGGTAATCTTTTTTATTTACTAATAGGCACTTTATGTATAATACACAGGTTTGAATGTCTGAAGTTACTGTAATGTATAATTTGTGTTTTTGTCAGTTATAAATTAATTTTACTTTACAGTCATCACTCCAGTAAAATAGATTTGTGCTAGGTCATATTTTCCTGTATACTGTAAAATAATATAAAGCTGACTTCCAACACATTGTATAGTAGACCATTGACATGAAGTACATAATGTAAAATAGGTTTATGGATGACAAGCTAACTCACTTGGAGCTACTGTTTTACCTTTGAGTTCAGAATTTAAATCCAACCCACACCAGTAAGATAAGTATTTTCCTGATGAGAATTGCAACAGTTATATACAAAAATTATATATATGTTAATCATACGCGGATAAATGTGTAGTCGTCCATTTTGGCAGAACCAACGGGATGAACGAGTACACTATCAAGGGCAGAAGTCTGAGTAGTGTTGAAGAGCAGAAGGATCTAGGGGTCCGGGTCCACAGGACTCTTAAATCGGCCTCGCAGGTGGAGGAGGTGGTCAAAAAGGCATATGGTGTACTGGCCTTCATTAATCGAGGGATTGAGTTTAGGAGTCGGGAGGTAATGCTGCAACTTTATAAGACCCTTGTCAGGCCTCATTTAGAGTATTGTGCGCAGTTCTGGTCGCCTCACTATAGGAAAGATGTAGAAGCTATTGAGAGGGTACAGAGGAGATTTACAAGGATGTTGCCTGGACTGGGAGGCATGCCTTATGAAGTTAGGTTGAGGGAGCTGGGACTCTTTTCCCTGGAGAGACGAAGGTTGAGAGGCGACCTGATAGAAGTTTACAAAATGTTGAGAGGAATAGATAGGGTGGACTCTCAGAGGCTATTTCCCCGGGTTGAAATGGTTGCTACGAGAGGACACAGATTTAAGGTGCAAGGAGGGAAGTTCAGAAGTGATGTTAGGGGTAAGTTTTTCACTCAGAGGGTGGTGAGTGAATGGAATCGGCTGCCGTCAGTGGTGGTGGAGGCGAACTCGCTGGGGTCTTTTAAAAGACTTCTGGATGAGTATATGGGGTTTAATGAGATTGAGGGTTATAGATAGGTCTGTAGGTTGGTAGGTGTTGATGTGATCGGCGCAACTCGTGGGCCAAAGGGCCTGTTTGTGCTGTAGTGTTCTATGTTCTATGTTCATAGGCTGCCTCCTAATAAATGAGTCAGCCTCTTTAGATATTCAATCTTACTGATGTATAAAGTGGAAGTGGCACACAGGGTACAGTCATGGCTTTTGAGATTGGAATTGAGGCAGTGTAGAGGACACCTATGAATCGTTGGAGCAGAGTAGCGAAACTTTACATGGATGCCTCCATCTATGAAGCACCTAATTAGGGAGGACCATCTAGATGAGGAGAGAAAGGAAATTTCTGTTTATTTGTGCTTTTTTTTAGCTTTTTGGAAGTACAAATTGTGTTTGATTCAAAAATAAGTTGATGAGGAAATAAATGCTAATTTTAAAATGGCTCAAATCATTAGGCTAAATGTTTATTGCAGAAATATGATCAAGCCTTGTAATACAATGCTGGACATTATTAATGTCAATTAAAATCAGTTTAGCTTTTTTTTGGCTTAAAATTTTGAGCTGAAGGAATATCCATATTTTTGTTATGTGTGTAGTGTCAGTACCTATGAGCTGTAGGGTGGAGTTGCTTCTAATCTGTCCAGCAGTTTGCTTAAATTGAAGTTATAATATTGAATTTTCCATTTTGCAAGCTCAATGCCTTTAAAACCTCTCTGTGCATATTTGCCAAAATTAACAGTGATTTTATTTTCCATGAACCCATACTTGATGGGAACTGGAATGGAAATTGATTGTTGCATCCTTACACCTTTCAGACAAAGGCGATCTTCGAATAATTTATCTAATTCATAATCAAATCTGAACCAATCTGTTTCTGTGTTAAAATAAGTAGTGGAGAATGGTAGTGTGAGCACGTTGAGGGGAAATCTTGGAAATGAAAGAGAATGGACAATGCAATTGTGTGGAGTAGCAATAGGGGTATTGATAATTAAGAATGTGAGAGAAAGTGCAGAATTATAAACCTAAGGGTGCTCCCCATCAAATTGGATGAGAAGAGAAAAGGGTAATTTAATAAAGATAATTAGAAGCATAAAATGGATACAGCACAAAGACGTCATTTGGACAGTCGCATCTGTGCCGATTCTATGAAAACAACTCGGATGTCTCTCTTCTATGTAACACTGCATTTTTTTTCTTTGCAATTATTCAATTCACATTTGAAAGCCATGATTTTATCTGCCACCACACTGTCAGGCAACACATTTCTGATCCTAACCACTTGCTGAGTAAAACAGCTTTTCCTTATGTCTTCTCTGGTTCCTTTAGCTACACCTTAAATCAGTAATCTATATCTTGACCCTTCTGCCAATGGGAACAATTTCTCCCAATCTACTCTGCCCAGCCATCTCAAGATTTTAAACACATTCATCAAATCTCTCAACCTTCTCTTCAAGAACTACAGACTTAGCTTCGCCAGTCTCTCCACATGACTGATGTCTCTCACCTTGCGACCAATTTCATTTTTTTGCCCTCACTCCAAATTTTTCACATCCCGAAAAAAAGAATTGGGTGCAATTTTCAACTGAGGTTTAATCAATATTTTATAAGTGTTTGTCCATAACATCCATGATTTCTTTTATTCTCAATGTTTATACTAAAGCCCAAGAATCTATGTGCCTGTTCACTGCTTTCCAAATCTGCACTGCCACGTTCAATGATTTTTGCTCTTGCATCCTTTTTAGAATTGTATCCTTTTATTATTGCCTTTCCTTGTTGTTCTTACCAAAACACATCACTTCACACTTCTTCTGCCACCATTCCATCAGTTTGTCTATCATTAAGAGCTCAATATTTGAATGCACGTGGTATTTGTAGCAAGAAGTATGATTTTATGGTATAAAATAAATGGACATGATCTGATAAATGTTGCAAGGTGACCAAGGCTGGGAGCTGAACATTCAGAAGTACTTGTCATATTGAAAAAATGGGTGGATAGGAACGTAAGGTGGAGTAGCTCAGTTATTGAAGGATGAGATCGGTAGTGAGAAATAATCTTGCTTTAGACATGAAAATGTAGGACCAGTTTGGATAGAGATGAGAAATAGCAAATAAAAGAAGTCAATGGGAGCAGCAGTAGAAGCTACACTGTAGGACAGAGCATAAATCAAGAAATAATGAGGGCCTGTAAGAAAGGTTCTGCAATAATCATGGGTTTAATCTCATAGTTTGAACAAATCAAATTGACTGAGGTAGCCTTGAAGACAAGTTCATAAAGTATTTGGGGCAGTATCTTTGTGGAACTAAACAATTTTAGATCTGGTAATATGTAATGAGACATGGATGATTACTGATCTGTTGGTCAAGGATCCTCTCAGATAAAAATGATTGTGAAAATGTAGAATTTCACATTAAGCTGGAAGGTGAGAAACTTGGGTCTGAAATTAGTGTCTTAAATAAAGGCAAATAGAAAGATAGGAAAACAAATTTGGCTGAAGTGGACTGGGAAAACAGATTAAAAGTAATATGGTAGATAAACCCAATTAAGGAAATATTTCATAATTCTTACAGTTGAGGTAAAAGATTGTTTGCCTTTAAAATGAAGGAGGGTGAAGTGACCTGTTTTAAATACCATCTGACAGCTTTGACTATTGGCAGTTACTGGGAAGAAGATGAATGATGCTTATGCCTTGAAATGATTGCAGTCATTTGGTTGCTAGCAGTGGATAGAATGTGATTTTCCCAAGTCCCAAAATAGTGAAGAGAATGTTGGGTTGTAAACAGTTGTGTTTTAAGCTATCTATTTAGTTCGAACATGGAAGAGAGTCGGGCTCTCAAGGTTAGCTAATCAGTATATCTATCTGACTCCGAGGTCCACATGATTCACATTTGCCATGGCAATGAACTTTGAGATGATAGAAAAGGTACAGAGGAGACATTGTCATATCGGGTTACAGGCTTTCTGAAAATATCATTGAATATCACAGACAGGTCAGTCTCCCCAGATCTAGGAGAGTGAGCAGTTGGAGGCCAAAGTCTCCTTGGTTCATCAGAATGAAATGCAGGTGGAAGCTTACACTTGGATTGCAAATGCCAAATTGGTGAGGAGTTAAAAGAAGACTAGAAAATTCATCCAGCTTGCACTAGTGGAAGGATTTCCTGTAATATTCTCACCGTGGGCAATTATGGGATTAAAAGTTACCAAACTGAGAAATGTAAAGAATAAAAGTAGACCCTGTACAACTAAGAATCATTTTGGACTGATTCTGGGATAATTCAGTAACTACTTACAGGATATTGTAACGTATTCTTGACAGTACTTTTTTCAGTTGGGTTAAAAGGTTCTGTTTTGTAGTTTAAAGTGTAAATTGCTGACAAAAATATAATTTAGTTAATAGAACTTTTAGTCTGTTACAGTAAACGTCTTAAAATATGAAATTTGTCATATCTGTTCAGCTGTTAAATGGAAGTTCAATTTTTAAAAAAAATTATCGGTCTGTGTAGGGTCATAACAAATTGAGGCTCTTTGCAGGAGTTCACATCCATAGGTTGATACTGGGTCTGTTGTTGTTTCTCTGTTGCACCTTGTGGTGCACGAGTACACTCTCATTTTGTTTCCATTGCTGTGTTGTTCTTGGAAGAGGTCATTAGCATGTCACCAGAGGGGCTCTATTCTGCAATCAAGCATGGCTGATCAGGGGTCTCTCCTGATTTTACCACCTGCCATTGGCATGTTGGAGGAATTTTACAAGTTGATACTTAATCTGTTTGGCTGCATTATGAATGCACCTTCCTTGGCCATCAAGTTCTTGGGTAGGACTTGAACAGGGAGCTTCTGGTTCAGAGGCAGGGAAGCTGCCTGCTGTAATTACAAGGTTTCCTAAGACTGGGTTTGGCCAGAGTTTAAAAGATCAAGATTTTGCAGTAACTTTTGTAGTATCTGTTGAAAGCTCAAAATGTCTTCGTCTATTGCTGAAGTGTTCCTTGAAAGAGAGGATTTGCCTTTGAGTACATAAAACTTTAAGGTTACATCACCTCTGGATGTTGGAATTAAAAAAAAATCAATGTATTTACCCCTGATCAGCCATGCTTGATTGCAGAGAGGAGCCCCTCTGGTGACATGCCAGTGACATATTCCAAGAAAAACATTTCAATGAAAACAAATGAAAGTGTGCTCTTGCACCACAAGTTGTAAGAGAGAAACAACAACAGATCCAGTATCAACCTATGGGATTAAAAAAATTTCAATGTATTTACTAAAAACATACTTCAGTTTTGAGCAGGTTGAAACCAGGTCATTCAGTACATGTAGAACAGAAGACAGTGCACATGGAACAGGTATTGGAAGACTCTTCAGAACCTATCCCCCCAGTCATTTTGGACCATGTACGACTAAAGGTAACTAGTAGTTAATTGCTATTCTGTGGAGGTGTTATTAATTGACGAAAGTATTCTAGGACTCAAGTTTTGGTAAACTTTAATGAATTCTTAAGAATACAATAACAGAATATTAATCAATATTTTTATCCTCTGTGAATTATGGAGGCAGCCTATTCACAAATGATGAATACCTGTCTACAATATTTTTTATATATTATATAATCATCTATCATGTTTCAGTGCCTGTATTTTTCACCTTTCTTTCCTCTAACTGCTTAGTAACTTATATTTTTGTTATTAGAAGGGTTATGTAAGAATATAAACAATAGGGGCTGAAGTAGGTAATTTTAGCAAGGTCATGACTGATTTTCAAATTCAGTTTCACCTTCTCTTGCTATTCAATATTGCTTAATTTCCTTAGTACATAAAAGACCAACCTATCTTGAAAATTCTCAAAAGCTGAGTTATTCAGATCTCTTTGGGATAGAGAATTCAGAAGACTGACAAAATTTTGAGTGAAGAAATTTTTCCTCAACTCCGTTCTAAATGGCTTGTATCTTATTCTCAGACTTTGACCCTGTGTTTTTGTTTCCCCAGCTAGGGGAAACATTTTTGCAGCATCTATCCTGAAAAGTCCCTTAAGAACTTGTATGTTTGAATTGGATCATCTCTCAGGCTTTTGGAGCACAGGAAATATAGGCCTAGTCTTCTCAATCAATTATGTCCTTCCTTAGTGAAGGAGACCAGAACTGCACAGATTATTCCAGGTGTGGCTTCACCAATGTCTTGTGTAATTGTAGTAAGTTTTCTTTATTCTTGTATTCAGAGACCTTTGTAATGAAACCTGATTGCTGTATCTTTGTGCTAACCTGCTGATTCATGGGCAAAGACACTCAGTTGGCTCCAAATGCATACGTTTTCCCATCTTTCACCAACTTATCTACATCCTTTTGAAATTCCACACTCTCCTCTTTACAGTTTGCAAAACTTTCAAGTTTTGTATCCTCTGCATACTTTGTAAATTGTTTTGAAGATTTAGATCATTAATATGTATAATGAAAACCAATACTGATCCCTGGGGAACACCACTACAAATCACATTAATTATACATAGAAATCATAGAAATCCTACAGTGCAGAAAAAGGCCATCCTGTCTGCAGTGACAACAATCCCACCCCAGGACCGAACCCCACAAATTGACTCCACTAATCCCTCTAATCTATACATCCTGGGACACTAAGGGGCAATTCGGCATTGCCAGTCAACCTAAGCTGCACATCTTTAGACTGTAGGAGGAAACTGGAGCACCTGGAAGAAACACATGCAGACACAGGGAGAATGTGCAAACTCCACACAGACAGTGACCCAAGCCAGGAATTGAACCTGGATCCCTGGAGCTGTGAGGCAGCAGTGCTAACCATTGTGCCATCGTGCTGCCCAATACATCGACTATTATTCTCCGCTTCCTATTATTCAGTCAATTTTGTATCCACATTGTTATTCCATGAGCTATAACTTTTCTCAAGTCTGTTGTGTGGTACTTTATCAAATGCCTTCTGAAAGTCCAGTATACACCACATCAACAGCACCGCATTAATTGACCCTTTCTGTTACCTCCTCGAAAAACTCAGAAGTTAAACACAATTTCTCCTTTAGAAATCCATGTTGGTTCTTTTTACTCAACCTACATTTTTCCTTGTGACCAATTCGATCCCAAATAATTGTTTCTAAAAGTTTGCCCACTGCTGATGTGAAACTAACTGGTCTTTATTGGCTGGAGCTACCTTTACAGTCTTATTTGAAAAGAGCGAAACGTTTGCAATTCCCCAGTTCTCTGGCACCTTCCTTGAGTCTAGAGAAGACTACAAGATTATGGCCAGCACTCCTGTAATTTCCAATCTCAATTCCTTCAATATCCTTAGTTGCATCCTGTCCAGTCCCAGTGCCTTGTCAACTTTGAGTAGCAACAGTTTATTCAACACTTGCTCCTTATCAACTTTGAACCCTTGCTGGGATTGGGTTTCCTTGTCTGTCGCCGATGACCTGGTTAAAGATGGGTGCAAAGCATCCATTTAATACTGCAGCCATGCTGCCAGTCTCTGTGTGAATTTTCTTTAGGTCCCTAATCAGTCCTCCTCCCTCTTTTACCATCTTTTTACTGTTTATATACTTACAGTATATTTTGGGATTTCCCTTGTTGGCTTCCAATCTTTTCTCATAATCCTTCTTTGCTTCTCTAATGTGCTTTTTCAACTCCCCTATAAATCTTGTGTGTTTCTCTTGGTTCTCAACTATATTATCTACCTGAAACCTGACATAAGCAGATTGTTTCTTCCTTATTTTAATTTCTATCTCCTTTTCATCCAGGAGGCTCTGGATTTGTTTGTTCTACCTTTCCCTTTTAAGGGAATAAATCTAGTCTGTGTCCAGACCTTTGTTTGAAGGTAGCCCATTGTTCAGCTACGGTTTTTCCTGCCAAACTTTCACTCCATTTCAACCAGCCCAGGTTGGTTCTTGCCTGATTCAAGTCCCACAGTTAATAACTATTGCTCTGGATTGCTTATTATGCTTTTCTATCTTCACCCTAAACCTTGAAATACAATGATCACTGTCCCCTTAATGTTCCCCCACTGACATTTGATCAACTTGGTCCACATCATTTCCAAGAACGAGGCCCAACAGTGCAACCCTTCTTGAAGAATAAGGCACATACTACTGTAGAAACATTTCCTGAACACAGTCTAAGAAATTTTGCTCTCCTTCGCCATTTATACTATCACTGTCCCAGTCTACATGCAGGTAAATAAATACCCCATTACAACTACATTATAATGTTTGCATATGTCTGTAATTTTCCGTCAGATTTGTTCTTTTACAGCCTTCTCATTTTTTGGTGGTCTAAAGACTACACCGAGCAATTTAATTGCACTCTTTTTGTTCCTTAACTCTGGCCGAATTGATTCTGTCCTTGAACACTCTCTAGATATACAATGCTTTCCTTAACCAATACTGCCATCCTTCCTTTCGTATCTTTTCGCTTTGTACCCAGGAATATTTAACACACAGTCCTGCCTTTCTGTTATCACTACAAAATTATTGCCGGAAACCTCTGAATTCACCCATGGCTGGGATTCTCCGTTCCTGCTGTAGCGAATGGATCTCTGGCTGAGCGCCAAATTCTCCATTCTTGCTGGCAGTGGTCACGGGACGAATGTGATCAAAGAATCTCGTTCTACCTTTTCTGTGTCTGTAACTCCCTGATCTTATTTGCTATCCCCAGTCTTATTTACTACATTCTGATTTCCCATACATGCACAGTAACCCTAATTTAAATGTCATTAATTTCTCCTTACTACAAATTCATCTATTAACATAGTATTCTCTATACTATTGCCATGTGTTTCTTCCAGCATTTTATGCATCCTGGTATTCCCCTCTAATATTTGCCACACGAGCTGAGTTAGTTTAAAACCCTCCCAAAAGCATTAGCAAGGAACTCTGTTCAGGGGTAATCCATCCACTTGTCCAAGTGCCATCTCCCCCAGAGCTAGTTCCAATGTCCCAGGAATCTGAAACTTTCCCTCTGCACCATTTTTCCAGCCACTTGTTTCCAGCTTATTGTCCTATTTTTGTGCTCATTTGCGCACGACACTGGGTGTAATCTGGAGATTATTATATTTGAGGTCCTGCTTGTTAATTTCCTACCTACTTACCAAAATTATGATTGCAGGACTCCATTACCCACCCCTTCCTATCTAAATCTTGGTACCAGTGTGGACCTCGACCTCTGGCTATTCACCCTCGCCCTGTAGAATGTCCTGCAGCCACTGCGATGTCCTTGATCCTGACACCAGGGAAGCAAAATGCCATCCTGTCTAAGGCCACATTCTATGGTCACAGAAATGCCTCTCTGTTCCCCTAACTAATAAATTGCCAATCATGATTGCTCTGTCCTTTTTGTTCTGTACAGCCAAGCTGCTGGTGGTGCCTCAAACCTGGTTCTTACTGCACACCTCTTGAGAAACCAGCATCCGTAGCAGCTTCCAAAACTGGAAAACAATTTCGGAATGAGACTGCTGCCCTATCAGCCTAGTTCTTTTGGATTGGCTGTAGTCACCCATTCTCTCTCTGTCTCCGGGCCTTTAAGCTGCTGTGTGATCACTTCTCTGAACATATTACCTATGTAGCTCTCAGCCTTGTGGATGCTAATTACAGCCTGCCGAATTGTCTTGTTCATTCCCTCTCTGTTTTCTTCGTGTTAACTAATCCTTAATCCATCTCCAATTTTATCAGCCTTAACATGATGTAATAACCTCTTAAGGGGGTGGCTTATCGAATGTTTTTTGAGAAATCTAAGTATACCTCATCTACAGTCATGTCCTTAAATAGATTCCAGCACTTTACCAACTGCTGATAGTTGGCTAGCAGGTCTTTAGCTCCCTGTTTTCTCTTTCCTCATTTCTTAATTGTGTTTGCTACCTTCCAGTTCTTGGGAACTGTCTTAGAATTTAGAATATTGGTAGTCGAAACTAATGTAGCCACCACCTGCAAAGTTATGTCTAAAATACAAGAACGCAGGTCATTGGATCCAAGGATTTGTTGTCACTTCATCCCATTAATTTCTGCAGTACTATTTCTTTTCTTATACTGAACTCTTAAGTTCCTCATTCTTGCTATACCCATGGTTCTCCATTATTTCCATAATGTTTTCTACCGTGTAAACAGATGCACTTAAATATCTCTGTCACTTCTTATTCTGCATTGTAATTTGACCAGTCTCTGAAGAGCTCACCATTACTTTCACTATTTTTTTTCTGTTTACATGTTATAGAAATGTTTACGTCTATTTGTCTTCTGTTAGGCAAGAAGGGAGAATAAGCTGCAATTTTGCAACCACCTAGATTAGATCAGTTCCTCTTTAGCAAGGAGAGAAGAAAAAAGAGGCTTTGTAATTTAGCCGATGCATTTGACTGAAGGTTTTATTTTTCAGCTACTTCCAGATTTTACTGACTAAAGTCAGTTTGACAAAGGAGAAGACTGTGTTTCAGCAACAGATTTGCTAGGCCAATTTTGTGTTTGGGCAAATGCCTCAAATGAAGGCAGGCAGCCTTCAAGCTTCACCTAGTATAAATGCTGCAGTATGCTTTTTTAATTCTTTCATGGAGAATGTGCATCACTGGCTAGTTCAGCATTTATTGCTCAGTCCTAACTGCCCTTGAAAACTTGGTGATGAGCTGCATTCTTGAAGTGCTGCAAGCCATGTAGTGTAAGTACATTCACAGTACTGTTAGTGAGGGAGTTCCAGGATTTTCACCCAGTGCCAGTGAAGAAATGGCAATATATTTCCAAGTCAGGATGTTGAGTGACTTGGAGGAAAGCCTGCAGCTGGTGTCATCTGTATCTGTTGCCCGTGTCCTTTTAGGTGGTAGAGGGATTGGAAGGTGCTGTCAAAGTAGCTTTGTGAGTTGTTGAGTGATCTTTTAGATGGCGCATACTGTTGCCACTGCGTCAGTGGTGGAAGGAATGAATGTTTGAGGTGGTGGATGGGCTCACAATCAAGTGGGCTGCTTTGTTCTGAGTGTTTTTGGAACTGCATGCATCCAATAAAATGAAGAGTATTCCATCACACTTCCAACTTGTGGATGGTGGACAGGCTTTGTGGAGTCAGCTGGTGCGATGCCTATTGCAGAATTCCCAGCCTTTGACCTCTTAGCTACAGTAATTATATGGCTGGTCCTGTTCAGTTTCTGATCAACGTGAACCCCCAGCACGTTGATAGAGAGGGTTTACCAATGTTAGTACTGTTGAATATCATGAGATAGTCATTGCTTGGCACGTATGTGGCACGAATGTTACTTTCCACTTATCAGCTCATGCCTGATATTGTCCAGATCTTGCTGCATATGGACATAGACTGCTTTCGTATTTAGGGGTTGAGTGGTGCAATCATCAGCAAACATCCCCATTTCTGACGATAAGGAAGGTCATTGACGAAGCAGCTGAAGATGGTTGGGCCTAGACCACTACCCTGAGGAACCTCTGCAGCAATGTCCCAGGACTGAGATGATTGACTTCCAACAACAGCACCATCATTTTTGTTCTAGGTATAACTATAACTAGTGGAGGGTTTTTGAAGTTACTTTGCAGTTTCAGAAATCTCACACCTCATTATCTTTGGGAACTGTACAGCCCAACTTCAAAGGGAGCTACATTGAAGGCCTTTTTTGTATTTGCAATGGAGAATCTTAAGACAATGGCCTTTCAAACATTCACTTTAACCCATACTGGTAGTCCTGAAGATCAGGCTGAATTCCAGGTCCAGGATAAATGTCCTTTGTTGAAAACCTTATGATGAGGTAATGACACATGACTTAAGCTGCTGGCTAGTTAAATTAGCGCCTTGCTGACCTGCATAGCTCAGTCTGCTGTTTAGCATCATACCGTATGAGCTCTGGCCTTGCTTTGAACACTTGACCTCACCTACCCTGCTTCTGCTGGAAGTTCTGTACCATTGCTGATAAGACTGATTAATCTCTGTGCCCGTCTCATCTTGTGAAGCCCATTGCAGCAGAAAAGTGAATTCTCCAACATTGGTTTTCAGCACTGATCTCCGTGATGGAATAAATACTTGATTGGACTTTGCTCTGGATTCGGGATTCTGAAACTCATGTGAAACAATATTACTTTTCTTTGCGATCTCTACTTTAAATATTTCTTTTCCCTCTCTTTACTATCTGCACATTTGAATGTGTGCAAATAAATGAACCCTTTGAGTTCATTGTATCACAGGTTTGATGTGGGATTATTATTAGAAAATTGAAACGCATCAAAACCAAAATATGCTACCATTTATAAAGTGAAACAAATCAAAACAGGTGATGAGAGAGAAATTGGTATCATTTAAATTAATTCTCTCTTATCCACAATAGTCGCTAGATGCCAGTGTTGTTGCAGTAATAGACCAGCTTAGCTATGGGCCTTCTTCGTTCTGGAGTACATGCTTTCAGCAGTATTGCTGGAATGTTGTCAGTGCCCACAGCCTTTGCAGTGTCCTGTGTCGTCGTCCATTTTTCGATTTCACATGGAGTGTGTAGAATCATCTGAAAACTGACCGTGATGCTGGGGACCCCAGAAGGAGGCTGAAATGAATCATCCAACCAGTATATCTGGCTGAAGATGGTTGCAGATAACCTATTTCAAAGCTTTGTTGATTATACGTTTTAAGCCATTGACAATGATGCATGACATTCCCCAAATTTAATTTGTGCTTTTATGTTAGCTGCACTCAAATTTACTGATAGCTTTCTGTTTCGAGAAGTAAATGATTCTCCTGAGGTTCTTTTTGGAAGCTGCTATCCATGAGAAGTACATCCATCATGATGCATGAATTTCAGGTTGTATGGATTGTTTCAGCATCAATTTTCCAATATTTAGGGTTTAGGTAACTGGCTTTTTAAAATTTAAGTTCTGTTAGAAGTTTGTGGAATAGTTACTAAAAAAGTATTGATGAATATTGATCAGAAAGACTTTGAAGTCAATAGTGTAATTATTGAAGGTCTCATACTTTAGAAGATCATGATTCCTGTTCTGAAGTCATCTATGGTTTGCTGAAAGTTGAGCCTAACGAGATTACTTGAATTTTCTTTTGTAGCATATTCTCCAGTTGGCCACTAAGAAGAGCAATAATTTTACGGTTGATCAACTCGAAAAGCTTTATTCTTTGCTTAGTCAATGCATCTATCGTCATCGCAAAGAATATGACAAATCCCATTTGCTTGAGGTAAGCAGCAGGTTTAAGTTCAACTTGATATTAACTTTAAGGCAACTAATCACAGTTGGGCAAACAAATATTATGGCCTGGACTTACTTTCTCAAGTCAGGTGCGCATAAATGCAAAACAGACACACACACACAGACACAAAGACACTCACTTCATGAAACCTACCATCGCTTAAACCTTGACCTTCCATGAACTTTAAAATATCATTCACTCCGTTAAACCATTTTATAGATATTCTGGGGTTTTAGGTTGTTTTTGTTTGATGAAACTTTCTACATGGGTCTTTTTCTCTTGAGCAGTTAATTGGTTTTATTTTTGAATCTATTTCCTACAGGTAGAATGATTGGGGAATTTAATTGAATTACCTTTTTTTAAGTTAAATGCTGAAAACAGTTTGCATTGAAAGGAATGCTGTCGCCCTTAGTTTTTATATTTCATGTCAGTGTTTATTCCACTGCAAATCTATAACAGTGTGGTGCAGTTTGAAATCTGCTTATTGATACATTTTTATGATTTTAATTGATGTAGGAAATGGAGAATCTGTTAAAGACCTTTCAGACATTCCTGTGAACCTTTGAAGAGGAGCAGGTTCATCATATAAACTGCTTGCAGGGAAGCAGCCTTCTGAGCCATTCAGCAACATTCAGAGCCTAGGTCTTAATCTCTCTCTTTGTGAATTGGTGCTATTGTCTCAGGTACCTGGAACAGACCAGCCTACAGAACCAAACTGGACATGATTGAGATTACACATTCAAAACCACTTGCCATCACTGTTGCACAGTCTGGTGCTATAAAATATAAAGGTGGTTCTCATTGGTTTTTCTCCCCAACATTAACTTGCCATCATTGAATGCAATGGAGCAGAACTTCATAACTTAAGAAACTGGATAGAGTGATTCAGCCTATTTTATTAATTTTTGACAACATTTAGCTTAAGATTCGCTTTTATATTGATGGATTTTGGAGTTTTGAATGTTCATTTTGTAGTGGATTAAACCCTGTTGATGCTTGCGTCATGATAAATTGCTGGAGTAACTGGATGCAATTTTGAGTAATTTAAAGCCACTGACTGCTATCATAGTGTAGGCTTTATTTCTGAACTGAAGCTGGTGTTTTGTTTTCTTTCTTTCTAAGCACACAATGTGAGAATTAACACAATTGCAGGTCCAGTGCTACAAAACCCACTATCCAAACATCCACTACAGCCTCTTCACAGGATAAGGTGCATTATAACAAAATATGCAAAACATACTCACAAAAAAAACAGTGATCTTGGACTACTGCAGCTATATGTTGAGCTACCTCAGCTTTTTCAGTCACACAGTTTACCAGTTACCATCAGTGTTTGCTGAATACTGTAAGTAGTGTGTACGTACTACAGTTTACTTTCTAAAGCTAAGGTACTTGATTATAAGACATTTTTGCAGTTCCTCATACAACTTGCAAATTTTTGGCTTCAAGAAACTGCAGTAATCCAAAGTGCTCTTCAGAATTCCCATCTGAATCTTGAACTCCCAACTTGAATAAATTTCAGTAAAATGACTGCTTGGGACTATCTATTTAAAATGTAGAGAAATAAAAGTTTATAGAAATTTAATAAGACTAATAGGAACTCACATGAATTTCATTGACATACGTTTTCACAGTGATGTTTTCCTTACCTATTTATTGAAGAAGTATAACTGCAAGAGGGTATTTTACAATCTAAACTACACTAAACTAACAGCATTTTTTATGGAGCAAATTTGGGAAATTGTTATTACAAACTGTACATTTGTTGAAAAACATAGCTGAATTTTGTAGCACGTTTCTGATTAAAAAGGGTTAAATAGGTCTCAGGAACTGCTGCATCCTTACTGTTTTTGAAATGAATTGTTTGTTCTCTATTCCATTTGCAATTTTACGTCCTGTGCCAGTAGCAGCATTGGTAGCATCAAACAAAACCTAAAAATATTTTTACGTGTGTTGTACCAAATTTAATAATCGTTTAAGTCTCCTCCCTTACCTGATTTCCCCCATGCAACTTGTTTTATCTAGCTTCCTTTCAACAGAGGATGTATTTTGTCTTTTGCATTTGTTTTATGTCACGTGTTTCATAATCCCACCTCCACTGAATATGGGAATGCCAGGTCATGTAGATGAACATGGGATTCATCATAATATAAGCTTGAATTCCTTTGAAAAGCAGCATTGGCTGTTGTATTTGTACATTTCTTTTCCTAGTCATTGGTGTCTTGTTTTGGTTTCATATAAAGGTGTGTGTCTATTTTTTGTTTGATTGCTTAGCTTTGCAACATTAACTATGCTATATATTGAATTCTATAGTTATTGCGCATTGTATTAAAATGACTTTCCATTTTTTGAATTTCACATTAGTGTGAGATAATAAGTTATTTAAATGTTTTGTTTTTAAACTTTGGAATTTGGAATACTTTTACTGTAATTTGTAAGCCAACTGCTGTGAAATACTTGAATAAAGGTGAGAAGCAAGAATATTGTGACTACATTTGAATCAATTAATGTAGAAAAGCTATGCAATCTGAAGGGTTCCTGCACTAATGATTAATGGACTTCACTTTCTTTGCGGAGTTTTGTGGTCAATTGATGTGAGCATGCAGGAATGTCATGGAAATCATGGAGTTTGAGGATCAGATGCTGTTTTCACAAAGTTAATGTTGGAGTGACACAAATCATCTTGAGGTGATTCACAGTTCAGTGGTTATCTTTTCCTTGCTGCAAGTTGGTGCTTGGACATTAATAACATACGTTAATTTAGATATGGGAATGTATTTCCTTGTTGCATTATACCATCTTTTGAGTTGTTATGTAAAGTAAAAGCTCCTTTATGCAAATCAAATACTAAAGTTTTTCTTTTGGAGTAGTTCTTAGAAAATTTTCATGGTTACTTAACAGTTCTATAACATCACAAAAGATATGTGCTTCAATCAGGTCTTTAAATTACTTGTTGACAAAATTACACATGAAAGTATATGCGACAAAATAAGGGATTTATTTTCATGACCATGTCTAAATATGGTTTAAAACATGAAACAACAAGCTACATTTCTAAGGAAAGGTAATTGTTTTGTGGAAAAAATGACCATTACAATGTAAGAAGCTTTGTAGTAAGACCATGACAATTGGAAATGTTTGTTCTTCATTCTCTGTCAGCCTCTTTGCCCAGAAGTCAAGTCAACAGTTGCTTGAAGGTTAACACAGATATTTTGGTTAAATTGAGCAGGTTAACAAAGCATGAAGTATTGAATTAATTACATTGGCTGAACTGTTAGATATTGCAGATGACAATATTCCTACTTCTAACATTTCCTCAAAAGTTGTAGTTATTTGTTTTTGGCTTTTCCATAGATTTTAAAGAATCCCTGTGATTTATGGAAAGCAACATTTTGCTTGAATGCAAGACAGATTGTGGAGGAAGAGATTTGGTCCATTGAATCTAAGCCAGCTCCCATAGAGCAATCCTGTCAGCCTTATTCCCCCACTCTAACCCTGCAGTGCTGCAAGTCTATTTCATTCAAATGCATATCTAATTGCCTTTCAGATTTCTGCCTTCAATTTCCTTATGGGGAGGATTTAAGTTCATTATCACCTACTGTGTAAAATAAAAAACAAAGCTTTTCCTTCCCAAAGTTCCCAGGTGAAGTTTACACAGCAAACCTGAAGTTTAACTTCAAGTTTAACTTCAAGTTTGCTGACAACACCACCGTAGTGGGTCGGATCTCGAACAATGACGAGATAGAGTATAGGAATGAGGTAGAATATCTGGTGAACTGGTGCAGCAACAATAATCTCTCTCTCAATGTCAACAGAATGATGGAGATTGTCATCAACTTCAGGAAGTGCAAATAACAACATGCCCCTGTCTACATCAATGGGGACGAAGTAGAAAGGATCGAGAGCTTCCGATTTTTAGGTGTTCAGATCAACAACAACCTGTCCTGATCCCCCACCTTGCCAACATTATTGTTAAGAAAGCCCATCAATGCCTCTACTTTCTCAGAAGTCTAAGGAAATTTGGCATGTCAGCTACAACTTTCACCAACTTTTACAGATGCATGATAGGAAGTCTTCTTTCTGGTTGTATCGCAGCTTTGTATGACTCCTGCTCCCCAAGACACAAGGAACTACAAAAGTTCATAAATGTAGCTCAATCCATCATGCAAATCAGCCTCCCATCCATTGATTCTGCCTACACTTCCTGCTGCCTCGGCAAAACAGCCAGCATAATTAAGGACCTCAGGCACCCCGGACATTCTCTCTTCCACCTTCTTCCTTTGGGAAAAAGATACAAAAGTCTGAGGTCACGTATCAACCGACTCAAGAACAGCTTCCTCCCTGCTGTTGTCAGATTTTTGAATGGACTTGCATTACGTTGATCTTTATCTACACCCTAGCTATGACTGTAACACTACATTCTGCACTCTCTTGTTTCCTTCCCTATGAACGGCATGTTTTGTCTGTATAGTGTGCAAGAAACAATACTTTTCATTGTGTTAATACATGTGTCAATAATAAATCAAGGAAGTGGAAACTTCCCATGAACAATTGCCCTGCACTGGGCACTATCCAAAATGTGATTTAAATTACAAACTTCAGATGGTTCCTAATGTATTGCATCAATAGCTATCCAGAAAAAGAATAAAAACCATTTCTCGCTTCTGGATAACTACTGTACAGACCCACACCAATTCAATCCCCCACTAACTTCCAGGGATCTCCTCCCCTGTCCGCCATGGCATTACTGCACCCCTGCCCTGAGACTCCCTCTAAGTCCTGTATAGCCCACCCCTCCCCCACCATTCCCCCTGATGCAACCTATTTCAAGCTTCCCTCCTCATAATCCCATGAGTGCCCAACCGTCCACCCCCAAATTATACCCACTTACCTGACAAAACCTACTTTCTCACTGGCTTGGAAGTGGGTAAGTGGGTGGGCTTTCGAACCTACCTGGTTCCAGTAGAAAACATGGCATCAGACTCTGAAGTCTTTGACAGTTGGTCCAGGGAACACACAGACCTGCAATGTGCTCACCTGGCCTGAGTCAGAAGATTGGATGAGAAAGGATTGGCAAGATTTCAAGGTAAAAAAGTAGTAGCAAAGTGGAAATCAACTCTTATTGTCACTCTGCAGAGGTTCAGGCACATAGGGCAGGATTTTAAGGCCTCACTTGACCTGAAACCATAAAATCCCACCCAAGGTCAACAGACCATTCCGTGGTCCGCCCCTCGCCTGCTCCGATTTCTGTAGTGGACAGGCCGGTAAAATTCCAGCCAATATCTCTAATTATGAAGTCCAGATCCCGTTTGCTATGTTGAATATTCTCAATATGTGCTGACACCTTCAAAGTCTTGAATTTGAAACCCCCAGATTCCTTGGCCCTGCACATTCTTACAAACTGTGCCTTTAACTCCATATAGACTCTCCCTTATCTTTCTGGCAGAAAGGTATCACCTTTCACTTCTCAGTATTAAATACCATTTGTCACTTGTCTGCCCATTCTGCCAGCCTACCTAGGTCTTGTTGCTCATTAGTATCCTCCTCACTGTTTACTATATCCCAGTTTTGTATCATAAATTTTAAATTTTATCCTGCATTCCAGTATTCATTCATATGTATTGAAAGAAGCATTGCTCCAAGCATTGACGGTTGGGCACACCATCTACTATCCTCTATTCTGAAAATCAACCATTCACCATGACTTGCTGCTTCCTGCCTTTAAGCCAATTTTTTTATCGAACTGGGTATTTGCCCTTGTATTTGATGAGTCTCAATTTTGTTATGCAGCCCACATTGTACTTTCAAATGCTTTCTTAAACTCTATAGACGACATCCGTTGCATTTCCTTCATTAACTTTTGTTACTTAATCAAAAAAATTAGGATAATCAAACTATCTACCTTTTGCCAATTTTTGCAGATTCTCTTTAATTAAAGTTTATTGATTAGTCACAAGTAGGCTTACATTCACATAGTAATGAAGTTACTCTGAAAATCCCTTAGTCGGCACGCTCTAGCACCAGTTTGGGTACACCGAGGGAGAACTTAACATGGCCAATGCAACTAACCTACACATCTTTGGACTGTGGGAGGAAACCGGAGCACCCACAGGAAAACCGACTCAGACACGGGAAGAATGTCTGTGTGGAGCTCGCACAGTAACCCAAGCCGGGAATCAAACCTCGGTCCCTGGCGCTGTGAAGCAGCAGTGCTAACCAATGTGCCACCGTGCCGTAACTGAAGCTTCTCTAAATGCCAGTTAATTATTTTCTCATTAGTGTTTCTAAAACATTACCTGATGTTAAACTAATTGGCCAGCTGTTATTTAGAATACCCTAACATTCATCAAAGTTCCCCAACTAGTTCAGTGGTTAGCACTGCTGCATCACAGCATCAGGGAACCAGGTTTGATTTCTGGCTTGGGACACTGTCTGTGCAGAGTCTACACATTCTCCCCTACACATTCTCCTCAATGCAATGGATGTTGTCTGCCTGGGTTTCCTTCGGGTGCTGTGATTTCCTCCCACAGTCCAAAGACATGCTGGTTAGGTGCATTGCCCATGCTAAATTCTCTGTCAGTGTACCTGAACAGATGCCAGAGTTCAGAGACTAGGGGATTTTCACAGTAATTTCATTGCAGTGTTAATGTAAGCCTACTTGTGACACTAACAAATAAACTTTAAAACACAGCATCTTCCAAATCCAAGACTTCTACTGCCTAGAACAACACTACCACCAGCAAGTTCAACTCCAAGCCACACACTATCCTTAATTGGAATTATGTCACCATTCTTTCACTATTACTAGGTCAAAATCCTGGAATTCCCTCCTGAACAGCACCATGTATGCATTCGTAACACATGGCCTGTTAAGAAAAGGCAGCTCATTACTACCTTCTTGAGGGAAGTTGGGGATGGCCTAGCCAGCAATACCCATATTCTGTAAATGAAAAAGCATTATGTTATCAACCTTCATCCCATTCATTACCTCTACCATCTCTGCTACAGCATGCTCCTCCTTAGTAAACACTGATACAAAGTGCTCATTAAATATTCTAGCATACCCTGCAGTTGGTTATTGGTTCCAGATAGGCCCAACCTTGACTTTGCTTACTATTTACATGCTGCTAGCAGTTTTTGGGTTATCTTCTACGTTAACTGCCACTCATTCTGATATTTTCTCTTTGCCTGTCTTCTCCTTTCCACTTTGCCTCTCTCTCTCTAGTCCTCACTTCACTTGACATGCGTCATTCATCATATTCTCTATTTTGCTCATCAAGCAAGGAGCCTGGATTTGGTTTCTAACTTTCCATTTTGGAATATACTTAGCCTGTACCTGAAACACCGCTTTCTTAAAAGTCTGTGTCAGGAGAAAGCTCAAATCATTGCATTGCAGCCAGGCTGCAAGTTGATTGATTATGGCAATGCATATTGAAGTATGATTTCTTTTCGAAAGCTTTCTCTTTCTTGATTTGTGTGAGTGCCTGGTATCCTCTGCTGCTATCAGAGTTTTGAGCAGAATCCAGAAACAAATCTCCAACAGGGATCATAGGAGATTTCTCATTGTCATTGGCACCATTTGAATTGTTCCAAACTTTTCTCTGAATATTTAGGTTAAATATACTCCAATTTGTACATCGCTGTTGGAAATCCTGGAACTCCTTACCCAACAGCAGAGTGGAAGTGCCTTAGCACATGGACTCCAGTATTTCAAGAAAGTAACTAATTGAGGATAATTAGGGATTTGGCAATCAATGTCGGCCTTGCCAGTGACACCTACATCCTATGAATACATTTTGAAAAAAAAGCCTGAAGATAATGGTAAGTTTTGGAAAATGATTGCAAAGTGTCACTTTGTGAGCTAATTGCAGGTCCATTGAGAAACATGGTGCTGCTTTGATTCTATTTTCTAGATACAACATCAACTCTTTATTAGACATTAACATGAAGTGTTATTTTGTGCTGCAATAACATTTACAATCTGACAGGTGTTGTAAAGATCTGGGGCTCATGGTAACTTTAAAGAGTTAAGTCAATTACAATTGTCATACTGAATTGGGATAATTCATCTAAAAACTGCTTCCAGTTCCCATAATCTAAAGACCATGTTGAGCACAAGTGTGCTACCACCAGTTTACAGAATTCAAGTCAATTTTTATTAATTTCAAAAATACACTTTATTCATAAATACTCTGAAATAAACCATTGCAAAACAACATTTCTGATAATTACAAACAGTGCAAAAAAAAAGACCAATTGTATGTACAATATTTTATGGTGCTCAGTTACAAGACACTATATTCATTATAGTTCGAAGTGTTGAACCGTACATATTCGTCACATTTCATTGCTGTTGTTTTTACAGATTAGCACACAGTTACACAGCCCAAGTTTTCTACAGTTACTGGGGCCTCAGTCTGTCTTGGTTGAAAGACTTTGAATTGTGGCCTTTCCCCATTGTGTCTTTGTGGTGGCTGCCCCAAGCTTGACAGCGTCCCTCAGCACGTAGTCCTAGGCCTTGGAATGTGCCAGTCTGCAACAGTTGGTCGAGGACAAATCTTTGCACTGGAAGATGAGCAAGTTTTGGGGGACCAAAATGTGTCCTTCACCAAGTTGATGACCCTCCAGCAGCAGTTAATATTTGTTATTGGAAACAGCCCGTAGAGCACAGAATCCTGCATCATATAGCTGCTCAGGATGAACCTCAATAAATACCACTGCATCTCACTCCAGACCTCCTTTGCAAAGGCACATTCCACAAGGTGACGTGCGACCAGCTTATCACCCCGCAGCTGGTTCGAGGGCAGCATGCAGTGGTGTTAAGACCCTGAGCGTGCATGAAGGGTCTGACAGGAAGTGCTCTTCTCATCACCAGCCAAACCAGGTCTTGATGCTTGTTTGTAAGTTCTGGTGATGAGGTGTTCTGCTAGATGACACTGGTAACCTGTTCAGGGAACCATCTGACAGGATCCACCATCTCCTTTTCTCTCAGGGCCTCAAGGACATTATGTGCTGACCACTGCTTGATCGCCAAGTGGTCAAAGGTGTGTTTCTGGAAAAATTTCTCCACGAAAGACAGGTGCTGCGGTACGGTCCAACTACTTGGAGTGTTCCACGGCACTGTAGCCAGACCATGCTCCGCAACACTTGGGACACGTATAACCTCAAGAAGCAGTGGTACTTGCTGTTAGCATACAGAGGATCTACATATGGCTTGATGCAGCTGCACACAAAGATGGCCATCAGGATAAGGGGGGCATTGAAATATTTTTCCCTCCAGCTCCAGAGATTTATGCATTGCTTCTCTCCGGACACCATTCATCTTAGATCTCCAGATAAATTTGAAGATGGCCTAGGTGACTGCTGCTGCACAGGATTTGGGAATAAGCCAGACCTGTGCCACGTAGAGCCAGCAAGGCTCGGTCTTTGCCTCGGAGGCCTCCAAAGTCATATTTTGACTCAGGGTCTGCTCAATGGAGCAGGATGAAACGTGCTCGCATTTCTTCTTCCAAAAAGGTGGTAAAAAGTCTGACAACACCAGGTTTTAGTCCAACCTATTTATTTGATAATATACTCGCAAGCTTTCAGCAACCTGAAGGAAGAAGATGGCTCTGTAAAGTCATCACAGCCTGATATTCTGAGGATCTGCAAATCTTTCTATGCTGGACTGAACGACCTGAAGCCAATAGACAATACGGCTTCTTAATCTTTCCTGAGGCCTAACATGGAGGTCTTAGACGATGACGATAACTGGACAGACTGTTATTTCTGGATGAGCTGACAAAGGCCATCAAGTCCTTTCAGAAGGGTAAAACTCCCAGAAGTGATGGCTTACCGGCTGAGTTTTACTTGGCGATGTGGGACTTGACAGGCCCGAACTTGCTGGAGATACACAAGAGTATGCTTCTAGAAGGCAGCATGTCAGAATCCGTGAGGAAAGGCATCATTACCCTCAGAAGGGGGAAAGAGAAGAAATTAGAAATTGGTGACCCATCTCACTGTTGAACATGGACTACAAAATTCTAGCCAAGGTCATCACCAACTGGTTCAGGTCTGCTCTGGGGTCAGTGATCCATCCTGATCAAACCTGTGCTGTATCCAGCAGCAAGATCTCTGACAGCCTCTTGCTACTCAGGGATGCGATCGCCTACATGCAGGACAGGCAGGTGGACACCTGCCTCATCAGCCTAGACCAGGAGAAGATGTTTGACAAAATATTGCACACCTACATGATGGATATGATCTCCAAAATGGGCTTTGGGGAAGGAATCCGCAATTGGATTCAACTCGTCTACACGGACATCAGCAGTGCAATTTCAATCAATGGGTGGGAATCAGATAGTAATCAGATAGTTTTCAGATCAGGCCTGGAGTTAGGCAAGGCTGCCCTCTCTCCTCCATTCTTTTTGTGTGTCGCGTTGAATCCTTTGCTGAGTCCATCAGAAAGGATCTAGGCATTAAAGGGGTTACCATCCCAGGCAGCGGAGGCATGCAAGCCAAAGCCTGTCTTCTGCTCAGACCCATCGTCTGTTCGCAGCCTCCTCCAAGTCTGTGAGCAGTTTGAGCTGGCCTCGAGCCAAAGTCAACTGGGGCAAGAGCGAAGCTATGTTCTTCAAAAACTGAGCTGATAGATCCTTTGTCCACTTCACTGTCAAAGCAGATTACCTCAAGGTGCTGGGGATATGGTTTGGAGCGGTGGGGGCATGCTCGGAAAGGGAAACTGGGAAAAGCGTATCACCATAGTAAGGTAGAAATTGGGCTCATGGGAGCAATGCTCCCTCTCTATCACCAGCAAAAACCTGGTCATCTGGTGTGAAGAACTTAAGTTAATTACAGTAAGCACAAACATGTACTAGTTCGTAAAGGCAGTGGAAGCAGTCACTTCACTCTGGAGCATTGACTCATGAATCCTGATTGATTGTGGCTGTCCCTTTATTCTTTGACCAAAGTTGTTGATTATGTTCCTTGTCTGGCTGCTAAAAATTGCTGCTTATTAGCCTTAAACCATTAGCTCTGTACATGGTCAATAGTATTCCTGTGCTCTGATCCAGGCAACACATGATCAGTCCCTAATTGGTTAAGTGATGCATAATTAGTGTGATTGGCCTTTAAGGGTGGTAGTCATCCTATTGTTGTTACTCCCTGTTAATCCCTGACTGGTTCCCTAAGATGCCAGTCAGTTGTGAGCGAGTCTTTCTCATTACAGTTTCTCCCTGTTTACAAGCTTTCCATTAAGATAAGGCACCAGAAGGTAATTTAAGAAGCATATTGTCATAATTAATACTTTGACCTTCATATCCCAAATGTTTAAGTGATACATAAAGGTGTTCTGGAGAGTTCAAACACCTATCTGACTTCCAAGTAACTGTTGATGCCTGGATCAAGTTACTTAAAAATGTCTCCATTGCAAAGTTATTTTATCATGAAATCAATATAAAAATCAGTGCACAGAGACAACTAATATGTTAAAAGCGGGATAAGAAGATATGTGTACAAGATACAGTTTGATACATATAAGAAATAAAGTTACAAGAATTGCATAATTACAAAATTGATTACAGAACCAAAGTTCTAAGTGATAGCCTAGAGGCCTGTCACACACTTTGAAAGCAAGTGACTGTTCTCTTTAAGGCACTTTATATTAAAAGCTAAGACAATTTAAGGCAAGGTACTGGTACAATTTTGATACTTCTGCTTATTTTCAGGATTTACTTTTGGTTGGTAACATCCATTAATTTTATTGTTAACCACTGTTTAAATTAAATGGTTCACTTTGAATTTCTGTTATTGAGACAATGGGCAGTCGAGGCAGTTGGGATACTTAACAGGAACAATGTTGTTTGTAAGAAGCTACAGGTGGAATTCTCCCATTTTGAGACTAAATGTGGTAGTGGATGGCTGTCCTGCTGGTCAGAATGATGGACAACGGCAACTTTCACAAAGCATTGCAGCCCCAACCTGTTTGGAATTTGTGTGAACCGTCCCTAATGTGCCATATTAACAGGCTTCCACCCCCCAATCTGTGTATCACCTACTCCTTTCAGTTATAAATGTGCTAGCCCTTAGACTCCCTTCGTGCCTTGTTGGAGTCCCCCTTTCCTCCCTTTGGTCTTCCCTCCACCTTTCATTGTTTGCCACCTTCTTCTAACTCCTTGCCATGGTTTGCCCTTGTCCTTCCCCCATCCATCTCCTTGCATAGCACTCCTTCCACATTCCCCACTCATTTTTGCCTGCCACTCCCCACCTTTGCACTCACCTCGCAACCCACCGCCTACTTGCTGTACAGATAAACATTGGTGTGTGTGGAATTGGGGGAACAAGGAAGGACTCTCCAACCCCAGGCGCAGTACTGATCCAAGTTGATTACAAAAGCGAGTCAATGGATCCAGCAGCACAACGAAAACCAGATTGCCATGGAGATGGAGGGCAGGAACTGGTCTGCCTGGCAGAGTGCTATAAAGGCATTAGGAGCAACACAGCACTATGACAAGCAGACTTTGCATGTTGCACTCACCTCAATGTCTTTGGCAAATCGTGGGCCTCTGTGTGCATGCTAGCCTTTATCAATCAGGTTTAATGCTGACTTGATTTCCTGCTGTCATGACACAAGATTGAAAGGCCTGGTGGGACACCAGCGGGTAGCTATTTTAATAAGCATTCATGAGATGCAAATAGCTTTCACACCACTTGCCAGGGGGAGGAGTGACTCACCATTAACCTGCCATTGGGAGAATTGCAACATGATTTTATGCTGCCAGTTTGTCTCTTTGCCTCCTACCAGATTCACCCTGCCTACCTGCCATAGGCTTGTTGAAAAAATTCCACCCTACAAGTAATTATTTTATGAGTTTAAGTCGCTGAAAGTCTTGTTCATGCAGCTTTATGCTAACTTAATAGCCCAGCTAACAGGTGGTAGTTTAAATCTGCTTTGAAGGAATAGTTAAAAGTAGTTTGTTCCTGAATACCACCTTAACTTTAAGCAAAACCTATGCACAATGGTGTAGCCAGGTTCGAAGGTTAGGGGGAGCGAACACATAAAAAAGGTGCCACAAAATAAAAAAGTGACCGCCCTCTCATTACTATTCCACCAATCCCTGCCCACCCTGTCCAGGCCCTGCCCTGTGCTGATGTCATCACAGTCTGGCGTCATCACGTCGCACGCAAAACAACTGTTCTTTTCTCAGTAATTTATTTTCATTCCTTTTTAAAAATAACATTTATTTTTGAAAAGACGCCACTTTTGAAAAATGACTGCTGCTGAATCCCGATGTTCATCCATAGACTGGGTCGTCCCACTGACAGAGCGGGGTTGAGGAGCCGTGTCCATATTGGCGGAGCTTGTGGATGCGCCGTGCTGTGATTGGTGAACTCTGCTGTCAGTCAGCACTAAATGAAGTCCCATGTACTGGATTGGTGGAGCAGGGAGTGACATATTGTCCTAGGATTGGTTCATCGAGCTGTCAGTCAGAAGGTTGTATGTGGGTAGGAGTTAGTGGGTACAAAAGACACCACTTCTGAAAAATGTGCTCAGGGGGAGCGGTTGCTCCCCCTTAGCTATGTCACTGCCTGTGCATTACTTTAATTACCTATACTAGCAGGAAATCTTTTTGTTTTGATATTATGGTAGGAAGCGTTAGTTCTTAGTAGTTTCAGTTCTTAATGGATTTATATTTGCGGGAATGGGTTACAATAAGTTTGTGGATATTTACAATAAATATACTATTCACAGAATGTGACATTGTTTACACATTAGTAATCTGCATTTAAATGATGCAGCAATGTGTTTGCATTGGAATGTAAAATCTTGGGTGGGGGAAGGGGACAAGGAATACTTCTCCTTGGTCTCTATGGCTCTAGGTACAGAAGTGAGGTGACATGAGATGATTCACAGCCTAAGCCATTGGAAGCTGTGAATTTGGGCTCTTTCCAAATAAGGGATCCCAGAAGAATGAACAGTGGGGATAACAGTTGGGAAAACCGGAATCTTTGTTGACAGTGTTATTGTGGTTTCTGGGGTTTAGTTCTTCTGGACACAGTTCAAGGTCACTTCAAAGACAGAAAAGAGAAAGACATCGCCCATGCTGACAATGCTGAAGGAATTCTAGGAATTTGAGGGATGAGGGATATCTGTGGTGTCTTCAATACTTTGTGTAAAGTATGTGTATAATCTTAATGAATTGTTTCATTTATAAATACTAATTTTTCATACCTTGTTGGGTCAAGCACAACCCTAGTGTTAGAAGTTAAGAATTCTGAATGTAGAAATTTTAATTAGAAGAATTTTACGCCTCAAATCCTTAACATTTTACAAACTATGGCTTGAGACCTAAAATGTTTTTACTTCACACAATAAGTCCTTCTAACTCAAGTATAATTGGCAAACGTTAATGGCTAGGGGGTAAACTGTTTAAGAGTTTGGCTTATTCAGTCTTGATAGGCTTTGCTGTGTATTTAAACTGCAAGTTACCTTCACATTTGTCCTGTAATCAAGCCATAAAGTGTAACTCTGGGCTTCCTCCAACAACTTGTCCGACAGTAAAACCATAAAATGCAACCTTATCTTTGGCCTAAGGGGATTAGGCACATTTTACTTGAATGAAACTACAGACAAGGAGCCACATGGTATGATTCTAGTGCCTTGCATTAACTACAGTGAAGCAGAATATATTGATATACTTTAATTACAGTATTTAATCATGGGACATATCTAAGCTATAACTTAATTATTAAATATAGCTGTGATTTTACAAAACAGACTTTGATTCCAGAGTATATGAAGTCATTAAAGTATTAATGGTGCCATTCAGTGTAAGATTCCTATATTCTGAAGTCACCTGTCATTGCTAATTTGGTGTACTGTGCTGGTATGTGTCTGGAAAGATGCATAGGATGCAAGGAATGTACATACAATATTGTTGTATAAAGCATACAGTAGTTGCATTCCACATTTGCTCAAATGTATTCAGATAAGTGTTGCATTATCACATGACATTTATGAATGTAAATGTGACAAGTAGAATTTAAATGAATAACTGCGTATTTGCTGCTTAGATTCGTTTGACAGAGAGGATTATCTTTATGTAAATGATTCAATTCTTACTGACAGCAAGCCCACAGGAGAGTTGGAATTTGTTAATTTATAGTACCTTGAAACCAAATTTGTTGCTTAAAAGGTAATCACACCTTACAGATTTAGCTCACTTTCTTGTGGCATTGATGGAACTTACCTAATTCCTTGTCCTTCATATTTCCTTCAAACTGTTAATATATTAATTGTTTAGCCTGAACATAATGTTCTTGTGTAATCTCTGCTTATTCAAAAGAATGTGTAGTTCAGCACAAGAATCAATTTAATCCGGTAAACAGATTACTGAAAGTAGGGTAATTGTCAATGTTTGGGATCATCAAACTCTGCAAAAATTATTTTGAGGATAGCTTGCCGCAGTTTTCCTATCCAGATTGTACAGATACAATTGACAGACTAATATAGGGGTCCATTCGCCTTCAGACTATTCTCCGCATACTTTACAGTCATGTAAATACTTTTTTATGGCATACTGACAATACATTCCAAGGACTGACTAAGGCGTAACCTGGAAATAATATTCTATTATGATGGACACATTTCCCAGCACTGATGAAGGATCATCCAGACTTGAAACATTAGCTCTATTCTCTCTCCTCAGATGCTGTGAGTCCTGCTGAGATTTTCCAGCATTTTCTTTTTTGTGTTTCAGATTCCAGCATCTGTAGTATTGTGCCTTTTATCTTAGAATACTATTTGTTGTTGAGATATTGAGCAACCACCACTCCTAGGCTTATAGAGCATAGAGCAGTACAGCACAGTACAGGCCCTTCAGCCCTCAATATTGTGCCGTGCTATGCCCTAACCCAAGATCAAGCTATTCCGCTCCCTATCATTCTGGTGTGTTTCATGTGCCTTTCCAATAACCGCTTGAAAGTTCCTAAAGTGTCCGACTCCATTATCACAGCAGGCAGTGCATTCCACACCCCCACCACTCTCTGAGTAAAGAATCTACTTCGGACATTCCTCCTGCACCTCTTACTATGAACCTTAGTTATGCCCCCTAGTAACAGCTCCATCTACCTGATAGCGAAGGGGAAAAGCAATCAGTCATTCTGAGCCACATCTCTAAGCATTTAGCAGCATTAATGAAGAATGGTAAATGAGATACGTGCGTTTCTATCCTAAGCATATTTGTACAAATGTTGTAAAAATCAGCCTGTTTTAACCCTTATACGGTGGACAAATAACTTTGAGTAGACGTCTTATTAGTACAAACAATATTTATTTAAACCCACACAATCAATAATCACCCACCCGACCAACAATAAGTTATCTTACAGAAATGCTAGAATTCAAGTACAATACAAGACCTTGACTTAACTGTGTGTGACTGACAAAATACCCAAACAGATACTGGCCTTTATCTGTGTGCTGGTCTTGGTAGTTGTCTGCGTAGTCTGGTCCTTTAGTCTGGTGTGGTACCCTGGCTCTGATCTTCTTTCTTTCCTCCCTTCTCAGGTGTGGTGGCTCTCCGTCGTTATAGCTTGTTCGTGGGGGTCCGAGAGAGAGAGAGAGATTCCTGGTTGTGCAGCATCCTTTATATCCCATTTGGCTTCACGCCCTTTTTTTGGCCATTGCCAATCAATCAATCAGGACTTGATCACCCTGATCGATAAGAGTCCAATCAGGTGCTACCACACCGATCTCTGGGTGTGTCTCCGGTGGCCATGCCTGTAGGTGTTGTAGGCACATAGGTCAAATACCTTCCTCCTAAGTAAGGATTCACGGTGCCTTTACGTCTGGCACACAACCCAGTGTGATCAGAAAGTCTCTTTCATCCTGGAGATGGCCCATATCCTGTGTATTCACTCATCAGGGTTGCAGCCTGTTTGTCTCTGTCTTTAAACTGCAGCCTGTCGGTTTAGTTTCTTGCCCAGTTATCCCAGAGTGCTTTACAAAACGCCATTTTAGATGGCCTGTTTGGCTACATTCCCCCCTTTGATCCTGAACGCAAAGCGTGATGGATCACAAATTCAGGACCAATATCTGTCAGGAATTCCCCAGTCACTCAACAGTCAAGCAAGGCCCAGGTATTGACATGTACAGTAATAATGCATCCCTACAACATATTCCAGAGGCTACAGACAACAACAGACTACAATATAAATATAAAGAACCACATATTCTAAACCCCATTATTACAATAAGCTAGTTACCCACAAATACAGACAATCAGATATTCCAAACACCAAACAAATAAATTAATTATAAACCAACATTTAAACAAACAGTAGAATAAAGTATTCGCATATCTGAGACACATTTTGGTAGTAGAATTTCTAATGGCTCATTAATATAAATGGTAAAATGGCAGCCTTCCTATAAACATTGTTCTACTGAATTAGAGGAGGCCATGATTCAAGGGCGAACCCTACATTCTGCCTCCGGGTCATCCTCTTTTTCCATCGGCTGAATTGGACTGTGAGGATGATCAGATATACGAGGGTGAACAAAATTAGTACTACAGCCAGGTGTGACATTAAGCGAACAAATGGATGGATTTGGATGTTTGAGCCCCAGTTCCAAAGGTCATCCCACCAAGTGGTGACTTTGATTTCCTTAATCCTCTTTTTTACCTCTTGGGTCTGCTGTACTACTTTGGTGAAGGTTCTGTGGGCTGTAGCCAATTTTGCCCGAATCAGGTTCAATTCCTCCAGCAGGAGGTTTAAGCTTGTATCATATTTCTCATGGTTCTCCCCTAGAGTCTGTTGGAGCTCGTCAGTGGCGTTCACATCTATCTTCTCCCTCTTACGAATGTCTATTAGTTGAATGAGGCCCACTCTGGCTGGTATGTCTGGTTTGATGCAGAATGTAGTGTTAGTAATGTTACAATGGGTTGTGCCATACTGATATTGTTTCAGGGAGGTGGTAAGACAGTATCTCCCTGCTCCTTTGTAAGCTACTCGGGTTATGTCTGTGTCCAGGTTACGAGCTTCTACTGAGCAATTTAGACTAGTGTTTGTTCTGAAGCCACACAGTGCATGCTCATTTAAATAAACTGGGTACGAACATGCAATTATTTCATCAGTTTGCTGACATCTGTCCAGAGTAGTGCCTATGAGTCTCCCTTCTTTTTCCACTGCGTATGGTAAAGTGCCATCATACCCTATCCAGATATCTTCATGGATAGTTCCTATATTTTCCACTTCAAAGACCCTCAGTCCAACCTGGTCGTCAGTGATTATGGGGAGCCCTAATATCATTCCCAGGGCTTTCCCTGGAGTCCCCTTGCAGTCGTCGTTGCATAGTAGTTATACTCGTTCTGAATAACCTTCTTTCCTAATTCCAGCCCTTTTCTGGACCATAGGCTAGACAGGCTAGCTCCATGCACCCATGGTTAGTGTATACCCATCAGTCACTAGTGAGGGTGGTCCTTAGGAAGCAGTAATCAGAGCTCCTATTATCTTTCCTGTACACACTCCTTGGATATTACATCCATACTCTTATTGGGGTGTACCCATAGGATGCCATCCTCACATTTGCCTGCTTCTGGTGGGATGAACCACATATATCCAGGGTATTGTAGGCTGCTCTTCTGGTCTTTGGTTGAGGTGGTGTCTGTGGTTCGGTCTGAGACGAGGAATCCCATGTAGCAGAGAAGTATGTTGTTCATTCTGGGGGAGATCAAGGTAGCACCTGTTAATTCTTATTAATATCTGATTCTCTTTTCAATTTCATGACAAGAATGTCGTATGATTCCCCCCCAACTTTTTCCAAAAAAAACCAAAGAAATAAGTAAATGAATAATAAAGGCCCAATAGTGTCATACGAAGGGTTGGTTGGCAATCAGTGTTTAATGGGGTTGAGTGGGGTGAGGAATTTGCAGAGCGTGAAAATAAAATGTCAATTGGGTGATGCGTGGAGTGGACGGATAAAGCTATTTACAATCTGGACTGTGATGTCCTGGTTCTTCCTGAGTGAAGAGAACTTATGTGGGCAGGCTTTGGCTGCCAGGTACCATCCCTGGTAGTGAGCGCCGGGTCAAGCAGTTCTGGGAGTCCTGGTACCAGGGGTGCCGTAGGGGGTAAGGTTTGCGGGTTCCCCATCCTTTTCGTGAGGGTGCCCAGGCCATGGTTTTATTCCTGAAGCTCTGTAAATTGGAGCGGGGACCGTGGGTGTATCTGTTGGTCCTGGGGATACTGGGTGGGGGTTGTAGCTGCCTGTCGGGCCGGTCCTGCGAGGGACATGGGTTGGGGTCCATCGTCGGAACCTCTGAGATGGTCGTGTGGGGTAGTTGGGTGGTGCCCTACAGTCCCGGGCAAAATGGTTGGGTTGCCCACAGGTGTAACACTGTACTTGTGGGCGTGGGCCTCTGGGCTCAGCTCTATATCGTTCTCGGTGTTGGGGATTGGGCCTATGTTCTGTGTGGCCTCGTGGTCCCCTGTGTCGGTGATCAGCAGGGTTGTATGGGTGTGCAGGGTTTGCTGGCCTTCTGAAATTTGGTGCCCTACAATCTCGGGCAAAGTGTCCCGACTGCCCACAATTAAAACATGTCCCTCTATCTCTCCCTGGGGCTGCTGTGTAAGGTAGACCTGTACCTCTCTGATATTGGTGATCCCCTCTACCTTCGTTTCTCCATACTGGACCCTGACTGGCCCTCATCGGAAGCATTTTTGCCTCCTTTCCTGACCGTGACGTTGGGGCCCCCTGAACTTCCTGTTCCCAGATTCGAGCTAAGCGTCGGAGAACCCACGCTTCATTGTGTGTGGTTTCTGCAGGGTCAAAATTAGCACAGGCTTTCTTACCTTCCTCTGTAGCATGCGACACTAATGTCCTAGCCCATTTGGATGAATCAGCTTCATTTAATCTAGTCCGATCTAATTCCCCATATACTCCTGTGAAGTGCATCCACAAACGACTGGCAAAGGCAGTGGGATGTTCCCCTTTCCTCTGTCTGCATTTATTTAACCCATCTACAGGATCCCCTTTATTAAATCCTATCGCAGTCAATATCGCTTCCTTAATTTCGTTTAATGTTCCTTCCCCAACATTTTGAGGGGCTGGCAGGGCAGACCGTACTGACTTGCTTAAGCACATGACTATCAGCTTCACCTCCTCTCTCTCATCCAGCCCATGCATTATCTTTTGCTGCCTAACATCCTCAAAGAAACTGTATGGGTCAGCCGATGGCTCAAAAGTTGTGATTTTATTTGCAATCTCAGTCAATTGTGCCACTGTAAATGGAGTCGTGTATGTAACAGCTGAGTCCTGACCCCCTCCTGTCCGACGTTCAGTCGTCACAGGGTACATTGGTACTGGAGGTACATCTGGGGGTGCCGTGGGTATGACCTCCCCTGGGAAAGACGGTGGTGGACCCCAACTCTCGGTTTGCATAACATAAATTCTAGCATTCTCCTTTAACTCTCCCCAGTCTGCACTGTCTATCCCCTTTTCCTCTTCTGTCCCGAAGGCACACATAAATCCATTTTGAACTGATAATAGGGATTCCAGCCTTGAGATTTCTCGTTGGCATTTTGAGTGGTCAGCAGTTGCCTGTCTCTGTTCTTTACTGGCTTGATGTAGAGCTTTTATAGCAGCCTGCAGATCAGTGCACTTAGCTTCCAATCGTGCTACTGCCTGCTCAGCTTCGTCTCTGGCCAAGACAGCACGCTGGGCATCTTGGTAGGCTCTCTCATACTGGGTTTGGAAATTGCCCAGATGTAATAAATTTGCCTGGTTAGTTCGCCTTAATTCATCTATCTCTCTGTCCTTTTCGGCTTTTATCTGTTCTATCCTCTCCTGCTGCTGTTCCCTTAGTCTCTTAATCTCCTCCAATTCCTTACGAACTGTGTTTAACTCCTTTTCTGTACCTAGCAGCTGCCCGAAGCAGCTCACAATAGCAATCTGTTTCTCATATTTGTTTGCCTGTTTTCCCTGAACTTTCCTTAGATCATCCCAATACTTCTGCCCTAGGGATCCCGGTCCCGTCTCAGTATTGGCACAAGATTCTGCCCATAGGGGCCACCCTTTCTTCTTAATATATTCCCTGATTTTTTTTTCCCATATGGGACACTTCTCTGCCATTCTATATTTAATGACAAGGGGTAGGGAGGCGATTGGACTGCGGGTACGGCTTTATGCTATGTTCCGGTCCTAATCCCTCTGGGTTCTAATACAAACCTACAGAGTTTACCCTATCCTCCTTGTTAGTAACAATACATGCACAATAAACAATTTCCCGAAAGCAGTTATTTGTCCAATAAGGAGTTCACACCTGTTGGCTCTGAGTTTTAAATAACCATTCAATTTAAAGTCTGTGGGGTTCGATATCGGAGCAACAAAGTTACTTCTTATCGATGCCCACCCAGGGACGCCAAATGTTGTAAAAATCAGCCTGTTTTAACCCTTATACGGTGGACAAATAACTTTGAGTAGACGTCTTATTAGTACAAACAATATTTATTTAAACCCACACAATCAATAATCACCCACCCGACCAACAATAAGTTATCTTACAGAAATGCTAGAATTCAAGTACAATACAAGACCTTGACTTAACTGTGTGTGACTGACAAAATACCCAAACAGATACTGGCCTTTATCTGTGTGCTGGTCTTGGTAGTTGTCTGCGTAGTCTGGTCCTTTAGTCTGGTGTGGTACCCTGGCTCTGATCTTCTTTCTTTCCTCCCTTCTCAGGTGTGGTGGCTCTCCGTCGTTATAGCTTGTTCGTGGGGGTCCGAGAGAGAGAGAGAGATTCCTGGTTGTGCAGCATCCTTTATATCCCATTTGGCTTCACGCCCTTTTTTTGGCCATTGCCAATCAATCAATCAGGACTTGATCACCCTGATCGATAAGAGTCCAATCAGGTGCTACCACACCGATCTCTGGGTGTGTCTCCGGTGGCCATGCCTGTAGGTGTTGTAGGCACATAGGTCAAATACCTTCCTCCTAAGTAAGGATTCACGGTGCCTTTACGTCTGGCACACAACCCAGTGTGATCAGAAAGTCTCTTTCATCCTGGAGATGGCCCATATCCTGTGTATTCACTCATCAGGGTTGCAGCCTGTTTGTCTCTGTCTTTAAACTGCAGCCTGTCGGTTTAGTTTCTTGCCCAGTTATCCCAGAGTGCTTTACAAAACGCCATTTTAGATGGCCTGTTTGGCTACATTCTGATGTGAGGAAAGCTTCGTAGACATTCACCTCTCAAAAAGGTAAGAAATACCTAATATGGAATATTCCCTCATTTGAAGAGTGATGACAATGACTTATAAAAGTAAAATACTCAATGGGACATACTTCCCACATCTTTACCTTTGTGGAAGATCAGCACACTCACTTATCTGGGATCACAGGAAGAAAAGAGTACATTTCTTCCGGATTGCAGATTTGTTTTAGTACACTGGTATAGGCAATAATACTTGTCTATTGGGGAATGGAGCACTTCAAATAATTTTGCAGATGTAATCTTGCGCTTGATATCTACAGGATTGTATCAAAGAGAGTTTCATGAGCTGCTTGGACCAATTGATAGTTACTCTGTAAATGTCATGTCTTAATCCTAATGCGCACAATTTCTACCCTGTGGTCAGGATGGTTGATATTTTGTGGTGACATTACAGTACCACTCCTTTAATTTTTTTCAAAATGCACTTGTCCTCTTCTTTAGGATTCAATATGTTGGCTCAGCACTGAGAAGATAGGCAGATGAGCAGCTCCCAGGTTGCTTTGTTAATCGAAGGTTTGAGATATTTAATAAGTGATCCAATCCAGTTGGGGAAGTCTAGGTCATGGAAATATTCCTCCATTTGGTTTATTCCTAAAAAAAAACTGGGCTTGCTTAATTGTTGAGGATTTATTTACCTCATTTTTGTTATTGACATTTTTAAAATACAGTTATATTTAAATCTGTCCATAGCCTCTTATCATGTCCAACACCTTGCACTTTAACCTTATCCAACCCTCTGTTTCCCCGGCTCTGACACTTTTATGTTGCTAGTCATGCCTGTAGCTGCTCAGGGCCTACACACTGGAACTTCTTCCCTACACCCTTCTGCATCCACCTCCCTCAACTCAGTTAAGATCCTCCTCAAAACACAGCTCGTGGAACAAGTATTTGATTGCTCCTAATGTCTCCTTCATTGGATCAACATCTGTTTTTGTTTGATTATATCTGTGTTGTACCTTGAGATGTTATTCTATGCTAATGCACATTGTTGTTTAAATGTATCAAATGCTGTCAATTCTGTGAAATAATATAGAAAACTCAAACAAAATTTCTAAATGAATATTTCACTTTATTGCATACAAAAATGATGTATCATATGATATAATTTAATAATCATCTCTACTTAATTGCAAAGAAACTGTATTCTACAGACATTATTTTCTAAAACATTCTTCTATTTATGTTAATACTGCAATCAAGGAAAAAAAAGTTTCAGATTTACTTCTGTCACTGTCCCATGTTCATTTCGCATCATTGTGCTTTCTTTCCTCAGCAGATGATAAACATCACATATTGTAGGTCATGTCTTAATAGCACACAATTCTATTTGATTCCCTCACTATGGGGAACAGAGTGGTTGTTTCTATTGAAACGACTAACATGATTGTGATACTGATCATACTGAAGTTCTAGGGGCCATGAGATTTTGCACAATACTTCGACTCCAAATTTACCCTGTTTAGCAGTTACTTAAATGGTGTAAAGCACATCAGCTTTAAGTCATTGCTGAATCATTTATATGTTTTACTCCAAAAGAAATCCATCCTGAAATTCAGTTTAGTATTTGAAATATGTCCTTAACCATAGGTGTGTCCTGAGAGATAAATGAAATGTTGGCTTTGAAAGGGATTTTTTAAAATATGTTTTTCCAGCAATGTCTGAGGAAAAAAAAACTTAAAACGGATTTATTTCAATACATTCTAATATTGCGCTATCTCTGACACGTAGCTCAGTACCATTTCTGCGCAAATACCAATGGAAAAGAGGAAAGCAAGGATTTTCTGTTTGGAAAACTAACTATTAAAATAAATATGGACTAATATGACAAAGAAGTTGGCCATTCTCTGTTTGATCTTCTGAGCTTTTTTCAAGTGAATTCCGTTTTTATCCAAGTGACATACAGTATCCCTAGAGGAAACCCTTCTAATTTTTGGCTCTATTATCAACAAGTAAGCAATCTCCAGTGAGATATGGAATTTGCAGATGGAGATTACAGCTCCCTTTATATTGTCTGATTTAGTGTGCCAATCTTACAGGCTCTGCTGCACTAGGCTGCATTCATTTCCAATTCCATAACTGTCTTCGTGTGGTATCTCTGAGTGAGAACGGCAGTTTAGTGCCAAATGAAATGTCTTAGCAATGCGTTTTCTTTCCTATTTCGGGACTCGTATTCTAGCTGAACCGGGGCAATTTTTTTAAAATAGAAAAATTAACCACGCAATAGTACAATTTTCATTCTTTTTAAGACGTTTATCTTCATATACAGATTTCTCAAACTTGTGGGGAAACTGCTCAGTTGAAAATATTGTGATGTTGCAAACGGTCGGAGCTGCACACGATTATTCTGTTGTGTGTTTATGGACCATTTTATTTCCACCTAGAACTAAATTGAATCTAATCGCTTCAGATGCCCTCCCCCCCCGCCCACATGGCCGCGCGCACGCGCGCGCACACACACACACACAAAACTGTGCTTGTGGGTAGAGTTGTGAAATGGGGTACACATAATTTAAAGGCTGAAGGATTATCTATCATTTTCTGCACACCATATCATTTTCTGCATATCAAAACAGACCCTTCACACCTCCCCTAGAATGCTTTTCAAGCAAGGTGATGCAAAGGTGCATGTAACCACAGCATTTGATTTCTGTGCCGAGGAATTTCATGTATTTCTAATGTTAACAGGGAAACTGTCAGTGTTGCCATAATTGTGGTGTAAAACTAACATTAAATTGCATGTGTGCAGATGCCAGAAATTGAAGTTAAATCTGAAAGTTGTTGTCAGTGATTCTTTGATCTTCTTCAGGGTGCGCTATTGCATCTTTAGAGAAGGAATTATTTAGAAATCACAGATTTGTTGTGAATGTTTACTTTAAGGAGCATTGATTAAAGGCTCGTTCAACAGGAATTGCTGAGTTTGTAATGTTGTACTAAATCATAATTACCGCTGATCAACCTCTTGTGACCTGTAAAATTAATTTTATAAGTCCTATTCCTTTAGAAATATGTCTGAAGATTGCAGATTTTTATATATTCACGTTTTTGTTCTGATATTTGCATTTCTCCCTAAATCCAAACTGTCCAAATCTTTGTTTAGTTTATTAGTATGAATATTATTAGTGTAATGAATAATTTGTCATTTTTACATCCTGCTTCATTGCAAATTGAAAATTATTCAATCTTATTGACTGATCAGTCTGTCTGCTTCGTCCCATGCTGCTGGATAGTACAGATTTCCTGTAGAAGGCATAGAATTCAAACTGACATCAGAAAAGGGGAAGGCTGACCCCTAGAGCCTGCTCAACCTTTGAAGGACTCTTTTACTGATGTCAATAGTGAGCACTGTTCTCTGCATCATGTTTACTACAGATAGTAAAATCCAGGCAATAACTTGTTGCATTTTGTTCCCTAATAGGAAGAGCACTCTTATGAATAACCACTTAAAAGGAATTTTTGTTTAAAGGGTTTGCTGCATCTACTTAGAGGGATGGGTGGTAGATGAGCGGAAGACATTATTTTGTTTTTGCTATTCCTGAGGTCTTAGTTTGATGAATATGTACCACCAACTGGCACTGATAGTCATTCAGTAATATTGTCTTGAATGATACTAGGATCTCTGAAGTCATGGAATCCCTGCCTGAGGGGAAATGTGTTACTCCAGGTATCAGTTGTCAGCTGACATTGATTTGCATGGAGCTTGCTACTGGCGTTGATGTTACCCTCGTGATGCTTTCAGATTGTTGCACAAGTTCTTGCACTGGGCATTTTTTTTTTCTACATGGTATCATTGCACATGCGCAGGTGAAATATTTTACGTATTTCTCTTGTGGGCTAGATCTCCTAAATGTTACTACTGGTATTTAGAAAGCTAACTTCAATTCAGTTGATTTCAGATTGTGAATTGTTTATTGGCTGTATGGAACAATCCTGTAAAACACTGAATTCTAACTCCCCTGGAGCAAATGCAGTAAGTTATTGACTGAAATTTTGCGCTCAGTTGCGAAGGGATGGTGTTTATCACTGTTAACAAGCTGCCCATACAGGTTCGGCCTTCTTTAGATTGCAGACCCTCCTCTTCTCTGAATGCTGTACTTTATACAGGGGATCTGTGCTGGGTTCAGCAACAGCGCAAGTAGCAAGTAGACTGATCAGACAATCAGACTGAGCAATTTTTTTTATCCATTTGTGTCATGGGCATTGATGGCTGGCCAGCATTTATTGCCCATCCCTAGTTTTCCTTGAGAGTCAACCACATTGCTGAGGCTCTGGAGTCCCATACAGGCCAGACAGGATAAGGATGGCAGATTTCCTTCCCTAAAGGACATTAGTGAACCAGATGGGTTTTTCCGACAATCAGCAATGGTTTCATGATCATCAGTAGATTCTTAATTTCAGATGTTTTTTTGTTGAATTCAAATTCCACCATCTGCCATGGCGGGATTCAAATCTGGGTCACCAGTACATTAGAGTTTCTGGATTAATAGTCTCGTGATAATACCACTAGGCCATTGCCTTCCCAGAAGAGGACAGTTACTAAATCCACACAATGTTCTCCCCAAGTCTTGTGCATGTGTATCAGTGAAAATTTTAAATAAATCAGTTGATTACATAATTAAATAGTTGATTACATTAGCTTCCATGAACTTGTGCAGCCCTGGAATCCAAACAAACACTGTAATGTTGTTGTTGTTTCCACAGAAGCATGAGCACTGAACTCCGATTCCTGTCCTAGCTTTGTCCTGGAAGTTCTCATCAATGACATGATCTTAGTCCCACTTCATTACTAACAGAGATAAGGGTAATGATGGCAGTTAGAATTGCTGTGCCTGACCACTGTGCTGCTTTAATTACCCCTTCTCAAATGGTTTGGCTCAAGAATCAAGCTGGAGGGTGGCAGCTACACACAAATACTGCCCGATGCATACATCTTCCTGACAGGGATTTGTTCAGTATTTAAATAAAAGCTGCCTGTTTTTATTGCACCTGTTACAAAGGACCCCACAATAGGCTCTTTGGGAGGAAACCAGAAAATGCTAGTAACACACAGTAGGTTCAGTGAGCATCTACAAGAGTATAACAGAAAAAAATGCACTCGAAATATAAATTCATCTTTCTTTTGATGCAGACAGAGCTGCAATACATTTTCAACATTAAAATTTTTTTTTCAGATTTTTAGCATCTGCAGCATTTAATTTTTACCTATGACCATATTAACTTCCAGTTTTCACTTAAAAAAGCCACAAAAATCTTGAAATCCAATGTTTTAATAAGAAATTTCACTCATTCAGATGCCTTGGACTTGGCTGATTTTTTAGTTGCCAGCTTTGTTTGTGATGCTGTTTGGCAGCATTTCTGATTCAGGTAAATTTGAATATATGGAGGCACTGCATTTGTTCCAAATCTGTACTGAAAAGCATAAATATAGCCCAGCTGACAGTGTAAAATTACAGTTGTCACTTCACTTCTTGTACGCTTAGACTGTGTTTCTGCCTGCATCATCTGCTGTTCCGTAGTTAACCAGAGAGCACAAGACTGGATTACTGCTCTTGTCATTAAGAAAACAAAAAAGTTGCTTGTTTTTGCATGGTAATAGCACATTTAACCTGAAAAGAACAGTCTAAGAACATTTTCTGATAATTTGGTGCTGATTGATGTCAATGCCTTGGGCACCTGAGAAAGCTAACACACAAAAGTTCAAAATCACTATTTAAATTATATGTGATGCTCCATCTTTCTAATCTACTCTTCTTCTGTTGTGAGTTTAAGTATCTGACCAGAGGAAAGAATGTTTAGCTGGTAGGAAAATGCACCCCCTCTACAATGCCACCCACACGTATCTTTTCAACTGGCTGAACAAACTCCAGAAAGCAACAGTGAAACGATTTTAGCTAATCTGCACTGCTCTGTGTAGGGTGAAGGCACAGATCTGAGGTGGTGTACACTGAGCCAGGAACACACACACATATCAGAAAGCTGCACAGATTCATGCGGAAAATTAATTAACAGGTGTTGGCAAAGTTAAGGATGATTCCTAATATATCAAAGAAAACCCATTTGTACCTTTTTGTCTCTTGAAACAAAATGTTGCTCTCACAAAGCATGAGAGTTGGAGACTGGCAGAGATTCAATTTGAGGAGCAGAGTAGTAAAGTTGCAGGTGCATGATATCCCAAACAGTTATTGTGCATATTTTGTTTTGTTCACTTGATTACATCTCACTCCTTCTCCCAGCAAATGGAGGCATGGTTCAAGAATTGTGTGACTGTTAAAATGACTGATCCCAGTAAGGAAAAGAGGGACTAAAAGGGAAATAAAATTGTGAATAACAGAATAGGAGGGGTAAAAGGCTGAGAAACGAAGGAATAAAATTAAACATAATAGCTGAGATTGGAAGAGATTTAAACAATGCTTTAAACATTAATTTCAAATCGTATTTTAAAAGGTGTATGTAACACTTGCTGAATAAATGTCATGAAGCTCCAGTCTTAAGTGTAAATTGGCTTTCTGTCATGTCATATTGTTCTTTGAATAAGAATTTCAACTAAAATTAGTTTCAGCGTCTGTGGAGCAGAGAGGAAGAGAGAGGATGCTTTAAGGCTAGAAAAACCTCAGTTGACTCCCATCCTGGTAGATTGGGGAAGGGGATATGTGGACTTTGTCTGAATTTAACTGGAGATTTGTGATATATGATACCAGCTATCTGCAGCTTCATGCTAACATGCTGAGCTTGTGCTTTAGTCAAATATTAATGAAGCCCCAGGATATACTCTTGCAGTGTGTGGCTGATACAGAAGGAAGAAAACTTATAATGTAGTGATGAGGAAATCTGTCAGAAGACATTAGTTAAGTCCAAGTTGGATTAGCTGCTCCTTTTAAGTTTTTGTTTTTATACAATTGGGTCTGTTTAATTGATTAAGTGTTGTATTTTTAAATTTCAGTTTGAGTAAGTGCTTTCCTTGCAATCAAATGACTTGGGAAAGCGTCTTTAGACATGGGCCCATTACAACCTGTGGTTGAAAATGCCCTAATAATTTATTAAATAAGATTACATCTTTATCAGAAAATACTGTACAGAAGTATTTTGGTCCATAAACTGCTGTAGTTCTACCTTACATATAATATATTATATACTTTATATATTTCAATATTGGAAGTTTACAAAAAAACTCACTGCTAATGAAAGATTGTGCCTATATAACTGAACTATTGTACATGATATATTGAATACATATTCAGAGGGTTGAAACTCAGGATGTTATCTAATAGGTGAATATATAAATCATATACAGTATATACTTAAAGCTGAAACTGGCATGAGCATCACACTAGATTTGTACAGGAAATCTAAACGATCAGTACAGAAGATGTACACACTGATGTATCTATGCACTACTCTGCCATAGATGAAGAGCCAATATAGATTATCTGTTACTCCTATGAGTTGCTATTAAGTCATGAATACCAGAAGTAAACATTTCAGCAGCTTCTTTCCTTCCCATCCCAGCCCTTACTTATTCATAGGTGTGGACGTTGCTGGTAAAACCAACGTTTATTGCCGATCTCTAATTGCCCCTGAGAAGGCAGTGGTGAGCTGACTTCTTGGCAAGTAAGTGGCTTACTAGGCTATTACAGAAGGAAATTAGGAGTCATATTCCCCACATTTGCTGCAGGTCTGGTGTCACAAGTAGGCCATACCAGTAAAAATAGCAGATTTCCTTCCCTAAGCTACATTAATGAATCCAATAGGGTTTTCCAATAATCTGATAGTCACATGGTCACCATTACTGATATTAGCATTTTTTTTAATATTCTAAATGTATTTAGCTAACTGAATTTGAAACCCTTGTTGTCATAGTGAGATTATTAATCCAGTCCTCGGGACTATAAATCGAGTAACTTAAGCTATTATGCTACCGTTCCCGATATAATACATATAAGAAGCAACTTCGTCACATAGTGACACTTCAGTGTAAAATAGTATGGAGAGTTATTTCACCAGGATAAAATTTTACTACTTTTATAAAAAAAGCCTTGAGATAAGAAGATTTTGACTTATTTAGAGTTAGCATTTTAAAATAAAATGGGTATAGAATGACCAGGTGCACTTATGCGATAATGTAAAGAAAAATGCCAAACAGGTAAAAAATATGCTTCAGCTAAATGGTGCTTTTACATTGGCTGCTGTAAAAGGGATTACAGAAACAAATACTAGATCTATGTATGTTTATTGTTAGTGCAGCAAGTTTGTTCTTATCATCTATGATATAACCATGGAAAGAATCATTCCAGATGACAATGCAAGACATTATGGCTACAGTCTCTGAAAACTCATGGCATTAATCTAGTTGGTCTTGCCTCTCAATAACAATTCAGAAAACAGCATTGCACACCTGTAGGTGTTGTTCCAATTCACCACCAATGGGGGTATTGATAATAAAACAAAGAGAATCTAAAAATTCTTCTTTCAAATAGTTTCCTATTGAAATCATTTGCATTTTCAATTTTTTTTGACTGGCCTTGCAGTTGATATTTCAGGTAATCGGAGAAAGCTGTCTTCAGAAGTGATTTGCTTTTTTTTGAGACTATTCTGATAGTATAACTTTCAGTGCAGTTTTCTACTGATGTACATTTTAGACATGCACAACCTATGGACTATCCAAGCTTTCTGTTGGTGTTATCCCAGCGTACAACTGAATTGCTTGAGATCTTCCACCGCATTGTTTAGGATTTCTTGTGCTCTGCGGGACTAAGTCTTGCTTTTACCGAATAGTGTACATGCTGTTACACTCTGGTACTGTAGATTTTGCACTCTACAAACCAATTTTCCTTCTAAATGGCCTTTAACAATATAAAGGTAACTGTTTGAAAGCAAAATTGATGATTGTTATAAAGCAGGCATTCATACCTGAATTGCCCAATATCTAAAACAAGTGTCAGGTCTTGTGACACTACTAGAAGTACCATAAGTTATACTATAATACATCCATAGGGATTTTTGTCCCATTTCACCAAATGGCGAGTATGGAATCTACATTCAATGTAGACAGTAAAGAGCAACTTATTCATTGTTTTAAAGCACTGCTACAGCAGAATAAAACAATTCGAGAACTGCTATCCCCATGTCACAGTGTCAACCACTTTGAATGTACTTTTTGATGACTACGCATCCATGCCTGAACACTGGGCAAGGCATGTTTTGTAGGAGTGTCCAAGTGTTAGTGTGGGGATCATACGTTTCCATGTTTCCCAATGCAGGTCCTTCACTACTGACGATTCCTCCTGTAGCATAGATTTTTCTATCCAATACCACGGCACTGTAACACACAATCCATTATGAGTCAATTGATCAAATAATCATCATCATGTCATTCACAAAGCATAAAGATAAGCTTTTAATTGTCAAGCATGCAGTAGCTCCTGTGCAGCATACACGGATCACTGAGTACTTGTTTTCTTATAATAATATTGCCACCATACAACAGCATGATTTATTCTATAATATGATGGATACATAATTATAAGAATGGGATATCTTTTCACCAGGAAACATTTCTTTTTGACTATTATATTGAAATCACATGTACAAAAAGGTTACTAAATTGAGAGCAAACAGCACCAATGCACAGTTTAATAAAATTAAAAAGAAACTCAGTTCGAATTTGTAGCATTGATGAAGCTGATTCAACAACACTAATCCAGAGAAGGGGAGGTGACATTTTCTGCTTGCGAACAAGATCAGAAACTGACTTTAGTCCCTTCAGTATTCAAATGTCAGACTGTTTCCTGAAACAGAATTCTTTTTAAAATGTGTGGCTAATCTTGTCGTCACGTACAATATTTGGTGCTAGTATGTGCCAAATGTTTTGTGTCAGGGTTGAAAATTCAATAAAACATCTCAGTTTATCTGCGTAGCATCAGTGTGACTTAACTTTGGGGTGGGTTGTTGCATAATTGAAACTGTTTTTTTATATTTAAACAACCATTTATAGCATTTATTTTCCAACCTGTTCCTCCCAACCAAATGTGATGCATCTGCACACACAATTATGTAAATAGCGTGGGCTCTATATGAGCCATACCAGTGCCACAGGATAAAATGATCTATTAGTACATAACCAGATATTTTGCAACTACAATCATTTTTACATTGACCTCAAGAGTCACTTCCATTACTACTACAGAATTTAAATAATAGATGGCTTCCACTGTAACAGGAATATTTTAATCAGCTATATGATTAAATAAAGTACATGGTAAGAATCTTCTCTTTGAAGTGCTACTACAATATATTTAGGACCACTAGAAAATTGGTGCCAATTTAGATGCTTGCTTTGGAATTTAAAGAGTTTTATTTTGTAAACATACCTAAGATGAACAAACAGCACCGATGGCACAACTGTAATGAGAACATATGCTTTGTCGCGAAATATCCCAAGGTGCTTCACAACAGTGTGATGAGACTGAAATTGACACAAATGAGGAGAAGGTATTTGGATGGGTGATCAAGTATCTAGTTCAAGAGCTAGGTATTGAGGCAAGTATCATAGGAAGAGTGTGAAGTAGAGACAATGTATGAGGGAATGTGGTGTTTTGAGTTTGCAGAAGATGAATGATGCATAGGAGAATATTAGAAAAGCGGAATTTGTTTGTAACGTATGTATGGATGAGGATTTCCACAGCAGATAATGATGAAAGGGTGGAAACATGCAATTGAAGTACGCAGAGGAAAAATAAGTTTGAAGTTCAGCTTGGGTCAGTAGGACGTTGAGATTATTTGTTTCAGCCTGAGCGAATCATAATTAGAGAGAACCTCACTAACATTGGCCACGTCAGCTCAAACTGACCATGTCAAAAACGTAACTGAATTGAGTTGGGATTCACTTGGTGATATTATGACTTGTGCAATTTTAACAATTTTTATTAATTTTGGAGCTGTGGAAAAATATGTGACAAGCAAATGAAATATTGCTTTAAATATCATTACAATTTTGTATGTAGTCTTGCTCATCTTAAAAACCTAAACCACAGAGAACAAATCTGAGTAGGTCTGAAATCAGCAGGAGTTGGGGGTTCCACAGAGATTCGGGTTTACAGATAGATCAATCTGACATTCATCCTGCTTATGTGCACCACATTCAGCATTATGGTGAAGTGGTTCCTGCCTCTGCAATTTAATCTGTTTCAAAGTATAGTATATAATATAAGCAAGATAATTTGCTTCCGCATGCGCCAGTTTTATGTTGCTATTAGTATTTAGCAAGATTATGTGCTTGCATGATGAATCAAAGCACAGCCTACATGTATAGATCATTCTGGTATTGTTTTTGACATTCTGTCAAAGTATCATAAGTAATTTTGTATCATGCCTTAATTTCTTCCCGACAAACTGTTGTTTTTGATGGTTCTTTAGCCCACTCCATTCACTCAGCTGTTCAATGATGTGCAGAACAATTTTAGCAACTATTTCTCAAACTCACAATGGAAATACATTTGACTCACTTGAGGCTCAAGGTTTTGCATTGAAGCCCCACTGTAGCGATTTGAGCACATGTATTTAGGCTAATATTTCAGTGCAGTGCTGAGGAAGTGCTGCAAGGCCATAGGCTGTTGGTCACCTTTTACAGGAGCTTGTACTGCTCAAACAGGTGGATGTAAAATATTCCATGGCACTATGCAGAAAAGAAAGTTCTCTTGCTGCTGTAGCCAACATTTATCTAACAATCAATATTAAAAGTAGATGATTGAATTAATTTTATTTCATTGCTGTTGGTGGGATCTTGCTATGTACACACTGGCTTCCATTTTACTCACATTTCAATAGTAACTATGGCTGGAATTCTCTGGCCATTCATGTCCTGCCACCACTGCCAGCGAGAATGGAAAATTTGGCACTCAGCGCAGCAGGATGAGAGAACACAGCTGCAGGTGAGGTCAGAGAATCCAGCCCTATGTTTCATTGGATGTAAAACATTTAGGATGTTTTGAGGTCAAAATCTTTCTTTATCCTCTAATTTCTTAGTCATTTCATGACTTACATTATTTAAGCAACAGATTTAAGTACACTGAGAAATTTGCTTAGGGAAGCATCTCTCAAATGGAGGTTCCTTTGCTCTGAATAACACTTCATAATAAATGGTATATATTATTCATGAACATAAGTACAATTTCCCATTAGTAGAGAACAAAATACGATAATTTGTTCTTTCAAGGTCACTTTAGTTCCTTAGGTTTTATTGATTTGTAACCATTTGTACTCTCTTGAATTGAACATGATTAACTTTAAGGCAAACAAAAAATCATGTTACTGTTCAATTAAAGGGATCAGCTTTATGAAATAGTATTTTGCACATCGGACAGGAAGGTCAATTGCTGGTATTTGCTGACTTTGCCTTCCTAATAGTGACTGCATTTCAAAGTAATTAACTGCGTGCAAAAAGCTTTGGGATGTTTAATATGATAAGGTGTTATATTAATACAATCCTTTTTCTCAAGTAATCCGATTTCAGTTCAATGACCCATATATTCAGTCTAAGTAAGGAAGAGAGAGGAAAAAAAAGTGTTCCTGCTCTTCATAGCATCAGTGTTGAGTGAGGACATGGTCAGTCTTTGTTGTGGTTGATTGGTTGGCCCCATATACGGTTGGACTTGTATGTGAAAAGAAGAGTCATTTTGATCAGGTATTCTAGAGCTTTGCCTGACTTTTGCAGCCATCTTCCTGACATAATTCACTGCTTTTTGTAGAGAAGCAGAGAATTTTTTTTGAAATTGTGCAAATCTATGTCTATAAACTCATAATATAATGATGTGAATGGCCTAATTTCACCTGGGAATTATATAATTGTCATGAGAAGAGTGCTCAGTTCTTCTCCCTCAAATTGAGGTGCATTGCTAAACATGCTTGGCACTATTTAAGCAGGGCTCATTCATTCTTTACATACCCCACAGCTAGATGTCACTGCTGCACTCCATACACATTGTTCAGGAAACGCTCCACCAAAGCCCCTCAGAGTAAAATGGCATGCTATGGGTATTATGGTTACTTCTCTTTGCTATAATCATATGTATCAGCATATATGATTATGAAAATGTAGAATTTCTTTCAAGATGCTGGTGCATAAAGGCAAAAAAAATTGTGTATGTTGTTCTTTAATCCCTAAGAGCCCTTTCTTATGTCTGTTGTAAGTACATAAGACTGTTGCTTAAAAGATGTGTAAACTTAAATCTATTGTAAGTGTATAATATTGATGCTTTGGAGCTATGTATAACTAAAGATGACTAAAATCAGAGAGTTGAATACATCTCATTACTATACTTGTGTTTCACAGATTAATATGTAAAGGCATTTATCAGAATATTAAATATATAAAACCTTAATCCAAAAGCATGAAATTTGAAATTGCAGCATCTCATGATGAGGAATTTATATTTTTAAATTAGATTCTAATTAGATTATTTCATTTATGCACCAGCACCTTGGGAGATTTTATTTATTTAGAGAGTACACAATCGCTGAAGCCAAGCAATAGCCTCCTCTGCCAGGGAGAATTTTACAATCCCTTCCCACTGAACTCAATGGAGGTTTGAATGGCTTGCAGCATTTTCCAGCCTAGCCCTTGCTGCGATGGGGCCACTCCTCGGTAATGTGCATCACTGTTTGTGTCTTTCCGTAAAAGCATAAAGGGTTTGTACTGAGGCCCCAGCCATGGAGATTGGCTGCACAGGGACTCTAGCCTGTCCTGAACCCAATTAGCAAGGACTACTATCATAATGGATGTCCAAAGCCTTGCCATTCAACAGATGGATTAGTGATGTCCCATGTTTCCTATTCCTTAATTCTAAGATTCCTGCTGGATCTTACTCAGGAAGGGTGCTCCATATGAGATGGCGAGATGGAAGGTGGGCAGAAGTTGGGTTGAACAGGTTATTATGGGGCAATAATTGAGGTACAGCATGGATAGTTTCAACTAGCTAGTGTGTTTCTGTCAGTCAGAGGATGTTGTTGGAATAATATTTGTGAGGACAGGAAGCCAGGGAGGATTGTCAAACAGAGTTCCAGCTATGTTGAGAATTGTTGCATTCAATTGAGTACTAACAAGGTATTTAAGTGATGCCAGTTGCCAATCAGGTGCAAAGTATACTGCTATAAGGTAAGTGCTGAGGTCCAGAGTCTTATGGTAGCAGCAACCCATATAGATCCAGCAAGTTTGGCTGACAGATTGTTTCTGACTTTTGCTGCTGTTTTCAAATATTCCCAGAAGAACAAAGACCTATCTTGAATGTAGTGTAACCAGTTGATAGCTGGTCACCAATGAGAAATCTTTTCCAAGTTTTGGAATGGCAATGATTTTTAACTACAGGCTACTCCTTTGGGAGTGAGTTTGAGCTGATAATTTTTGTGTAAAGCGAAGTCAGCCAGCAACACCCACATCCCATGAATCAATTAAAAAAAAAGGACACTTTCTAGCATGACATTTAGAGCATGGGTGGAGTGAGAGACAGCCTTTTTAAATTATCTTTTTATCTAATTAAGCATATTCACATATTATTTCAAAAGATAAGTCGTCTCTTCTACTAGAATGATAACTGTTACATGCCTGCGGTGTTTGAGGAATACTGATTGTGCCTTAACAACATGCCTGAATCTTAACCTCAGGAGAGTACAACATTATGACATTTCCAATTCCTATCCTTTGGTCTTCTGACAAATCCCCAACTTCTGGGACATTTTTGGGGAGGTTTATGGTATAAGCTCCATTAAACTGAAACCGTATAAGCCCATTCAATTTAAAACTCTTACAGCAATTAAAGATCTAAGTCCTACTTGCAGACATGAAAGAATCCAGTTTCTGTTCTCAATAGTCTGATCTGTGACTATTTGTGAAGGTGATGCTATTAACTGAAACTCCTGGTCTAGTATATTAGCTTATTAGCCATAGGGTCTGGGACAGCAACCTGCTGCTTGGACCGTAACTGCAGCAGAAACTATCTTCTGGGCATAACCACAGGATAGAATCAGGGAGGTATGAGACACTGTCCGGGGTTTTCTGCTCCCATTTTTTTTGGCGGGTTTGGTGACGGGAGCAAAAAATCTTGAGAGAGGAGCAAATGGTGTTTCATGCTGATTAAAAGCATGACGCAATGGTCCATGACCCTGGCAGCGAGATAATGGGAATCCTGATGTCAAACATTGAGTATATAATTTCCACATGTTAACATCTCATTATCAGGCCTCTATGCCTGAATCATTCCCCCCTATTGTAAGAAAGTTCATTCATGCCAGCTTGAGGGCACACTAATGTGAATTACAATTGGTCTCCCAAGACATGCAGTTGGGAGTTGTGGGAGCAGACCTCCCAGAGTCCTTTGCACAGGGAGAGGGGGTCGTGCCTTGGTTGTGCTGGGAAGTTGGTGAGGGGATGGAGTTTCCATATGAACTTTTGTGAATTTGGATGGCCATTATAAATGGCGCCCTGATCTTCAGAAACTCAAGTTTCTGGCAAACCTGCACCACCAGTGTGATGGCACGGGACTCTAACTTTCAAGTTTTTTACACTATAGCGCACCACTTTTCCCATCTGTTATTGGCCTTTGCCATTATTCGGGAAAATTCCACCCAATACATTGGCTGGGAAGCACTCTGTTTAAGAATTGTGAGGGTTTGTTGACTGAGGTGTTTCCGATTCCAGATGAAATGTAAATAAGTTATGAATTATGCACTGTAGTGAAATATGAGCTCTCAGGATATATGATTAGTTCATAATATTGAATTCCAATTAGTAAACTAAAAGTTATAGTGATGGTAAATGATGTTGAAAAAAATATTCTGCAAATCTTTCTTTTCTCTTTGACTCAGAGAAAGGCTTTCTTAATTTTTTATTTGGAGGTGCTCCAATGAGTTTCAATGCAATTCATATGGTTATTCCTTAGGAGCAGGAATACAACATTCACCCCATTTACAACTCCTTTTACCAACTTTCATCCCTAACTGTGGATGCCCTTGACTAATAAATACCTGGTTATTCTCGGCCTTGAAAGTTTCAATGATCCAGGAGCCTTTTGTGGGCATAGTTTTGGAATTCCACTACCCTACCGTGCTTCTTTACATTATACAATTCTAAGTTAATGCTTTTTGTTCTGAACTCATACAGTAGAGGAAATAGATTTTCTCTACTTATAGTTTCAAATCCTTTTATCATTTTAATCTCAAGCTTGTCCTCCTAATATAACCCTTTAACCCCATATCATTTGGTAAATAGGCATGGTGTCTCTTCCCAAGGCCAATAATATTGTTCCTGAAGTGTGGTATCCACAACTGAATAGAACATTACAGCACAAACAGGCCCTTCGGCCCACAAGTTGCACCGATCATATCCATACCTACCAGACCATAGGACTATCTATAACTCCCAATCCCATTAAATCCCATGTACTCATCCAGAAGTCTTTTAAAAGACACCAGCGAGTCCGCCTCCACCACCCCCGACGGCAGCCGATTCCACTCACTCACCACCCTCTGAGTGAAAAACTTACCCCTGACATCCCCTCTGTACCTGCTCCCCAGCACCTTAAACCTGTGTCATCTTGTAGTGGCCATTTCAGCCCTGGGAAAAAGCCTCCGAGAATCCACCCTATCTATATCTCTCAACATTTTATAAACCTCTATCAGGTCGCCTCTCAACCTTCGTCTCTCCAGGGAGAAGAGACCTAGCTCCCTCCCCAATCCAGTCAACATCCTTGTAAATCTCCTCTGCACCCTCTCAATAGCTTCCACATCCTTCCTGTAGTGAGGCAACCAGAACTGCGCACAGTACTCCAAGTGGAGTCTGACATAAGGATCTTATAAAGTTGCAGCATTACCTCCCGACTCCTAAACTCAATCCCTCAATTAATGAAGGCTAGCACATCATACGCCTTCTTGACCACATCCTCCACCTGTGAGGCCGATTTAAGAGTCCTATGGACCTGGACCCCAAGGTCCTTCTGCTCCTCAACACTGCTAAGAGTACTACCCTTGATATTGTACTCCTTCATCCCATTGGACCTGCCAAAACGGACCACTACACATTTATCCACGTTGAAGTCCATCTGCCACTTCTCTGCCAGTCTTGCATTCTATCTATGTCACGCTGCAACTTCTGACATCCCTCCGGATTATCCACAACACCACCAACCTTCAATATGCAATACTCCAAATGAGTTCTGAACAGTGCTCTGCAAAGCTGAAACATAACGCTGTTATTTTGATATTATAGTTCCCTTGAGATAAAGTCCAACCCTCTATTTGTCTTTATGATTATATTTTGAATATGTTCATTTGATTTCAGATCTAGACCTGCATTCCTTTGTTCCTTCAGCTGTTTCTATTCTTTCAGCATTAAGAAAATATTCCAATTTGCATTTCTTGGATTCAAAGTGGCTGACCTCAGATACATTCAATTGTATCTGCCATTATTTTTCCCTATTATTTAACCTCCGTCCATTTGTATCTCTTTGCTGTCATCTGCGCAATTTACTATTTCCTAGCTTGCAGACAACTGCAAATTTGATGAACAATATTCCACTGCTTTATCCAAGTCACTGCTATAAATGGGGAAAAGCTGAGGTTCCAGTACAGATCCGCAGGGAACACCATTTACCACACCCTGCCCCTGATTTGTACATTCCCCCTTCCTATTCTGCCTTCAACCTCCCAACCAATTTTGAGTAAATATATCGATGGAGTTGATGCCTCATTAAGCAACTGCAAAATCTAAATTATTCAAATAACAATGAACACAATATGGTGTGCGGTAAGCCCAATGCTTTTGATGAATATCACAACATTTTCAAGAGACTAGAATATCTGGAATAAACTCAACACATTAACTTAAATACATCTCTATTTGAGTCTTAATCCACAATCTTCCTCTGAAAGCAATGAGACCACCCTGACAGTGTGAAAGAATTGAACAAGATAGCAAGGTTTTCAGACACAAACTGGATGAATAATGAGACAATGACATGCTATATATAAGGAACTTGGCAGGGTAATACTAATTATAAGATGTAGAAGGTTGATGGTGCAAGATTACATGCCACAAAATATGGCCTTTCAATCTGTCCCACATGTATTGCTCATGCCAAGACCTCCTACAACCCTACAGCTCTTTCATTACATCTCTCAGCTACTTTATATCAATAACAACTGCCACAGTCAAGCTGTAATGGAATGCCTTGGTACATCCACCTCCTCATGCGCAGAGATACAAGTTCAGAACAGCGTTGCTGTAGCCAGTTGTATTTAGAGCAAGGGATGCCTAGGTAAGCTGGAGAACAAGGATTTGTAGAAGGAGACGATATCCAACAGGTACAATGTACTTGCTATTAGGATGAGGATAAAGGCTGTTGGAAGCACAGCCAGAATGGCTCCCTGCAATAGAAAATTGGCCAAAGGAGGAAGCAGGAGGAGGGGAAGTATAATGGAGTGTCAACTGACTGAGAAGTGACAATTCTATGAACTGTGTCATGGTTAACATATTTTTAGGAATTTTAACTTTCACAGAGATTGGGATAAACAGACTGGCACAAGAAAATTATGAAAAGTTAGCAAATTTCTTTTTTAAAGTTTATTTATTAGGCTTGAATTATCACTGCATTGAAGTTATTATGAAAGTCCCCTGATCACCCACTCCGGGCCTGTTTGGGTGCACTGAGGGAGAATTTAGCATGGCCAATGCACCTAATCAGCATGTCCTTTAGACTGGAAGGAAACAGGAATACCTGGAGGAAACCCACACAGACACGGGAGAATGTGTAAACTCCACACAGACAGTGACCCAAGCTGGGAATCGAATTGGGACCCTTGTGCTGTGAGGCATCAGTGCTAACCACTATGCTGCCTCTATCCTGTATATATCTGTTACAGGTTTTGCTGCAGAAAACTAACAGGGTGATGTATATTAGTTTTAGCAATCAGAGTCAGATTTAGCTAACAACCTAATGGTGTGTGAACATTTATTTAATAGCGACCATAACATTGAGTTCGGTGTAGTGTTTGAGAGATGAAAAACAGATACTAAGATTGGTGATTTATTTAAGGCTGACGTCAACGCGATGAGACAGACTGTCCACAGTAAACTGAGCAAATCTATTAACGGTTAAGACAACAGATAATCAGTGGGAAGCATTTAAAAATTGTAATTGTATGTGATAGAAAACTAGTCCAAACAGCAAAAAAGCTAATAACCTACAGCATTGGACAGCTAAATAAGAAAGAGACAACACAAAACTAGAAATAAAGGCATTCAAATGGCAAAGATCCTGGAGTACAGGAACGATACAAGGAATGCTAAAGGGTGATAAAACCAAGAGTGAAAGGAGTGTGACAGGAACCTTGCAAAGGATAGCAAAACCAACCCAAAATCATTTTTAATTATATTTGGGACAAGAGCATAGTCAGGAGCATTATGCACCCCTTTATAACCATTAGATGGATTGGCCATGCTAAATTGCTCTTTATTGCCCAAATGCATGAGGTTACAGGGGTGAGGGAACTGGGGAGACCTGGGTTAGATGCTTTTTCATGGTGTCAGAGTGGTTAGCACTGCTGCCTCACAGCACCAGGGGCCTGAGTTCAGTTCCAGGCTGTCTGTGGAATTTGTACATTTTTACCACATCTGTGTGGGTTTCCTCTGAGTGCTCCACTTTCCTTCCACAGTCTGAAGATGTGTAGATTAGATGGATTTAGCCTGAAATGTGTGGGGTTATGGAGATAGGTTGGGGGAGAGGACCTGGGTAAGATACACTGTCAGAGGCGGTGCAGACTTGATGGGCTGAATGGCCGATGGTTTCCATCCCAGGGTTTTAAAGCGAGTGAGTAAAAACATTGCAGATACCGGAACTATAATCTTCTCAATTCTCTCAGTTCAAAAACATTTATTTTAGACTGGAAAATTGCTTATGTAGTTTTGCTATTTAAGAAAGATGCCACAGGAAACCTGGGAATTATAGAGAAGTTCTATGGTTGCAAAATTACTGGAGACTACAATTTCAGATCGGGTGATTGCTAATTGTGAAAATTTTCAGATGCTCAGAGAAAACCTCCATGATTAAAGAGTAGGACCTGCCTGACCAATCTGATTCAATTCTTTTGAAAATTAATGTTCAGGGAAATGTCTGTAGCTGTTATTTATACAGATTTCTAGAAAGCTTTGGTAATGACCCTCAAAGTAGAATGTTAGCTGAAGTTGAAGCCCATGAAGGCAAATCATTGGCTTAATTAAGCAATTGGCCCAGTCCATCACTCAAACCATCCAATGATTCTGTCTACACTTCCCACTGCCTCAAAAGCAGCCAGCATAATCAAGGACCCCACTCATTCTGGACATACTCTCTTCTACTTTCCGTCAGGAAAAAGATATAAAGGTCTGAGATCACATACCAACTGGATAAAGAACAGCTTCTTCCCTGCTGGCATCGGACTTTTGAATGGACCCACCTTATTAAGCTAAGTTTTCTCTACACCCTATCTGTAACTGCAACACTATATTCTGCATCCTTTTCGGATACATAGTAAATTAAAATGTACATTATAGAAAATAATTAAAAAGAAACTAATAGATGCAGCCTTTATATCTAGAAAACTGGAACACAGGAGAATGAAAATCATGCTTCAACTACACAAAGCTCTGATTAAATCACTCCTTCCATACAGACAGCATTTCTAGGTACCATGTTCTTTCTCTACAACCTAGCTATGACAGTAACACTACATTCTGCACGCTTTCATTTCCTTCTCTATGTACACTATGCTTTGTCTGTATAGTGTGCAAGAAACAATACTTTTCACTGTATACTAATACATGTGACAATAAATCAAGATCAAAATCAAATCATATTTTAGGAAGGAATACTCACCTTGAAAGGTAGGCATCGTAAGGTAACCAAAATGATACCTGGAAATCAAGTGTTAATTTACAAGTAGTGATTAAATATTGTATTTCCTGGTATTTAGAAGGTTGAGGTGACTTGATGGAACTTTTCAATAAATAAAGGGGAACTGATGTGGCAGAGAGAGAGAGAACAATTTCCATTGGTAGGGGATTTCAGATTCAGTAGGTATAGTCTAAAATTTGAGCCCGGTTTCTCAGGAGTGAAATTAAGAAACAGCTCTATACACAGAGAGAGTCGCAGAAGTTTGACATTCACTCCCGCAAAAGACCATTGCTGTTGGACCAATTGTTGTTTTTGAGTCTGTAGTTAATAGAATTTTGTCAACCAAAGGTATTAGAAGAATATGAGACAAAAGGCAGCTATATGGAATTCAGCCATAGATTCGATGGAATGGTGAAACAAGCTAGAAAGAATAAAGGTCCTAGTTTTGTTCCAATTTTGTACAAATCAAAGCATAGTAAGGCACTGTCAAAATTGACATCTAGAATGGGCTTTGGGTTGGGCTTGTGGCTGCTATCACTAAGTTACTTTGGAAAATAGTGGCAATGAGATGACACTGGGCAGCAACGTGATGGGGCATTACAGGTCATTCAAGTTGGATTGAATAATCTGTTTCCAAACTCTAACTCAAATGTATTTCTGCATTCTAGATTTGACATGGCCATCAAATATTATTGACATGGCCATCAAACTATTAAATCCGGGGTCAGTCATCGACCTTAACACAAGAGAAACAAAGGGAACTTGAGAGGAAAAGTTTGTATGATTTCAAGAAGGAGATTCTTCAAACGTCAAAATAGATAAAATTTGCTGATCAATTATCCTGAAAAGATAATTAGTTTCCGGGCCTTACTTATTCAAAACGGAGAGAAAATTATTCAATGCAGCTGTAGGATGATGAACTTAATTTTATATACATGAAATTGGGAAATTATAGACAAATCAAAAAGCAATCTATTATTTGTCAGGATGGACTGTGCAAATTACAGGAGCTCAACAGAGGCTCAGTTTTGAAAATAAATTCATGGGTATGATATTAATTATGTGTTCTAAATATAAAGATAGGTCATCAATGTTGACAAAACCCTGATAAAAAGGTCATCGACCTGCAATGTTAACTCTTTGTTTTCTCTTCACAGATGCTGCCTGACCTGCTCAGTATCTCCAGCATATCTTGTTGTATTTTTCAGATTTCCAGCATCGGCAGTACTTTGCTTTTGATGTAAGTAACATGTTGTGATGAGGACAGTAATAAAATTAGGATTGAAACTGAAAGCAGATGGAGTTACTTTGCCTATGAATATTATATTCACAGCTGATTGTGCAAGTGATGAATTTACAAAACTGATGCCAGCCTTTTATGCTTTTTTTTCAAGTGTGGCTTTCTCAGCAGAATTGAAAATGATAAAACAAGGCTAAAATGTTGATATTTTTGAATTATCTAAGGACTTTATGCTATTGAGACAGATTCTATTCATCCATTTAAATATCAGCAGAAGGAATTATGTGATAGGGATTAAATAATGAGGCTGGGACAGATGGCCTACAGGGATCCTGATTTTCAGGAAGGAATGATTATATTGCTTATTCCTAGTTGTCTTGAAGGGCATTAAGAGTCACCCATTCTTTCCCTACTTAATCACATGAATAGTAGCCTAATGATTAACTGGACTAACAATCTAGAGATATTGGCAATGATATTAACATCTCCAATATCGATGGGAGGTCACATAAGCAGGTGGGGGGCAGGGGGCTGGTGTTGGGGTGTCAAGTTTAAAAACTTCATATCAAGGAACCTATCTTCAACCGTCTGTGCACATCACTGCTGCCATTGTTCCAGCTCTGGGGTACAATGTTTCTGTGGTATATATGCCCCATCTTGGAGAGGCAGGACACTTCATGATGGGTCTGAACTTCGGTGGAGTGCCAGTCAGATTTTGATTCCGACTCTGCTCTTAGTTTTGTACCCGGAAGTAAAGTCACTCCTTTCTTGCCTGAACTGCCCAGTGTGGCAAGTTCCTGAGCTTTGTGTCGAAGGTTGAAGGGTCAAAGCTAAGGGAGCCAGGGCTTTTTTTTAAAAATAGCACTAGCTATTGTAAAGCAGATTGGGTTTTAAGGTCCAGTCTTCTTCAGAGGATGAGGAGAAGGTAGGTTTGTAAGGTAAGTGGGTAGGATTTGGTGAAGGGTGTAAGGGGCATTGGGCAATCGATTGATGGTAGGACAGGCTGGTTCAGTTGGTTGGGAAGGGCATCAGTTGATCAGTAGGAGTGTGGGGGAAACTCTGCAGTGGTTTTAAGTCTAACTTTTCCCAGGTAACCATTCTGGTAAGACTATTGGGACTATCCAAAGTTTATACCGTACCTTTGGATGGTTCCCATTGCAGGGCAAACAACAGAAGTTTGAACTTCCCAGGCAGTTACCATGCAATTCTTACCTGGAGATTTCCAGGGAACGGGTTCCCTGGTGCATCTTTAGAGTCTAGAAATGCTTCCCAACCAATTACAATATCTTGGACCTTGGAAGCTGTTGGCCAATATTTAAATCAGACTCCCACAACACAGTCAGGAGCCCAATTTAAATTTAGCAACTGCCTGTCAGCTTTCCCAGCTTAGGAAAATCCATCTGTAAAATGAAGATGGTAGTGACTAGCTGCAGCAGGTTGGTGTTTTTAAAGCACAGCTTACGGGGCAGGAGGAGCCTCAGTGCTCCCTGACCCCTCTCCCAGTCTTTCATCTTCATAGCTCCCAATCCTGCTGCCTTTGTGTTGATGTCATTGGTGATCGCCTCCATAATTGCACACATGCATGCACGCATGCACACACACGCATGTGGCCCACCCTATGATAAGTCAAACTCTCACCCCCAACCATACCAGCCATGCTTTTTATCCTTGTGCCCTGTGATCATTCAAACTTTGATCTTTCCTTCCCTCTGTTTGCTGAGCTCCCACAATCCATCCTCCTGACTGAGATTTTTCCCTTACTCTCTCCCATTTCCCAAACTCTGACCACCTCCACCACCCAGTCCATCCCCCACTAAACACTAACTATTCCCACCAAACTAACACTGAATCCCCCTGACCTCCCATGAAACATCAGTCTTTCCCATTTGCCTAAGCTGAGAAGCTGCGTTCCTTTCATTGACATTTTCACCTGCTCAGTCTGTCATCCTGGAATGAAAGAGGAAAATTATAACAAGGTTCTGACATTAAATTTAGCAGGTCTTCTATGTAGTGAGGATTCCTAGGTTTCTCCCTTCTCTGCTCCCTACCCAATTCTGCCAGGAAAAGTACTGCTCCACTCTCACCCACCTCTCATGAAACATTCCTGTCCCATGTTCTGATCACACTAAGTTGTCAAACTGAAAGGACCAGAAAAAACTATGACCATGAAATGACTATGACTATGCTGAATTCTATTTAGCACCCTAATAGATCACACATGTCCCTCAAGGAAAAGAACCTTCCATCCATGCTCAGTGACTTAATTCCCACATTATATGGTGCACTCTTAATGCCCTTCAAGGCAACCTGGAATGGGTAATAAAAACATTTCCTCCTGAAATCCAGGACCCCTATGGGCCATCTGTCCCAGTCTCATCATTTAATCCCCATCATATAATTCCTTCTGCTGTCATTTAAATAACTGAATAGGATCTGCCTCTGTAGCATAACTTCCTTACATAATTTAAAAAAAAATCAACATTTGAGCTTTTTTAAAACTATTTTAGATTCTGCTGAGAAAGCGACATTGAAGGAAAAGTAAAAAAAAGCTGGCATCAGCTTTTAAATTTAGCACTTGCACAATAAGGGCTTCTTATGTCCAGGCACATTAATCACCTGTATATTGAATGCTTTGATTCATATAATCATTTGGGTTCATACATGGAATCCATGTGGTCTATTCTGATTGAATCTAGGATATCCTTGCAATTTTGGAATCTCTGCCAGTTGGAAAAACATTCTGTACACAACTGTTGCTGGGTACTCCAAAAGGCTGCGGCTGCTTGGCTGACTGAAATTTTCAAGGATGAGGGCAAGAATTTTTTTTTAGGCTAGAGTTCTGGAGAAAAGATGAACGGACAGTTTTCTCGGCTCTAAAGGTGTCAAGCGGTATGGGGAGAGCACTGGAGTATGGTATTGAGATAGAGGATCCTCCATGATCATCATGTTGAATGGTGGGGCAGACTCAAAGGGTCGAATGGCCGATGCCTGCTCCTATTTTCTATCTTTCTCTGAACCATGATCAAACTTAATGGTGCAGATGGTTCACGGCCCTGACTGGCCATCTTTTATGTTGCTTGAAAGCTGTGAAGATGTTTTCCTTGGTAAACATGGGCTGGCACATTTATAGATCCTGTAGGTGCAGGATATGAGGGGGTAAAATATCAGAAGGAGGGATGGGGGTGCATGCTCATCTTCCTGCTGCCATGGCAACTGGCCAATGAGGGAGGCAGCAGTAAATGGCTTTCTGCCCAGAGTCACTTAAGTGGCAATTAAGAGCCTCTTCTCACTTCTGTTATTTTACCAGCAAAGGGTGGGCTCTCAGCCACAATGGGAAACTGGCTGGCAAACTCTGGCAACCTCCCTGAAAGCTTGGTTGTTGTTGAATGGGCAGTGCAGGGGAGTGTCATCTGATCGAGCATTTTTTAGTTCACAGAGGGTCACCCCTGCAGCAATGGTTGCTCCTATGGCAACTGGCAACACTTCACCCTAATCAACCACCAGGTCCCTCTGCCAGGCATGCCTAATTGGTAGTGGTGACCTTTGGCTCCACATGATTTGTTCTGAGGAAAGTTTGATATCCACTGGTGAGTCTTTTTCATTGGGTTCAGCAGTGGCTTCCAATTGGCCAGCATCTTAGAGGCAATCTTTTGGTTACTTAATGGTTGGGATCCCTGTTGGTAGCTCATTGGTTACCTGATGGTGATAAAACCTGGCCCAGGCTCCCTAAGCAGGCAAGGCAGGGTTCCCCTGGCTTTCTGGCCTGTTGCCAGGGTCATTCCTGTCCAACAAAGTCTCAGTAAGAAATCTCACAACACCAGGTTAAAATCCAACAGGTTTATTTGATAGTAAACTGACAAGCTTTTGGGGTTTGCCCCTTTGTCAGGTGAGTGGAGAGTTTTACTATCAAATAAACCTGTTGGACTTTAACCTGGTGTTGTGGAACTTCTTACTGTGTTTACCCCAGTCCAACATCAGCATCTCCACAATAAAGTCTCAACCAAGCTGTCTGTCAGATATCCTTCTGTGAATGGAAGACTGGTTGAGTTGGTGATGTTTCTTGTGTCACCAGGAAGAATCCTATAACATGAAATTTTAATGCTGTTCTTATCTTCACAAGCATTGACTGCATTGCATTGGACTAGTACCTGTGATAGACTGATTACGTTATAGCAGGTCATCATTATAACATGGTCACTGTCTCTGCTATGGTGCAAATACGGAAGCTGGAGCTCTTCTGATCTCCCAGAACGATAGCTGAACACTGGGATAGCTCCAAAATGTAAGCAGGTCTTCAAGGGCCTGAAGATAGTGTGCCCTCGTCATCTTAACCTCTTCTTCCTTATGACACAGTATAATTAGAATATCCAATTGAGTTCCTATCCTTCCACCTTGCTGCTTCATACTTTGAGTACCGTATCAACAATGGCTGAAATTGTAAGCTTGAAAAATATGAACTGCAGAACAAACTAAAGGAAAAAAAAGAATAAATGAACTGAACGATATGTACAATGAGGCAAAATGCTATTATTCTGTCCACAAAACCCATCGGTGAAAATTCGACAACACGTAGCTTAAAGGCAATGCCCAAAGCAGGCAAGATCCATTTTGCAGACAAGTGCCCATTTTATATTGGCAAAGACCATATTGTAGATGTTGTCGCAGATGGACACTGTTCTCTCAATTTTTATTGAAAGGCACAGGCAATTTGTTTAAGTGTGCGTCCCTTTTAATTTTGTTTTTGCATGGTTGTTGCTGTACATGTCCACTTATTCAAACAGGCTGACAACTTGCGTGCAGCTGATGAGTAGGACTTTCAGGTTGCAGTGTGAACAGGCAGCTTAGAAGGCACATTGAGAAGTCTCACACCACCAGGTTAAAGTCCAACAGCTTTATTTGGCAGCACGAGCTGTCAGAGCGCAGCTCCTTCATCGGGTGAAGGAGCACCTGATGAAGGGGCAGCACTCTGAAGGCTCATGCTACTAAATAAAACTGTTAGACTTTAACTTGGTGTTGTGAGACTTCTTACTGATGCTGCCCTAGTCCAGTGCTGGCATCTCCACATCATAGCTTAGAGAGAGCACATAACCACATTTTAATCGCTTGAACAAGTAGTGTGTTGCAGGCTTTCAAAGCTGCTTTTGGACTGCAAAACTGCCAGTCTGAAAGTCAGACTCGGTACAAATTCAGCGCTATGAAAGCTTATTCTAAACCTGCCTAGCTTGGCACTAGTTACGGAATCTCAGAGAACTTATCTTTATAACTCGATAGTCAGATGTCTATCCAAATGTAACTTCACTAACAGCAAAAGGACGCAAGACCATCTCAGTCATACTTAGCTTTCATCTGAATTGAAATCCAAGGATTTAGATTTGAATTATATTAGTTTTTAAGATATGTCACTTCCTCAGCTCCATCCTGGCCAATTTCCCAGGCTGGGCAGACAGCCAGTTTATCTTGTCAATGGCTACACAAGTCTTTTCCAGTCAGCCTCCAGGTCAGTGCAAGCAACAAGAGACACTGTAGCTGCCTGGAGTCAGCCTCCTGGTGGCGCCGCCAGTGCTTTAGGCAGACATCGAGGCCCTCCCTGGATTCAGCTGTAGCCAAAAAAAACACCCTGTCGTGTGGTTCGTTTTGTAATCTTAAATACCGCTAGCACATCACTCTGTGATCTCCTCTATTCAATTGTACTTCTTCATATTTAGCAGGATTTAGTGAACCTGCACTATACCTTGTCTATTATCTCAATATCCTTCATCTAATGTGGAACCAGAAAATGCACACAATATTCCAACTCTAGATTATTCATTAAAAATGAATGTTTAATCTTGACCTTCATATTCTATACCTTGCCATAAACCCAGTATTTTCTAATGGCTGTTAATGTCTTGTCAACATAATGGATATAGCAGAGCCTGTTTTTTAGACGTTAGGATTAAAACACTCACTGGAACAGAGAATGCAATGCTGCACTAAAACTGTTAAAATTGTTCATTTTTTCAGCCCTGAGCCTGTAACATGTACACTAATTTTAAAATAGCCATATTACATGCATCAGAAAATTCAGTACAATCTTTCAGATTCAACTCTCGTATTTCTTAATTTGATCACTTTAATCAGGTTGGCCAAAATACATTCTGACAACATGATCTTTAGCCAATTCTTTTTACAAAGAGAAAAATAACACATTTTGCAAATGTTACATTTTTGTCAGTGACTATTTTTAAGCTGCATAACCTCATTTTGAAAAATATTGCACTATATTTCAGTAAGAACCTTGTTAAATGCAAGTGACACATTCACACTAAACAGCTTCAGCTCAAAACACTTGAGCCTCCCTATCTTTGACAACCAGCTGGTTTGCAGGAAGGCTGCCATGTAACCCAATTTTTTTGTGGTGTCTTTTCATAGCATCCATAATTATTGACTTTGGGATTGATGAATGCGTGATACATAATTTACTGTGCTAAAAATATTACTTCCTTTTTACAATCAGGAATGTGTGTTTTCAATAGAATAATTATCACAGCATTCATCCTTCAGAAGTGCAGCAACCCTTGACTACAACACTATCAAAATGTGCCAGCCATCCAAAATGTAATGTTAAATGGCTCTTTGAATAATTATACAAAATACCCTCTGTGCCATTTACCTTTTCCATCATAGCAAAACAAATAAGTATCAAATGTGCCATTCAGCTAAGTCCAAAGGGAGACCTGGTATCCATAACATGCATTTTCTTTTTGGCAAATAATTTCTAACAGATACCTTTACTATTTCTAGAGCTTAGTATATTACTATTGGTTGAAATGTGGTTCAAGGCTATTTTTCACATCAGGTAACCTAACATTATGATTTTCATTATATTGCCTGGCGGTTATTAGAACAAAGAGAACAAAGAACAAAGAACAAAGAAAATTACAGCACAGGAACAGGCCCTTTGGCCCTCCAAGCCTACACCAACCATGCTTCCCGACTTAACTAAAACCCCTTAACCTTCCGGGGACTATATCCCTCTATTCCCATCCTATTCATGTACTTGTCAAGATGCCCCTTAAAAATCACTACTGTATTTGTTTCTTCTACCTCCCCCGGCAACGAGTTCCAGGCACCCACTACTCTCTGCGTAAAAAATCTGTCTTGTACACCTTTAAAACTATGCCCCCTAGTAATTGACTCTTCCACCCTGGGAAAAAGCTGACGATCCACTCTGTCCATGCCTCTCATAATCTTGTAGACTTCTATCAGATGGCCCCTCAACCTCCGTCTATTTTTGCACAAATATCATTCATCATTCAACATCACAAGATAATAAACTACTATATTAGCAAGAAAGATTTCCAAATTATCAAAAAGCAAACTTAAAATATTCAAATCCATAAAGACTTGCATTCCATCACAGTGGGTGGGATCTTGCTGTAGAAGATAATGTACAGCTAACAGAGTTCACTGTTACTAACATTCTGCGACTATATACATACAGTTGAATGTTAAAATCAGGAAGTTATTTTCCAAGTTATCCTGCTTCTCCAGGGGCTGCACTACACTGGTGTCTCATTGAGAGTCTTTCCATTGATGTACATGGAATGTAATGAAATTGCTCGATTAAGTCAAATAGGTACACACTAATGTCACCAAAGTTGGGGCCTATTCATTCAAGCGTAAGTGTACTTTTAATAGCAGAATAGTTGCTCTGGAACTGAGGATTAACTTTTATAATTGTGGAATTTAACTTTTTATTGTGATAAAAAATGTCTAGTTTAAGTTTTTTTCTGTTAAATCTCATCTTTTCTTTATTCTGCTTTCTGCACCTGATTTGACATTGAACATAATATTCTAGTTTGCACTTCTTTGTTCGGACCTCGTTAACGGTTATTCAATCTGCTATTTCAAGAAATACTCAGTTGTTTACCATGTTCATGCAGGTAACAGATCCCCTGCTTTGATCATGGTGCTGAAGTGGATGTCTAATCATTGCAAAAATACCCATAATAGAAAGGTGACACAGCTGATGCCTCCCAATGCAAGTGCATGGATAACTGAGCTCATGAGTCAGTTTTACAGGACAGATGGCAGCATTTCATATCCCTGGGAAGTCAGAACATAGGTCAAGTGAACGCACTCCTGCCCCCAGTCCTCATGCTTAGGGAATTACGCGGGTCATTAAGGTGGATGTGCACCTATCAAGTGGAGTTGAGACTCATTGGTAAGGAACTCACACAGGGAATGTACACGGGTGGATATCCTGGATCCTGACTGGGCTATGGGTTAGGGCATTGTCAGGACTCCTCAATGCTCCCATTTCTGTTTGTCTCCTTTCAGATTATGAATCAAGAGAATTATGGAGCCCGTCAAGCTGACAGTGTTATTGATTGCAGTGGACTAACTACAACAATGTCAACATGTGTCTGCATATGGATACAAGCATTCCATGTACATCAATGGAAAGACTCTCAATGAGACACCAGTGTAGTGCAGCCCCTGGAGAAGCAGGATAACTTGGAAAATAACTTCCTGATTTTAACATTCAACTGTATGTATATAGTTGCAGAATGTTAGTAACAGTGAACTCTGTTAGCTGTCTGGCACACAAGTGGATACAGAAGGTGACATGCACTATTTGTGAGGGCTCACCAATACATCAACTTTGACCGGGACCAGGTGAGCCAATGACATCAAGCCAATGGGCTTCGCCTACATAGCTATTTTGTCCAAGTAAGCAGTGTCTTAGACTGCAGCAATGTGGCTTGTATTTCCCATGGTAACATGAGGCATCCTTTATTAACTATCCAGATTCCACTCCCTCAATGCAGACTATGTGTGACCATGATATATGCATTACGCAGGCATGTGCCTGCTTCCTAAGGAGCATTCATGATAGATACATTCTCATATGCTCACAGATCCCAGCTGCATTTGAGGGACAGCAGTGGTTGGAGGGATAGTTCCTTGGGGATAAAGCGTATCCCCTCAGGAGGTGACTGATGATGCCAATGTGGAGGCCACCTGCTAACACTTGCTACAATGAAACTCATGCATTTACATGTATGCTGATCAAGCAGGCAATGGACATGTGAAAGATGCGGTTCTGGTGCCTGGACCAGTCGGAGGATTCCCTCCAATAAGCTCCCAGAAGGTATTGTGCATCACTGTGGTGTGCTGCACTCTGCACAACCTGACATTGCAATGGGTCAAGGAGCTGGATGAGGAAGACATGGAGGACCACCACATCTCCTCAGATGAGGATGTTGACGAGGGCAGCAACCAGGACTAAGGTGGCAAGAATTGTCCCCCCCATAGGGTGCAAGCCCATTTGACTTGTTTCCTGCAGCAGGAGGTCATCGTGTCCATACTTTCATGGGCAGGGTGTGAAAGCACTATGAATGGATGATGCAGGAAAATGAGGATGACTTGGAGCAAGGACAGAGCAATGCTTCTCTTATCCTCTGTGAATGTCTTAACCCCGCCTCACGGAGACCTGAGCGTGATCTGCCAGTGAATAGGGTATCGGAGGGTGAGGGGATGCTGAATGACATACCTCAACTACTACTGTCTCCTCTGAGGTCAGGGGTCCCTATGTGCATCTCCACCTACCTCCCACTGAGGAGATGGGCAGACTCTCAAGCTTTCAGCTGATGGCTTCCTCACAATGAAAGGATGTTGCTACAAATGAGAGGCCTAAGTAATGCTTGGAGTATGGGCAGTTGGGGGTTGGGGGGCGGTGGTCAGTGTCAGGATCAGCTTGGTATTATTCCATCAACACAGTAGGAGGGGAGAATCATTGACCGCACGAGCTACTCGATGGATAATGAAGAGGGGGCGGGGAGGGTGTCATGGTAAGTGTTGGGGCTCCATGAGCTGGCTGGGAATTAATCATTGTAGAGATGTGAGGGGTATGTGAACAGATACAGCAGGAAACATGTGGAGGCAGACTTACCCTAACTGCAGGCAGAAGATCATTTATCTTTTTTTGGGACTGTAGCCGTGTCCCCTTATAGAGCGAGCTGGCACTCGCAATCATGGCCACAGCCTCCCATGTGGGTGTTGGTGATCTTGCTTGCTGGATATCTGCCCAAACCAGGGTAGAGGATGTCATGCCCCTACTCCAGTCCATCCGCTCTGGTGAGGGCTCTCTCTGTGAACTGTGGTGCTATCTTTCTGGCTGTCACCACGCCCCCTCCCCTCCCCCCCACTACCAACTTGGAGCAAGTGCTGGGGAGGCATTTAAATGGAGTGTTTCATTGATTGCAGAGATTATGTTATTCTGTTGAGCGAATCAGAGGCAGGCTGCTACCGGCATACTGTGAAACGTGTGAGGAAATTAATTCTTCTAAAAGTCGCTGAACAAATGGCGATTTTTCTTGCCGAAGATGCTAGTCGGAGTCTCTCCAGTTTTCTTACTGAAACTAACACTTCGGAAAAAACATTGGTAAATTACGTCCATCGCTTGAGGGATAGCAAACACATCAAGCATTGGGAAAGGCAAGGCAAGAAGACCTCCATGAATTACCACAGACTGTACTGGGATTGTGCCTATGCCTTCAATGTCATCTTGCAGCATCTAGCCCATTAACTTAACTAGCCTCCACTAACCCATTTATATTTGGAATCTTTTTAATGTGGCGCAAAATGCCCAATATTAGTTTTTCTATAATTGGTTATGTGCAATGTGCATTATACAATGTTTTGCTATGTGCATCCAATATATGTTTATATATTTTTCCTTTGAGTACAATTTTTTTTCCTCATTCAGAAGAACTGCTAACATGATTAAACACTGAGTATATTAATTGTTCATTTTTTGAAAATGTTATAATGAATGTAATGGATGTATATCCTGCTGTTCATTCTTCATTGTTGTGGGTTTTTAGGCAATGATAATTTTTTATTTAATAAGGTAATAAATTCTACTCAAACTGAGCAAGAAACTTTTGGATGAGATATTATTCTTTCGTAGATGTGGTTGGTCTATTGTGAAATGTTGCTGATATACTCATTGAAAGGTATTTGGGCTTAGCACCTAAACAACCAGTTATTTTTGCCTGTATTGCTGCAACTTTCTCATTGACATTTTTCCCTCTTATTCTGTCATGGTTTTGCTATCCTGTTCTTCATTTTTCAGCACATGTTTAGGATAGAATAAGCAGTAAATGCAAAATTGTAACACTTTTCACTTGAACTGCATCAATACACTCACAGAAAGTGCTCCCCTCAGTATTGTGTCACAATTAATCATAACTTGCTCATTTATAACGGACACTGGGCAGCCTCACTTCTTAGAAAACAAACCGTTGCTTTGCTTGCCACGTCTCCAGACCCCTCTCTGTCTCCACTTCACCGATTTCCTTGCTAACCCTTCTACTTGGCTCCTTCCTCTTGCCATCGCTCTCTCAGCAAGGACCAGGCAAGCATCGAGGGTTCGGGAGAGGAAAGTGAAGAGCAGGAGAGTCAGTGAGAGCAGTGGTGAGCAGGAGAGGGAAGCAGTGAGTGAGGAAGAGTCAAGAGAGGGAAGCAGTGAGTGAGGGAGAGTCAGGAACAGGTAGTGGTGAGTGAGGGAGAAGTTGTGGGCAGGCAGGTCAGAGGAGTTGGGAGAAGGCGGCAGTGAACAGGAGGTAAGTAAAAGCAGCAAGTTAATAAGAGTTGTCAGTCATTAAGAGTTAGTAAGTTAGTCAAAGTTAAGCAGAGTTTTGGGTGAATTAGGCTCATAATGTAGCATTTAATGTAAAATTTACATGTCAGGGACATAATCATCCTTAGTACGTTTTCTTACGGAAAAATGATTTTTGCTTCAAATGTTTTTGTTTAGCACCCAGTATTTTAGGGACAAAGGGTCTGCGGGACTCAAAAATCAGTTCTTTTCTCTCCTTACGGATGCTGCCAGACCTGCTGAGATTTTCCAGCATTTTCTCTTTTAATTTTAGGGACAAATCAGGAATGCAATTTGAGGGAAAACAATACTGTACCATCTCCAGCTTTTCTGATATCATTGAACGTGTTTTCACCTTCTGAAACCATGCCTGTCTTTCATCTATGTTTAAACCCCTCTAAACAGGTTTCAGCCCCTGCCAATATATCGTATATTAAATCCACAAATGTGACAGTGAGTGTGGTAAATTTTCTTTGATCATCCTGCCACGCTTGGTTGTTGCCTTTGACATGGTTGATTCCCTTTAATGCATTTCCTCTCTTATCCAGTTAGGCGGGTCTGCCCCTATTCCATTCCTATGTATCTAATGCAGCAAATGAATCATTTGCAGTGACTTCTGATCATACTCCTGCAAGATTGATCCCAGAAGCAATCAAGGATCTATCCTTGATCTCCTTATTCCTCATCTATGTGCTGTCCCTCAGAGATATCCAAAAACAGTGGAATTTTCCGGCTGTTCTAACCAAGGGAGTCTTGGCCCAAAACCTTATATCTACATTACCTGGTCTTTATGTGATCAGCTAATAGGAACAGCTTTTCTTTGTTCTTCGTATCTAAACCTGTCATAATCTTGTACATCTTAATCAGATCATGCCTCAATTCCCTTTGCTCCAAGGAGAACAGCTGCAGTTTCTCCAACCTAAACTTGTATCTAAATTCCTTTAGTCCTTGAATCAATCTGGTAAATCTCCTCTGCATCTTAACTCCATTTCCTTCTTAAAGTGTGGTGACAAAACTGGAAATAATTCTTGTTTAAGCAGAACTTCATAAGGAGTCAGCATGACTTCACTGCTTTTGCACTCAAAACCTCTTAGTGAAAACCAAGATCTCACATGCTTTGCTAACTACTTTCTCAATATGTCTTGCCACCTTCAAGGATCTATGTATATGAATGAACATCTAGGTTAATCTGCCTCTGAAAACTCTGTATAATTGTACCATTAAATCCATATTACATCATTCCTATCTTCTTGCCAAAATTCAGCACTTCATTCTTTTCTAGTACATTCAATCTGCCACGTGTCTGCCCAGTCTACTGTACCATCCGTGTCCTGCTGCAATCTATTGATACCATCGTCATGGTTTGCCACACCTCCAAGTTTGGTATAATTGACAAGCTTTATATCCAAATCATTTATATATACCATAAAAAAGCAGTGGTGCAGAACGCACCTTTTATCAACTTCTCCAATGCCTCTGAATGGTCAAGCTGCTTGCCTGACACCAGTAACTGGGCAAAAATATCCTCAATTTTGCGATGAGCAATGCCATTGTCTTCCTTCCCTGCCATAAAGTCTGTTCTTTAGCTACAAGTTCCATCCCTATCCCTGGTCAGTGTCTGAGGTTGAATCAGACCATTCACAATGCTGGTGTTGTATTTGATCCAGAGGGAAGCTTCTGACCCCATACTGTCACGCTCACATGGACCACCTACTTACACCTCCATGCCACTGCATATTCCACCCATGCTTCAGCTCATCTGCTGTTGAAATCCTCATTCATGCTTTTATTGCCTCTAGGCTTGACTAGAGTAGATCCTTGATTTCAACCTTGCAGACTTGAGCTTATCTATAACTCTGCCTCTGGTACCCTAATAAATATCAATCTCTATTCACCATCTCATTTTTGTGGTCAAACTAAGTCAAATCACCTCCCTCTCTCTGTCACTCACTCCAGCCTGATAGCCCTTTGAGATACCTGCGCTCTTCCAATTTTGGTGTCTTCCATTTTCTCCGATTATTTTTGTTCCAGTGTTGGTGGCTGTGCCTTCAGTTACCAAGACCCCTAAGCTCTGGCATTCCCTTCCTAAATCTTTCTGGTGCTTGTTAAAATCTACCTCCTTCACCAAGCTAATATTGCCTTATATAGCTCGGTGTCAAATTTTGTTTGGTAATTACTCCTGTTAAGAGACTGAGGTAGTTTATGATGCTAAAGGTGCTATGTAAATACAATTTGTTGTTGTCAATTATCCATGCTATTTTTGTCTTCTTGAAAAATGCACTTAATCTTCTACTGAAAGGGGTTCAGGTTATATTGTCTTTCACAAGGCCATCCAGTTACCAATCACTGGCTGAAAATGAATTGTACAAAAAACTGTTGAAAACTTGAGCTTGCAGTTCTCGTTGAAGTTTAAATAATACCCTATTATAAAGCAATCTCTTGAGATGTCAGAATGATTTATTTCAGCCATATAAAATGCTTTATACATGCAAGACTATTTTGAATAATTGGAGAAAAGTCAGAGGTGATTAACACACTATATTTGCATTAAAGTCACTGTTGCTAAGGAGTACCATACAACTAACAGTAATGGAATCACTTTGCTGGTCATTGTCAGAAAATAATAAAGTTTCCTTCAGAAATACATAGAAATATGATTGCAGTGGTTTCTGTGGAAAGGAAGGGTCATATTTTCTTTGCTTATTATAAAATAGGTAATTCAATTTAATTCATTATTGATTCCTCAGATGTTAGATTTTATTTTCAGTACTAACTAGGTAATTTGAAAAATGTAAGCATTGACTATTAAATGATCACATGAACAGAATCTTAATACTATGTGCTTACATACACTGTAACAATCACTGTTTTTCTCAAATTGTTTTCTAACATCACTCATAAAGCCAGTATTTTTAAATGGTACAATGCGGAATATAAGCACACAAAAATATTTAACTTCAGTGCTTTTTTCTAAATGTAAATAATCTTGCATTTTAAAACATATGTAATGAATCTCAGAGAAGCTGCCAGCTGGAAAGTGTTATCCAAGGCTTCAAGTAGCAAGATTGATGTTAACAATTCAAAACATTTTAATCAGAAGGTTGCACCATAAGCATTAGATTCTGGGATAAGGTTGAGGTAATAGAAAAATAGATTTGAAAATAAATTTATGCCCTGGAATCATGCTGAGCAGAAAAAAAATGTTGGATTTGTTAAGATTTATATATAGATTATAATGATTGTATAACAGAACAATTTAAGCAGAAGATGTTAGTGCATTTGATTCTAACATTGCATATTACAATGACAATCCCAATGCTTTGGTGTTAACAATTAGGATTCTAGCACCCTTCAAGAATGTCCATCAACATTTTTCTTTCAACAGTTGTTCCATACTTCCAAATTATTTAAGCCACTGGGTTGGATTTTCCTCAAGTGGACATTAGGCAAGCTGCCAATGAAACATGCCAGCTAGCTGTCTGATGGACTGAGAATGAGGCCTGGATCATTTTGAGAACTCAGTCTCATTAGCATTGGGCTAGAGGAGTGAGCTTGCAGCTCAAGTGCCCCAAGCTTGACTGGCCTTTGGGTTGCAAATAGAGTGGCCCTGAGCTCCGGAGAGACAGGAGTGGGTGATGGGGGTCACCTGAAGATTGGATGCAATCCAGTACTTTCTGAAAACCCTGGAGGAACAATCCTGCTCCTTCCACCCACGTTAAAATTGGAGGAAATGGGATGCTCTTTGGTTAGGGATTTAGAGCGATAGTGCGCTGGGTGGAGGTGACAATATCTCTACCTAATTCAGTCCAAGTACCAACTGGGGTCCTATCACAAGATCCAAGTACTATTGAAAATGCACTACCAGCTGACTCACAGGCAGCTCTGCCTGCTTAGTGATAGGCTTTCATTAACATTGCCATTATGATATTGGTAATGGGCAATGTGCCATAATTTTCTGGATGCTCGGGTTCTCTTTCTATTGAGAGCTGAAGCATTTTGAGAACTTAGATTCATCATGCCAGGAAACCTGAGCATTCAGTCTGTGTTTCTTTCTCCTTTCAATTTATGCCGTACTAACGAACTCCAAAATTATTTCCCTCCGCTAAACATTCTGTGAATTCACACGACAGTTAAAAACAACTCTCCAAAATGCTAGTTGCATAATAATTCCTCACAGCCACATTGTGAAATAATAGTGGTTGGAAAATCATGTGCAGCACATCAGCATTAGTGTACAGATATGTACACTTAAGCAGGTGAGGCTTTTCATGTGCTGTGTACAAAGATTATCCTTTTATATATTTGTAACACATTTTGTTAACAAAAAAAAAAGCAAATTAAGTCGCAAACTTATCCATCCCACCATTTGACTTCACTGATGTCTCCTTCCTGCTCATGAAAAATCAGTGGCCTTGACCCCAGAGATACTGGGTGAAATTTTCCAATATTTTTTACTAAGTGTTGGTCTTGGTGAGAAAATCACAGAGAAAAACGCCAGTGCCATTGGCGAAAAAAATTTGCTATCTATCAGCCTCTTAAAGGAAATTTTTTTTAATGAGTTTCACGCATTGCTTCCGATTTGCTTACCTACTACAACTTGATCTCTACAATCACTGGGGCGCGACATTTAAATGCCCTCCCCCAGCTTTTATTCAAGTCCAAATCAGGGGAAAGGCTGCTAGAAAGCTTGCACCACATTTTATCGAGAGAGCCCTCAGCAAACCTCCAGATGGGGTTGAGCAGAGGTGGGAAACTTTCTACCCCTGAACATGTAGATATCTAGCCAGCAAAGTGACCAACCCCACCTGTGAGACTGTGGCTGAAACTGAGAGGATGGAGCCTCAAAGCCAAAAGATGAATGGCTTTCATTGTGCAGCCTGGGTAAATCTACCTCCTCATGTCTCTCATTGCACCCCTGCACACACTTCTCAAACTTCCATGGAGATCTCATTCCCACTCATCTCACAGGCACTTGTCATGTGCTCCCCCCAGCCCAATAATCTCCTCAGTGGCTCCTGTGTCCCTCACATGCACATCCTAACTCACCTCCCACATATACCAGACTTCATTCCTATTTGAACTGGCATGACTCCTGCCTGCATTCTCCCCAACACACGGTAGCACAGTGGCTAGCACTACTGTCTCATAGCACTAGCAACCCGGATTTGAATCCTGGCATGGGTCACTGTCTGCATGGAGTCTGCACATTCTCCCCGTGTCTGTGTGGGTTTCCTCCAGGTGCACTGGTTTCCTCCCAGTCAGAAAGACGCGATGGTTAGCTGCATTGGCCATGCTAAATTCTCCCTTGGTGTATCCGACCAGGTACTGGAGTGTGGCAACAGAGTGGGGATTTTCTAAGTAACATAATTTCAGTGTTAATGTCACCCATGCAGTCCTGAATCAAGCACACAAGTTCGGAGTTACCTTCAGGGCCACAATCAATGTGTTCTAACCTCACAGGTGTATGAGACAATGCCACCCATTATGTTGTGAATGCGATGGCTGATGAATGCCTCTACCCTCCTGCCTTGCATTAGTGACACTATATGCTTCTCTGTCCTGGTGAGATGGGGTAAACCTCGCTGTTCAATACTTGGGGGCTCAACTCCCAAAGGATTAACCATTGGGTGCCAATCAGTGGCAAATTCAAGCTTTGCAGGGCTGACTAAAGTGGTACAACTGACTCATCAGGGAACTTGCCTCCCCACAAGGCAGGTGAGGCACAACTGCTTCATGTTGAGACAGCACTATGCAGTCACCTTCAACCTTAGGTAGTACCCTCATTCCCCACTCTCCTGGGTTGTGGACTAAAAGAACCTCCCACTTTGAACAGCCACCCTGACTTTATTCCAGATGGTCTAGCCTCTATAACCAGACTCACACCCTGAAGATGCACTTTGAAACCTGAGGTTCATTTTGACTGCCCTTGTCCTCCTCCTCCTGTGTGAGGATATTCTGCTCTCATGTAGCTGCTCAACACCCCTTGTCAGAGCCCCCCACTCTGCCCTTGAAACCTGGTGTTTCACGTGACCCCACACAGGGACCTCACAGTCATCCCTATGCTGACCCAGTGATTGCACCTGCTCCCACACACATCTAGTTGCCACTCTGGAAGGGCAATTACTCAGTGGAAAAATGGTCACAAGCCCAGCAAGGGGGACTGGAGAAGTGAAACCAGGCAAACCAGCCACCAGACCTATTAAAACCTGGAGGACTATAGCAGTGAAGGGCTGCTAAGCTCTGTGAGCAACTCTCCCTTCCCAACACCAGACCCAAGTTGCACCTATCTAGGTTCCTCTGTATCTTTTCTGGAGGCCCCTCTCTAATTTACATTAGCATAGGCTTACATTAACACTACAATGAATTTACTGTGAAAATCCCTAAGTGGTCGCACTTCAGCACCTGTTCGGGTACACTGAGGGAGAATCTAACATGGCCAATGCACCTAACCAGCATGTCTTTCAGATTGTGGGAGGAAATCAGAGCACCCGAAGAAAACCCACACAGACACAGGGAGAACATGCCGAGTCTGCACAGACAGTGACCCATGCTGGGAATCAAACGCTGGTCCCTGGTGATGTAAAGCAGCAGTGTTAAATCATTCGAATAAACTGCAACTGTAGAAATCAGGCTTCTCCAAGAAGGCCACTTCAGTTATATTGGCATAGAGACCTTCCAAGATTTTCAAATGATTTTTGTGCTAGTCAAGCTCACTTGCCAGCATTCTCACTCCAGGACAGAAGACTATGGTGTGGGTTCATATTTCAATACCAGGAAGCACTGCATTGTCAGAACGCTGCTAACTTGGACAGGCGCTAAAAACTGTAATGGGAAACAGTAGGCTCTGTATTGTGGAGGGATGAGACTAAATTGACTGAAGGGCCTTTTCACTGTAACTTGTCTTGAGATGGAACTGTTCATTTAAACATATTTGACCTCAGCTTTATAAATCTGATTTATAAAGTATATAATCTGTAGTATTTAAGTATTTCTTAAATATTACCTGCTCCCCTAATCATCCTATAGATAAATAAAGTGTTTAGGAAATAATGACAAAACCTTAATGAGAACTATTTGTCCCTTAGCTGCATCCAATACTAGAGAAGGAAATCTGAATACACGTATCAGATACTTATTTGCATGCAACTTACTTTGATGCCACTCTCTTCAAGTGAAATCGCTTGAGAAGTCCTGCAGAAAATTCTGATTCCAACTATGGACAATATATCAACTACCCAATGTCCTTGTGAGATGGTATTTGGGTATTAAATCCTGGAACATTGGTCTTATGAAATCCACATGGCTACTGTCAGTCACCCTCTATGTGAGTGTGACAGGAGATTGATGTTTGATGGTTGCATATTAGCCTTTTATTTCCTCTGGCTTGAAGATTTTGTGTGATTTATTAAGTCTTGCTGAAGATCAGTGAAAATCAAGGTTTTGAAAGCAGATAATGTTCACTGAGAGTTGAGAGTGATTATTGGAGGTTCTCTGAATCAGGTCAGGATCCTTTCTCCAGCAATCAGGTGCCAACCACTACACTTTGACCTGAACTTAAAGTAAATATTTAATTGTGTTGCAAAATTTCAGTAGTCTGAGCTAAAACTTATACTGTGGCTGACTACAAATACTAATACTAAATTGTTGACGAGAATGAAAGATGCTTAAGGCAACAGAACTAAGTTTTCAATTTTCCAGTTGAATAGCATTGCTTATGCTAAGTAGTACTAAGAGGTATTGTGTCTGATTATTCATACCTGCAGAATTGTCTTGAGTGATTCATGTTTGGCCCTGCTTTGATATTACCCTTATCAGGATCATAGATAGTAGTAGCTCTGGCATAGGCACCTCCAAGAATAAAGACGAAACCATTGAGAGTAACAGCAGGAGCATACTTATTATCTGTTGATAGAACAAAATAAATCACTTACTTAAAATAAATTTATTACATGTGAAATTTTCTCATATTATTCCTTAATTCATTCTGACAAAACTAAGACCTATAGTATTTTGAAATTGGCTAAGAATTATGAATATGGTATCTTATAGCACAATGTGTTCTGCTTTCTAGTGCATTTGATGCATGTTTCTGCTTAAGCCTCAAAATCCTGATAGTTGGCCCTTCAGAAGCATGTCAAGCTTCAAGGAAATTGATTCACGTGGAGGAAAGAGCAAAAAGGACAAGACGATGCTATACAAGTCTTAATGCATCAACAAGGACATAAACTTTCAAGCCAGCTAACAGCACAGCATTATCAAATTGGTAATTATTCACAGAACCATAGAATCCCTACAGTGCAAAAAGAGGGCATTTGGCCATTGAATCTGCACTGACTCTCTAAAAGAGCATCCCACCCTGGCCCCCCCATCCCAGCCACATAACCGTGTGCATTTACCATGGCCAATCCGCTTAACCTACACATCTTGAACTGTGGGAAGCAACCGGAGGAAACTGGGGAGAATGTGAAAACTCAACCCAAGTCCAGAATTGAACCCGGGTCCCTGGCAGTATGAGGCAGCAGTGCTGACCACTGTCATTCGAATCACTGCTGTTTCCATATTATGCATATATATGAGGGGAGACAAGAATATGGGAACTTCCACTCCAAGAAAATCAGCATCCCGGCCCAGGGCTAGCACCCTGATATCCATGAAAATTGCAGTAGAATTCAGAAAGCCTCTTCCTTTGACTGGTGATTTTGCAATATGCACAGCTGGTGAGTGAGGCTCATCATTAGCTTCTGATCATTAAGCTGGTTTTCTGGTATTTTCCATATGCATGTCTTTGCCTGTTAATTCATCTTAATGTACAATAATTATTTTGATGGAACATGTACAGTTTAATGGTGGTTAAACATATATTATAATAAATCATACACATAACTAAATAATCTACTATTTTTGCACATTTGCAAATTGTCAACATCTCATTTTGAGGTATTTAAATGAAATATTGAGGAACAACATCAGTGCAGTGACTCATCTCATCTTGTAAATAATGAAAAAACTATATCGTGAGACTTCAGAAATTGACTATATGTTACAATATATACAATGGACTATGCTGACGTGAAATGCAATACATGTGTATTTCATATGGTTTGGTTCCATCTCTCTCCATTCTGCAAAGATATTCCTGGTGGGAAACATATTCAATCACAGACGCTGCACCATGGGATAAATGGCCACTGGTTTGATTCCTCAGGCTATGTTATCACTCACAGTTAACTATGTGAGCAGGCCACAAAATGGAAGGGGGGCAAAATACATATACACCCCTAAACCTTTGCAGATGGCCATTGTGTCTGATATAGACCCTCAAAGGTAATATGCTTTCAAAGGCAAATGAATTTCATTTTCCTCTTTTATCTTTTCCTGCAAATAAATCACATCCAGGTATTCAAACATATCATTTTCTAATAGTTCCAATACCTTAATCCGGTCAGTATAATTACTGGAGGTAGCATTTGTTCTTGAGATTTATTTAATGGAACAAATAAAATACAATTGAATTCTTATCATCTTTCATGACTATGATGCTACTGTGGAATCACGTATTACTGGTTTGCGCCTGTAGTCTTCCAGGTGCCACACTGTTATGGATCAGTGTTGAGTGGAAACCAGCCGCTTAAAGATGAACATGGGTGTGACCTGAATAATTCACTCCACTCTGCCTCTTTGGAAAAGTGCCTTTCTCTCACTCAACATTTTCCCCTTCTTATAGTGCAGCCAAGACCAGGACCTGATTAGATAGGGGGCAAGCTGCTTTCTGATTTAGATTATCAATAAATTAACACAAACCTTGATTAACATTCAGAGAAAGGAAGTATCTAATTTCCATAATGAATTAATTATAATCATGGATTATTTAAATAATAATGAAGTTCTTTTGTATAATTTTACCTCGTATTCTGCTGACACAGCGGATAATCAACATCTATTTGGCTGAAATGCTGCTTATGATTGAACAGGATGATAAGGGATAATAATTAGCCAGCTAAATCTCATTGGTGTTCATGTGAAACATTGATAAAAGACTATGGCTTGCTTCCTTTTCATTTATTCTGAAGCTAGTGGCTGCTCTAATCCAGCTCAGTGCTTTCTGACATGTAAGAATATGTTCCATTCTCCCCTTCCACTGATTCTAGATAATGCTGCTCTCGGTATAATATGCAAATGTTTTACACAATGGAATAAGTTAGGGTTTCTGATCAAGAAATACCAGCTGCCCAAAACCTCCCTCTGATTCATAATGTAAAGGTTTTGCATTTCAGCACATTTATTCTCTACTGTTTATCTGCCTTTGGGCAGAGAACAAATGAATGAATGAATGAATAATTTTTTATACAAACTGGTAGCATAATGATAAAGCATCTCCTCACCTGTTTCCCAACAGATTGAATAGAAAAATAGGATAACTGGCTCTGAAATTCTGTGGAGCATTTATGGATTTGCTACAATTCCAGCAGAAATACTGACGCTCCAAAACATTGAGCACTGCAACATTGTAATATTAACTTTTTAAATGGTAACAAGCATGGACACCAAATTTCAGGGCCTTTGTTATGTATTCAAGTGAAGAAATTGCTAGCAGCCTGCAGATCTAGTAAAGAAAACATAGCCTCTGACACTTTTGCTACAAGTACCTCTTATATGATGCAGTGTTTGGGAACCTGTGCAATATCTCGTTAGCGATCATTGTGTAATATCACTTTACCTATCATAGGCGATTCAATGAAAGTCCATGTGTTTGTTTGAAGGACGTATGACTGTAAAACTCCAGCTGCCCGTCCTGCCTCATTCACGCCACCAAACACGTAGATTTTGCCACCACATACAGTTGCAGCTGCAGAGTGCACAGCTTTGGGAAGAGGAGCTACTGTTTCCCACTGATTGGTAATTGTGTCATACCTGGAAGAATAGAATTTTCAAGCATCATTAACCACCACCCGCAGTGATTTGACAGCTACTTTTCTCTAAATGCCGAATGTATTCTGCTATTACACAATAAATAACATCAATTTTGCCAAGCAAGAAAAGCAATTCAATTGAACAAGTGTGCTTGTAACAGCCAATTACAACTGAAAGGTTTGAACAATACTAAAACGCAGTACTTATTAACACATTACACAGCAGGAGTTTATAGTTATTTGGTGTTGCTTTGCCTCCCTCTTTGTCCACGTTGGCTATTTGCCACCATGTAATCATTTTAGCCATTCTGAGAGTTTAGGACCTGGGATAGTCCAATTAGTACTGCTCTGCAGGGGAGCTAATAGAAACACATCAACAGCTGTGATGGACATCAAACACATCAACCTATTATTCAGCATGTTTGAACTTGACACCTTCTGATTGACAATAAGTTTCTGTATTTGAATGTTTACGGAACTGGCACAAGTTGATTTATCTTTAACTTTTTTCTCACAACTTCATCCTGCCCCTCCACACTCAGCATACTTCTAGAAATGTACCTCACCTCTGTGTGGCTCTTTAATTACACCTTGGCTACAGTCAAGAAGTTGCAGCTTGGTGGATCATTAAGCTGAACATGCATTTTGTCATTATACACTGATGGAGCTATCTCAGAAATGCCACTATTTCAAACTGGCAGTTTGAGTTCCTAATTTTAACCATGCAGTATAGAGAGGGAAGGCAGTGGAGAGGGAAGATGCTTTCCCACATGGAATGAAGGTGAACAAGAATCCAAAATTGTTAGATGCCATTCTCTTAGCTGCTAGTTGATGAGCAATGTCTGCTCAAGCTGGGAACACACTAGGGGAAGAGTTCATTTGGGCAATGTCATGTGTGGCAGTGCTAATGGTCCACATGGTGTTCTTCAGTGATACCATTGAAGAAACCTGCATGGGGAAGAAAACCACCTGGAAAAATGAAGTTCAGCATAGATAGATGTGGGGCATTACATTTTAGTCAGAAGAATAGGGAGGTCACTTATTACTTGGAAGTGGAACGAAGTAGTCTTGGGGTACATACACACCAATCATTAGAAGTCATGCCAGGCCATAAAAAGGGCAAACTAAGGGCTAGGTTTTATTTCTTACTGGAATAGAAATGAAGGATATGGAAATTAGGTCAAACCTGTGTTAAATATTGGTTAGACCGCACTTAGTGAAACTGCATGCACTTCTGGTCACTTATTATGAAAAGGGACATCAAGGCAAAGGAGAGAATGCAGGGTTGATGCCAGCAATGTGGGGATATACATATCAGGCAAGGAATAAAATAGTGGATTGCTAATCTTTTGACAAAAGAAGGCTGAGAGGTAACATAATTGATGTCTTTAAAATTAAGTAAGATTTTGATAGGTACAGAGAAAGTTTCCTTATGTGATTAAGCCCATAACTAGAGGCCATCAATATAGCACTAATAAATCCAATAGGGAATTCAGAAGGAACTTCACCCAAAGAGTGGCAAGAATATGGAACTGCTATGACAGCAAGTGATTGAAGTGAATAATTTAGTTGCATTTAAGTGTAAACTGGACAAGCATATGAGGGAAAAGGGAACAGGTATTTACGATAATAGATTTAGATGAGAAAAGATGTGGGGAGACTTGAGTGGAACAAAGTGTGGACTGCTTAGCCCAAATAGTCTGTTTTGTACGGCGTAGCCAATGCACTGCCTGACCTTGGGAAATGAGGTAAATCTGCAGCAGTGCAATGTGAATTGATTTTGTTTCCTCTATTTGCCTATCTTTCCAGTAGAAAAGGCAAGAAGCAGAGGAACAGAATGAAAAATGGAACCAACCTAACTGATTAAAAGCATTTTTCCCCAATTTGTCTGAAAACATCCAAAAAAAGTTTGATTTATAATTTGCCTACTTTATTTAAACTTGGCAGTAAATCTTCAGAGGTGGGAAATTGTAGACTTAAAATCGCGTGAGGTCACAGGTGCAAGCCCCTTTGTTTCTGATTAAAATGCTTTGAAGGGGGTTGACAGGGTAGGCACTGAAATGCTTATTGAAAGGCTGAGCAGGCTCAAAGGATTATTGGTCCACTCCATCCTCTACTTCTTAGGTTCTTGACTACAGCACATTCTTAATGTTAATCTGGCAGTTGCCCCATCATTATCATCGTTTGAATGTAAATTTTTCTAACTGAGATAATGCAATACAGCACAGCAAGATTAATTACATGGCATTGTCGGTACTTTGTTGACTTATCAATGTCTAATTGGTCCCACTCTGGGGATCCTTTGACAAATTCTCGAGCCCACCTTGTTAAAACATTGAATCAAAGGGACACTTAGCATAATGCACAAGAAGAAAATCATTTACTACTTTTATTCAGATAGAATGGCCATTATTTATCACAATCTTTCATATATTGAAAAAAATCAGTTCTGTGGATGTTTTCTGCCAAAGTTTTTCCAGTGTAGGTTACTATGTTTGCACTTATCCCGGAAACTCTGTGTGGAGGGACTAGAGAATCTGGACTTGTTCTCCACAGAGCAGGGAAGGTTAAGGGGAGATTTAATAGATGTGTTTAAAATTGGGGGTTTTGACTAGATAAAGAGAAACTGTTTCCACTGAAAGAAGAAACATTTTTAGATAATTGGCAAAAGAATTAATGGGAAGATGAGATTTGTTTTTCACTCAGCGAGTTATGATCATTGCTTAAAAGGGTGGAGAAAGCAGGTTCAATATTAACTTTCTAAAGAGAATACTTGAAAAGGAAAGAAATGCAGGACTATAGGAAAAGACCATGAGAGTGGGATTAATTGGATAGTTCTTTTACAGCACCAGCAGAGGCATATGGGGTCTGAATAGCCTCATTCTATGTAAACTTTTGACTCTGTACCTTCGCCATCTTGCCACGTGTAGTTGTTTCTCAGCTTGTACTGCACAGAAATTCCTATGCTTCACCCAACTCCACTTCTTTGCTTTCCAAATTACCATAGCATTTGTCAAAGAATTATAATAAAGTAAGGACGTATTGGGAAGATTATCTTTAGTCTCTGCCACAAACTCTGTTCCATAGCCACAGATTCCATTCAATCCCTGGTCACTGTTTGAGATTGAACTAGACTGTTAGCAACATAGGTTTTACATTTGACCATGAGCTCATCATGGCAGTCGATATCACCTTCATTCAGCCCATCTGCTGCTGAAACCTTTTTCCATGTTTTTTTCCCATCTGCAGTTTGAACAATTCCAATGCTCTCCTGGCCTGACTCCCATTTTCCACACTTCAAATCAGCTAAAGCTTTGCTGCCTATTATATAACTCATGTCAAGTCCTATTTATCCATCACCAATGTTCCCTCTAATGAACTTGTGTGCATGAATGCACAGCAACTCAGAAGCTTCACACAGGCAGTTCACAAGTTGTTCCATTTAAGAAAGTGCATGTGTGACCGTGCAAGAAAATGTAAAACTACTGCACATTGAAATGTACAGGCTGCCCATAACAACAAAAAAGGGAACAGTGCTCTTCAGCCCAACGTTCATTGGCTTACCTTAGGTTCCAATTCAACAATGCCCAAAATTTCAATCCTCATCTCTGTAATTAATTCCTCCTGCCTCCCTATCTGTACTACCTCCTACATTCCTGCCTTCCATTCACCTGAAGTTTCTGTATTCCCCCAATTCTGGCTTCAAGCATCTCCAATTTTCTTTGTCCCTCCATCAAGGGCAATATTCTCAGTCCTAATCTCTGTAAAACAATTTCAAACTCCATCTCTCCTCCTGTAAGGCCCTGCCTAAAATTTACCATTTTGACTAGGCTTTTGATCACCTGTCCTATTATCTCCCAATGTGGCTTGGTGTCTAATCTGGTTTGTTACACTCTATGAAGCAACTTGAGGTGTTTTACTACTCATATAAAAGTCAAATTTTTGAAACGCATTTTTTTATACAAAAGGTTGGAGGTGGATTTTTATCCAAGTAATATTTTTCAGGGGCTTACTTTCAATCAAATAACATAGGAAGTCATCACTGAGAAGTACAGAAAGACATGCTGAGCACTCCCATCATTTTGGCATGCTTCTATGAACAATCTTAAACCGTGGACTTTACTTTTGCTTCTAAATACGGTGCCAGTGCTTAATCAGTTCTTTGTGCACCAGAGAGTGAACCCATTATCATGAAGATTTTTTTCTCCAGTCCCACAAACTCTGAATCAGACATGGAGCTCCCCTCCTTTCAGATGTCATGGTGCGCGGTTCCAGACTGATCTGCTTTTACTGCTCTCATCAGGTGTTAGGTGAACATAACAACTCATTAATGTGGTGCTCCCATCAAAATCCTAGAGAGATGTTAACTCTAGCCCATTCCCTGGTGCAGTTTCATCAGGCTGTGCTACTGTTTCAGGGAGACTCTCCCAACCCCACAAGCCCAGGAGAGGAATGGGCTAGCTGGACCTGTGGTTTCGATGCAGCTTGGGGGGGTCAAAGGAAGAGAACGGAAGGGCTACACCATTGGAAAATATCATGCTAACAGTTCCCAGCCTTGACCTAAGTCTTAGTGCAGGAGTATTGGATTTGTTGGCATTCACAGGTACTGTTTTAATGAATAATGAATTGAGTTACATGAAAAATTAAGGAGTTTTTGGCCAATGTTTGGAGGGGTCGACTTTTACACAAGACAGATTATTACTTGAGTATATGTAGCATAATAAAGGAGTGCAAGTTGTTCTATGACATGATTATCTCTGTAGTCCCCAGTCTAATTATCCCTGTTCACAAACCCCCTTGTATGTGAAGACCACACAAGAAAATTGATTTTAGACCCTACCAGAGTCAGAAACAGAGGCAGGCAGGTGCTAAAAATAATCCCTGGCCCAAATCTGCAGGTATGGCCAAACCTATTCATGCCTGTAACAGAGGACCACTGGGATTTTCCAGTTGAGTTGCAGATTCCTGTAGGAGTTGGGGATCTGGTCTAGCAGAGCAGGGGTAAGGAGAGGGCTCTCTGCAGGCAGCGATATAGGGTCCCTCCCTGCCTACGTGGATGCAGCAACAGTGGCAAAGGCTATTCTATCAAGAGATCCCGCCCCAAAACTTCTGGCCCAGCTGCAAAAAGCATCTTTTATTGAAACTTTACAAGTGGAAATCACAATGAGTGACTGCTTCCCACACAATGGTGAGTTTCAGACTCACATTTCAGGAAATGAAATTTGGCGGCACAGTAGCACAGTGGTTAGCACTGCTGCTTCACAGCTCCAGGGTCCTGGGTTCGATTCCCGGCTAGGGTCACTGTCTATGTGGAGTTTGCACAGTCATCTTGTGTCTGCGTGGGTTTCTTCTGGGTGCTCCGGTTTCCTCCCACAGTCCAAAGATGTGCGGGTTAGGTTGATTGGCCACTCTAAAATTGCCCCTTAGTGTACTAGGATGCTTAAGTTAGAGGAATTAGTGGGTAAAATATGTAGGGATATGGGAGTAGGGCCTGTGTGGGATTGTGGTTGGTGCAGACTCGATGGGCTGAATGGCCTCTGTACGGTTCTATGATTCTATGAAATGAAGACTTGCAGGGGTAAGCCTGTTCTTGGTCTCCACTCCTCAGGTGCCATACAACATGACATTGGTTAATTAATCTAGAAAGGCACAATTTTTTTGGGGGTGGTGTGAGGATTAACTATTTCCTAGGATATCATTTTATCATCACTGACCAAAAGAACTATGTTATAATGACTATGATATTTAGTCATCATAATTTTATAAAATAAATTAATATGGTTCTGTTTGGTTGTAAGCAACAATATGAGACACAATTGATATAAAACCAAGAGCCTGTATTCCACACATGAGAAATATGACCAATATCAACTTGGGTTCTTACAATTCAGTGCTTGCTATAGCTGTATCAATGGTATACTTTAATATTCATAAATTTAATGTTTCTAATAAAAGTAGACATAACTTATATTGCCAATAAAGTTCTAGTTACAATCAACATAGAATGACTGAAGAAGAACTGCCAGTTAGAAACTAGTATGCACAGATAGAGATCAAGGTCTATTAAGAATTTAAACTATGATCTTACGTGATGCTGCTAATGGCAAACATGAAAATGAAAATCATGTTTTTCTCTCTATAACCATTTCTTTTTCCCTCTCTATCTTGGTGTCTTTTAATTATTCATCCCTTTCATGGTTTTCATATGTACCATCACTCATTATTTTCCCTGTACCTCCATTTTGTTTCTCTTAACCCTGTTCTCTGTTTCTTACACAACTTTGTTGACTGATTTATTGAATTTATATATTTAGGTCCATGATATGCAACAAGATCATGTCCTGTTTTGGAAGTAGTTACTGGGGTTTGAAGGGAGACAGTCAAAGGGCAGGACATTTAGGAACTGCTGTTATGTGCATGAATGACAGGCAAATGAGAGACATAGGCTTAAATTAGAAGACCTTGGCCAATATTGCGATGTCCATGATCTACTGCAATGCAGAAGGTAATCAAAAATTGGGAACTATAGTCCTAGGTAGGAGTGACAGTAAGTTAGGGAAGAAACAGCCCAGATTCTGAAACCTGAGTGAAAAGGGAATACAGTATCGGCTGAAATCCAAAGACAGACAATAGCAGGCATAGATACCACCCCCTACAAATACCTCCCGCACATACATACGCGTGCACGTACGCAAACATTTCCTTTGCATCTGTAAGTCATGGGAAACAGAATTATCAAAAGCTTGACATATTATCTGATATGATTTAAGTAATAGTCTTATGCTTCAATTTTACTTTTTTTCTGCTAAGTATGAACTAATCATTGAGCAAAATGTCACAATTTAAGCAGGCACAGCAGGCTCACTTGGTCCAATGGTTTTCAGAGTGCCAAACCTGCTGCTTGAAATACATTTCAAGAGAGAGGAGGATTAGAATATGAAACATCAACTCTTTCTCTGGATAGGACTGCCCTTGGCTGTGATGCTCTGTGCAGTCAAATTACTTTCCAACATTCATGCTCTGGGCTCAAATGCAAAAAAATCCAGAAGCACGAGTTCCTGGAGACTGCCTGGCAGAGATGGAATCATGCCTGGCTAATGGTGAGAAGTATGGGATTTAAAACACATTCTGAAAACATCTACTTAAGGAATTAAGGCATTAACTTTATGGTGCCATCAAGGATTGAAAAAAGTTTAAAAATTCAGTAGATGCAGGATGTAGTTATTTCCAAAATAAAAACCGCAAGCATAAAAGTATTGTAAGAAGTGTAGTATTTATAACAATTATTCCAATTTATTTTAGAGTTCATTTTATTTATGGTTGTCTTGGGTACCAGGGGCTGGGGCTGGAGCAGAGACTGGGTTTTAAGCCTCATGCAGCTGGGTGACAAGGGAGTCCATCCACTCAGAGGTTTGAAAAAGGTGAGGCTGGGCCACTGAGTCAGATTTACATGTAGTGCTGTACTGCTTTGAACATATTCCAAGGTTATAACCAGCAACATTGAGAGTTCCCCCAGTCTCTCACTGTTACTTCGGTGGAAGATTGACAGAAACCATGGAGTGCTGGACATTGTTACCCATTTACTCTATTTTTACAGGTGTTGAACTTTTCCTCTCCTGCAGTTATGCTCTGAGATTGAGGGGACTTGCAGTGGAATTTCAGGCAGGATATTCTGTGTTTATAGAAACAGAACTGGTCGAACCTGATGCATTATATCATATTGAATATAACACTCTTCTGACTGTCATGAAAGCTACATTGAATATTTATTTTTTGGACAATTTTTATATGATCTTGTCAGGGACTGTTAATGTTTGAGAAGAGAAATATGAACACTCAATAATTTGATGACAGAACTACTCCACAGGATTTCACATCCTTTAAAAATTATTACTGTACACAAAAAATAATTCTCCAAGAAAACATCACACACTATAGTTTATAAAGACTTATGGAATGAACCCAGTCCTACTTGTTACTTCCTGCAAGAGTTCCCTTATCTTACTGAATCATGAAGGTTCAGTCACTTTTCCTGGGACCAACCCAAAAGTATGCAACAGCCTGGAATTTACTTTAAGTATCCTCAGTACTCCAGCTAGCTCCGAGGTATAAAATTTATGGGAATCCTTCCATTGCATTTTGGCTAATTGACCCTCCAAGTTTCTTTAAAGACTTTGTGAATGTGGGCTCTTCAGCTCCGTGCCCTGGCTTTGGACATAAATAGACTGCTTTTTGGCAATCTGCTCCTACAGCTTCTATACAGTTCTTTCTCAACTAAATGCACCTAACCAGCATATCTTTCAGACTGTGGGGGAAACCGGAGCGCCAGAGAAAACCTACGCAGACATGGGGAAAAGGTGCAGGCTTCGCAGAGGCTGTGATTCAACCCAGGTCTCTGGCACCGTGAGGCAGCAGTGTCACCATGTCACCCTTTTGTTTGCTTCCTCAGTTGAATGGGATGCAGGCTACATCAAAAAAGCGCTACAGCTGCCAATCTGTTGTCAAACTTAACTGTTTTCTTCTATCTGTAAAACACATGACTTAAATAAATGCATCTTCTAACCAAGGCTCCACCCTGAATTACAGCCTTTACAACAACATGGCATAACTTGGGATGGTTTAAATAGAAATGAAAATAAATTACTTGATCTTCAAAACTAAACTTTGATTCTGCAACCCAACTGAATAATTTCTATCCCTCATGGACCTTTGCAACCCTCTTTTCCAGACTCTTTCATGGTAATAGTCATTCTTGCTCTATCAAGAAGTCCAAAAATGGTCACCTATTGTTTAAGGTTTTCTTTCATGATCAACTCTGATCTTACAAGATAAACGCTGGTTAATTAAACCTAAGCTTGTTTGATATAGCTTTACATTTGTGGTTTTTTTATCAGTTCCTTACCTGGGCTTTTTTCCCCCCCATTTATCTTACATTTAACACTTTAATCACCAAAATAAAGTTATACTCCCAAAACTAAACGTTAGATTCTAAAACACATGAATTGGATCTTTGCAAAAATATAACTCACTTTTTGTGGTTTGGGATTGGTTGTATAAATCTATTGACATACAGACACACTTTTAAAAACTAATAAGGCAAGAAATATATTAGATGGATAGGTTAAATAGATGAGAAAATGATATGCCATTAGTAGACTGGTAATGTCATCTACATTGTACTTCAATATCAAATAAATAAAAGAAGCATGCCACGTTGTCAATTTTTAAAGAAGATTGATGGTTATAACCTGTGTTTATTCTTATGATAATATTGGAAACATTACTTGCACACAATCTAGTAGCTCAGCACTGTACTTGCTGAAATGATTTGGAAAGCTGCCAAATTTATGCTGAAATGCGAATTGCTGAATTTGCAACATAAAATAAAATATAATTTCATCAATGATTTATTCACTGCACACTCCCTGTGGTCAATGCCTTAATTAAATCTCACAATAATGACCTTAAACTAATTTAGTCTCTGTGATGCATGTTTTAAGATGGCTAATGTGGTATAGGGAGGACACAATGGAAAAATAATATGGTTTAGCTATAACTGTCATTCTGTACCATGTCCTCTTCTTTATAAAAAGTACATTACATAGCTGTTACACCGTTCACTGCTGATGTGTAATTGGATACCTGACACATCCGAATCCTAACATCACTGAAACAACAAAAGAATCCACCTGGAATTGCCAGTTCATTCTCACATTGACATAATACACAAATGTTAATATGAAATCAACAGCAAAATACTGCAGGTGCTGGAAATGCTGAGTGACACAGTGGTTAGCATTGCTGCCTCACATGTTCCAGGGACCTAGGTTCGATTCCCAACTGGGTCACTGTCTGTATAGTATTTGCACATTCTCCTTGTGTCTGCATGGGTTTGCTCCAGTTTCTTCCCACAGTCCAAAGATGTGTGGGTTAGGTGGATTGGCCATGCTAAATTGCCTCTTGATACCCAGGGATGCATACGCTAGAGGGATTAGTGGGGGTAAATATGAGGGGTTACGGGGGCAGGGCCTGGGTGGGATTGTTGTCGATGCAGGTTCGATGGGCCAATTGGCCTCCTTCTGCACTGTAAGGTTTCTATGAATGTAGCCTATTCTATGAATACTCAACAGCTTATCCAGCACTTGTAGAGACAGAAACAGAGTTTTAGGTTTCAGGTCGATGGCCTTTCATCAGATTATGTGAATTCAATGTCAACACTTCCCCCCCAAAAATAGTCAAAGCTGCAAAAAGAATGCACGATTCACAGTTTTTTAAACAATTCAAAATGTCATCCACATCATCTAACAGTGCAAACCGTTTTGATCCTCGAAAAATGTGTGATACTCTCAAAAAAATTCTAGGTGTTGAATTTGCGTCAGAACTGGAGTAAATCCCGCTGATTTTTTCAGCAGGATTTTCAAAATGAATCTCCCGCACTCTGTGCATTGCACAGTGCATTAACACGAATCCCAATAAAAATCAGTGGGTGGGGCCTATTCCTGCGGGAGAGGCTGGCAACATAGCGTTGAGCAGGCCACAGTGCGTGTGCTAATCTATCAGCGTCAAGATCAGCACATCACCAAGATCAGCACATACGCTGTCACCCACACTGCCTGCACCCCTCCCGTGACATCGCATAGCTGGCCAGGTGACACCTTCCCCCATCCCCACCACCACTCATGAACGCTAGCCTCTTTGACATGGTCCAGGTCAACCTCCACCTCAACATCTCGCTCCCCCCCCTACCAAACTTGATTCCTCTCATGTGGCCTAACCTCAAACTCACAAAAAGGTAGAGGACTCACTATGTGCAGAATGGAAAAGCAGCTAAACAGGGAGGACATAGGAGGCACAGCCTACAAGCCAGTCGCCAGACCCCTTTGAGGCTGGGACACCCGGAGATAAGTGGAAGGTGAGAGCTGCAAGAGACCACTTCCCACAGAAATTGCATGACTAAACCCCTCACCCCTGGCCCTGTTTTACACTTGTCTGCCTCCCCCCCAGTAGGTTGACCCTCTCCCCATTCCTCCTTGGTGTCCAGCCCCAATTGCCTTCTGCCTCGTGGACACCAGTGAAACCATAAATGGCCGTGCATAGATTCTTTCAATATTTTACAATCAGATCACTCACATGCTGTAGACTAGACATTTATTAAAAAATATTTTTTGTGATAAACCCATTTTCAGTTGTACTAATAAAACTGCAGGTTACCAAACTTAAATAGACTAATTAATACATTTTTAATTTAAAAAAAGTGTTCTATTATGTCGCCTGATTGGGCTGCTTCATGAAAGATTTTACGTTTGCGACTATTCAGGAAGTCTGGTCAGAAGTTGTCACCAATTTTGAAAGATGATGGTGACAACTTGTCCATCAAACATTTTGACTCATAACATTTTAATGACGAGGCAGAGAGGGAAAGTATAGGAGATAAATCCTGCACTTCCAGTCCCATTACCTCATGGGATACCCTGTCCTGTGTGCCCAAAGATCTGTAAGTCCAGAAGCAGGCTATTCAGGCACATGAAGACCCATGGCAGAAACTCATGATCCTGAGTACAGTCATCCTCAAATCGAAGGACAGTTGACAAAATTTGGTCAGAAACTTGATGCGTGACTTTGCTCTCGAATTTCATGCAAGTTCAAACAAAATTTGTATCCAGATTGCTGACTGTCCCCAAAGTGGAAACTCCATCCCTATTCTTTGAGGAATAAGAGTCAATGAGCATCATTTGTGCTGATATACGTATTGCAAAGCAGGTTTAACAAGTGTACTTTTAACATCAGTTAGTCAGTTATATGAGAGTAGATCCAATTACTCCACTCAGGCACTTTTCTATTTTCAAAATATCATGTAGCGTGGTCATCTGAACCAGACTCAGAACAGTCCTCAACCATTAACTGTTACGTAAGGATCCTTTTGGAATATTGAAAACTTGGTATTTTTGATGATCGCTACATTAGTTGTCACTTTAGGTTTCAATTAGGGACACCCATCAAGAAAGCAAGCACGATGATGCAATTAATGACAATCCTTGATATAAGGATATCACTGTTGTGCGCTGTGTGGAATTTGAATGTGTTTCTTAAACAAGTTATTGGGTTAATGTACATATTAAGATAGAACACAGACATACAGAGCAATAGTTTGCTGCACAAAGTAGCTGCTATCTGGGAGAGTAATTTCATCCATAAAGTTGCAAAAATGGGATCTTTCCTTGACCTTCTAAGCATGTGTACCTGCGTAGATCTTCTAGACGTCAGCTAGATTCCTAAGTTGATAGTCATAGCATCACAGAATCTTAGAGCGCAGAGGTGGCCATTCAGCCCATTGTGCCTGTGTCCTCTCCAAGTTAGTCCCATACCCGAGCTCTTTCCCCACAAATATGCTTGTTTGTCCTTTTCAACACACTGTACTTGCTGTACAACACAAGATTATCTTTACATTGGAACAATCAAACACTTTGCTGATCTTCTCTGCTCTGTGATCAAGCCAGACCCTAGGTTTTCTGTTATTTACCAACTTAATTAACAAAGTCAGTCCCATTGTGACCTCTGTGTTTCACTTTCTCTGCTGTTCTGCCTAAGGTCAATACAATATCAGAAAAAAACATTTTTTTTTAAGGCTAGAAGACTACCAAGTGCTTATTATTGACCTTAAAAATTCAGACCTTAACTACAACTTCAAATTTCTCTTTATCAGGAAGTGGGTGTCCCAATATTTTTAGGGGTGGTTAGTGTGCTGAATGAATTGATACTTGGGTCAATCTGCTTTTTGTCTTCTTCCAGGCTTCTGGACCTGCTGAAAACTTAGTTCCAATTTGTCATGTTTCCATTTCTACCACCTCATCATTCACTTGATGGGAAACTCTTACATCCTCTGTCTGATAACTATCTTGGATGCGTCTGAAGTCCCTCACTAGGTTTTCTTTTGCCCCAAGTTAATATTAGACACCATTTAACCATCTCCTGATTCTCATGCAAGCATTTTACAGGTGTTGTGTTTGCTCCCTCCCCTTTCCCTTTATTCTGTTCCTTTCTAAAGGTTGTTCATCTTTAATGTTCTCCAATTCTGATGAGTTCCACACCTGGAGTGTCAACCTTGTTCTCTCTGCAAATGTTGCCTAACTTCATGATTGATTGTAAACAACATTAAAATACTGGAAACAAACTAGCTTAAGTTCTTAAGCATCCTCTTGTTACATTTCTGCATCTGCAGAAGATTCTTTTTTGGGTTCTATGCTATCTGACCCTCCTGTGTGTGGCCTGAATGTCTTATGTTGGACAGGAATTGACTCATACTGCCCTATATCTACCGATATAATAGTATAAACTGAGAACATTTTTGACCCAAATCTGATATTCTGGTTTGATGAAAAAGGTCACTGCCCTGAAACATAAACTCTTTCTCTCTCTCCACAGATCCTGCTTGACCTGCTGAGTTTTTTCACCTTTAGTTTGTTTCTTTCACCTCAGTACTTCTTTTATTTATTTAAAGGAAGACCAAGCAAACACATGGTGATACAAATAATAGTACATACACAGCAATAGTTATGATCAGATTCACTTGGCTCAATATATACAACTTATTCTTGTGTAATAACACAAAACAAAGAACTTGCCACACTTCTCCACAAGATTGAGTTCCTTGAGTTGTAAGCTATGCAAAGATATTAAAGAACACACAGCTTTCCCCTTTAGAAGTCTTACCTGCCATGACAGTCTATTGCTATTAAGAACCTATTCCAGCGTTCGGCCTTTAGTCAAATTGATTAACCCGTACTTAAGAACAGAATCTATCAGCATAGCTTTGCAATGTCTCCCGATAAGACTAAAGAGTACTTAAGTGTGAATGATCACTAGAATATTAAATTATCTTTAACAATTGTCACCATATAGTTTCAGATGTGGCAGCAATCTAACATACCAAACCTCTCTGTTGTTCAGTGACTTTAATCCATTGAGAGATAAGCTTTGCTTAAACTGAGCACTTTGAACTTTGCTTAGACTGAGCAATTCTTCTCATAGCAGTATTTTTAGAAATTACACAATGTCATAGTTTGAACATCAAAACTGTTTTCAACTGGTTTCAGATTCATTTTGACTTTGTATAATAATTTATCAAGCAATGAGCTCTAAAGTCATTACACATTTGAAGAATACAATACATTGAAAATAATAAATTATTTCATCTACTATTACCTTTTTTTGGATTATATTCCAATAAGTTTCACCTATCAGTTACTTCCGGCCAGTTTTGATCATTACCTTTCAACATGATTAAGATTTCCAGAGACACCAATACCACCGAGAGTGTAAATTTTCCCATCATACACTAGGCTATTGTGTCGACACCTAGGGACAGTCATTCGTGACACCAGGTTCCAATTATCCAGAAGGGACATATAACACCAGACATCAGCAAGTGTGACACCAGACTCCATGCCACCTGGGAAAATGAGAGCAGATAGCAGAGTCAGAATGAAAACAATCCACACTACTGGATTGCTAAGGAAACAAAATGCAAATTCTAATTATTGAGACTTTATTACCATAATTTCCAGTTCTGGTCCATTTAAAAGTAAATGTGATAAAAGTTAGCTTACAGTTCTTTAAAAAGGATTATGCATCAACTTCCAAAAGCTGCAATTCCTCACTTATTTCTTTGCAATTTACTTAATGAACTCAAGTTTTTAAAAAAAATCAACACCCTAATGGTCGCAGGCATCGATGTGCTCAAAAGCACAGCTGGTGGGACCCTGACAGTTAACTGATTTATTCAGTGAATTTCTAATTTTGGCGAAATTGCCAAAGGGAAGTTTTAAGAAGATGACAGATACTGGACTCCTTATGTCATCTGTCATTGATCTCCTTGCATTTGGATGCAATATGCATTGTCTTTTACCAAAAGGCACATTTCAAGAATATTCTACTTGTTGCACAAAGAAATCAACACAGACATAAACAAAATTAATTAATAATGATCTTTCCAAAACCAATTAGTCTCTCAAAACCTCATAGGAGGAAGCCTCTACTTCAACTCAGAGAAACCTATTGCTACTCACTGGCAATTATCCCAACACCACAAATTCTGAATCCACAGATTCACACATCTCTCCTTTCAACCATTCTGGAAAAAACTATTTAGTTGCGTCGAAGCCGGTGATCCTCAAACCTTTTTGAGGTCGGATTACAACTGGGTTAGTACTTACAGACTTCTTCATTCAAATTATAATCCAACAAACTCTTGCACATGAAGTTCACCTGTTAAAGGAGCTTGCATGCAATTTTACCAGGATTGCACAATTTAGTAAAAATTGATGCGACCGGTGATCTGAAATCTTTCATCTTCCCTTTAAGTAAAAGGTAGCAACATGCCTGTTGAACACTTCACTGCATGACACCTTTGTGCTCTCCTTGGATTAAGATGAATGCTCCTGTTGGAACACTGTCACTATTTCAGGTGTAACTCTTCTTCTTCTAAGGCAGTCCCTAGGGATTGAGGCTGACTTGCTTCTACTCCAGTTTGATAGTTTCTGAAATGGCTGATAAATCCAGTCTGTGATCAGCCGACTGTCAAGAATGGGGCATGTGGTGCTTAAGGGATAGGGTAGATAGTGGCTTGGAGGTTTGGGCATTTCCTCCAATGCCCTGACCTTGCCTCTGCACATTCCCAACACTTGAAGATTCTTGATGTGCCTGGTACCTTCTCAAATGAGCCTTCTACATTTTGGCTGGTCACAAACAAGCTGGTGTCTGCGAGGACGTTTGACATCTTCAAGGATGCTTTACGAACGTTCATAAAGCCTTTCCACTGCCCTCTTAGGAGTCTCCTGCACTGACCGAGTTTTGAGTAGAGCAATTATACTTGAATATTACTAACATCCCTTGGCTCCTCTCTCAGGATTCTCTGTCAGTCCATTTCCAGAGCTGCCTGGACCCTATGTTCCCTCCTGGTGATTGTTTATCAGTGTCCCAGTGCATCAGATCCCTGGACCTGACATAATACTCCTCACTGCATGATTAAGGAGACCAAAATAATGCCCAATAGTGCAGCATTGACCTGAGTCATCACAACAATTGGTAGGATTTTTCAATAACAGTTAGCTGCATGCAATCCTGCATTGGAGCCAAAAACAGGAGTGGTGACTTTACTTTAGTCAATGGTGGAATACAACAAAGTATATTCCAGGTGATGCCCAATTAAATGGTTGCTACTAGAGTTACCATTCCAATTAAGAATGGCAGCCTGCTTTCATGTGGCTAACAGTGGCCATTCCAGTTGCAAAGAAAGGATGTCTCAATGGATGAGACAGAGGGGTCAATGGGATTGAGGGAAGTGCTGGGGGCAGTCAGGTCCTTAAAATTGTGAGGGGAGAGGGAGCGTAGGCTTGGGGGTTATAGATGCTGCTTGGCTGGCCATTGGCACATAGGGTGGGGTGAGGGAGCTCTCTGTGGACTTTGAAAGAAAGGAGATGAACCTGCCAGCTCCCAGACCCTGCTGAGATGTCACCAGGTTTCACTGAGTGGTCTGCCCGTGCAGCAACAGCTCCCTGCAATGTGGGCAACATGTCTGTAGAGATGGGAAGTGGTCCTTAATTAGTCCTATAAGCAGCTTTTTTAGGCTTCCACTAAGCAGCCAATCTGTCATCTTTCCAATCACTAACAAAGTGGCATTTATCCAAGCAACAATATATCTTGGGGTAAATACACACCCTATTCAGGCACTTTGGAATGACAAGACAGGAAATAACAGAATGCCCATTGCATAAAAAATGTATTTGAAGTGAAATGTTTTAATTACAGGCTGCTATCTATTAAGAAAATTGGTTTTAAGTTTTGTTATTATTGAGAATTCCTTTTAAGGTAAAGGAATGTGGCACATCACAGTGATTGATATCAGAGTTAATCTCCAAATCTATGCATTTCCCCAGGTTTTGCAGTTCTATATTGTTTGCTTTGACAGTTCCAGGAGTCTCAATGATGAAAAGAATCAAGAAACAACACTTGCGCACACTAACAGCTGAAATCTATGAAATATGTACTGTATCACTACAGTCACTGGCAATTAAATTGAGCTAAATGACCCTGACCTTAAGTGATAAGGGCTATTTAAAGCATTCTGTGCATAACAGTTAATTATTTGTATTGCATACAATTGATTTTTAATTATTACCATCTTTGTTTCAGTTTGGGACCTACATTTTCTGAAAGGACTCCGAACTGTTTGCTGTGGACAACAAAATACGAATTCTATTGTCAAACCTTTAACATTTGTCCTGAAGATGCAGAGGAGTAAATATTTCCTTTATGAGTTGCCATGTGATAAAACCACATACTTTTGTAATTACTATTTAACATTTTATTCATCAGCAGTGATGTGGAATGCACAAAATTAGGAATTTCTGGTTAATTAAGTTCCATGGTATGTATATTAAACATCCGTGTAAGCTTGAATATCAAATTCATTTTCATTTGGCTTTCTACATTGTGAGAACGTTATACATAACAAAAAAAATTGGGTTTAGTGCCCATATCTATACATGAGATAGTGTGTGTGTGTGTGCACATGTGTACACACTGTGCGAGAGAGATAAAAAAATTTGCTTTCATTTGTTATTTGTATGTGGGAAACCCTGACACAGCACTATTTATTGTACACCCCGAGTTGCCCTGAGGACAAGTCAACCATCTGGTGAATCAAGTTTATATCAGACTAAGTAACGATTGCAGGTTTCCTTTTCTGAAGGATATGTTGGGATTTAAAGATAATGCAGCAATAATGTGCACTGAAAATATAAAGCTAAGGCTGGAGAAGGGCAAAGTCAGCTCCATCATGCCAGGATTTCACATGTTTTTTGACCTCAATTACTAAACAGTATTTTTGTGTTAATTAAGTTGGGAAGTTTTTGGGCTAGATTTTGTGCTCCCTTGCCCCTTTGTTTATAGGTGGATGGTACTTGCAAAATGCAAGATTTTGGCCTTCCCATAACTTTCCCAACAACCTGTCTCCTACTTTACGGGGAAAAGTTGAAGCATCCAGTGCCATGCCTGTCCTTGATGTAGGAGTCTATTGAGGCCTCTAAGTGGTACTCTCTTCCCAGAGTTACATCTTTCACCTTCCCCATCCACCGCACAACCCTCCTGTAACCCCTTTATCTCCCTCGCTGGGACCTGCCAAGCAGGCCCAGCTGATACATCAGGTTAACCTTCAGTCCACCCTTCATAACTACCTCTTCTTTGGGAACTAGCTATTGTCCCAGTAGTGACCACCACTCGATCCTGGCACCATTGGGACCACAGAGCTGTTGGCCAATCACATTTTTTAATAATTAATTTTGCAGGATGTGGGTGTTGCTGGTTAGGCCAGCATTTATTGCCAATCCCCAGTTGCCCTCGAGAAAGTGGTGGTGAGCTGCCTTTTTGAACCGCTGCAGTTCCTATGGTGTAGGTGCACCCACAATGATGTTAGACAGGGTGTTCCATGACTTTGAACTAGGGAGAGTGAGGGGATGGTGGTATATTTCCACGTTAGGATGGTGGGTGATTCATTCTAGATGTTAGTGGTCATGAGTTTGGAACTTTGATGGTATGTGGTACACATTGCTGCCAGTGTTGGGGGGATTGAATATTTGTGGAACAGGTAGCAATCAGGCAGGCTGCTCTGTCCTGGACGACGTCAAGCTTCTTGAGTGTTGTTGGAGCTGCACTCATCCAGGAAAGTGGAGTGTATTCTATCAGACTCCTTGAGATTTGTAGATGGCAGATAGGCTTTGAAGTGTTAGGAGGCAAGTTATTCACTGCAGGGTTCCTAGCATTTGACTTGCTCTTATAGCCGTAATATTTATATGACTAGTCATTTCAGTTCTTTGGTCAAAGGTAACCCCCAGGATGCTGAAAGTGAAGAATTCCATGATAGTAATGCCACTGAATGACCATAGCAATGGTTATATTCTCTTTTGTTGGAGATGGTCATTGCCTGGACTGATGTGGCATGAATGTTACTTGCCATTTGTGAGCCCAAGCTGGATATGACCCAGGTCTTGCTGCATTTGGAAATGAACTGCTTCAGTGTCAGAGTCGTTGTGAACACTGCTGAACATTGTGCAGTTATCTATGAAAATCCTCACTTCTGGTCTTATGATAGGAAGAAGGCTACTGATGAAGCAGCTGAAGACAGTTGGGCCCTCGGGAACTCCTACATATACTGGACTTTCCAAAATGCATTACCTCATATTTGTCTGGATTAAACTCCATCTGCCATTTTTCCGTCCTAGTCTCCAGCCAGTCTATATCTTGCTTATCCTCTGACAATCCTCTTCACTATTTGCAACTCCACAAATTTTTGTGTTGTCTGCGAAATTACTAATCAGACCAGCAGCATTCTCCTCCAAGTCATTTATATACACTGTGAACAACGAAGGTCCCAGAACTCATCTCTGCGGAACACCATTAGGTACAGCCTTCCATTCAGAAAAGCATCCCTCCACTACTATCCTCTGTCTTCTGTGGCCAAGCCAGTTCTGTATCCATCTTGCCAGCTCTCCTGTGATTGTGTGATTTCACCTTTTGTACCAGTCTACCATGACAAGGGCTTTACTGAAGTCCAAGAATACAACATCCACTGCCTTTCCCTGATATCATCTTCGTCACCTCCTCGATAAACTCGATCAAGTTAGTGAGGCACGACCTCCCTTTCACGAAACCATGCTGTCTATCACTAATAAGTCTGTTTGTTTCCAAGTGTGAATAAATCCTGTCTCTAAGAATCTTTTCAAAAAATTTCTGTGCCACTGAACTAAGGTTCACTAGCCTATAATTTCCTGGATTATTCCTGCTGCCCTTCTTAAACAGTGAAACAACATTGGCTATTCTCCAGTCCTCTGGAATTTCACCTGTAGCCAATGAGGATGCAAAGATTTCTGTCAAGGCCCCAGCAATTTCCACCCTTGCCTCCCTCAGTATTCTGGGGTAGATCCCATCAGGCCATAGCAGTAATGCTGCATAACACAATAGAGAGTATCCCCAATGTGAAGAAGGGATTTTGTCTCTGCAAGGGCAATGCGGTGCTCACTGATCCATAGATGAATTTCTCCATGACATTATCAGAGTGCAAGGCAGCTTGATGAGGATCTGCCTGTTGTTGGTTTCAACAGTCAACCTCTTATTTGCTCCCTTAACACCTGCCACAATCTAGCAGTGATGTACTTAAGGACCTGAACAGCTCAGCTTGTGGCAGTATTATTGAATCCTTTTGATGATGGACTTTGAAGTCCCCATCCCAGAATACATTCTGTGCTCTTTCCACCCTTAGTGGTTCTTCCAAGTAGTGTTCAACATGGAGGAGTACTGATTCATTAGCTGAGCAACGTGATAATCAGCAGTAGGTCTCCTTGCCCATGAATAATCTGGTGCAATGAGACTCCATGGGGTCCAGGGTTGATGCTAAGGACTCCAGGGAAATTCCCTTCCTACTGTATACCAATGTGCCATCACCTCTGTGAGGCAACATACCTAGGAATGGTGATGATGTCTGGGATATTATTTATAAGGTATGATTCTGTGAGTACAACTCTGTCAGGCTGTTCCTTGACTACACTGTGGGACAGCTCTGGCAATTTTGGCACAAACCCCTGATGTTAGTAAGGAGCACTTTGCAGGGCTGAGTTTGCTGTTGCCGTTTCTGGTGCCTACGTGGTCCAACTGGTTTCATTCCTTTGTGTTTTCTTTATAATAGTTGAAAACAAATGAGTGGCATTTCAGAAGGAATTTAAGAGTCAACCACATTGCTGTGGTTCTGGAGTCACATGCAAGCCAGACCGGGTAAGAACGGCAGTAGCGAATCAGATGGGTTATTATGACAATTGATAATGGTTTCATGGTCGTCAGTGGATTCTTAATTCCAGATGTGTATTGAGTTTAAATTCCACCATCTGTCCTGATGGGATTTGAACTTAGATACCTAGGGAATACACTGGGTCTTTGGATTACTAGTCAACTGAAGTACCGCTGTGCCCCTTAGGAGGGGGCCAGTAGCTTTCTAAGGCGGGCCTTCCTGCCCAAATGGTGCAGAACTCTCATCTTGAGTCCATTAACTCCCCACTGAGTGCAACTTGTAGGCAGCAAACTCTTTCATGGGCATGTTCCCGACTGACATTGAGTCAATGGAGGGTGCAGGGAATGTGTAAAATACAGCCCTCCATTTGGGAAGTGTGAATAACTTAACTTGGAAATTACATAGCAGTTCCTCCAATATTCCATTTCTAGGTTTGTAACATCATTGTGAATTAACATATTTACTTAACCCCTTTTATGACCACAGCATGACCAAAGGCACTTCACAAGTGATTAATTACTTTTTGAAATGTACTTGCTGTTATATAGACAAAAGCAACAGCTAATTTTGTTCAAGATCCAGCAAATAGTAATACGCAGTTTTAAAAGATCTTACCGGCCATTCACACCACACTCCCACTGCACGGAAGGAGAATTTGGTGCCCAGTCAAATCTCTGTTCACTGCCGTGGGATGGGACAATTCCGCCAGACTGAATGGTGGTAACATTCTGGCCAAAACCTTTTATTGCTGTCTTTGTATGTAACCTTGTGTTGGTTTGCCTGCACCCTTCCTGTTTACTTTATCTAAGTAAATCTAGATGGTCAATTTGGAATCTGAGTCTCACTTGAGTGTGGTGTACTCATACATCTTCCAAGGGGCTTGGACAGAAATAAGATCAAATTGGGTACTACTTTTTTGGGACCATGTGAAGTTACTAGATACCTATAAAGAGGAAAGTCAGCCTTTGATGTTTTGGGGACAGTAATTGTCTTATTCAGATCTGGCAGCCTGATCTGATGCTTTTTAAGGACTGTTTACACTGGTTCAAAATAGGGTGTGCAATCCGTGAAGCCAATCCTGCACATAGAACGCATTTAACTAAACTGATATAAAAGATTAAAGTTTATAAACTGACTAATCATAGGAAATTTGCCAATTTTCATTTCCCAGGACTTGTAACTGAACTTTTAAAACAAGCTTGAGCAGCAAGGGAATTATTCATATTGCATGTAGACATAATGGATTAACTACACGCATAAGCTAACCAAGAAATAGCAGGAATAATCAGACACATAATGGCATATGGTTGTTTAAATTTAACTGCCTGTCCTGTTCATTGAACCCCTGTGGTCAAGCCATTAATAGGACTTACAAATCAACATGACAAGTCATGACAATGGTTCCGCTGAGTCTAGACCAGTGCCCTTGTCTGTTGGAAAAGTTAATAGCAAAATTGTCATTGGAATGAATACAATTCATTACCCTGATGACATCAATAAGCCCGGAATTTGTGCATTAATGCTTAAAACATCGAACAGAATTAAGACATTATTTCCACACCAGTTTTAGCAGCTAACGAATGTGTAAGTTTCAAAAGACATTCAGTTTTCAAAAAGGCTAATAGGCTCTGTTATATTTCAATAATGTGTGCCAGTTGAAAAACACTCACTGTGACTGTTTGTCTATGCAGAAAAGACAAGATTAAAATGTTACCCCCCCCCCCTCAAAAAAAGGGTTGTCTTAATCACTGTCATAATTATGATCTCTGTAGGAAAAGAAGGATGCATTAGGGACAGCCTTTGGCAACTTGCAAGGTAAATATGGGCAGACCTGTTCATCTGTGTACATGGGACATATCCTCAGAGTGATCATTCCAGCAATTATTGTTGAAATTAAGGAGAGTCAAAGGGAACAGTGTCTGTGGGAACCAGCTGAAATTGAAGAGAGTTAGAGAACAGTGTATGCAAGTACTGTTTAAAATTAAAGCGAACAATGTATTGACATTTTAAAGTTTAAATTTGAAGTTTATTTATTCATGTCACAAGTAGGCTTATATTAACACTACAATTAAGTTATTATGAAAATCCACCCTGCCCTCTCCCCTATCCTTGCACATTTACCATGGCGAACTGCACAACTGTTGGCCACTATGAGGCAATTAGCATGGCCAAGCCACCTAACCTGCACATTTTTGTACTGTGAGAGGAAACCAGAATACCTGGAAGAAACCCACAAAGACACAGAGAAATTGCAAACATTACACAGACAGTGATCCAAGGCTAGTATTGAGCCCGGGTCCCTGGCATTTGGAGGCAGCAGTAGTAACCACTGTGCCACAGTGTCACCCAGTAAGTTTCAGCTCACATGAAGTCTCATGGAATCAAGTAAAACATGGGAAGCTGAATACCGCATTCATGGTGGCATTGTTGTTTTGCTGCCTCACAGCACCAGGGGCCCAGGTTTGATTTCCGGCTTGGGTCACTGTCTGTGAGGAGTCTGCATGTTCTCCCCGTGTCTGCATGGATTTCCTTCTGGTGATCCAGTTTCCTCCCACAGTCCGGAGATGTGCAGGTTAGGTACATTGGCCATGCTAAGTTCTCCCTCAGTGTACCCGAACACTGGAGTGTGGCTGCTGAGGGATTTTCACAATAACTTTATTGCAGTGTTAATGTAAGCCTCCTCATGACACTAATGAATAAATAACCTTAGATTTAAACACTAATAGTGGTAAGGGCACAGAATTTAATATCCATCACCAACAGTAATATCACTACAGACCAAGCTGGCGAGGTCCTAAAGGACATAGCTGCCTGACTGGAGCTGCGCCAAGTGGTGAGGATACCAACTACAGGGAAAAACAGACTCACCAATCTGCCTGCCACAGATGCATTTGTTAATGACAGTATTAGTAGGATTGCCCACCGCACAGTTCTTGTGGAGGTGAAGTCCTGTCTTCACATTGAGAATACCCTGCATCATGTTATGTGGCACTACCACCATGCCAAGTCTGCCACAGATTTAAAGCAGAACTAGCAACTGGGCATCCATGACACATTGTGGAGAAACAGCAGAAACAGAACTGTACTCAATCACAATCTGTAATCTCATAGCTCAGTATATCTCCCACCATTCGAATACAACAACGCCAGGACAATAATCCTGGTTCAATAAATCATGCAGGAGGGCATGCCAGGAGCTGTATCAGGCATAACTGAAAATGAGGTGTCATCCTGGTGAAGCTATAATGCTTACATTTCAAACAGCAGAAACAGCAAGTGAAAGATAGAGCTAAGCAATTTCACAACCAATCTCTGCAGTTCAGCCATATCCATTCACCCACTGAATTGTGGTGGGCAAGTAAACGGCTCACTCGAGAAGGAAGTTCAAATATCCCTATCATCAATGATGGAGGAGCCCAGCACATCGGTGCAAAAGACATGGCTGAAGCATTTGCAACCATCTTCAGCCAAAAGTGCCAAGTGGATGATCCATCTTGGCCTCCTCTGGAGATCCCCAGCTTCACAGTCTTCAGCTAAATTCAATTCACTCCACCAAGGCCTTGCTTCGGTGATATCGTCTGTGAGTCCTAGGAGGGTAGCCATGATGACCAAATAAACCTGTTGGACTTTACCCTGGTGTTGTGAGACTTCTTACTGTCCTTGGAGCGGCTCCATCTGATACAACAAAATAAAAAAAAGTGTGGCCTGGAGATAGAGAGAGGGTGCAAGGAGGGGGAATCCTGAGCCAGCAACTCGCCCAAATCATCAGTGGTGTCCTGTTCAACTTGCAACGGAATTGCAGATTGGCCTAAGCATTCCACTACACATCCACATGAACATAACCAGAAATACCTCAGATGAGGAACATAGTCATCTTTGCCTCAAGGGACAAAGAAGATCAACCCACTATTGTCCTTTAGGGAAGGAATTTTGCCATCCTTACCTCGTCTGGCCTACATGCAATGTGGTTGACTCTTAAGTACTCTGAAATGGCCTAGCAAGCCATTCAGTTCAGGCAATTAGGGGTGGGCAATAAATGTTGACCCAGCCAATGATGCCCACATCTCATTAAAGAATAAAAAAAGCGGGAAGGTGTCAGTTCATCTACTTACACCTGAAACTTCAAGCAAGTTCTTTCTACATCCAGAATGGAGTTGTTTCTGCTGATAAGCTTTTCCTAGAATCTTACAGCACAGGAGGAGGACATTTGGCCCATCATGCCTATGCTAGTTCTTTTAGAGAGCTATCCAACTATTCCAGACCCTTCTCTTTATGCACTGGCTTGTATTTAAAAATTAATCAAGAAAATATTTAAATTGACTGAAGCATAGAAGTCAACTTCCCACTGTCGATCATGCACTATTCTTAGTACTGCACTGACATTTTGTCATACATTTGGTTCTCTTAAGCAATTCTAAAATTATTTAACTATATATTAGATTTTCATGAACCTGTGTTGTTAATAGTTCCAGAGGTTCAATTTCCTGCTTTTCCTTACTTAGAAGGAACAGTTGAAGATGTACAAACAGAATGGTCTTTTGTTCCAAACCTATCATTTTATCTGCACACTTGTATGTTCATTCTATACTGACAAATATACTCATACAGAAAGAGAAAATGTGAAAAAAAGACTACAAAAGTTACCTGATAAATAGATATTGTCACCAGCACTCACAACACTGAAGAACTCCCTGTCGTAGAATGGTAAACTGGCTAATGGGTACCATTTGTTGTTCTGTGGGTTAAAGCAACTGACAGCTGTGAGATCTCGTTGGCTCATTCCAATCATCTGACGACCACCAACCAGGACAATTACTTCGGCCACACCTTAAAAACAATTTAAATCACATAAAATAGGATGGATTCCAAACAAGGCGTTCTTGCCTGAAAGTTTAGAGGTCTTAAGTTTACTATTATATTGATAATGAATAACCCATTACTTTAGATGGATAAAAACAATCTGAGAACATGTTTTGTTACAAATATGAATAAGATTGTTATGTTTTGGGACAGTCTCTCTAATTTAAGGTAAAGGTAAAATGGAGTACTGTTGGGGGGGAGGTGGGAATGGTTACGTCACCTGCCTGACAAGAAACTCACACGGCTTGGAGGCTATGGGGACAAAGGAGGTCCAGGTTAGCTCACTGGAAAGACGCTGGATGTTCAAACTGCAGATAATAGCATGAGGAGCAGTGCTGACTGTGGATAGGCTGTTGGTCTAAGTCTCACAGAGATATATTAAGAATGTAAAGCTTTATAAGGAGTAATATTTAAAACTCATTGTTTAATTCCAACATAGAATGGGATTGAAGGGCCAGAATTTGGCTATTTAGCATTTCTACCTAGAGACAAGGCCAATGCGATTCACACTGCTATTGCTTTGGGAAGGAGAGGAAAGTAAATAGAACACCATTGTGATATCAGTTTGTAGTTTTCAAGTTGCATCAGTGAAATTCACAGACATAAATACACTTCGAGGTTCTGAGAGACAGAAAGAGCAGAAACATAGGGCATCCAGTCGTGTACTAAAGCAAAGAAAATGCTGATTTTGTTAGCCACCAAGCAAAGCCGAGGCAGAAGCTTGAATTCAGGCTGAAAAGACAGTTTGTGAGAATTTAAAGGAGGTTGGAGGATTTGCCTGGCTTGGGCTAACAGGAGAAATCTCCATCATAATCCAAACATTGATGGTCACTTCTTGTATTAGAAGTTACCCAACTGGGAAAAGAAAAATGAAGTAAGCCATTGGGAATTAGAATAACTGGGCCGGTCCCTGGAGAATGAAATTCCTACATAAGAGATAAAGTAAGTATATTCGTAGTGGGAGTTCTTTGATAGTGTAAAAACTAAATGGGGGATTTCTTGTCTAGTTCAGAGCATAGGTTGCCTACTAGTGTTTTGATAATCTTGCTTTACGTTCGTATATAAAAATTAAAGTCTGAAGATGTGAAATTTTGTTGTATGATCAATTCAGTCTTCACTGAAATGTAAATATCTTTTAAAATGTTATTGGTTCTTACTGGGATCGTAATAATTTTCCGATCAGCAAAGTTTCATATATGAGTGCTCAGCATGCCCATAACATGTTCCTCCATGCATTATAATTAAACAAGTTTTATGCCAGTTAAATTTAACGGGTTAACACTTGTCTACAATAATGTAGAGAGGAATACAGCATAAGCTCAGAACATAACATAAGAACATAAGAAATAGGAGCAGGAGTAGGCCATCCAGCCCTTCGAGCCTGCCCCGCCATTCAATAAGATCATGGCTGATCTGTCGCTGCTCAGTTCCACTTTCCCGCCCTCTCCCCATAACCCTTAATCCCCTCTCCTATCAAAAACCCATCAACCCGCGTCTTAAAAATATTTAGCGAGGCAGCCTCCACCACTTCAACGGGCAGAGAATTCCAGAGATTCACCACCCTTTGAGTGAAGAAGTTCCTCCTCAACTCCGTTCTAAACCGCCCCCCTTTTATCTTGAGGCTGTGCCCCCTAGTCCTACTGTCTTTTTTGAGCGGGAAGAGTCTCTCCACCTCTATCCTATCCATCCCATTCATCATCTTATACGTCTCAATGAGATCTCCCCTCATTCTTCTAAACTCTAACGAGTACAAGCCTAGTTTATTCAGCCTCTCCTCATAGCTCAACCCCCTCAACTCCGGTATCAGCCTAGTAAACCTCCTCTGCACTCCCTCCAAGGCCAAAATATCTTTGCGCAGGTGTGGCACCCAAAACTGCACACAGTACTCCAGCTGCGGCCTCACCAATGCCCTATACAGCTGCAGCAAGACCTCCCTACTTTTATATTCAATCCCCCTCGCTATGAAGGCCAGCATCCCATTCGCCTTCCTGACCACCTGCTGCACCTGCAAGCTGGGTTTTTGCGACTCATGCACAAGGACCCCGAGGTCCCTCTGCACCTTCGCCTGTTGCAGTTTTTTGCCCCGTAAGTAATAGTCCTTCCTACCATTCTTCCTACCAAAGCACATATTTGTATCTGAATGTCATCAAATGAAAACAAATATAGTTCTTTATGCATTGAATTACATTGAAAATGTTTAGAAAATTACATATTTGTATTATTTAAAAAGATTTTAGGGATGGTAGACTTTAAATCATTTTTAGCCTGATGGGCACAAAACTGTTAATGACAGCAATTTATATACACGGATTGAGTACTCTGGTGAATTAACACCTTTCATTATACTTGTTCCTCACTACATTTAATTACTGTTAATTTTCCCTATTATTTCCAGTTTCTCTTATCACAGTGTCCTACTTTGTACTTAATTTATTCAACCCATTGGTTTACTACTGTGATGTTGTCACCACAGATTCTCATTCTGCTACCCCCACCTCCACAGTCTGCTTAATTTGTTGTCCCTTTGCCCTTCTCCTCAATCAAGTACTGACAGCAGCTGGTATAAGGTTTCACAAGTAGACTCTGGTGCCTTTTTTAAGTGGCCATGGTTAAATAGAAGCTTTGACAGTGACTCTTGGCAGCTCATTTAACATGGCAGAGGGGTTTTGAAACTGAGTTCCAACTCAGTTTCACTCAATCTGAGACCTCTGAATGATTATTCTCCTCTACTCCAGGGATGCCGAGAACAATTGCAACAATCGTTGAGATCAGATCAGAACCGATTAAGGAGTCAAACCTATTCCGTTCCATTGGCTGAACTAAAAACTGTTTTCATCAACTGAGCTATCAGAGGAGCTTAAACCATCCCATTCTTTCCCATCATATTGTTCTTATTTAAACAGTAAAACTTCAGTTTTTGTAGAGGACATGGAAGTCAGTTAACTTAACAATTGCTCTCTGCAGGAAAACAAATGTCATGATAACTGGGATGGGACAGTTAAGAAAGCTCAGACTATTTTATTAATAGAAATTGAGAGTAGTGACCACAAGTGCTAGGATAGGGAAAGAAATAATTGGATTACTAGAATTTTTAAAATTTGAATTGATAGTGATGGCTTTATTTCAGCACTCTTGAAAAATATTAACATGACCAGAGAAAATAAAAGGAACACATCAGGTCCTCTCAATAGCTCAGCTAGCATATCCAGTGGGTCACTAAGGCATTCATATCATGTACTCAGCTGGTGGATTTAAGCCAGTTTGACAACATGGCACAATAATTAGGTTGAACCTTCCCTGTGCTAAGGAGATGGAGGTGGAGGAAATAAATCAGTCACAGTACATATCAAATCCAACCCATCCAATTACCACCCAATCAGTCTACTCTCGATCATCAGTAAAGTGATGGAACGAGTCATCAACAGTGCTATCAAGCAGTAACTGCTCAACAATGTTTAGGTGCATTGACCTGAACAGGTGCTGGAATGTGGGGACTAGAGGATTTTCCACAGTAACTTCATTAACGTAAGTCTTATTTGTGACTAATAAATAAACTTTAAAAAAACTTTAACCTGCTCAGTGATGCCCAGTTTGGGTTTCGCTAGGAGCACTCAGCTCCTGACTCATTACAGCCTTGATTCAAACCTGGACGCAAGAGCTGAATTCCAGAAATGAGGTGCGGGCGACAGCCCTTGACATCAAGGCCAAAATTCGACCAAGTGTGGCATCAAGGAGCTTGAGCAAAACTGGAATCAATGGGTATCAGGGGGCAAACTCTCTGCTGGTTGGAGTCATACCTAGTACATAGGAAGATGGTTGTGGAGGGTCAGTCACCTCAGCTCCAAGACATCTCTGCAGGCGTCCCTCAGGGTATTGTCCGAGGCCCAACTATCTTCAGCTGCTTCATCAATGACCTTCCCTCTGTCATAAGGTCAGAAGTTGGGATGTTTGCCGATGATTGCACAATGTTTAGTACTATCCGCGGCTCCTCAGATACTGAAGCAGTCCATGTTCAAATGCAACAAGATCTGGACAATATCCAGACCTGGGCTGACAACTGGCAAGTAACGTTTGCGCTACAAAAATGCCAGGCAATGACCGTCACCAATAAGAGACACTCTAACCACTGCACCTTGACATTCAATGGTGTTACCATCACTGAATCCCCCAATGTCAACATCCTTGGGTTACCATTGACCAGATATTCAACCGGACTTGCCATATAAACACAGTGGCTATAAGAGCAGGTCAGAGACTAGGAATACTGAGGCCCAAAGCCTATCCACCATCGAAAAGGCACAAGTCAGGAGTGTGATGGAATACTCTCCACTTGCCTGGATGAGTGCGGCTCCAACAACACTTAGAAGCTTGGCACCATCCAGGATAAAGCAGCCTGCTTGATTGGCATTACCTTTACATCCACTCCCTCCACCACCAACGCTCAGTAGCAGCAGTGTACCCTATCTACAAGATGCACTGCAGCAATTCACCAAGATCCTTAAACAGTACCTTCCAAACCCATGACCACTTCCATCTAGAAGGACAAGGGCAGCAAATACATGGAAACACCACCACCTGCAAGTTCCCCTCCAAGCCACACTCATCCTGATTTGGAAATATATCATTCCTTCGCAGTCACTGGGTAAAAATCCTGGAATTTCCTCCCTAACGGCATTGGGGGTCAATCCACAGAACATGGACTGCAGGATTCAAGAAGGCAGCTCACCACTGCCTTCTCAAGGGCAACTAGGGATAGACAATAAATGCTGGCCAGCCAGCGACACCCATGTTCCATGAATGAATAAAAAAGTTCTTACTCCTGGTCACAGTTTGCTTTATGTGCGCTTTTAGGTATGTTGCTTGAAGGAGAAGTCTACACTAGTATAGCCTGTAGACTGTCAATGTTGAAGTCCACATGTGTAAAATCGCCATCTGGCTGAGGCATCAGGTGAACACTAAAACCTGTGGAATCTTCTCCAGCAAAATGATCATACTTTCAGGAATGGAGAAAAAAATTATAATTTCTCTGGTCCAATCCTAGCTCTCCCACCCTCTACAAAGAAACACAGATACAGATATCACAATTCCTAGCATTTTCTTTGCCCTAACTGCAAGTTTTCAATGGACGGACAATGATTTACCAAGGATTTGGAAATATAATCTAATAGATTTACTGGTAAATCAACTCAAGTTTTTTCTGGGGACCTTCTTGGATGCCACTGGCTTCTGGGTAAGTGGCAAAGATAGGGTTTCGGGAGGGAGTCAAGAGGTGGGGGTGGTGCACTGCGTAGGGGTGGTGTGGCGAGGTGGCGAGACGGAGGCGGGGCAGCGAGCTGGGGCGGGGCAGCGGTGGTGAGAGCAGTCTGTTCTACCCATAGCTGTCAACCTTCATCTTGCTGCTTTCCGCCCTGGTTAAAGTGCCAATGTAGTTCTAGTGATATAACAAGATCCTGATTAGCGTACATTCTTGAGCTTTGCGCTTACCCTAGACAGACACCTAGTTTTAATCAGGGACGTCAGATTGAGCGGGTAAGTATCTTCTAATTTCCAGTTGCTTATCTATCCAGCTTCTGTTGGTGGGTTGGCACTTAAAAATAGACACATTGCTAACGTATTAAGGTAAAATCCACCTCACTTTAGGTAAACATTTTCAAACAGGGCTACCAATGTAACTGATGTACGTTTTATTTTGGTATAACTCTTCATCAGCCAGATTGAACCAGCTTTCTTTCTAAATCCTGCAGTGTGCTAATTTCTATGTCAAAATGAAATGTGCTGATTTTAATAAGATTTTTTTCTAACATCAGATATTCATTGCGGCTACTCATTTCATCAAGCTGATTATAAAAGCCTGGCACATACAAATACGTAAAAAAAACCTCACTTACTAAATGGCATTTAGTTAGAGCTGATTTGTGTTTATTAGCTGCAGGAGTGAAACTGGGAACTGCTGCCTCTCAATCACATGATTACAATTAATTCCCATTAATCTACACCAGATATATCAGTAGCTGGAAATATCTTGTGTACTTGCGTGTCAATGGGCAGTGATAACCTCAGTAAACACCAGTCAGTATTACACTGAGAACTAGGAAAACATGTAAACATAAATATATATGCCCACAAAGGGGAAACTTTGTAACCTGCTCCAATTATGTGCTATTCCTAATGTTATCCTCTGAACTTGTATAATACTTATTCCACATTAGAACATTTCCGAATGTCACATCTACTACGAAAGAGTTAAGCAGAAATCCTTGTTGGATGAAGTCCTACCTGCAGATAGCCTTGGCCGTGTTCGAGGTGTCTGCATTTCCTGTCGAGCATGTGGCAACATGTGATAGCGTTTTGCTTCATTTACCAGGTCTCGGCAAGCCTCCGAGGACTTTATCAATTCCTCATTGTCGACGACATTTAACAGATAGCTTGGATGAATAAAGGGCAAGCGGACCACGGCCAAAAGCTCAGACACATGCTGAAAAGAAAATGCTTCTTATCATCAAGGAGAAATCGCTGAAGGAAATAACAATCAAAATGTGCATGCAGCCTCGAGTCTATACTATAGGGCACTAAAGATACAAAAAGAAGATTAACAGTAAGAATATACTGATTAAAAATTGAGCTTACTTCAGTTGTATCATTTGTGTGGCAGCAACATGTTACACTCAAACTAGATAATTCAAACTCAGTGTCTCAGGTAAATGGTGAAGTTCACATTCAATGGATTTTTTTCCCCTCACCACATTAAATGACTGACTCATTATAGAATGCCATTAAATATGCACACTTTAAACATAGATTTCTCCAGCTTGGCAAACTACATTCATAAGGAGAGCACTAACTATCTCTGCAACAGAGCTAACGAGTCTCCTAGCCAAATCTGAAAACAAAAATACTGCAGAAGCTGGAAATCTAAAATAAAACCACAAAATGCTGAAAATATTCAATAGGTTCTGGTAGCATCTGTAGAGAGAAAGGCCTGTGGCCTTTCATCAAAACAGGAATCAGTTAGAAAAGTCATAGGTTTGAGCAAAGAGTGGGTGGGAGAAGGAAGAATGTCAGACAGATAAGACTGAATGGCAGAAGTTTGTTTTCCAGGGTCAAAGGGTATGGTGACGGGGCAAGGAAAGAAACAAAAGATGTGTCTCAAGATGTGTCAAAAGATGTGTACTGTTGACTGCAAGTGAAAAATAATCTAAAAATAAATAAAATGTAAGCAAAAGAAACATCTGAGATTATGCTCAGAAATTGCTGATCTCAACATTGAGTGCTGAAGGCTGTAAAATGCTGTATTGTTCCTCAAGGTTACATTGAACTTCAGCGGAATAGTGCAGTAGGCTGAGGACAGAAACGTTAATGTGATGAATTAAAGTATTTGCAGACAGAATGGAGGTGTTCCATGAAGTGGTCATTCAATCTGCCTTTGGTCTACCCAATGTAGAGGTCACATTGAATATAGTAGACCAGCTTGAAAGAAGTACACAAATCATTGCTTCACTTGAGGGTAAAAGGATAGATGTTACATCTCCTGTGCTTGCATGCAAAGGTGCCTTGGGAAGGGGATTGGGAATTAGGGTTCAGTGAAGGAACTCAAAATACTGAAAAGGAGGGAGAGAAGATGTGTTTGGTGGTGATATCATGCTGTAGGTGGTGGTAATGATGGAAAATGATTCACTGAACATGAAGGCTGGTGGAATTCAAGGAAGGGACAATGGGATCTTTATTGCTGGTTCTGGGAGGAAGGGGAAGGAATGACAGCAGAAGTAAGGGCAATGTGGTGGACATAGAGTTGAAGACCTTGTCAACAGTTTGGGTGAATGTTGGGCAGGGTGTGTGGGTGGTGGCTATTCTCAATTGAGGAAAAAAAGAAATTTCAGAAACACTGTCGTGGAAGGTTGTATCATTGGAACAGATGAAAGAGAGAACAGAGCAATGGGGAGAATGTAACTGAACCCTTACAGGGAGTAGGGTGTGAGGAAGTGTAATCAAGATAGCTATGGGAGTCATTGGGCTCATGATGACCATTAGTTGATTGCCTATCACCAGAACTGGAGACAGAGAAATCAAGGGAGAGTTAGAGGTGGACTTTGTAAAACTGAGAGAAGGTGGAAGTTGGAGTCAAAGTTGTTGAAGCTTTTCAATTCAAAGCATGAGCAGGACTCAGCACCGAAACAACCATCAATGCATTGGAAGAAAAGTTGAGAGAGGGTCCCCAAGTAAGACTAGAACAAGGAAGGTTTAACATATATCACAAAAAGGCAGGCATAGCTATGATTCGTGTGGTACTCATAGCAGCACCTTTTACTTGGAGGAAGAGAGATATGTTTAGGAGAAATTATTCAATGAGAGAGCAAGTTCAGCCTGGTGGAGAAGGGTGGTGGTCAATGGAAACTGGCTGGACAAAGTGGAGAGTGTTCAAATCATCCTGGTGGAGGATGACGGTAAAGAGAGATTGGAAAGGATTTAACACGATTGGGAGAATCTCTCTCTATTGATGGGGAATCCAGAACAAAGCTGCTTAACCTTAAAGTTAGAATGAGGCTATTCATTGGAGATATCAGGAAACAACTCTTCACAGAGGGTAGTTGAAATCTGGAGTTCTCTTTCCTCAAGAAGTCATTAAGGCTGGATCAATTGAAAATGAGATTGATAGATTGTTAGGCAAGAATGTAAAAGGTACAAAATCAAGCTAGGTAGTTGAAGTTAAGATAGAAATCCATCAGGTCTAGCTTGATCATGACCTACTTCTGTTTGTATATGCTGAATGAAAGATAAAAATCAAGGGTAAACCAGAATAGGCTGGCTTGCACCCCCCAGCCAATCTATGGACTGGCTTAAGGCAAGACTTCCGTTGTATCAGGGAGACAGTCCCACCTCTGAGAGCTGCCAGTCAATCAAGGAAGGACCCATTCGCCACCGCCACACCTCTCCCTGATTGACCTCGAATTATCCAAGTTCAGATGGTGCGGGCTCTCCTGCTTGGACAACATCTGAGCACTGGAAGGAGGAAGCTCATAAGAGGGGGTGGACAGATACTGGAAATAGTGCCACTGGCATGGAACCCAATTTTATGGTACCTCCTTACCTAACATTTTGCCCTGGGGGTCTGGAAAAAAAAAAATCAGGTTTACGTTGCTAATTCCTCACCTAACACAGGAGTACCATAACATGGCCTGCAGCAGTTCAAGAAGAAGGTCCACCACCATCTTATCAAGAGCAACTAGGGATGTGCAGTAAATGCTGGTTTTTCAGCATCATCCACCCATCAAGCACACATTCTAAAAAGGAACTGCAACGGAAAAGGTTTAACAGATGTTTAGAAATGATGAAAGGTTCTATTGAACTGAATAGGGATAACTATTTAACTTGGTTAGGAGGAGTCAAGGACAAGAAGTTGTCAGTTGAGTAGGCAGATTTGCTACAGGTGGAGGTTGAGGCAAATACACTTTTTATCTGATTTGCCAGTTACAGTTCTTAAAACAATTGAGTAAGATAAAAGTTTATGCAATGAATGTGGGGCTGTGAGATTTGTATTCGATTCCTCTATCAAAGACCTATAATGGGCTAAATGGCCGCCTGCTGTGCTGCAAGCCACTGTGGTTTTTTGATCCAATAAATCTAGAAAGGGCCATTTTTTCTGGCTTTATTCCTATTTTGAAAACGATGTACACTACAACATATTGTATTGCTGTGTAAATTTTAAAATTTATGTTACCCACTAAAGGTAGTCAGCTGTTGACTCGAATCTGGAATAGTTAGATATTGAAGGTTCTGCATCTGTGGGCATTGTCATTTCAGTAACGTGTGAAAGAGCATCGGTGACTGTGCTTGAATATTAATTGGAAACAAAAATCAATTGGAGTTTGCACAAGATGGAAAGGGTAGATTTCCATTCATCAGAATTGGTAAAGAACCTACCAAATGCATCACTGAAGTGAAGCTAAGCATTCATATCCCTCCCATAACTACAGACCAGAACAGTTTATTTGACAAGAAAATTAAATGGGGCCATGATCGTCTGCTGAGTTACTTACTGCTGTTGGCTTGACAGTTTGATTCTCAGCCAAGCTTTATATGTGTACATATTTCATCACGTATGTTTGCACATGGATGACTAACCACATTTGAAAAGCAGCAAAAAGCAGCATGAAATTGCATTTCCTCTGATTAACTAGCTGAATATTCAATTAGACATTTAACCAACAAACTCTCTTAAATTGTATTCTGTGTACACTTGGAAGAACATGACAGATAAACATTTGATAGGTAAGTGGTAAGAAAATTTAAGCAATAATGTTTATGGAATTATTTACTGACTAGTCCAGATGGGGAGTTAAAGATTCCCCAGTTAAGAAATGGGCAGTTTTCAGGTCCAGCAAGGTTAATGGCAAAAATTATCAGAGGAAAGTATGATTGAAGTAGTGTACGTAATAGGAAAGAAAAGATGATAGAAGGAGAGGGAAAGTTGGAAGTTGGGTTGAGCAAGGATAGAAAAATGAAAGGAAAGTTGAAGTGAGGGTGGGCAATGGGAACAAACGAGGAGTGTAAATATATGTGGGTGAAGAGAAGGGATGGAGGGGAAGGGAAGGGAAGGGGGGGGTCCGAGGAGAGGGGTAAAAGGGAGCAGGAGGAAATATTATTTATTATTGTCACAAGTAGGCTTACATCAATGCTGTAATAAAGTTACTGTGAAAATCCCCTAGTTGCCACTCTGAGGGTGAACTTAGCATGCATCTAACTTTTTGGACTGTGGGAGGAAACCAGAGCACCCGGAGGAAACCTAGGCAGACACAGGGAGAACGTGCAGACTCCACACAGACAGTGACCCAAGCCAGGAACTGAACCTGGGTCCCTGGTGCTGAGATGCAACGGTGCTGACCACTGTGTTACTGTGCCACCCAGGGGGCATGGTGGCACAGTGAAGGGGATAATGGAGAAGACAGAGTGGGAGAAATGGGATGGGGATGGAGATGGAGGGGGTGGGGGAGACAGAATGTGGGGAGACAGAGGTGGGGTAGATAAAATTAACATAAATCTTCATAGGCTGTACCTATTTTATTAATACAACATTGAATTTAGTAACTGCATGGAACAAATGCCCATCTTTAGTTCAATTGTGAACTTCTTTTTACCTTGTATATAATTTAACCCATGCACTACATTTTTAATGAACAATTTCTAACATTACTTGGATCAATAAATTGGTGCTTAATACTCAATCAGGAAAATCCTGCAAAGATTTACTGAAATTAGCATTTTCCAAACTTAGTGGGTGTGATTTTTCCGGCTACTGTGGTGCTCAAGTAACGCAGTGGGGCAGGAAATCTCACCAAGAGGGAAAAAAATGGGATATACCGCCAGATCGTGATCTTCACGGTCCAGTGAGGCGGGTTACATCTCTGCATCTGTTTAGCGAGCCCGAGATTCAATCGTCTGGACTCGCTAACGTTTCTGACCCCACCAATGGAGGTCCACACCAATGGGAATCACGCATGGTCTCCATCAACAGGGATCAGGCATGATAACCTCACTGGGAGGACCAGAGACTACTGAGGCCCCCCTGAGATATCATGGGCAAGGGGAATGGTGCCCCTTGGGCAGTGTCACCCTGGCAGTGCTCGTCGGGCTGGACCTGAACGGGTGGGGCCAGACAAGGGCAGAGCCACATTGGGTTGGAGGAGGAAAGAGGGGTGGGAATGGGGGATCTCTGCAGGGGGGGGGGATTTGGGTCTGGTGATGGGGTTGGGAATTGGGGGCCTGATATGGCCATCAGAAGGCTGGCCATTTGGTGCGGGGAGGGGCTGAGTCGACAATCGGGGGCCTGGTAATCAGGGGACGGGAAAGGCACTTGTCAACCAATCTCCCAGTATAGTGGTAGATGGGTGCATGTGCACTAACCCCCTCTGCAGCCTGATGCCGGCCTCTTGGGCAGGATTAGGCTCTGCCCCCACCCCCCAGATGGCTTCTGTGATGCATAGAGTGCCCAAAACGTCTTTCAACTAACCTCACCTGAAAAATAGGCAGGAAAAACTCATGTATTTCTGCCTGTTAGTCACTGTTTTTTTTTGGGGTGGGAAATCACGCCCAGTATCTTCAACATCTACCATATAAACACTTAGTATATTATACACACTGCTGCCACTGTGCGCCAAGTGTAGAGGGAGTGAGTGTTTAAGGTGGAGGATGGGGTGCCAATCAAGCAGGGTGCTCTGTCCTGGATGGTGTCAAACTTCTTGAGTGTTGTTGGGGTGCACTCATGCAGGCAAGTCGAGATAATTCCATTACACTTCTGACTTGTGCCTTGAAGATGCTGCACAGACTTTAGAGATTAAGGATGTGAGTCACTCTCTACTGAATTCCCAGCCTCTAGTCTGCTGTTATAGCCACAGTATTTGTATATGGCTGGTCCAGTTCAGTTTCTGGTCAATGGGGCCACACTATGTTGATGGTGGGAGATTCAGCAACGGTAATGCCTTTTAATCTCAAGTGAAGATGGTTAGATTCACTCTTGGATATGGCCATTGCCTGGCACTTGTGTGGCATTAATGTATTTTGCTCCTTATCAGCCAGAACCTGAATATCATCCAGGTTTTGTTGCATATGGCTTTAGAATCTGAGGCAATCTCAATGGTGCTGAACATCATGCAATCATTAGCGAACATCGCACTTCTGACCTAAGATGGACGGAAGGCCATTGGTGAAACAGCTGATGATGGTTCTGCTGAGGAACTCTACATTACTGTTACTTGGTTAACTAAAGTAACTGGGTTTAGATAGCCCACCCAGCGGATGTAATCTCTCTGTTTACCCACACCCCTTTAGATTGCTTTAACCAGGTCATCTCTCATTCTTCTAAGCTCCAAAGATGTGTCTAATTTACTCAGTCTCCCATCTCAGAACAACCCTCAAGTGAATCTAGTGAACCTTCACTGTCCTACCTCTAATACAAGTACATCCTTTGGCAAATATGGAGACCAAAACTGTGCACAGTACTTCCAGTATGGCATCACAAAGTCCTGTACAATTGTAGCAATACTTGTTTACTTTCATAGTCCAGTAAAGACCAACATGCCCCTGCAAATTGGGGGTGGATCGAGGTGGAAGAGAGGTCACCTTGGTAAGTTTACAGGTCCTCCTGCCTGTAAACACATCAGTTTGGGCCTATGAAATTCTTACCCTGCTGTACGGTGTACAATCTAAGGCACTCTATTATAGCAATGGAAAAGGTACTAAAAATGTATTATGATTGTCCAAAGAATTGTGTTTAAAGTCATAATGAAACAGTCAGAAATTGAGACAGTCTCAGGGTAAAGGGTTGTTTGTTTAGAATCATAGAATCCTAGTGCAGAAGGAGGCCATTCAGCCCATCGAGTCTGCACTGACCACAATCCCGCACAGACCCTATCCCCATAACTCCATGCATTTATCCTGACATTGAGGGGCAATTTAGCATGGCCAATCTCGCATATCTTTGGACTTGGGAGAAAACCCATGCAGACATAGGGAGAATGTGCAAAGTCCACACAGTCAGTGATCCAAGCTGGGAATCAAACGCTGGTGTGGTGAGGCAGCAGTGCTAACCACTGTGCCATGGACTGATATGAAAATAATTTTTTTCATTCAAAAAGGTTTGGAATGCTCCAGGTGTTTTGGATGCTCCATTGTTGACTATATTTAAGTTGCTTTTTCTGAGATCAATAACGGGTAATCTGATAGAGATTTTCAAGAGTCAACAATCATCTAATTCTAGTTGCTAGTGGACATCAGTAAAAAAACTGTACCTACTTTACAGAAAACAGGAATTCTTGCTTACAGAAACCACAAAGTTAGTGTGGGAAGTGAAAATAAATCACAAACTGACATTCTCTTCTGAAATTAGGACAATTATGCTCTGTTAAGGCAAAACAACAAGTTTCTTTGAAGATGATTGCAGTATATCCAATCTGCTATGACAGGCACCAACTTCATCTTCTTCAGATAAACATAAATACTGAGAGTATGATGAGTGTTTGTCCAATAGTAAACTTGGTTTTGGAACAGTCCAATTTAGAAACATATATAAAATGCAGCTCATTGAAGCACAAATACAAAACATCAAGAATGGTGCAATGCATCTCAGTCTGCCACTCTTTTGAGCTTCCAATCCCAGGCATGGGCCTTTGGGAAATTCTTTAGAGTCTAGACATGAGGAAACAGATGGGGAATCTTCACAAGATCAATTGAACAGACCACTTAATCACTGTCCAAGTGCATTTTTATCTATCTTGGACACAGGCGCCGGAATTCTACTGCCCTGCTTGCCACGGAATCAGAGCAAGCGAGGGAAATGCCAGTTGACCTCGGGCGGGAATTTCTGGTCTCGCTTGAGGGAGGCTGTAAAATCCCACCCAGCAGGAGAATAAATATAGTAAGGTAGAACAAAAGGAAGAGTGTGGGGGAGAAAGAATCATACTCTAGAAAGTAAAACTATCTTTATTGAAGTTCATCAATTCTGAACTATTTTAAACACAGAACATTCTTATACTAATTATGGGTCACTGTTACCTCAAGAATTCATACGTCTGTAAGTATTGCAGAGTGATAAGTGACTTGTGCTAGGTTAGCTAGATTGGGCCAACATTTGGAATGCGACATCAAACCCAAGTGCTGGACTTGGGTTGCTATCCAGTTACTCTAACAACAAACTGAATGGGCATGCATGTTTGTGAAGTAAAAAGAAGAAAAAGGATTTGCATATACAGTACCTTTCATAACAACAGGATATCACAATGCACCTTACAGCTAATGAAGTACTTTTTAAGTGTAGTCATTGTTGTAATGTATAAAATTCTTCCTCTGCTGTACTGCAGCTAATTTGTACACCAATAATGTCTTAGTTCACATAAATGATAATCACCTGGGCTAGGCATTCATTGCAGGACTGGAACACCCTTTGGAACAATACCTAGCAAGAGACAATGGGTTGGATTTTACCATTGCTTTTGGGACCAAAATCCTGGTAAGGAAAATAGGTCTAAAGCCACACTTACTGACAGTGGGACTGGATCAGTGATATTACCACTGAATTGGCTTTTTGCAGGATAGCCAGCAGCTTCCTGACAGAGAGCTGCCAGATCTGAAGTCTCAACTATGCTCAAGAAGGACAACTCTCAGAGGTAAGTGCAAATTAAAATTCAGGCTGGCAGAGGGAAGAAGGCACCACCAATCTTGTGGTGAAGCACTTCAGAGGGATTGCTGGAGCCACAAGGAATGCTTTCCCTGCAAACAGTCCTCTCTTTGGGTCATGGAGCCTCCAGCTCTGATGCTTCCTCAAAACTATCACTTTGAGGCTGTCTCCAAGACAGCTGGGCTCCCTGCACAGCATGGGGAGAGGCTGCTCCATTGTCAGTGAACCATAATGGGTGGCCAATCTGTCCAGCAGCTGCCACTTAAAGAACTTTCCTGGTGGAGGGATTGTCCTGGTGGGGCTCCCCGCTATTATATCATCTCCGCTCCTGTAATCCTGGCTGGGGGTGTGGTGGTGATGGGGCGTTCTTAAAGCACAGCCCAGTACCTTTTGATTTGCTGCCTTGTTCCACTAATGAGGAATGCTTGCTGAATAATATGATTGTTCTACACAGCAATAAAACTTCAAAACATCAACAAAATATGAATTAATTTACTTACTTACTGGAACAATGCACTGAAGGGAGATACTGATGGCAAAAAAAATCTTTAAATCAGAATGTTAGCCATTTTACAATGATTGCAATCAAGGCTTCTGTAAAGAAAATTATGTCATTGGTTACATAAATGTTTCCAATTCAAGTAATATACCTGTGTTCGGTTTGTTGGATCCTTCTTTATCCATTTAATGACAGCTTCATACACAAGTTCTTCAGCCTTTGTGTTCAAGTTGTCATTAGAGAGAAAGGCAATAAGATCATCTTTCGAGACATTCAGAACCTCATCTTGGGTTGTTACTTCTGGAAAGTTTTGCAGTGCATAGGCTTTCGCCATGTTGTGTAATTCATTACACTGCATTGCTTCCGCCATAGCTAGTATTCCTAAGCAGTTAGTAGCTGTTAGTTGTTTCTCTGAAAGAAAATAAAGCACACAAGAAAGAATGTTAGCTGACTGTCAACTTAAAAGACTTTTCATTAGCTGTACGATTAACATATTCCTCACACTATCTATAACATGTTCAGTTCCAAGATTCTAGACCTTGGCTTAGAAACTCTTCCAGATGTATTTTATGCAGCAGTAAGAAATTTCTTATAATGCACACGTACCATTATACTTTCATATTCAGCCCCTGCTGATCATGTTATAATGAGGGCACAGTATACTAATTTTGATACACTGTTTTCTGGTGTTAATGTGGTTACTTCCTGGAACAACAAAATATTAATTCATTTACTCTCAATTATCTCCAAGAGTAAATATTTTGAATTTTAAATACCCACTCCAAAATCTGTTCCTTGTGTCAATTTTCTCAATAATCTCAGTACATAAAGAAAAATAAGGGCACTATCTGTAAAGATTGAACTTCAGATATTTTCTGTGGATTAGAGTGAAGAAGTAGCGCAGTGGGCCGGGAGACTCAAGCGGAGGCCGGTTCGCAGGTTCCCCACTGGGCGGCGCCACGGCCTCCACGTGTCTTCGGCAGCCAGATTTCTGGCACCATCAGCTCCACATCAGAAATCAGTGTGGAGCTGAATCATTTATTATAATGTGCATTTGATTCTAATTTAAGTAGCATTACTGGGCCTGGGACTGAAATTTCTGGGCCAGTGAGCCTCTCACCTCCGCCAGGAATGGAACATTCCGGGGGGGTTTGGTATACCTCCCCACTTGCAGGGAGCTGGTGGCCTGACTCTGCTGGACCGAAGGGGGAATGGTGGAAATTGAGGCCCCCACCCCAGAGTTGGATGATGGAGTGCGAACTCCTGGGCATTATCACCTTGACAGTGCCAGCCGGGGCTCCCTGGCACTGCCCAAGGGGCAAAGTGCCAATGCCCTGGGGCACTTTGGCACAGCCCACCGGGCATTGGGCAGTGTCATGGGGCGGGGCCTAATTGGGGACAGAGTCTCTGCGGGGCCAATTGGTGAGGGTCCCCACTACTACTTTGCATTTGGGCTGAGTGAAAGAGGGAGGGAGGCCAGCGATCGGGGCTGGCTATTGGGGTGGTGGTGGTGGGGTTCAGCCTGCTGGGGAGACTGGGGCAGCAGTGGGGGGAGTCAGGACTGCGGGAAGGGTTGGGGTTGCATTTACTGCATTGTTCATGTAAGTAAGTTTGGGGGAGGGGGGAGCTGTGGAGGGGGTGGGGAGAGTTGTCGAGGCTGGGCCTGGGCATGTTTGGGGTGCCAGCAATTGGGCCTTGGAGGTGTGGAAGAGCCACTGATGTCGGACTGTGGGGCTGGCCAGTGATCAGAAGGATGGCAGTACAAGATTACTGCACAAGCACCAATCTCAGCACTGACAGATGGGCACATGCGCAGCTGCCTGCTCAGCGCAATGCTGCCAGCCTCTTCAACGGGAATAGCTCCTGCCCACTCATTTTCAGCATGATTCACACTAGTGCGCTCTGCAGTGTACAGAGTGTGGGAGATTCATTTTAAAACTCTTGCTGATAAAACCATCAGGATTTACTCCAATTTTTACACAAATTCGACACTTAGAATGTTTTGGGAGAATTGCCCCATATAATTTGGTGACACTAGCCATGGATCTTGAGAAGTGTGCTTACATCATGACTTTGTCACTAGCATGTTCACTATAATTTTACGTAGGTGTTTCATTTTTATTAGTAAATTGCTACTTAAACATTCTCTTTCTTGAATGTTGTAATTTTTTATTATCAACAGCTCCAAGTCAATAGATTTACCAACCTTAGCTCATATAACTGAACCATAACATTACTTTCAAATCTGAATTATTATAGACACAGAACATAGAAGATAAGAGCAGGAGAAGGTCATTTGGCCCTTAGGACTTGCTCCACTATTTATTACAATCATGGCTGATCATCCAACTCAAAAGCCCAATCCTGCTTTCTCCCCATAACCTTTGATCCCATTCGCTCCAAGTGTTATATCCAGCTGCCTCTCGAATGCATTCGATGTCTTGGCATCAACTACTTCTTATGTTAAAGAATTCCACAGGCTCACCACTCTTTGGGTGAAGAAATGTCTCCTCACCTCCGTCCTAAATGGTCTATCGTGAATCCTCAGACTGTGACCTCTCGTTCTGGACTCCCTCACCATCTGGAATATCCTTCCTGCATCTACCCTGTCTAGTCCTGTTAAAATTTTGTGATTCACTATGAGATCCTCCCTCATTCGTCTGAACTCCAGTGAAAACAATCCTAACCTAATCAATCTCTCCTCATAAATCGATCCAGCCATCCCTGGACTCAGCCTGGTAAACCTTCGCTGCACTCCCTCAATAGCAGGAACATCCTTCCTCAGAAAAGGAGACCAAAACTGCACAGAATACTCTAGAGGTGGCCTCACCAAAGCCCTGTATAATTCCAACAACACATCCCTACTCCTGTACTTGAAGCCCCTCGCAACAAAGGCCAAAATGCCATTTGCCTTCTTTACTGCCTGCTGCACCTGCATACTTACCTTCAGTGACTGGTGCATAAGGACACCCAGGTCCTGCTGCACACGCCCCTTTCCCAATTTACAGTTGTTGCAATTATACTATGGTCTGTATAGATTGGATCATGTTCAACTGCAAAATTAGTTATTTAACAATGCCGTTTCCAGTAGGAGATAATGACATTTGATTTTGCACACACTGATACCACTCATGTGTGTCTTGGGGTTATTTATTGCACGTCTCCCCTTTACCCAAGCCTTTTGTAGAACTTCATGGGGAAACAACAGTATTGTCACTGAACTAATACTACAGAGATCCAGAGTAAGATCTGGGGACCTGGGTTCATGTCCTGTAGATGGTAAAATTTGATTTCAGTACAAATTTGGAATTAAAAGTCTACTGATGAAACCATTGCCAATTGTTGTAAAAATCCATTTGGTTCACTGATGTCCTTTAGAGAAGGAAATTTGCTGTCCTTACCCGGACTGGCCTATATGTTACTCCAGGTCCACAGTAATACGGTTGACTCTCAAATACAGTTAGGGATGGGCAATAAATGTTGATCCAGCATTGACACTCATGTCCCGTAAAAATGAATTACCTCCTGGTCCACCTGCCACCCTACACGCTTGCCACCTTGCGAACCTTATCTCTCCTATTCATCCATTCGTCCACTCACTAACATTCACATTCAATATTTAAAAACTTACTCTACGAAAGTTAGTACCATATAAAGTGGACATGGTCTGTCACTACAATGCTGTTATGGAGAAGGACTGTATGCTCTGCATTGTTGAAGAATTGGCGTGGAATGTGGAACATTGTTGACTTGTTAAAACTTTCAAGCTGAACAGAAATGCAATGATGACTGCTGTTCAGTGGAAGATCTGGGCCAATGTTTCAGATCTTTCATCAGAATAGTTTTGACGCAAGGTCACTGACCTAAAAAATTACCTCTTTTATTCTTCACAGAGCATTTCCAGCACCTTCTGCTTTTACTTCACATTTGCACCATCCACATTATTTTTGGTTTAATCTTACTAGAAAGTTCAGTTATCTGAGTGCAGATCAAATGAAAGGACTGTAGTAAAATTAAGCGACCAAAAGCTTCAACAGACTTTTTCATTTTGCAGTGAGTTTGTTGTTTCTCTTCCTGTGGGAAAACGCAGGCTTTCACTCAGAAAGCATCCAGACTGGCATGCTTGAAATCAAAAGGCTATCTCATGGGTAACATAATTACTTCATTTGTGCAGTATTTTGTAGTAGTCTCAAGAGTAGCCCTTGAGCAACATACTGTTTGGGATTATGGCCCTTTGTGAAAGTTTGTTGCAAGTCATCAAGCTGTCCTTAAATTGGCCTTTAGTCTCCCACAGTGATGGTAGGCGACTGGGGTCCTGTATGGAATTTTAATGTCATTTTTCCTAAATCAATAGTAACACTTATATATTTTTAAACATTTACAGATATTAATTAAATTGCTTGAAGTAGAGACAAGTTTCAATTACACAGGAGAAAACCAATGTAATAACTCTATCAAGTTGTTAAACGCATGAATCAGTCATTAGAATTCATTCATTGCTGACTACTCAATATTACTAAGCGTGCATTAGATAGTGGTGATGGATGAGCTGTTTTTCATGTAAAAGATTAGGGGGGTGATTTTGAGCCTGCACTTGTTGGATATGAGAATGGTGTGTTCAAAATCCTGTGAACGTGATTCGCGTCGGCGAGTTTCTGAGTTCCGATCTTACTGAGCTGTCGCGAGCGGAGCGGTGTGAAGCATGCTATGAGCTAACTGCAGTCTCACTTTAACACATTAGCATGTCATTAGGGAGCATGGGTATTCAGCATGAGGTCAGGGCCATATACAACAGGTTCACCTGGATGTTTTAGATGATGTTCTGGATGTTTTGGAAACGGATACGGCAGTAACTTTTAAGGGGCATCTTGACAAGTACATGAATGAGATGGGAAAAGAGGGATATGGTCCCCGGAAGCGTAGGAGGTTTTAGTTAACTCAGGCAGCATGGTCGGTGCAGGCTTGGAGGGCCGAAGGGCCTGTTCCTGAGCTGTTGTTTTCTTTGTTCTTTAATGGACAAAGTTTATGGCAGGCAGAATGTGGAACACCAATCAGGACTGAGTTGGAATAATCAAGGCTAGAGGTACCAAAGGCTTGAATGTCAATTTTCGGAGAAAATGAGCTGAGGCAGTGCCAAAATCTGGCAAAGTTAAGGACGTAGAGGGAGGTGGTCTTTCTGATCCTGCAATTAGCTCACCTCAGGGTCAAATATGGCACTAAGGTTTCAAGGATGTGGATATTTTGTTTTCTACTGTGATTACTCACCACAGTGATAGCCGACATAGTCTGATCCAACTCATTTAAAATCTTTCACCGTCTCTCTGTTAGAGGCTTATCTTTGTTGCTTTTTTGTCAATTTGCTCACCTCCCCACCCTCTTACGGAAGGAAACAGAAAGAGGGAGATCATTTGGTGATGATGCCCAAACTGTCTGGAAAAGAATTATTGAGCCAAATCCCACCTTTGGCTCTTGGCTTGAAGCTCAAATGCACATCTAAATGCTTTTCATACAATGTGGAATCTACCTTTACTACCCTTTTCAATAAAATGAGTTTGAGAGCCCAACCACCCTCTGAGTAAAAAAAACTCTTTAACTCTGCCTTAATCCTTCTACTAATGTCTTTAAATCTACACTCCCCAATATTGACCTGCCTGTAAACGGAAATAGGCCCTTCCTATCTACACTATCTTAGCCCCTCATAATTTGGTGAATGTCAATTAAATCTACCCTCAGCCTTCCCTACTCCAAGAAAAGAATCACTCTAGTCAAAGCAATCTTTCCTTTGGAAATATCCTGTATGCATTTTTTGGCCACCTTATCCACCTGCCACCATCAGAGGTCTGTAAATAGGCACTCCAATCTCTCTTTGTTATTCTACACTTCTTAGAATTTATGCATTCTCTATTCTATTGTTTCATTTGTCCTTCCCAAATGTATTACCTTGTACAGTGGACAATGGTTAGCACTGCTGCCTCACAGTGCCAGGGACCTGGGTTCAATTCTAGTCTTGCGTCACTGTCCGTATGGAGTTTGCTCATTCTCCCCGTGTCTATGTGGGCTGCCTCTGGATTCCTCCCACAATCCAAAGATATGTGGGTTAGGTTGATTAGCCATGCTAAATTGACCCTAGTGTCAGGGGATTAGCAGGGTAAATATGTGGGATTACAGGAATAGGGCCTGGGTAGAATTGTCGGTGCAGACTTAATGGGCCAAATGGCCTCCTTCTGCATTGTAGGGATTCTGTGATTCTTCAGGTTGACAAATTTTTCTGCTCACTTGATAAGTCCATGGATAGCCCCTAAGTTTCTTCCTCACTTTCAACCATACGGGCAGTTCTCATATCATCTACAAATACCTTAGTCACATAGCTTGTATTTAAGTTTAAATTGTTGACACACAAACAGCAGCAGTTACAAATCCTGCAGAATCTCACTGGAAACAGCCTTCCAGTCACAAAAATCTTGTTGACCATAAACTTTTGTTTCCTGCCATTGAGCAAATTGTAAATCCAACTTGCCACTTTTCTTTGCATCACTTTAATTTTTAGACCACTTTCCAGTGTGGGACATGTTAAAATCCATGTTGATTACATCAAACACTCATCAACCCATCTCAAAAAATCCAACCTAGCCAAATGGGATTATTCTTTGATAAATCCATGCTTGCACTTCGTGATTGATCGGTGCCCTTCTAATTGACGATTTATAAATGTTTCTTAGAAATGTTTCCAATAATCCCACCACCATCGAGATTAGGCAGACTGGCCCGTACTTGGGCTGTGCCTTCCTCCAATTTTAAAGAGAGGTTATATATGAACAAACAAAAATTAGGAGTAGGAATAGGCTATTTGGCCCCTCAAACTTACTTCTATATTCGATAAAATCATGTTTGATCTGACTGTGTCTTCATCTTCAGTTCTCTGCCTACCCTCTTATGACCTTTGACTCAAACATCAATCAAGAATCTATCTACTTCACCTTTAAAAATATTCAATGGACCAACCTCCACCACTCTCTGGGGAAGAGAGTTCCACAGACTCATGACCAGCTGTGAGAAACAAAATGCTTCCGCCCCAGCTTAAATGAGAGACCTCAGTTTTAAACTAGTTTTAAACTAATTACTCAAACTGTGCCCCCAGCTTTAGTTTTTCCCACAAGGAGAAGCATCCTTTCAGCGTCTACAAAACAATATTAGCGTACCTCCAGTCCTCTGGTATCATTCCTGTAGCCAAAAATAACTGGAAAATGATGGTCAGAACTTCCATTAATTCTTTTCCAACTTGAGTTGGAAAAGAATTAATGGAAGTTAGGCTTGGATGCCTTTCATCCAAGCCTAATGTCTATCCATTTTCAAAGATGCCAAGCAACCAAACATTCCCTCCATCACAATGTTAATCCCATCCAATGTTTCACACTCCTCCTCTAGAGGTACAATATTCAAATCATCTGTCTTTTTTGTAAATCAGGTGCAAAGTATTCATTAAGAACCTGGCCAAGGCCCTTCAGTAGGCTATAGCACTTAACTATCAAAGATGTCACGAACAAGTGGGAGTTTCTATTTGTCCGCTTTCCATATCATATACTTCCAACAGAAGACACTGGCTACAGATCTAAAACAGGAACTTGGGCCCATTTTCCTTTCTCTAAATCTAGTGTGCAGAGGTTAATTATAATAACTGAAATTTAGAAAGTTCTCCCACCAGCAAAAAACGATTGAGACTAGATTTCAAAACTTCCACTGATAGAGTAAGGATATTAAAGGGTCACAGAACAGAGGTGGATAGATGGAATTCCGATATAGATCAGCAAAGATGTAACAGAATGGTGGGAACTGCTTGTCTATTGCTTTGTTACGTTCCTTTGTTTTGCCCCTATGATGGGGTGCATGGGGATAGGGAGGGGGTGAATATTATTCAACTTGAACGTCCAATATGAACTTGGAACCGTCTTGGTCAGCATAGTTCAGTTATTACTCAAAATTATTGAACCAGCACAATCACATTGAATTTTTGTACCCTGCAGAAAAATAAATTATCACTGCGTGCATTTATCTATGCCTGGTTAACTTACTTACCTAAAAATGAAACACAAACTTTGCAGAAAGTTCGGAACTGGAATTTACTGGCAGCTTCCAGTAGTGTTTTTGCATTTCCAGAATTGATGATGAGTGAGCCAGTATAAACAAACTCCAGTAGCATTTCCAGTACATCTGCATTTATGTTTGAAATTGTCAACTCCAGCTTCTCTCCGTTCTTGTTGTCCTTTGAAGCCCTAACAACAGCAGGCAATAAATTAAAAGTTAGATCCAAATCTAATTATTTTCATGCTTCAACGAAAAGGTGGCTCCATTTATCACTCCACATACTTTGCACTAAAATGTTCTACTATGAGCTGAAAGAGAAAGAAGTAAGCAATGCCCAGTGCAAAAAAAATCATCGTGCAATAGTTATTTAAAACAGAATGAGCCAACTTAAGGATGAAAGATGCAATAATTGCTCATAAACAGAAAGCAAAGCCCTAATGACACAGACTTGTAAACTGGGGGATTCGGATAGACAAAACGGTTAAAGCAGAAAGGTGGGTGGGGAAAAGGTCTAATTCTGCCACAGGAAGCCAGCAGCCATCCTTTAGGAGTTCCATGACTGTGGCCTAGGCTGTCTGTTAAAATAGGTGTTTCCCTGTATAAAGTAGAACACAGATTTCGAACAATCCTGTATCTTAAATATATATTTTGTCATGTTAATTTAGGAAGACAAAGTTTGACACCATACATACTTCGCAAGGATCTGTAAATAATAACAATTAGCCCTGTTAAAATAGTGAAAAGTGGAATCTGTTTCCTTGAAAAAAAATGTGATGTTAAGCGCCAATGTGCATCTCACAAAATGCCTTTCAACAAACCGCCATCGTTTCATTAGAAAAACTGCTTCTGCATTTTCAAGCTATTCAATCATGTTTTGCTTCCAATTCTAAACTAAATGATCTTCCAACTTTCACTTTCCCTTTAATTTTTTTGTGTGTACTAAACTGCTCAAGAGCTTTACTTGATTTTGGCAATGTATTGAGTTTTAAGCAGCAATATCTAAATGCAGCAGGCAATGGGTCTGTGAATATGAATGACATCAACATTTTGGAACAAATTCTCTAATATGCACCATTACCATTTCCGTGCTGTACCAGCATTTTAATTGTGAAATAAATGTGGAAATTAGATCAACTTCTAATTCCTAAACATTATAAAACATCTTGCAACTTTAAAATGATTTGAGTATAGATAGAATTTATTGGCTGCAAATTTCAAACATTTCTATAATTGCATCTGTGTAACCTAGAAATTATCTCAACTAAAAACCTCTCATTATTCATGGTGCCAGTGTGCGATAATGCTGTTGTTTTCAAGGAAAAATAAAAATCTCTTCAGCAATAGTGCAGCTTAGACATGTTGCATGATATATTTGAAGATGGAATGGTTTAGATAGAACACCAGGGATTTTAGTGCATTGTTCCTGTCTAGTTTTTGGGTCATCCAGACTTCCATCTCTGGGTTATTTAAATAACCTTTGAGAATCCCCACCATTGTCTCATCCCAGGCAGAGCCATACACTATTGGTAAGAGGGGTCAGGGGCATTTTCAGAGGAGCACACATCTTAACTCTTCCACTTGCACTAAGAGTCTCTGGGCATGTTCAGCTGGCAGGTCCTGGAAGCAAGCTGTAACTCTGTCATTGCGGGTACCCCACAGAAAGGAAGAACTAGGCTGGGGACAGCTCCTCCCAACTCATTAGAATCAGTCCACCATTGTAGGAGCAAGACAGGCTCCACCAGAAGGAATACCTTTGCAATCCTAGAACAACATTAAGGTGGTATAGACTCATGGATCTAAATCTGTCCTTTATCCCTAATTATTGCACCAGAGAATCTGTGTTCCTGACAGTGAAATGTTTTATTTTCTTCTTTTACAGGGTGTGGATGTCGTCAACTAGGCCACCATTTATTGCCCATCCCTAATTGCTCTTAAGAAAATGGTGGTGAGCTGCCTTCTTGAACTGTTGCAGTTCCTGTAGTGTAGGTATGCCTACAGTGCTGTTATGGAAGGAGTTTCAGGATTTCAATCCAGCTGCAGTGAAGGAACAGCAATGTAGTTCCAAGTCAGGATGGTGAATGACTTGGAGGGGTACTCCCACACAAGTGCTGCCTGTGTCCTTCTAAGTGGCAGAGGTCATGGGTTTGGACAGTGGTGTTGAAGGTGAGTTGCTGCAGTGCATCTTGTAGATGGTATGCACTGCTACCACTATGCATCGGTGGTGGAGGGAATGAATGTTCAGATGGGGTGCTTTGTCCTGGGTGGTGTCGAACATCTTGAATGTTGTTGGCAAATGGGGAGTATTCCATTATACTTCTGACCTGCGCCTTGCAGAAGCAAATTGGTCTACTAAGTTAAAGTGAGGCAAGTTTCCATCCCATATCTTGCAGAACATAAAAAATATTTAAGCAACCCCAGGGCACTGAAATATTAATGATGCTATGGCTCTTTCCTTGAAATACCACAAATATCAATTGCAGCCAATGGCAGTCACAACTTTAAATAATATTATCTACATACAAAGTGGAAAGAAACATCAATAAAATAACCAACAAGTGTGACATGAACATATTGTTAATTTCTTAAATCTCTCATATGGAGTTAAGTAACTGTATTTTGTTTTCCTAATGTTCAGTCTTTTCTTTAAAGATATTGACTTACGCTGGATTAAAATAATACAGCTGTCTGCAGCCCTATATACTAGACACAGACATTTGTGAAAGGCAGCTATTCTTCAGGTATAACCCTATACACCTAATGTTGGCAGACATTTTGACACAGAGGACATCAAAGGAACTTAACAGTCTCCATGCCAGATAGCTACAAAAGCGTACTTGTTAGTAAAATCACTACCTCTTGTATATCCCCTCCTCCCTACTTGATCACTAAACCTATCTTTCTTCAAGATTCTCCTTAAAATCAATTTCTTTGAACACGATTATAGGCACCTTCTTAAAATATTGACTACTTTGTCCTTTTTCTTTGTGAAGAATGCCAGAATGCCTTTCTACACAAAAGATGCTAAATGAAAGCAAACAGTCCACATATTTGCACCACTTTTGGCCAATTCTGCCTCCAAAAAATAATGCATTTCCACCCTCTCCGGCTCTCCCTCAATTTATCTATGGGGGAAACCCTCATTCATGTCTTTATTATTTTCAGACTTGATTGTTCCAATGATTGGCCTTCTATCGTCCATAGGATAAACCTGAGGGTATTCAAATTCTGCCTTTATCCTAACTTGCATGAAGGCCTGTTCATCTATTACCCTGTGTGTATTTTTTCATCATTATTCATTCATGGGTCGTGGGGATCACTGACTGCATTAACCCGAACTCTACAACTGAATGGACAGCTAAGCCTTTTCAGAGAGTATTTTGTTTTAAGAATCAACTACATTACGGTGGATCTGGCAGTAAGGATGGCAGGTTTCTTCCCTAAAGAACATTCATGAACCCGATGGGTTTTTACGCCAATGGTTTCATGCTCATCATGATATAGAGATGCCAGCATTGGACAGGGGTAGACACAGTAAGTTGTCTCACAACACCAGGTTAAAGTCCTTTCGGAGCACTGCCCCTTCATCAGGTGGTGAAGATCTTCACCTGATGAAGGGACAACGCTATGAAAACTCGTGCTACCAAATACACCTGTTGGATTTTAACCTAGTGTTGTGAGACTTCTTACTGTTCATGGTCATCATTAGAGTTTCAATTCCATGGTGGGCTTTAAACCCAGGTCCCTAGAACATTGTCCTGGGTCTCTGGATCGCTAGTCAGGTGATGATACCACTATGCTACTGCTACCCTGTTTGCTGACCTACTTTGGTTTCCTATTAAGTCTTTTTTTTTGAATTCACATCCTCATTTTCAAATCCGTCCTTAATCTTCCTGCTCTCCAGTTTTGTAATCTCTTCCAGTCCTACAATCTTCCAAGTTATCTACAATCTTTTGATTCTGGCCTCACTATTGGGAACTGTACCTTTAGCTTCTAAGGCACTAAGTTCTAGTATTCCCTACCTAATACTCAGAGCGTAGTAAGGGCGTGGAATGCCCTGCCTGCAGCAGTTGTGGACTTGCCAACTTTAAGGGCGTTCAAATGGTCAGTGGATAGGCATATGGATAACACTGGAATAGTTTAGGTTAGAGGGTCATTAGATTGTTGCACTGACCAGTGGAACCATCGAGGGCCGAAGGGCCTGTACTGTGCTGTAATGTTCTATGTTCTAAGCTTCACTACCCATCTTTCCACCTTTAAGACTTTTTTTAAAAACCTACAGCTTCGACTAAGCATTTGGTCACTTACCCTATAACTGCCTTATGTTGCCTGGTGCCAAATTTTGTTTGATAATCCCCTGTATAATGGCTTCGTACATTGATAGGGTGGGAGGTGCAATTCTCCCACTGCACTGCACTGTTTTTTAAATTCAAATCACTCCTCTCAAGTAGCATAGAAGCCAAGTGCACCATCCTTACTGTTGTCTTGTTTTAGATTAGCTAGCTCAGTATAGCTAAGGAATCAAACTGGCACCATGATTTTTGCCTCACATAGTGACGGCTAAGAAATCTATGCATAGACCAGGCAGTGGTGCATAACCTTTAGAAAAAAAATACGCGTAAGCAAATAATTTTAGGAAGGACATAAAAACTGCGAAATTCAAATCCATAACTGCAGAGAAGTGAAATAAAATGCCCTTTGGAATTTAGGCTTTGCATCTCTGCTAACCCAAAGTTGATGGCCAATATTTTAAGATTTCTTAATCGAAGCTAATTAGTAAGAAACAAGACTTGGATTCATTTGTGCCTTTCTCAAACTCATGTCCCAAAGCACTTTACAGCCGATGAAGTGCAGAGTGATTATTCAATTAGAAAGATCTTATTCATGTAATGACTTCATTAACAGGTAAAATGAAAATAAAGGACACAATAACATTTTAATTGATTATACATTAAAAGTATGCTCAAACTTTTGAGTTTGCCCAGCAATTTACAGAATATAGCTGAGAAATTATCAAGAATGGTATGAATGTTTGAATTCAGGATGTGTTTATATCAAGTTTCTCTCTATGCTATGCTAGTCAAACCATTAACCTGTTTATTTTAAATGGATCAATTGCTGAGAAATTTGATGAAAGCAGATTAAATATTTGAATTATAATATTTTACATAGTAGTCATCATATAATCAGGATATTTTAACTGCATTGAAAGATTATAGCAATCTATCTGGATCACACACTGATAGCAATATAATGTTGCCTTTTTTTAGAAGTACGAAAAATTTAGTAACTGAAAAGCATCAGCAGTGATTAAATTATAATACTTTTCATAACTTAAAATCAGCCTAAATGTATTTTCACTAACTGTGAAACATTTATATCTGTATTTGTGTGAAGATAATAGAATCCAATTTTTCATGACTAGCACTGCAAAATTTTGCTAAACTCTAAGAAATAAGAATTGTAAATGCTTGTTTTTATACCTGAATGCAACAATCTAGTCTCAGAGCTTACACACATTTATACTAATTTTGTTCACTTTATTCCATTCTTACCAACCCATCCATATTATCCTCTTGATCATAAGGACAGAGTATTCCAGCAAATAGGTATCATCAATATCAATCAGAGCAGATCCTTATGCTACGTGGAAGGAAATATTTTCCTGCAAATTTTCCACCCTTTTTCCCCAGACTCATCTAAAACCGGTTAAACATGCAATCTTGATAAAACTCAAGTATAACTATCAGTCAAGAATTTATGGATGGAATTTTACCTGGATTTCAGGATTCCTGAACTGGAGGATCTCCCCTCAGTCCAAAAAGAGGCTATCAGCTGAAATACTAGTGGTGGCAAGAAGATGTCCTTGGGGATTATTAATTAGCCATCTAACGTCCTCAATTTATTAGGAGGAAAGTAAGCAGGCACATAGCCACTCCACAACACTTGATTACCCTGCCTGCCAACATGCTCATTGAGGATGGTGTGGAGGGTATAAAATTCCATCCTATATCTTGTAGTAGAAACTACAAAAAGTTTGTACTAGAGCCACTAGAAGTATTATACTTATATATTTAAATGTTAAGATAAAATCATAATGGAGTAAATCTCAATGAGTTTCCATTGAATTTCTAATACATCCTCAATTAATGAAGATTCTAACCTTTTGAGTACTCAACATTTTCAAAAATTCATTAATATTTTCAGATATGATAAATACTCAGAAAAACCGATTACCAGTTTCCAATGCCAAATGTCATGGAAATGCAGGAACATTCAGGACCACAGATTCCTTCGTAGTGAACACTTTCTGAATAAATATATGTAAATATGTGTTAATTATCAAAGATTTGTGGTTAAAGCAGATGGAAACAGAAATAGAATTAGTAATGAAGACACTAGGAAGGAAGGAAGATGGGATCAGTTCAGTTGTGGGAACACTGTGTAATAGGCAAGACATTCATTTGGACATCTAATAGGGCAACCAAATGACTTGCAGACAAATACAACAATGACTACTCCACAAGGAAGGCCACATTAAAGGACTCCTAGATAGCATAAAACAAGCAAAACAATGGGAAGAGATGAAAAACAACAGCTGAAACGACAAACAACATTGACTATTGTGGTCACTACTCCAATCCTGCAAATAAAACGCATGCCTGAGTATTGGTCCTTCAATAGAAAGGAAAGAAATTGTAAGCCCAATTGTGAAATAAAATTCTACTTCAATCTTCAAAGAGTTACCTGCTGTGTGCAATATATGGCTTATGCTGAACAATGTTTTGAATAGCTCTAATGTTTGAACTTACTAAAATATTTGAGAATTTAAAAAAAATCACTTATTCCACTTACCATTATTAAAATTTTCACAAAGTATATAAATGTGTTCAGCCTACATTCACACTTTAGTAATTAAAAAGCAGAAACAAATGATTATTCAATTGGATTATTAACATTTACATTTTTAGCCATAAGAAAATATCGAGTCTTTTAAAAACATGCTACCCACACACATTTTCAAACATCAGCATCTATAGAATAAAATATCTGATAGTGTTCAATCTGAGGTCTACAGAATTCATTATACATTTATATTCTGCATTCGCTTTCTTTCCCATTAAAGAGAGGGACGTCCAAAAAGATGTCCTTAAAATTTATTCTTTGTAGTTTTTGCATTTCTGCCACGTGACAAATATGTAATTCATATACTTTAGAAACTGACTGACTTTTTGGAACTGTATTCAGAGTATCAGACTTTTCCTTTATGTGGTTTCTTAAATGCTGGTGAGTTGATTTGCACTGCACAAATCTCACAAGTAGCCAAGTATAACAGTATATATTATTTCATTCCCTCAAAGGGCTTCTGTTGTCAGGAATTTCAATAAGTCACCTTCATGATGGCTAGCAAAAACTACAAACCACATGTCAAGCACAAACAACTAAAAAGGAAAAACATGTGCCTTAATATAACCACTGATTGTCACTTTCAGTATGTGAAAGCCACCACTGATTTGGAGTCATACCTATTGTAACATTACTGCGTCTTCCCCAATTCAAAACTCATATCAAAGGAAATATTAGAGCAGTTTATTTCAACATTTCATGCATGGTGAAGTTTGCACTTCATATTTTATAATAGAATAAAGGCAGCTCAGTCTGCTGGACACTAATCATAATAGGTTCTCTGAAACACATATTTATTTTCAACAGATAGAACCTGGAACTGCTTTTCACTCATTCCTCTGATGGTTATTTTTCTTGCAGTAATGTTTAAACAGTATTACCCATTTGCTGTCATCCTTGAGTTAGCTGCACCACATCAAAAAAAAAGTATGGAGGTGCACTGAAATAGCTTCAACCTTGCGCTGTAGGAGGCAATATGAAGTTTTAAAGATTTTGTTTTGAAATTCACACAACATCCTGTGGACAAAGTAGCCTTTGTTTACGATTAGCACATCGATCTTAATGCATAATTGAAAGCAAGGCAAAGGATTTTGACGCTCCCGTGAAAGATCTGAATCTGCTCAATTCATGTCAGAAAAATGCTGCAAGCAAAATCAGCTGCATAATTGACTAATAAAAAGGGACATAAACAAACGAGAATGTAACTGCTTCTGCTATTCACTGAGCAAAAGAAGGATGTTAAATACTGTACAACAAGAACATTAGTTTCTTATTAGGCTAAGAATGAAAAATTAGATATAATGTGAAAACTATTTTCTCATCCATCTTTCCAGGGCCACTTAAAGCATAAACATATCAATTAGACTATTTACAGGAGAACAGTATAAATGTATCCAAAAGCATGGCCTGGCTTTGCTAAGGAGTTTCTCATATTAATACTTATCATTATCCAGAATTAGGAACCACACAAAGGAACAGTTTCCTGTTAAAAACTTTCCTTGATGTTACCTCACAAGAGCTGAGCCTCTGCCCTGCTTCCTGTGGCGTTTATGCATTTTTGCATCGGCATGACCTTAGTCCCAATTGACAAAGCAGAGCATTCTACCTTTGCAACCAAACAGGTTATTAAAATTCATGCCTCAAAATGAAAAATGTATGAGGGAAATACAATGTACAAGGAGGATAAGTGTTAAAAAATAAGAGGAAACCAGAAGTTAGTTTTCTTTAAACACTATTGCTCTGACTTGATCTATGGTCAGCCATAAAAACCCATTCACTTGAATGCATCTTCTCTGCAAAACAGATCCAAACAATAACTGTTTACTTATGGCGTAGGAATTGTTCTACAAAAACATGTTGCAGTAAATTTTTAGGTGGTGACCCATAGCCTTACTGAAATGGGTTTTACTTCCCACAGAAGTTTTCAGCCTTCCAATTCATTATAATATAGAACTACATAATCACAAAAATGATCTGATAATATGTTGCTTAGACACTGAATTACTGAAAATGTATTCTAATTATAGCAATAATTGTAATTTACTTAAATCTTTATCCAGCTGACACAGGATTTAAGGGTTTGAAATATCAGGATACAGTGAAATATGATATTCAGTCTCCAAATGATATGGTGACAAGAAATAGTTTTTGTCACCACACTCCTTTTGGAAAGAGGTGACCCAGAAATAATTTTAGTCAGAAAATCTTTTGGATAGGGCCTAAGGATAGTAAATTTGAGTGCAGAATAATGTAATAGTTTCACTAAGCTCAGTATACAACCACCAACCTTTGTGGCTGTTTTGATACTCTAGAAATTAAGTGTCAATTCCCAGCTGGAAAAAAAATCCATATGCTCCTGCAGAAAAGTGTGGTCTCCATGATGTTGTAATGGATTGAACAAAGTATGTCGTCTTCTCGACACCTCTCAAATATTGGAAACAGAGGAAATTCTTCCCAAGAGTTCCCCGGGTGAGCCAAAATGGATGGCAGCTGAATAATGGAGTGCAACTTAAGCTTCTAATTGAGTAAAAAAAATACAATTAAAGCAAAACTGTCAGGCTATCACAACTTAAGTCACAGAATTCATTATTCTGACACCACAAATTAATTTTCAACTTGGTATTTTACACCTTTGGAGCGGATGATTTTCTAGGCACCATGGGATTATCTACACTGAGAATAAGAAATAATTACTAAACAGCCTAAGGCGCCAAGCTGTCAGTTGGAGAGTCAAGGAAAAATAAACCAGAATCTTCATATACAAGCTCTAACAAAGTCTACAGACGGTATAACACTAGCAAATGGACACAGGAGGTCTGGAGCCTGCTGACTATATATTGAAACTGCACTATGTGCTGGACAATATATATTCCCTGTTATTTTATGTTACCATCTGGGGAATATTCTGGGGGAATAACCTTGCTCTAGGTATCCAATATGGGGCGGCCTTGTGGCACAGTGGGTCGTGTAACTGCATCAGAAGCAGTGAATTCAAGTCTCATCCCAGGAGGTGATTGTCAAGGGAAGTGTGTTCATAATGCAGCCGAACAGCTTGATCAATTTGCAGCTCCTTCCAGCACATGCCAGTAGCAAGTGATAAGAGTGGAAGAGATTCCTGGTCAGTCATGTGATGGGAAGAATGTTGCAGCCTTATGTAAAAGTTACACATTGCCACAGCAACACTGACTCGCTGAATGATCTGTGGCACCACTGCCACCATACATCTAATTTTTAAAATTTATTTTCATGGGAATAGAAAATTCTCTGTGCAAGATGCATAGTATACTTTTGCGACACAGCTATGCTGTTTTTCAAAAGAGGAAATTAAAATTAAGATTTGTTTAGTGATAAAGTTTACAATCAGACTTTCCTAAATCAAATCATTGAAAGACTAGAGTGGACGGACACTGGAGATCCTGGAAACCCAAAAGATGTAAGTAATCCCAACAGAGTCAAGATGTATAGCATGCTCATCAGCATCAGCGTAAAAACTAAATGTGATTAACACATTGAGCTCAAGAGATTGATCCAGGAAATCATGGGGAATGTAGATGAGAAGACAATTCTTCATTCATTCTCATCGCTGACTTAGGGAAAGAAATTAGTGGGTATGCAGAAGGAGCAACAGGGTAATAAGGGACACTAAGGTATAAAGGCTGTTACAGACTGTCCTGTGTTATTTTCTATTTTAGTGCAAAGTCTGGAGGAGAGGTTAATGCCATAGCAGAGGTTAATTTTCAGTTTGTCTGGTAATACAGTCAGAGCTGCAGTTTCAGAGATTAGTCCCATAATTGGCTGCTATGTTCTATGCTGTACAAATACCGGGGAGATTTTGCTTTTTGTCTGTGACTTTGATTGCTTTGAGTGAGAAAGTGCCAACATCAAAACCATCTTTAAATGGACCAGAATTGAAAAGACAACACCAGAAGAAACAAACTGTGACTCCTGGGGGAACATAAACCCAATCCACCAAGTAGAAAATGAGAAAAAAATGTTCCCTAATGGACGAGCAAACTGTAACCAATCCCTGCTGACAAAAGAAAAGCATAACTGTTTGGAATTGGGAATGGTTTACAGCGTGGGAAGAGTGACAAACCATACAGCTCTCACAAAGCTATACTGAGCAAGATCACAAGGAAGCATTGTACTGCTGTATGATTCCTCCTCCCACCCCCTCTCCCCCCTTCAGATGACACATCTATCCTGAGCAATGCGCAGGATAAATAAAAGATATGCTCCTGAAATTTTGCCATCATTCATCACCATTTTGGAAACATGAAGGGCAAACATTTACAAATTCTGTGCAAGTGTTCAACGATTAATGCTTTATATGAGCAATCATAAAATATCACAATGAAAAAATGCCAAGTTGCAGTCTAAAACTATTGACACATATTTAAAAAAAAATCACTGCATATAGTGTAAAATAAAAGCAAAGCTTTGAGATATTTTAATGCATGTAAAACCTATACTGAACTACCTGTAAAATCAACACCAAGAAGATTTTAATTTTAACCAGTCCTAACTTCTGAATTATTATACACAATCACTTGTTCCATGTAGCTTATTAATAGTCCCACAGACAAAATATTCTTGAATAACTGAGTCATGTAAATAGCCTGTATGATAGCGTTAAGTTGAAAGAATATTCAAGTTATGCAGAAAACATACATTTCATAAATTAAACTTGCTGTGTATTATCTAACTGATAATAGTTTGTTTTTACTAACAGCTAGTTAAAGGCAATTGATAGAAATTCAAATAATTCATTAACAATTTAATCTGAAATACAACACTTTGAGTCAGAGCTTTAAGCATGATCTAGCAATTTAATCTCAATGATACTTGAGTTTCAAATAGCTAACTGTAAATTCAGTTCATTACATTGAAAATATAAACCAAAAATAATTAATTTTAATATATTAAAGTAGCATAAGAGTATTCTCACTAATTTTGTTTTCATCTGATGTCATACAGTTTTCAAAGAGCTATTTGTTAAACTTATGCATGGCACATCTAAGGATGTCCATGGATTCAATGAAAATGTTAATAGAAGTTTAAACAAACTGAAAAATAATTTACTATTAGGAGTCTCTTAAATCCAAAAGTCTTTTCAACCATAATTTCCATTTCCATTTTAGCAGCAGAATTGGGAAATTCTTGTAATCAGCATTATGCTCATTCTATTTCATTGTATTATGTAAACATGTGCCAATTAATGAATAATTTCAAGACAAAGTGATTAGATTATAAAGTTGTTCAAATCAAACAGGAATTGAACATTGTATAGTGTCATTGTTTGCTTTGCACATATTTTATCTACTTGCTGTGTATGTAAGTTTGCAAAACTGGAATATTTCACATCGCACAACTTTTTTCGCAAAATGCAAACTAAGGGTTTGTTAGTGCTAGTATATCATGTGAAGAAGAGTATCGTCAAGGTGGTGCAGAAGTAATACATTCCTTGGCAAATGACTGATGGTAATTGAAAATGATCTTTCCTCAAACAGCAGAATTTAAATATGAATTTAAGGCAACAGTAAAATACTTTTCTGTTTTCTTTTTAAGTAAACCAAAGGAATCTCCAAAAAGCAAGTCTTTGTCAAATAAATGGGGATCCTCAGTCATGGAACATCTCATTTCTTCACTCTAAATTGAAGCAGCTATTAATCAAAAATATAATAGGCAATAAACCTGGGTTTAGTTTCAATTTAGGAATACATTCATCTGAAATGATGGAAAGAATGGCTACTGGCCCTGTGACAGGAGGTTCTATCTTCATAACCCTGCAAGAGAGGAAAGCAACACGAATGAACCCTACAAAAGAACCGACCAGATCACAGCTTGAGGAAGGCAAACCTTTTGATCAGTTCCTTGAAATATAAGCTGCAGGAAGCTAGAACATTTTGATGGACTTCAAACTCTTTGCCTTCAACAGTTATTTTCAGGTCTGTAAACTCTTTCGCTCTGCGCTGCTGGTTCAACTCCTTCAACATTTCTGCAGAACAGAGAAGACAGACATTGCCAGGGTTCCGATGACGAAATTTTCGAATGAATTAAAGAGACAGATACCTGGTGAACTCTAGCCAAGTCGCACACGTTGACATTTGTATATAACACTCAATTGACAATAAAAAAACCATTGACATAATGTAAAAAAAACAAAGCACGCACCATTTGGTTGAGTAAATGAAAGAATAAAATGAAAGCCTCATGAGTCTTTAAAGGTAAAATACACTTCTCCTTATCAACATAATTAAAGACAACGTGTGTATCATCACAGAAAGACGAGAGAAGAAAATGAAATAATCAAAACATTTCTAACACCTACCAACTGATACACAGCTCCCCCCTCCAAAAAAAATTTAAATACTTTAATTTGGGAACTTACTGTAGCATTGAAAACATGGCACAGTGTGCTGTAAATAAAAGACACTAAGCTCAACTGGTTAAAGCAAAATGTACCTGGAGGAACAAGATTCATTTATTATTATAAAATTCACTTTCTAATTTAGAAAACTGTCAAGTAACAGATGCTCTTCCCATTTTTCTAACCATTTTTGTAAGATCCAAACATTTTGAAAGAGAATATCAAATTTTAAATCTAAATATGATGGAATGTTTAACCACTTTGGTATGAACTTAAGCAAGTTACTTGTCAGATTTTTTTCAACCAAAGTCAGTTTTTAGCTTACAACAAAATGAATTTGGTCTGTTACAGCCTTGTAGATAGAAGTTCAATAATAAAGAATATTTTACCAAACATTCTCTTTATTCATTCTTTTTAATGAAAAAGTTGTGGGACGCTTATAATTATTTAAATTTGTGTGCCAAAAAGTACTTGAAGCATCTAGATTGATTAATTGACTGTAGTCAAATTTTCAGTTACAACAATGAAATTGGTGAGGAAAAGGTTATTTTTTATTACAAAGATATAACTGATCTGTTCTTAGCCTCATCGCCAATGTAATCTTGGCCTCAACTACAAAATGGGAAACTAGCACAAAACTTACCTAGTATGGAACTTTTGGTTTTCTTTACCCTATTAGGGTTTAACAGCTTTCATATCATACATAGCAACAAACCTATAGTATTAGCATTTTGTACAAACTAGTTTCAACATGGAGGTGCTGCTGTGCTCCTACTAAGTTTTAAAACCTTATTAGTAAGTGGGAAGGAGAGAAGAGGACAGAAAATACTTTTCTTACTTTTTCAGGACCTTGGCACCATCAAAGCATGAATGCTTGAGAAACAAAATAAATGATAAACATTTCTGAAGCAATGGATATTTCGTTTTAAGGTCCCAGCTGTTCATGACGTTTTGCATTTTGTGGCCAATGATGAAGCTGATCTCAAATAAAATTGCCACAGTGATTAAGCAATCTCAGTGGTACGGATATTTTCCTTCTCAATGTTAATTTGTCTCTGGCACCAAGTTAAGGAAGGAGCTCTATAGGCATGCAGCAATATTGATCAAGGAAAGAAGCCAATCATATTGAAGCATCTTAACAGACAGCAAACCAGTAGTAAAAAGCCTTCCCCAGTGGCAGTGATGTTGGATTTGACTTGGTTCTCCTGATGATGGGTAAGACCCTTGTTGGCAACATTAAATCATATGTATGCCTGTCAAAATTATTGCTCATTTTTTACTTAATATCTATGATGCATGTTGCAATGCAAGGTAACATCATAGAATGCCTACAGTACAGAATTCGGCCCATTGAATCTGTAGCAACTCAGAAGTGACGCTTCATTCTTGATATATGTATGACCTATTGGTTTCCACAGGTGACTCTTGACATTCTTTACCAGGGACAGGATGAAGACTTCATTAATGCATAAGAACATAAGAACATAAGAAATAGGAGCAGGAGTAGGCCATCTAGCCCTTCGAGCCTGCCCCGCCATTCAATAAGATCATGGCTGATCTGTCGTGGCTCAGTTCCACTTTCCCGCCCTCTCCCCATAACCCTTAATCCCCTCTCTTATCAAGAACCCATCAACCCGCTTCTTAAAAATATTTAGCGAGGCAGCCTCCACCACTTCAACGGGCAGAGAATTCCAGAGATTCACCACCCTTTGAGTGAAGAAGTTTCTCCTCAACTCCGTTCTAAACCGCCTCCCCTTTATCTTGAGGCTGTGCCCCCTAGTCCTACTGTCTTTTTTGAGCGGGAAGAGTCTCTCCACCTCTATCCTATCCATCCCATTCATCATCTTATACGTCTCAATGAGATCTCCCCTCATTCTTCTAAACTCTAACGAGTACAAGCCTAGTTTATTCAGCCTCTCCTCATAGCTCAATCCCCTCAACTCTGGTATCAGCCTAGTAAACCTCCTCTGCACTCCCTCCAGGGCCAAAATATCCTTGCGCAGGTGCGGCGCCCAAAACTGCACACAGTACTCCAGCTGCGGCCTCACCAATGCCCTATACAGCTGCAGCAAGACCTCCCTACTTTTATATTCAATCCCCCTCGCTATGAAGGCCAGCATCCCATTCGCCTTCCTGACCACCTGCTGCACCTGCAAGCTGGGTTTTTGCGACTCATGCACAAGGACCCCGAGGTCCCTCTGCACCGTCGCCTGCTGCAGTTTTTCGCCACGTAAGTAATAGTCCTTCCTACCATTCTTCCTACCAAAGTGGACCACCTCACACTTGCCAACATTAAATTCCATTTGCCATTTCCTGGCCCATTCGCCCAGCCTATCTAGATCCTTCTGCAGACTCTCCACACCCTCCGCACAATTTGCCTTTCCCCCAATCTTGGTGTCATCAGCAAATTTCGACACCCTGCACTCGGTTCCCTCCTCCAGATCATCTATATAAATGGTAAATAGCTGAGGCCCCAGCACCGACCCCTGGGGCACCCCACTAGTCACCAACCGCCAATCCGAATAGCACCCATTGACCCCCACTCTCTGCCTCCTATTTGACAACCAATCCTCTATCCACACTAACACCCTTCCCCCAACTCCATGTCCCCTGACCTTCTGCAATAACCTCTTGTGAGGTACCTTGTCAAACGCCTTCTGAAAATCCAGAAAGACCACATCCACCGGCTCTCCTCTATCCACTGCCCTAGACACATCCTCATAGAACTCCAGTAAATTTGTCAGACACGACTTCCCTTTAATGAAACCGTGTTGCGTCCGCCCTATCAAGCAATTCCCTTCAAGATGCCTCGCAATTTCCTCCTTAATGACGGATTCTAACATTTTACCTACCACAGACGTTAAACTAACCGGCCTATAATTCCCCGCCTTTTGCCTGGCACCCTTCTTAAACAACGGCGTAACATTAGCCGTTTTCCAATCTTCCGGCACTTCCCCGGAATCCAGCGACGTCTGGAAAATAACCACCAAGGCATCCACTATCACCTCTGCCATTTCTTTCAGAACCCTCGGATGCATTCCATCCGGTCCTGGGGACTTGTCCACAATCAGCCCCTCCAGTCTGTCGAGCACCACCTCTCTAGTAACAGTAATGTCATTAAGACCCTCCATTCCTACCACCTTTCCATCGCTAACACCCGGCAAATTATTCACGTCCTCCTCCGTGAAGACAGAAACAAAGAAGTTATTCAAGACCTTAGCCATATCCCCATCCCCTACCACTAGCTCCCCTTTCTCATCCTCTAAAGGACCAACGTTCACCCTAGCCAACCTCTTCCTTTTTATATATTTATAAAAACTCTTGCTATCCTTTTTTATATTAAGTGCTAGCCCAGCCTCATAGCTTCTCCTACCCTCCTTTATCAACTTCTTTGTCAATCTTTGTTGACATTTAAACCTTTCCCAATCCTCTTCTCGCCCACTACTCTTAGCTACTCTAAATTCCTCCGCTTTTAATTTAACACTTTCCTTCACCTCCTTCGTTATCCACGGCTTATTACCTCTCTTCCTACTGTCCTTTCTAACCATCGGAATAAATTTCTGCTGAGCACCAAGAAAGATCTCCTTAAAGATCCTCCACTGCTCCTCAGCAGACCTACCTTCCAACGCACTCCCCCAGTCCACATTCGCCAATTCTTCTCTCATCCTACCATACTCCCCTCTATTCAAACAAAGGACGCGTGTCCGGGAACCCACTTTCTCCTCCTCCATCTGCACCAGAAACTCCACCATACAATGATCACTCTCTCCAAGAGGATCCTTCACCGCAAGGTCCCTAATTCTACCCGCCTCATTACATAGCACCAGATCCAAGATAGCTCGCTCCCTCGTCGGCTCCAACACACACTGTTCAAGGAAATTATCCCGGCAGCATTCCAAGAACTCCTCCTCGAGCCCACCTCGTCCAACATGGGTCGACCAATCAATATGCAGATTGAAATCTCCCATAACTACTGCCGTCCCATTCCTGCACGCCGCACTTATTTGCGTGTTAACAGCCCGCCCCACCTCCAGATCATTATTCGGGGGCCTATAGACGACACCCACCAGCGTCTTCCTCCCTTTGCTGTTCCTAATCTCCACCCACAACGATTCCACGTTCTGCTCTTTGGCTCCGATATCATCCCTTGCTACCACCTTGATACTATCCTTAATCAGCAGAGCTACGCCACCCCCTCTTTCCTCCTGCCTATCCTTCCTAAACACTTGATAGCCCTGTACATTCATCTCCCAGTCCCTGTCACCTTGCAGCCACGTCTCTGTAATGGCCACCAGATCGTATCCATTTGTGTCGATCTGCGCCACCAGCTCATCCACTTTATTCCGAATGCTTCGTGCATTTAGATAAAGCGCTTTCATCCCAGCCTTCACCTGGACCCTATTTGCCGTAACGCCACCAATTGGGACATCCTTGGCCTCTTCCCTTACCTGTACCCTATCCTTAACTTTAGACCTCGTAGCGTCACCTACCCTCGCACCCTCCCCCCCCCTAATTAGTTTAAAGCCCTGTCTACAGTCCTCTTTACTCGATTCGCCAACACTCTGGTCCCAGCACGATTCAGACCAACCCCATCCCGCCTGAACAAGTCCCACCTACCCCAATACTGGTGCCAATGCCCCATAAATTCGAACCCATTCCTCCCACACCAATCCCTGAGCCACCCATTCACTTCCTTTATCCTGTCAACCCTACGCCCGTCTGCACTCAGTTCAGGCAGTAGCCCAGAGACGACCACCTTGTCGGTTCTACTTTTTAATTCCATTCCCAGCTTCTCATACTCCCTCCCCAGATCCTCAGTCCGCACTTTGCCTACGTCGCCGGCACCCACATGTACTACAACGACCGGGTTCTCACCCTCCCACTCCAGGTTCCTCTGCAGCCCAGCTGCGACATCCTGTACCCGAGCACCAGGCAGACAACACACCCTTCTGTGCACTTTGTCATTGTGACAAAGGACAGTGTCAATACTCTTCACCCCACTATCTCCAATCACTACTACGTTCCTTTTCCCCTTCTCTTTGCCTATGTCCTGCTGCATCACTGTACCGTGTGCAGTTTGCTCACCAACCTCACCTGCCTCGTCCTCTTCCAGACTGGAAGCAAGCACCTCAAACCTGTTATGCAGATTAAGAGGCTGAGGCCTCCGCTCCTCACCCCCCTTCCTCCTCCTCCCAGCAGCCCCCTTTTGTCCCTGACCCTTAGATTTAGCCAGTCTAGGGGCACCCTCTCTCCCCCTGATGAGCCTCAGTGTCTGTAGCTCAGAGGCCAGCTCATCCACCTTGAGCTGGAGCTCCTCCAGCAACCTGCACTTACTGCAGACATGGTCACTGGGAAGGACCCTGGGGTCTGCCAGTTCCCACATCATACAGAAACCACACATCACATGCCCCTCCATTATTCACTGTAATTTTTTATGGGGAAAAAATTTTTTTCCTTGTTTCTTGCTGTAGTAGTTTTGAAAAAATTTTTTTTCCTTGTTTTTTTTCAAACAAACTCACCTGGCCTTTTTTCCCTCCAGCCCTTTTTGATATTAAGCCCTATTAACTCACTCTGCTTCCCCCTCACTCCGCTGCCCGCTCAGACGCTGCCCGCTGTCTACACCAGGCCTCCTTTTAAACCTGGCGCTGATTTAAAGCAGGCTGGTCCACAAATGCCTTTTCACCACACCCTCAGAATTCTTAAAGCAGTAAATACAATAAATAAATGCTTTAAACAGTTCTACAAAGAGTAAAGTGCTTTAAACTTATTTTAAACAGGTTTTTAACAGGTAAAATCTTAGCTCTCTCTCTCTCAGCTCCAGCAAACAATGGAAGGCTTCACCGTGTGCAAAGTGCTCATTCATACACTGAGGCTCATTGAGAAGCAGCAGAATTTGGCTACTGAAGAAATTGGTGTTCAAATGGCAATTAAACTCAATCTAATCCATAAACTGTAAGTTCAATATATTTCAGCGGAGATATCAGAAACCAAAGTCAACATTTTCAGCCCAATTCTTCTAGTGCTCATGCCATTATGGATCTCATTATGAATTTTGATTTGATTTATTAGTGTCACATGAATTAATGTGAACCTTTTAAGGATTACAGCTCTATTTTCATTAAGTTATTTCTAAATAATAAATTGCAAATTGAGCTATGTTTATTTGTCTTCTGATTTAGTTAATAATCAGGCTTCTTCTGCTACCTACTTTGTTTGAAGTATTATTGAAATCATTCAAAGACCAAGTACAAGAGTAGTATTTCCTTCTGAATGTAATAGATCATTTTTAGTAGCCTTCCATCTTGTGAGACAACTAGGTGGTCAACACATTGCTAAACATTGTCTAGTGTGGCTTAGGAGCCCTACTTCAGTATGATAGTCTCTGTCATATTTGCTGTACCATTTTACTCTCAAGTTTACATGGTTTGTGAAGTTACTTCTTTTGTTATCTTTAGCTGCAGTTTCTTTCATTTATAACATCCCCCATCTGTTTACTGAGAATGAGTAGAATTTAATAGAGCCCACCAGAGTGAACGTTCGGGTTTGGGGGCATGGGGAAGGGTGCAGGGTGAATCTGTGAGTATATGTACCCACGTTGGATTCCCAGCATCATGGCCCCCGTTAAGTTAGAGGCAGGAAGTGACACAGGATCTTGTCAGCAGGATGTTAATCAGCTTCATTAATGAGCCAAGAGTGAAAACACTGGAAAATCTCAGCAGCTCTGGCAGTATCTGTAAGGAGAGAAAAGAGCTGATGTTTTGAGTCCAGGTGACCCTTTACCAAAGCTAAAAAGGCATAGAAAGTGGGAGATATTTATACTGCAGGGTGAGGGAATGAAAGATGAGTCATAGCCATAGAATCCAGGGGAAAAGACTGCTAATAGCTGTCCATAGAGAGAATTAAGGATGTGAATGGCCAAATGGCAGAGAAGCTGTAAGCAGTGGCGGATTAACTACCACCCAGACCCCGAGGCTGAGATTTAGTAAGGCCCCCTGTCCCACCCTTCATTTAATAGAATAAAGTTAATTATGATGGCATACACATATTATTAATGCATTATGATAATGAATTAGAACTCTTTGGCTGGTAAGTGGTGACAGCGAGTCATTTGTCACATTGTAAACAACAATGGCGGCGCGCAAACGAAAGACTGTTTTGATGCTTTCATAGGCAGTAAATGCCCCAACAACAGCTTTGATGATGGATTATGCAGTGATGATAGTGGGAGTGATTTAGATGCCGAGGATTTTGATGTTGATATTGGTGAATTATCAGATGATGATCGTGAATTTGATGATACATTGATAGCACTGGAGGCAGTGGTGACAGTCATCGTGCTGTGGTGTGGGACTAATACTATGTAAGGGTGAATGTTGAAAAAAGTAATATATGTAACTAACTATGCAACAAAATAAGTATGTATACATGTTATAGCATGACAATAAACTCTGTTGCATTTATTTTGTATTTATTTGCATGTAGTACAAATCCAGGGGTGAAGCTCCTCTAGTTACAGGTATTTGTTATATTGATTCACCCACAGGGTATAGTTATGAAAATTTATTCCCCTTAAAAGGGTTACACCAATTTTTTTTTGCTCTTGGGCCCCCCCTTCCTTTTGGGCCCTAGGCTTAAGCCTACTCAGCCTAATGGTTAATCGGCTACTGGCTGTAAGCTGTGACAGCTGAAGATGTTTGCCGGGGCGGGGCGGGGCGGCGGGGGGGAAGAGGAGAGAGAGGGAGAGGTGGGACAGAGGTAGAATGTAGAAAAGGGGATGTGAGGGGAGAAAAGTTAAGGGAAGGAGGATGAAGTAGGGGGAAAGAAAGGGGGGGGGGTGGAAGAAAAATAAGGAAATAAAAGATAGACACAATAAAAACTAAAATAGAATGAAAACAAAGGGGGCTGAGGTGGGGCAGAGCTAATCATCTGAAGTTGTTGAATTTGATGTTGAGGCTGGAAGGCTGTAAAGTGCCTAGCCAGAAGATCATAGAATCATAGAACCCTACAGTGCAGAAAGAGGCCCTACCCCCATACCCTATATATTATACCCACTAATCCCTCTAACCTACGTATCCCTAGACACTAAGGGGCAATTTCTTAGCATGGCCAATCAACCTAACCCGCACATCTTTGGGCTGTGGGAGGAAACCAGAGTACCCAGAGGAAACCCATGCAGACACAAGGAGAACATGCAAACTCCACACAGGCAGTGACCCGAGCCAGGAATCGAACCCAGGACTCTGGAGCTGTGAAGCAGCAGTGCTAACTACTGTGCTACCGTGCCACCCACACAGATGAGATGCTGTTCCTCCAGTTGAGCTTCACTGGAACATTGCAGCAAGCCAAGGATAGACATGTGGGCATGGGAGCAGGATCGTGGCAAGCAACTGGAAGGACAGGGTCCTGATTACTGAGCACCTTTGGTCCGTGCGCAAAGTGATCACCAGTCTATGCTTGGTCTCTCCAATATAGAGGAGACCACATTGGCAGCGGCGAATGCAATATACCAAATTGAAAAGAGGCGCAAGTGAAACCTGGAATGAATGTTTTGGACCTTGGATGGTGAGCATAGAAGAGCTAAAGAGATGGGTGTCACTCCTTCTGCGATTGCATGGGAAGATGCCATAGTGACAGGAGAGGTGCTGGGTATAGTGGAGGAGTGGACTAGGAGTAGCAATGGAGTACCTGCATGGGTCCTATCTACGCTGGTCTTTTAATGGGGTATGTGGAACATTCCTTGTTCTAGACCTACCCAGGTCCCCTCCCACAATCCTTTATCGATACATTTTTGACGCTGCTTCATGCTTTTGTCCAGACCTTGAAAAATTCATCAACTAAGCTTCCAATTTCCACCCCTCTATCGCCTTCACCTAGTCCATCTCAGACACTTCCATTCCCTTCCATGACCTTTCTATCTCCATTTCTGGTAATAGATTATCTACCAATATCCATTTTATACCTCATAGACTCCCGCAGCTATCTGGACTGCAGCTCTTCACACCCCATGTCCTGTAAGCACTCCATGCCTTTCTCTCAGCTCCTTCACCTCCGTTACATTTGTTCCAATGATGTCACTTTCCAAATTGGTGCTTCTAATATGTGCTCCTTTTTCCTCAACCGTGGATTCCCATCTACATTTATTGACAGCGCCTTCAATCATCTCCCGCACCACAACCCTCATCCCTTCCCCTCTCTCCCAGAACAAGGATAGAGTTCCCCTTGTTCTCATATTTCACTCCACCAGCCTCCACATGCAAAGCATAATCCTCCGCCATTTTCATCAACTCCAGCGTGATGCCGCCACCAAACACATCTTCCCTTCACTCCCTCTGTCAGCATTTTATAGAGACCATTTCCTCCAGGATAAGCTAGCCCACTCCCCCATTATACCTAATACCTCTTCTGTAACTCATGGCACTTTCCCACGCAATTACTGAAGGTATAACACCTGTCCCTTTACCGCTTCTGTGCTTACCATCCAAGATCCAAAACATCCATTCCAGGTTAAGCAGCGTTTCACTTGCACCTTTTTCAATTTGATGTTTTGCATTCGCTGCCCCCAATGTGGCCTCCTCTATATTGGAGAGACCAAGCATAGACTGGGCGATTGCTTTGCTGAGCACCTTCGGCCTGTCCGCAAACAGGACCCTGACTTTTTGGTTGCTTGCCATTGTGACACACGATCCTGCTTTCATGCCCACATGTTTGTTCTTGTCTTGCTGCATTGTTCTAGTGAAGCCCAACGCAGACTGGAGGAACAGCATCTCATCTTCCGGTTAGGCACTTCACAGCCTTCCGGTCTCAACTCTGAATTCAACAACTTCAGATGATTTGCTCTACCCCACTACGCACCCCTTTGTTTTCATTCTTTTTTTTTACTGTTCTCTACCTTTTGTTTCTTTACTGTCTTTCTTTGTTTTTCTTCCCCCCCACTTCTCTTTCCCCCTACTTTATCCCCCTTCCCTTATCTTTTCTCCCCTTTGTTTCCCCTATTCTAAATTTTATCTCTGTCTCAACACCACCACCTCCCCCCACCACCGCCCCTGCCCGCAATATCTTCATCTGTCACAACTCACAGCTTCTCTGCCATTTGGCCATTCACACCCTTTATTATCTCTATGGACAGCCATTAGCAGTTTTCCCCCCTGTTTTCTATGGTTATGACTCATCTTTAATTTCCTCACCCTGCACTATAAATATCTCCCACTTTCCACGCCTTTTAGCTTTGACAAAGAGTCATCTGGACTCGAAACGTCAGCTCTCTTCTCTCCTTACAGATGCTGCCAGACCTGCTGAGATTCTTCAGCGTTTTTTCTTTTGGTTTCACATTCCAGCATCTGCAGTAATTTGCTTTTATCATTACTTCACACTAATTATTTCAGTCCCCACTGGAATTCAGTGGTCGCTTACTGATTTAATAAGGTGCACCCAGCATTCCTGTGCTTTCCAAAGGCTGCTCAGGGAATGCTGTTACCTTGTAGGGGGTTGGTGGAGGGGGCAGGGGTTGGTCCTTTGGTGATCAGGGGAACGAGCACTTAGCATCGCTAAGTTGGGGGTAGGGGCTGCGGCTTCCCTGCAACTCCCCTGCCATTCTTCTCTGACACCACCCTCCCAGTGAATCAGATCCCTCCTCACTCACCTGTACCCAGAGATCCAACAGTAATCCTTGGGCTGGATAATGGAACTGGCAGTAGCCACTGCTCCCAGTGACACAGCTGACAGCCTTTGATTGGCCAGCAGATTTTGGGCGTAGGATTTTTTTTCCACTCGGGGCTTGATTGTTTGACAGACCTGGTGCTGATCAATTAGGATTGGGCCTCCTCCACGGAAGTGATGCAGAGCTCCTGCTGGTTCTCCAACTGGGGGAAGGGCAGCTTTGCTAGAACTAAATGCCAGCTAACATACTCCCAAATCCATCATTTAATAATTTAATAAGGGAAATTCTTTATTTTTTCCCCTCAATCCTATTTCCAAGGATGATAAGTGCTTCTACATCCAGTCAATATTTAGGATTTTACACAGTCCTAGCTTTCCTTTGAAGTTGAATAGCTCTATGTCCTCATGAACGTTTCTCACATGTTGGTGCAGACTTGATGGACCGAAGGGCCTCTTCTGCACTGTATGATCTATGACAAATATAGAGGCCTAAAATGAGCACTATATGGTCAATGCTTATCAATTTTTACTGGCTACTGGTTTCACTCTCCTAGGCATCAAGAATATAAATCTATCCAGCAGCACTCTGTTGGCAATGCTTCCAAATCTCATTCTTGAATGTGCACATTATTTACCTTTCCTGACCTTTCAGGTCACTAAACTTCTTGTGGCTGTATCCAGGAGTCAGACACTGCACCCCTACTGCTGATCTCCTCAAGGATATTTAGTCAAAACTGCTTGTTCTCTGTATAGGCCAACCTCCCTGCAGATCCTTACAGCCAACAGCCTGATATTCAGGAACACAGCTGAAAAGTTGTTTGCTGCTTTTGACGCCAGCGAGAATGGAAAATTTGTCGCTCAGCTGAAACTCCGTACATTGCATCAGGACAAGAGAATCCCAGCCATGGGTGGGACAAGAGAATCCCAGCCATGGGTGGGACAAGAGAATCCCAGCCATGGGTGAGGTAAGAGAATTCTGGCCTCCATCTCTCACCTGCTGTTCTGTGTTAACATTTTGAAAATGCTTCCTTTCTGACCCACAGATGATGCATTTAAATAGTGGAGCTGAAAAATATTGCTGTGGTTCATCATCACATCTGCCTGCTCAAAATGGTCTGGAAACCAAAGGATGCAGTTGAGCTAATAGGGGCTATATAAATGAAAGTTGTTGTTTCTTAATGAGAAGTGTCATTAAGCAAACTACTTAAACTGAGAACATATGAATTTGGAGCGGGAGTAGGCTGCTCAACCGCTCCACAATTTAGTAAAGTCACGGCTTATCTGATTGTAACCTCAACTTCACAATCTTACTTACCCTGGATAATCTTTACTCCCTTGCTTATCAGGAATCTATCCATGTTCTGCCTTAAAAATATGCAAAGACTCTGCTTCTACCAGCTTGTAAGGGACAGAGTTGCAAAGACTCATGACACTCCCAAGAGGGAAAAAAATCTCTGGCTTAGAAGTTATTCAAAATGCAAAGCACTAAAGGTCAGGGAGGCCAGAAATACCAGACCCGACTTTATCAACGCATTGTGCCCGTTTTCGGGGATGAAAACTTGGTAAAGTCCACCATCCACGCCCACGTCAGTTCTGCGTCAGTTCTCTCTTTACCAAGGCCCAAAAATGGCCACGATTGGGGCTATGCCCGAAACAGGCGCAATGGCCATTTAAATGCATTTGCATGCATTTAAATTGATTTAATGGGCTGCATGCCCAATGTTACTGGCACCTCCCCCTTTACCATCGCGTTCGCCTATCCAGATTCTGCTTGAAACAGACATTCTTTACAAAAGTCCGATTTGGGTGCTCCAGCTATTGAGGAGGTAAGTGCTAAGCGTCCGATGATTCTCTGCTTAAGATCGGAGCGGGGTGAGGGGTGGAGGGCGGGCACTGTCACTCTGCCTGTAATCAATGAGGGGGAAAGGGGGGAGGGGGCCGCCATCAGTCTGGGTGGCAGATTAGTGGGGGAATAAAGGGGTCAGTAATGTTGTGGGGGCCAGGTTTTATCCAGCCTAGGAACAACGTGGCAGGGGAGGTTTTATCCGTCCCGGGAGCAATGTGGCAGAGGAGCCGCATTTTATTATTTTTTTTCTGTGCATGCGCATTTGGAGGCTCCAATCGGAGCTGCAGGTTTTCGGGTGGGTTAAGCCCTGCCCACAGGCTTATGCAGTGCGATTCGAAATTGCTGATATTTTTTCAGGCAGAGTGCGTATGGGAATGTCTGAGAACAGGTCTAAAAGTCGGATCTGAAACACTCCCAGTTTCAAATCCGTCTAGCACTTAGAATGAAAATGGTAAAATAGGGCCCACTATATCCATTTTAAAAAAGGAGAAAAGGTTAAACCTGGACATTATCAACACATAGGCTCCTTCCTGTTGACTTAGCAACTCCAACCAATGATTAAAATATTTCTGCCAGGATACATTTTTCATTTGTTCCTGTGATGTGGGTAATATTGTCAAATTCACATTTATTGCCCACCTCTAGTTCCCTTGGAAGGAGTAATGTACTGCTTAGCTTGTTTGCCACTTCAGAGAGCATCAGGAGTCAACCATGCAATATGGGTATGAAGTTACGAGGATGGAGTTAACAGGTTTTCTTCCTTGAAAGACTGTATTGAATCAACTGGGTTTTAATCGCAAACTTGCAGCTTCCCTGTTTTTATCCTTTCTGGCGTCAGTCTACAAATTATCTCATTAGTTGGATTCACTTTCACTTGCCATGGTAGTTAGAACTCAAAACTTTTGGATTGTTAGTCCAGTACTATAACCATTAGACTAGGCTATTCTTGAAACAATACATGCTCATATATACACCAAATTTCACTTTGGAGATAACCAAGCCACTTGCTCCTACAACCTCACTGATAAGCTATTCCAATGAGAAAAGTCTCACACTGTGAATTTATTCTCATGTTTTATTATTCAGCTCCTTAATCATTCTAACAGCCCGTACATCTTTTTCAGTTCAGATATAAATGGACCCTAAAATTAGACCATGCAATACCAGTGTTCAAACACAATGCATTCAAGTAATGTGCAGAGTATTCAAAGTGAGGCCTGAACTATATTCCATATAGGGCAGGATAACCTTATTAAAATAACAAAGTCACAACTTATTAACTCCAAAGATGTAAGTGCCAGCAAAGAGAGAGAGAAAATGAGATAGAATGAGATTCTCCACGGCTGCTAGCCCCAGCTAGGCTTTCGGATGGCCCTTTGAATCGGATGTGAGGGCCAAACTGGGATTCTTGCTGGGTGACAAACATGCTGAGTCTCTGCACCACGGGAAAAGGAGATCCCCTTTTCTAGCTTGAATGGGCCCCAGAAACTCTGAAACCTCTCAGAATTGCTTTGATAGACAGTTCCAGAGCAGATCACAGAGGGGATCTGTCAAGAATTGTTTACACATGGAACTGATGGTCCATTAGCTGCTGAAGCTTTTCTGACTGACAGCTCCCTGGTAGATCAAAAAGTTAATTGTTGATACAATCACTTCTCACTCCATTAAGCCTGAAGTGCTTCCTCTTTTCATCATTTTTTGTAATACCTCATTTTTATTCAAGTTTCTGCTTTCTAATACCATCTTTTTCCTCCATGGGCTTTTTTTTCTTGCTTGCAAAGCAATTCATTGAACACATCAACTTCATATTCCTGCTTATTTCTCTTCCAGTTTCTTTTTTAATTCTGCCAAGCTTCAAGATTGGATAGGCTGGGTGGGTCTTTATCTTTGCTATAGAGGAGGCTGAAGGAAGACTAATTGGAGTTAAGATATATTGATAAGAAAATGTTTAACTGTTTATGATGTATCTGGATGGAAATATTCATTTGTTTGCGATGGAGTGTAAACTTCTGGACTTTAGGACCTATTAAGCAAGGATTGTTGCAAAGTTAGGAGTGACATGAAATGAATTGTGTCCTACAGCTAATAGGATTCGTGAATCTCCCCTGGTATGCCCCAGTGACCAGGGGCACACTGCCAATGCCCACCAGGCACCTTGGCAGAGCCAACTGGGCACCACCTGTGTGTGTGTGGTGGGCAGGGGGGGTGGTGGCGTAGGGGTGTAAGGGGTGCATGCAGGGGTGGATCATGTTGGGAGTCCTGTTGGAGGGGCCTTTTGGGTTCAGGCAGGGAGGACCCTGATACCAGTGACCTGTGTCAGAGAGGGGTTAGAAGAACATGCCACCAATGAGGGTTGGAGGTCCCAACCTTCGTGGGGATTGGGAGTGCTTTGAGAGATGGGGTACCTTTGCAAGTTTTCTGAAGCCAGGCTCACCAGCGTATCTGGGCCCCCCCACTTTCCGCAGTACCGTGATGCATCACATCACCCTCCAAAAAAGTGATTGAATGTGGGATGATTGGATGCAGCGCATGCCTGCGCAGCCAGCATGGATTGCTCCTGTTTTCATAAAATCATAGAATCTCTACAGTGCAGGAGGAGGCCATTTGGCCCAATGAGTCTGCACCGACTCTTAGAAAGCAACTTACTCATACCCGCCCCATGCCCAATTCTCTTACCCTCCTAGTCTACACATCTTCATACACTAAGGGTCCATTTATCACCTAGCCTGCACATCTTTGGACTGTGAGAAGCAACTGGAGTTCCCGGAGGAAATCCAGGCAGACACGGGGAGATGTGCAAACTCCACACAAGCATCATCCAAGGCTGGAATTGAACCTGGATTCCTGGAGCCGTATGGGAGCAGTACCGCCATGCTGCTCCTTTTCTGACTGTCATAACATTTAATCTTTTTTTGGGAGAATTCTGCCCCATATTTCCTTAACATTTTTTTTGGATAGACAGAAATAACACAGGCCATCATAAATAGAAAGTCCTGAATCTGTCAAGGAAACTCCCTTTTGTTTGTTTAAAAAAGACTGGAACAAAACAATGAGATTTAAAACTAATCATTCCAATTTCATACATATAAAATTAATGCTTTGAATTTTCAATAATGGCTTTGAATATTTTCTTCTTTTCCCGTTAATCCTGTGCTCCAATCAACAGTCCCTTTTTGGAATAATGTGACAGCATAAGAAAGCCCTAGGGCATGATCTTACGGCAGCTCACACCCCACTGCCACTGCATTGAGGAGGACACAATATTTGGTGCCAGCCAAATCTCCGTTCACTGCTGCAGGATAAGAAAATCCTGCCAGTGTTAACGGCCATAAGATAATTGTTTTTCACGCAGCCATTAGCTGTATTTTACTGAACTTATGGGAAGGACTAGAACTAGGGGACACAGTTTAAAAGTAAGAGGTCTCCAGTTTAAGACTGAGATAAGAAGACTGTCCTCTCTTCCCTGGACATCAGTTGAAGCAGGGTCATTGAATATTTTTAAGTCGGAGGTAGATAGTTCTTGACTAACAAAGGAGTCAAAGGCTATTGGGAGAAGGTGGATTGTGCAGTTGAGGCATTATTGAATGGTGGAGCAGAGGCAAGGGGCCAAATATCCTGCTCCATGTTCCTAATTCATATGATTGTATGTCGGGGGAGATTTTGCCAGGCAATGGAGGACAGATAGGGAAATGGGACGAGTTGGACACCTCCACCTAAGAATTGACACAGGCCTGAATGGCCACCTTTGGTGCTGTATAATTCAATGATTCTAATGGTTTATTTGTAATTATTCAATTATTGGGAATGTCACTGTTGATCCTGTCCACGAGTGAAATTCTTAACATGGGTCATTAGACTATAGTGGGTCAGATTTCAAACAATGACGAGATGGAGTACAGGGATGAGGTAGAGAATCTGGTGAACTGGTGCAATGACAATAATCTCTCCTTCAATGTCAACAAAATGAAGGAGATAGTCATCGACTTCAGGAAGTGCAGTGGAGGACATGCCCCTGTCTACATCAATGGAGACAAAGTAGAAACGGTCGAGAGCTTCAAGTTTTTTGGTGTCGAGGTCACCAATAACCTATCCTGGTCCTCCTATGCCGACATTATAGTTCAGAAAGCCCATTAACACCTACTTTCTCAAAAGACTAAGGAAATTTGGCATGTCAGCTACAACTCTCACCAACTTTTACAGACACACCATATAAAGCAATCTTTCTGGTTGTATCACAGCTTGGTATGGCTCCTGCTCTGCCTAACACTGCAATTAACTACATAGGGTTGTGAATGTAGCCCAATTCATCACGCAAACCAGGCTCCCATCCATTGACTCTGTCTACACTTCCTGCTGCCTCGGTAAAGCAGCTAGCATAATTAAGGACCCCACCTACTCCAGACATATCCACTTCCATCTTCTTCTGTTGGGAAAAAGATACAAAAGTCACATACCAACCTTGAGAACAGGTTCTTCCCTGCTGCTATCAGAATTCGAATGGACCTACCTCATACCAAGTTGATCTTTCTCTACACCCTAGCTATGACTGTAACACTACATTCTACACTCTCTCCTTTCCTTCTCTACGAACAGTATGCTTTGTCTGCATAGTGTGCAAGAAACAATACTTTTCACTGTATACCAATACATGTAACAGTAATAAATCAAATCAAAAAAGTTCAGGAGTGGGAGACTAGTTCATCTTTTTAACAACCTAATCCAGTGGCATTTTGGCAAAATGTAGCACTGTTATCACATCCCTGATGAGATCAACTAACTCAGAACAGATATTTTAGGATTACTTAATTTTAAGATCAGTTTAAAAGAAATAAAATTTACAAATATACTGGTAAATTTTTGAATACCAGGAATGCAAACAGAATTTGAAAATACTAAATTATAAATGCAACTGGTTAAAGCATTCAATAAAGGAACATAAAATTAAACCGCTTCAACTTCTCTTCGGGAAATTTAATAAGAAAGCAAGTAAGGCTCCGTTTTATTGAATAACAGATCTGATCACATCTGTCCAGTCCCCAGACAGTATCTGAACAGCTTTGTAAAATTTCCTAATATAGAGAAATTACAGCTGGAAGCGATGATGGAACTATATGCAAATTAAACAAGCTGATTCTATCTTCGGCTGCATTCCCTCGGTGTAGTTTGCAGACACAAAAGTTCAGAAACAGCACAGCTGTCATCATAATAACATCTTTAGTGGATATTACTTTAAAAATATTTTTATGTGGAATTACAAAAGCCTAGAACTTCAGTTTTCACTTATTTTGTCCATCACCCATACAGTAACAGTCCAATAAAATGACATGGTTCAACATACCAGACTTGTGAGAAAACTAACAATGACCATTAAAAAACTGAACCAAATTGGTGCAGTTTTTGTTTTTAACTCATATATATGTTGAGTGACTCAATGCACTTAAAAAATTCTTTATCCTCTGCAATCCCATGCAAGATACTCAGTCTATATGAATGAGAAGTATAACTATATTGCAAGCGCACTATAAATTTTCATCTGATCATTTCTAAGAACCCGTATTTTGAAGTTTATTCAAATTTAACCAGCTTGAAAGATTACTAAACCTATAAAAAGCTTTACTGCTTACTGAACACATTAGGAATGTTAATTGCATATGACAAAGTCTGAGCATAGAAAATATCGTGACCTTGCTGTGCTAATTTGATTTGATTTATTATTGTCACAGAATATAGCGAAAGGTATTGCTAATTCTTTAATATCATTGTGCACTACAAAAACATTCGTTCATTGAGTTATAATGTGGACATATTTTGTGGTTAGAGTGACATTTTACGAAAAATCGAAATAGTGCAAAGAGTTAGGAAGTTATCCTTTCATTTTTAAATTAAGACCAAAACTATCATCTATGTCCCCTGCCACAAACTCTGTACCTGCACCACTTCTCCTCCCAAGCCACGGTTTCAGTATGTATAAGATTGATCACAATCTGTGCTTTCTATTCAACTTGAAGCTGAGCTTCTAACCTGATACCGTCCTCATCATAAAGACTGCCTACATCTAACTGGAACAAATGCCTCTATTTAACCACACGTTAGATGCTACTATAATCCTTATCTTTTGCACTTTGACTACTCAAATGCTGACTTGGTCAGTATCCCATTCTCAACTCTCTCCAAACTTTAGCTCATTCAAATTTCCAATTTCTTTATTCAATTCTGGAAATTGGCCATTGTCTCCTCATTGCTGTTGTTCTTCAACACGTCAAATGAAAACCTTTAATCTCCATGTTTAAATTGCTCCACGGTCTTGCCTCTCCCTATCCACTGACATTTTTTTTTCCTGAGTTTGGTCCATTATGAAACCCCACTCCCTTCACAACACCATCCCAAGTTGTGCCCCATGCCCTGAAATTCTCTTCCTAAATTCTTCCAACTATTTCAATCCTATTCTCCTCTTTTAAGGCCCTCATTAAAACCCATCTCTTTGAACAAGCTTAATCATGCCTTCTAATATCCCCTTCTTTGACTCAGCTTCAAATGTTTCTTTATGCCCTTTTGAAGTGCCTGGGGATGGTTACCCTTGCTAATGTATTAAGTAGAGATTATTGCTATTGAGACTGAATTTAACACAGGCAGATTGGATGAGAATCTAGTCTGAAACTTTATTTAAATGCTCAATTCAATTTCCAAATGCAAGAGAACCTGCAATTTGCACATTAATGTATCCATTTTGATGAACAGTCTCATTCTATACGTATACCAGCTATTTCTTTATTTGGGATAAAATTTTGCTTCTTAAAGTGGGGGACGTGAATACTAAGAAATGAGCAACTTCCAATTCTTGCACCTTGCATAGACATCAGGCTCTCACTGGTCCAAAATAAGTAAACAAATAAAGGTGAATTTCTATGCATGCTGCCCACATTGCCTTCAAGTCAATCTGCAAAGTACATTCTCTACTGTGCTACTGTTACTATTTCCTACACAACTCCGATGCTTGAACAAGACTGCCAATACAGTGTCAAATGATGGGCTGTTTTAGGTTACATGTTAATTGGTAAAAGACAGCTATACATAATTGATACAGAGATGTGCAGCTTCCCCAGTTAATTTGGGCATTCATATTAGTTAATGATAGATAAATACAAATTGTCATTCTATTAGCATAAACTGAAGGTGGTAGTAAAGATGAATGAACTATTTAAAGACATTTAAAGACTTAATAACATTTGCAAATGAGAACTATGATAAACTTAATTCGATATCATTAAGCATTAAGCCACATTTATTCCCCAATCTTCAGAAGTTGGCTGTGGGCCTTTTCTGAGCATTCATTTTTACAACTTTAGCTACTTGTTAGGCTACTTCTAAGGATATCAAAAGTTAAGTAGATAATGTGGGACTGTTGAAATGGTGACTACAACACATTGCGGGGGTGATTCTCACAGCACCCTGCCATTCTGCACTTGGCGGTGACAGAACCTGTCCTGGCCCCCCATGCCGACACTATAGTAAAGAAAGCCCACCAACGCCTCTACTTTCTCAGAAGACTAAGGAAATTTGGCATGTCAGCTACGATTCTCACCAACCTTTACAGATGCACCATAGAAAGCATTCTTTTTGGTTGTATCACAGCTCCACAGCCAGGTATGGCTCCTGCTCTGCCCAAGACCTCAAGAAACTACAAAAGATTGGTAATGTAGCCCAATCCATCACACAAACCAGCCTCCCATCCATGGCTTCCTGCTGCCTCAGCAAAGTAGCCAGCATAATTAAGGACTCCATGCACCCCAGACATTCTCTCTTCCACCTTCTTCCATCAAAAAATATGCAAAAGCCTGAGATTCACGTGCCAACTGACTTGAGAACAGCTTCTTCCTTGATGCTGTCAGACTTTTGAATAGACCTACGTCGCATTATGTTTATCTTTCTCTACACCCTAGCTTTGAATGTAACACTACATTCTGCACCCATTTGTTTCCTTCTCTATGAATAGTATGCTTTGTCTGTATTGCATGCAAGAAACAATACCTCTTATTGTATGCTAATAAACGTAACAAATACTAAATCAAATCAAATCAAATCAGGGAGGGAGACCAGCAATCACAGCTGGCCAACAGGGTGGGGGATGTTGGGGGAAATCAGAAGATGGGGACTGCCAGAGAGAAGGGGGGTAGGGGTGGGGGGAAGAATCAAAGCTGGCCTGGACACATCCAGGAAGAAGTCTCACAACACCAGGTTAAAGTCCAACAGGTTTATTTGGTAGTAAACGCCACTAGCTTTCGGAGCACTGCTCCTTCGTCAGGTGAGTGCGGGGTTCTGATTACAAACAGGGCATATAAAGGCACACACAATTTACAGAATACTGATTAGAATGCGAGTCTTTACACCTAATCAAGTCTTAAAGGTGCAGACAATGTGAGTGGAGATAGCATTAAGCATAGGTTAAAGAGATGTGTATTGTCTCCAGACAGGACAGTAAGTGAGATGTTGCAAGCCCAGGCAATTCGTGGGGGTTACAGATAGTGTGACATGAACCCAAGATCCCGGTTGAAGCCGAGCTCATGTGTGTGGAACTTGGCTATCAGTTTCTGCTCAGCGACTCTGTGCTGTCGTACGTCATGAAGGCCACCTTAGAAAATGTTTACCTGAAGATCAGAGGCCAAATGCGGTGTTCATTCATCCATTGACATAGTGTCTGCATGATCTCCCCAGTGTACCATGCCTCGGGACATCCTTTCCTGCAGCATATCAGGTAGACAACAGGTGACAATCACCAGGCAAGACTGTTCCCTTCCTGTTGGCGAACACATCAGCGGTCACAGGCATTCTGCCTCTGATCTTCGGGTAAACGTTCTCCAAGGCGGCCTACACGACACACGACAGCGCAGAGTCGCTGAGCAGAAACTGATAGCCAAATTCCGCACACATGAGGACGGCCTCAACTGGGATCTTGGGTTCATATCACACTATCAGTAACCCCCATGACTTGCCTGGGCTTGCAACATCTCACTTACTATCCTGTTTGGAAACAATACACATCTCTTTAACCTACGCTTAATGCTATCTCCACTCACATTGTCTGCACCTTTAAGATTTGATTAGGTGTAAAGACTCGCATTCTAATCAGTATTCTGTAAACTGTGTGTGCCTTTATTTGCCCTGTTTGTGATCAGAATTCCCCACTCACCTGACAAAGGAGCAGCACTCCGAAAGCTAGTGGCGCTTACTATCAAATAAACCTGTTGGACTTTAACCTGGTGTTGTGAGACTTCTTACTGTGTTTACCTCAGTCCAATGCCAGCATCTCCACATCATCACATCCAGGAAGCCAGCGATTAGGCCATGGGGGATTGAAGGGGCAGCGATCGTGGAGGTTGCCCAGTCCCTCGACAGCTTGTGCACAGAGTATGGGAGATTCATTTTGAAAATCCTGCTGAAAAAAACCAGCAGGATTTACTCCTGTTTTTATGGAAATTCAGCACTTAGAAATCATAGAAACCCTCCAATACAGAAAGACGCCATTTGGCCCATTGAGTCTGCACCAACCATAATCCCATCCAGGCCCTACCCCCATATTGCTACATATTTTACCCATTAATCCCTCTAACCTATCCATCTCAGGACACTAGGGGGCAATTTTATTAGCATGGCCAATCAACCTAACCCGCACATCTTTGGACTGTGGAAGGAAACCGGAGCACCTGGAGGAAACCCACATAGACATGAGGAGAATGTGCAAACTCCACACAGACAGTGACCCAAGCCAGGAATCGAACCCAGGTTCCTGGAGCTGTGAAGCAGCAGTGCTAACCACTGTGCTACCGTGCCGCCCACTTAGAAATTTTTTTGGGAGAATCCCACCCTATATCTGTGCAACTGAATATTGCTTATAACTTAGTGTCATCAAACATATTCATGATGGAGACATTAAATAATGGGGTAACAATGGACAAATTTTTCCCAGTGAATCTTCCATCTACTCTCAGCACAAATCTTAACACAATTTCTGGCTTCTTCATGGTTTGAAAGCCTTCAGAAAATAAATATAAATGTGATTCCTTTGAACCTAAATAATATTTTTGCAAAATTCCACAATGTATCCAATACGTTCCTCATGAGTCAAATTGCAGCTGGTTCTTTCGATAATATTCCTCAATAGTTTCCATGAATGTGATGGCATGGTGGCACCGTGGTTAGCACTGTTGCCTCATAGCTCCAGGGACCTGGGTTCGATTCTGGTCTTGGGTGACTATCTGTGTGGAGTTTGCATGTTTTCCCTGTGTCTGCATGAGTTTTCTGAGTGCCCCAGTTTCCTTCCACAGTCCAAAAATGTGCAGATTTAGTGGACTGGCCATACTAATTTGCCCCTTTGTGTCCCAAGATGTGTAATTTAGGGGATTAGCAGAGTTAATATGTGGGGTTATACGGTTAGGGCAGAGGGTGAATTTGGTAAGATGCTCTTTTAGAGATTGGTGTACACTCGATGGGCCAAATGGCCTCCTTTTGCACTGCAGGGATTCAATGATTCTATGATGGGGCTCCTACACCCAAAGCTTTGGTTTAAAATCCAACAGTGTGTATGCCTTGAATAAAATTCTATTTACCAGTTTCAAGACAAGAAGGATGTTTTCATCACTGTTCTCTCCTAACCTCACCTACAGCAATTTCTGGACATTTGGCAACAAATACTGTTGGCATCTGGCACCTGATTAGCAAAACAATGCACTGCAGAGAAAACATCTTCCCATTCAACTAGTTCATTTATGCTGTGCATATCTGAGAGACACTGTCCCTGAATTGTGCCACTGCCATGCAGGTGGCTTATTAGGTACGACTTGTTAGGTGAGACACCAACTCGGTTCAATGTTCTCTTCAGACTACCTTGTTGGAAAACAACACAACCTATCACTCACATTTAGCTTATGAGGAAAGAACTTTTTTTTCTGTAATTGATGAGTCATGAAGAGGAATGTAAACCACTAATCACCTTTAACCCACTAGTGAACCTTTTGGTCTCACAATGCATTGTATAATAATCTACTTTTGCTGCTTTGCTTATTTGCTCTGAAGTATTATTCTCAAGCACATGTATTCCATCTAGTAGTCTTTCTCTTTGCTTTAACAGGGTGCTGTTTAGAAGATGCATGGCTATATCAGAGGCAATCAAATCTTTTGCCTCACTATTTGCTGTTCATGGGAAATGAGAGACAAGAAGGGCATCCCACAATTTAATGTACTGAAATAAACTGCCATTGGCTCATCAGAAAACATGGTGGGGTGCAAGTGGGTGGAATCTCAGCATAACAGGAACTGCACCTATTTCTGCTCTGAGATGCTCACTTTACATTAGGAAGCAAAAAATCAAACTCAGTGCCCTGTGCAGTATTTGACATTTACAATAATTACCCATCTCACATCCAACCAGATAATTGGCCATCTTTTAAAATAGTTAGCACTCACACCTTCAATTATTTTGCTTGCTAGCTTGATCCCAGATTCACTATACTGTGGAAAATGCAATTGTGAAAATGCTTTGCATTTAATCAAATATGTTGGACACATCATTGTCCTGCTGCAGATTTAATTTTTCTGAATTATCAGGACTTTCTTTACAGGCTTTATGTTACATCCATAAACATAAAGATTCCCTGGCCTCCCCTCAGCGTTCTTCTCGGCAGCAGGAGGCTGCTTGCCATTTGCTAGTGGTGAGATCCTGTGGTCCTGTCCCTGTCAATGGGAATTCCCACTGAAGCCATCCCATGCACTGGGAAACGTATGGCAGGATATGCCGCTGATGGGACCAGAGAATCCCAAAGGCATGAACGCCTGAAGCATTCTGGCCACTGTCTCTTTATTAAGCAAAAATATATTAAACAGCATTTGCAGTAAAATATTTGTTGCAAATGGCTAAGAATGGTTTCCATAAACACCACAACCTGAGAACATGTCTCAGGTAGCACAACAAATTGCGGGAGATGATTTTGTTCCTGCCGGGGTGTACTGTATCAGATTGCCTGAGCATGGAACATTATGAAAATCAAATGGACAGGTTTGCACCACCCAATTTATATCCAATTAAATAAAAAACACATAAAACTGCATCAATCACTGCTGTACAGATGGTCTGCAGAAAACACTTCTGCATGTTGACCCATGAACTGGACAAGTAGAAGAAGTTCTAATTCTACCTGGAAAATGTAACACAATAGCAAAAAGCCACACTTGAAGATTGTGAAGCAGTCCACAGTAGCCTAACAGGCTTACAATGACAACATGGAGATAACATTATCACCACATAATTTCCAATAAGATACTGCTCAACCATCTTCCCTAGGTTTCAGCCATTGTTGAGTCTCCCACCATCAACATCATAGAGGTTGCCACTCACCAGAAATGTAAATGGAACATCTGGTTAGAAATTGGGTACTAGCTGCCCTCCCAAAACACTTCAAAGTCAATGGCTGAAGTCAAAAGTATTATGGAATACCACATTTGATTCATGTGCCGTCTTAATCAATACTCCATCTAACACTGGCTACAGTATGTACGAATTCAAACACACAAATAAATTCACAAGTCTGTTTCAACAGCACCTGATGTGGAGATGCCGGCGTTGGACTGGGGTAAACACAGTAAGAAGTCTCACAACACCAGGTTAAAGTCCAATAGCTTTATTTGATAGTAAACGCCACAAGCTTTCGCAACGCAGTTCCTTCGTCAGGTGCCTGACGAGCATCGTTCCAAAAGCTTGTGGCGTTTACTATCAAATAAACCTGTTGGACTTTAACCTGGTACTGTGAGATTTCTTACTGTGTCAACAGCACCACACAGCCTGTGACCACTGCCATTGAGAAAGACAAGTGGTGAAATTCATGAGTACCATTACCTCCAAGTCATATAGAATTCTGATTTGGATGCATCATAAGAACATAAGAAATAGGAGCAGGAGTAGGCCATCTAGCCCTTCGAGCCTGCCCCGCCATTCAATAAGATCATGGCTGATCTGTCGTGGCTCAGTTCCACATTCCCGCCCTCTCCCCATAACCCTTAATCCCCTCTCTTATCAAGAACCCATCAACCCGCTTCTTAAAAATATTTAGCGAGGCAGCCTCCACCACTTCAACGGGCAGAGAATTCCAGAGATTCACCACCCTTTGAGTGAAGAAGTTCCTCCTCAACTCCGTTCTAAACCGCCCCCCCTTTATCTTGAGGCTGTGCCCACTAGTCCTACTGTCTTTTTTGAGCGGGAAGAGTCTCTCCACCTCTATCCTATCCATCCCATTCATCATCTTATACATCTCAATGAGATCTCCCCTCATTCTTCTAAACTCTAACGAGTACAAGCCTAGTTTATTCAGCCTCTCCTCATAGCTCAACCCCCTCAACTCTGGTATCAGCCTAGTAAACCTCCTCTGCACTCCCTCCAAGGCCAAAATATCCTTGCGCAGGTGTGGTGCCCAAAACTGCACACAGTACTCCAGCTGCGGCCTCACCAATGCCCTATACAGCTGCAGCAAGACCTCCCTACTTTTATATTCAATCCCCCTCGCTATGAAGGCCAGCATCCCATTCACCCTCCTGACCACCTGCTGCACCTGCAAGCTGGGTTTTTGCGACTCATGCACAAGGACCCCGAGGTCCCTCTGCACCGTCGCCTGCTGCAGTTTTTCGCCACTTAAGTAATAGTCCTTCCTACCATTCTTCCTACCAAAGTGGACCACCTCACACTTGCCAACATTAAATTCCATTTGCCAGTTCCTGGCCCATTCGCCCAGCCTATCTAGATCCTTCTGCAGACTCTCCACACCCTCCGCACAATTTGCCTTTCCCCCAATCTTGGTGTCATCAGCAAATTTCGACACCCTACACTCGGTTCCCTCCTCCAGATCATCTATATAAATGGTAAATAGCTGAGGCCCCAGCACCGACCCCTGGGGCACCCCACTAGTCACCAACCGCCAATCCGAATACCACCCATTGACCCCCACTCTCTGCCTCCTATTTGACAACCAATCCTCTATCCACGCTAACACCCTACCCCCAACTCCATGTCCCCTGACCTTCTGCAATAACCTCTTGTGAGGTACCTTGTCAAACGCCTTCTGAAAATCCAGAAAGACCACATCCACCGGCTCTCCTCTATCCACTGCCCTAGACACATCCTCATAGAACTCCAGTAAATTTGTCAGACACGACTTCCCTTTAATGAAACCGTGTTGCGTCTGCCCTATCAAGCAATTCCCTTCAAGATGCCTCGCAATTTCCTCCTCAAAATAGCTGCGCAAATCTATCTGTTGATAGCAGTTTTACATAACTAAGGCAAATGAACAAATAGCAGGAGGATTATTGGAATTTTGATTCCTCAGAGCTGACCCACCATTTAATAAAGAATATGGCTTAACTCTATTTTCCTCCCTGCAACCCCAAAAATACTTCATGTGAAGATCAAAAATCTGTCAAACTCTGCTTTGAATATATTCAATGACCCTGTCTCCAATGTTCTCTGGCGTAAAGAATTCCAGAAAGAGGAGGTAAGGAATTCCTCCTCAACTTCACCTTAAATGAAAAATTCCTTATTCTGGAACTGTGCCCCCTCGTTCTAGATTCCTCAACCAGGGAAACATCCTCTCAGAGTCTACCCTGTCAAAGACCCCCAGAATTTTAAATGTTTCAATAAGATAGCCCCTCATTCTTCTAAACTCCAATGAATACAAGCCCAATCTGCTCAACGTTTCCTAATTAGACCACCTCTTCATCCCAAGAATTAACCAAGTGAACCTGCTCTGAATGTTCTCCAATACAAGTATATCCCACTATAAATGAGGGGACCAAAACTCTATGCAATAGTCTAGGTGTGGTCTCACCAAGGCCTAATACAGTTGTAACAAGATCTCCTGGCCTTCACATTTCATCCCTCTGTCTGCTTTGCAATAAAAACTATGCTTCTATTGTGCAATATTTGTTTTGTTAAAATAGATTACATTTATGTTATTTTTCTAATTGAATGTACGATGACAGAAAGCCAATGTATGGAGACTGACCTAAATAAAGTTTGCTCCTTGAGTCTGAAATACAGCCAGACTGTATTTAGTAAACACAGTAAGAAAATAATTCTTAGCTCTCACTGAACTCAACTCCCTCCTCGTGATGCCAATTTAAAATACGTTCATCAAAATAAATTGTGTTCAGGCTTTCCAGATTTTCAGTTAACAGCTCCAAAAACACGACTTTGTGCTCTTTTCTTTTAACTAACTTGCCAACACAATGAACATGAGTTAGTGTTGAACAAATGAGGAAAGAGAAAATCTTAGTGCGCTTACTCCCTGATACTAGCTCATCTCTCATTGAAATGAAAGTGTGACGACAAACATAACAGGGAGTGAGTTAGTGCGGACAGAAAGTGCACACAGACAAGAGGGAGGAAAATCTCTCTGAGCAAAACTGACTTGTTCACAGAATGCTTGTTCAACCGCTTTCTGGAGACTCACTGCTGATTTTACTCATTAGAATTTAAAAATCTTGACAATATTTTCCAAGTTAATGAGAAATGAAAGCTGGCATGGTGAAGAATGCACTGTCAATTCGCTACGAGCCTGTTTTATGCTGTTGGAATAGACAATTTCACCTCCCAAAGTTTTTAACAAAATGTAGCATGAAGTTATGTTGCCTGTAAAACACAGTAACATGGGTTATTTCAGTGAGCCTTTGTGTGAAAAAATTGAGCAATACTTACTGGGGTAGGAAAGGTAGGCTTGTTAAAAATATTATATTACATATTGATACAAAAATGAAAAATGATTATATAATAAAATGTTTCTTTTTTTCTGAAATTGATAGCAATTAGGCAAATCATCTAAGTCGCCCTATCTCTATGATAGAGTTGACTGTCCATGAATGGTACTATCGGTTACTTCTGGCTGGTCCTGCTGAAAATTTTATTTTGTTACAGGCAACAATTTGCCTGAAAGTGGTATATTGCCTCAAGTTTTATTAGCATAATTTTCTTTGTTCTCTTTAAAAACAGACCAGGATTTTCAGGCAGGATAAAGAATTCAAAGAAGGCAGCCAAACTTCTGCTGAATTTGGTGGGAATTTCTGGTTGGGACCGCAATCCAATAACGTGCGCTGCATAATAATTATTGTTGTTGCATCAGAAAATCACCATATTGGCTGGAATTTTACCGCCCCATCCGCCACAGGAATTGGAGCGGGCGGAACACGGGAAGGTCCATTGGCGTCTGGCGGGATTTTATAGTTTCGGGATGAGCAAGGTCGTAAAGTCCCATTGATTGTTTTTGTATATTATTGTAATGCTAAATGCTTCCTTCCTCTGAAACAGCTCCTGCAAATAATATCTCCTTTGCAGTGCACATAATGGGCTAAACAGTCTCTTGTCATTCTGCATTTTTAATGTTCTAAATTTTTTGGCACCGTTTTAGCACTGGTGCCCTTGAGAACAATGGTTATTTATTATATTAATGCACGAGGCCTACTATATATATACCTTTGGGGTGAGGGGCCACAGTTAAATTGAGAAAAGATATGCTGTGCTCCTTGTGGTGAGAAATGACTGATGAGAGGATTAACACGCACAGAATTTTGTAACATATTCAAAACCTAATATTTTCATCTTGGAAAGGGCAGGGTTGGACGAAGGGTAAGTTTCCCTCAACACTGTCATCAGCAATGCTCAACCTCAACCTCAGAAGAGTAACGTACATCACATTACTGATATTTCTATTTCTCGTGTTAGCCTTGCGGCCTGTCAGCCCCATCTTAATTACAGTCATCACTCCCTTACTTTTCGGTACTTCATAAAGAGATATTTACATGCTGAGCAGTGTTTTTTTTCTGGTAATTAATGACAAATATTTTAATAAGATGCACGCTGGGTCCAGCCAATTTATGCTGCATTTCATACAGATACAAGGTGACATCCCCCAACACTTACCACCCCCCCAATGCCCCCCACCCCCACATACACACTGTAAGCATATCTTGCCATGAATGCTGATGAGTTGCTGGCAAAACTGTCCACTGGAATTCATAAAAACTACATTGCAATATTGCATTCTGCTTCACAGTGTCACAATTCACACCAGAAAATATTACACAGTTCGCGTGAAAGGTAAAAAATCATGTAGAACCTCTGGTGTGTTTTCCTTGGGGCAATTTTGAGCCCACACTTCGTCTGCAGGAATGGCGGGGTGTGCTCAAAATCCAGAGAGTGCCATTTGCACCGGCAAGTTTCCTAGTTCTGGTGTTACTGGCCCCTGCCGGTAGAGTGACATGATACGTGCCACAGGACTTCATTAATCATAAATCCCTAAAGTGCAAAAGGAGGCCATTTGGCTCATCGAGTCTGCAACGACCACAATCCCACCCAGGCCCTATCCCTGTAACTCCATGTATTTACCCCGCTAATCCCCCTGACACCAAGGGCCTGATTTTACCATTGTGTTGCACCTGTTTTCAGGTGCAAAAGCTTGGTAAAGTCAGGTGTGAAGCAATTAGCACAATCCGTACCTGCGTACTTGCCAACTTTACCAAGGCCCAAAAATGGCCATGATCTGAACTGCGCCTGAAACAGGCGCAACGGCTTTTTAAATTCATTTAAATTGAATTAATGGGCTGCCTGCCTACCTTTATCAGCATTTCCCCCTTTACATTGTGTTCATCCATCCAGATTCGGCGCAAAACAGACATGCTTGGCAAAAGTCTGTTTTGGGTGCTCCAGCTTCTGAAATGGTAAGTTCAGAGCTTCTGGCAGCTCTCTGACTCAGAGCATGTGGGGGGATTGGAACGCGAGCCAGATCATTCTCTGGCTGGGTGGAGGGGGAGAGGAAGGCCTGATCATTTTCTGGTGGGGGGAGGAGGTGGGGGAGGGGAAAGAGGTGGATCAAATATATCTCTGAGGGCAGGGGGGAGGAGGAGGAGGAAGGAGGCCAGATCATTCTCTGTCGGGGGGGGGGGGGGGGGGGGGGGGGGGGGTGGGAGTTGATGGATCTCTGGTGGGGGTGGGAGGGCCAAGGGGGAACACTGCCACTCTTGGTTGATTGGTGGAGGGGGAAATGGGGCAGAGCATGGCGACTGATCTGGCTGGTGGGTGTATAAGGGGGGCAGTTATGTTGCGGGGTGGGCCACTTTATCCGCTTTTTGCGGCTTGGGAGCAATGTGACAGGGATGCGTTTTTCAATTTTTTTTAAATTGCGCATCTGCAGTTCAAAGCTCTGATCGAGCTGCAGTGTTTTGGGCATGATAAGCCCCCGCCCACAGCATGATTCAATCAGCAATTTTTTTTTCAGGCTAAATGTGTATGGGGGCGCCTGAGAGCAGTTTTCCAAGTCGGATCTGAATTGCACCCAGGTTCAGCATTTAGAATCAAAATGGTAAAATCGGGCCCTGAGGGGTAATTTACCATGGCCAATCTACCTGCACGTCTTTGAAATATAGGAGGAAGCCCAGGCAGACAAGGGGAGAATGTGCAAAATCCACACAGTTACTCAAGGCCAGAACTGAACCCAAGTCCCTGCAAATCTGCTCTTGAGAGAGTGCGGTAAGAGGTTTCCTAGACTAATTCCTGGGATGACGGCTTAGGCCATCGATGAGAAATGAAGTTGGGCAGAACGGCATTCCCTCAAGTTTAGAAGAATGTGAGAAGCTCTCAGAGAAAGCTATTTTGAAGGGACCTGACAGGGAAGATGCTGGGAGGATGTTTCACCTGCTGGGGAGACAAGGACCAAGGTTCACTGTCTCAGATTAAAGTTTAAAGTTTTATTTATTAATGTCATAAGTAGGCTCACGTCAACACTGCAATGAAAATCCCCCATCGCCACACTCCAGCACCTGTTTGGGTACACTGAGGGAGAATTTAGCATGACTAATGCACCTAACCAGCAGGTCTTTCGGATGCGAGAGGAAACCAGAGAACCTGGAGGAAACCCATGCAGACAAGAGAACATGCAAACTCCACACAGATAGTGACCCAAGCCAGGAATCGAACCCAGGTAGCTGGCACTGTGACGCAGCAGTGCTAACCATTGTGCCACCGTGCCATCCTGAATGTATTAATTCATGGCATGTGCGCATCACTTACTAGCATTTATTGCTCTACCCTAATTGCTCTTGAGAAGGTTTAAAGGAGTGTGGTAACTCGGGGATTCCCACAGCAACCCCACCACATTGCCTATACAAGCCCACTTGTGACACCAATAAACTATCTCAGAAAGCTCATTTTAACATATTAGCATGTCATTAGTGAGCACTCTCTCTAGGACTCCCCCCCAACCGGATATTCAGCCGGAGCTGTTGTGACATCATGCTGGCAAGGTTTACAACAGGTTTACATGGAGATCTTCTCGGGATTGTAAAGGTAAGGATTGCCCGAAGGAGTGAGGAACATTGCCAGGCAGTGGCAATGGCACAGTTTGCCACTACAGGGGGTGCTGGCTTGGACCATTTGCCAGAGTGTTTAGGTCAAACCCCCTTAGATGGCGCATGAAACGTGACCCCTTGATTTTCTTTTTAGCAGAATGTTGTAAGATTTGTAGAGAAAACATACTGGTTTCTCTGGAGGGATTTTAGCATCATTTCACAACCTGTGTCTAGATATTGGTGCGCCATGATCCAAAACAGCTGGAGCTCATACCCCAATGATTCAAAATTAATTTCCAGAAGTGATACCATTGACCAGTAAATAATTTAAGAATATCAGACACCAAGGCAGTCCTTTGATGACCTCAGTAGAAAGGGAAAGGGATGGAAATGTATTATCTGAAGTTGTGTTGCACACAGAATATACAGAAAAGTAATCATATCCCTTATTTTTCAGAGTCACAGGACTTTGGGACAGCAGGTGACTCACTGCCAGGACTGAAACCATGAAATGGCCATGCATTGGCCAGTGATGCGACTAGAAGGCATAATGCCACTGGCCAATTAAACACCTTCTCCTGGTGCCACCACTTAATGAAGAATGCTTCCCACAGCAGCTACAAATCCCTCCCAAGACATGCTGGCCCAATCAGAAGGCCGGCAGGTTAGCAGCTCCACCCCAGACTTGGCAAGTGTTGAAGTTGCAGCTGCAACGAGAGGGCTGTGTACCCTTGGGGTGGGGTGGAAGTGAGTTGGGGAATGCCAGAGTGAGGTGGCAGGCAGGGGGAATGGAATGTCATTAAGTACTGCCAGCACTGTTGCCAAACAAGTAGCTGTTGCCAATGGGGGTCCCTCCATGGCCATGGAGTGCCCTAGGAGGGGGGCTGGGTGGCTGCCATGTTTCACTGGGTGATCCCTCAAATCAATTGAGCTCCTTGGTGGATGGCTGATCTGCCAACATTCCCACCATTGGAAAAATGGTAGAGTGGCAGGAGAATGTCAGATACCACCTCTGATGTCTTTCTGTGCCATTTGAGCAGACTTGCCTCATCTCAGCCAATTGCCAAAGGGCTGGTAAATTTTCAGCCACAGACCTCTGGAACAAATGAGTGAACATTTTACTTCAAATTTCAGAACGATAATCAGATTTGTGGAATTTCTAGCTTTATTAAACAAAGGCTCCCTTTGATGAAGGTAATGCAAAAAAAGCTTTTTTTTAAATTTCTACTTCATTTGGCAAAAGCATATTTATCACTTTTAGCTCAAAAATAACATTTATTTAGGACTGATGTCACACACTGTGATCCGATGGCTAATACTGTGTACATTCTCCAAAAACAGTTTAAAATAATTCCATCCAGAACATTTATGTTTTTTTCCAGCAGTGACCTGGACTGTCATTATCAGTGTCAGTCTCCACCAACAAGATCACTGATACTGTGGAATTTTCAATCCCAGCGCTCAAATACACAGACTTCTAACACCTCCGGAAATTATTTACAAAACAGCATTCCTCATTTTGGCAGTTTGGGATTGAGAATTTAATTGCTGACTTACATTATCAGTCAAGGGATCACACTGAGTGGACAAGAGTAGCAAGTACAGAATTTAAATGAGAAACCTGAGCAATTCACCAATAAACGTATCTCAGCAAAGGCTGTTAATAAAAGGTTACTAAAATCATTAAAAAGTAGTCAGAAATGTCATGAGATGAAAGCAAACAGCAATGCAGGCACTATTAAAAATACAAGTATTGCAAGAATTTAAAATACATTTATTCTAAATACCGAGGCCCTGAATTTCCTTGGGGAGTCCACCAGAAGATCTCATTAGGTCCCTGACATTTCAAGACAACCTTATAAGGGGTGGATCCTCTTGTCTCTCCTTAATGCAAATAACATCAATGGGCCTCCCTGGGGATAGAACTCTCTAAACAGAGCTCTTATTTTTCCGTTGCAGCTGGGACTTGGCAGCTATGGTGCTGGGATAGGTGAGATAAATCAATCTAATGAGCAGAAGCAGACCCACCAAGTAATCCAGACTCAAAAATCTGCACACATGTTTCTTTACAAAATTGGACTCTCCACAAAGGGGGCTGAGGAAGGGCTTCATGGAGTCTTTGGTGGTGGTGGTGGTGGGGGGTAGTTGCTGGCTGCACAATTTTACCTCACCCTCCCAGAGGCGCGAAGCACCTCAGTGATGGTTTCCTGCCAGCTTCACACAAATTAAATCGCTTCTCGCTGACCACACAAATTTCAGGATTATGGTTCACACATTTACAACTTCTGTACATTTATAATACTACATTAATTGCTACAGATTTTCATCTTCCATTTGCATTGGTGCTAAGTGTTAGGGTATTTAATATAATTTCAGATAGTTAAATTGATAACTGACGTACAGGATCTAACCAGATGATATTTTCACTTCAAATTTAAAAAGGCAAAACAAGTTTTTTAGCACTCCCATAAACTGCAAAAAAATACATAATTTCACCTGATGCCTTTACATGTAATGGTGTGATATGTAACTTGCAGTTTCTAATTTTGTTTTGATAAAATAGACTATTTTTCTAGCAGGATGTACTATGTGAGAAAGCTAATATCTAAACTGATCAAATTAAAGCTTGACTCTTCAGCCATAAATACAAGAAATTATGACTCATCTTTCACTGAACTCACATTTTCACTGAAAGCATACACTCAGCCTTGTGAAAAGCTTGGTAAAACAATTTGCAATTCTCCAAGGCAACATTTGAGAAGGTTATCCATTTACTCCAAAATCAGTTTCATCTCATGTTTGTTTCAGCAACCATTCTTTACACTTTTCAGGTCATGTTCCAAAGGACTTAATTATTATAAAATAACATAGTGTGTGAGTTTAATTATTTCCATTTCAATTGAAGACTACCAGTTGACTGTACAATAATATAATTTAATGAATTGTTGCTCATCTTTGACAAATTGCAATCAGCTCCAAAGAGCCTTAATTAAACAAGGGGCTTAATTTATTGCTGTCAGATATCTGGCTTGGCAAGGAACATCAAGTTTTGACATGCAAGGAATTTATGATTTCCTCACAGTTGCTCAGTTTAAGACATTTGCCCTAAATTGCTAATTTACATCAGAACGCAAGTGATCTAACTCAGGAATTAGGTTTTCATCTGACGCAGGATCTCAGGAGGGGTATAGCACTAGAGTGGGACTGAGCCATATTTTAACAGTTCCACTCCTGGGAACTTCTTAAAATTATCTTGAATGATTTTAAAGTTAGGAGACACCTACGATGCCAAATGGGATCTGTAAACTCTTGCACATTAGTTTTTGTTTAATATATTATACATTTTAATTTTCTTGCAAGTTCCCTTGTAGAGTTAGGTGTAATAGTTAGTCAAAGCCAGTAACAGTTGACATGTATTCAGTCATGTGTTCGTAGATCATTGTGAAGGTTATGGCATCACTGACCCTAATGGTTTATTGAGAGCTCAATGATGGGATCCAAGTGGGCAAGATTACAATATTAACATGTGCTCCAAAATGCTGTTTTATCTGATGGCAGCCTACATATGAACTTCTAATCAACTCAAAAATCCCAATTTAAGTGATGTCTGCCTGAAGAGTTCCACATGCAGCACAAACAAATCCACCAATTTTACTAAAGTCAGCAAGAGTTTAATGAGATCTACCACTCTTCAACATCATGATTTTAATCTCAAACCTATGTGTTGTAATCATTGATCACATTTTTCTTGCTGGAATATAAAAAGAAACAAGAAAAGCATACACAAATCTAACAACCAGGGTGCCTGTTACATTTGAATGGCCCCATCATTTATTTGTTTTTGCTTGACCCTCAAATATAATTGAAACGTCAGGTATTGAAATGCCTGACATTCCTTTCAATATTCCTTGCTGCCCAACTTAATTTTCCATTATCATTCTTCTCATCTGTTTCATAACTGCATTTACCTTATATACTCATTTTAGTCCATTATTTGGTGACATCCTTTAGGGATAAATGCAACTTTGCCACTGCCACTTAAATCTAGTGAGTAAAGAATAAAAAAAACATGCAGCTCTCCTATGCACCTGAGGAACACTTTGTGAAAAATAATTTGGAGAACAGGGAAGAAGCAATACGTAGGCTGAGACCAACAAATATCAGCTTAGACTTTGCAGCCCCAATAATGGGAATGTTGAGAAGTTTTGTTGCTTTTGAGAGACACCGCAATTTCTAGCAAGCTCACTTACAGTAAAATCCAGATGGTGCAGTGCACCTGAATGGACTCTTCTTGCTCATTAACAGTTAGTCCTGCTGTCCCTGCAGGATCTGTTCTTGGCTCCCTCCTATTTCTCATTTACATACTGCCCAATGGCAGTGTAATTGAAAGTACAGTGTTAGTTTACGCATGTATGCCGACAACACCCAGCTCCCCCTCACCACTGCCTCTCTCAACTCCTCCACTATTGTTAAATCATTAGACGACTTATCTGGCATCCTGGACTGAGCAGAAATTTCCTCCAATTAAATACTGGGAAAAAGTAAGTCATTGTTATTGGCCCCCATTCCTAATTCCAATCCCTAGCTCCTGACTCCATACTTGTCCTGGCAATAGTCTGGGTGAAGCCAGTCTGCTCAAAACCTTTGTGACGTTGAACCAGAAATGAGCTTCCAGCCTCAAATTCATGCGTTCGCTCATCACATCTATTTCCATCTCCATAACATTGTCCAACATTTTCCCATTGCAACTCATTTGCTGCTGAAACTCTCATCCATGACTTTATTACCTCTAGAATTGACTGTTCCAGGGCACCCTAGTTGGTTCCCCCATATTCTATTCTTTGTGTTTTAACCCACACTAAAGCCCTATCATCCTTGTGTGCACTGATCTCTGTGGGGTTCCCAGTCAAGAACATCTCAATTTTAAAATTCTAATCCTGGTTTTCAAATCCCTCCGAAGCCTCATCCCTCCTGATCTGTGTAAATCACCTCTAGTTCCACAACCCTTTAGATATCTACGCTCCTTTAATCTGACCATCTCAGATTTTAATCTCTCCTCCTTTGGTGGCTGCACCTTTAGTTGTCCAGGGCCTCTGCTCTCAGATTCCTTCCCTATGTCTCTCTGCATTGCTTTCCTCCTTAAAACCTACTTCTTTGAACAAGCTTTAGGTCATCTAACCTAATGTCTCCAAGTGATTTGGTTTTACATTTTGTAATGTTCCCTGGAAATTGATACTTTATAAATGCAAGTTGTTGTGATCATTAGTTACCAGCTACACTGACTGAATCAAATTACAGCAAGAAGTCTCACAACACAGGATTAAAATCTAACAGGTTTATTTGGTAGCAAAAGCCACTAGCTTTTGGAGTGCTGCTTCTTTGTCAGGTAGGTAGAAGTTCTGTTCACAAACAGGGCATATAAAGACACAAACTTAATTTACAAAATAACGGTTGGAATGTGAGCCTTTACAGTGATCAAGTCTTAAAGGTACAGACAATGTGAGTGGAGAGAGTGTTAAGCACAGGTTAAAGAGATGTGTGTTGTCTCCAGACAGGACAGTTAGTGAGATTTTGCAAGCCCTGGCAAGTCATGGGGCTTACAGATAGTGTGACATGAACCCAAGATCCTGGTTGAGGCCACATTCATGTGTCGGAATTTGGTTATCAGTCTCTGCTCAGCGACTCTGCGTTATCGTGTGTCATGAAGGCCGCCTTGGAGAATGCTTTACTCAAAGATTAGAGGCCAAATGCCCATGACCACTTAAGTGTTCCCCAACAGGAAGAGAACACATTTGCCTGGTGATTGTCGAGTGGTGTTCATTCAGAACAGATGAATAAACACTGCTTGACAATCACCAGGCAAGAGTGTTCTCTTCCTGTTGGGGAACATTTCAGCGGTCACTGGCCTTCAGCTTTCATGACACATGACAATGCAGAGTCAGATAGCCAAGCTCCACACACATGAGGATGACCTCAACCGGGATCTTGGGCTCATGTCACACTATCTGCAAGTCCTACGACTTGCCTGATCTTGCAAAATCTCACTAACTCTCCTGTCTGTAGGCAATACAGATCTCTTTAGCCTGTGCTTAACACTCTCTCCACTTACATTATCTGTACCTTTAAGATTGATTACCTGTAAAGACTCACATTCCAACCATTATTTTGTAAATTGAGTTTGTTTCTTTATATGCCCTGTTTGTGAACAAAACTTCCACTTACCTGATGAAGGAGCAGTGCACCATAAGCTAGTGGCTTTTACCACCAAATAATCTTGTTGAACTTAAACTGATGTCCTGAGACTTCTTACTGTGTTTACCCCAGTCCAACGCCGGCATCTTCACATCATGAATCAAATTATACATTGCCCACAGATGTAGCTGATGCAAATAGATGCCCATTATTTAACTTCAACATTTTATGGAATATTGTAAATATTTGGAATTCAACTGTCATTTTGGATTCATTAATTCTGAAATTTTGGAATACCATACTTCTGATAAAACCACTTGTGTAACTATATAAAAGGGAATCATTCAGGAGGGACAGCAGCTTATTGTACGTCACTGAACCAGTAATCCGGAGACCAAAGTAATGCTGGGCTTGAATTCCATCATGGTAATGTTTGAACTCAATAAAAATCTGGAATTAAAAGACTTATGATGAACATAAAACCAGTGTGATTGTCATAAAAACCAAATTGGTTCATTAATTTGGGAAGGAAATCTGCCATTGTCACCTAGACTCGGCTACATTTGAGTCCCGGGCCGGAATTCTCCAGCCAATCATGCCCCGCCGCCACTTCCAGTGAGGATAGAGAATTTGGCACTCAGTCAAATTTCTGTCCATTGCAATGGGATGGGAGGATCCCAGTTGCAAGCAAGGTCGGAGGTGAGGTTGGAGAATCTGGCCCCAGATCTACAGCAATGTGGCTGACTCTTAGCTACCCACAGAAATAGGCTAGCAAGAGTAATTATGGATGAACAATGAATGTTGGCCTACATAGCATGCCCGATCTGGATACTGATAGGAGGGGAGGGTTATGTGAACAGGATGGGGTGATGTTTTGAATGGGAAACCCAACAACTTGCAGCACAACTTGCATTTTTTCTTACCTATGGCTTAATTGAGCACACAGGAGCAAGTAGCTCCAAATCTTTAACACTGGGCAGAGGGCTAGCTCAAACCCCTTTACCTTAGAGGTCTTTGGATGGGGTGGTGTCAGAAGGGGGAAAGAGTGTGACTTTGGAAAGCTGGGGTGGGCTGTCAGGTGGGGAATGCACACCTGCTGCATCTGGTCCAGCAAAGATAGCTACTTTCTTCTCAAGCTGAACTTGCCTCCATTGAGCTGCCTCAGAGCTGGCAAACCCAGCCTTGCAGTGCAAAACCTGTAAAGCGTGTTAAATCAGAGAGTTCTATCTCATTAAAATGTTTAAATTGAAAACCCACCTCCTGGGAGTGGATTGGCTGCCCACCTCTTGTCCCACTTCTGTTAAACTCTGGATGTTTAGGTAGGTTAGAGGTGGGCAAGAGTCAGATTTTCAACATTTTTACTTCAACATCGGGACTAGAAAAGGCGTAAAATAGTAAATTTTTAAAAAATAATTTGTTGGGAACCCTGCTACCTTTCCACCTCCACCCCAATTAAGTCTGTGGCCTTTGCTTGGCCATCCTGTCCTGCTGCTAATTGAAGCCCTTAAGTGGGCAATTACTGTCCACCCAGGGGTCTTACTCTGCTGCCACTGGCATTCAGTCAATGGTAGTGGCCAGGGGACCCACTATTCAAGGAGCCTGGCAAAATTTGTCAGAGTTGAGTGCGGGTTCCCTTATTCAAAGGCACTGAATCAGGAAGTGAGGTATGGGAGGGCACTGAGAGCCAGGGACAGCCCTTGCTGCCAACTCCCACACTCACACTGTCCCCCTTTCCCACAACCACCTGCCTGCTCTCACTCACCTTTACTTGGGTTCATCCGTGATCCTAAGCCTCAGGGGATACAGTACCAGCAGCAGCCACTGCCTCCATCCTGTAGTGCTGTCATTCAGTGAAGAGGTGTTGGCCTCTGATTGTCTAGCAATGGGAGGGACATCCACCTCCAAGGTCCTTGATTCTAGGAAAGGCCCACTGCTGCTTTTTTAATTACCTGATATGGCACTTAAGAAGGTGTCCAAAGAAAGTGGCGCAGAATTCTCGCCAGCTCTCAATAGTGGGCGAGATCCATTGCCTCCATGAAACACTGCCCTATGTTGTAACTGCCCTTATCCTGCCAGAGTGCCTGTGGCATTTTGTTTTACTGTTAACACTATATTCTGCCAGTTTGTTAACTTGCTTCAGGCAATTCAGCTCACATAGTTTCTAACTGATCCTCTACATATAAGCATTTTGTCTATTCTTTAACAAATTATATTCTTACACTCTTATAGCATGATTTTTTTTCCTGCTATCTGTCTCTAACTCAAACACATCTTACTCTGAATACTCTTGGGAATCAAGCATAGGCACTGGCGAGATAGTAATTTAGAAGTCCAAAATGGACAACAAAACTGAAGAGGTTACTACTGCTTTTATATGGGATTTGTAATAGATTTTCACAATTGGCAGGAAGATTAGAAAAAGCAATCAGAAATGGAGTGAGGATCTTAGATTGCCGATCACAGAACTAGTAATGTTTAAGTAAAAAAGCTTCAGTAAAGGACTTCTGGATCTCCTTCTTGGCAGAGTTGACAGCAGCCTCTGTATAAAGGAAACTGTGGTTAAGTCCAGTTTGCATATGGCAATACATTGGACATATGTATATTATGCTGTGAGCCTGTAGATCCCAGCGATAGCCGGGAGCATAATTGCATTTTTTGTGCCCTACTCTATATGAATAATTTTACAACAGGACAGCAGATTCTGCTCCAAGTTTCTAAATATATCTTAACAAGCTCGAATAGCTCATTAACATAGTCACGGTTCATTTAGTGAGAAACTGAATTTTATTAACTCCACTCATCACAGCAAAACTCTGAGCATGTACATCTTAACTTCTTACCTGAAATAACCAGGGATAGAGGATGCGTGGGAGGGGGGAGAAATAATTTACCAGCAAACTTTCAATTCCAGGTCTGCTGTTCTCAAGCCTATAATGGTCGCTTGGGAACTAATGGGAAGATATTTTGCCTCCAGAGCCCAGCATTTAATTGTGCTTGAATATTTCAGAACAACAAAACATTGACATATGAGGATTGAGGAGCTATGAAAGCTAAATCTTTTGCCATCAAATCTTCTATAAAAAGGTGAATGCAAGAAACACACGTTGAATTATTGGTAGGCAAAACCCTACTTCTAATCTACTTTTCAGAGTTCTATCCAATCTTTGCTGAGGAAGTTATACTGGTGGCTGTTGTGGCTGTGCACTGTACAGATGGCCAACCACGGAGAAGAATCACCGAGTCTGAGGTGGCAAGTTATACCGATGAGGATCTGCCCAGAGAACTTATCTGCAGGCCATTCACGGCCATTTTGTTGTTCAGTTACCAATGCTGCTTATGGCTGATGACCTGAACCACCCAAGGTGAGCAACTTGCTGGAGGCTCAGTCCCTGATCAGCTAAAGACACCTCACCTGTTTGAAGTTCCTCCGTGGTGTCAAGTCTGGGCTGAGCTTGGTCCATGGTGCTGACAGGGGACTCGCGTCGATCACCTCCAGAGGTTTTCCAGGGCAAAGTCAAAAGACACAAATGACTCAGAGTTATTTTGTGATGAGGTCATTAAACTGTTGTCACATGATCAACTCCACATGTCTTAGCTACAGATGAGCGATAAACTGCACTATACCGAAAATCTGAATGAGTCGTTTCTGGTAATTTAAAAAAACATTTGGATCAAATTAAGTTTGGATGAGTAATCCTTTTAAAAAAAAATGATGTTCAACTCCAAAGGAAGCATCACTATTATTTTTGCCCTGGAAATTAACTCCTTGCTATTATGGCAAGTGACTGAAATATGCAAATAAGAAACAGCTGATACAAAGTGTTAACTTTTTAAATACAGTCAAATGTCATATCTGTTCTGGAAGAAATGGACTGTGAATTATAATGAATTATGGTTAGTTTATTGAATCTTAACCAGCAATTTCATGGTGAGTTGTAATCTCGATTTCATGTCAGAATGGGTGAAATAATGATTCTGATAGTTCAGTGGAGGGGCAAAAAAAAAAATCCTCTGGTTGTGTAGTGACAAACCTATACTGGAATCTAATAAATGGGATGTACCTAGCAACCCAACTTCAACTTTGAACTTATGCAAAGTAATGCAGATTGCTTCAGCTAACACCAAAGTAATTGATGATTAAACTCATACATTAGTACCTGTTGAGCAATATTAAATGCGAAATTAAAAAAGGAGCTGCTGGAAGCTGAGGTCAGGGAAAGGCATTATTACAGGACTGATTTTCTTCACCCGCTTTCCTCCTGCCCCAGTATGGACAAAAGCAGTCCCGCTGTTTCCCTTCTCAGATAATCATCCTGGTTTGCTGCATCCAACCATCAGACCCACTCTAAGTTGAATCTTTCCCCTCAAAAACAGCAAGAATTTTAAGCACAGCGATAGGTTTGATAAGGCCTTACTTGTGCATTTGGCAGCTGATGGAGAACCCTAAGTAGTGAAAGTCACCCGTAAACCACAATGAATATATGTACACTTCTCTTTGGAGCCATTAGTGACCTTCCAGCCTGTACTGACCCAAGAGAAGTCCAAAGTGTCAGATTTCATTAAACAGTCCTACACCAGAGAAACTTGTGTGTAGAATCTCAGGAAGTAAATGTCTATGACCAGCAATGTTTCCTCCTGCCCTATTTATATCTCAGTGATTGGCCAGTCCTTCCAGTACGAGCAGGACTCATCTACGTACCTTCTGAAAGCCCTGAAACAAAGCCAGACTGTATGGGAGGCAAGAACCTAATGGAATGGCTGCCATTCCTTTATCCTGACTTTTGTCCCTGAGGACTTGTGAATGCCCCACGAGAGAAAATTGCAAAAACTGGTCACGTTAACTTCTGTACTTCCCCACCGGAATTGGTGTCCTAGTTGACAGGTCAAGCATTTCATTGAGTGTGTCCGAAAGCTTATTTATATCATAATGCATTTGCTTTAAATTACATATGCGATTATCATATAAACACTTGGGGTGCAGGCCAACTATTAAACATTTATAATTTCTAAAATCAAACAAGATAGAGGCTAGTCAGCAGTGAGGTCAGTCTCTGAGAACAATAATTTTCCCTCAGTGTCCCTTACTTCATTTCATTCAATTTCAATAACTCTCACAATTCCTCACACACGACGACTTCAACAGACACGGCTCTTTTCTTCATGTTATACAACTGCCTACTATTGTTTATTTCACCAGAAATATATATTTTTAACTGTAAAACCGCCAAATCCTTCTCATATTATTGTGAAGTTTATCTGCTAAAATTGCATAAACAAGATGGGCGGAATTTTATGACCTCATTGCGACAATTTTGCGGTGGAAAATGTTATAAAATTGACCTGATGCAACTGGCAGGAGTGGCGCCTGTTTTCGCGCCCATTCCCATTTTACCACACACACAAAAAAAAAATCACACAATCGGGACCCCATCCAAAACATCAATTTGCACTATTTTGCATTCATCACAATGTCATTAGCAAGCTTCACTCCCAATCGTCTCAGCCCACCTGCCTTAACCACCTTGCTCACTGCAGCTGGAATGGTGAGAAAAACACCTCAGGTATTAAAGTCGGTTCCAGGTGCCTGAGCAGAGGGGGTGAGGAAGGGGCTAAGTGTCTGCACTCAACCTGCTCCTTGCTGCTTGGGGTGGGGTGGGGTAATTGTTTCATGGTGGCCATGTTGCTTCTTGGGTCGGGGGCGGGGGGGGGAGCGGCCTGCGAGTGTGTGGGGGGCTGCTGTTGTTCACAGGGTCCGACTTTGGACTCTCAGCATGGATCCGCGTCACAGCATTGACCTCAGGTCTTAATGCTGACTTTGGGTCCTAGTGCTGGCAGCAGCAAGCACTGTTGCTGGTGGGGGATGGGCCGGAAACTCTTTGAAGTGGTAGTGCTGCAGCCTCAGGACTTGTCAAGCAGCACTGTCTCGGGCCACTACTGCATGGGTTCTGGGTGCGTTTTTGTGAATGCTAGTGGAAGAGGAGGCTGTGTTGCTATTCTGGGGAAATGTTTGTGGGGGGGGGGGGGGAGGGGGGGGAGGGAATATGGGGAGTGTGTGTTGCTTGGGGTCTGTGGGAGAGGCATGGGAAGTGTGTGTTGCTGGGGGGCCGTGTGGGGGGGGATTGTGGGGAGTGTGTGTTGCTGGGGGGGGTGTGGGGGGGAAATGTGTGGAGTGTGCATTGCTGGGCCGGGGATCAGCAGAGTTCTTTCACCTTTCCATCTGTCTATCTCCTTCCCCAACCCCGCCTCCCCTACAGATTGACAAAATGGCTTTTGTTCTGCAACCCACTGATCTTGCTGTTCTTTTGTTTGCTGCTGGAGTTGAGGAAGAGGGTGAACTGTTGGCAGAGAAGGCCCAGGCCTTATTACTTGCAGGAGTAGAGGTAGACAGCTGCCGGAGGCAGGACATGGCCGCTCTTTGCCCTGGGGGTGGGTGGAGGGGTCATGTGTCATCGACGGCTCCAGCTCTGAACAGAAATAGTGTGACACTTGTGCCATTTGTTGCAGGATCTGGCACCACGGGGTTTGGGGGAGCGCCCGCTCCTGGTGGGTGTGGAAGTAATGGCTACCTTAAACCTTTATGTCACCGGGTCCTTCTAGACCACCAGTGGAGACCTTTGTGGCATTTTCCAATCATCCCTCCACAAGTGTGTGAAGAAGGTCATGGATGCCCTATATGCCCGGTCTGGCCAGTGTATTAAATCTGACCTGGACCAGGCCCAGCAGGAAGCCCAGACTGCAGGGTTTGTGACCACTGCAGGGATGCAAAATGTACAGGGAGCTCTAGGCTGCATCCACATTGTCCTTAAGGCCCCAGTGAAAACGCCAGGAAGATTTATGAACAGAAAGGGCTTCCACTCAATAAATATGCATTTGGGGTGCATGTTTGTTGGTGTGCATCAGCTGAATATCATGCAAGTCTGTGCCAGACACCCCTGCAGCGTGCATGACAATTTTATATTGAGGAGCCCAAGGTGCAGGGATGGTCCATGGATGACATGGAGTTCCCGCTTTGGAGTTGGCTGATGATGCCTGTGCAGAGTCCTGAGACTGAGGCAGAGACCTGATAATAATGAGGCCCACGTTGCCACCTATTCATTAGTGGAGGGGTGCATAGGGCTCCTCAGGATGCGGATCAGGTGTCTGGACTGCGCCGGTGGGACCCTCAATAAGCCCCCGGTATCATCCCGCAGAGGGGAGACCTTTTGGAGGAGGAGAATGTGAGCAGCTGGGCATCGCTGGGAAGGAGGCCACCCAGCAGGAGGATGAAGAGGAGGAGTAGGAGGAGGACCATGATGACCAATGCCCAGGTGCAGGAGGATTCACGGCAGCAAGGGTCAGGCATGTGAGGGTGGCAGGGAAGGCCCTGGTCACCATGCTCTTTGGTCACTAGGGGTTGAGTTGCAACACTAGTGCCCACCGCTGCCCCCCCCACCCCATGCAGCCGTACAATCTCCTGCAACATTGTCACACCAGAGTGGTGGGCCTGGGTGCGCTGTGTTAGTGAGGTTTCTGGCAGGCAGGAGGGTGATGACAACTCGCTAAACACCATTATGATTGTGCCCTCGTACAAACTACCTCCTACCTGAGTTCCACATGCACACTGGCACCTGGTCCACTTCTGAGTGGTGGGAAGGGAGCATAAAAAGCCCCTTGTGGGCAGGTGGGTTGGAGGGAGGGGGTGTGGCAGTGGGCAGGGAGGAGGGAATCTCTCCTGGGTTCTGGGGGTGCCATGGCAGATGCTGTAAGTTGCTGCCAATGCATTCCACTCGCTGTAACCAGTGAAAGGTTTGAGCACCTTGATTTTCACAGTAGCCAATACACTGAGGGACCTCCTTCACCAACAATCAACTCAGTGACCGTCATGGAAAGTTCATTCCTGTTGGAGGCTAATCAGAGACAAATTATTCACAGGTGTGTGGTGAAATAACATTTATTGGTGCCAAAAAAGTGCCTTCAAAATAAGTGATAATATAAAACATATGTAAGACCTTAAAGTGTCTAAATATTCTAGTGTTCCCCTTCACCTGTGCCATCTTAGTCCCGCTCTTTTTAACTTTATGTGGCCTACCTCTACATCTTGGTGTCTCCCCAGGATGTACATTGAAGGTGGAGGTGACCAGCAGTTGACTGCGCCCTGTGACCTGTGATGCTCTTGGCAAGCGTCCTCTGGAGTGCCTGGAATTTGAGGGCCCTGGCCTGCTTCCAGGTATCAGGGACATATCCATGACACCCTCTTCATCCCACTGCCCCTGATGCCCCGCTGTCAGGAAAGGGGGAGTCAGAAGGTATAGTCACAGCCGCAGTTTCCTGGGTGGAAATGCTCTGGCACAGGCTCGAGTTCTTCCTCTTCCCTTGGGGCTCCTGTGGGCCCCTGTGTCATTCCATAGGCAGCAGTCCTTCTGCTGTAAGCTCCAGAAATTCTGGTATCATCTGACCTTGCAGTCCTGGAAGACCATCTCTTTTCCTGTCATGGTGGGCGAGCCCTCAGCGATGGTCCTCTGAGTCGGATGCCACCTGTTAATAGCAACAGCAAGTGCCCTCTGAGACTGGGCCATGCTCTGCAGCCCCTTGGCCATGACCCTCTGTGCCTGGGCCACGTTCTCAATGGCTGCAGCCTTGCTCTGCCTCAGCGCTGTCTTGCTGGATCTCCTGCAAACTCTCGAACCTCTCAGTCATGGACCGCAGAATCTCAACAAGCCTGCTGAGTCTCTCAGCTGTAGTCTGCTGTGACTCAGCCGTGGGACTCTGGCGTGACTTGCTGTGGCTTGGCCATCACTCTGACCTTGCCAGTCTTGGTGATGATTTCTTGCTCTAGGCTCTCCATCGCGGACGCCACCTTGCATTGTTGACCTGGGAACCACGAAAGACAGGCAATAGCTCATCCATCTGAAGACTTTGGGACTCCTCCCAGCAGCCTTGCAGTTGGTCCAGAGTGGCTGTCAGCCCCTCCTGCATTCCCTGGCTGTGTTGCTACATCTCCAGCAGCTGAGGGAGAAGTGATCTCAGAGACCCAGCGTGTAGCCTGGGGCAGCTGATTCCTCGCCTCTGACGGGCCCCATTGTGCCAGAGGGCGCCCTCCTCCACCCAATGTACATCAGCAGATGTGTTGTGTGCCCCAGCCAGTGACCTAGATGCCTCACCACTAACTTGACCCAACAATGTAAGAGTCATTGGGATGGTGAACTGCAAGATGGAAGCTGACACAGAACTGGTATTGGAACTCCCTTCATTGGCTTTCTCCAAGGAGTTTTCCAACCAGTAAGGGGCAGAATCGGTGGGAGCAGCAGTGGGAACCACAATGCCAAGTGACCCCAGTGTGTTGGGGCCTGCCAACAGGACACATGGTTAAGTACAAGGGAGGGAGAGGAATCTGGGCTGCATGCAACTCACTTCAGATATATCCAACGAGTTGAGGATTGGCACGTGCCGGTTCTATGCTCCAGCCCAACCATGCTGTATCCCATACTATGTGGATCCCCTCTCTCCCGCAAGCTCCAGTTCCCTCAAAGGGGGTGATGATCCGGATCTCAGCACACTTCTTTGCCTCTCCTGGTGATTATGGGAATTCTTCTCCTGTGGAGGCATGTAAAATCTGACGGCTTGAGTTTTGGAGTATCAGGAAGTGGCCCTCAGAGGGAAAGGGTTGTGATACTCTTGAGGGGGAGGAGGGAGATGCTTGGGAGTCAGAGGTTGGAAGCACACAGGCTGGGGTGGGGATGGGGGGGGATCTGAGAGTCATTCAGGGGAAAATGCTCGATGAGGTTAAACACTCACCCTTGCTGCCCAGATTAGCTCATTCAGATTCTTGTGGCACTGCTTTCCAGTCCTCTTGGCCAGTGCTCTGGCATTCACACATGCTGTCATGACTCCTAGCCTGCATTCTCTTCCCCTGGGATGATGTCCAGCTGGGAGAAGAGGATGTCCTGCCTTGTCTCCACTGCCTCCAGCAACCTGTTAAGCTCTGTACCCAAAGATCTGGGGGCTGTCTTCCTTGAGGTCATTTCTTCCTGCATTGCCTACCTATCTGTACATCCAAGCTCTCCCTTGTTAGGACAGATCAGCGGCAGGCAGTCTGAGCAAATCACACACCCATTACAGCATTCAGTGAGTTTAATGCAGTTTGCCTTGTTACCATAGGGTGGAAGCCAAGTCAGCACTGCAGATATGCTGATGGGGGAATGTGCCTCTGTGATGGGCAGGGGAGAAAGAGGGTTATGTCACTCAGCAATCGGGACCAGAGGGGTGATGAGGAGGCCATGTGCAAGGCAGTTCTTGGTGGGGGGGGGGGGGGGGGGGGGTGGTAAGGGGGTCAGTAATGTTGGGGTGGTCCCTGATGTCTGTAGCAGGCGTGGGAGGCTTTACCTGGCCTGGGAGGGGGGTGGGGGAGGGGTGGTGGTATCTGTCAGGAGAACAGCTGTTTTTGGTGTTTTTCCTGCACATGAGCAGTTTGTGGCTCCGATCTGAGCTGCAGGTTGTGTAGCAAGTTAAGCCCCACCCACTGCCTCTAGCGGCTAGAAATGGTCTGGCCCATATTTTCAATGACTGACTGCATAAGATTGGGAGTGAAAACGAGTCCAAAAATTGGAACAGGATCGCTCCCCTTTTCACGCTAGTTGGACACTTCAAAAAAATCTTGTAAAATTCCACCTGATTTCTTTTGGCATTGCCAGAGTTAACATTGCAACAGCAAGTGGTTTATAGGCTACAAATTACATGATGCACGTAATAAACGTGAAATTTCCTTGTAAAATAAGTTTGCTTGATTTAAAACTTAGTATTAATAGCAGAAGAATTTCACTCAAATGCAATCGGCATCTATGTGAATATCAGAAAAGATTAGATTTATGGTTTTGCTTCACTAAGGAAAGAAAGTGTTTTAAAAACTGAAAACTGATGAAAATATATTTTTTTTTGATTCTCCCTCCTTCCCCTCCACATTCCTATCTATCAAAAATTATCCAAATACCAGTCCACAATTAATTGCATCATATTTTAATTCCAGCCTAACTGAGCTGTAGTTTCTATTTTGCACAAAATTTAAAAAAATACCCATCACTCTTTCTCTTGTCTCCGAGATACCTAAACTCCCAAAATAATATCTCAACATGAGCTTTGAATTATTTCATTATCTTTTCCCTCCTTATCTCTGTAAACTCCTTCAGGCATACCTACAGCTACTCAAACCCTTCCCAAACTCTTCATTTCTCTATATTTAGCCTTTTGTGCCTCCATATCTCTCTTTACCCTCCTGCTTGTGGTTATGTCTGCATCTGCCAAGAAGCCATGCACAGATTTGCCTTCCTAAAACCCTGCATCCCCCCTCCTTCTCTCTTTACAGCCCTCAGCAAAACTCGCCACTACAGCTAAAACTTAACCACTCTTGCTAATATTTCCTTCTTTAGCTCAGCACTTATTTATTTCTGAATCACCTTGGGGGAATTTTTTATGAACAGTGCCATATAAATGCAAATCAGCTCTTATTTTTAATCCTATAAATGAATGAGAACGGCAAAAGTAACTAATTTTCCATCGGATAAATGGAGGAAATGCTTCCAACCGATTCAACTCAGAAGTGTGGTATTTTACATATAGCAATGGATTAGCATGTAGAAATATGCAAATAAATTTTTTTAGGACACAATTATTTTAAATCAAGCTTTTGTTGCTCTCTCTCTCTATATATATATGAGACTTTTAATACAAGTTGAATAAGGGACAGTCAAGAATAATACTTGAAAATATTTGCGGCAAAAGTCAAAATAGGGTGTTTCAATAGTAACAGGAAATGTCAAAAATGCACAGCATTTTAAGAAACTTAAGAGTAAGATAAGCTGCCATCCCAGATTTGAAGAAAATTATTTTTCTGTTTCAGATTTTGATTGCCTGATTGTATACCCTTTTCACCATTTTGTTTTAAATTTCAGATTTCCAGCATTCTTTCTACCTCTATAGAGTGGTTTTTATTTCACAGATGCATTCTTTTTGCCGTTGACTGCCTTCTTTATGAATATACAGAGTCACATTCTAGATTTATAATTTAGTGTACAATTTTGCTTTATTGAAGTCTTGCTGCTTCAGATTCAATTCCTTGATGAACACTTGACCGTACTGCAAATTATGAAGAACTCAATAGCCTTCCCTGCAACCAATTAAGTTCTATATTTAAATAAGCAGTGAATAGTGTAATAGATAAGCACTTGTAGGTCACTGACGCTATTCAGGAATTTCAGTTACACAACTCAGGATGATTAAGGATAATAAACTGTGCAGCCACAAAGGCAATTCATTAAAAATTGCAAAATATCACCATTGTCCTTCCTGGGTAATAAGCCCTGGTATTTCACAAATGATACTTCTTGCCAATTATCTCAAATACCTGCTGAATAATTTAATTGAAACAGGAAGGAACCATTGTATTTAGGAGACATTTATTAAGGCTACTCTCGAAACACTGCTTTAAAAGAATAATAGAATTCTCTCAAAAATGGTTTAAAAGTTGTAAGTAGAGAGTTGCGTAAAACCCAATATCTCAACTATCAACTTCTTCTACAAGTCTGTAGACCATGATCTACCAAGTCAAAAAGGGCATTAAGGAAGCATAAATAGATACTGAAATGGACAATAAAGCATTTAATGGACCTACCTTTTGGATGCCAAGGGTCCATAAACTCGTACTTTCCCATCCCAACAGTCCGTAACATCTGCACACCATTTCTGTTATCTTCAATTTGTGGTGGATTTAAAGGAAGATGGGAAACAACTTGCTCATTGACTCCTTGAGCATTACTAGGAAGAGCTGCTGAGGGCACAGCAGATGGATGCAGAATGGGACAACTCATGTGACCGTTCCCTACTGTGCTTGGGACAGCCTGAGTCACCTGACCCACCCCAGTGAGAGGGGACATGGTAATCGGCTGACTAGTTGTATACAAAGGCTGACTCTGCAGATTGACAACCATGTTGGTTAAAGGTTGTGAAGGATGTTGTACTTGATAATGCGCTGTCATTAGTGGAAGTTGAGGGGGAACTGGAGGTGGCATTGTGGGTGTAACTCCAATCACTGGACCTTGAACATTGAATGCTGGTGGCTGTGCCATTCCATATGTAGGAGGTATTAGGGCAGGCTGGCCGACTGCTGCAACTGAAGGGACCCAGGATGTTGGACCTGAAATTTAAACAAATAAATAAATTAATAATTTCCATCTTTACAAAGTTCACATAATCTTATGATCATACCAATTACCTGGGATCTATGTGCCTGCTCAACAATCTTCAAACACATATGTATTACCTGATGTTTCAAAAGCTCTTTGCGAAACTTTTAATGTTTCTCTTCTATATAATAAAGCTTATAATTTATCAGACTCTTCCTCAGATCCTATAATGAGATGAAAAAATAGAGACAGAGAAAGTATCTGTGTGTGTGCATGCGTGTGGATGCATTGCATGTTTGTGCATGCGTGCTCTTGTTCGTGCATGCATGTATGTACGTGCATGCAGTGTTGGTGACATGTTGAGTGGGAATGGCTGTTAAATACTATGATCACATGATGGTCATAAATTTGTAAATATAGATCTATGGTAAAAATATAAATATTAAACAGAGAATGTTGCAAGCTGTCAATGCTATGTTGACATGGCTACAAAAGAGGATGTCTGTCAGAATTGCAGTCATTATCCTTGGGAGTATGAGTAGAGTAGGAGTATGAAGTAGCTGCTGAGCTTGTGAATGAACTACTCTTCATTAAAAGTCCCAATTGTCAGTGTTTTGGGAACACACATGTTTACATGTTGTCAGGAGTTAACAGTATGGCCCAAAAACTTCACCACATCAACCTGTTCGTCTTTGATGAAAACATTACAGATAGTTGAGAAGGTTTGAGGACTGGCATATTTACTGTGGCGCTGCATTGTCTGACAAGTCAAAGAAAGCTTATACCTTATTAAACTTAGTGGGCCCTGAGAAATTTGAGTCTTTTGTTTTCTAGATAAAGGGGGAAAAATAGGACCCTTGAAATAATCCCAAAATGGCTCAAGAATATCTGTCTTCAGGTAAAAAAAATTCCTTGACAGACAAGCATTCAGTTTGACAAACCAAAGAGCGGATGAGTCAATACAATCTTACAGATTATTGCGTACAGTTTTGGCCCACTTACTAGACGAGGGATGTAGTTGCGTTGGAGGTGGTTCAGAGGAGATTCATTAGATTGTAAAACAATCCCTCGCCTTTAGAATCAAAGAGATTGGGCAGTTTAGGCCTATACTCCCTGGAGTTTAGAAGAATGAGAGATCTAATTGCGGTGTACAAGATGACGAGAGGGGTTGATAAAGTTGATGTGGTGAGAATGTTTGCTCTTGTAGGGCAATCCAGGACAAGAAGTTATAGTTTTAGGATAAGGTGGCATGTTTAAAACAGAGATGAGGAGAAATTACTTCTCTTAAAGGATCGCGGGTCTTGTTATAATCCAAGTCAGAAACTCCAAGCGATTTTATGAAGTCCGCCTGGATCATAAATTTTGCACTTTGAATTTGGCTAGGGTGAGCTTAAGATGCTTCACTTCAGGGATTATTCAAATGACCCACTTGGGACCTTTCAGCAAACAAAGTTTGTTTAAGAATACAGTTATCATACAAAAAGAAAATTAGCAATGACTTTTACCAATTATAAACAAAAACATATAAACATTATATTGTATAACCCTTATGAGCTAACTGCACTGTTTCAACCAACAAATCCTATAAATAAACACTCTTTTTGGGATTAGCACAGAAAGCTCTTATGCTCACGCTTTGCTGCATTTTGTAACTGTCTCGACACACACAGACAAGCTTGAAGTCAGAACAGCTTCCCAAAACACCAGGGGGGAGAGAGAGAGAGAGAGAGAGAGAGAGAGAGAGAAAACACTGCACCCAGCCTGAAGTTCAAATACCTTCTAACTAACTAGCAACCAAAATTGGAAGTAAGAACACTTGGGAGAGAAAAAAAAACTGTCCCCCTGACCTGGCAATCACTCTTCCCACAATAATTCAAAAGCTCAAACTCCCAGAAAGTGCATTAGGCCAAGATTAAAAATAATCTTGGAACCCCATTTAAACAGCAATAAAAGGATATCTAAGCAGACAGGTCATCAAGAATGAAAACAAAAAGCAGCTTACAAACTGCAGAGAACATGATTTAAAAATACATTTTTAAGGGCACAGTAGCATCACAGTCTGTGGAATTCACTACCCCAGAGCGTGGTAGATGCTGGAAATTTGAGTAAATTTAAGGATGAGATGGACAGATTTATAATTAGTAAGGGTTTGAAAGGCTATAGGAAATGGGCAGGAAAGCAGAGTTGAGGCTAAAATGAGATCAGCTATGATCATATTAAATGGCAGAGCACGTTCATGGGGCTAAATTGTCTACTCTTGTCCCTGGTTCTTCTGAGTTATGAGTTGCATGGCCAGCCTGAAAATATTGATAAATAAATGTGTATTTGGAAATTTCCTGATGAACTAATCAGGGACTGAACTGTTCGTGGAATTCATATTGGTTTAGTCTACAAGCAGGTGCCATGAGAGAAAGATCTAACATTACAAACAGGCATTAGTACCAGCATGTTGAACAATCGGAAAAAAACAGAGATTTTAGACGGGAAACATAAGTATTTTCAGTAAAGAGTGCACCCTGATCCAACTGCAATGGCCTGCATCCTCAGAACAGAACAACTTGTTTTGCATATTGTAAAATATGCAACTAATGTGTGAAATGGAATCACTTTGCTAAACACTGCAGATAGAAACTACAGCAGACCTCTCTGCTATCAGCGACATGGCAGCTGATTGGTCCTTCGGGGTAGAAGTGTCAGTAAGGTGAATGAACTGGAACTTAGCCAAAGCAGCGAAGCTATGAAGCCTCTAACAACATTCCATTGAGAGCATCAACACTGTCATAGAAAAGGGCAAGGCCTTCACCACCTTCAACATGATTTGCAGTAATGCAAGACTGAAGGTAAAGATTGAGCAAAATGTAACATACTGTCCAGTAAATTGTTCCGGGAACTAAATCCATATGCGGTACCAGAACCCAGAACCCAGGCAGACCATGTAGCTTTTGACTGACAAACCATCAGCCCTCATGGTGTAGTCACTGCAAATAGGGCAGTTTCAAGTTTTATATAGTTGACCAGAATATAAACCCACTACTAGATCTTTGGAACAGGATAACACTGGGGCTTATTCAACTTGGTTCCAAAGTATTCTGTAACACCAGGCCACAGAGATAGTTGCATACAAAGACCTCTTCAACTGTGACATCAGTGGTAAGCTACTAGTTGTATATAACACAGGGACTAGATGGTTGGGTATCACCTACAATCTGTGCTTCTAGTACCAGTGGCCATAAAGCAGAAAGTAGTTAATAAGCTGTACTGGGTGACAACATGTGGTGTTATAAGTCCTATAGACGAAAATGGGTTTCAGCAATGGTGGCTGCAGTAAAGAAAGATGACATGGTCAGGATATGTATTGACCCAATGCGCTTGAGCAAGGAGCTGCTCAGACCTCATCACTCTATAAAGACAATGAAACAGGTGTTTGCAAACTTGCCAAGTGCGATGGTATCAGCATCCTCAATGCAATATGTGGGTTCTGGCTGATCCCATTAAATGAAGAATCCTTAAAACTAACCATATCCATGTCTCTGTTAGGCAGACATTATTTTCTTCGTATGCCCTATGGGATCTCCATTGGCAGTGAGGTCTTCCAGCTGGGCATGAAGCAACTCTTTGCAGGCCAACCTTGTGAAGTCATTGTTGATGACATCCTGATCTGGGGTTGTATTTTGCAAAAGCATAATGCACACCTCCTCTCCGTCTCATCCTCGACAGAATCAGTACCATACAGTTGAAGCTTAACCCGGTGAAATGCAGATTCAGTGTCAACCAGATTCCTTATATGGACCATTTACTCATAGATGATGCTCTAAAGGCTGATCCCGAAATTACTATATGACAGATGGTCATTTCTATACACAAGCACACCCTACAGAACTTCCTTGATATGATAAACTATCTTTTCAGGTTCATCCTGTGTTAGTGAGGTCACTGATATTCTGGACCTTTTTGTCTACTTCTCCACCAAGATGTAGAATGGTGCTGGCAAGAGCGCCACACAGTGATTTTCAGTGGACTCAAACAAGCACTTGTAGCCCTATCAGTGCCCCAACACTTTGATGTTCGAGCACCTATACTTATATTAGCTGATGTCTCCTACAACAGGCTTGGCGCAGTCTGCATGCAGAATGCCAGAACGTTCTGCCAGAGTCTTTGCATAAAGTACCCTCACTGCACTGAGACTCGTTATGCCCAGATTGAAAAGGAACTTTTTGCTTTAGTCTTTATCTGTCATAAATTTCTTGATATCACCTTTGATTGTCCAGCAACTATCCAAAAGATCATCAGCCACTCATGACCATCTTAAATAAAGCTGCTCCACGTTGCATCTGAGATGCAACACATGATGTTAAAGATGCAATGTTACAATCTTTTGTGTACAAAAATGGTGAGCAGCTGTATGTGCCTATGGTCTCACCAGAATCTTATTCTACAAATTACATTTTTAAGTGCCATTTATTACAGAAGCTAAAATATTTTCAGTGGATTCTTTTCACCTGGAGCCAGATATTTAAGAGAAGTCATTTCACATGTTCTAACACTTTCTGCGCCTATTCATAAAAGCTGGTTGAAAAAAATATGGTATATGGTCTGCAAATTCATCTTCAATAATGCCAGAGGCCATTGTGCCAATGAAACTTCCCAATGCTAATAAAATTTAATTTTCAAGGCATTAGGTAGTATAACAAAGCTATGCTTGGGTGGGTAATTGCATTACATGGTGTGACACTAAAACATTGCAAATCTATGGGGTGCAAAGCTCAATTTGTGGTCTATACTGAGTTGTCAAATGTCAAGTGGGCAACTGCCAGTCCTCAAGAAATTACATCTTTGAATCAGCTTCCCCTTCAGGACAAGAGAAATGAATGGGTGATGGATTTTGATGAGGTGGCAATGCTCAACAAGGGAAAAAAAAGTTACAAAGTTCATAATATAAATCAATCAGCACATTGAGAAATAATGTGACCAAACTATTAATTAAAACGAACAGAAGCCACTTTAAAAAGATAATGGAAATGAAATTGGTTCATGCCAGCAACAGGAAACAGATTAGTAATAAAATATCTAAGGATATACTTCATTGGAGACGGTGTAGCAAAGATTCATTAGATTGATTCATGGGGTGATAGCTATGTTGAGAGGTTGGGCATATTTAGCATACTTTTCAAAGGAATGGAATAAGCTTTTTCCTTCCTAAATAAGAATATTCACCAAAAACAAGGATGAACTGGTTGTGATTGTCAGGTGAAGTATAAAAGAATGTACCAAATATAGACTAAACTCCTGATAAATGCATGCAAAAAAAACTAAGCTAGAGAACAGGTGTTTTCTGGTATAAATCAGTGTGAACTAAATATTATGTGACGTGATAAGATTTGCTTAACAATGCCTTCAAATAATGAATGAGATTTCATAAATTATTTATAATAGCTTTCATTTGTTGATAAATTATAAAGACATAATTGTTGTCTTTGATAATGTAGTAATCTGATAAAATGCCCTGACCTTGCACTCCTGTCTTGGTTAAAAGGACTCAATTGATACAATTTTCACTCTGGAGAAACAGTGCTGATTCAGGCCTGCTGACACTGGAAGCAGATGCTTGGCGGCCATGGGGATGGGAAAGTGCCGAGGCGAGCTAGTTAGAAAGCCTGCTTCAGTTGTATGGGACTTTGCCCCAGTTGTTTTAAAAGCTGTCAGGTGCTCTAGCCTTCGCTCCTCATACCCCCAACATGCCACCCATGCTCCTCCATTCCATTTCAATCCCCATACCCACTGCTATGCCCCCTCGTACCCCGATGCCATCCAGTAAGTATCCACCAGACAGACCACAGGAGCCATCTGGAGAAAATTGCCCCCAAAGCTAATACTCCCAGTATTCCTTTGGGTAGAGATGTAACCTGCACCAAAGCTTTATTTTATTGCAAATCTGACCTATTACCGCTGTTTCTCTCCAAAGCTGATGCCTTACGAATTATGTATTTTCAGCATTTTACATTTTTATTTCAGATGTCCAATATCTGCTATATTATGCTTTTGTTTATAAAATGAGAGGAGTGCTGCATATGCGTACAAGAAATTGTTGATATTGATGCAACAGTGGTTCACCATTTAAATCCATGATGCCCTGAACTACTTAACCTGCCACAAGCATGCTTGAGAAAACTGTTGGGTAACCTGCAGCATAATTTTCATGAATTCTTCCAGCAGATGGTCAGTCTATCACAGATGGGTTCATATTACTTCCCATGTCCTCTGTAGTGTCTGTCAGAAACCTATCTTGGGCAGATGAAAACCTGGCATCCCTGAACCATATCCAAACATTGTTTTTGTCTAACCTGGAGGTACTGCAGATTATGTTTAGTCATTATTTTTCTGTTTTGCTCTTGGGCATGTACTGTCAGTATTGGTGAGGATTGTGCAACTAAAACTTTAGATTTTTTTGCAGCCTTCCTGTAAGATGCAAGTTTTGACTGATGAGTAGCTCAGGGTCCTCAAAGGCTAAGTTCAGAATTCAGACTAGTATTGGAACATTTCCAAACTTTCCTCAAGTGATTGAAGAATTGAGCTGACATTTCTATTCTGATCCAGGCATCCTTTGAGGTTTTATTACTTGTCAATTCTGCTCCGAGATATTTGTACTGAGTTACATTTACTTGCTCAGACACCAATGTAATCTAACATAAAATTAAATAAGAAAAGTATTTTTTAAAGCTAACTGATCCGCAGACTTTAAAACATTTATGCAGTTAGGAAATTGCCAACTTGATACTTTAACTGTAAAATATATTTCATTCCGTGCCTTAAACAATCTGAACAAGACACTTACTGGTAGGTTTCCCATTCACGTACACATATATATGTAGAATTAGGATTTATTTTAATTTCCTATGCCTAATGCTTACACTTTTTTTGAACCTGTGGATGGCTTGTGGATTTGTACTGTGGCTAGAAATAATAAAACAGTTAAAGTTGTTCATGGCTGAATGCTTCAGGGATTATTGCATAATTAATGATTAAATAAGTATGAATTAAAACTATGTTTGATTATACGCTTAAGCCATAACGAGAAAAGCATCTCTTTTTTGGTAGGAACTACCTCATTTTTGAGAATGTTGTTCAAAATAACACCTGTCATGCAGTAATAAATCATCTTGGGTACAGTTTGTGTAACTAGAGGTCAATGAAAATCTTGAGCTTTCCTTCACAATTTGTAGAGAAAGATTAGAAGTAAAGGTTTAATGCAGGTTACATCTCCACCCAAAGGAATAATGGAAGTAATAGAATTTATTAACGTCTGTAACCACTGCTTCAGGACAGTTTTTTCTCAAATAGTTTAGGTATCAAAAGCTTCTGAGGTGGCCAAGGCAGGGTCTTAAGCTGAAGTAAAAACAGAAAAGAAGGAAAATCTCAGTCGAAGAGTCAACCAGATTTGAAATGTTGGCTATATTTCATCTCCACAGATACTGTCAGACTTGCCAAGATTTCTCAGCATTTTCTGCTTTTGTTTCAGACTCCAGCATCTGCAGTAATTTGCTTTTATCTTAAGCTGAAATGTTGGTTTAGCCCATTTGTAGCAAAAGATATCATCTTGGTAAAGGGGTTGAAGCTTACACTAGGAATGGCCACTCTGAGGATTAAGAGACTATTTGTCACTTAAATTGCCTATTATCATCCATTAAGGAGATTGTTTGATATTTTGATGGAGAGTGCTTGACCTAATGCCATCTCCCAACAAAGACCAATTAATTGGGACTAAGTAAGTTGTTGCAGAGGACTTTGACCATGAAAAAAATACATTATCTTGTGGCATTCACTTGCTGTTAGAGGTTCGAAGAAAACTTTCAAAACACATCAGAAGGCTTTCAGGGATACTTCGAACTCTGAGTGAATGCTGGGCTACTCTACCAGGAGAAAGGCAGTGTTTAAGCATTGGCATTTTGCTTGGGTTTCCAGGAGGAATAAGAGAAGCACATGAGTCCAGTCATATTAACACCAAGGAAAAGTGAGACAGGAGAGCAAAAAGACTCCTTCTCCTTTGTGGGCACAGGACATTGCTCCTCCTCTGGACCTGCTCCATCAGGATCTTTGGTGTCATCTCTAAAATCTGTGAACCATCTTACTCAGTCCCTGAAACATTCTCAGATTTGGCGCTGTGTCATCAGTCATCCCACTTCAGCTTTGATGGAAATGCATAGATGCAACATATGTGGCTTCATGAAAATTGCGTCTAATCAGTGTTTGGGTACCAAATCTTCAGGCAAGTTCAAATTATGGCAATCAGCAGTTTGAATCAATCTTCCATATCCACTTAGCATCCCTTTATGCCCTTTCACCAAATTAAGCCGCATTTAGCATTTCAAACTTTGGTTAAATGCAATAAAAGGATTGCACAATAATAACATTCAGTGTCAAATTCAAATTCTTTAATAGGGGAATAGCATAATTAGTCAGGAAGCAAACATGGGTGTGAATTAATTGGCCCTCTTTGAGCAAATGTCTGACTGCAACAGCCGATTAATTTTGAAAATATGTAATGTTAGATCATGACTAAATGTAGGTAGTATTTCTTTAACAATTTTCCTCAGGCTGCAGCTCAATAGTAAACAAATAAATCAGGATTGCACTTCTTTGCAAACACAGAATGGTGACAAGATCAAAGTTTTTTTTTACAATTATTAAGAGGCCTAAAGCTCTCAAATGTTTCAATAGCTCACAACTAATTAACACAAGTAAATTTCCACCTGGAAACATGTTCATTCTATGGGAAACAAACCTTGAAGTTGTAAGCAGCCTTTAAATTAATTCTTGCATGAGGGGTCAATTGTCAGATGATAACTCAGATGACTTTTTCTCTTTATACAAATTGTCACTTTGCTGCATAAGGATGCAATTTATCTACCAGAGAATTAAAAAAAAACTTCACTGATACAACCACATTGCACTCTGTTAATTAAAATGTATATTGCAGAGCATATAAAATTAGAATATATATATATAAAGCAGTTCTGTGCCCTATCTTTTCATGAATGATTACAATTACTTACACCTTCTTGCTCATGGAATAACTTTATAAAGAAGATAGTGGAATCATGGAACTTTCTCTCCAAAAGACCGCGGATGCTGAAGTGAACTGAAATTCTCAAGACTGGCATTGCCTTTTTTTTGTTTAGGTAAACGTAGCTTGTGATTTGGGTCAAAGGTTGGTAAATAGAGTTAAGATGTTGATTAATCACAATCTAATTCCAACTTGCAGAAAAGGCTTATGCCTATTTCTCTGATGTGTTTTTCAAAGCTGCAGCTCTCCTCATTGCCGAATAATTTTGACAAGGCCATTTTAAATAGGCATCAGGCCTCTTATTTACATATAAAACCAGGACCGCCTATGGACTTGAAACATTTACTGTTTTGTTTTCTATCCACAGATGCTACCACACTGCCTGGAGTTTTCCAGCATTTTCTGTTTTTATTTCAGATTTCCAGCATCCACAGCACTTTGCTCTTACTAAGATGAGGAGGGATCTGGCAAAAATTAAGTAAGCAGCAAAGTTATTAAATTAGTCAATGGGTTAGCAAGGAGAAAAATTGAAATGGGTGATGGGTAGAGCACATAATAAATATATATTTCATTAAGCTGAAAGAAGGTGCATCAAATAGTTACGTGGATAAATAGATTTAAATGAAATTAAGCCTTAAAAAAGAGAACCATGTAAAAATATTTGAGCTAACAATGCTGAAGCTGTGAGGTAAAAGTGTAACAGCAAAAGGATGATTAGAGGAGTCAAAAGAATCACTCCCTTCTCCCTATCAATTTTCTACTTTATCTTCTGCATGATAATATGCAGCTCCACCTCTTCACCATCCGTCTTCATCCTGTTTCTATATTTCCCGACATCCAAAGTTGAATGAATCGCATTGGTAGGAACAATTCCATTGTCATTTCACCCTGAGGGGGAGGAGGGAGTCACATAATGTGAGCGTAGGAACAGTTGTACTTCTGCGAGCTCTGGCACAGCTCTTGTGGTGGGGCGGTGGGACATTGAAGCTAGAATGCAAACGAGTGTCAGGAAAATCCTTGATAAAAAGGAGCAGTGGGAGGCAGCTGGGGTGGAGGTGGGCCCTCAACATGGTGACCTGGTTGGGGAGCTGGCTCTGGGCCCGGTGCTCTCAAAGGCATTGCAGGAAATGATTGCAAGCATTATCAAAGTTATGGACAACAGACTTGGTGTTTTGACACAGAACATTAACGCTCACTCGGATAAACTGCAGAATGCCGGCAGGAGGCTCAGTGAAGCAGAAGAGAGAATCCTTAATTTTAGAAGTGCCACTTGAAGTTCGGCTGAAAGCCTTCGAGAATCAGCTGCATGGTATGTCAGATATTCAGGCAGATCTGGAATATCAAGGCCTGGAGAAAGAATATCCGAGTGATATGTTTTCCAGAGGGAGTTGAAGACAGGCTCCTGGTTATATTTTTTGAAGGCTGGGCTGTCAAGTTTTTTTTAACCTTGACATGAAGTAGGCAGATCAAACTTGAAGAGATGCATCATATCCTATCCTTGAGATCCAGGGACAACCAAAGTCCCCACCTATTATCATACATTTCCATTGCCTCAGGGACCACCAGAGAGAAATCTGGAAGTTGCCAGACGTGGTGGAAGTTGGCCCTACGATGGTGCAAAAGTCTCATTCTTCCAGGACTTTTAGACAGCAGTGCAGCAAAATGTGAAGGCTTCAAATGTGGTCAAGAAGTATTTGAAGACTTTAGGAATTCAGTATTCCCTGCACTATGCTGCTGTCCTGAGGGTTATCGTCAAAGGGTTGTTAGGATGTTTGACAATCCTGTTGAGGCTTCGGCTTTTTTAGAGCCTGTGAAAGGCAATGATTCAGAACCGTGATTCGCAACTCCTTGTTAATACTGGACTGTGCCCCCCTGGAATTATTTCCTCATGTTGATCCATTACTATGCTTTTTCATACTGGCGGTGACAATACTGTGACTGAACCATGAGACAAATTCCACCGATTATCCTGTTTAGAATCACATTCTGCAATTTGTGGTCATCAATCCTTAAATGTATCCCCTGGAATTGCGTCTCTTAATTGATCCCGTTAAGTGATTTATCACATTGGTAGAGGCAATCCTATGAGTAAGCACACCAGTGAATTTTCGCTTGATATTCTGATGAATCCAAGGACGTTCATTCATCCTTATCCCGTAATTTTATCTCTTAATTAATTCTGTTACGCGAGTTGCCACATTGATATGGGAAATCCTGTGAGATTCTGAACTCTTGAAATCTCACCAACCATCTTGTTTAGAGTCATATTTTGCAGTTCTTTGTCAATCGTTCTCAATCATTGAATGTATCCCCTGTAATTCCATCTCTTAATTGATCCTGTTACATGATTTATCACATTGATAGGTGCAATCCCATGAGTGTACATGATAGCTAATTTGCACTTGCAATCCTGGTATTCTGATACCCTGGTGCCTTCATTTATGCTTAATGGAATGCATCTTACAGCGTACTTCTTCCTCTTAAAGAGTGTGTTGTGTGGTTTGCATGGTATTAGAGCTGTGAGATTTTTAATCCGTTTTCTCTTACAATCCTGGTATACATAGCAGTGAAATTTTTCACCAGGTACTCTTTATTACAATTATGGTTAAAATGAGTAGCCCCATTGCAGGGCGGTGGGCAGGTAGTTTAGTATGAAGGTGATGTGTAGGGCCTGATAGGTCCTCACAGTGGGTGAGGAAAAATCACCTAGAATCTGTGGGCTTGCGTATTTTTTGTATTTAATTTATTTTGGGGTTATAGCATCAACGCTTAACTCCTGTTATGGTACAGCCAGGCTATATATCCTGGGAAGAGATGTTGCACTGTACAAATGGAGCCTCCATTACAGCTGCGGATGGGGGTAGCTTCCTTTGGTGTTACCCAAAGTATGATGTAAAATTCCATGGCGGTTTAATTGCCATTTTACTTGTGCTAATATCCTGTATTTTTTGCGGTTGTCGCTAACTATAAAAATTTGCTCCTAGAATGTGCAAGTGAGGAAGTGAATGTTTAAAGGTGATAAAGAGGGTGCCAATGAAGTGGGCTGCTGTACTGTCCAGGACAGAATGGGGTAGATCATCTCAACTGTTATTGGAATGACACTCATCCAGGCAAGTGGGCATTATTCTAGCACACTTCTGACTTTTGCCTTGTAGACAGTGGAAAGTTTTTGGGGGAATCAGGAGATTAGTTACTTTACACAGAATTCCAACATCTGATCTGTTCCAATAGCCACAATGTGGTTGATCCAGTTAAATTTCAGGGCAATAATCACACTCAGGATGTTGATATGTTATCAGAAACTGGTTAGGTTCTCTCTACTTGGAGATGGTCATTGTCTGGCATATATGTGGTGCGAATGTTGCTTGCAACTTATCAATCCAAACCTGAATGTTTTTCAGGTTTTATTTTATATGTAGGTGCATGCTGCTTGATTTTCTGGGGAGTTGTGAATGAAACTGAAATCTCAGCAATCACCATTCCCTCTTCTGCCCTTATGACAAAGGGAAGGTCATTGATGGAGCAGCTGAAAGTGGTTAGGCCTGGGTTAATGTCATGAGGATCTCCTTTTTTTTGGAATTCTTGAAATGGGATTGGAATGAATGGCCTCCAACAATGGCATCTTCCCAATGATCATCATTTGTGCTAGGTATGACTCCAGCAAGTGGAGATTGTTCATGATTCTCACTCAATTCAATTTTACAAGGGGTTTTTGATACCACAATCAGTTCAATGCTGCCTTGATATTAAGGGCTGTCAATCTCACCTCAGCTCAGCTCTGGAATTCAACTCCTGTTTGGATTACGACTAGAATAAGATCTGATACAGGGGCTAAAATGTTGCACCCATAATGGCAGGTTGTTGTTGGGGGTTGGGCAGGAGACCAAGAAGAGGAGAAATAGCTTATGGTTGGTTAGCTCCATAGGGAGCCCTTTACTGTACATTTCTATCCTTGGCCATCTGCTGCCATCCTTAGCCTATTCTCCCCCAGTCACCTCTGTTCCACTATTTAATTTCCCCTGCCTCTAATGATGGGTGCATCCTAACATTAACTGCAGGTTAACTGCCAGTTTAATCTGCACTGACTGTTAGCTTGAACTCTCCTGCTCTGACCTCTGGATCTCTTCCCAAATTTGGCTTCTAAATTCCTCACCTTTGTGGATATTGCCTAAGCTTTCTGCACCTGATGATACAGGATGACGCCTGCTCTGCACAATGTAACTGCTTGTCCTCTTATCAGCTGCACATTTGCTTAAATGTTAAAGTGACTTTGATCATCTTAAAGTCCTTTTCTCAATGCTGCTGTTAAGTGCTGATTGAGCGTGTGTGGGGTGTGATTTTCTCGTTGCTTTGGATCTTATAGTGACCTCCTACTTCACCATTGTTTTTTATTTCCTGTAACTGATTCTGCATATCTGAATCTTCACTCCTGTTTAAATACCACTTGATGTATCCTCTAACACTCCGCCCTTTAAGTAGCTTCTGGACTTCCTGCACTCTCCTCACCTGTCTCCAGACTTGGGCAACAGTCCATTGGTCTTCTTTACCATCCTCTGACTCTAACTTTACATCTTATCTTCCTCATATAAAACCTGGAAATTCAGAGAAATAGGGAGCCCCATATGCCATCTCTGCGGAGATATGCAGATCTAACCAGTTTATCTTTGCCTCAGTATAGCTCTTGGTACAACTCTGGAATGAAGTTTGTGAAAGAACAAGTGCGACCCATTGTAGTCTCAGTTGTTGAAACCAAATCAGTGTTTATGCCACTCAGATGGCTACTCATGGAATAAAAATTGAAGTAAAATTGCAGCTCATGCTGCAGGGGAGATGCCTGGGAGGGGGTTTCTTAGGCAGCATGGTGGCACAGTGGTTAGTACTGCTGCCTCAGTGCCAGGGACTTGGGTTCAATTCTGGCCTCAGGTCATTGTGTATGGAGTTTGCACATTCTCCCCATGTCTGTGTGAGTTTCCTCCAGGTGCTCTGGTTTCCTCCAACAGCCCAAAGCTGTGTGGGTTATGTTGACTGGCCATGTTAAATTGACCTTAATGTCACGGGATTAGCAGGGTAAATGAGGATCTCAGGAACAGGGCCTGGGTAGGGATTGTGGTTGGTGTAGACTTGATGGGCCAAATGGTCTCCTTCTGACCTGTTGGGATTCTATGATTCTTCTGAGTTACTCTTACAGGTTCATCATACCATGCTCCAGCAAACCAGTGAAATTTGTGCGGGCATGTCCTCTTGCTGTGTGAGGCACCTTGGTCAGAGCTTAAAATACCACTGCGCTTCTAACAACATCTTAAGTCCTGGCTCTGAACCAGAGTCTTGTGGATCTGAAAAGTTAGTTCTGTTTCTCTCTCTACAGATGCTGCTTGGCCTTCTGAATTTTCCCAGCATTTTCTGTTTTTATATCATAAATTTTAGTAATTTAACAGGCCAAATGTTCTCTTCATTTTATCAAAGCCTCTGTCTGTAAACCACAGAAAGAGAAGTTATGAATTACATTTTTTTATTCCCTGTAAACAGGAAATACAATTTTTGTGAAGTTCAAGTTCAGCTAATTATACTTTTAATATTTTGTCAATCCTTTTGTGTTGTGCATCATTCTAACAGCGTTAGGATTTTATGTGGAAACTAGAAACAGGAGTAAGCTATTTGGCCCTTCAAGCCTGCTCTGCCATTCATTCTGATCATCAAATTCAATATCCTAATGCCCCCCACATCCCTTGAGCCCCAAGGGCTATATCTAATTTCCTCTTGAAATCAGACAACATTTAGGGCTCAACTACATTCTATGGCAGTGAATTCCACACATTCACCACTATCTGGGTGAAGAAATTTCTCCTCACCTCAGTTCTAAAAGGTTTACCCCTTCTCATCAAACTATGACCCATAGTTCTGGGCTTCCTCATCATTGGGAACAATCTTTCTGAATCTATCCTGTCTAACCCTGTTTGAATTTTAAGTTTCTATGAGACCCCCTTTCACCCTTCTAAACTCCAGTGAGTATAATCCTAACTGACTTAGACGTACTATTCCAGGAATCAGTCTGGCAAGCTTTTGCTGTACTCCCTTTATAACAAAGACATCCTTCCTCAGGCAAGGGTGCCAAAACTGCACACAATACTCCAGATGTGGTCTCAGCAATGCCCTATGTAATTGCAGCAAATCATCCCTATCCCGATACCAAAATCCTCTCGCTATGGCGGCCAACATACCATTTGCCTTCTTTACTGCCTTTTGTAACTGCATGCTTACTTTCAGCAACTGATGCACGAGGACATTAAGATCTCACTGAGCATTCACCTCTCTCAATTTACACACATTCCAATAATAATCTGTCTTTCTATTATTGCTACCAAAGTGGATAATCTCACATTTATCCACATTATACCGCATCTGCCATGCATGTGCCTACACACTTAGCCTGTCCAAATCATGCTGAATTATCACTGAATCCTCCTCACAGCTCACTTCCCACCCAACTTTGTATCATCTGCAAATCTGGAGACAATTCATTCAGTTCGCTCATCCAGATCATTAACATATAATGGAAATAATTGAGGTCCCAGCTCAGATCCCTGTAGAACCTCAATAGACACTGCCAATCAGAAAAAGATGTATTCATGCTAATGCTTTGCTTCCTATCTATCTCGAGACATCAGCTGCAACCCCATGTGCTTCAACTTTACATATAGTCTGTTATGTTAGACCATATCAAAAGCCTTCTTAAAGTCTAAATAAACCACATCCACCAGTTCTCGAGTCAACTTTACTGGGTACACCCTCGAATTCCATAGATTTGTCAAGCATGATTTCCCTTTTGTAAGTCCACGCTGACTTTGTCTGATTATACCACTACCTACCAAATGCCAAGTTATGAAATCCTTGACAATGGACTCTAGCAACTTCCCCAATTCTGATGTCAGGCTCTCTGGTCTACAGTTCCTTGTTTTCTCTCTACTTCCCTTCTTGAATAGCGGGCTTACATTAGCTACCCTCCAATCTGTAGGAACCAGTCCAGAGTCCAAAGAATTTTGGAAAATGACCAGTAATAGATCTACTATTTCTAGGCCCACTTCTTTAAGTACTCTGGAATGAAGATTATCGGGACCTGGAGATTTATTCACCTTCAATCCCATCAATTTCCTCAAAAACCATTTCTCTACTAATGCGGATTTCCTTCAGCTTTTCACTAAAACTCATTTCTCTCAGAACTTTTGACACATTATTCATGTCTTCCTTTGTGAAGACTGAAGTAAAGTATGAATTTAATTCCAAAGCCATTTCTTTATTCCCCGTTATGAATTCTCCTGTTTCTGAACGTGAGGGGCCGACATTCGTTTTCGTCAATCTTTTTCTCTCTGTATCAGTGCAGAGTGCAGCACCTCACCTCTTAAAGTTAGTTTATTAGTCACAAGTAGGCTTACATTAACAGTGCAATTAAGTTACTGTGAAAATCCCCTCGTCACCATACTCCAGAGCCTGTTCAGGTACACAGAGGGAGAATTTATCATGGCCAATGCATCTAACCAGCATATCTTTTGGACTATGGAAGGAAATTGGAACACACGGAGGAAACCCACAGAGACACAGGAAGAACGTGCAAACTCCACACAGACAGTGATCCAAGCTGGGAATTGAACCCAGGTCCCTAGTGTTGTGAGGCAGCAGTGCTGAGGTAATGGGAAGATCTCGTGGGTATCCCATGTAATTTCTTGGCATTCTAATTAAATTGTGAACATTAGGCAACACTAATGATACACAGTCGAAAAAACACAACTTTATGGAGTTTATGCATAGAAGCTGTAACAAAACTGCGAATATGAAGAAGTCACTAAAAAATCAGATATATCATGTATACACTTAAGTATAAGTGCCACCAGGACTGCCCTTCTCAAAACAGTCAACTGACACATCAGAGCCACTATCAACACCAAAGGCTGTTTGGTTACGCAGTGGATACACTGTATTTGAACAAAGATAACTACTTTCAAAGCAGCAATGACTTTGCTAACTCATTAAAGAGTGATTTTGAATATTCATATTTAAATTCCAAACATGGAATTAAAGAAAAGGTTGAAGAGAAAGGGATAGGGGCAAGGAGAGAAACAAGGAGGATATAACAGCATGGAAGATACTATCCAAAAATCAGTTCTTGTTGAATGCAGCATTTTGGTTTTGGGGTATGGTTGGGTGAGCAGGGTCAAACAATATAATTTAATTGCCCTAAAACTTTTTAAAAGTGTATTCATTCACAGGATGTGGGCATTGCTGGTTAGGCCAGCATTTATTGTAAATCCCTAATTACCCTGAAGGTGGTACTGGTGAGCTGCCCTCTTTATCTGCAAAAGTCCAAGTGTTGTAGGGTACATTCACTGTGCTATTAGGAAGAGCATTTCAGGATTTTGATCTAAGGAATGTTGACATTGTTTCAAATCAGGATGGCGTATCTACAGCCCTCGTTATTCTAGATGATACAAGTTGAGTGTTTGGAAGGTACACTTGAACTAGCTTTGAATTACTGCAGTGCATCTTGGATGGTACGTGGTGCTGCTGCTGTGAATTGGTGGTGGAGGAAGAGATGTTCAAGATGGTTGATGGAGTACCAATAAAGTGGGCTGCTTTGTCATGGATAGTGCTGAGCTTCTTGAGTATTATTGGAGTTGTCCTTATTCAGGCATATGGAGAGCATTCCATCACACTCCTGAACAGTGCCTTATAGATAGTGGACAGGCTTTGGGAAGTCAGGGGGTGAATTACTCTCCAGAAAATTCCTATTCTCTTACCTGCTATTTTAGTCAGAGTATTTACATGGTTGATCAAGTTCAGTTTCCGATCAATGGTATGGATAGGGAGGATTGAGCAACGGTAATACCATTAATTGCCTAGGTGTGGTGGTTAGAATCACTCTTGTTGCAGATGCCCATTGCATGGCACTTGTATGGCATGCATTTTATTTATGACTCATCAGGCCAAACCTGATTATTGTGCAGGTCCTGCTTCAGTATCTGAGAATCACAAATGGTGTCAGCAATTGTGCAATCAGTAAACAACCCCACTTCTGACCTTGTGGTGGAGAAAAGGTCATTGATGAAGCAGCTGAAGAAAGTTGGGCCTAGGACACTATTCGGAGGGACTCCTGAAAACTGCATCACCACATTAGTGGCACTGCTGCTTTACAGCGCCAGGGACTTGGGTTCACTTCCCAGCTTGGGTCACTGTCACTGCATGTTTTCCCTGTGTTTGTGTGGGTTTCCTCCAGATGCTTTGATTTCCTCCCACAGTCTGGAAGAAGTGTTGCTTAGGTGCATTGGCCATGCTAAATTCTCCCTCAGTGTACCCGAACAGGCGCCGGAGTGTGGTGACTTGGGAATTTTCACAGTAACTTCATTGCAATGTTAATGAAAGCCATTAAAATGACACTAATAAATAAGCTTTTAACATTTGTTATTGCTACATATAATGTCCTGATGGGCAAAATTGCTACCAAACGTGATTTATAGAAATTATTTACGTACATACAAGGAACTATACCAATCTGAATTGCATTCATACTTGCAACTGACAGCTATTAAATTTATTTTTGAACTATGTGCTCCTGTTGCCGTGAGCTATAATCATGGAAACTGCCTTTAGCTTTCTGGTGTGTTAACTGTCTAAGTGGGAGGTGGAGGGCTGGAAACTCCAGTAGCAGGTGGAGAAGTTGAGGGAGCACCAAGCAGGGGAACTGGTTAGCCCCAGTGGGCCTCTCCCTGCAGGGAGCAGTGTTTTTGACAAGCTGCGGGGTGGAGCCAGTTGCCAAGAGGTGAAGGACAAAGCAGCAAGGACTAATCCAGGGCTTGTAAGTGGCAATGTGGCAGAAGCCTAGGGCAACTTCAGTTCCCAAGGATGGTTCAGGAGCTAGGAAGGGAATTGGAATCCTAGTCAAACCAAGTGGTAGGACACTTAAGTCTGAGGGGCCCTCAAGGGAAAGAGTGTGAGAGAAGAAGATTGCAGCCAGGAGCTGGGAAGCAGAATAAGTTCATATAGGATTGCATTGAAGAGCCAAGGCCTCGATTAGATTGAGGTATAGAATATCAGCACGGAATATTCTTGGTCAATAATTTGTTTCATGGAGTTACGCTTTCCCTTGAGGATTGATCTCACTTTGATGCTAGTGGAATAAACAAACCTTGTTTTATAACTTTCATGCAATTCATGTGCTTAAATTGCACATTATATATTGGAAAGAAAAACATCCAGCTGCGATCCACAATTCATCAACACATAAAAGAGCTTATACAAAATGAAACTAAATGAGTCCACCATCAAGCTGATGGTTCAGCATTCTGAACAAACACAGCAATTGTACGAGGCTGAATCAGTTGTAGCGATTTCAGAAACCTTCCAAGGGATCCACAAAGCTATCTAAACCGAAAGCATCTTTCATTAAAATCCCACAGTCAGCTTGAAAGTTAGAAATCATATCCAATTCACAAGCAACAAGAGCAAATGCTGAAATATACTATCAGAAAAATACATTAATATCACTGAAATTTCATACCAAGAACTGTGCTTGAAGTTGGCCCAAAAACAGGCTTTCATTTATGTAGAAGAGGTAGCAACACAGCAAAAAAAATGAAAAATTGATACAGTTGAGAATCTGCAGCAGATTTATAGAATGTTCTTAGAGTCACCTTCTTTCTATCATTTTCCTTAAGAGAAGTTTTGGCATTTAGCTGAATGTTCTGGGTATGAATCTCTGCTACACTGATCTTGCTGCCTGCGAGCTAATTGTGCAGCAACATTCTCCTGGAGAACATCTACATCATGCCTTGGCTGTAATTGCAGTTAGATCTCTTGGTATTACAAAATTGCACGGTGTGCAGATGGCTATGATCTCTGGAGCACTGCGAGTGCTGGAATGTTCATGTGTCTGCTGATGCATCTGAAACACAGCTTCAAGATGCCAAATGTTCTAAATTGACCCTGATAGTTGCACAAATCTCATTCTAACTGTGAAAACGCTGGAAAATCTCAGCAGGTTTGGCAGCATCTGTAAGGAGTGAAAAGAGCTGACATTTGTAGTCCAGATGACCCTTTGTCAAAACTAGAGCTTTGTCAAAGGTCTTGTGAACTCGAAACATCAGCTCTTTCTCTTCTTACAGATGTTGCCAGATCTGCTGAGTTTTTCCAGCTTTTTCTCTTTTGATTTCAGATTCCAGCATCTGCAATAATTTGCTTTTAGCTCATGCTAACTGTACTTTGCATTGTTTTTGGCTGCTGTTTGACTATTATTAGCCATGATTGTAGTATGTGGCTTTGGTCCTGAGAGCTAATTGCAGTTGTCACCTTCAAATAAACCCTGTGACTGATTAATATTTTAAAATGAACACATTGAACTGCTACTTGAGAAATGCATACAGACCTGGATAACATCGTATTGCTGCTCAATGATTAATTGCATACCTTTGACGTAGAAACCCCATTTGTTATTACATCCGAGGGGTCAGATCCCATTTTGGTTCTATCAATAAACCAAGTTAGAAATATCCTACCATATGGACAGGGTGAGCAGCTCCAAATGCTGTTGTTGTTATTCTCTGGGAAGGCAAAGGCGAATGTTCATCTTGCTGAACACTGCAATATTACAGTGCTGGATATAACTGTAAATAACGTGCTGATTCTGCAAATGGCCCAATGGTAGCTTGGAGGCAAAGATACTGATACTGATTTCAGGGCGGTGACATTTTGATGATATTTTCTGCCACTGATGGTCTTATCCTATCTTCAAATTTGCCACTGCTCTGTAATTGTCACCTTACTAACTCAGACTGTGCAAGCAGTTTTTCCTCAGCCAATTAGTATGGGATTGTGGATATCGTTATCACAAAATGGTGTCTGTCCCTGGTGGCCTCTTAATCTTTGGTACACTTGATATGGTGCCCTCTGTAATGGCAGCACTGAAAACAATTCTCGTTGCATGAAATGGAAAGATAGCAAAAATAAATGGGCAGTGAAGTTTTAAAACATTCCTTCTCATTGAACAAGAATCTTTTGATGCTCATTTCATGTGTGTGTGACTAACACAGTGTGGAAAGAATTAGAAAACAGGAACTTTATTTGATTCCCTCTTTTCTGAGGACTTGTCCAGAATTAAATTTAAAAGGATCCTCTTGAATGTGCGTGTGACAATGAGGACAAGTTCAACACATGTCGGTTCCCTTCACCAAATAGGTGAATGTACACCAATGGCAACAAGATGCTCAGATCGTGAGCATAGCTTCATTTGGTTGAAATAGGTGAGTTGCAGATGAAAATTGGCTATCCTGATCAGACAGACCTGAAAATGTAGGCCATCTCTGATGACCAGTTAGCTCCAAGTCCGTCCTTAGGTAGGATCATCCTACATTAGGCATTAGGACCTGATTTTTCATTTTCAAGGTGCTTCACTTCTGTTTCAGGAGGGTGCCTCAAAATGTTGCCAACTTCTGGTGCTGTGACTGGTTCGTTTTGATTGGGTGCAGGGGTACACCATTCAAAACATACAGGAACAAATGCCATTTATACCTGAAAAAACAATATTAAGTTGAATTTCATTTTCAACGCATTGCTGTAAATAGCGACATCAAGAATGTTTTGAAGCAGGCAAGAAATCCTCAGATCCTACCACCAAAAATATTTTTGCTGGCTGAAATCTCAAATGCCACAAAGAAAAAGTAAGCGTGTGATTTCGCTGTGCTCACAATGCCTGATGTGTTTGCCTACAATACAGTAGTGGCTCTACTTCAAAAGTAATTTATTAGCTGCAAAGCAGTTTGGAACATCCTGAGGATATAGACTACATTGTGCTTTTTCTTTCAAAACTGCTGATATTATTTTTCATTTTTTGCACATGAAGGACATCTGCGCTGTTTCCTTGAGGTTTTTTTGCTCCAGAACTTTCCTAGAGGGGTGTAGCATTCAGAAAGATTGAATGCAATTTCTTCTGCATCTTCTATTGTTGGCCTTGTTGAACTGCAACTTGACCACAACTCTAACTTACTCCAGTGTATGTCTTGCTTCCTCACCATTCCCACCCTTGCCAACCACTGACTCACCATTTCCCAATTTGTATGCCAAAATTCTTGCAGAAGTCCCAAGGCTTTTCCCACCCACCTCCAGACTTAAATGCCTTTACTTTTCAAATCTGTTCTGCTTTGCTTTACCACTTTACTTCACCTTCAGTTGCTCAGCCATGACTATTTCAGCACTAAACTCTAGACTAGTTTGCCTAAACACACGCTCATTTGGGTCATCTATCTTTCCTTCTCTCAGAGCCCGCCTCTTTGCCCAGGATATGAGCATAGTGCCCCATCCAACTTTTCACCCATTACTGCTCAAGGCCCAGTTCCATATCTGTCCAGAGGGTTAGGATGTTTCGTTACATTCTGAGTGTGATATAAATGCAGGAGACTGGAATTTTGCCTTTTGGCATAATTTCCATATCGCAATCATAAAATCCACCTTCAAACAGTGCAACTGGGCAGTGTTTTTAGAATACGATCTTTTAAAATGGAAATCTGCATTAAAAATATTCTCTGACATTTCAGAGGACAGTAATGTGGCCCAAATTTATCAATAGAGCTGATAACAGGGTTTACCGAAAGAAAAGCGGCACTTTTAGACATAATGTCTAACCAACCATCTGTGAATAACCTTACTGTAGATAACTGGGAACCACTTAAAAAACTGTAAAGAACCATTTACTTTTTATATACGTATACAGTAGTAAGTTTCTTCCCAAGTTAAAAAAGTACAGGTAAGCAAAGGAAAGATTTCAATTAATATCTTTGTATCTGAAAATACAGTTTAATTTTTTAAATCTCCTGGAAGGTCTGAACTGGGTGCAATTAGTGAAAACTCATTTTATGATTAATTTGATCTGACAACCTGACTGATTTTATGGAAGCCAGCTTCTAGAGCAATGTGTTTAAAACCCAGCACAAAGGATGGCAGGAACTCGAATTTTACCCTGGCTCGGGTGGGTGTGGGATGATCTAGAACCAAGGATCACAGGGCAAGATTTTCTGATTCTGCTCAATATGCAAATCATAAGGAGCAGGTCAGAAAATTTGGCGCATCATTTTAAGTCCATTGATGCCGGGCGAGAATTTCCGGTCCTGGGCGCATGTGGTTGGAAAATCCCACACAGTCTCAGAATGAAGGATAGGCCATTTTTAGGACTGAGATGAGGAGGAAGTTCTTCATTCAGGAGGGAGCGATTTTGTGCAAGTGTTCGCTGGGGATGCAATTGACAATTTGGGCACAAAATCTTGCAAGATCTTGTTTTTGGATTTTCCCCACCTCTTGCTTGTGAGGTAATAAGTGGGAAACTCATTTAAATACATTTCAATAAATTTGAATATAGTCAAATATCATTTGTTCCCCCCACATACAGAATTCCCCCCTTGCTGACGTGACGTCATGTCTGCGTGGTTTACAACTACGTTTTAAAAACGTGAAGCAAGTAGAGGGAAAACTCCCAGGAGCACCAAGTATAGACCCTGGGGGGAGGTGGTTATGCCTGGGCGATGTCCTGATACTGCCCCTCTTACTCTGGCACTGTCAGGATGGCACTTCCGGGGGCAGGGTATATGTGGTGTGGTGTGCTGTGTGTCGTGTCTTTTCCCTGTGCTTCTGGGGGAGGGGAGGTTTCTTTTCAGTGCAGGTCGGAGCATACTTTAAAATCTCTGTGGATGCTGGCTCCATCAGATCCATGCCTCCAGATTTCTGATGCACGGAGTGTCATAACATCTGGAGAGAAAATTTGGCCGTTGGTTTTCTAGCCTCAGCTAGCACTCTGTGCACAAAGTGTAAAATTCCATCCAGAGGGTGGCAAATCTTTGGAATTCTCTACCCCAGAGATCTGCAGAGGCTCAGTCATTGAATGTGTTCAAGACAGATTGATAGTTTTCTACAAATTAAAGATATCAAGGATATACAGGGTTTTGCAGGAAAATCTCAGAGTTAAATTAGTCATGATCTATTTGAAAGTTGGAGCAGGCTTGAGAGGCTGAATAGCTGATTCCAGTTTTCATCTCTGATGTTTCTAAGTTTTAATGACCTGCACTGATATAATTTGCACTTCAGATCCCATAGTCCTTTGTGCTGCTTTGGCTGATTTCTCATGAATTGCATTGAAAAACCATTGTGAACTCCTAAGCACATTGCGTGTTTACTGTCTGGCAGCCATAAATTGTGGAGTTGAATTTTGACAGTGCCTTAGAAAAAGACTCCATTTTTAATTATAAATTATTAACAAAGAGGGTACAACTGCTTATCAGCATCCAAGTAAATCATGTTTCGGTTAGTGGCAACTTTTCAGAACATCCTTTACTTTAATGCTAATGTTGAATTAGGACTATTACCTGCTAGTTGAATTGAAACCGCCAGCTTTGAATATTTTATACAACTTTTGAGTGGAACAGCCTCAACCATTTTCTTGCTCAATGTTATGGCAATAAACAACACTGTCGCTTTGATTAAAAATGGTCTCAGCCTGCAACTTTGCTATTTAATCAACGCAAGATCTGTTTATTGTTCCATACTCTTGAGAGAACCACTCAATTACTTCATTATTAAAAAAAAAGAGGAATTTGTGCTTTCTCCTGGGTTTCAGCAAAAAAAAACACATACCAGCATTTTCTATTTCTCTCATTTGCTTGGATGGAGGTTCATCTGTGTCCCAGGGAGTTGACTGATTGATAGGAGTTTGTCCCCACCTCACACTTTTACTGAGCATTTGTCCTTGTGTCTGACTGTCAATCTTAGAAATGCTTGAAGGCTGCATTTGGGAAGACAAAAATATATGCATTTAAACATTGTGCCTGGTAATATGCATCATACAAAACCATCCTTATGTCTACGCTCTCTTTGGAATTATTTTACAATATATTTCAAAACCTATTGTATACTCTGTTCCATTCCACTCTTTTACTGTTGGAATTCATACTTTCTGTATATGCTATTCCACATCAATAAATTAAAAGTCAAAATGAATTACATTTGTCTTTTGTCAAGATAACATCTTTCAAACCATTGAGTCCAGTGTTATTTGGTTACCTGTTTATAGTCTCCAATTTTCTGAAAGCTGAGATACCAATTTTTGATTTTGTTAAATCTCTCATTTTTTGCCAACAAATGCCAAAGCTGCAAGCTGGTTCTTAAGCCTTTTGTTCAGTAAAGGGAAAAAAAAATGACCTGGAAATTTCCAGAATACATTTTCTACGCTAACAACCAGAGTGCAGTCCCAAGTGTGTAATAAACTCAGCAGATGAATTTTGAGGGAGTCAGCAAAGTAAAATAGGTTGAGCTCAGCAGGGAATCATAGGTGAAGATAAATATTTTTATTATACCATAATTCCCCTTCATACCAAACAAAAATGTAGATGAACAGTGGCAAAACATTTCTGAGTGTGTTTTAACACTAATAATAAATATCCTACGATATATGATTTTATTAAAAAACACCAGTGGTTACTAAACAAAGGAAGGGAGTAACAACACTATTTCAGTTTTAAATGATCTTGTCTTCAATAATCTTTCTGGGATATATATTCTTTATACAGCAGACATACTAATAAATAAGAGTAATAGCATCAGTTACAAAGAGCATGCAGGAGACATCAAACATCACAAGTCATTTACAGAAACATTACATAATTTATTGTAGGTATGAACTAAAACACAGGTAAAATACAGATGCAGTATTTTTATTAGGAGAATTTTTAGAATGACCTGTATTTAAGATTGTAGCCAGAGAAGTTTTGACTATTTAATGTTGTTCTTTATTACTCAAATCAATATGGTAGTATTTGAAACAAACTGGATCAGAATTAAGTCAATGCTGAGTAATGACAAAACAGATAAGTGAAAAGATTAACCAACAAGAGTTCAGCAAGATGAATGAATGATGCCCGGCATCATCTTATATATTTATTAAGGCAACCTCATTCGCCATTCAGAACATTGGATTATTGCACAAATGTTCTCATTGGGGGATTTTCTTCGTTTTGTAAATCAGGTGAACCCTCAATCTCCAAAAAATGGTATTAGGATCTAACTCAGAAGTCTGAGAAACAAACCAATTTGCAGATGCATGCAAATTTGGTTACAGAATTAGTCTTAGGGAGGACTGCAAATGTGATGTCATTGTTTAAGTAAGGGACAAAAGATAACCCAGGGAATTGTGGACTTGTCAGCATGACGTCAATAGTAGTATAACTGATGGAGCCAAAATATAGGATAAGATAAATATACATCAAAAGCAAAATAAGTTAATACGAAACAGTCAACATGGCTTTGTCAAGGACAGGTCATGTCTGAATTTTTTGATGAGACAACATAGCCAGTGGATGAAGGTAGTGCCGAGAACGTTTGGATGTTTAGAAAGCATTTGATATGGTGCAACATATATTAGGTTGGTTAGCAAATTAAAAATCTTTGGGATTGATGGGTCCTTCAAAGCATGGATTAGAAGTTGGCTCAGAGATAGCAAAAAGAGGGGGATATAGATGGGCATTTCTCAGCCTGGAGTTGAATTGAAAATGGTGTTTTCCAGGGATCAGTGTTGGGACCCTTCGTTTTCTGATTTACATAAATAAGAGGTGGGCTTTGAGTGCAAAATCTCTAAATTTTCAGATAATACTAAGCTAGGAAGAATAGTGAATTATGAAGATGATGCTGAGCAACTTCAGACAGGATTAGGTCGCTTTTTCAGGAGCCAATGCAGACATGATGGGCTAAATGGCCTCCTCCTTGCTATAAAATTCAGTGATTCTAATTCAGTGGATCTTAAAAAAAAAGTCGCTTGAACTTTGCTTCATTGTGGTGTTTTTACTCTTGCAAAGAAATTTCATGAGAAAAGCATAGGTGAAAATTTTCAATTCGCAGCCATTGATTTCTTGCCTGAAAAATGAACAATCACTAATTTAAACAAAAAATATCACAGGGTGATGCCATGGCCACCTTGTTGATGACCCAAGTTCCAATGATGCAATTTCAGGATGGTAAATGGACAAGTAGCACTTTATTTAAGATGGAAAGGCACTTGAATATCCAGTTCAGGTTAAAGTTTTGAAGTTTATTTAATAGTGTCACAAGTTGGCTAACATTAAACACAGCAATGAAGTTACTGTGAAAAATTCCCTCGTCGCCACACTCCGCCGCCTGTTCAGGTACACTTAGGGAGAATTTAGCATGGCAATGTACCTAACCAATGCGTCTTTTGGACTATGGAAAGAAACCCATGTAGACACAGGGAGAATGTGCAGATTCCGCACAGATAGTGACCCAAGCCGGGAATCAAACCCCGATCCTTGGCACTGTGAGGCAGCAGTGCTAACTGTTGTGTCACCATGACGTCAGGTTGTATGTAAAAGCTGGCTTGTAATTTTCAGATAGGAATGGCAATGAATTGAGAGGCTCAATCAGCAGTTCTTAAATGAATTACTAGTAGCTATTGAAGAAAAGGCTGAAGAAATTTTGGTGAGAGCTTTTTGGGCCCAGGGTGGGCCATATTGTCTTGAAAATTTGAAATTCTTATATATGTATATATATATATATATATATATATATATATACACATATACATATATATATGCAAACAAAGCTGATTAGCTTCAGTTGGCAAATGTTTTTAACTGGGGAAAATAGTAAAGTGATAATTTCTAACATACTGTTTAAAGAGATGGATTGCATACTACGCAGCAGTTTTAAGCGACAAGAAGAAATCATATGAGACTAAGAAACATATTTATTAAAAATACACAAATCACACCAGAAAATGCATGTGATCTCCTCACCATTCAAGAGGACCAACTTTCCTTGTGAAATTACAATGTCCCTGCAGAAAAATGCATTGCTGGCTTTTAACAGGCCTAAAATCCTTAAGGGAACCTGCTTGCACATTTGAGCTAATTTAGCTTATGTAATGGTGTATAGAGGACAGAGGCATTATTCAGTATTCAGGTCCTTCTCCCGACACCAAAGGTAGGATTACGACCTCAAGTACATCATGTGTGGTGAAATTTCTTTTTTCTCCCTTTGTATTCTGACTGTTAAAGGGCAGTCCACAGTGGCCCAGGTCACAGTTAAAATCGATATGCCCAAGTCACTCATACGTTCACAGTCACTAAGCAATTCTATTTTCCTAGAAGAACAAGAGGGCACTTTATCCAGCAATATGGCACAGTCCAAGGTCAGAAGGTGGATCTGCTGTATTACCTGCTATATAATGCTATAAATTCTAATGTTTCAGTTCTGCCACCAGAAGTTGGGCAGAGAGTGGCTCTCAGCAACCTGTAGCTGCAGACAGATACTTTGTAACAAATTATAGGTACAGCTCATTTGCATGTATTACCTCAAAATGTAAATTATTTATAGAATATGTAGTAAGCCCATTTCCAACTTACTCTAAATTTAGAATGCTTTCAAGTTATGGAAGTTTTGTTCAAAGTTGGAACATATTACATACTCTCATTATGGCTTACTTTAATAAGATTTTCAAGGCCAATTGCTGTTACTTGTTATTAAATAATTAAGTTGTTGCTTATTTAAAGTTGGAGAAGGACCACAACTGGAGTTTCCTATGCTTGAAATAGAGCATATGGAAACTTAAAGCATATGGTAACCATATTTCATTTTCTATCTTATTCATGACAAATAAAACTGTTTATGATATTTGCAGATAAACTGCTAACATATGAACATTGCAAAAAAATCAATTTCTTTTGCCTGGAAAGAAGGAGCATGCTATTCAATGTATTTTGATTGTATTTTCTCTTGTAAGCTCGGTAAATATGGAAGCAACACTTAGTATAGTTTATTTTTTAAAAAAAAATTAGGCCTGACTTTCAGCCGCAAATGCCTAGGGTCATGTGCTTACTCCAACCAATGTATCAGAGAAATTCCTCCTTGTAGTAAGCAAGCTTGCTTTAACCAATGCACACAGGGGAGCATGCGGATCTATATTAGCCTGCAGCCAGCATTAGTGTTTGAAGTAGTAAATAAATAAACAAATGCCAAAAATTTCAAGTCATCCATATTTACTCTGTGGTGAATATGAAAACCAAGCATGAATATATGGACATTAGTGGTCTTCTAAGCTTCAATCATATGACTCAACCACAAGTCCCAAATATTGCAAGTCTTCTGGAGGAGGAGTAGGATAGAAGATGCTTTTTTAGGTTCAGTATGTTGTTCAATAATAGGTATGGAGCGTCTCTGCCATTGATGGCACACTATAAAATATTGGACATAAACTGTGGGTTTCTGATGGTGCCTGTTAAGATGTTGGCTGCAGTTCAGAAGGTCTTAGGTTATTTGTAGTCTTAAATACATGGGGGACTAAGACTTCACACTGTACCTTTTCATAAAATATATAGACATCCTTGTCATTATTCCTCAAAATTTTTAAAGTTGAACAAGACCTTTAAAATGGCTAAAATGAAAAGACCATAAATGATTAGGACCAGGAGTTTACCCCAACCAATGTATCAGGGAAATTATTTTTTGCTATAAGAAAGTTTGCTTTAGCCAACTCACAGGGGAGAACGTGAAACTATTAGTATGAAATTGTCTGCCTGTGACCCCTGAAAATAAAAAAACTCCACCTGGCAGCTTTAGGAACTCTCGCAGCTCATCATCTTAGAGAAGCCACTAATGACTCCTGTAGACCATACCACCTAACTTCAAAGAGAACTACACAAAAGCCATCTGCATTTAATAACCCAATCTTGCCAGAACGAGACTGATTATATGCAAAGTCAAAGGGCCCACAACCTTCCTAATGGCTGAGATATTTAACAGTTAGAGGAATTCAGACAATGGATGCATATTCTTTGTCAAAGGTAGCGGAGAGGTGGAAATCATGTGGCATGAGCCTCTGACTTACAGAACAAGCAATATAACCTTGCTGAACTGAAAAGCTTAGTATGTTAACATCCAACTAGCAAACCACAAGAAAGCATCTCAATCCAAATTGGATATTTGGCCCCGTACATCCTACTTCTTTTGGAAGGTTTATATCACTGCTTATAAGACAGATTCATCTTTGCATTCTGATCTCATCTTGTGAAGTCAACACCACGGGGTAAGTGAATGTTCCAGCATTGGTTTTAAGCATCCAATCTTGTGAAAGAATACCCCATTGGACTTTTATTCTGGTCTCTGGAACCCATGTGAAAACAATATTTCTATTTTTCTGTGGTCTTTGTACTGCAAATCTTTCTTTGCTCTATCTTGCTCTTTCTGAATACAAGGAAGACGATGTTAATTCAGTGTCTGTGTTACACATGTGTGCAAATAAACTAACAATTTGAGGTCATCTTATCTCAAGTTTACTGTGTAGTTATTAATAGTAAATTGGATCACACCAAAACCAAGGGGTTGGGAAATACACCACCACTATTATAAAGAGTAAACAAATCAAAACAGCTTTCTACTTTTGTTTGGGTGATGAGGAGAAATTTGTGCTGTTTAAATTGGCACCTGCCTGTCCATAAAGACTGGAAACTGTATACATAGTTACAGTAAAGTTCCAAGCTAGGAGCTGTCTCAATGCTGACTTCTATACATCACTCTGTCCAACACTATACTGAACCCTAGGTGCAACTCTTACACAACTGAGTGGGTGATACAGTACTTAGTTTCACATTAACTCTACCTGCCAGCCCCTTAAACTGCAGTGCCCAGGACTCAAACTATCCTTGGTTCCAACAACAGGTCTGAAGAAACGTCCAGATTTATTCTCTAAGACTTGCTTCCTATAGCATAGCCAACAGGGTAAATTAGTGCTCAGTAGTCATTGCTTTGGCCTTTTTCTTCCTTATCAATTCAAAAGTGTCTCAATAACAATTTTGTGTTATAGAATTACTTTGTATCATTAGTCCTGCTATTCTGAATTCCAGTCCTAGCTTGTTAATCATTTACATTACAAACATTCATTACCACCCATCTGACAGAATTTCCTTATCACTGTAAAACAATGCTGTGAAAAGGCAGCATTTTTAAATCCTCCAAAATAGATGCATGTCTGAGTACCTCCATGGTTTGTAAAACTGTAGCCATTCTAGAATTTTTCTTAAACAGGCAATTTTGTTTGGTGCAACAATTTGCCCAGTTTTTGATTAACAGCAACAATTCCTTAGTTGCTTCAAGCATCCCTCCACCAATCAACTTTTTCAATTTATTCATTTTTTGGGATGTGGTCAATGCTGGCTACACCAACAGTTATTGCCCATCCCTAGTTGCCCTTGAGAAGGTGGTGGTAAGTGGCCTTCTATTGCAGTAGTGCGTGAAGTGTAGGTACATTCATAGTACTGTTAGAGGAGGAGTTCCAGGATTTTGATCCTATGACAATGAAGGAACAGTGATATATTTCCAAATCAGGATGGTGGTGACTTGGAGTGGAACTTCCAGGTGGTGGTGGTGTTTATCTGCTGATCTTCCCCCAGTTTGTTGCAGTTGTGGGTTTGGAAGGTGCTGCCTAAGGGACTTTGGTGAGTTCCTTCAGAGCATCTTACACATGGTACACATGGCTGCCACTGTGTGATGACAGAAGGAATATTTGAGGAAGGGGTAGAATAAAAAGGGCTGCTTTGTCCTGGATGGTGTTGAGCTTTTTGAGTGTTGTTGGAGCTGCTCTCATCCAGGCAATTGGAGAGCATTCCATTACACTCCTGACTTACGCCTTATAGACGGTAGACAGGATTTTAGGGTCAGGAGGCAAGTTACTCAGCACAGGATTCCTAGCCCTTGACCTGATCTGACAATCACAGTATTTATGTGGCTAGTCCTATTCAATTTCTGGTCAATGGTAATCCACCCAGTACATTAATACTGGACAATTCAGCTATGGTAATGCCATTGAATGTCAAGGGGTGATGGTTAGATCCTCTCTTATTGAAGATGTCATTGCCTGGCACTTGTTTGGCATGAATGGTACTAGCCACTTGTCAGCCTAAGCCTGGATATCGTCATTGCTGCATTTGGAATTGGATTACTTCAGTAGCTGAGTAGCACAGATAACAGAACCTTTAGATTGAGCAGGAATGACCAATTTGTGGATGACATTTTGATAGCATGAAACAGTTCAATAGTACACTGCTTAGCTGTACACAGTGATTCAAACAATTCAGGAAGTTGGTCTTAAGCTAAATCCCAGCAAAGCTCAATTGGTGCAGAAACAAGTGACATACAAAGAACATATTATATACCAAGGCAAAAAAAATTCCAGAAGATTGAACAAAAGCTATGCCTTGTGCGCAAAGATCACTTACCACAAAAGGGGTGATTTAAGTGTTAGGACTTTAATTATTGCAGAAATTTTGTGGAAGAGTATGCAGTGTTTGCAAAACCTTTACAGGATTTGATTAAAGGAGGAAGGGAGGCTTTTTCCAATATAAAGCAAGCTATGGCAAAAGCTCCTGCATTAGGATTAGCAGATTTCAGTAAAATGTTTCACATTTTCTGTCAACAGAATGATGGAATGCAAGCCACAGTGGTAGCCCAATAACATGAGGACAGATTAAGACTACTAGGGTATTACTCCACTCAACTACGTTCAGTTGCCAGGGGTATATGCATCAATATGTGAGAGCAATAGTATGTGCCTTATGGGAAATAAGTGTTTCAAAGCCACTCACACCAAAGGGAAAATAATTCTCCACAGCTGTCCAGCTTTTAGAAGCTGGGAGATTGAAAAGAGTTTGATGGAAGACATTCAAAGTAGAAAGCAAACATCTTGCCAGAAGACAGGCATGTGGAAATCAGCAGGGATGTAAGGGAAAATCCTGCAAGAGGATTGACAGCGCAAGGAACAGAGCACAGATGTGTTGCAGAAATGAGAGAGCAAGTGAAGGTTTAGCAGAAGAATCACTCATAGGTGAAAGGGGGAATTAACCTATATGTAGATCTAGACCTATATGTAGGAGATAGAAAATATGTTAACGGTGAACCTCATACTGCACGGGCAGTGGTAAATGAAGGAGGAAAAGCGATTGCAGGAGAAAAAAATCCCAAGGAGTAATTCAGCACAAGTAGCAAAGTTGTTAGCTTTAACTGAAGCTTTAGAATGGGGCAAAGAGAAATTAGTTAATGTCTATACAGGCAATACGTTTTTGGGGTAATTCATGATTATATGACAGCTTGGGACAGATGTGGTTTCATTACATCTAGTGGGGCACAGGTACAGCATGGGAATTTGATTTAAGATCTGATCCAAGCAGCCTGTAGTCCCCCAGAAGCAGCTGTAATCAAAGTGCAGACACATAAGGAGATTAAGAGTCAAGCACAGAATGGAAACAGTCAAGCTGACAAAGCAGCAAAAGACTTGTTAAAAGAGAATTTGGAAGGGACACAAACAGGTGTGGCAGCATTACAAGATAGTGACAATACAGACATTAATGTGAAGAAGTACAGGAACAAGTGTCAGAGGAACAGAAGCAGAAGTGGAAAAGCCATGAGGACAGAAAGGTCATGACGGTGACTGGAGAAGAGGGGGGAAAATAATAGCACCAGAAGCAATGCCGCAAACCTTGTTAAAGGTATACCATGGATTGGCTCATACAAGCAGAGATAAGATGGTCAATTTAATTGGAAATTGTTGGTGATGGAAAGATATGGGAGGAGACATAACTTTCTGTCAGAGATGCTTACAGTGTACCCTGGTGGAACCAGGCATCACTGCAGGATTAAGATGGGGAACAAGTCAAGACACAAACCCAAAGAAAGATGGTAATATTTACAAATGGATTTCACAGGGCCACAAACTAGAGTGAAAAGGAAGATCTATTCTTTAGTAGAACATAGAACATTACAGCGCAGTACAGGCCCTTCGGCCCTCGATGTTGCACTGACCAGTGGAACCAATCTAATGACCCTCTAACCTGAATAGAACATAGAAATTATTGATCATTTTACTCAATGGGTTGAAGCATTCCCATATAAGGATGCCACAGCCAAAACTGTAGCTTTGATATTGGCGAATGAAATTATATCTAGGTAGGAATGCCTGTTCAGTTGGATTCAGACCAGGGCACTCACTTCACAGGAAGAGTTTTAAGAAAAGTCTGTAGAAAAAAACAAAGGTTTCACATATCATATCACCCATAGAACTCAGGAATGGTAGAATGAATGAATCGAACACCGAAGAATAGTTTAGCCAAAGCCCTTTTAAAAGAAGGGAACAATTGGGTACATATTTTGCTTGTAACATTGAGCTACTCCTGGTTGAGGAATAGCATTAACCCTTTTGAACTGATAACTGGGAGGGCAATGCGCCTCCCCGAGGATGTAATAACAGGGGAAGGAAAACATGAAGTTAGTGGAGAAACAGTGTTTCAGTGTAAGAGGGATTTAGTCAACCATTTACATTCTCTGAAAAAGCAGATAGTCACTCAACGGCGGCACAGAGATTGGATGAAATTGGCTGAGGGGAACACTCCTAAATTACTCACACCAGAGGATAAGGTAATGGTGAAACTCAATTAGATAAAAAAAAGGGCTAGGGATCCATTGGGAAAGGCCTATTAGTGTGATTGTCACAAGACAAACATATGGTCTTATCAATGAAATGTACAGTCCACAATGGCGGCATTGGACACAGCTGAAACCACATGTACTTGCTCAGCTACAAAGCTGAGGGGGGATCTTATAGAGACTTACAAGATAATGAAGGGGCTAGATAGGGTAGAGGTAGAGATATTCTTTTCATTTAGAAAGGAAACCAGGACTAGAGGGCACAGCCTCAAAATGGGAGGGTGGGGGGGAGCAGTAGTTTAGAACAGAGTTGAGGAGAAACTTCTTCTCTCAGAGGGTGGTGAATCTCTGGAATTCTCTGCCCATTGAAGTGGTGGAGGCTACCTCGTTGAATATGTTTAAGTCACGGGTAGATAGATTTCTGACCCATAAGGGAATTAAGGGTTATGGGGAGCAGGTGGGTAAGTGGAACTGATCCACTTCAGATCAGCCATGATCTTATTGAATGGAGGGGCAGGCTCGAAGGGCTAGATGGCCTACCCCTGCTCCTATTTATGTTCTTATGTTCACATCCTGATGAGCAATCCAGTAATAACAACATTGCTGTAATGGGTGGATAATCCTGTAGAACCGGGATCCTCATAGCTTTTGTAGCCGCATTAGTGATAATAGGGATAATTTGGATTTGCAGGTGAGCTAATAGATCAGACCAAATCATAGCACCAAGAAATCAGGGTAATCAGCTTGTAGCTGAATGTAATGCGGTTGCTACACCAGAGCGTAATTAAAAATTTTACTTGCCCAATGCTGGTCCACAATCAAGGACATAGAAGAGATATAGAGATTGTTGATAGTTGACTGTCAAAATGATTACATGTTTCTATTCTTTTGATGTGAAGTTTACTGGTTTTAATTCAGATGGGACCAGGTCTTCAAGTCATTCATCGTTCCTCGAGAACTGCATGTCAACACTTGCTTGTATATGGCATATACTTATGCTAGAATTTCTAACCACTCCATGTGTTGAGTTTGTTCGCATGTCCCTATACGTGCTGGGGGAGGAATACCTTTGTAGCCAGTGCCCGACATGGTCTGAATTGATTGTGTCAGACCAACGTTCCCAGTACTTTAGGTTCCCTGGATCTCGGATATCAGGATATTCTAGTGTTTATGACAGGATGAAATTCCTCAGTAGTACATCCTTTGCAAGTAGGTTAGATCACATGCAGAGATATACACCTGTCTTTAACATATCAAATCAGCTCCCAATTTCATCCTGAAACAAAAAGTACCAGAACCAAAGGGGATATATTTTATTGAGAATAAGGAAGGTCCTAGGAGTAATTTAGGTACAAGTGAATGTTGCAACACTGTAAACTGGACCAGCTGGCCGTGCATAAGTCCACCCAGTGGAGATCAATCTTGTAATGCCTCTTATTGCTTTAGGGGGAGCAACACCTAACAAACTCTTAATGGTAAATATTGGATTTATGGGGACAGAACATTTCCTTGGCTCCCTGTCAGATGGAAGGGATCATGTTATCTTGGATACGTAATGCCATATATTTAACATTCTCCTCGTCTTCCTCCTTTGATGAGACATCGACATTCTATCACGCTAATAGAATGCTACTTTGGCATGTTGCTCCCTTGGTATGGGATTGGGGGGCTAACACAAGAAGACAATAATCTAATTTCAAATTTTGTATAAAGTTGCTAATAATACAGCCAATACCCTTACTGAAATCAATGGTGAGATGATTGCTACGCGCACCATGAAACTTCAGCATTGAATGGCACTCCACTTTATTTTGGCAGCCAGGGGTGGAACATGTGTCATAATTGGGCCAGAGTGTTATACATATATACCAGATAATTCAGAATTCGTAACCAATCTAGCTGCTCATATTAAAAAAGAGAGAGGTTGAGAAACTCAAGCAGGTTCAACCCTTTACTCTCGGGGGCTGGGCTTCAGGCAATCTAGGCTCCCTGGGAACATCATTCGTACAAGGGATTGTGTTCTTTCTTATTGTGATCCTCGCATTTATTGTAATTGTGTACCTGCTCAAATGCTGCTGTGCACAAGTAGTCAAGTCTACATGGTGTGCAGTAACAATAGTGGCAGAGAAATTGAGAGAAAAGGTGATCCCAAATGCCAAATAACCCTTCTAGACCCAAGAACATTTAGTTAAAAACATCCATTTAGTGGCCTGATCTTGGGTGGGCCAAGGGCAAAGAGGGAGCATATGTTAGAGGGGTTAGGGTTAGGACTAAAAAAACTAATAGATCAAGATAGACTAATTCTGAGTGAAAATAGTAAAGAAATGTATAAAGTACCTGGAGTTACAAAGGTACAGTTTGTGAAGAAACACATTTAGCAACTGTTAGAAAATTTAACCATGTATTCTTTGAATACATATAATATTCTGTATTGAAGCATACACCTTGGCTAATGATACTCAAAAGGCATGATGGCGTACAGCTGAGCAAGAACCACCATATTCCTACAGCTACTGAGTGAAGCAAAATGGACTCTTATCAATGTAGGTTTTAGAAAGTACAAACTTCCCAGCCAATACAATGAAAAGAATAATTCAATTTTCCTGATAAGAGGTTGCTAAGTAGACAGTGGGAAAAGAACTTTTGAACTCTACGGACCTACATATGGGCATTGCTAGGAGACCGTGGGCAAGAACTTTTGGACTCTACGGACCTATGCTTTCTCATGTTGCCATGGAATGTGAAATGTTATTGGCCAAGGTAAATGATTCATGCTAAATTGATTGACTCATAACCAGCTAAGATGAGCAAAAGAGGTGGGGGGCAAATGATTTTTGAAAAATATGTAATTGTAATACTGATAACTGTGCAAGTTAGAATAATTTGGCCTGTCCCACATCATCCTCCTACGCACGTGGATCAGGCCTGGGCAATAAAGTACATCTTCAATCAGAATTACTGTCTCAGTGAGTTCGTTGTATTTACTGAACTGTAATTAAAGAGAAATCTCTCACACGAAAGCCAGCTTAATATATAGGTCTATGATAAGCTCCTACAGACACCCAGATCCCTCTGCATCCTCTCACCATAAAGTAAAAACATTTTATATTCTTGCCAAAATGGACAATTTCACATTTCTCCCCCCCATTATACTCCATTTGCCAGATTTTTACCCACTACCTAACCTATCTATAAAATTTAGCAACCGTAATTTAGTCCCTTCATCTAAGTCATTAATATCAGATTGTAAATGGTTGAGGGCCCAGCACCAATCCCTGGAACACATGTCATATCCTGCCAACAGTAAAACACACACTCATGCCAGCTCTCTGTTTCATGTTAACTAGCCAATCTTCAATCCATGCTGTCATGATAATACAGTGATTGTGGTAATGGACTCCAGTATTAGATACAATAAGGTACTCTCTGTACTTCATGGGGTAACCTGACCTGGTGGTCAACAGTCAGATAGCAGATGTAAAAGAGTCTAGCAAGAGTACAGATGCTTTGCAGTTGTATTCATGTTTCTGAAACTGTGTTACTAATAAAGTTAGTTTGCTCCAATGGTGTCAGTCATTCTGCAACACTGAAGCAAGACATGCCGTCAGAAGTAATCTAAACACATCAATGGAGGTTTTGAAACCACCGGCAGAGCTCAGTTTGGAGGGCAATACCATTTAAAACTGGAGAAGCTTCTAGCAGTGCTTCTGTCTGTCGCTCACTGTAACAGGCAGTGACAGAATGACCCACAGGTACAGTGTTCCAGCTTTCTTCACATAACAGGGGAAGAAACTCTAGAAGTTTAGAGCAGATTGGCATTTGAAAGTGATGAGAAAAAAATGACTAGAAAGAAATAATGGGAAAATTTCAAGCTGCAGCCCTAAGAAAAATATAATTTGTGAATGATACTAATTCTATACGTGCACACACAAGGCAGTGACAACATTAGTCAGTAGGTAACTGAGCTGAGAAAATAAGCTAAATTGTGTGAATCTAGAAAGCTTGAATCACTCATCCAAGGTAAAATCATTTTCAGGATCGCAAATGATTCTCTGAAAGAACAGCTTGAGAGAGAGAAGTGGATCCCACCCTGGAGAAAGCAATAAATATCCACAGAGCAGCAGAGACAACAAAATGCCATTTTAAACAGATGATGATAGAACTTAATACACAACAGACACAGAAGCAATTACATGCAGTTAAACAGAAACAGCACTGGGGCCACCTGACAAAGGGGCAAACCCCGAAAGCTTGTGGGTTTACTATCAAATAAACTGGTTGGTCTTTAACCTGGTGTTGTGAGACTTCTTACTGAAAAATCAAATGGATAACCTGAAGTTAAAAATATTGGCATTATTAAAACACTTAAATGCAGTTGATGCAAAATAGAGTCCTTACCAGGCAGCTGTCCAGCCTATGGAAAGCAGTGCAAAAACTGTGATAAGCTAAACTACTTTGCTAAGATGTGCAAATCAAAGAAAGTGCACACGACTGCAGATGAGGACGCACACACTGAATCTGAACTTTTCCTTGGTGCAGTAACAGCACATTGAAAGAAGACAAATGGAAAGTTGGTTTGAAAGTTGCCAACGTGATGAATTTCAAGCTTGACACAGGTGCACAAGCAAATATCATTCCCAGAGGCCTGATCGTAAGATAAGTAAAGGAAAACAGCTGACTAAAACAAAAATGAAGCTGTCCACTTACACAGGTGAAGAAATTGAAGTAAAAGGCCAATGCTCACTTAACGTGAACAAAAAAAGGTCTTCCATTTCTAGTAGTGAAAAGCGATGTAACACATTCTTGGAATCAGGGCTTTGTAAAAGCCTTAAGCTAATCAAGAGAATAATGACCGTGACCTCTGATAAGATCCTGAGGGAGTACAAAGATGTTTTCAAGGGGATTGGTTGCCTGAAGGAAAAACACATCATCAAGGTTGACAAAAATGTGAAACCCAAAATACACCCATCCAGGATAGTAGTTGAGAGACTGACAAAGCAGAGATGGACTTTATGGGGAGATTTCAGGTCATCAGGAAAATTGAAGAATCAACAAAATGGTTTCATCCAAGTGTAACTGTAGAAAAAATCAGATGAAAATCTGAGTGTCTGTCTGGATCCCAGAAATCTAAAACAGGCAGTACGAAGACAGCATTATTGGTTGCCCATAGTAGTTGAGATCACACATAAGCTACTTGATGCTAAATTATATTCAGCCTTTTTACGTCAGTCTAGGCTTCTAGCAAATCAAGCTGGTTAAACACAGCTCCAATTGGAGCTACAGGTTTTTACGCATACCTTTTTGTTCTAATTCAGCTCTTGAGGGATTCCATAAGTCAGTGAAGCAGCTGTTTGAAGGGTCAGAGGGCATGGGAACCTAAATGGATCATGTGTTTGTCTGGGAGCCACACAAGAAGAACACAACCACAGACTGAGGCAGGTGCTGGCAGAAGCTGGAGAAAGGAACTTCAAGTTGAAGCAGGATAAGTACAAAATAGGTCTTCATGAAATAAAGTGCTAACAAGTGAGGGACTAAAGCCAGACCAGAGTAAAATTGAAGCAGTTGTGAACATGTCACCTCCAGAATATAAGAAAAACTTAGGAGAGATTTTTGGGCATGGTGCCCTATCTTGGGAAATTAATTCTGCACATCAGGTCTGACAGCACCTCTCAAGAGAAATTTTACAAAATAACGTACAATGGCACTGGGAACAAAGTCACCAAGGAGCTTTGACCAGTCTAAAGAGAACACTAATCCAGTTACCGATGTTAATTATTACAACGTCTGTCAGCCAGTCAAGGTATCAGTGCACGTTTCAAAAACAGGCTTACAAGCTGTCCTCTTGCAATCTGAAGCACCAGTGGTGTATGCTTCAAAAGCAATGACTGAAACTCAGCAACGTTACACCCAAATGGAGAAAGAAATGCTAATAATGGTGTTTGGCCTAGAACATTTCTGCCGGTTTGCCTATGGCAGAGATGTCAAGGTACAGTCTAATCATAAGCCTTTGGAAGTTACACTTAAACCCCTGAACTGTGCACCACCACCAAGAATCCAAAGATTACTACTTATCTGCAGAAGTACCAGATCAGAGTTAAATATAAACTGGGCAACGACATGTAATATATTCTATCACGGACATATCTACCTGTCAAGGAAGAAGTAGAAGAAGAAGACGAAGCACAGGTTCACAGGCTGATGAAGAACTTACCTGTGACGGTACGAGATCAGAGAAGTGACACAGAATATCGCAATCCTGAGAAAAGTGCAGCAATTTGTGTAAAATGGCTGGCCCACACATCAGAGCAGTGTCCCTTCTGCTATTAACTGTACTGGAACTTTCCTGAGGAACTTCACGTAACAGAGAGAATACTTTGAAGGGAGAAAAGATGATAATTCTTGCAACACCGAGGAAAGAACTGCTGCAACGCATGCACGAAAGTCACCTCGGCAAAGAAACAGGCAGCAAAAGAAGTCAAGACGTAATGCATTGGTCTGAAATGGGAGCACAAATTGGGGAAATGGTGAATGCATGTACAGTGTGCCAAAAGTAAAGTAAGTCACAACAAAAAGAATCACTTCAATGACAGTGTCCCAGAGAACAGTGGCAGAAAACCGGAGTGGACTTGTTCACATTTGACAACAGTGAGTACCAAATAGCAGTTGATTTTTACTCAAAATGTGTCTGTGCTGCGGAGAAAGGATAATAAGAGCATCACTTTGATTTGATTTATTGTCACATGTATTAACATGCAGTGGAAAGTACTGTTTCTTACATGCTATACAGACAAAACATTTTCTTTTCCTTCTCTATGAACGGTGAGTGCAGAATGTAGTGTTACAGTCATAGCTAGGGTGTAGAGAAAGATCAATTTAATGCAAGGTAGGTCCATTCAAAAGTCTGATAGTAGCAGGAAAAAGCTGTTCTTGAGTTGGTTGGTACATGACCTCAGACTTTTCTATCTTTTCCCCGAAGGAAGGTGGTGGAAGGGAGAATATCCAAGGTGCATTGGGGTCCTTAATTATGCTGGCTGCTTTGCTGAGGCAACAGGAAGTGCAGACAGAGTGAATGGATGGGAGGCTGGTTTACATGATGGATTGGGCCACATTCATAACCTTTCATAGTTCCTTGCGGTCTTGGGCAGAGCAGGAGCCATACCAAGCTGTGACACAACCAGAAAGAATGCTTTCTATGGTGCATCTGTAATAGTTGGAGAGAGTTGTAGCTGACGTGCCAAATTTCCTTAGTCTTCTGAGAAAGAAGTGGCGTTAGTGGGGTTTCTTAACTATAGTGTCGGCATGCAATTTGAAATCAATTTTTGCTTCCAGGTATACCTGAAGTGCTGTAAACTAACTTCATTACTAACACATTTTCAGAATGTGAACACAAACTGCAAGACATCTTCAGCCTTGCTACAATTTCTCTTACATGTAGTGAAGGAGCAGTTGGTATGTGTTTTGACTAGCACCATTGCTGTAAACCAACTTTATTGCTAAAACATTTTTTAGAACGTTAACACAAAACTGCAATGCATCTTCAGCCTTGCTACAATTTCTCATGCATGTTCTATATGACCTCCAGGTCATGAAGTGCAGTGTGTACCATATTGTATCTTAATACTGGAGTCCACTACCACAATCATCTTATTATCATGACATGTATCTTTATTTTAAATAAACTTGTCTAATTTCTATTGGAACAAAACAGACTGAAGATCTTCAAAAGTGGTCCTCAATTCTCAAACACTGTCTCACAAATTTGCACAGGACTGGGGGTTTTACCACATACGTCAAGTCACAAATATCTGATAGTTGAACGGAATGATGGAACACACTGTTGAAGAAAGTGAAGGCAGGCAGAAGAGACCCTTAACTGGCCCTGCTGCGTTTTAGGGATACTCCGTTAGAGGGCATTGGATCATCTCCAGCACAGCTCATGATGGGGAGAAAACCAAGAACAAAGTTTCCAACAGTGCCTCAACTGCTATTTTCACAGAGTGAGCTACAACATACAGGACCTGCTCAAACAGACAGCAGAAGCAGGAGCAGTACTTTGATTGAGAAGTCCAACCTCTGCCTGAACTGACGTGGAAAAGCTAGTGAGCTTTCAGCAGGGAGGGATCTGGAATCTGTCACAGGAGAACTAAGGTCTTACACAGTGCAGACTCCAAATATCTAACATTATGGGCAAAACCAGAAATTTCTGGGGAAAGCAAATGAAACATGAACCTGGTCCGAACTAGAAAGTGTAGCTGAAGGTCAAGCACCAGAATCCACCAGTGAAGCAACAGATAACCAGACAAAACCTGAGAGTCCTGAAAACTAAGGGGTGGAAGTGACACTGAGCCAGAGGAAGCCCCTTTTCCTTCAAAATAATCTCTTGTCATCATTCAGAACATTCTGAAAGAATTGTAAAAAAAGATAGGGATAAGTAAAAGACAAAGCAGACTAATTAAATCAGAGCGCAAAATAACATACAATAGGATTTGTATACTTGAGTAGGCTATGCTCACAGTCTAGTTTATTCCAATAGAAATTAGACTGAAGTTTATTTAAAATAAAGATAAATGTCAAGGATAATAGGGTGATTGTGGTAATGGACTCCAGTATTAAGATACAATATGGTACACACTGCACTTCATGAGGGTCACCTGACCGGGAGGTCATATAGAACATGCAAGAGAAATTGTAGCAAGGCTGAAGGTGCCGTGCAGTTTTGTGTTCACATTCTGAAAATGTTTTAGCAATAAAGTTAGTTGATAGCAATGGTGCTAATCATTCTACATCATAAAACAAAACACATACCAACTGCTCCTTCACTACATCCTTTGCTGCTTGCCCTATACTTGGTGGCATAGCCCTTGCCCTCAAAATGGCAAGGTTGTGCAAGTTACAGCAGAATATGACAGATTGTGATGCACACTGAGGAGTACTGCAGGGTTTCTCCAGAATGGTCCAGGCAGCAGAATTGGTATTTTAATCAATGTTTTCTTGATGATAATGTGTGTAGCAGAACGGTTATCATTATGTGCATGCTACATGTGTGCATTTGGGTTGTGCACCAGAGTCGTGAGCCAAGTAGTTAGTGACCACTCTCTTGCTTGACAAATTGGCTCAAAGCCTGATGGAAAATCAGAATAAAGACATCATGGCAGATGCAGGGCGTTCACCTGTATCATATGCTAGTGTTTAGGATCCCCATAGAGATCGCTAAATTTGAAAAAGTTATTAGAATTTCTAATGACGTAGAAAATCATACAAGATTTCAGGTTTTACCTTTTGAAGAAATTAATATCTCAGTGGCCTTGTTCTCCTACAGTCAGAAGCAAGCCCAAAGCTGCTTCTATGAATATGAATGTAAAAAGAGCCCCAAAAAGTACTTTCCAGCTACTGATCAAAGTTTCAGGAATATGTTCAAGTTCAAAAATCTCATCTCCACCACTCTCAGCTGTTCCGGACAATAGCTGCACCTTATATTGATTTCTTAGTACACAAGGGGAAAGTTGCAGTGAGAGCCTGGAACTAGGCAATACAAGGCTGCACTGTCACTCTCTTCATACAATAGCAGATATAGGTAGTTGGGAACTGAGTAGATTGTGAACAGAGTTGAATGGGTTGAAAATTGAAGTTAATGGCTTCTGCTCCCCAATTTTCCATTGAGGAAAAGTCCTAAATGTTATATGAACTAAAAATCCCTGTGTGCAATTACAGGGCCCATTTCTTTCATTATGATCTCCCAATAAAATAAATCCCCATTGGTGGAAAAAATCAGGAAAATGTATGTTTAGGCTGTTGAACTTTTCAAGTGAAAATATACTGCAATAAGCCATGAAAAATGAGTTTTCAGTACTGTATAAACTACAGCTCAACAATGTACTTTAGATGCTATTCAATCATTTTACACCCGTTACACAGGCAACACAAATGTACCACTAAATTGAAGAATATGAGATACGTTGCATATTCTTCAAAATAAAATGCACATCATCATCACATTTTTTCCATGATTTGAAGAAATAATTTGACAACTTCCTTGAATTATGAGTTTTCCAATGTGAAATGCCCAAGGCTTTCTTTGGTACATCACTTATATCATACTGGTTCATTCAAGGACCATCCTGCCAGATGGAAAATCAATAAAAGTAATGCAGCTGTCTTAAATGTCATACAGCAAGTTTAAAATAGGCAGTTTTAGCTGCCTTATATCATAAAAAATAACGTACACTCGCCAAAATAAAAAGGGCCACAGTATTGTGAAAAAGAATGGTGCTATAATTCAACACACTACTAAAAATCTTTTATGTAATTCCTACATCCCACGTTCTTTTGTTTACCTAGAAATGTACTTCGTCCACATTTCTTGTTTCAGCTCAGAGGTTAGACAGATCAAAACTGTCCTTAGTAACACGATCAAAGTTCGCTCAACACACAAAGATACTTTTAAGATAATAATTGATAACTATAATAAACGTAATTTGTAACTTTCCTCATTTGTGTGCACGATTTCAAATATCAAACATAGCAGCCACATTTTGCTATTCTGTCTATTCATTGTGTCATGCATGTGATGATCTATATGGGCCATGTGTCATTTCTGTCCTGCATGAACCAATACAGTTTGCATCTGTTCCTCTGACTTTGAAATTTGTTTACTCCCTATTAAAATACTTCAACTGATTTGGCATTATCCTGCGAGATTGCATTTGCTGGTCCGCGTTAGTTATGAAATTAAGATAATTGGCTAAAAATTCAAAAGAGGGACTTGGATTAGACACTTAAAACCAAACTTATTTTCTTTTGAAACTAGGATCACACAAATCACAATGACAATCTTTTGTATATGTGATAATTAGGTTGTATGATTTGTCCCTGCAAACTATTAGAAGAATACAAATCTGAATGGGTCAATCGTATGTCCAAATTATATTACGCAACAAACACAGAAGGCAGCATTGACAATTCTACACTTAAATCAGAAAAGGAAATCAAGATAAACTACACTTCTTGCTAAATAATTAATTTGGTAGTGAGGATTAGTTAGTCTAAGCCTTGCACTGAAATATGTTTGAACAAATAGCTTAGGCACGAGTATGACCTTTGATCACTTGGGGCAAATGTTGCAGTTGGGAATTCATCTAAATCTCTATCCGTAGATCGATAGGCTGGGAGATGTGTGCAGAAGTTCAGGATCATTGTGAAGCAGACTGGCATCCTGTGAAGTAACCTGGGAGGAGTGTGCAGCAGCTCAGGGTCACTATGAAACAGATCAGGAGTGAACACTGAAGCCAAACATCAGTGAAAGGAGCGCATGGTAATCTGAGCAGCACACCTACATGTTCCGCCAATCGCCATCTGCCTCACCTATTATGACAAGGATGTAGGTCATGCATTGGACTCCTTAGTCACCTGAGAATTCATTTTTAGCATGGAAGCAAGTCATTCTCAACTCCGAGGAAGAAAGAGTTGTACTAAGCTATCCGTTTAGTTCCAAGGTTAAAGAATGTTAGACTCACAACGGTAGTTAAGTAACATTTCGAACTAGAAACAAAGCCCACGTGATTCATATTGCCATGGAGAAGAATGCAAAGGAAACTATTGAAAAGATCAGGTTACAGGTATTTTTTAAAGAGGAATAACATTGAATGTCGCAGACAGTGTTTTGAATTTGCCTGGATCTGGGACGGAAGGTTCAGCAAGAGGCCAAAAAGGCCCCTATGATTTGCTGTGCAGGAATGCAGGTGGAAGCTTGGATTCAGATTATAAAGATCAAACTCCTCAAAAGTTAGAATGAGAAATGGAGGAGTAGCCTCGCTTGGATTTGAGAGAATGTCTCAAGGATAAATAGACTTCACTATGAAAGATTGCTCAGGCTATGAAAATAATATGAATAAACATTGCGAGCCAAGAATCATTTTAGATTAATTTTGGGAAAGTTGAATGGAAATGACAGTGTGAATTATCCCTCTGAAGTGTGCTTTTCAGTTGAGCTAAAGTAATCAAAGTGGTGATGGTGGTTATATGAAGTATAAGCTGCCTAAAGATACAGTTTAGTCAATAGTGCTTTTGGTCTACCTTCCAGTACACATTGTAAAACCTGAGATTTGGATGTGTTTCAGGTATTAACTGGAAGTTCAAAATTTCTTTTTAAAAGTTAACAGTCTCGATGGGGATCGTAACAATATCTCCAAAGTGCATAACTTATTTTTTGACAGGCAGAGAAATTATCACATTTTGCTCAAGGACCCGGTGTAATAGTCACCTCTTCTGAGCATTGTCCTTTGACAGGATTGTTGTCATCTATCTAACATTAGATGCCTCAAATATATTCTAATTCTGAAAAGCAATGATTACTGGAAATATTATGTTCACCATGTCCCATGTACAATATTTTGAGACATTTTAGGTCTTGGTGTATTCAATATTTAGATTAGATGGACAGATAGATTGTTAGATATACATGGTGATAGATAAATGTGTACATAGAGAGGAGATAGATACAGATTGAGAGAGATTCATAAAAATACAAGGAGACACAGAAAGCCAGAAGATAAATCAGGGATAGCTATAAGATAGGTAGGCTTGTATCAAACCTTGGTTAGACCATAATTTAAGAATACTATGTACAGTTCTGGTCACCACATTATCCAAAGGATTTGGAGGCACGAGAAAGGTTGCAGACAAGATTGAGCACACGTCAGGAAGTATGAATAGGCTGGGCCTCTTTTCCCTTGAAAAAGTGGCTGTGGGCTGACCTAACAAAAGTCCATATGAGAGGTTTTGATAGAGTATATATGAAGGGAATATTTCCATTTGTGGGGAAGGACATATTTAAAGGCCATCAATATCAGTTATTTGTCAAGAAATCTAATTGGGACTTCAGCAGAAACCTCTTTATGTAAAGAACGATGATAAAGTGGAACTGGCTACTAAAGGGAATAGGGTTTAATGCTGTTAAAACTCTGACAGCAGATGGATGAAGTGGGAAACCAGGTACCAGTTTTTACTTAATTCTACCATGGAAACAATTAATAGCACAACTTTTTAAAGAGGAAGCTTGGAAAGCTTACAAGGGAGAAGAGAATAGTTATAGGAGGTTAGATGAAGAAAAATAGGTGAACTTGAGGGGAGTATAACAATGACAGCACCTATTTCTGTGCATAATTTTTTTAAACTGTTCGCTTTAGCTGAAAGCAGCCACTGAACCCAATACCCTCCGAGTCTGTATGACTTTGTACAATACGACTTTGTTCATTTGATGATCAAACCATCACAAAAACTCTCATTGAAAACATTTATCTGTTCGTGGTGATAATGAGAACTTGTCTGTCATCTCTTGTTTGGGCATTAAATCCATTTTATTTTGAGAAAACTCAACATAGTTACAACCTTAACAACTTGAGGCTCGGTTTGAAAGCCATCATGGGCTGCAGTAGCTAATGTAACAATTATGAAACACTCATGAGGGCAATTTCAGGAAAGAAATTGAACTTACATGATGTTCTCTCTCGTCAGATTTAATTTCTGTATTTCTGGAGTTGTTGATAGTAACGCTGCTAATCGAACAGGTAATTAGTGGCCACAGGAGCAATCAAATTATGGTCCAACTCTCCTTTAGGTAACAATTTCATATTCCATTCAGGCTAGCAACAAAAACAAAAATCAGCCATGGTTTTGCGAATAAATATAGAGAAAGAGAAGATTAGGAAAGCTACCTTCACAAAGAAAGCCTTTATTGTGTTGGTGAATCAAATATTGCCTCACTTGAAACAAATATTCACATCACTCGGTCAAAGAACAACTAAGCATTGCCAATTTTGTGCATGGAAGGCGGCAACACAAGTTGTTGAAGGAGGTATGGAAATAATTAATTCACGTCAAGAAATTCATCAAGGTAACTGATTACATCACCATCTTTTCTCTGTATACTACTCATTTGCACATAAATGCTTATTGTGGCCTGCAAGAGCATGGTGAACTTTCTCATCTTCAAAAGCATGCAACCCCTTGCTCTACTAAGCAAATTCTAGCCCTGCAGTCGTTGGAAAGCCACCTCACTACTGCTTGGTAGGTAGAGACTTGCCCATGGGCCCGCTGAAGTGCGATGTAGTGCTGTCTGTGAAGCGTGGTGCTGATGACAACAACTGCTGCCAAAGCAGGGTACACAAACAAGCCTCAAAGTCCTGAGTGAAGTGCCTGGTGCACATTGCTTTATACACTTGTGAAACACCTTGTGCAATTGAGCTTATGATCCAACGTGGGAGATGAGTCAGGTGATCATGGCTTATAATGAGATGCTAAAGTATTTAAATTGGGTTCCCAAAGCGTGACAGTGGAAACAACATTGGAGGGTGCAGTGGATGTTTGCAAACTGATTTATGACAACGTGAAAGTAATTATTGCAATTCCCAATATTTTATTCTACTGCCTATACTGACACTTGCTGAAAATGGAAGCGGAAAGTCCTAGCACGTGTGATTTGAATCCAATACTGTACATTAAGATAGATTTTTTGAACAAATGTCATTGAAGAATGACAAGCCTTGTTAGACTGGATTATTTTGAAAATAGGGTTCAATAGACAAAGTTAAACAAACAAATGTATCTATATCTTGGAGTGATCTGCAAACATTTTTTTTAAGTGATAATGATCATAGTGGAGACCATATCCTGAATAATTTAAGATAATAATTCACAAGATACCAGTTATTACTGGAAGCTGTAATTGTCCATCTCTCTCAAGATGGAATCTGGTGAATTAGTGGCAATCACCCATGCTGAATTTGGATATTAGGATGAAATTGGGCATTATTAAATTTTAAGTTTCTTAATGTAAGCAGAAATTTCCCCAGGTCTTAGACAGCAACATTCCCTATATTTATGAAGGAGATGAAATGGTAATTTCACAATATGTGTAAAATTGGATTAGAGAAAATGATTGAGGATTTAACAAACAGATTTTTCTTTTAGCTGAATATTGGCGAATTTCAAAAATCCAGACAGGGGTTGGCAATGTATGTCTCAACCCACAAGCAACATAAATCACTGAAGAGATTCCAATTTAGTATCGATGTACTTTCTATTAAATGTCAGGAAAGTATCAATGAAAATCACTGAAAGACAGGTTTCTCTTAGATATGTTTGTACCTGCCTATACTGAACAATTAAAAAATGCATTTAGGAACTTTTCTTTTTCAAGTTTGTTTATTAGTCGCAAGTAGGCTTACATTCACACTGCAATTACTGCAATCTTACACTGCTGTGAAAATCCCCTAGCCACGACACTCCGGTGCCTGTTCCGGTACACTTGGAGAATTTTGCCAATTCACCTAACCTGCACATCTTTGGACTGTGGGAGGAAACCAGAGCATCCAGAGGAAACCCATGCAGACACAGGGAGAATGTACAAACTCCACACAGACAGTGACCCAATCCAGGAATCGAATCAGGGTCTCTGGCGCTGTGAGGCAGCAACACTAACCACTGTGCCACCATCTGCCCTGTAGGAGCAGTAGCTGCTCATTTGGCCCATCAAGTCTGCTCTGCCATTCAATTAAATCATGGTTGATCATTTATCTTGAAGCCACTTTTCCGCACTATTCTTATATAGTCTAGCCAACTTGATATCAGGCCAAGACCCAACATTCACAACATCCAAGGGCAGATAAGCAAAGACCTTCAATCTTTAATAAGATGTCTTAAAAGCTCATGAGGTGAGTATTGTACTTTGGGATACTAGTGTGTATGCAAACATGATATATTATACATAAACCAAGTATGCGAAATTCCCTGATGAAAATGCATTGAAGAACAGGTTCTCAGACATATTACTTGTCAACATTGCAACATAAAATGTTTAATGTGGCTCTGTAGAGTAAGGACACCTTCAATCAAAACATTGACACGTGTTCCATAATGATTGCTTCATGAAACAAATATTACCCATCAGGGAAATTGAAATTAAAGCGATGAGGGATCTAGAATTGTGCTTCTTAAAATCAATGGTTAAATTAATTTGACCTAACAAATGAATGATCATTGGTATGACAAAAAGATGGTGGGAAATAATATTTAGCGAGAATAAACACAAGAATGGTAACTCCATGACACCTTGATCTTATTGTACACTTTAGCTTTCAATACAATGCTTTTCCTTGTCTGGATCATGATTTAATATTAACCAAATTAGACTTGTATTAGATAAACAAATAGCTTTGAGATAATTAAATAAGCTGATGAGAGGTCACTCAGCGGTAGTGGAGGTTAAGGTGGGAAGTGGTAAAGATAAGAATCAAGTTTAGAAATCCTACCATTGTTTCATATACACTGTCATGTCAACCAATGTAATGCTGACATTCAAAAAGAGCCATCCGCCTTTGGAAATTATGAATAGTGGGTGACAGCTTAAAACTGGGATATATTGGTGAGGACCAGAGATCACAGTTTAAAGTTCTGTCAGTTCTTCTTTAGGTATGAAGTGAGTGCCAGTATTGTGATGCATAACATAAAGCAACTGTAATGGACAAGTTAGATGGTCCAGTTGGTCTTTTCCTACCTTTCATTTTTAAATGTTCACAATACCTGTTCCTTATTGACTAGCTGCCAAAGTAAGAATAAACTGTTTTGAGACTGCAGTTAATGTCCTGCCTGAAAGAAATCAAATGCCTTCACACTGTCACTCAAATGATGGACTTAACAATGGAAACATCTCAGTGTTATCCTACAAGAAGGATTACAAAGGTGAATCTTGACAAGCATATATTGTAATCTTGGAAACCATTACATTAAATTGAATCCAGTCACAGCAGAGCTATTTTAATTCCAAAGTTGTTAAATTGAACCCAGCTAAGGACAAAAAACATCTCTTATTGAAAATGTTTTGCTTAATTCATATTTTTGAACTGGAATCATTGGGAATTTGAATTCAAGCTAAACAATGAAAACAGGCACTCAATGTGCCACTAAACGCAAATAGACTGCATGATCAAAGTCAGAAGCAGAGGTCTTAGAGCTTTCCTCTAACTAAGGGAGACAAATCATTGATTAGCGACAACTAACAGGTTCGCAGCATGGTGAACCAGAGACCCGTAGTGCTGATGAAAATGTTAAATTCGCAACAATGTGTGGGAGAATATCCTGACAAAAGAGAAAACTGCAGAAAACACAAAATGTTCTACTCATCACACTGCACGCAAGGAAGGAGTCGCTGCTCATCACAGCAGAAGTTTTGCAGCCAAAGAGAATAGATGCTTCAACCTGACCTGATGTCCAATCAGCTCTGCATGTTTAAGTAGGACATAGCAGCTAACCTAACTTCACCTTGCAGGAATAAACACATTAATTTGCAACAGAATTTGGAATGGACCATTTCTGAATTGTGAATCAATTCTTTCAAAATGCCATGCAATTGGGTCTACATTCACACAAAAAGGAGGTAGTGGCATATTGGTACTGTTGCTGGACTAGCAATTTAGAGACCCCAGAGCAAGAATTGGGGTTATGGGTTCAAATCCTACCACAGCAGATAGTGAAATTTTAATTCAGTAATAGTCTACAATGGTGACCATGAAACCATTGTCGATCGTCATTACAATCCCATCTGGTGCACGAGTATCCTTTAGGAAAGTAAATTTGCCATCCTTTCCTGGCCTGGTCTACATGTGACTATGCAATTGACTCTCAAATACCCTCTGAAATGGCAGACAGTTAAGGATGGGCAATAAATGCTAGCCCAGTCACATCCCATAAGTGAATTAAAAACTATGTTCCTGATAACTTGGTTCGTGCTATAATTTCTCAAAATTTGTCCTGTTGGCAAAAATGCTAATGGAACTAACCTTTATACAAGTTGCACCAAAGTACAATGCCGGTTTTCTTTCATGGAAACTGCATCTTAGTGCATTGGAGCCAACATTTTTACTAATAAGCACAAAGTCCAAACTTCAGCCAATTGATGGTGCAATTTGTTTCTGAAACAGCACCTCAAAACTGGAATTACTGTGTATGATGACAGTGTGCCATTTCCATGAGATGACCTGCAGACAGCACGTACTTCATAGCAGGAACTGACAGGTGAATTCTTTTACAATTGCTGTTGGCTCATCCTGCTATTAGAGGAAGTAGCTGATTTGAATACATTAGGGAATCTTACTCGGACAATTGTGACAGACTCCAAAGCACTGAACCACTTTGAGTGCATGAGTTTTATACTGAACGCTAAACGTTATAAATTTTGAGACTTCTGGTGTTGATGAGGATTTCCTTGTCCTAAAGATTAGATTGTGTCTGAATCACGGTCTGGCACATGCCAGTCACACCTAATGAGACCCAGTGCCTGAGGGAATCATTCGCATGATACTGAAGAACTGTAAACCATTGTCATAGTACCAGCAGAGCCACAAATGTTGGGAGCAGGTTGGGAGTGAGCATTTAGGGTGAGTCAATACTGGGGAAATAAACAGGAGAGGCTTCACGGTGAAGGGAACTGCTACTCTTTTTGATTTCACATTCGGGCATATTTTTAAAAAGTTCCTTTTCACTGGTGGCGTCTAGCAGTTTAAAGACTATTGGTTAAGCTGTATTTAGACCATAGCAGGTCTAATGCACTGCATTGCCTTCCAAAAAAAATACTAAACATTTAAGGCCAAAACAAAATGGGCAGGGTTCTCTGGCTGTTCACACTGGTGGGATTCTCTGGTCCTGCTGGTTGCTCACCCCCTGCCCGTGGATTTCCCCAACAGCATGGGGTTAATTCAGTGGGAAATCCCATTGACCGTGGCGGGACCAGAGTATCCCACTGTCAGTGAATGGCACGCTGCCTCCCACTGTGAGAAAGCACACGACTGGGAGGCCAGAGAATCCCACCCTATGTTTCTTCAACTACAAGACTTGAAAACACAAGAAACAAATGAAGACAAATATGCTCAATACCAGTCATTACCCAGGTTGTCAAATTATAAAGAATTACAAAATTACTTTTGATCAAGGGAATTTAAATTCAGTACAATCGTGCAGCCAGTATGAAATCTTGAAATTGAAAGACAACAAAAGCGCAGCACCGCCTACACAACAAGTGTAGCCAACAAGACATCTATTTTATCTTATTTTTGTAGATCTCACTAAAGCAATCAACACCGTCAGCAAAGCAAGACTCTGCAAGATTGTGGAGAAAATTGGCCATCCACCAAAAGCTCTGCAGTTTGTCAGACAGTGTGCACTACGCTGTTTGATGGCTCCACTTCCAACAGTTTCAGGGTGAAGAACAGAATGAAACAGGGCTGTGCCTTAAACCCCACTTTGCTTAATATTTTCATTTCCGTGCTCCTAACCCCTAACGAGATGGCAGGAATCTACTTTCATACAGGGTCAGATGGCACGACCTATAACCTGCCCAGATCCAAACTGATGATGAAAATACAGCAGGCAGAATTTTATGAGGCTTATTCTAAGTGTCCAGTAACATGAAAATGAGAGAGTGTTCCTGATCCCATTTTTAGGTGAATTTTCACACCTAATCATATGTACTTAATCACTGAAAATATGAGCTCGACCGTTTCTACTGCTTAGGCAATGGGCTGCGCTTAACGCGCCAGACAGCCTGTAGAGGGAACTACTGCTCATGTGCAGACCTCTAATGCTGTACATAAGCAATTTCAGCAATGGTACATAAAGAGAGAACTGTCCGGCTTTTGCTGCTGCAGGCAGCCTCAACAAGCTTCCCCTGCAATCATGGGGGCCCCACAGCTGATCGCGAGCCCCACAATGCACGAACATTCAGCCCCCACTGACCCTCTGTTGTCTGAATGATCACCCCCTCCCCCCCAATCCAATTGCATCTGCAGAGCAGGAGCAGGAGCAGCAGGCCACCCTGCACCCCTCCCCCCACCCCACCACCAGTCAGGCTGCCCCTTCATATCCCACCTCCTTCAGGCTCCACACCCATAGGCCCTGGCCCCATATGCTCTGCCCATTGGGCACTGCCCAGTTGCCAGTGCCAAGGTTCCACTGCCAAGCTGGCACTGCCCAAGGAGCACATCCATTTGCCCTTGGCATCCCCGGGGAGCCTCACTGGCCTCCGGTTCTACCAGTGAGGCCAATAGGACTGTCCCCCCGTTCATGGGATCAGGTTATTTTCCTCACTGGAGGAGAATCTCTTCCAGTGAGGCCATAAAGGCAAATGAGCCTGGTCAGATGTAAATTAGCATTTCCATACATTTGAAAGTGTTATTTAGCTTCTCACCCATTTCCAGCAAGAGGCTGACCTCGCCAGAAATCTGGCTCTCAAAGTAGCGAGAGCTGAGAACTCGGGCATGATCCTGATTTCTTGACTCTCGCACCATTTTACCAGCTCACTTCACCCACTGATGGGCAGGCCAAGTTGGTAAAATTCCACCCAGCATGTCTTGATCTGAAAACACTATGCTGATGAGGCTGTGCTCATTTGGAAACTCAGCTACAAAGACTCATTAGTTGTCTCACCTATGCCTATAACCTGTTCTCCTTTTACTGTAAGTGTTAAGAAAACTGTGGTTATGGGACATGCTGTTACATCTGTGTCCTCAACCACACAAAACAGCACTCTTCTGGAGAATTGATTAGCAAATTCTTCTGCAGACAATTTGATTCTTGATGCAGAACCCCTTACAAGCATAAGGAAAGCACTTACAAACTTTGGCTGACTCATGAAATGTGGTTGGAAAAACAAACTGACCCTTAGGACTATGATGCTCGTTTAGGAGACCTGGGTTCTCAGCATGTTGCCATACAGTTGTGAAAATTGGACAACATACAGCTATTAGAATCAGAGAGTCACTACAGTGCAGGAGGCGGCCATTCGATCCATTGAACCTGCACCAGCAACAACCCAGGCCCTATTCCCATAACACCACGTATTTACCATGTTAATCTCCCTGACATTAAGGAGCAATTTAGCATTACCAATCCACCGAACCCACATCTTTGGACTGTGGGAAGAAACTACAGCACCCGGAGAAAACCCCGCAGAGACTGGGAGAATGTGCAAACTCATAACAGAATAAGCTGAAGTTAATGTTAATATCTGAACATGCGCATTAGGAGCCGGAGTTGGCCAAACGGCCCCTCGAGACTGCTTCATCATTCAATGACTTGATTGTAAATTCAACCCCACATTCCTGCCTACCTCCAAAAACCTTTCACCCCCTCATCTCCCAGTGTCCCAAGGCTAGAATTGAATCCAGGTCTCTGGAGTTGTGAGGCTGCAGGGCTAACCACTGTGTCACCGTGCTGCCCCTATTAATAAAGGTCAACAAATTTCATCTTCAGTATCTGTGGTGTGTTCTCAGTCTCTCATGGAAAGCCACAATCATGACTACACTCGAAGGCAAATCTCCCAAGTATGCTGGCACCCAGTAATCAGAGACAACTTTACTAATTCAGCGTAGTTAAAGGATGGCAAACAGATGCAATCCCAATGTCTTTTGTAAAGGAAGGGGGGATGCTGTCAGGTAGCTGGAGCTAGAAGATCAGTAGGATGCTCAAGGTTTGCTTTGAGGATGCTTGCAAGTGTGACATGAAGCTCCTAAACTTTGATTTTCACATGTGGGAGACACTCGCCAACACAGAGGCAAATAGTGACATTGTCATGGTTGTGCATCATGACCTAGGAGTAATTAAATTTGTACAGCAGCTTGACAGCATGCACCAGCATGGAAAACAACATTCCACAACAATATCCGAAAACAGCTTCATAGACGGAACACATGGCAGAATCTGCCTTTCGTGGATTGGCCATTTTAGCCATTAGCAAAGGTGCATCATATGGAACTATCCCATTGCCAACGGACTTGCTGCACATTCATCTTCTCATGTAGATAGAAGGAGAATGATGATGATGAAGAATTACTTTAACAAAGGTTTCAGTGAACTATCATCTTGAATATAAATGAACGGCTTTCTCGGACATTTCAAAGGGCAGCTAACATTCAACCACCTCAGATGTAGTGTCACGCAGAGTGCAAGCTAGATGAGGATGGAAGAGTTCCTTCCTCAAAGGACACTGTTGAACCAGATTGCCTGTTTATGTCAGTCCTGGAGTTTCATGGTCACTGATAATAATGTTAGTTTTATACTCTGGATCTACATAATTTCTTGAATTTAAATTCCCCAAATGAGATTTAAACCCATATCTTTAGATCACTGGTCCAGTTCCCTGGATTACTAGCCCAGAAACTTAACTATTGTGCTACAATATCTCTAGTTCCGACCTAGCTCCTCACCATTTAGAAAATTTTCTGAATTATTTTACTTAGGTCCAAAGCATATGAACAGGGTCCATGGCTAGTCTGGAGGGAAAAGAGGTCATTATCATTATGGAGTCAAAAAGAGCTGTTTCTAGATTTGAAGATGTTGTGAATAAAGGGGAACTGGTGGATATACTATACTTAGATTTCCAAAAGATATTTAATAAGTTGCCTCATCAAAGATTCTTATGGAAAATGAAAGCTCATGCCATAGGAGGTAACATAATGGCATGGATAGAAGATTGGCTAGCCAGTGGAAACATTAGCCTAAATGAAACATTTTCTTTTTGGCAGGATGTGACAAATGGTGAACCACATGACTCATTACTGGGGCTTCAATTCTTTACAACTTGCATAAATGATTTGGATGAAGGACCCAATGGTATGGTTGCTAAATTTGCTGATGACACAAAGACAGGTAGAAAAGTAAGTTGTGAAGAGGACATTAGGTAGATTCAAAAGGATACAGATAGGTTAAGTGAGTGGGCAAAAGATATGACAAAAGGAGTATAATTTGGGAAAATGTGAGCTCATCCATTTTGGCAGGACAAATTTAAAAAAAGCATGTTATCTAAATGGTGAAAGATTGCAGAAGTCTGAGATGCTCAGGGAGGCTTGTAAAAGGTTAGTATGCAGGTGTAATTAGATAAGCCAATTGAATTTTATTCTCTATTGCATAGAGAATTGGATACAAAAGTGGGGAGGTTATACTTCAGTTGTACAGGACATTGATGAGACCCAATTTAGAGTATTGTATACAGTCTTGTCCACCTTGGACTTGTGTCTAGAACTTTCTGACATATGTTGCATAATTGCCAAGCATAAATCAACGATGTTTTGACAAAATAGCGCATTGAAATTCTGAACCTGTTTCACTGAAAATAATTGGAGCCACAAGTCAACTGTTTAGAGAAAATATTTAACACGGTCCTAGAAGTAACAGAAATGTAATTCACTGCAGCCATCAAAAGATGAACTAAACATAACTACATCATATTTTGTAAAGAGCATTGGACGGGGAAAAATCACCTAGTGTATGATTAAATCTATTGAAGAAAACAGATGTCCCTTGTTCAGTTATGGCAGCTTGTCTATTTTCTGCGAAGAATAACAAGTGTAGTAGTAAATGCCTTTTCAATTATGATAGTGAATTAGTTTCACAAATTACCTAGATGAGCTCATAAAACTAATTGTTAGCAGAACACAAACAGGAATAACAATAAGGATAGTTAGCTCTATTCTTGTACAGCTAATTATTTAATATTTTCATTATAGAAAGTAATCAGAAGTGGCTGTTGTGAGGTGACACGGCAAGGAACTTTCCTAATTCTGCACAGTTGTTAAATAGGTTTGCTGGAAAGTATAAACTCCACATTAATTACCGCAGTACATCTTTGTTAATTCAGAGATCATAAAATAAATCCCTATCAATTACACCATTGGGCTAAGAAAGATGTATAAAATGCCATATGTATGCAATGTTTTGCAGCAATAACACAAGAAATGCTAATTTTGATATATGGTCCTTTTTAAGTATGTTATGTATGTCACAACAATGTATTATATGCCATGTGAAATGTTAATCTTTAATTTCATCAGTTGGTCAGATCAATACTGAAGTTTTTTTAAAGGGCTTTTAAAGTGAACAAAAGTACTGGCCTAAATTTTTCAGTGCTGCCTGCAGTGGAAATTGTTGCGGGTGGGACAGAGAATTCAACCGATAAACAAAAGTTCCTTTGGCCTTGGACCAGAGTTTCCGGTCCTGGGGTGAGATGGGATTGGGGGTAGGGGGTGGAAAATCCTGCCCACTGACTTTAAAATGACTGTATTGGCATTTGTGAAAGCCATGTTCCACATCAGAGAGTGATCAGGTCTGCAGAACCCTTAGACAGACAATGGTATTTCCTCGAAGGTACAAAACTCTTTCTACATTATCAAAAGGGGAAACAGGCCATTCAAGAAGTTCATAACTGAGACACTAATATTCAATCATTTTGGCTATCACAGTGGTTAACAAGGTACAAGGAATTAAGAGTCTGTCCTGTTGGAGCCCCTATTGATCTACAGAGCTTCTAACAAAAGAGGAGAGCTAATCCCACTGCCAGAGGGGACAATGACTGTGCAACTTGAAAGACAGTCAGATGGCAGCAAGCATCTTTACTGCCAAAGGGCAGCACAAGCTGTGAAAATTAAAAAGGAGCCTGCAGAAAGGATCACTAACATAATCTCTCTCCCTGCTAGTTTCAAGTTTGATGAACTTTCACTATTACATGTTGGAATACATCACAAGAAACAGAAAATTTCAGTTGAAAGGAACTTGTGTCATAGCACTCACCTTGGAAAAAGATGGACAACAGTTTTAAAGATTGTCTCCACCAAAATAACCAATTTATATCTGATGCAACAACTGGAATTTCAAGACCAGCAGAGGAATGTCAAAATCTACATATTATTTTCTTAGAAAAAAACTCACATCAATTCTACCTCCTCCATCCTTCTTGATTTAACTTGTTATCATCATATGTATTAGTATACAGCGAAAAGTTTCATTTCTTGTGCAATATACAGACAAGTCCAGTCCATCAATCCAACCAGCATTCCATCCATTGACACAGTTCCCGCTGTTTCGGAAAAGTAGCCAGCATAATCAAGAACCCCATACACCCTGAACATGCTGTCCTCCACCTTCTTCAAATCGGAAAAAATATACAAAAGTCTGAGGACATGTACTAACCGACTCAAAAATAGCTTCTACCCTGCTGCCACCAGACTTTTGAGTGGACCTACCTTGCATCAAGTTGATCTTTCTCTGCACCCCTAGTTATGACTGTAACACTAAATTCTGCATTCTCTCCTTTCCTACATACAGTATGCTTTGTCTGTACAGCTCGCAAAAAACAATACTTTTCACTGTATACTAATGCATGTGACAATGATAAATCAAATCAAATCACAATTTCTAAACATTTAAATTTTGTTATAGACAACCTCAGGGATGGAAAAGAGGGAAGTTTATTCACCTCTTCAGACTTAATCTTGCTGTATCGTTTTAAGCTTCTGCTTTTTGAAATAATTTAGATACTTTCCATCTTGCCTTTCTTGTAAACAGCAATAAACAGTTCCACATTAAGTTCACTTCATGTTCAGTATACTATGACATTATTGCTGAGTCAAGTCTCACCAAGTACTTTGAAAAGATTAGAAAATTGTTTCAAATGAGTTGCTAGCGGTTTGTCATGTCAGCGAGATCAGTTAGCAAGATGTTTATGTGCGTAATATGAATCAGCCACACCTTTCTAGATGACAATCAGTATGCAGTTAGTTCAATATAAAGTACAGAACATCTGCAGTAATTCCTTCAATTTATTTTACCTTCTAAAGGTAGCTGAATAGAGCAAGAAATTAACAAGCACGCTCGGGGAGAGCTTTTACTGAATTTAAGTATGCTTTCAAACTTCAATGTCTTACGAACAAACAGCTGCATAGTAGTGGCTATACAAAACAGACAACAGTTCCATTAAATGACACCAACACAGACAGGAAAAAATCCAGTCAATTTAGCTTGATCTCTGCAGTTATTGCCATGCTCATTGTCTGGATACAAGCTGGCAATTATATAGCATTTTTCATTATACTTAAAGCACTTTACACACAACTTTTCAAGTTTAGTTACTGTTGTAATGCAGGAAATGCAGCAGCCAATTTGCATGCAGCATACTCCCCCAAACAGCAAAAATGATAATGAGCAGATAATCTGTTTTGGTGTTAATCAAGGGATAAATATTGGGATAAATCCCCTGCTCTTCTTCAAAATAGTGGTTATGGAATCAAACTTGAGCTATTGTTGAATTTTTCTAAAAGGGACCACAGGTTGAGAACGAAATTGTAAATCCAATTTTGACCAAACTGATGAGACTCCAAAATCTGGCAATTTGGCAGGCTCAGTTCAAACATAAGAACATAAGAAATAGGAGCAGGAGCAGGCCATTTAGCCCTTTGAGCCTGCCCCGCCATTCAACAAGATCATGGCTGATCTGAAGTGGCTCAGTTCCACTTTCCTGCTTTCTCCCCATACCCTTAATCCCCTTGCCTATCAAAAACCAATCTACCCGTGTCTTAAATATATTTAGCGAGGTAGCCTCAACCACTTCAACGGGCAGAGGATTCCAGAGATTCACCACCCTTTGAGTGAAGAAGTTCCTCCTCAACTCCGTTCTAAACTGCTCCCCCCCCCCCCCCAACCTTATCTTGAGGCTGTGCCCTCTAGTCCTGTTGACCTTTCTGAGCAGGAAGAACCTCTCCACCTCCAATCCCTTTCATCATCTTATACGTCTCAATGAGATCTCCCCTGATCCTTCTAAACGAGCACAAGCCCAGTCTATTCAGCCTCTCCTCATAGCTCGACCCCCTCAACTCTGGTATCAGCCTAGTGAACCTCCTCTGCACTCCCAAGGCCAAAATATCCTTGCGCAGGTGCGGCGACCAAAACTGCACACAGTACTCCAGCCGCGGCCTCACCAGTGCCCTGTACAGTTGCAGCAAGACCTCCCTACTTTTATATTCAACCCCCCTCGCTATGAAGGCCAATGTCCCATTTGCCTTCCTGACCACCTGCTGCACCTGTAGGCTGGGTTTTTGCGACTCATGCACAAGGACCCCGAGGTCCCTCTGCACTATAGCATGCTGCAGCTTTTCGCCCTGTAAGTAGTAGTCCTTCCTACCATTATTCCTACCAAAGTGGATAACCTCACACTTGCTAACATTGTATTCCATCTGCCAGGTCCTCGCCCACTTGCTCAGCCTATCTAGATCCCTCTGCAGACTTCCCACACCCTCCGCACAATTTGCTGTTCCACTTATCTTTGTGCCATCAGCAAATTTCGACACCATACACTGGGTTCCCTCCTCCAGATCATCTATATAAATGGTAAATAGCTGAGGCCCCAGCGACACTCCACTAGTCACCAACCGCCAATCCGAATAGCACCCATTGACACCCACTCTGCCTCCTTAGTAGTAATTGGAGATAGTGTGGTTAAGGGTATTGACACTGTCCTTTGTCACAATGACAAAGTGCACAGAAGGGTGTCTTGTCTGCCTGGTGCTCGGGTACAGGATGTCGCATCTGGGCTGCAGAGGAACCTGGAGTGGGAGGGTGAGAATCCGGTCGTTGTGGTACATGTGGGTGCCAACGACGTAGGCAAAAATGCGAACTGAGGATCTGGGGAGGGAGTTTGAAAGCTGGGAATGGAATTAAAAGTAGAACCGACAAGGTGGTTATCTCTGGGCTGCTGCCTGAACCGAGTGCAGACGGGCGTAAGGTTGATAAGATTAAGGAAGTGAATGGGTGGCTCAGGGATTGGTGTGGGAGGAATGGGTTGGAATTTATGGGGCATTGGCATCAGTATTGGGGTAGGTGGGACCAGTTCAGGTGGGATGGGGTTGGTCTGAACCATGCTGGGACCAGAGTCCTGGCGAATTGTGTAAATAGGACTGTAGTTAGGGCTTTAAACTAACTTGGGGGGGGGGGGGGGGGGGGGGGAAGAAGGGTGCGAGGGTGGGTGACATTACGGGGTCTAAAGTAAAGGAGAGGGTGCAGGTAAGGGGGGAGGCCAAGGATGTCCCAATAATAATAAAAGGAGTAGGGGGCGTGAGTATGGTTGGTGGAGTTCTGGCAAATAGGGTACAGGTGAAGGCTGGGATGAAGGCACTTTATCTGAATGCACAAAGCATTCGGAATAAAGTGGATGAGCTGGTGGCGCAGATCAGCACAAATGGATATGATCTGGTGGCCATTACAGAGACGTGGCTGCAAGGTGACAGGGACTGGGAGCTGAATGTTCAGGGGTATCAAGTGTTTAGGAAGGAGGAAAAAGTGGGGGGGCGTAGCTCTGCTGATTAAGGATAGCATCAGTGTGGTAGTAAGGGATGATATAGGAACCAAAGAGCAGAACGTGGAATCGTTGTGGGTGGAGATTAGGAACAGCAAAGGGAGGAAGACGCTGGAGGGTGTCATTTATAGGCCCCCGAATAATGATCTGGAGGTGGGGCGGGCTGTTAACGCGCAAATAAATGCGGCGTGCAGGAATGGGACGGCAGTAATTATGGGGGATTTCAATCTACATATTGATTGGTCGACCCATGTTGGACACAGTGGGCTTGAGGAGGAATTCTTGGAATGCTGCCAGGATAGTTTCCTCGAACAGTGTGTGTTGGAGCCGACGAGGGAGCGAGCTATCTTGGATCTGGTATTATGTAATGAGGCGGGTAGAATTAGGGACCTTGTGGTGAAGGATCCTCTTGGGAAGAGTGATCATTGTATGGTGGAGTTTCTGATGCAGATGGAGGAGGAGAAAGTGGGTTCCCGGACATGTGTCCTTTGTTTGAACAGAGGGGAGTATGGTAGGATGAAAGAGGAATTGGTGAATGTTGATTGGGGGAGTGTGTTGGAAGGTAGGTCTGCTGAGGAACAGTGGAGGATCTTTAAGGAGATCTTTCTTGGTGCTCAGCAGAAATTTATTCCGATGGTTAAAAAGGATCGGAGGAGGAGAGGTAATCGGCTGTGGATAACGAAGGAGGTGAAGGAAAATGTTAAATTAAAAGCGGATGCGTTTAGAGTAGCTAAGAGTAGTGGGCGAGAAGAGGATTGGGAGAGGTTTAAATGTCAACAAAGAATGACAACGAAATTGATAAAGAAGGGTAGGATAATCTATGAAGCTGGGCTAGCGCTTAATATAAAAAAGGATAGCAAGAGTTTTTATAAATACATAAAAAGGAAGAAGCTGGCTAGGGTGAACGTTGGACCCTTAGAGGATGAGAAGGGGAACTTAGTGGTAGGGGATGGGGAAATGGCTGAGGCCCTGAATAACTTTTTTGTTTCGGTCTTCACGGAGGAGGACGTGAGTAATTTGCCGGGTGTTAGCAATGGAAAGATGGTAGGAATGGAGGGCTTGAATGACATTATTGTTACTAGAGAGGCGGTGATCGACAGACTGGAGGGACTGATTGTGGACAAGTCCCCAGGACCGGATGGAATGCATCCAAGGGTTCTGAAGGAAATGGCGGAGGTGATCGTGGATGCCTTGGTGATTATTTTCCAAACCTCGCTGGATTCCAGGGAAGTGCCGGAAGATTGGAAAACGGCTAATGTTACGCTGTTGTTTAAGAAGGGTGGCAGGCAAAAGGCGGGGAATTATAGGCCGGTTAGTTTAACGTCTGTTGTAGGAAAAATGTTAGAATCCATGATCAAGGAGAAAATAGCGAGGCATCTTGAGGAAAATTGTTTGATAGAGCAGACGCAGCACGGTTTCGTTAAGGGGAAGTCGTGTCTGACAAACTTATTGGAGTTCTATGCGGATGTGTCTAGGGCGGTGGATAGAGGAGAGCCGGTGGATGTGGTCTTTCTTGATTTTCAGAAGGCGTTTGACAAGGTGCCTCACAAGAGGTTATTGCAGAAGGTCAGGGGGCATGGAGTTGGGGGTAGGGTGTTAGTGTGGATAGAGGATTGGCTGTCAAATAGGAGGCAGAGAATGGGGGTCAATGGGTGCTATTCGGATTGGCGGTTGGTGACTAGTGGAGTGCCTCAGGGGTTGGTGCTGGGGCCTCAGCTATTCACCATTTATATAGATGATCTGGAGGAGGGAACCGATGTATGGTGTCAAAATTTGCTGATGACACCAAGATTGGTGGAACGGCAAATTGCACGGAGGGTGTGGAGAGTCTGCAGAAGGATCTAGATAGGCTGGGCGAATGGGCCAGGAAATGGCAAATGGATTTTAATGTTGGCAAATGTGAGGTTGTCCACTTTGGTAGGAATAATAGTAGGAAGTACTATTACTTACATGGCGAAAAACTGCAGCATGTGACGGTGCAGAGGGACCTCGGGGTCCTTGTGCATGAGTCGCAAAAACCCAGCCTGCAGGTGCAGCAGGTGGTCAGGAAGGCGAATGGGATGCTGGCCTTCATAGCGAGGGGGATTGAATATAAAAGTAGGGAGGTCTTGCTGCAGCTGTATAGGGCATTGGTGAGGCCGCAGCTGGAGTACTGTGTGCAGTTTTGGTCGCCGCACTTACGCAAGGACGTTTTGGCCTTGGAGGGAGTGCAGAGGAGGTTTACTAGGCTGATTCCGGAGTTGAGGGGGTTGAACTATGAGGAGAGGCTGAATAAACTAGGCTTGTACTTGTTAGAGTTTAGAAGAACGAGGGGAGATCTCATTGAGACGTATAAGATGTTGAATGGGATGGATAGGATAGAGGTGGAGAGGCTCTTCCCGCTCAGAAAGGACAGTAGGACTAGAGGGCACAGCCTCAGGATAAAGGGGGGGCGGTTTAGAATGGAGTTGAGGAGGAACTTCTTCACTCAAAGGGTGGTGAATCTCTGGAATTCTCTGCCTGTTGAAGTGGTGGAGGCTGCCTCGCTCAATATTTTTAAGACACGGGTTGATAGGTTTTTGATAGGCAAGGGGATTAAGGGTTATGGGGAGAGGGCGGGAATGTGGAACTGAGCCACGACAGATCAGCCATGATCTTATTGAATGGCGGGGCAGGCTCGAGGGGCTAGATGGCCTTCTCCTGCTCCTATTTCTTATGTTCTTATGTTCTCCTATTTGACAGCCAATCCCCTATCCACGCTAACACCCTACCCCCAACTCCATGCCCCCTAACCTTCTGTAACAACCTCTTGTGCGGCACCTTATCAAACGCCTTCTGAAAAATCGAGAAACACCATATCCACTGGTTCCCCTCTATCCACCGCACTAGACGCATCCTCATAGAATTCCAATAAATTCGTCAGACACGACTTCCCCTTAACGAAACCGTGCTGCGTCTGCTCTATCAAACAATTCTTCTCAAGATGCCTCGCTATTTTCTCCTTGATGACGGATTCAGGCATTTTTCCTACAACAGACGTTAAACTAACCGGCCTATAATTCCCTGCCTTTTGCCTGCTACCCTTTTTAAACAGCAGCGTAACATTAGCCGTTTTCCAATCTTCTGGCACTTCCCCAGAATCCAGCGAGGTTTGGAAAATAATCACCTCCGCCATTTCCTTCAGAACCCTTGGATGCATTCCATCTGGTCCTGGGGACTTGTCCACCATCAGTCTCTCTAGTCTGTCTCATTCAGGCCCTCCACACCTACCATCTTTCCATTGTTAACACCCGACAAACTATTCGCGTCCTCCTCCGTGAAGACCGAAGCAAAAAACTTATTCAAGGCCTCAGCCATTTCCTCATCTCCCACCACTAAATCCCCCCTCTCATCTAAGGGTCCAACATTCACCCTAGCTAGCCTTGTCCTTTTTATATATTTATAAAAACTCTTACTATCCTTTTTTATATTTAGCGCTAGCCTAGATTCATAGTTTATCCTTCCTTCCTTTATCAACTTCTTCGTCATTCTTTGTTGATATTTAAACCTCCCCCAATCCTCTTCTCGCCCACTACTCTTAGCCACTCTAAACACATCAGCTTTTAATTTAATACACTCCTTTATCTCCTTCGTTATCCACAGCTGATTATCTCTCCTCCTACGATCCTTTACCATCGGAATAAATTTCTGCTGAGCACCAAGAAAGATCTCCTTAAAGATCCTCCACTGTTCCTCAGCAGACCTACCTCCCAATCTGCTCACCCAATCTACATTCGCCAATTCCTCTCTCATCTTATCGTACTCCCCGCTGTTCACACAAAGGGCACAGGTCCGGGAACCCACTTTCTCCTCCTCCATCTGCATCAGAAACTCCACCATACAATGATCACTCTTCCCAAGAGGATCCTTCACCACAAGGTCCCTAATTCTACCTGCCTCATTACATAACACCAGATCCAAGATAGCTCGCTCCCTCGTCGGCTCCAACACACACTGTTCAAGGAAACTATCCCGGCAGCGTTCCAAGAACTCATCCTCAAGCCCACCACGTCCAACATGGGTCAGCCAATCAATATGTAGGTTGAAATCCCCCATAATTATCGCTGTACCATTCCTGCACGCAGCATTTATTTGCGCGTTTATAGCCCGCCCCACCTCCAGGTCATTATTTGGGGGCCTATAGACAACACCCACCAGCGTCTTCCTCCCCTTGCTGTTCCTAATCTTCACCCACAACGATTCCACATTCTGCTCTTTGGCGCCTATATCTTCCCTTACTACCACCATGATACTATCCTTAATCAGCAGAGCTCCCCCCCCACCCCATCCCTTTTCCACACAATTTTAAAGGCAATTTTTAGCAGAACTTTATATTGAAAGTATCGAATGTCAACATGAGAATGGAGTTTGTGGTCAGAAAAGCATTTCAAAAATGAGGGGACAACTTTGCGAAGAATGGTTTTGTGGGAAAGCAAATTTTATTACAAACCTTTCACTATAAGCCAGAGTTTCCTGTTGGAAGCAGGAATCAGGTGATGGGACAAATCTTGCCATCAAGATTTAGAACATAGAACATAGAAAAACTATAGCATTAACAGGCGCTACAATCCACAAGTTGCGCCGATCATATCTCTAGCTACTCAACTTCCCTATAGCCCTCAATCCTATTAAGTCCCATGTACTCATCTGGAAGTCTCTTAAAAGACCCTTTCGAATTTGCCTCCATCACCACCGACGGCAGCAGATTCCACGCACCCACCACTCTCAGTGAAAAACTTACCCCTGACATCTCCTCCTTTTTGAGGCTGCTAGCAGACAAGATCTTCTGCAGGTTGAGGTTCTACGTAGTCTGGAAGAGAGCTTGTTGGAAGTAGGAGTGGAGGCAGCTGAGTCCAGAGGGGGCAGGTTAAAACGCCTGCTTCCATTTCCAAAAAGACTAGGTGGAGTGCTTCTGAGGCAATCAGAAACTCAGCTATATACAGTTGAACCTTCCGCCCCCTTTAAACTTCTCTCCCAAATGCCAACCCTACCCCTTCATTCATTATGAAAACAATTGTCATGAGCCACGAATAGCCCATAAACTCTGAGTAAACAAATTAACTCTTCAATGTAGATGTGTAAATGTCAAGAATTTGTAAATTAATTAGGCAAGAGTTCATAAAAAACTATCTGAATGAAAAGATTTCAGAATTACTTACAATTGATACCGAGACCGAACACGCAAAATAATGGGACAAAAATCAACACTTACAATTAGTTATCACATTGCACTACTCTTTCAGTAATGAACTGTTGTTTACCCTTTTATCCATTAGATTAATTTTTTAAACTCATCTGAAGACTTTTCCACATCCACGTTGTGATCTCCTACTTGACAGCTTACCAGCAGTAAGCCACTGGCAAGCACATTGGAAGATGTACTCTTCAACCAAATGCAACATTGTCATAATTTAACATTGAACACTGATACAATTCATGAGACAACATTTAGTGATAAATTGTAAAAGGAGGCAAAATCATTTAGCTTATCTTTTAAACTCTTCCCAGCTCCCATCCATGATCCATGTCTCCGTGCAGCTGGAAGAATCTGACTTGCATGGGGTTTCTTGTTGCATTATTCATAGGAGTGGACAGGTTCTGGGGCCTTCTCTCCTCCCCATCCTCATGAAAATCGCTGAGGTTGGGAACGGAGGCTGGCATAGAAGCCATCCCACTTGGAGGTCATTGTTTTCCAGTTTCACCTCCTTTTGGCCCGATACAATCCATGAAAGTCTGACCTCAAGTGTTATACTATCAAGGATTGGATGTAAAAATGGTGCATCTGTCCAGCACACTGCATAGTCTGATTATGACTTCCTCTAACTTGTATTTTGGCAAATTCAGCTATGCAGTTGGACATTCTTCTGGCTTTCTGGATTGCAACTGAATACTCAAAATAGCCCCAAAGACCCTCGGTGTCTTTTTCCATTCATTCTCAACTATTTTGACAGCATTGCTGAATTCCGAATGCCATCAATTTCCCCTTTCGAAGTAGAGTGGGTGGAATTCTCCAGTCCTTCCAATGGTGAGATCTTCTGATCTTGCCTGTGTCAACTCACTCCCATTGATTTCCCCATGGTGGCATGGGCGAGGAATGTAAATAGCTGTAGTCTTCAGTGGGGCCAGGGGATCCTGCCAGCAGCCAATGATGAGCCTCCTCCACCAAGGGAAAACCTGTCTTGGTGGGGTGGAGAATTTTGCCTAGTAGTTTACAATAGTCAACATCAAATTCAGTCAGCTACAATTCTGCTCATTTGTATATTTTATCTAATTTTTCAATTACTCAAAATACTTTGGACCCAGAGGTTTGTGAGCATCCAGGATGAGAGGCCTGGCCCAGACCCAAGTCCAAATAAATTGCCACCTGAGTTTCCATGAGCTCCGATGGATGTGCTGTATCTGGATTTCCAGAAGGCAATTGAAAAGGTGCTGCACAAACGACAGCTGCACAAGGTAAAGATACACAGCTTTACGGGTGTTGCATTAGCATGATCAGAAGATTGGTTAACTAATTGAAAGCAAGGAGTGGATATAAATGGGTGTTTTTCTGATTAGGATCAGTGATTAGTGATGTGCCTCAGGGATCAGTGTTGGGATTGCAATTGTTTACAATTTGTATAGCTGATTTGGAGTTGGGGACCAAATTCGCAGATGACATTAAGGTCAAAGTGGAGTAAAGTATGTAGAGGACATGGAGATTCTGCAGATGGATATAGATAGTTCAAGTGAGTGGGCAAGGGTCTGGTAGATGAAGTTCAATGAGAGTAAAATGTGATGTAATCCGTTTTGGTAGGAATAATGGCAAAATAGACTATTATTTAAATGGTAAAAAAGTTACAGCATGTTGCTGTGCAGAGGGACTTGGGTGTCCTTGTGCATGAATTGCAAATAGTTGGTTTGCAGGTGCAGCAGGTAATTAAGAAGGCAAATGGAATTTTGTCTTTCATTGCTAGAGGGTGGAGTTTAAAAACAGGGAGGTTATGTTGCAACTGTATAAAGGTGCTGGTGAGGCCACACCTGAAGTACTGTACTAGTGTACAGTTTTAGTATCCTTACTTGAGAAACGATGTGCTGGCACTGGAGGGGGTGCAGAGGAGATTCACTAGGTTGCTTCCAGAGTTAAGAGCGTTGGGTTATGAGGAGACACTGAGTAGGCTGGGTCTATACTTACTGGAATTCATAAGAATAATGGGAAATCTTATAGAAACATATAAAATTATGAAGGGAATAAAGAAGGTAGTAGCAAGATGGTTATTTACACTAGCAGGTAAACTAGAACTAGGGATCATTGTCTCAAAATAAGGGGGTGCAGATTTAGGACTGAGTTTAGGACCCTCTTCATCCAAAGGGTTGTGAATCTGTGGAATTCCCTGTCCGGTGAAGCTTTTTGAGGATTCCTCATTCAATGTTTTTAAGGCAAAGACAGATAGATACAAAGAACAACAAAGAACAATACAGCACAGGAACAGGCTCTTCGGCCCTCCAAGCTTGCACCGCTCATGCGCCCAACTAGACCATTCGTTTGTATCCCTCTATTCCCAGTCTGTTCATGTGGCTATCTAGATAAGTCTTAACAATCCCAGCGTGTCTGCCTCAACCACCTTGCTTGGCAGTGCATTCCAGGCCCCCACTACCCTCTGTGTAAAATACATCCCCCTGACATTTGTGTTGAACTTTGCCCCCCTCACCTTAAACCTGTGATTTCTTATGTTTGTCACCTCTGACCTGGGAAAAAGCTTCCCACAGTCCACCCTATCTAAGCCCTTCATAATTTTATACACTATTGGGTTGCCCCTCATCCTCCGACTTTCCAGGAGAACAACCCCAGTTTACCCAATCTCTCCTCATAGCTAAGACTCTCCATACCAGGCAACATCCTGGTAAACCTTCTCTGTACTCTCTCCAAAGCCTTCACGTCCTTCTGGTTGTGTGGCGACCAGACCTGGATGCAGTATTCCAAATGTGACCTAACCAATGTTCTATATAGCTGCAACATCATATGCCAACTTTTATACTCCAATAAAGGCAAGCATGCCATATGCCTTCTTCACCACCTTCTCCATCTATGCTGGCACCCTTAAGGATCTGTGGACCTGCACACCCAGGTCCCTCTGTGTCTATACTCCTGATGGTTCTGCCATTTATTGTATAGCTCCCCCCTATATTAGATCTACTGAAATGCATCACTTCACATTTATCTGGATTAAATTCCATCTGTCATTTCTCTGCCCAATTTTCCAGCCTATCTATATCCTGCTGTATTCTCTGACAATGTTCATCACTATCCGCAACTCCAGCAATCTGTGTTGTCCACAAACTTACTGATCACACCAGCTACATCTTCTAGAGGTCCCAGAACAGAGCCCTGTGGAATACCACTGGTCACAAACCTCCAACTGGAAAAAGACCCCTCCAATGCTACCCTCTGTCTTCTATGGCCAAGCCAGTTCTCCATCCATCCAGCTAGCTCACCTTTTATCCCTTGAGATTTAACCTTTTGCACCAGCCTGCCACGAGGGACCTTGTCAAACGCTTTACTAAAATCCATATAGACGACATCCACGGCCCTTCCCTTGTCATCGTTTTTGTCACCTCCTCAAAAAACTCAACCAAATTTGTGAGGCATGACCTCCCTCGTACAAAACCATGCTGACAATCGCTAATGAGATTATTCAGTTCTAAAAGTGCATATATCCTATCTCTAAGGATCTTCTCCAACAATTACCCCATCACGGACATCAAGCTCACCAGCCTATAATTACCCGGGCTATCCTTGCGACCCTTCTTAAATAACAGGACTACATTTGCTATCCTCCAATCCTCTGGAACCTCACCTGTGTCCAGTGAAGAGACAAAGATTTCTGTTAGAGGCCCAGCAATTTCATCTCTTGTCTCCCTGAGCAGTCTAGGATAGATACCATCAGGCCCTGAGGATTTGTCTATCCTAATGTCTCCTAAAAAACCTAACACTTCCTCCCTTGTAATTGAGATTTTCTTTAACGGGTCAACGCATCCCTTTGAGTCACTACCAGTCAACATGTCCCTCTCCTTTGTGAATACTGGTGCAAAGTATTCATTTAGGGTCTCAGCTACTTCCTTGGGTTCTAAGCATAATTCCCCTCCTTTGTCCCCGAGAGGTCCAATTCTTTGCCTGACAACCCTCTTGTTCCCAACGTATGTATAAAATGCCTTGGGATTCTCCTTAATCCTGTCTGCCAAGGACATTTCGTGACCCCTTTTTACCCTTCTAACTCCCTGTTTGAATTCTTTTCTACTTTCTCTGTATTCCTCCAGTGCTCCATCTGTTTTTAGCTGCCTGGACCTTACTTATGCCTCTTTTTTCTTTTTGATTAGACCCACAATTTCACTGGTTATCCACGGCTCTCGAATCCTACCTTTCCTATCCTTCCTTTTTATAGGCACATGCCTGTCCTGCAGACCTATCAACTGCTCCTTAAAAGACTCCCACATGCCAAATGTGGATTTACCCTCAACAGCCACCAAATCTTGCCTAATCCAGCTGTAGTTAGCCTTCCCCCACTTCAGTACCTCATCCATCGGACAACACTCATCTTTTTCCATTACTATCCTAAAGTTTACAGGATTGTGGTCACTATTTTCCACATATTCCCTACTGAAACTTTGATGACCTGACCAGGCTCATTCCCCAGTACTAGGTCTAGTATAGCCCCCTCTCTAGTTGGGCTATCAACATATTGTTCCAAAGAACCTTCCTGTACGCATTTTATAAATTCCTCCCCGTCCAGACCCCCAGTCCTAAACGATTTCCAGTCTTTACAAAGGGAAATTAAAGTCTCCCACTACAACAACCCTATTTTTTCTGCACCTGTCCAGAATCTCCTTACACGTCTGTTCCTCATCTTCCTGTGGGCTTTTGGGAGGCCTGGAGCATACCCCCAGCAAAGTGACTGCACCCTTCCTGTTTCTGAGCTGCACAATGTTTGAACAGTAAATGAATTAAGGGTTATGGTGAGCGGGCAGGCGAGTGGAGCTGAGCCCACGAAAAGATCAGCTATGATCTTATTGAATAAAACTGGGGGAAGGCTAATTACAAAATATTAGGCAGGAACTGAAGAATGTAGATCAGAGGCAGATGTTTGAGGGCAAATCAACATCTGGCATGTGGGAAGCTTTCAAGTCTAAGTTGATATGGACTTAGGGCCAGCACATTCCTGTAAGGATGAAGGAAAGTATGGTAAATTTTGGGAATCTTGGATAATGAGAGATATTGTGGGCCTAGTCAAAGAGAAAAAGGAACTATTTGTCAAAGCTAGGAGGCTGGGAACACATGAAGCAAGTGTGGAATACAAGAAAAGTAGAACGAAAGTTATGCAAGGAGTAAGGAGGGCTAAAAGGGGTCACAGAAAAGCATTGGTCAGCAGGATTAAGAAAAATATCAAGGCTTTTTAATAATTATATAAAGAGCAAGAGGGAAGCCAGGGAGAGGGGTGGCCCACTCAAGGACAAGGGAGGGAATCTATGCTTGGAGCCAGAGGAAATCGGCAAGGTATTAAATGAGTACTTTGCATTAGTATTCACCAAGGAGAAGGACTTGATGGATGATGAGTCTGGGAAAGAGTATGTAGATTGTTTGAGTCATGTTCAGATCAAAAAGGAGGTGGTATTGGGGTTCTTGAGACATATTAAAGGTAAACAAATACCCAGGGCCTGATGGGACATACTCCAGTATACTAAGAGAGGCAAGGGAGCAAATTGCTGGGGACTTGAGAGAAATCTTTGTATCCTCTTTTTAACCTTTTTTTGAGAGACTTCTTATTGTGTTTACCCCAGAACAATGGCGGCATCTCCACACTACAGGTGAGGTCCCAGAGGATTGGAGAATAGCCAATGTTGTTCCTTTGTTAATAAAGGTAGTAAGAATAATCCAAGTAATTACAGGTCAGTGAGCCTTACATCAGTGGTAGGGAAATTATTGGAGAGAATTCTTTGAGACAGGATTTATTCCCACTTGGAAATAAGTGGACGTATTAGTGAGAGGGAGGTCATGTCTCACGAACTTGATCAAGTTTTTTCAGGAAGCGACGAAGATGATTGATGAGGGTAGGGCAGTACATGTTGTCTACGTGGACTTCAGTAAGGCCTTTGATAAGGTCCCTATGGCATGCTGGTGTAGAAGGTAAAGTCGCGTGGAATCAGAGGTGAACTGGCAAGGTGGATACAAAACTGACTCGGCCAAGGAAGGTAAGAAGTCTCACAACACCAGGTTGAAGTCCAACATGTAGCAAAATCCACTAACATTCGGAGCGCTGCCCCGTCGTCAGGTGAGTGGGAGTATTATTCACAAACAGGGTATATAAAGACACAAACCCAATTTACAAACTACTGATTGGAATGCGTGTCTTTACAGGTAATCAAGTCTTAAAGCTACAAAGTAAGTGGAGAGAGTGTTAAGCACAGGTTAAAGAGATGTGTATTGTACCCAGACTGGACAGTTAGTGAGATTTTGCAAGCCCAGGCAAGTCATTATGGGGGTTACAGATAGTGTGACATGATCCCAAGATCCCAGTTGAGGCCTTCCTCATTTGTGCAGAATTTGGCTATCAGTCTCTCCTCAGTAACTCTCTGCTGTTGTGTGTCGTGAAGGCCGCCTTGGAGAACGTTTACCTGAAGATCAGAGGCCAAATGCCCGTGAATGCACTTTCTGAAACCCCCATGACTTGCCTGGACTTGCAAAATCTTGCTGACTGTCCTTTCTGGAAACAATACACATCTCTAACCTGTGCTTAATGCTTTCTCCACTCACATTGTCTGCACCTTTAAGACTTGATTACCTGTAAAGATTCACATTCCAATCAGTACTTTGTAAATTTAGTTTGTACGCCCTGTTTGTGAATAGAATTCCCAATCACCTGATGGAGGTCAGCACTCCAAAAGCCAGTGGAGTTTGCTACCAAATAAACCTGTTGGACTTTAACCTGGTGTTGTAAGACTTCTTACTGTTTTTACCCCAGTCCAACGCCAGCATCTCCACATCGGTCAAAGAAGACAGAGGGTAGCAGCAGAAAGGTGTGTTTTGGAATGGAGGGCTGTGACAAGTGGCATGCCTCAGGGATTGGTGCTGGGACCTTTGCTGTTTGTGTGATTATATACAAATGATTGAGAGGAAAATGTAACTGGTTTGATTAGTAAGTTTGCGGATGACACAAAGTTTGGTGGATTTGCACATAGCAATGAGGACCATCAGAGCGTAAGCAGAATATAGATCAGTTGGAGACTTGGGTGGAGAGATGACAATTGGAGATTAATCTGGACAAATGTGAGGTAATGCATTTTGGAATGTCTAATACAGATAGGATATATACAGTAAATGGCAGAATCCTTAAGAGTATTGATAGGCAGAGGGATCTGGGTGTACAGGTACACAGGTCACTGAAAGTGGTAATGCAGGTACAGAAGGTAGTCAAGGCGGCATACAGCATGCTTGCCTTCATCAGCCAGGGCACTGAGTTTAAAAATTGGCAAGTCATGTTGCAACTTTATAGAACCTTCATTAGGCCACACTTGGAATATAGTGTTCAATTCTGGTTGCCACACTACCAGAAGGAAGTGGAGGCTTTGGACACGGTACAGAGAAGATTTACCAGGATGTTGCCTGATATGGAGGGCATTAGCTATGAGGAGAGGTTGGGGAAACTTGTTTGTTCTCACTGGAATGATGGAGATTGAGGAGCGATCTGATAGAGGTCTAAAAAATTATGACAGGCATGGACTGAGTGGATAGTCAGAAGCTTTTTCCCAGGATGGAAGAGTCATTTACTAGGGGGCGCAGGTTTAAGGTGCGAAGGGCAAAGTTTAAAGGAGATGTACGAGGCATTTTTTTTTTTTTTACAGAGGGTGGTGGGTGCCTGGAATTCGTTGTCGGGGAGGTAGTGGAAGCGGATACAGTAGTGACTTTTAAGAGGCATCTTGACAATTACATGAATAGGGTGGGAATAGAAGGGTATGGTCCCCGGAAGGGTAGGCGGTTTTAGTTAAATTGGGCAGTATGGTCAGTGCAGGCTTGGAGGGCCGAAGGGCCTGTTCCTGTGCTGTAATTTTCTTTGTTCTTTGAATGGCGGAGCAGGCTTGAGGAGTCAGATGGTCTACTCCTGCTCCTAGATCTTATTTCCTTCTGTTTTATGTGAAGCAGAAAAACTAAGTCCAAAATTATGCAGCTGGCAGAATCAGCACATGATGAATACTGGAACAGTAATAGTTGGAACTTAATTACAAGCTTATCTTATCAAGCAACACATGCAAACATATGAATTAGGGGCAAGAGTAGGCCACTTGCTGCCTCAGACCTACTCCACCATTCAATAAGAACACGGTTGGTCTGATTGCAACTTCAGCCCCACATTCCTGCCTACCCCTGATAAACTGGAGTTGGGATGTTTTATTACATTAAAGGTATTATACAAATTAAATTGTTCTCTTGTTAATAATCTAAAAACAACAAAATCAGTATTATGTTATTGCCCATCAGTGGCAACACAAAGTAATTCATTAGCAAAAGGCCTTTGCATTATTATTTTTGAGTTCAATTCACATGGATGGAAAATTAGCCATGTGTAGCTCCCTACCTGATCCATATTCTGTTCCTCAATGATCAAATTTACAGAAAATAGGTCCTAGTATGTGCTAATAGTTTATCTTTCTACAATTCCACAGTAACTAAAATTTTATATTTGCATTTGCTAAAACAAACTCCCTTGATTGAAGATTGTGAAGAACTTGATGTAAACTCAGCCATCCCACCTAACTTTCGTACATTAATTTTGAAAATAAAGTTGTTGTTGAACATTAAAAAAGTAAAAACAAAATTCATGCATAAAACTACCTTATGTGATCGCTGTTGTAAATTATGAATCTGAGAAAGTGAGTACACACGCACACATATGTTTATCAACTGGGGTTACTGTTACTGCAAGAATCTTATAGGAACAGCAGCAGGAATTGCAGATACACATCAATCCTGAGCTAGAATTAATATTCTAGGCTGGTTCTTCAAATTCTACACAAGTAGAATTTCAAGAGGAACGAGTAGCAAGCTGCAAAAACTTGATGAGGGCGCAGCAGCAGCACAAATAAATCAAGATTACCAGGAGGAAATTGTGTAATCCTGTTGTGTACCATGTCTCCCCACTTCATTACATCATTTGACTATTCTACTTTAGTGGGTACCTGCAACAAATAAAAACAGCCAACGGCTTATGTTCTAAAGACATCATTGATGTTGGGGAAGAATCCATGATAAATCTTTTCTCTTTATATTAAGCAAGACAAAAGAATACATGACTGATCACAGAGGTGTTTTCTATTATTTTAGCTCTCATGTAGTATTGTGCAACATAATTTTACAGATGATAGTAATAGCACATTGCTTACACTAATCAGATTAACACACTGTCTATTGTTATCACATTTGATTTCAAGTAATTTAAAAACATATTCATATCTTCAATATTATCTTCACAACATTTATAAAGCAACTAATCCTGCTAGGTTTCTTATAGGATTATATACACTTCGCAGGTAATTCTTTTGTAAATTTAAGCAAGTATTTTTTGGATCACCTGAGGCCATGACATTTTTCAGTTCACAGATATTATAACTTTGAATTAAGTTTCACCAATAAAAAAAATCCCAACAGCAAAACTAACCAAGCAATGATGCTGAGCAGAACTTCCAAGTATAACAGGGTGATTGAGCGTTTTATCTTAAAACTCATGCCAATGAGAAATGCGAATGAGGCTGATCATTTAATTACAAATGTTTGCAACATGTTACATTTATAAATTATAACCACTCACCTTCAAATATCCAGTATTGGACTCAAGGCATTATCTTGAGTAGACCTAGTTATAGTGGTCCAGGAATTTCTGCACTTTTTCCGTGAATGTGCACATCTTGCACTTATTTCCTCAACCTTCAGATCTTAATATTTTAGTGCGTAAATTGCTGGAAGTGGGAGTGGATGCCAGGCTGAGGATGTTAACATGGCATCTGGAACCTCAAACCTTGCGTCCAATGTTATTTCCCTTAACCAATTAAATTTAAGAAACATAAATCATGTTATTACCAGGGTCGAGTTGATGATGTGAAACACCATGTCTAAGACAGTAGGACTAGGGGGCACAGCCTCAAGATAAAGGGGAGGCGGTTTAGAACGGAGTTGAGGAGGAACTTCTTCACTCAAAAGGTGGTGAATCTCTGGAATTCTCTGCCCGTTGAAGTGGTGGAGGCTGCCTCGCTAAATATTTTTAAGAAGCGGGTTGATGGGTTCTTGATAAGAGAGGGGATTAAGGGTTATGGGGAGAGGGCGGGAAAGTGGAACTGAGCCACAACAGATCAGCCATGATCTTATTGAATGGCGGGGCAGGCTCGAAGGGCTAGATGGCCTACTCCTGCTCCTATTTCTTATGTTCTTATGTTCTTAAATGTCCGCAGGAACATTCATTTACCTTTGTGGCACAAATCCAGCAATTTCATGACACTAATGACGTGGTTAAAAGCAAGCTCACATTTATGGAAGGGGTTGATGGTTGAGTGATAATGCTCATGGCAAATCTCTTCCTCACCACAAATTGCTGGGGGTGGAGTGGGGTTTATTACACTTTAGGCATCACAAAACATACAAGATTCTGAAGGAATTTGTCAAGGTAGACAACCTGAGGTCATTTCTTCTGATTAGAGTTTGAGAAAGTAGGGCATAATCTCAGGATAAAGGGCTGATCATTGCGGATCAAGAAGAGGAGAAATTTCTTCACTCAAAAGGTTTGTGAATCCATGGAATTCTCTGCCTCAGCGGTCTTGGATGCTACTTTGTTGAAAATATTTATGTCTGAGAGACACAGATTTTTGGGCCAAACTAGTGAACCGTGTGTTTTTTTTCAAGATCATAAGTAGGAGTAGGCCATCTGGCCCCTTGAGCCTGTTCCACCGTTCAATAAGATCATGGCTGATCTTTTCGTGGGCTCAGCTCCACTTACCTGCCCGCTCACCATAACCCACAATTCTTTTACTGTTCAAACATCTATCTATCCTTGCTTTAAAAACATTCAATGAGGTAGCCTCAACTGCTTCACTGGGCAGGGAATTCAACAGATTCACAACCCTTTGTGAAGGAGTTCCTCCTTAACTTAGTCCTAAATCTGCTCCCCCTTTTTGAGGCCATGCTCCCTAATTCTAGTTTCGCCCACCAGCAAAACAACTTCCCTGCTTCTATCCTATTTATTCCCTTCATATAATCTTATATATGTTTCTATAAAATCATTCTTCTGAATTCCAAGGAATATAGCCCCAGTCTACTCTGTCTCCTCATAAGCAATTCTCTCAACTCCGGAATCAACCGAGTGAAACTCCTCTCCACGTTCTCTAGTGCCAGCACATCTTTTATCAAGTAAGGAGACCAAAACTGTACACCAGTACAGCATCCAGGTGTGGCCTCACCAGCACATTATGTAGCTGCAACATAACTTCGCTGTTTTTAAACCTGTCCCTCTAGCAATAAAGGACAACATTTCATTTGCCTTCTCAACTACCTGCTGCACCTGCAAACCAACTCCTTGTGATGCATGCACAAGGACACCCAGGTCCCCCTGCACAGCAACATGCTATAATGTTTTCCATTGAAATAATAGTCCATTTTGCTGTTATTCCTACCAAAATGGATGACCTCACGTTTATCAACGTTGTACTCCATCTGCCAGACCCTTGCCTACTCACTTAAGACTAACCATATTTCTTTGCAGATTTTCATTGTCTTCTGCACACTTTGCTCTGCCACTCATCTTAGTATCATCTGCAAATTTTGACACACTACACGGTCCCCAGCTCCAAATCATCTATGTAAATCGAACAATTGCAGTCCCAACACTGATCCCTGAGCCACTGGTTGCTGATCACCAACCACAAAAACACCCATTTACCATCATTCTTTGCTTTCTATTAACCAATCCTCTACCATACTAATACGTTACCCATAACACCATGCAGCAACTTTTGGTGCAGCACCTTGTCAAATGCCTTCTGGAAATCCAGATACACCACCTTCACAGGATCCCCACTTCCCACTGTGCATGTAATGTTCTCAAAGAATTCCACCAAATTAGTCAAACATGACCTTCCCTTCATGAACCCATGCTGCATCTTTCTAATGGGGCAATTTACATCCAGATGTCTTACTATTTCTTCTTTGATGATAGAATCAAGCATTTTTCCTACTACAGAAGTTAAGCTAACTGGCCTATTTGTAGAAACTTTTAGTATCTGTTTTTATATTCTGAGTTAGTTTACTCTCATAATCCATCTTACTTTTTTTTGTGACTTTTTGTTGATCTTTAAAGGTTTTCCAATCATCTAGTTTCCCACTAATCTTTGCTATTTTGTATGCATTTTCATTCAATTTGATACCCTCCTTTATTTCCTTAGATAGTCAAGACTGATTATCTCTTTTTTACAAGAGACAATCCTTCCTTAGCACTGGTAGATACATTTTCCATGACACTGTTTTTCTCCTTTTCCCTGCTGAAGGCATCAACTCTTCCTGATTTCTTGGTCGCTGACTAATCTCCAATCCATCATTACTTATGTACCAGTTACCCAGCATTGTAAGATTGGACAGTTGAGCTTAATCCTGTCTTCGTTACACATCCCTTGCTAATTTCTTGTTCTTAGTCAGAGGTGTTGTTACGATCTCATTAGGGATCGGTAACTTTTTTTTAAAACAAAAATAAAAATGAAAAATCCCAGTTATTTGCTAAAAAGTCACAAGATTCCATGGCTTATAACAGAAGATTTCTTACCACATCTGAGCCAACGAAGCAAACGCTAAATACTACCTGTCCTCTGATCTACCATTCAGAATGAATATTATCTAAACATTAATTAACAGGCTAAGATGCTCAAATATGAACAATAAATTGCATGTTAAATGGCAAATATAACTAAGATGGCTATTATGAATTGACTGAAGAATTCATTTAGATCTTCATGATCACAATGAGACACAAAGTCCTTGAAATTCTGTCTTCCTTATAATTTCAGCTCCTCTCCTTCTAGGAGTTAGTCTGATCCCCAGCTGACTGCAGTGTACAACTAACTTGAGTTCTACGGGTACGGTCTTCACCACAACTGACACAACCTTATCTTCCAGTGACAAAACCACTGCAGCAACTTACTCTAATAAGCTTCTGGATCAGGTCTGTCTTCTTAAGCTTGCTTGTATCATGTCAGTAGACTCAACAACTATTACTGCTGCTTGAACTGATTTGTGTCCTTGTATATCTTTCAAAAAAGTTGCAGTTTGTTTTGTTTCTGGTTTCCTTAGAAATTGTGAAGTTTAGTTTCATTCCTAGTTTTAACTCTTCTGCTTCCCTTCCAGTTTCATTAATTAGTTCAGTTTCTGCCTCAAAAACATACAAATTAAATATAAAACTACAGATTCTCTCACAGTGCCGAGGACAATTGCCTCATTATTTTCTTTTCCCCAGCTGGAATCAGATAAATCTGCAGAGACTAATGATGAAGTCGGGACCTCCCTGGTCTCTGTGGTCCAGAGATAGAGATTGCTTCTGAGATATTGATATGGCTTTTCTGACATTTATAATTGGAAAGTTTGGTGAATTTTCTTTGCAATTCTGATGTCAAAATAGTATGAAGTGCTATAGCTGAGTTTTGGAGCTACTTAAAGAACAGTGAAAAGATTACATGCCCTGGAAGTTTTACCAAAAGCTGTGCTCACTTGTCAATGACGAAACAAGCAAAAAATTATCACATCTCATTTAAATATGCCACAACTCAAAATGGATGTAAATTAGCATCAATCAGCAGTGTATTGGCTTCTTTGAATTGTAAAGATAAAGGCTTCAATTTATTTAGCTATCATTTATGCACACCAGATACAATATTTTCCAGCAGGGTGGCATGGTGCTACAGTGGTGAGCACTGCTGCCTCAGCACCAGGAACTCAGATTTAAATCTGGCTTTGGGTGCCTGTGTGGTGTTTGCACGTTCTGTGTCTGTGTGGGTTTCCTCTGGGTGTTCTGGTTTCCTCCCACAGTCTAAAGATGTGTAAGTTAGGTGAATTGGGCATGCTAAATTGCCCCTTAGTATCCTAAGATGTGTAGGTACGGTGGATTAGTCATGGTAAAGTGCAGAGTTATGCGGGTAAGGCAGAAGGATGGGATGTTTCTTTGGAGAGCTGGTGCAGACTCAATGTGCCAAATGAAGCCACACTGTTGGGGGCATATTGAAGAGACTTCCAACATATCTCATAGGACCAATTGCAGAGGCTTATCATTGGACTAAAGACTTAACAGGAATCTGGTATTACCTCCCGCTACTGCCTCTGTCTGCTGTAGACATGTGTCAGTGAGGTGCTTACTAGATTGTGAACCCAAAACTACTAAAACTAGGATGCACCTAGCGTGTGTATCTGCGCTTATGGAGGGTGCAGGTGAATGCAGTTATGGGTCTTTATCGAAAGCTTTCCCTGCCTCCTCATTCACTGCATTCTGGGGCTGAGGCTGAGCATTTGCTGGAGCTGTTCCTCTGCCTTTTCTTGCTGGTAACAAAAATAGAGAGGAGAGATAATTAGTGATTGATTAGGTAGGCTCCAACATTATAGTTCATATGCAGTCACTGTCCACATATTATCATATATTGAATGGATTCTCACTGGCTTGTTGAGGGGAATCTGATTTTGCTTTTGGCTCAGGAATGGTCTGTCTTCTCCAGCGAGCTCCATCATTTACTTCTTGAGAGGAGAGTATCCTAAGCTCAGGGCTGTCATCTCCGGTCTTTGCTCTCTCCAGTTTGTTGTGGGAGATCTTGTGAATAAAGATAGCTGGGATTGACTGTCAGCGTTATGGATGGAAGAACATTTCTGAAGCATGCATGACTGTTGTGTCTGCTGAACCCTCCCCAGTAGGGGATTAAGACACCATTTATGCAGGATCTTAGATGAGGTGATGAGCTTAAAATGACTGGCAGATGTGCAGTGCTGATGTCTCACCTGCTGGATTCTGACCTGCAGTCTGCATGAGGCTCTTATGAGAATGGGAGTTTGGAGTGAGTAGACATTTCACTTACCTTGGCTGAGTGCATCAGATCATTCATTACTTTCCTGCACTATAGGGTGGTCCTTTTCTAAAGGCCGCTGGCAGCAAGTTTGTGGAGGCTTCATTCAAATATGCTGCCAGGACCTTCGACCCCATGAGGTGATGACGGAGCAGACAAATCCCTACCTGCCCTCCCATGCAATTCAATCAGTTCGTCATTGATATAGAATTAATGAACTGAAAACTAGAAAAATGGGTGATTAATTGTGGAACTTCCACTCCAAGATGGAACCTTCTGCGCAATGTCCTTTTTGTGTGACATTAGTAACGCAAAATATTTGGAAAGAATATAAATGAATGTTTGAAGACTCTTACTATTACAAATGATTGTATTCAACTGTAGCCCACAATCAATAAAGTAATCAAGTGAAAAGAGTTAATGTCTTGAACAGAAGCAGTAATTTAAAATATCTGGCTCTACATAATTTATTTTTTATGAAATGTATTTAACAAAATACTTTGTTGGCATCAGTGAGACACACACTAGAGTTAAAAGCAACAGGGTTTAATTCCAGTTCTAATAAAAATGTGCAAGTATGCCCATTTTTTCTCTATATACACTAAGCAACCCATTAATTAAATTGCAGCAGCATGCAGCTTTTGAAACTTTGTTAAGCAGTCATTAATTACACAGAAAAATCATTCTTCACCTGAAGGAAAATTTCACTCCCCTAGAATTCAAATACATGAACTGTCCTGAACTTCCAGGAGGTTCTTGCAATTATTTGCTATAAATTCAGCAGACATCCTTATGAAATTATTTACATTGCCATTTTTACCCTACTTCTCCAGGGGCTTGGCTAACCTCCCAACTGTGAAAACCCATGGAAGTTCTGGATAAATATAATGCTCATTTTTCAGGAATCGGCATTATTGAGGCAATTTTGCCAACTGCAATTAAAAAATGTCAAACCTATTAAGGAAGGGACTGAAAGGGTTTGCAAACAGGCAATGGCCACATTAAAGCCCAAGAACACAATAGTTTGAAGCAGGGGTTGACCATTTGACCTGTCACACCTGCTCTAACATTCAATACGATCATAGCTGATCTTGGGTTTCCACCCCACTTTCTTGCCTGCACCCCATATCCCTTAATTCCCTGAGAGAGACCAAAATCCTGCATATTCCACAATGGAGCATTCACAACCCTCTGGGTAAAGAATTCCAAAGAGTCACAACCCTGAGTGAAGCAGTTTCTTCTCAAATCAATCCTGAATGATTGGCACCTTATCCTGAGACGGTGACACTGTGTTTTGGAATCTAAAACCAGCAGAAGCAACTTCTCAGAAACCTGTTTTTGCAGCTAGTCATGTTTTTAGCTATTTGAATTATTTGCCTTCAGGTAATGAAAAATAATCTATTTTATCAAAACATTATGCGTACGTCAAGGAAGAGAGAAGAAAAATAATATTAAAATTATTTCCCTAATGTAAAATCTCAGGATATTTATCCATCCTCATGTCATGTTTCAGCCTGACTGCCACATTCAACAGCCCTACACTACTATTTAAGATCTTGCTTTACTATTCTCTCATGGACAGCTGTGCCCAGCACTCAAGACCAGTGTTAATATGCTATGTTTATGAATGTGTCTACACTGCTCAATATCACTCTATACAATAGCAAAATCCAAGAATGTAACAATAATTAAGACCCTCTTGTAATCAGAACTAAATAGTGTTGCTTTTCCGACATATCCCCATATACCTTTTCAATCTTTCAAACGCAAACACCAAAAACACATGGGACAACTACACCAGAAACAAATGATTAAACTGCTTTATTTCCCAGCCAGTGAACATACAGAGCAATACTTCTAACTGGACTCATTTAATTCCTTTTTTTATTACTCACACACACAATTTAAATAAAATGTTATCGCAGTACAATAAATAAATCCAATTATGGATTCAGGAAAAATCCAGAGAGTGGAACTTGCTTGTATATGGAACAGTTGAGATGAACATAGGAGTCATTGAGAAGAAGCAAGGTAACTACATAAGGAAAAAATAGCAGATATGCAGATAGGATTGGATGAAGTGAGAGGAAGGAGGTACATGTGAAAAATAAGCATCAAAGATCTGGATCTTTGTGGGTGCATATTTTTCACCTCTAGTATTTGATTCCTTACAAGTGAAAAGACTTTTCATACATCTACCTTTAAAAAAATTCCCTAATTTTAAAGGCTCCCATCAGACACCACCCCCCCCTCCACCGTCCTCACTTTCCAAGCAAAGAAAAACCCAGCCAATGCACCCTTAATAGGTACAACTTTACAGTTCTGGTATCATGGTTGCAATCATTTTTGCTCCTATACCAATAATTTTATGGTGGCCAGGACTGTATGTAGAGTGTGCTCAAACAATGGTTTGATACAAGTTTAGCAATAACTTCTTTATTTCTCAATTCTATCCCTCTACAAATAAACCTGATTGCTTGGTTTACTTTTTTTAGTGGCCCTATTAACCTGCATTACTACCTTTAGTCATTAGTGTATTTGTATCCCAAATTGATGAAATGCAGGCAGTTATACTTTAATGGAAATAGTAACAGCAAACAAATGTGCAACAGCAATAAGATATGTCATTGCTTGTAGTCAAGTGAACAACTGCTGATTGCAGTCATCTATTTTGTACTCGCTTATACTCAATTTAACACCAATTAGATTTTGGTTAATATGCTGTACTGAATATCTGAGGAGCCTTTTTAATTCTGTTGACAATCTCACTATTTTCAGTGAGAATTTCCTTGGGGCATTCCCCCACTCGACCTACATAACTTTTGATGGAGACCTCATTTAAATGCGTAAATGGAGTTTCTGATGGTTACTTTGATAGAGTGGAAGAAGCCCTGAGCATATTCAGCCACTCTGAATTTTGGGGAAAATCTAGGACTATTAGGGTATGGGCCACAAGTTAGTAGAATATGGTGCTGATGGCAAATTGTGTTAAAAGGACTGTATATTGTAATTCAGGCAATGATGTTTAAATTCTAACCACCAGGTTTGGGTGGGAAAGAATGTTGAATTTTCTCCGAATATTTAATATAATCAGATTCATTAAAATAGGAATTGAATGCAAATGTGTTAATTAGTATGCTAAATATGGCTTAGAGAATTACTTCAATAAAGGGTAGATCCTATATGTTAAGGCAGAGAGAGAGAAAAAAATTAGACTGGAAGGACATTAAATAGAAAGTTATGATCTTGAGGGAGATCATTAAGTTTTAAAAAGAAGCTCAAGCTCCCAGTTATTAACCAAAAGAATTATGCCACAAGATTCCACTTTTCAACAAAACAACTTTTATTGTACATGCATTAAACAAATCAAGTACTACTAGATTAACACCACAATTAACAAACTCTTATTCTTTAAGTCTGAAAATCTGAATAGGGCACTCTTCATTTTTCTTTAATTCCCACCTAAGCCTTCCCATATACATTCCCATATATTTGATGGTTTTTTCACTTTTCCTGGGACCACACTAGAACGTGCTACAGTTTTCAGGAATTCATTGGTTCTCCTCAGTGGTCCTGCTATTCTCTGAGCTATGGGATTTATTAGGGTATTTCTTGGTGCCTCACTGCAATCTTGCTTAATGACTACTAGAAAACAATATGCCTGATAGCCCTTTATTTCTGGTCAACAGCTTATGGCAGATTGCTCTCTACTTGTCTCAACACTGCTTCAATGAGAAAACACCCAGGATAGACCCCAAACAAAAGGGTGCCCCCTGCATAATTTATTCCCAGAGCAATGTGGTATATTTAGATGTTTCAATTAGAAATTTAAACCAATTACCTCCAACTTTAAACCTGCCCTTTGATCTTAAAATGATATGATACTCAAAGATCTTCCTTTGCTTTCAAATCTTTGATCTGGGCCCACATGAATAACTTAAAGGGTTTTATGGAGGCAACTGTAAACATCTTGTCTTGATCAAAAAACTCAGAAGTGGGTAACCTGTGTTTTTCCACTTCCAATCTGGACCTTAGTAAATAAACAGTTTGCAAACCCTTTGCATTGTCATTACTTTAGGTTTTGTTTACCAGCTTCTCATCAGGGGTTTTTATTTTTTAAAATATTCATTCATGGGATGCAGATGTCGCTGGCTGGTCAGCGTATATTGTCGATCCCTGGTTGCCCTTGGGAAGGTGGTGGTGAAACGCTGCAGTCCATGTGCTGTGGGTTGACCCACAAAGCCAGCAGGGAGGGAATTCCAGGATTTTAACTCAGTGACTGTAAGGGAACGGCAATATATTTCTAAGTCAAGTTGGTGAGTGGCTTGGAAGGAAAAAGCAGGTGGTGGTGTTCCCATGTATCTGTCCTTCTAAATGTAAGTGGGTTTGGAAGATGCTGACTAAGGAGCTTTGATGAATTGCTGTAATCTATCTTGTTAATAATACATACTGCTGCTACTGAGCGTCAGTGGAGGAGGGAGTAGGTGTGGTGCCAATCAAAAGATGTCAAGCTTCTTAAGTGTTGTTGGAGCTGCACCCATCCAGGCAAGTGGGGAGTATTCCATCACATTCCTGACTTGTGCCTTGTAGATGGTGGACAGGCTTTGGGTAGTCAGGAGGTGAGTTACTCACTGCAGTATTCCTAACCTCTGACCTGCTCTCATGGCCACTGTTTGTGTGATGAGCATGTATCTTACATTTAGAAATCTCAATCTCAAAGCTAAAAGTTAAACTTTTAAAACATATGCATCATGAAGAGAGACATTTTGTGCCTCATTTCAGGAACAGTTTGCAACAGTGTTAGAGGGGTTTGGGATAACCTGGGATTAAAAAGACTAATAGAGCAGAATGGATTCATTTAGCGTGAATATAGCATAGTAAAATTACAAAAATACCTAGAGTTACAAAAGGTGCTGTTGGCATAGAATCATATATAACCACTGTTTGAGAATTTAAACACATGTTTTTGGAAACACATTATATTCTGTATTAAAGCATACATCCTGGCCAATTACCCACTGCTTTAAGCATGGTGGTTTACAGCAAAGTAAGAAGAACATTCTCCCACTTCCAATCTGGATCTTAGTAAATAAACACATACCATCCTTTGCATAATCATTTCTTTAAATTTTGTTCCCAGCTTCTCATGAGCTTATACATTTTTCAGCTCATGGAATAAAAGGGAAAGTAGGCATTTAGATAAGAAATTGACACTTTGTCACTCAGCAGTGATAAATAGCTGTTTTTCAGATTGGAGGAAGGTTTGTAATGGACATTCCTTGAAAACAATAAACTCCTGAGGACCCTCTTATCAGTGAGGCTTTAGAAAGTACAAGTTTTGCAGACAGGTAGAATGAATGGAATAGTTCATATTTTCCAGTAAAGGGTTGCTAAGTAGACAGTGGGAAACAAACTTTTGAACTCTATGGACCTACATATTTGGGTTGCTAGGAGACAGTGGGAAAAGAACTTTTGAACTCCACAAACTTACGTATTCTCATGCTGTCAGAGAATGAAATATTATTGGCCAAGGTAAATGATTCATACTAAAATGATTGCTCATTCTAGCCAGACCTGAGCCAAAGCAGTAGGAAAATGATTTTTGAAAAATTCTGATTGTACTATTCATAATATAATTTAAAATAATTTAGGTTGCACCAAATCATTCTCCCATATACGTGGACCAGGCCTGGGCAATAAAGTATGTCTTCAACCAGAATTACTATCTCCATAAATTCTTTGTATTTGCTGAGCTGTAATTAATAAAAAGAGAAATCTCTCACATGAAAGCCAACATAATACATAGGTCTATGTAATGCTCCTACAAGCAGTAAACATTTGAAGGCTAAAAATGGATAGCCTCCAAAAATGGGTGTGAGGATCATCATACACAATTAAGCTGTACCTGTTCAATGTAACATAGGCAACATGCCAAGTTCATGCTGCATGTTCATAACAATGATTTCAGCATGCAGCCAGTGTTAACTGTTTATTTCATTGGTCACACACATCAGGAGAGGACCAAAAAAAAAAATCAATACTTGTTAGGAGCAGTTACAGTTAAAGCTAGTCTGCACCTTTTAAAAGACAAGTGCACTATGACTGCAGTAGGTGTAGGCAGTAATGCAGAAAATGAATCTGACTCAGAAAATGGTGAAGAATTGCACAATATGGGAGATAGTAGGTTGCATGGTTTTCAGTTGCTGCATTGGAGACCTTGGTGAGGAGGTGGACAGGAGGACAGAGGTCCTGGATCTACATGGGGCCAGGAATACCCAAGACAGAAACAGCGTGTATCAGATAGTCAGAGGTCAATGCCAGGAGTCTTACCCTCAAGACCTAGGCACAGTTACATAAGAAATTCAATGAGCTCACATGAGTGGTCAGTGTACGTCTCTTCAAATGCTATTACCTACCAATTGGATTCCTAGCCTCATTTGCTGGTTTAATCACCATATCTCTATCAACAGGGCTACATGTTTTAGCTCATCCTTAAATACTGCACACTGCTGCACATGTCGCATCCACATCTCAGTTTATACATCTTTCAGCTCATGGAATAAAAGGGAAAGTAGACATTTGGATAAGAAATAGGCTGGAGTAACAAGAAATGACAGTAGTGATAAATAGTTATTTTTCAGATTGGAGGAAGGTTTATAGTAAGTTCCCCAGGAGCAGTGTTGGGACGTTTACTTTTCCTGATAAATATTAATGACCTAGACTGTGCTATGCAAAATACCATTTCAAAACTTTTAGATGATACAAAGATTGGAAACTTTGATGAGGATAGTCTGGAACTTCAACAGGACATTGACAAATTGGGCAGACAAATGGTAGATAAAGTTAAATGCAGACAAATATGAGGTGATTCATGTTGGCAGGAAGAATGCAGAGAGACAGTATAAAGCAAAGGGAGAAACTCTAAAGGGAGTGCAAGAACACAGCCTGTTGGCAGATAATGTGTTCAGCATTATGGAGCTTGTTGTGACTGTAACCATTGCATCTGGTGTGACTGAGAACACTCAGGATGATGATAATTCTTGTTTTATGTTCATTCTCAATTCCCATCTTGCTCTCATCCAGTAACCTGGCATGATGTGCAAGTTGCAGATGACCCAACCGTGACGCTCCAAGTTTACATTCCACTCCTCCTTCCCTCTGCCCAACATCCACTTTGAATCTTCTGTTTTTAGATACCCAGGGAATGCAACCAAGCCAGCCAGCGCAACACCAGTTCTGCTTTTATTCCATGGGATTCTGATGTTGTAATCTGAGATCCAGTCCATTTAAAATAAGAGCTATTAGTTTACAGTGACATAATAAATCAAATTTCATTTATAATTACCAATACTTTGCAGTTGTATTCAAGGGATCTCAACATGAAAATTGTGAATTATTTTGAGGCAATTTTTAAAAATTAAATTTTTTCCAGCTTTTTCCTCCATTAAGGAGTACTGAACCTGAATTACCATCAACACGCTCTGCACTATGGTGACTCACTGACTATGAAAAATAATAAAAATGTTAGTTATTTCAAAGATCCAGTGAAGAGGTTAACTTAAATATTAACAGTAAAATATGCAGGATTATAACCTCTTCAACTTAGGCATTACCATAAAAGTAAACAAAGATCTCAAGGGTTCCAGGAGCTTGTTTACCATTATGTAGGAAATGACTCTAGACCAAAAGGTTGTTGCCCAGAATCTCCCACATCATTTCAATGACATATCTACATCATAGGTTCTGGGTGAAAGGGCAAAAAGAAAATTCTGGCATGAGTGACATGTGCCACTATGAATGCCACCCCATAATTTCCTACTAATTCTGTGTTGCTCCACCAATAAAGTGACAGCTGTGTATCATAACTCCTCTCTGTTAAAATCAATGGCAATCACAAATTTTCTGAAATTTCTTTCATCACCACACAGACTGAAAAATCATCGGCGTTGATAGATCCTTGTGAATCTGGAAAACCATGTGATTTCTGGATTTCAAGGATCCATCAGCAATTCAGTTCACTTTCCCCCACCCATCTCCCTCTTCCCCCATGTGAAGAGTGTAGAAAATCATTTAGATTACTTGCCGGGATACCTGGCAGAGATATCAGTTCGTTTTTCTAATACATGAAAGCTTGTGAATTTGAAATATGGTGAACAATGTTGTGACTTTACAAATAAACAAATGTTGCTTTATCATATCTGCCCAATGTGTATGAACAGTGCTGTAAAATGACAAAACACAATTATTCTTATCCATGCCACTTCCAGTGTATTTTGTGTATATATCAGCTGCATACAGCTTTTCCTTTTAGAATGCAGTTTGGGTTCGTTCCTGTAGTTTCAGGCTTTTTGTATTTCTCAGAGTTCTCCTGGACTGTTTAATTCAACAGTTGTGTATTTTTCCAAGCAATACCAACAGAAACTCGATAATGTGTTCTTTAACGTAATATAAACAGGAAACATATTTGTTTGCCTATTGCTCTATAGGAGGTAATGTGTTCACTTTTGGAATGTTTTATATTCATGGCTTCAAACCACTTCTTCATTACTGCGCAGGGAAGATACATCAAGAACGTGCAGTATAATACAGCAGATTTTCTTTTTAGGACAAGGAATTGGATAGCATGTTTCTGGACACCGGTGGTGATTCACAACCTGCCTAGCCTGGCTCTAAACATGCAAAACGCTGTAGAATTAGTGCACCTCCTTGATTTCCATGATTGAAGCATGTGGCTCCCTTGCTGGATTGCTCTTTGTCGCATTGCTGGAGGTCTCTGCACACCACAGGGAGCCAACTAGCATTCTGCACTAACCACAAGCTCCAGAAGCCTTCCCTTGTTAAAAATAGAGTCCACACAAAAGAAGTGTAGTAATGCAGGATACTCGCTGTGGAACACTCCAGAATCAAGGAGGATGTCTCGCCACGCAGGGTAAAAGGCTCCCTGCCTCAGTGATGTTGCTCAGGGGGGGAATAATCAAACAGATGGAGGCCAAGCAAGAGGCCACATTTCTGCTTGGGCCAAGGTGCCTTCCAAAAAGAGTTTCACAAGGAATGGGAGAATGTATTAAGGGATGTTAATGCACTGAATGGAGGTGGCAACTGTGATGGATATACATCTGCACATCACATCTCAGACTTAACCTGCCAGTCACCTGGATGGTAGTAAACTGTTGCCGTAAACACCTTTGCTCCTGGTTTCCTCTTGGCCTCCTTTCTCTCACCTTTCTTTTCTCTGAAATTTTCGTGCTTTTCAAGTTGCTAGAAACTGCCACCTGGTTAGCCACTGCAACTTCATTTAGGTTAACGTGCAGGTTCAGTTGGCAGTTAGAAAGGCAAATGCAATGTTAGCATTCATGTCGAGAAAGCTAGAATACAAGAGCAGTACTCCTGAGGCTGTATAAGGCTCTGGTCAGACCCCATTTAGAGTTTTGTGAGCAGTTTTGAGCCAGAGGAGGTTCACAAGAATGATCCCTGGAATGAAGAGCTTGTTGTATGAGGAACAGTTCAGGACTCTGGGTGTGTACTCATTGGAGTTTAGAAGGAATTGGGGGGGGGGGGGGGGGGGGGTGTCTTATTGAAACTTACAGGATACTGCAAGGTCTGGATAGAGTGGAGAGGATATTTTCACTAGCAGGAAAAACTAGAACCAGAGGGCGCAATCTCAGACTAAAGGGGCAATCCTTTAAAACAGATGAGGAGGAATCTCTTCAGCCAAAGAGTGCTGCAATAGGCTGTAGAGGCCAGGTCATTGTGTGTCTTTAAGACAGTCTTATGGTCTAAGGAAGGTTGAGAGCAAGGGTGAGGAAGAAGCACAATCCCAGTGAAGCAGTTGAGATTACCTTGTTGAATGTTTATAAGGCAAATGTAGATAGATGTTTGAACAGTAAAGGAATTAAGGGTTACAGTGAGCAGATGGATTAGTGGAGCTAAGTCCATGAAAAGATCAGCTATGAACTTATTGAAAGGTGGAGCAGGCTCAAGGGGCCCGATGGCCCACTCCTGCTCGTAGTTCTTTGTTATGATTTGAGCTTACACTCTCAGCTAATAGCTCAGCTCCTGGCACAGTGTACCTTAAAAGTGTGGAGTTACAGCCTGCATGTGGTGAGTCACTGGGCACAAGGGAGTTGCAGCCAGGCTAGGAGATAGTCAGCTACTTGGAATTGTTGGAAGGTGCTGTAAGAAACTCAGATGAGGATCTTGTTGCGCTGCAAAGAGAATGTTATGGACACTGAAATGCTCAGTGCATTGGCAGGCCTGTCAGTCTCTGGCTTGGAACATTATGGTATTCTCTCCCCAGGAGAAGAGGATCAAGTCCCTTCTTCTTGAGCACACTGTTTGTGACTTGAGGCAGCCATGCATGGCAAGCTGCAGTATATTGCTTATGTTGTTCATTCCACTTGGAAAGATCCAAATATAAGGCTGGCTGTGATCTTCAGCCAATAGGGGGAACATCTTCATCCTGCTTTAAGTTTGGTGTGAAGAAAGTAACAATTTTGTGATGACCTTATTTGTGAAGTTTCAAACCTTTCTCATTTCTTTCTAAGAGCCCTGTCTCCAAAAGACCCTATCAGTGCAAGTGACACTACTACTACTGTCCATTTTTCTGTGTCTCTATCCCTTTGTGGTCAGCAAAAACCTCCAATTCTCTCCTGCAACTCAGCACAGTCATCCCACATTTCCTCAGCAACAGTAAGTCAAAAACACTTCAGCTGCACCTTGTTGAGTGACTCTTTAAATAGTCCCAGGATAAGGGCCATCAGGCTAAGATAATCAAGGTAAGGTCCAAACATTAAAATGCTTGTTGTTTCAGGAGTGATTAACAACACTGCCTGCACACGTCGATCAAATTTAGAAAGCTCATGTTTCAAGTCCCAGTCAGGTAATTGACGTCATGTCTTTGAGTGCATGCAGGGAATGCATCACTCCAATTCATTTCCACCATGCTGGACATGGCTAGCGGCTAGCATGTCACATACATGGAAAGTCAGTAGGTCTCCATTGTGCCACTAAGAGCAACTGAGTCCAAAGATAAAAAACATCCAATAACTTATTTAACCTCTCAAAATTGACATTTAAAAATGTGCCTGATGCAAATAGACACACTTGGTTTTCAGATTTATATCACCTTATTAGTGAATTTAAAGACCAGAGCTGTTAGGAGTGCACTGTATTGTTTTGTCTTACCATCTGAACACACTTTCTAAAGGGATTATTCTAATTGTAATTCAGTTTTATTTCTGGATCTTGCATATGGAAGGCTGTGCAAGCTGATTCCATGAAAGACCAAATGGGCACAGACTATAGTAACCAAAGCCAAAGCTTCTGTTAAACGTGTCACTGCAGGAGACAGGACTGTTAGACAGAATTAATTCGCAGTGTATTGAAATCTGTCTAGTTTGACAGCCAAATCCAAAAGGAAATGTGCTCCTACTTTAAACCACTTCATAGATTGGTAACTGATTGGAGAAAGAGGAATTGCAGGTAAAACCATGAAATTAACAAATTAGAATGCTTCCAAATTTAGATTTCCTTCAAAGCACAATGATTATTTTGTCTTAAATAACAAAGCATATGTTTTTGGCACTGGATTCTGCATTCACTTTTAGTTGTCGTTGCTTCTGAATTACCACCATGTCTACTGAAGCATAGTTACATTATGTTTGTAATAACAACTGGAGTAAATACACAGTGAGATTGGTGCACAAAATGGTGAAATTCATAAAATAAGTCATTTATTTTGTAATTACTGGAACTTCCACTATATTACATCAAATCTTGCCATGCCCATTTAGTTTTGCACAAATTTATGAACAGAAAGTGGGCAGGTAAAATAACATGGAAACACTTAATTATTGGTTTGAAAAATGCAAGCAGCAGACTCACATTCTCTTCTCACAAATGCCACCAAGTGGAGAAAACAATACTAGAAACCCAACAAAAAACCAATTCCTATAAACATCCCTATTTGGAAAGAATGTTAACTCACAATTACTGCCACTTCCTGCCAACATTCTTTTTACGCAATGGATGAAAATGGGTGCCAGTACACTCCAACTGTGCTACTTAAAACAGATGGATTCCACCTCCCCCTAATCCCCCGCTGCCTTCATGCACCATTTGCTGCTTCTCTTGATAAACAAAATGATGGAGCTTACTTATATTTATTGAATGCAGATTCCTAAATGCAGTAACAGATGAATGGAGAATTCTAGCCTGGTTCTTTTAAAAACAAGTCTTCTAAAGGAGAGTTGTTTATGGAATTCTGTTAGAAATTGATAAATGGAAATCAGATCACCTAGAAAGACCAATGAAGCTGTCCTTCTTGGGCCAAACTTGGCGAGCATGCTAGCGTCAATCAAGCAAAAGTGATTATCCTATCTTGAGCATATGCACAGGATGGAAGATGGTTGCAACCCCAAGATATGCTATACAGAGAGGCAGCTTATGCCAAGAGACCAACCAGGTACCCAAAGCTCCTATTGAAGGATGCTGTCAAAAGAGATATGTAAACCTTCAACATCATTCATGGCAAGTGGGGAAATTGGCTGAGGACCAATGTAAATGGGGATGACACCAGCTGTGTGCAGGAGTTTGCCAGAATGCCATGTGATTTCAGAAGCTCTGAAGCAGAAATGAGACTTGCAAACAAGGCATTAGAGTAGACTATCTTGGACCATTGGCAAGGAACATCATCATGTGTGGTACCTGAGGCTTCGCCTTTCCAAAGTCTGCTTATTCAGCCAATAAAAAAAAAGTAACCTCATCTGATCTCAAAGACTTGAAGCTGCATCCCCATCATTTCTCACAGTGGTAGGGATGACAAACAGTCAACATTTCCAACATCCACAATATTCTGCTCTTGTATTAGATTTCCCTGTTCTTCAAAAAAAAACTGAAAATCAAGTGAGTCATGGACCTTTGGTTTGATATGGCAGTATTATCTCCTTGCACAGAACAGAAATGAATTGCATGGTGATAGAACAATTGCAAATAGTGAGAACCAGTGTGAGGGTGGTTGAATGCTCCTGTTACGACACGAAGATGAGTGGAAAAGCAAATCACATGGAAGGCGCGGAAAGTCTGCAGAGAGATCTGGATAGGCTGAATGAATGGGCGAGGACCTGACAGATGGAGTATAATGTTGGCAAATGTGAGGTTATCCACTTTGGTAGAAATAATAGTGGGAGGGATTATTACTTAAAGGGCGAAAAGCTGCAGCATGCTACAGTGCAGAGGGACCTGGGGGTCCTTGGGCACGAATCACAAAAACCCAGTCTGCAGGTGCAGCAGGTGATCAAGGCAGCGCATGGAATGTTAGCCTTTATAGCGAGGGAGATAGAATATAAAAGCAAGGAGGTCTTGCTGCAACTGTACAGGGCACTGGTGAGGCCGCAACTGGAGGACTGTGTGCAGTTTTGGTCACCGCATTTGCAAAAGGATATATTGGCCTTGGAGGGAGTGCAGAGAAGGTTCACTAGGCTGATACTGGAGATGAGGGGGCTAGCTTATGAGGAGAGATTGAATAGACTGGGTCTGTACTTGGAGTTTAAAAGGCTGATGGGGGGGATCATATAGAGACATATAAGATAATGAAGGGGCTAGATAGGGTAGAGGTAGAGAGATTCTTCCCGCTTAGAAAGGATAGCAGAACTAGAGGGCACAGCCTCAAAATAAGTGGGTGGGGGGAAGCAGTTGAGATTGGAATTGAAGAGGAACTTCTTCATTCAAAGGGTGGTGAGTCTCTGGAATTCTGTCCATTGAAGTGGTGGAGGCTATCTCACTGAATATATTTAAGTCATGGGTAGATAGGTTTCTGATAGACAAGGGAATTAAGGGTTATGGGGAGAAAGCGGGAAAGTGGAACTGATCCACTTGATCAGCCATGGTCTTGTTGAATGGCGGGGCAGGCTCGAAGGGCTAGATTACCTACTCCTGCTCCTATTTCTTATGTTCTTATGTAACTGTAACAAACTTTCCTTTACTCATTCAGCACAGAAAGAGGTCATTCAGCCCATTGTGCACATACAGGCTGTTTTGTAGAGCTATTAGTCCCACTTCCCTGATCTCCCTCATTCCCTGGAAATCCTTCAAGTTTTGATAAAATCCTTTTGAATATAACCATTGAATCTTCTTCCACCATTCTTTCAAGGTACTCCAAAGCACAATAATTTGTTGCATATTCTTTTTTCCGCCCCTCAAATCAACTGTTTCTTTTGTCAAATTTGTGTCTTGTGTTTACTGACACTTCTGCCACTGGAAACACAGTTTCTCACTGCTTTTACTTTGAAAACCCCCATCAAATTTTCCTTGACTGTCTCTACTCCTGAGGAGAACAGGCCCAGCTTCTCCATATAACTGATTAGTGAGTCAACTGTCACAGGAAACTCAGCAGAAAGCGGAATGATATTTTTCCAGCTGCCAGTGGATACCAGGATATATGTGAGATGGCAATATTTTATCATATGATGGTACTGGCCATACGTAAGCTGTTTATTGAAGATATACAGCATTTCCTTGGCAACTGAATGTGACCTATTAAATTATTCATAACGTGTATTTTTGTTACAGTATTGAACAAAACAGTTCATTAAGCAGTGAAATTATTGTTTCTGCTCACAAAATAAACATTAAAGAATTGAGATGGCAAATTACTAGAATAAACTGTTTACAGAGACACAGTTGGATTCACTAATGATTCCCAGCATGTCCATTTTTGTAAGGAATCCAGAAGCAAAAGAATTGCAAATTTACTGAAAAGTCACTGAAATTCTTCTTCCCTTAAGTTAATTGAGAGGACAATTCAGTGTAAGTCCAGGGTGAACAAACCTTTTAAATTATACCCAGCGTAATACAACATCAAATTAAATCAAGCATAGTTGTGTGCTTTTCTTACTTTTAACTGAAGCAAGCTTTTTCCCCTGTATATTTTCTTCCTCTTTCTGGAGAAGCAATTTGTGAGGGGCCATAATTGGGGAGGAAGGTATAAAAATGGAGCAGGGGGTTTGATGGAATTTATATGCAAGAAGTGGAATTTTAAAAATTGAGGCACTGGAGGGCATAGACCAAGGTCAACAAGGATAGGGATGATGGACAACTGGATGTGTGTGGGGGTTAGGATATGACTAGTAAAGTCCTGGATGAACAAAAGTTTGCAGAAAGTGAAGGGTTCTGGAGAGCTTTGGAATAGTCAAATCTAAGAGGTGATAAAAAGGGATGTCAGAGTCTTTCAGGAGTGTAAAACTTTATCCAGCCGTCAATTTCTGAGTGTCCAGATCCTTCACTTAATTTCAACAATTCAAATGCAGCAGTTTAGATCAAGAAAAAATTGCAACTTGTAATCACTGTTACTAACAAACACGTTTTAGATACCTCTGGTCTGTTACATTCATATGTAATAACATTTATTAAGGCTTTTACTTCTACTGACATTGTCAATATTTAGAAAAATCTATTACAAGTGAAATTTCATAACCAAGGTGTATATTCAGCAGTGTAATTTTTTTTGTTGCTCTGAAGTACACTTATTCTACAGCCAGTGTTTTATTGATGCATATTTATCATCTTCATTCTTTTCTCAAAATGGGTTTGAGGCACTGGCTGTATATTTGCGTACGTATAGTTAACTCCTTTCCTCCCTGAGCCCAATAGAGAAGTTACAGTGTAACATACCAGATAACAAACCAGAGCAGCCATCATCATCAGAACAGCGATTGTTGTACACCTGAGATCATCTACTTTTAGATGTAACCTGTTGAAAGTTCAAAGTTCTCCATGGATTCCCATTCTCAGTGTCCTAATGAATATATCATTAAACAAAAAAAAAGAGGCTACATGCATAATCGTTTAAATAGTTCCAAATGACAACAGACTATTTACATTATTATTTAAATAGTTCAAAATGACAATAATTCTGAATATATATTCAGAACCATTTAGATGATTATGCAAATAGCCACCTTATTGTTGGGTGACAAATCACAAAGGAAGTGTCACAAGACTGAGCTTCTATTTACTGATGAAGCAGTAAGGGTGCTAGTTTAGGCACTGAGTGGATTTGATAATGTGGAGAAAAAGAAACCTCCTCTTCAGCACCAAATCAATCTATTCACATTGATTGTTTAGATATTTAATTTCACAAGATACAAGTTACAATGACAAAATATGTAAATAAAAGCTGACTATGTTAACTTTCAATACAGATGTATTTCAAGTCTTTTCCTTTGTCTTTCTATAGTATACTTCATTTAGTATTGGAAAATGTTTTGCTACTTATCAAATCAAAAATAAATATTTAATACTTGCTCTCTCTCTCTCTCTCTCTCTCCCCACCTCACATATACCCATAAGCATAAACCTTTAGAAAAAAATTACAGGTGTGTTTACTTAATGGTGTACCCATGAAATCGTTATAGTGCAAAAAGACTGGTGATAATTCTGCCCACTTCGGTTATCTTATTAATTTTAGGTGAAGACCCTAGGCTCATGCTGCAGGACACCACCAGAAATCAAACAATGGAGAAAGAATGGCTAAATAGTGATTGAATAAGAACCATGGGTTTTAAAAGTTCATTAATGGTAGGTAGGGAGAAAGGATTGTGTGAATATGGTGTTCTACAACCCTGAAGCCCTCAAAAGAATAAATTCAAGCTGGAAGATGATTGGGTTATAATTCCTGTAAAGCTGCAGCTGAGATTAACCTACACTGAAATCCATTACATCATAGTCAAAATTTTCTACTGGTGAAAAGTACTCAGTTGAATAATGTCATTGTCAAAGGAGTTTTTTTCTCTAAGGTTCTTTGGGACTGGATTAAAAACTCTACATTTAAAAGTGTATCGCTTCCCTGGCAGGCTCTTTTCAGTTGTGTCACTGAGCATTTTATGCATTGTTTCTTCTGTGGTAATTGGGAGCAAACAGGTAGAATTCCTTCTTTACAATGTTGGGTTCTAGATCTTTGTGTTTGACTCTGGGGAGAGAATCTTTACAAGGCAGATATGCTGCCAAAAGAAATAGTGCAATGTTTTATCAGCAAATGTTGAAATTATACAATAATATCTTAGATTCATAAACTGAATGATTCTTATGCCACTCCTGTGAACATAACATAATTCCAGATTGTGGAAATATTCAATAACTGACCTTAAAGATAACTATGATCATTTCAATGCATGCCCCGTTCTGAGACTGTCCTTATCCTACTTGGCTTCTCAAGTCATTTTGTAAAGCATGGAGATCAGTTAGTTTTGTTTGAAAAGACTCATTCATACTACATTAATGGCGACAAAATGTTTTGCATTAACTAATCATAGTTTTTATGTTCCTAGTTTCAACCATTGGCAGCACATCAACTTTACATTTTACCTGATACACAGACTCCCATGAAGAATTCTCTCATTATTGTTCCAGTGAAGATGCTCACAGTAGTGACTATTTCATGACCCCGTGCCCAGCGATGCAACATTGTAAAACATTTAATTATCTTATCAGGTCATACAAAGTAGAGGGAGAGGCTGGGGGATTTGGGGTTGTTTTCGCTGGAGGGAGGGTGGCTAGGAGGGGATCTTGTTGAAGCGTGTAGGATGATTGGAGGTTTGGATGGGGTGGATAGTGATGGCCTTTTTCCTCGGATGGAGAGGGCTAGCGCGAGGGGGCATGGCTTTGGATTAAGGGGGGGGGTAGTTGTTAGGGGGGATGTCAGGGGTGGGTTCTTTGCCCGGGGGGGTGGTGGGGGATTGGGGTGCCCTGCCTGCTACAGTTGTGGATGCACCTGGTTTGGGGGCGTTTGGGAGATCCGTGGATGGGTTTATGGACGAAGGGGGATTGGTTTGGGTTGGTGGGTCGTTGTTTTTTGACTGGTCGGCGCAACGTCGTGGGCCGAAGGGCCTGTTCTGCGCTGTAGTGTTCTATGTTCTAGATCTCTTTGAAGAATGAACTTACAACTGGTATTACTTCAAGGGGAGTAAAAAAACCTTTCGCTAAGCAATATCATTTGTACCTTCAAGTCAAACAATGAAGCGTTCACCATATTAAAATATTTCAAGGCCTACCAACATGTAGTTTGTGGGGCTCCCTCAGCCTTCACTGCATGCACCCAATTAACAGGAAACAACACATGTTGTGTAATGGTTTGGTTGCCTTGTCATTAACCCCACTGTGATCTGCTTGCTGATTCCTGGGCTTGGGTGCATGTCATAGGAACTGAAACACACACTTAGGGGAGACAAAGATTACTTGCAGATGGCAGGCCCCCATCAACCTTTACACTTTCACTGTATATACTGCAAAAAGGCAGCTTCAGCAGAATAAAATCTGGGTGCATTTTACAATGGGCATGTAAAGTCTGTCAAATAATAACCCAAACTGCAAGGGCACAACTGTACTCTTCTCTTTCCAAAGGTTTCCCAGAAGGAGTTGCACAAACATTGGATCATTAAACACTCCGCACAATTGTGTGAAGTATGAAATACTAACGGTGATTTATGTTACCTTGCATATGGCATAACTTATATAAATTTTTTTTTAGAAAATCTGGAAAGTAATTTTACTGCTATGGAAATGTGTAGCACAGAATATTTTGTCTGCTCAAATACCAAGGGATTGAATGGACAATCTATATGTTATACAGTAAACAACTTAGGATTGTGACTAATTAATAGACTTGGCCTCTGTAAAGTCAGTGCAGCACACAGTAAATGATGCTGAGGGTAATTTTAACCAAACCCATTCGGGTTGAGGTCAATGAAGAATTAGGCAGAGTGTAAACCTTTAACCGATCTGATTCTGTCAGTTGCTCATTAGGCGAGTGAGTTAAACAGATGTCCATGAGTTATTACTAAGCTTGCAATCAAACCGTTCATGTAGAAAAAAGGTGTTGGTAAATTGAGTTAGAGTATTTCATTAAGAACATAAGAACATAAGAACATAAGAAATAGGAGCAGGAGTAGGCCATCTAGCCCTTCGAGCCTGCCCCGCCATTCAATAAGATCATGGCTGATCTGTCGTGGCTCAGTTCCACTTTCCCGCCCTCTCCCCATAACCCTCAATCCCTTCTCTTATCAAAAACCCATCAACCCGCTTCTTAAAAATATTTAGCGAGGCAGCCTCCACCACTTCAACGGGCAGAGAATTCCAGAGATTCACCACCCTTTGAGTGAAGAAGTTCCTCCTCAACTCCGTTCTAAACCGCCTCCCCTTTATCTTGAGGCTGTGCCCCCTAGTCCTACTGTCTTTTTTGAGCGGGAAGAGTCTCTCCACCTCTATCCTATCCATCCCATTCATCATCTTATACGTCTCAATGAGATCTCCCCTCATTCTTCTAAACTCTAACGAGTACAAGCCTAGTTTATTCAGCCTCTCCTCATAGCTCAATCCCCTCAACTCCGGTATCAGCCTAGTAAACCTCCTCTGCACTCCCTCCAGGGCCAAAATATCCTTGCGCAGGTGCGGCGCCCAAAACTGCACACAGTACTCCAGCTGCGGCCTCACCAATGCCCTATACAGCTGCAGCAAGACCTCCCTACTTTTATATTCAATCCCCCTCGCTATGAAGGCCAGCATCCCATTCGCCTTCCTGACCACCTGCTGCACCTGCAAGCTGGGTTTTTGCGACTCATGCACAAGGACCCCGAGGTCCCTCTGCACCGTCGCCTGCTGCAGTTTTTCGCCACGTAAGTAATAGTCCTTCCTACCATTCTTCCTACCAAAGTGGACCACCTCACACTTGCCAACATTAAATTCCATTTGCCATTTCCTGGCCCAAGTCCAGCCCAACTTTTCCCAACACTTCCCCGTTAAACAACCAGCTGTTCCTCAAATAGATCCATTTTCTCATTCCTACTTGGAAGCCCATCCCTCATATTGATCACTCTGCATTGATAACATCCCAATATTAGGGTGATGAAGGGAAATATTGGCAATCATCCAAATTTAACAGAATTCAGAATGATGAGGATATTTGAGTCATTAGTACATAAACTTATTTTTTTACTGAAGTTTCAATTGGGAATATATTTGCCAAGCTAAGTTTATTACTAAGAATATAATAGAAACAATACTTCACAATCGTAGTTTAGAAACAACAGAACAATGTTAAATCTTCTACAATTATTTTATTATAAACAACAGCTAACTGGAACTAAACCTTTCAAATTGTAAAACTCAATGAACTAAATTACTTCTATGCTTCAAATAAATTGCAATTTTTCAAATTTCTTTGACAATAAATTTGATTTCCCTCTTCCATTGACTTTAATCCTGCTGACTTTGACTAAAATCACTCCCTGCATCTTTCAATACAATACTTTGCTGAGTTAGCATAGCCTAAGTCCCTGTTAGTAACACAAAGACTGCAAAGCATAATGTTAGGTCAAGATCAGTTTAGACTTGGAAGAAGAGGAACAGTGTGACACTCAAAAAGAATTAAAAATCAATTCAGAGCTGTTAAAAAGCTTAGTTCTTGGAGGTCATGACTAAATTACATTGATTATGTCCCGAAAGGGTAAACAGAGTCCCTGATTAATATCATATTGGGTCACCAACTTCCAAGCTCGCCAGCATTGTATTGGAGAGCAGTACCTCAAATGTGCGCTGGGGAATCCTCTTCAGAAGTTCCCAGGTAAGTTTTCATGGTAATTGTCCAGAAGGCAAACTTTCCCTTTGCAATTACCCTGCACTGGGAGCTATCTGAAAAAGGAGACTTAAATCACAAGCAGCAAAAGGTTCTGACTGGATTACACAAATAGCCACCCACAGGAGGTTACAAGAATTAAAATCTCTTCTAACTTCTGGGTAACTTTTGTGCAGTCTCAGACCAACACTCCATGGGACTCCACCCACGACTCTGACCTCCCTGTGATCTCCCCTGATTCCCGCTTCCAAGGGGTTCCCCTACTCCCATGGGGACTTGTTCCCCAACACTCCAACAAACTCAACTCTCACCCACATCCGACTTCCCCAAAAGGCCAACCACACCATTCCCCAAAAGGTCCAGTGGACAATTTCTGCTCAACACGTCGACCCCTGGAAAGCCCCCAGATCTGACAGACCCCTTCAACTAAGACATGACCCCACCCCGCAGAACCTCTGATACTGATTGCCACTCCAGGGTAAGTTCAAGCCCATTCTGTCATGCAAAGACAGCACTTCTGACAGCGCAGCATTCCTTCAGCATGCACTGGAATCTCAGCTCTGGATGACATATTCAGGTCCTGAAGTGAGACTTAAACTCTATCTCTGTTACCAACTGAACCATCACTGACAAAATCTTAGAAGGCCTACAACCCTCTTCAGGGAAACTAAGTATTAGTAATATATGTATCCTTTCCAGAGTGTCCATGTCCAAAGATGTGCAGGTTAGGATGATTCGCCATGCCAAGAAATTGCCCCTTAGTGTCCAGGGATGCGTAAACTAGAGGGATTAGTGGGTAAAATATGTAGGGATATAGACATAGGGCCTGGGTGGGATTGTGTTCAATGCAGACTCAATGGACCGAAGGGCCTCTTTCTGCACTGTAGGGTTCTATGATTCTATGATAAGATCTGAAATGAAACCATTCTACTAATATATTAAGCTAACAAAAGCCTTGTAAAACAAGAGAAGTCAAAATGGAAATGGTCATTTCAACCACAAAACTGAAATTCTAGCTAATTTAATGGACATTGGTTACCATTGAAAGCACTCAAGTTCATTTCATTCTTTGTGCCACAATTGCCTAAGACTGAACTAAATGACTGGTAAAATTAATAATTTCTTCAATATATTTCATCCATATAGAAATCGTAAATTCATATCATATTTCTGCAGCAATCACAACGGCTGCCGTTCCCCCATCCTACTGCACTCATTTGTTAGCTCAGTGAGCCAGGAGATTTTCACATTAGCCAATTCGTGGGGTTCGCATGCTCATGTCTCCCAGGGCTGGATTTCCAGCGGTGTCTGCTCCGTGCTAAAAACCCAAAACACATGGCGATTGTAATCTCATTTAAGAGATTAGTGGGCCCTGAAGTTTCCTGGCCTGCTAGCATCTCCCCTCCAACTATTGTCAGATTAGTTCACTCCAGTGGGATTACAGTAGCTCCCCACTTTTGGTGAACTAGTGGCCCAACCCCACCAGAGTGAAGGAGGGAACAATCGGGGCCATCCAGAGGGTTAGGTGGTGGGTTCCCCTGGGCATTGGCTCCCTGGCAATGCCAAACTGTCCCCCGGCACTGCTCTTGGAGCAAAGTGCCAGGAGCACCTTGGCACTGCCCACTGGGCATGGGGCAGTGTCATGGGGACTAGGCCAATGTGAGTACAGGGCCCCATTGCCACATAATGACCAGCAGGGCAAGGATGGAGGCCAGTGATCGGGACAAGCAGAGATCAGGGCATGATGAGAGGGCAGGGCTGGATGGAGAGCCAGTGTTGCAGGGGTCACGGGGCTGGCCAACAATTGGGAGGCCATCAGTGCAGGGCCACTGATCATGTGCCAATCTGTCAGTGCTGAGATCAGCACATGCACAGCAGCCCGCTCCGCGCGCTGATTTCAGCCTCTCCAATGGAACTTGGAACCAGAATTGAATTCAACCAAAACGCCATTCACAGCAGGAGGACTAGAAAGTTTCAGTCACAGGTGAGGTTAGAGTATTCCACTCAATGGCTGGCAACTCATAACTACCTCCTCAGTGCCGAGTGAGTTTTAGTGCCTTCACATGGCCAATAACTTTAAGTGCCATACTTTAATATTCATGCTGATGGCATTTGCAGTGTACAGTGTGTGGGAGATTCTTCCCTGAACTCCCACTGAAAAAAAAAGTGTTAATTTGTTTCAAATCCCCTTTAAACTCTCAGCTCAAAATTATGTCCCTTCATTATTGAATTGTCAACTAAGGCTAACAGCTGCTTCCTATTCACCCTATCCATACACCTTAATCATGCTGAAGTGCACTTTCATTTGAAAGCAAAACCAAGCACTCCATTCCTCATTTTCTACTTTGCTCTTCAGAATTTTATATGTGATGAACCACAAATTTAGACTCTCACTATCTGTCACTATGCGTGTGATGGAATGGGAGTTCCATTTGGCTAGTAGTCCCCCCTGTTGACGCAGGCAGAAATCTTGGAATCAACTTAATAAAATATTGCTGGCAGGGACAAAGATGCATGTCTCATTTACTCATACCTGGTGGCAGCAAAGATTAAGATAGTACTTAGTAGTGCATGCTGGATTTAAAGTTGAACTGCTCTTAAATCAGAACAGGCTATCTGAAGACAGAGGTCAGAAAAGGAACCAACAAGAGAGGAGCCACAAACTTCTGGGAGAATGATTTAGCTATCATTATAAACAAAATGAGGGAGAAGTGGAAAAGTGGGAGTGGACAACAAGAGATCTACAAGTGAAGTAATGCTTAGATAATGGCTGGCATTCTCCAGTCTCACCTGCCCTGCTACCGCTACCAGCCAGGATGGAGAATTTGGAATTCAACCAAAACACCATCCGCAGCAGCTGGACCGGAGAATTTCAGCCACAGGCGAGGTTGGAGTATTCCAGCTGATGACTGGCAACTCCTAACTACCTCCTCAGTGAGGAGTGAGCTTTAGTGCCTTCACACAGCCAACAGCTGGAGTACTGTGTGCAGTTTTGGGCGCCGCACCTGCGCAAGGATATTTTGGCCCTGGAGGGAGTGCAGAGGAGGTTTACTAGGCTGATACCGGAGTTGAGGGGATTGAGCTATGAGGAGAGGCTGAATAAACTAGGCTTGTACTCGTTAGAGTTTAGAAGAATGAGGGGAGATCTCATTGAGACGTATAAGATGATGAATGGGATGGATAGGATAGAGGTGGAGAGACTCTTCCCGCTCAAAAAAGACAGTAGGACTAGGGGGCACAGCCTCAAGATAAAGGGGAGGCGGTTTAGAACGGAGCTGAGGAGGAACTTCTTCACTCAAAGGGTGGTGAATCTCTGGAATTCTCTGCCCGTTGAAGTGGTGGAGGCTGCCTCGCTAAATATTTTTAAGAAGCGGGTTGATGGGTTTTTGATAAGAGAAGGGATTAAGGGTTATGGGGAGAGGGCGGGAAAGTGGAACTGAGCCACGACAGATCAGCCATGATCTTATTGAATGGCGGGGCAGGCTCGAAGGGCTAGATGGCCTACTCCTGCTCCTATTTCTTATGTTCTTATGTTCTTATCTTTTAAGTGCCATACTTGCCACCTGTCATTCATGTATAATTTGTACTTTCCAGGCAGCAGACTGATACTTACGCTGTAATTGCATTCACAAGTTTTTGCACTAAATGATCTGTGGTGACACACGCACGTGGTCAACTTCAATTAAATGGAAACAGAAATTAATTTGGAATTTAAATGGGTGTAAAATTTGTGGATTCTCTTTGCATCTGAAGTTCAGAATTTCTCCTGTGGATAAAATTATGTCACACCATATTATTGGAATTTCAGGACCACTGTATTTAATTAAGTGCCATTGCCATCAAAATCTAATTAAAAACAATAATTTTTTTTCAGTTCCTGATCTTAGTACGAAGACCATGAAGAAACCAACTTTAGTTATTTAGACAGTTAAATTATCCTGTACGTATACAAACATTTAATGCATTCCTAATAGGCAATTCCTTTCCTGGCTAACAGAAGTTTCAACACATTTAAAATAAACAAGTTAATGCCTCCATTTAAGACAACTGAATGAAGGAACTTCACATGAATACAGAAAGCAATATAAAAGTAAAATTTATACAGGTTTGGCTTGCAAAATAGCACAAAGGACAATTTGAACAGAAGCATTGATTGTCTACTCGAGTAATGTAGAAAATTCCTTAGAATCAAATTCTCCTGTGCCAAAATGTAAAAACTCAGCTCAATGCATGGAGCAATCAGTGTTAAAATAAAAGGGCTCAAACTTTTGCAAACTATAATGCATAAATATGAACTAGCATATGATATCTTATAACATAGCTCACCTTAGAAGCTGTTGTTGTGGAAGGAACAGAGCTAGCCATTAAATTTATCATCTCATTGCTTGTTGTGGTGCAGACAGGTGTAACTGGAGTTAAGAGACGGGAAGGAACAATTGGCAGTGGCAGAAGACCAGGTCGGTTAGTGATGTTGTTACTGTTGGCAACGCCACTGCTGCAGTTGGTCTTATTTACATTGCTACAGCTGGTGCTTCGTTCCCGCCAGTCCCACCCAATGCGATAATCTCTCTCATACCGGCTGTGATGCCGTGACATCTCCAAAGTACACTCTTCTTTTCAGAGGAAATTAACAGGATCTGTAATTTAAAGATTTTAAATATTAATAGGGGTAGCACATTTAACACGGAAAACCTTTTGTTTGCAAATTAATCTGTAGTTTCTATAGCTTAGCTTGCCAAGGTACAAGTGATAAAGCCAGAACAATTGAATTGTATTACATCTCTACTAACATATCATGCTTTGAAAACTAATACTATAATGTTCATTTCAATGATGCATTTTTCAAATTTACAGAATAGTCTTAATGCAACACTAGTGCAAATTATACAAATGTCCAAATATCCATCTCGCTGAGTAAATACAAAAGAAACAGAGCACGTGTATACGAGTAGTTTTTTTTGAATAATTCTGCTAAAGTTGCCTATTATGAACAATATATTCAGCAAAAAAGGTATTTAAGTGACCATTTAATTTGGTGGAAGAACTGCAACAAAAACCACTACCGTCAAGCGACGGTAAATCCATTAGTTAAATTTGTCTGAATTAATGGTTTTAACAGAATATTGTAGTATGCGTTGCCTATAATTTTCCAATATGCTCCGGCAATTATTTACACATGATTCATCAAGAGCGCCACACCAGAGTAAAAATAACTAACTTATGAACTAACCAATAAAAGAAATTACAACAACGCAACAGTGATAAAACAGGCTACTGTTTGGTTAATGAATTGTTTGGGGAAATAGGGAAGTGTAAATAACTTTAAAAATGTATGGTCTAATAAAAAAATAATCACGTCAATATTTTTTTCTTGAAACACAACCATTTTGCAGCTGAGAAATTAAGCAGCTCTCAGGCTTTAGCCAACATCACCAGTGCATAACAGCTGAAGGCTAATGAGAAGCAGTGCGTGCTGACTTGGCTGGTAATTTGCTGCTTTGCTAGGATTAACTTACTTTCTTTTCAGTCTACAACATCCAGCATTCCATATACACCAGAACAAATATGTAAAAATCTTGTGAAGGTGGAATTTGGTGCACCACAACATTTGCCCTTAACTTGGAGCATTTTAAGTCAATGGGCAGAATTCTCCCATGTGGAACCAAGTCCTGCAACAGGAGTGGAGTCAGGATTGTTTCCCACTGTGAACGAGGGGCAAGAGAGAAGTCAACATGATGGTTTATGCAACATTTCCTAACTGAGGAAGAATCAGGGTTGTATTTTGAAAACGGGATCGGAAATCCAACCCCGCACCTCAGCTGCGTCGAGCTAGTGACATGATCCTCAAATCCAAATGACCCCTCAAGGCCAGAAGGCGAGCTTGGTGCCTAATTAGAGTTGCTGAGCACCTTGAAGGAGCAGGATCTGCCTACCTGATGCCAGCAGTAAAGGCAGGCATCAGTCATGTCGGGGGCTGCCACAACCTTATTGATTTCAGCAGGTGGCTCCTCAGAAGACGAGCAGGTTGAACAAGGTGGACAGGAACCTTGCACGAGGCAAGGCACAGTGCACATGCTGCTGTTGCATCCATAGATTTTTCTCAAAACCACCTCCAAATGAATTTATTCAGACCTCATGACAAACACAATAGTTGTGCAATATGCATTCATTCAATTCTAGACAAGCTCCTTAAGGGGCTTCAAGGGCTGCTAATTGCAAGGCATGTGCCTTCTTCGCTCCCTCACCACCACCACTCCATTGAAGCAGTCCATGTCCAAATTAAACAAGACCTGGACAATATCCATCTCCAACAAGAGATTGCCCTTGACATTGATAGAACAGACTCATACAGAAGAGGCCCTTTGGCCCACAGACACATTAGAAATACCTCAACTCCCACCTAATCCCATTTGTCAGCATTTGGCCCATAGCCCTGAGTGTTATGATGTACCAATGTTCACCCAGAGGCTAGGAATCCTGCGATAAGCAACTCAACTCCCCAAAGCCTGTCCACCAGCTACAAGACACAAGTTATGAGTGTGATTGAATAAAGTGAGATTATTTGGATGAATGCAGATCCAACAACACTCAAGACGCTTGACATCATCCAGGACAAAGCAACCTACTTGATTGAATGTTAGTAAATGATTGCCATTCTCTCCATCAAGGTATAGTGGCTGACTGTGTACCATCTACAAGATACACTGTAGGAACTCAAGGCTCCTTAGGCAGCTTCTTCCAAACCAACAACTGCTACCATCTAGATGGACAAGGATAACAAATACATGAAATATCACTGTCTAGAAAATTCCCTCCAAGTCACTCAACATCCTGACATAGAAATATATCACTGTACCTTCACTCTCACTGGATCAAAATGCTGGAACTCCCTTGCTTACAGAACTGTGGACACCTACACCACAGGACTGTAAGGCAGGACACCACCACCTTCTCAAGGGCAATTAGGGACAGTCAGTAAATACAGGACCTAGCCAGCAATATCCTCTTTCCATGAATGAATAAAAAAAATTTCAGAATAGGCCCAGAGGCATCAGGATGCCAGTATGACTTCCAGAACTGTGATTTTCAAATCCCTCCTGCCCTGGATCCTGACCTGTCAGCACATTGAAAATCCCAGCTTTGGTCCGTATGTGACCTCTCCACAAATGACACCAACTGTGATTAGGAATTCAATATATATGAGAAGTGAGACAAAACTTTTATTCAATTGCATTGAGTAAGATGCCTCAACACAATCTGCAATAATGCCCTTTATGACGATTCAAGAGCAACCTTTATCCAAGGTAAGCTTAAATTTTCACCTTTACCTAAGTCACTTCCAAATGACATCTCTTACTGATTAATAAATCTCAAAGGCATTTTAGATTTGATCCATGTACAGCTCTGCAGATATTATAACTTGGCACATTGGTGCAGAATATAACAGGAGATTTCTGTATCATATCCATTCCATTTTGCATATGAATTAACCCTGGCATTACATTCCCAAAAACAAGCAGCAATAGTGACATACCTTCGGAGCTACCAGCAATTAGCTGAACAAAAATTAAGAATCCCTTACCCTGAAGGTGAGTAATCAGCAAACGTGAGAACTGGCCACCCATGAATCATTTTTTTCTTGTTCAAGCTCCACAACATCCCCTCCCTCTGTTTATTCTGGATTCTCTATCAGAGGACTTCTTCCAGAGTTTTAGCAGGCAAGTTATTTATTGAGTAATTAATCACATTTTATACTTAATTTTTCAATGCCACTGGGAGCTGTCACAGCTGCAGTGCTATGATTTGTAGCTTCACAAAATACATTTTGTAAACATCACCGTCAAATTTAGTATTAATGGAACAGTTGGATCCTGCCTCCACAATGGATAGTATTGTCAGCAACAGAAAGCGATTAGGCTCTGTTATAGTGTGCTCTTCACCATAATTAATTACCTCTCTACCCTCTCCAAAAGGATAACAATTCTCAGTGTTGTTTTCCTTGGCATCTGGCAGCAGCAAATTAAGTTATTATCAGGTATAGGCACATTGTGCCACATATAACAGTACTATAGCAGGGCCACATTTGCAAATGGTAACCCACCTGTCACACAGTTGAAGACTGGTGGCAGTTTCTTCAGCTGCTGCTGAGAATTCCACTAATAATAAATAGACTCTTAAGAGCCAATAACATTTGGTTCCCTACCATTTGACATACTTGACCATTGCAAAGCCTTCATTTATACCAATAATAAAGAAATATCTCAGGAGAAAACAAATGTCCATTTGGAGCCATTATCCAGACCCGTTCAAAAAAATGGGACAGAAACTAAGATTTTAATGTTTGAAAATAGAGGGGAAATGTTGGATAAAGCTGGAAAACGAATGCCAGCATTTGCGATGCCCAATTGGCCTTTGCCTGTTCATTTTGATCTGGACAGCATGTAAGGCAGCTTATAAGTCTGGCGGTTAGCCCAGTACTGGGTGCATAGCTGAGTAGCTGCACATCTCAGAATGGGGACCATATGCAAAGCTAGTACTCTTACAGCTAACCTGTATTACCTAAAGTTGGTGACATCATGCAGCATGGGGTAGTCCTGACAAGCTACATACAAGCTCCTGCAGCTTCTCTCTGGTCAGACAGAACAGAATGAGCTCTCCTAGTATAAAAAAAGTTTGTCATTTCTCTGATACAGGAATGGACTGTGAATGAGGAAATATTACGGATGTCATCATCTCAACACAAAAGAAATTCAAGGCACTAGGCACCTTCAACGCCCTTGGCAGTAATACTGTTGCCCTCATCAGAGGTTACAGGTCTGGTTGCAAGAGACAGTGGAATTCTTGAGAGCGTCCTTTGTAAAGTTCAGAAAATGTACACTCCTGCCTTAGGTACAGTGAGGGAAATACTCAGAAGATCTTGGGTATATTAGGCCTTCTTCCGAAAGCCTTTCTTCCCCCTTCCTCCCCCCTCTTTCTGCAAATATTTGTCCTCCTCTTTGATACCATTGCTTCATTAACCCCTCATGTTGCTGATGAAGGAAAATGGTAACTCAGGACCCAATACTGGCAGTAAGTGGCCTGACCAGATACCTTGACGTAAGAACCAAGGCATTCTTCACATGCAGCACCATCCCTGTTAACTTCACCAACTTTAAAAATTGCCAAGGGTATCCACAAACTCAAGAAAAACCAGCAGAAAGTAATTTGCAAATTGTTGATGATCCCTTTAAATTGAATTGGTTGGCCTTTCTTGTTCCTGAATGCATGTTCATCTGTGCCTGTTTAAAGTGGGGCAATAGTTGAAGCAGCAAGATACAAAATGGCAACACTGGAGTCAAATCAGCAGTACACCTGACAGACATTGTGATCTGCCTACTACACACTCTGCAACACTCCTAACATTCATCCAAAGCCCTCACTAACACGGTGCCAGATGTGCCAAAAAGCACGGCATTTTGGTTGCAAAATGATACCAATGGCACTGAAATTACAGTACCACAGAGCTTAACCTTTCAGCCTTATGGTCATAAAACAAAATATTTGAGAAAATGTGTGACTATGCCAAATGTAAAATGTCAATTCTAGATGTAAATTTTCACCTGATACGGTACATAAAAGGATAACCAACTGTCGAGCTTTTATGGAGGTGACACCCAATTACTCCAAATACATGAAAGTACATGCAATACATTAATGTTAGATTCACACAAAAATGACCACAAGTATAAAATTGCACTATTCCTCCAAAAGTATAGATATTTCTTGATTCTCTAATTTTAGCAGAAATATTAATTTTATTATAAAACAGGTAGAGTTGTCCACTTTACACAATCAGTTAATTTTGCTGTTTTAAAAAAAAGTGAAGACAGGAAAATACAGCTCTGAATGACAGGTAGTCAAGTATACGAATTTACACCCAGATCATACAATCATTTCTGTCAATCATTCTACCTGCACTCTGGGATGAGATTTTTTTCTTTTTAATACTTCTCTGCACCATCAAGAAAAGAACAGAAAATTAGATTGTCCCGTGTTGTTTAATGGCTGCAAGCAATTATTGCACACTGAAAAAGCAATGAAAAACCTGCCACTCATACACTTCAGCTTACTATTTCAGGTCAGGATGGCAGTCATAGGATTTTCTGCATTTGTAGTCTATTTGGAAGCTGTTACCTGCACAATATTTATGACCAATATCTCAGAGACAGAAACATCAGTGCTAGGCATAAATAGAAAGGTTGGGAGTAATGAATCATTCACCTTTAACCTTGCTCAATATCTTACACCATGGCATACAGCTCAGAATTATACTGAAGCTTTCAGAAATGAGTCCTAATCACTTAAGTTTAAAATAAAGATGAAATTGGATGCCAGAGTTGGAAAACATTTTTTGTTCCTCACAGCATTTCAAAATCTATACCAGTTCTGAAATCCAAGGGAGATTTCAATTACTGTCACATAATTGCATATTGACAATAAATGATAAAATAATCTGAGAAGATTATAGTACCTGCTCTTATTAGCAGGTACTATAATGGATGGTTCAACTGATATTTTACATTCCACTACTACACAAATGTCCCATTTCTTGTAGCTACCTGCTGGAGATGTTGAATAACTACATTTGATGATGTACTGCAACAGTCCATCAAAAGAAAATCTACATCTGTTCAAGAGGAATGATCCCACTTCTTCCCACTTTCCCCAACTTTATCATTAATCTCTTTTGCACTGAGAATGGTGATAAGGTTACCAGCATTACGTAGTAAATCAGACAACAACATACAGAAGTTTTCACATTTGCAGTTAAGCATAAAAATCTTTAAGATGCTGTCCTGGTGCAGCCTCAGGTTGTGCTGTAATAGTACCTCATTGGATGTTTCTGACATTGAAACAATGGAAGGATGTGGAGTTGTGACTTTCGCCCATAAGTTAAGCATGAAACTTGACAGGAAAAGTTAAAGCCGGTGCTTTTAACTTTTAACAGCATGATAAGTCACAATAACTGCCAATCTTTCAGGCTCTGAAAATTTAGTGTAACAAATAAGGCATCTCATTCCTTCAGAATTTTAGTGGCATTGGAAATACTAAAATTGTTTTTGTGCATTTTCTGTTTGCCTTTTTTTCATCTTGTATTTCATTCCCAATCTTTGTGATTTAAACCTGATTTATATGTTGTAGTTTAGACTCTCATCTCAGTGGGAATTCTTCACTGACTGAACTGACTGAAAAGCTATGTCGTTGCTTCTGTTCACAAATCCACTATTCTGAATAAGATACTCAATGACAGGAAGGCTTTGCTCAAAAGGCCAATGAAAATTCTGTACTCTGCTGTCCATGAAGTAAATAATGACAACTGTACCTTTCCTACTGAGGGCCTGTGTCATATTCACTATTTTCATATTTTGTGGAAATGATACTAAACTATAATCTATTCTCAAACTATTTCAGCAGAAAGTTCTCTGGCACAGAATGTCAAAAATATACCTTCTACTGCTATCACAAGATAGCAACCCAATTAGCACTTGCACTGGCAAGAGTTGACAATAGCTAAATTTAAACTTCTTCATGCACACAGATGGCTGCTTTATTAATTATACCACACGAGTGGTGCTTTGTCATTGCCCAGTAAAACAAAATTAAATTTGCAAGAGAGATCAAAGGAAAACAAAAAAAAACTAGCACCAAGGAATGATTCATCATGGACTCTTAGATTTGAGCAGTTTCGTGGCTTTAAAAATAGTTTAAAACGTACCTACAAAAACCTAAATTTAAAGATCGACAGCCTCTTCTATTTCGGGAGCCTCTCTCTGTTGCTTTGGTCAGCTGATCCAGACAGTTGCTAAGCCTCACTGAAGTGTGTCTAATTTATGTCGAATGCAGCAGTGGTTCAACTCCAGAAAAGTCAGCCACGCTCAAACATTGGTTCTCACTTTGACGTCGATGCATAGGAGTCTCTGGTGATTTGGTAGATAGATTGTGGGAGAAAGGCAGAAGCACTATGAAACTTGATGAAAGGCAGTTAAACGTGTTCAATCCCCTGCACCCAGCATTCTGTGCACGAGAAATGTTGTCAACATTATTCTATTTTGACATGCATGATGAAGTTGGCACAGAAGTTCACCCCACGCTGGCTTTATTCTAAAACATCTATGTTCTGCATCTGCTTTCAAGACTGCAAATAAACAGTCCAGAACAAATACAAATCACACAGAAGGAACTCCAAATTCTGGCGCTATAGGCTACAGGTTGATTCAGAAAAATGAAACTGAAGATAAAATTAGGGTTAGGATTATCTTTTTCCTCTATTTCTTCACTCATTGACTTACAAGTGCACAATGAACTTACAGATGATCCGAAGGAGGGGAACTATTAGTATTCTGTCCCAGAAGCCCATAATAATATGCATCACTCACATCAACTAGCATAGATATATCCTGTCCAGGGGGTTCCATTACGGAGTAGCAGAAGAAAGTACGAGATGAATTACTCAACTGAGTGAAGAAAAACAATTGGACAAGTGGAGTTGGCACTTTGGAAGTAGAGAGCTGTTGCTGGACAACGCTGCTCGAGTCCCTCAGCTGCTAAGCCCAAGGATTAGAACTTCAGGTTGATGGTCACCAAGGTTCAGCAAGTTAGTGTTCTGGCTGGTTAAAAATCCTTCACAGAGTGGTATGCCTGCTTCATGGAACTATCTCTTGGTATGGCATAGTGCCATGTAATGAAGGAATTACCACTCCGACTAGGACAATGTCGATTCAATTTCATTATTTTGTACTTCTGGCCATAGGGCAGCCGCAATTAAATGGAGTAGAACTCCCACCAAATCATGAAAGCCATGACATTGTGGATTAATGGCCTCAATGGCTGCATGCAGAGTACTCACTTGATGTGCAATAAGCAAAAATGTTCTTTTCTGATGCTGCTTGTAAATCAGGATAATATTGAAGAGATTGTGATTTGTTGGGTCACAACTTCTGAGGTTCAGGACTGGGGGTTACCACAAAGATGCACTAGAGTACCCTACTCTCCCTACCCCTGGAAGTTCACAGGTTAGGCTGACATGGCAATTGTCTGGAAATGCAAACTTGCAACTTGCCCTGTGCTGGGAGCCACGCAAAACTGCAATTTAAATAACAAATCTCAGATGGTTCTGATTGTGTTACGTCAATAGTTAACCAGAAAAAGTTAGAGGCAATAAAAGCTTCTGGGCAACTATAGTACAGAACACACTGAGCACGCCCCCCCCCCCCACCCTATGGGACTCCCCTACATGTCCCAAACATCCAGAGTGCAGCCCTAAGCCTCCAGAGGTATCCCTTCATCAACCCAACTAACCCTCTACTTGACATCCAGATTGACACCAGACCCGCCCCCCACAAAGGCCTGACATGAAACCTCACCAGCACATCCTACCCATTAATTTTATGCATAATCCTCCTTTGCTGTGTGATGGCATTGTCTTTAAAAATTTATTTTTATCATTGCTTCTTGTAAGGGGTATATTCAAAATTCAACTTTGTTTTACACAATGCTGATTTGTCTGGGCAGCAGGCAACTCAATTGTTGCAAATGCAGGATAATTACTGATTTTAGCTAATGGTGTTCTTGTCCAAACACAGTCAATGTACTTAGGTTTCCCTTGGGGTTTCAGAGCACAGTATTGATTGGATTGATCAACAGTGATGAAGTCTTGTGCTGATGGGAGGAGTTAAGCTTGCAAGGAAGATAAACAGTTTATTTTATTTTTAAAACAGACAGTTTATGCCTGGTTCTGAAAGCAGCAAGGGGTGTATTTTTTCGTCTCTTTCTCTTTGGAGGCTCTTGTTGAGGGCTGTCAGAAGACAGATGTCTCTCAGTCTTTCTCTCTCCAAGGTGATTAAAAAGCTCTAAGACTATTAACAAGTTCACATGTGAAAGCCTGGGTGTTTCTAACTGACTTTGAAGAGGAGCTTTAAGTCGGTAAGAGGAATATTGCTCGAATTGGAATTCATAGGAATAGGTTAGCAGTGAAGAATTGTATCTTGTCATGTTTAAGCATTGTTCAAATGTTAAATGTTAAACTAATTTATTTGTTATGGTTAAACTATGTCAGCATCACCATCACTCATTCCCCTCGTCACCACTTCTGTTTGATTCTTTAAGTGGCTTTCTGACTTTTTTTTACAGATGTTCTTTTAATTTTTCAGCTTGATCAAGGTATTCTATATACTTTGTCTAAGGCTCTATTTTGCTTTAGGACCTTAAGCCTCATATTTAACAACATGCAAAAAGTATTGCACTGCACATTGGTATAATCGTAGGGCTTCTTCATCGTTTAACAGCTCAAGAAGATAAGGCAGGAAATTGTTTAACTATAAGGGAATTTCACAATAACTTCATTGCAATGTAGGCCTTACTTGTGACTAATAAATAATTTTTTCTATGTTATTAAATAAAGTTCTGATAAAAGCTTTCCAGTTTGTCAGTAGAATCATGCCTGGAATAAAACATCATCTCCTCACATTAATGCCAAAATAGCAAATAGTTGGGGTCTAGTCTAACTTCCTTATATACCTTGGGGGATTCAGATCTTTTACCCTAACACCTATCTAGGATCTTTAAACTTGGCTGCATCTTAACTTGAGTTAAGAGTTAAACACTGTGGAAAAGTGAGCATGGTCTCCTTGCATCCGGCAGAAGAAATGCCCTGCAATTCTAGGTTCCAGGGATGCGCTGCACTGCCCGGATCTCACCCTGCCCAAGTTGGATGCATGGAAAAAAGGTAAAAGCCTAGAAACACAGTGGCAATCTCAGAATTGTGCAATGCCATGAACCAGCAGCTAATTGTAGACACAAACTATGGGCAGAACATTTGTTAGGGATCAGAGGTGCATTTCACTGTGCGAATAGTCACCGTTTTATTTTGGAAAAAATTAGATTTTTCTCCATGTTCCCGACCTCGCACAATGTTCCTCTGACCATTTTACGAGTTGTGAATGCCTACAGTGCCCAAAGTTCATGAAAAAAATAGAAAGTCTGTTGAGAAGTCTGGAACATTCTGAAAGATAAGTGTTGAGTGCTTTCATACCTTCAAACATAGCTGTGTTTTTAATGCAATCATTCATCATCGTGATCTGTCCTTTAAAAGGTAAACTAACCCTTACACTGACCAGTCTTGTGAATTTACTCACATGAATTAGTGCTTTTCCAATAAAAAAAAATCACAATCCCACGAAAAATGTATGAAAATGTGCTATCACCTTTTCTCCTATGATTTAAATGGCTTTGGCTGAAAAAAAAGGCTTGGTTTCAACACTTGAAAAAGGTCCAACCATCTGTTTCCTTACATTGAAAGCAGAATGTCTATCAATCAACGAGCACCTTCTGTTCTTTCCTTCTCAGAGAGCAGTCTATTATTTTGCTATAGCTGAGACCATGATCAATGCTTTAATAGTGCATAATATTGAACTGCTGATCCAGATTTTGTGTCCAAGATATTGAAGAGATAGAGTGGAGTTCTAAGGAAACACATTTTAACAGTTCATTAAGTCCAAGAATAACAGGGATAGGATGAAAGAGCAGAAGGATTAATTAAGATGGAGGACATATAGGGAGTGTCTCATCCTCAGATGAAACAGTAGTTTGGGGAGGTCCCCTCAATATCAAGAGCTGAGGACATAGGAACAGTTAACCAAGCTCCAGAAATTTACTTTCACAGAACTTTTAGTTTATTCACAGTGCTTGAAAACATGCCCGGAGGAAATAGTTGAGCAGCAGTCCTACCGAGTAATGCTAGGTTAAACATCACTCCATCCTTCCAACTAAATATTAGCACCTTGCAGCAGTCTACTTCTGAAATTTACTGGAGATCATTTGATCTGTTAAAGAAAATGGAACACAAACAAGAAAAAAAAAACAAGTATAATTTAAATTTCCCTTACGGCAGTCCCCATAACTGTTGTATGAGTATTTTCAAGGAACCTTAAGTGTGGAATGTAAATCTTATCCCTCAAATCTTCACCATGAAACCTGGTCCTATCATAGAATCCCTACATTGCAGGAGACCATTCGGCCCATCGAGTCTGCATTGGCCATAATCCCATCCATCCCTATTCCCGTAACCCTGCTAATCCCATGACACTAGGGTCAATTTTGCATGGACAATCAACCTAACCTGCACATCCTTGAGCTATGGGAGGAAACTAGAGCACCCGGAGGAAAGCCATGCATACACAGGGAGAACATGCAAACTCCACACAGACAATGACCTGAGGCTGGAATTGAACCTGGGTCCCTGGAACTGTGAGCAGCAGTGCTAACCACTGGACTGCTGTGCTGTCATTTTGCAGTAGTCCAGCTGACAATGCCAACACTCTGCTGATGAGAAATCTGAATTACAGTGAAGTTGAGATTTGAACTTCCAAAGCTCCAACTTGAATCAGAAATATTTTGTACAGCAATGGTTTACCTCATGATACATTTTAATTATTTTACAGGGTTACAATGAGCAGGGTACAAACTGGATTACCATCACGTTCAGACTTTCTGCTTCCAGACACTGAATTAGAATTTACATAGCGCAAGTGCCAGAAAGCAACCATCAGCTACCATATTGTTTACAAAAACAAGGCATGGCTTTCCTCCATATGAAGAGACCTACATCATTCCTTTAAAGAAACTGGACCTGGTTATTCCTTAGAGCTTAATATTGACTTTTTTCCCCCCAAAGAGTTCATAACAGCTGCTTTATCTACAGAGAAATTTTAGTGTCTCTCCCCCTCCCCCACAAGCACCAAATGATTATTTTCAACATTTCTTCTAATTTGTTGTTATCCTGCTGGTCAACTAGCCCCAGAAATTTGGGCCTGCCCATTTTAGGCAAATTACATTAGCTGGGGGTGGGAGGAGCTGGGGAGTAACCATTGCCTGGGAACAGAGAGGGGCAAGGCACCTCCAGTATCAGGGCCTTGCATCTTATAGAACATAGAACATAGAACATTACAGCGCAGAACAGGCCCTTCGGCCCACTATGTTGCGCCGACCAGTTTTTTTAAAAAAAACACTGACCCACTAATCTAAACCAATCCCTTTTCGTCCATAAACCTATCCACAGATCTCTTAAACGCCCCCAAACTAGGCGCATTTATTTCCATCAAGGTGGTGTGCAAGTGAAGTGATAAAGGGATGGCCAGAGCCAGGAGGTATTGGTGATGAATCAGAGGACAGGGTGGCGGTGGGGTCATACCAATTCAGGAGGAGAGCTCCAACCTCTGCAGGAGTGAAGGATATAGCTATAGAACTGGTGCATAGTACCCCTTTGAGATTAAGGAATCAATACAGTACAGTATAGGTGTTCAGTCCCTAATCTAGCATCAGCATCAGGAGGGCACCTCACCATGATCTGCTCCATAGAGTTCATGAGGTTGCAGATGACCCTGCATGAGTGGCAGCTCACAGGCATTATGGGCCACATTCTGCTGGAATAAGGTTACATAATTTAAGCAAAGAATACCAGTTGAATACAAATGAAGGTTTTAGTATGAAATGCAATAATTTTACTTCATTAAAATTAAGGAATATGCATGCATGCCACAGTTATGAGGAGCATCATGCAGCCATTTTTAAGACATGTGCTTTTAGTTATCCTGCCATTACTTTTAGAGGATAAAGCATGTTCTGGTGCTCAGATTGCCCAAGGAAGAAAAATAAGAATGGCCAGCTGGTCATGATGCCTTATACTGCTGACACTAGAAATCTGAAATGATAGAAAATGCTGGAAATACTGAGCTGGTCAGGCATAATTTGTGGAGACAGAAACCCACTGGAGGCTGGCGTGAAACTGATTTGCAACCCAATCATAGGAGGTTGATGAAGGCCCAATCACCTAGGCCCAATTTTCTGATGCCAACAGGAAAGCACATTGGTGCAAAACACATCTGGGACAACATGGCTTGTAGATGTCAGGACTCACTTGAACAATGCCTGGGGCTTCCTCCGGAGTTAGGGATGGAGGCTGCCAGCAAACTAGGAGCCCGGAATACCACAGCAGTGGGTGGAAGGGAGAATTCTGTGTCCTGGAGGGGTCCATCTTCCAGCCTCAATGTTCCTGGAGATTCTTCAACAGTAGTTCACTGACATTGGACACCTTTTTAATATGATGCCAGGATAGGACGGTGGGTTACATGCCATCAGGCCTGCCTGCTATTAATGCAGCACGAAACACCCAGTTGCATAATTGATGAGTCCGGGGCAGGCGTTTTGGCATGTTTTCCTGCCGGCATCTGCAGTGGAAAACATTTCACGTTCCTGCCCCTGCCACAGGACTTAGTTCCCAGGTGGGACAAATTCCGCCCAAAGATTCTGGTTGATGGCACTTCATCAGAACTGGGAAAAATTAAAAATGTAACGTTTTGAGGAAGGGGAGGGTGGGAGACAGAACAAAAAGGTGATAAGGTGGAAGATGGGGGGGGATTAAATAACAAAATAATTAGTCACTTAAGGCCAAAGGGAGTAGTGATGGGACACAAAAAGGAACAAATTTGCAACAGATGTACCTGTTACCATCCAAAAGCAAAAAGAAAGAGAAAAGTTAAAACAAAAGTTAAAAGACAAAATGGATGTCAGAGATTTTTATCTGAAATCATTGAACTCATGTCAAGTCCAGAAGGCTACAAAAAATGCTTAATCAAGAGATGAGACGCAGTTCATCGTGTTTCCATGGAGCTTCATTGGAACTCTGCAGGAGTCAAACGATACAGGGGTCAGCAAGGTGTCTCAAAGCTCAGGATCATGTTTGCAGACAGAATGCAAGTGTCCCACAAGGCAGTCATGCATTCTGCATTTGGTCTCCCCAGTGTAGAGCAGACTACTTAAGTGGCAACAAATACAATACAGTAGGTTAAAAATACAAATAATTGTTGTTTAACTTGGGAAGAGTATTGGGCCTTAAACAGTAAGGAGAGAGGAGGTAAAAGGGCAGTTGTGGCATTTTCTGTTCCATCGTGGAAATGGGCTGTGCGAAGTGGAATGGGTGGTAGGGGTTACTGAGGAGTGGAGCAGTGCATGGTAGATGGAACGCTCCCTTTGAAATGCTGTTTGTGTCGGAAGGGTAACAGACAGCAAAAGTGAGGAAGGGAGAAATTGGAGAGAGACCATGCACAGGTATAAGAAGGGTGACATTTGGAAGCAAAATTGATCAAACTTTTTCATTGTGAGCGAGACCAAGAAATGGTACTGATGCAGTCATCAATGTATTGCAAAAAGATAGGATCTGAGCAGAAACACAACAAGGAATGCTCCACATATCCCATAAAAAGACAGACATAACTAGGATCCACGTGAATCCATTTTTTAACTGGAGGAAATGAACAAAGTTAAAAGCGAAGGCGTTCAATGTGAAAATATGTTTAGCTAGAGGGTGTTACTGAATGGAGAGTGGTTGGTACTCCCTTTAAGGAAAAACAAAAGCAGAGAATCCCAAGTCTGTCTTGGTGGGGTTAGAGTTGTAAAGGAATTGGACATCATGGTGAACAGCAGAAAATTGGAAACTATTAAAATGAAGAAGGTTTTGAAACATAAGAGACTGGACTAAGGAAGAAAAATAGAGCTGAGATAGGGAGAAAAACAAAATCAATTAAGCAAGGCAAGAGTAGACTGGGTCCACCAGACAGGTTCAATGTGTGAATCTTGAGAAAGGAGGTTGAAACAAGCTATTCAAGATTGGGGGAACTACAGCTTTGGTGGTTATCAAGAGAAGATCTCCAAAGATGATGGAGTCAGTGAGTTTTGGGAAAAATGGCCAGAATTTCATGGCCCCATTGAGGTGGAACCTGCTGCGGGAGATTCAGTGCCTCAGCCAAAAGTCCATTGACTCTTGGCAGGACCACACATTCATGCTGATTGGGGGCCTGGAAAATCCCATCCAAAGGGATATTTGGCAGTGGTGTTATTGTCCAGAAATAGTGACAGTGTCTGAGAGTTGGCGTTTAGCTCTTCTGGATAGAAGCTAAACATGCGAGACAAGAACAACACCATCACTGTTGGCAGATTTGATGATGAATTTAGTTTTGGACCTGACAGAAAGGATGCTCATAAGTTCAGAGGGAGATGGGTTAAAGTGAGTGAGGATCGCAGAAAAATTGAAATAGCCAATGTCACACCAGCAATTCTTGATGAAAATATCAAGAGGGAATGAGAGCGAAGTCCAAGTGGAGGAAGAACACTGGAGATGGCTTAAAAGACCTAATGTGTGGGGAGAAGACACTTTGCCAAAGAAATGCTTGTGGAGGCAAAGAAAGATGATCTCCGCATCGTATCGAACTTGAAATTCTTGAGGTAGGGCACATGAAGGGATGATATTGAGGCTTTGGTAGGAGAGATAGTTCAGATTAAGGGAAAGTTGGAGGGCATCATAAATACATAGCAAGAAGTAAAATTAGAAAGAGATGGGGTCAGAGGGAAGTGAAAAGGAAGCAAGATCTGCTGCTGTGCTGTTAGGTTATTGATGGCAGCTCTGTGAATGAGAGAACTGGCATTCAGTGCCAGCATCATGTCCTTCTACGTCAAATGTGACTCTTTAGTACATTTCCTGCCACAAAAATTCATCAGTCTGCCTCTTCTGTTTTCTATTTCAGAAGGTTTTACAGGTCAGGCACTTTGAACTGCATAATGTTCCCCATCTCCATATCACATTCTAGTAGATTGTTTGCCTGCCTTCAAAGAGGTTCTTGTGAAGTGGCACAAAAATGGCTCGAGACATCTAGTTTATGCTAGCTGATAGTCAACTCAGAGCCAAATTTTGCTTATTAGTTACCTACTGCTCCCCCAAACCGTTGTTGCAATTTTCAACTACAAGTGTTTTTTTTAAAAAAGCTGTATTCAATTTCCCATACTGTCCAACACATTGACGTATCAAATGGTTTAAAACCAATGGAAATGCAAATCAACTGAAGTATGAAATTCTTGGCTAAATACTGTACTTTCATCAACAGCTGCATTGGAATAAGCTCTGAGTTCTGAGGCTCTAAGCAAGTATCTCTTTGTCCCTTATTGGATCACTCCATTTCTTACCAGCCACTTACTACATAACTGCCATGTATGTAGTAGAAGATCTTTGCATTCCTGTTGATATTGGCTGCTATTCTATTCTTACTTTTAGTCCTACTTTTCCCTTCACTTTCCCACTGAACTTAATTTGACTTGGTTCTTGCTTGAAGAATTCATCTGGCATGCTTCATCTACTTTTGATCCATCATATTCTCCATTTCCCTCATAATCCAAGGAAGCTTGGCTTTGATTCTCCTACCTTTCCATCTTGTGGGAATTCACTTGCCCTGCACCTGACAAATTTCCTTCATTTTTCTGTTAGCCTTTGGCTCTATTTTACCCTTGTTAGATTTGTTCTCATCCCATTGAAGTTAGTTTTCTTCCCATTTAGAAATTTTACTTACATTATCCTTGCTCCTCTCCATTATTAAATTAAACCTTAAGATACAATGATCACTCTGACCCAAGTGTTCTCTCAGACACTTGGGGCGTGATCTTATCAGCTGTTCACATCACGCTCCCACTACAGTGAGGTTGGAGAATTTGGCAATCAGCCAAATCTCCATTCACTGCATTGTGTTTGGGAAAATCCCACCAGTGTGAATGGTGCCAAAATTCCGGTCTTGGTCCGTTAATGTATCTCATTCCCCAGCATCCAGTACCAGCATTGCCTTTTCAGTTAGACCGATTCAGAAATTCTTCCACCGCCTTTCCCTTTAACTACATCCCAATCAACATTTGAATAAAATCCCTAATGTCAACACTCTACATCTTCTGTATATCTTTCTAACTTCCCTGCAGATTTGGTCCTCTCTTGCTCTCACTATTTAAAGGCCTATTGTTGAAGAATACTCCTAATAGTGTAATCGTTTTGTGTTTGCTTCTCAATTTTAACTGAATGGATTCTCTTCTTGCTCGCTCAAGGACAAACTCTTGTTTCCAATCCTGCGATTTTTTTTCCCCACCCCACCTCCTTTATTCCCTTCTCCATCTTTTCTGAACACTTTGTATCCTTAAGTATTAATCTCCCAGGCCTCATCATTTTTAAAATGTGTTGCTACTATTGCGATGACATCATTCTCACAGCTGTTTAGTAATATATTGTAAAAAGAAAACAACAACATGATAGAAAGAGGTATGACAGATACCATAAGCTTGTGAATAGTAGTTTCAATGTCAGATTTGTAGGCTTTTAAAAACAGCAGTACTAAAGACAAATTAATGTTCAACATAAGGTAAATAGAACTAAGAGATTCTTAGGGAATTTACAATTAGAACAATCTCTATGTGCACTGGGGTTACTGAAGATATTCAAGAGCTATCCTTCTGAACAGCAGATGAAAAAACATACCAGTGAAAAGCATTACTGATTTACTTCTAAATAAAAAAGATGAAATAAGTTGAATTGTGCTAAAAGTGGCATTTGAGTTTCAAAAATGTGAGTGTTTTTAGGGTTGAAACCAGGACAGAAGAGATAACAGATATTATTGAGGAAATGTATTTCAAAAGAGCAGACAGTGAAGGGATGGTATTTCAGAGGCAGGTTCTCTCAAGTGCGCATTGAGGACACTACAGGAGAATAAAATCGGTATGGATTTTTTTTAATGCAGATAATGGGGAAAAAGAAAGGATATGTAAAACTGAAACATACAGCAAAAAGGAGAGATTTATGGTAAAACACAGAACTAAGCTCAGGAGCCTTAAGAAACTGATAACAGGCTCAAAGAGGAAACAGATCTATATAGTAATGGAAAATAAAGGACATTAACAAAATGTTCTTGGAACAAGAAAGTGTACAGAGAGCCATTGGCTAGTTCATCACTGATTAAAGGGAACTGGTAACTTGGGATAACGACATAGCTGAATTGTTAAATCATAGCAGATTTGTTGAGGGAGACCGAGGAGATTGCATTTCCACTGCAATCCTTTGTAAATACATTGAAATTGGTCACCATCTCAATTCCAGAAACCGATTTCAGCATCTATAATAATTTGTGCTTTTAGCATTCCAATAGTTTGGAAAACAAACATTATCTTTATTTTAAAGGAAGACGAAAGGCCAATGAAATCACAATCAAGATTGCAAGGAACATCTTTCGGTCTTTAATGTATAGCCGACGTACTGGGCCATCTGGAAGAATTAGTGGCTGAATAGAGAAAATGATCAGTGTGTCATGTCGCATCAATTTACTGGATTTATATTGTTATTGAGATGATGGATATAGGTGAGGCAGTGAAAGTTACCTACATGAATTTCAAGATGGCATTTGCTGCTGTTCCACAGAAAGAACAGATTCACAGTGCAAGCCAGGTTGAATTGGCGCACATTTGGAAAGTGATGCGATTCACAGAAGCATATATGGAAATTCAGTTGTCAGTCTTTGGGGACAATAATGTTTCTAATTTTTTTTATTAATGGCTTGGGGTGTGCAATTTGTATGCATCATTAAATTATATATCATGATAAAGTATGCTTATAAATGTGCAATAATCTGAAGAGATCAGGATAGGCAGATGGAGTATAATGTTAGCAAGTGTGAGGTTATCCACTTTGGCAGAAATAATAGTAGGAGGGATTATTACTTAAAAGGCAAAAAGCTGCAGCATGCATCAGGCAGAGGGACCTGGGGGTCCCTGTGCATGAGTCGCAAAAACCCAGTCTGCAGGTGCAGCAGTTGATCAAGAAGGCGAATGGAATGTTGGCCTTTATAGCGAGGGGGATAGCATATAAAAGTAGGGAGGTCTTGCTGCAACTGTACAGGGTACTGGTGAGGCCACAGCTGGAGTACTGTGTGCAGTTTTGGTCACCGCACTTGAAGGATAGATTGGCCTTGGAGGGAGTGCAGCGGAGATTCACTAGGCTGATACCAGAGATGAGGAGGTTGGACTATGAAGAGAAACTAAATAGACTGGGTCTGTACTCATTGGAGTTTAGAAGGACAAGGGGGGGGATCTTATAGAGACGTATAAGATAATGAAGGGGATGGATAGGGTAGAGGTAGAGAGAGATTCTTCCCGCTTAGAAAGGATAGCAGGACTAAAGGACACAGCCTCAAGATAAGGGGGGCGGTTTAGATCGGAGTTGAGAAGGAACTTCTTCACTCAAAAGGGTGGTGAATCTCTGGGATTCTCTGCCTGTTGAAGTGGTGGAGGCTACCTCGCTAAATATATTTAAGTCACGGGTAGAAAGGTTTCTGATAGACAGGGGAATTAAGGGTTATGGGGAGAAAGCGGGAAAGTGGAACAGACCCACTTCAGATCAGCCATGATCTTATTGAATGGCGGGACAGGCTCGAAGGGCTAGATGGCCTACTCCTGCTCCTAATTCTTATGTTCTTATTAAACCATGTCAATGAACATAGAAATGGAGGGCAACATAAATGAATATAAAACCATAAGATCAGGTAAATTAATTTAGCTTCACTGCAGTCAGGTTTGCTGATTCTATAAAGCTGTGCCCCACCAGAATGATGCCTTAAACCATGTCCCCTGCTTTTGTCTGACAAAGTGTCAAAGTAGTTAGCACTGCTGCCTCACAGCACCAGGGGCCCAGATTCAATTCTGGCCATGGGTGACTGTGTGGAGTTTGTACGTTCTCCCGCTGTCTGCATGGGTTTCCTCTGGGTGCTCCAGTTTCCTCCAGACTTCAAAAATATGCAAGTTAGGTTGATTGGCCATGCTAAATTGTGCCTTAATATGGGGGGGGGGGGGGGGGGGGGGGGGCTGTGGTGGTGGTGGTGGTGGTGCGCTAATGTGTGGGTTACAGGGATAGGGCCTGGGTGGGAGTGTTGTCAGTGCAGGCTAAACAGACCAAATAGCCTCCTTCTGCACTGTAAGGATTCTACAATTCTAAGATCTGGGGGAAAACCTGGCTCTGTTTCTGGGGAGCAACATGATGGTTTTTAGTCAGAACCTGACATATCACGTTGTTTTTTGGGAAAATTTCACTCCAGATCTGTAGTACTGTACTGTATTGAGATTTGGCATTTTCCAAAGGACGTAGTTATTAGATGGTTTTCTCAAATGTGCTATGGAGCCCATTTCTGAATTTATTTGGGCTGAGTTTGAGGAAAGGGTTGTCTATTCTGGGTCTTTTTCTCCAGAAGATTTGTTTGACACAAGCTTATGAATGTAAGAACAAAATCAAGATTTATTGAGTGTGTTGAATTCTTGGTTGATAGGCCAATATTCTTGTCGAAGTTATAGTTCAGGGTATTTTGTAATAAGCAGCCAAAAGATGATAATCCAACAGATCTACCTGGATTACAGAAGCAGAAGTTAAAATAAAGAGGGCATTATTAGTTTTACAGAATGGTGGTGTTCTAGAACGGCTAAAAGAAAATGTTGTAGAGAGAATATGAACTCAAAATTTGGTTGTTAACTCTACATGGCATTAATTTTCAAATTTGTAACTAGGGCTAGTTAAAGGTTGCAACAAATCAGCACGTGCATTGTATTAACTGAGAGCCTTTTAAGATTTGATTTAACTGGAATGAAAGGTTAGGTGGCAAAATGAACAACATGGTTTCTGTAACATTGATCACCTGTTCTCTTTACAGCATAGTGTGTGTAGAAACTGAGCATTATAAATAGCTTGTTAAATAACCACCTTTCACTGCAAATGCTGAAAATTTACTGCCAGCCAGTACATACTATAAGAACTGGCGGTAACTGCAGAAGCTGCTAATATGGTCAGTTAGTCTCTGCCAATTTAGCCCATTAGACACAAAAAACAGAAATTCCACAAAGAAGATTGCATACCATGGGCAATAAATAAATATCAAAGGCAGCACAGAGTGGAATCTCTAATAATTTAGGTAAAGCAGTAAACATCAGCATATTTGTCCATCTTCAAAATACTTGAAGACTTAAGTGTGAAAAAATGTGAAGGGATAATTTTTCTACACGTACAGCTCATATGCAACTGTCAGTAATCAAGTCAAAATCTTACTTCCATTAACTGGGAGGTTAAGTGAGTTAACATGTTGGCCTTCATGTTGGTGATTCCATATAATGATTTTTCAGTCTCCATTGTGCAGTGCTGAACAACTTTATGCAGCATCTATAATGGAATAAAAATGTTTCAAAGTACTTCAGGAGTGTTCCAGGGCATGATTTGACACTGACCCACCTAAAGTAATGCCAGGACAGCTTGGTCAAAGAGAAATTTGAGAAGGAGAGTGAGGTAAAGAGGTTCATGGAGGAAATTTCAGGGCTTAGCGCCTAGGAGACTGAAAGCATGACTGCCCTTGCATGAGTGATGCAAATCAAAGACATACAGGAGATCAAAAAAGGAAGACAATGACAGATCTCGGGGCTGTAGGAGATGACATAGGTAGCGAGGGAGAGACTTTGAACACAAGGATGAGAATCCTAAGCTTGCAATGCTGCAAAATAACACAGTCAATACATCAGCAAGCATATGGGTGATGAATGAGTTGGATTTAGTGTAAGTTAGGAAATGGGCAGAGTTTTGGAAGAACTGAAGTTTACAGAGCACGCAAAATGGGATACCAGCAAGGGGAATATTGAAACGGAATTGAATTGAAAGCACCCCACAACCCTGGTCATTTTCTCTTCCACCTTCTTCCATCTGGAAAAAGATACAAAAGTCTGAAGTCACGTACCAACTGGTTCAAGAACAGCTCCTTCCCTGCTGCTGTCAGACTTTTGAATGGACCTACCTTGCATTAAATTGATTTTTCTCTACAGCCAAGCTATGACTCTAATACTACATTCTGCACTCTGTCATTTCCTTCTCTATGAACTGTATGCTTCATCTGTATAGTACACTAGAAACAATACTTTTCACTGTATGCTAATATGTGACAATAATAATAATAATAATAATAAATCAAATCAAAGTAGTTGAATCTGAAATTAATAAAGACATGGATGAGAGCTTTATTAGCAGATAAGCTGAGGCTGATTGGTGGCACTCAAGGGAAGTCAGTTAGTCTTATTTATCTCTTTGCATTCAGTTACAGAATATTGTTCGAGGATAAAGTACTACTTTCAGAGAAAAAATTATATATGTTGTTTATGGTTCCCACTCTAAAATACTCTTAAAAAAAAAATCATACAATAACCATTCAATATACTCAAAATGCCAAAGCTTCAGTTGCCTGAATTGGGGAAGTATGTGTTACCAAAAGAACAAATCAGTCATAACTACCCAAACAATAGAGAGAAAAAAAAAAATTAATTATGTTCATCAGTGGACTACTTGAGAATTTGAAATAACATATGGCTTATTTGTGCTCAATAGTTTCCTAATAATTAGTTTACCCTTAAATGGTTTTATAGCAAACACAAGGCAGGACATGAATGGCAAGTTCTGAAACTATTGCTTCTACATTCACATTTTGGCACAATTATCATCTTCAATCTTTGAAACTCTTATAAACAGAAACATTTGACTAACATCTATCCTTTCCACTTGAAGATTAAGCATTTCCTGCTGAGATTATCTTGTTGTTATTTATTGCATCATGATGACCATGATAAAAGAAATGTGTGTGTGTGCTATTTATACTAACAAGTCAACCCGAAGCACACACTTCTTTCATTCCATGGTTTACAGCCAGGGTTACATTCAATTTTAATACATGGTCTCAATGAAGAATACATCATTCGCATCAAGGCTGAAAATACAAACCTGCTCTAGCAATTACTGACTGACCTACCCTTTCCCTGTCACAAACCATCCCCTATACACTAGGCATCAGTAACACTAGACATCAGAAAACAAAGGTCATATGTTAGATACACTTGTGATGTCTTTTGTTTTAAATATTTAGAAACCCAGGTAAAGTACCAGGTGCAACATATCACGAAAGTACTGAACAGTAAAAATATTGAGACAAGCCAAATTGTAATGGATAGGTGATCTTAAACGTGATCATCAAACTATAAAAGCAAGGAAGATTAGGCAGTAAGAAATGCAATGATTCCATAAATTATATCCTTAAACATCTTTACCTAACTCTCCTTAAAATCTCGCTCTTTGACCAAAATATTAATTATCTATTCTAATATTTCTTTAGGTGGCTTGGTGTCATGGAATAAAGTGAGTAACATTATAAAATAGAATGATGTCCCAAAATTGAAAAACAAATTTCGAACCTACCACCCTCTGAAACCAGCATAAAATGCATCCATCAGGTAGTGGGAAACAGAACAACTTCCTTCACTAATGGGAGGAAGAAGCGATAAATGCAGGTGGAAAACCATTCATTGCCATTGACAAGGCTATTCACAGATCAAGACAAATGAACAGACAGCAAAACATGTAGAAACTCACCCAAAAAAGGCTTATATACCATGTGCAAACAGAATAAACAACACAAAGAACAAAAGTTCAAACATCTGAAAATTTTAACGAGCGTTAGTAAGGAAACAAAACCTAAATATTTATTTGTTGAGACCATTCGTGAAGCTACACAGTCAAATTTAAAAATGAACATTTATTCCAGGTCAGGCCTCTCATGAAATGAAAACAGAAAACATTAGTGATACTTAAACAGGTCAGGCAACATCAGTGGAGAGAGGAACTCAATTAGCAACACTGGATTTGGTGATGGTAATGCCATAAAATATCAAAGCGAAATTGTTAGGCTCGCTCTTGAAGGTAATCATTGCTCATGTGGCACATATGTTACTTGCTTTTTGTCAGACTAAGCCTAGAAATTGTGCAGATCATGCTTTGTGGAGTAACAGGTAGTGTTACTTTGAGGAATTGTGAAAGGACTTAACCTATGTGCACAGTCCTACTTCTAATCTTATGATGAATGATGATGATGATAGGCAAAGATATTGGACCTGAGGACCATTTCCTGAGGAACCCTTGTGTTGAGGTCAAGATAATTGGTCTCCAACAAACACAATAATCTTCCTTTGTGCCAGATATGACTGCAACTACTGAACAGTTACTCCCCTCTCTACCATGATCTCCACTGACTTCAGTTTTACTAGTGCTCTTTGGTGCAGTAGTCAGTCAAATACTACCATGATGCCAACAGCAGCCACTCTTACCTGATCCCTGGAATTGAGTTATTTTGTCCACATTTGCACCAGGACCATAGAATGATATGGAACCAAATGGTACTTGTGGAATCCAAATTGAAGAGGTGAGCATATTACTGGTAATTAAATGCCACCTGTTAAGATTATTGATAATTCCTTCCATCACTTTGTTGATAATTGGGAGGAAGAGGTGGTGTTTGACCTGGTTGGATTGGTCCTGTCTTTTTATGGACAGGCATATTTGGACAATTTTCCACACTGTCAGGTAACACCACTGTTGCAGCTATACTGAAACAATTTGGTTAGATGCACGACTAGTTCTAGAAATCAGTCTTCAATGGTACAGCTGAAATGTTGAGGGATCCTGTAGTCTTTGCTATGCCCAGTGCACTCAGTCTTTTCTTGAAATCACAAATAGGCTGAATACTGTCATTTATGTTGGCGGAAGTCTCAAAATGAGGCAGTGAAGGATCATTCACTCTGCAGTTTTAGCTGAAAACGGTAACAAACGTTTTGACTTTTTTTTCCAAACTCATGCTGGCTACCATAGCACTGACTGAAATGGGTAGTTTTATCTGTTACAAACTTGGATCACTGGCATGGAATCTTAATATGAATTATTTCAGACGGTGAATGTAAGGCAATAGAATCATCCATCTGTATTTGAAAATCAATGCTCGAGGTGGCTCATGCTCACATGGGAGATTGTGACTCAGTTGTGCAATCTAGCCACAAGGCCAACTTGTCCTCTTCTTTAATATTAGAAGACCCTCCCAGGCACCCACCCTGCACAGGTTAGATTTGGACTTTTTTTTGTTAACTGATGCTTTTCCTTTTCCACAATGAAAGAACTATCGACTGCAAGATATATTAAAAGCTAATTAAGCTCATTAAGTCTTCCGATGCTCTGAGGAGTTATGGTTAATTGAGAAGCAACAGAGAGAGAGACTGCTCTACTGTCTGTTCTGGTAAGATCTGGGTTAATTGAGAATGTTATTCTTAGTTGATGGAATTTTCTCATTCTTTTCTGTATTAAAGTAAGTGAGGAGCTGTCTTTTCTATGGGCTGCATTCCAGGCATATGTATACAATAGCCACATGAAGCTACTTAACTGTCTCTTACGCTCCTGCTATGTTTAACTAAATTAAAGGGCTGGTGCAGGCATTCTTAATATTTAAGTACAAGCTGTGTAGTTCACGTAGACATTAGTGCTCAAATTACCTGGAGTTGCATTGAACCATTAGATACATTTTCAATTTATATTGCTCATAAAATTGCAGGCACAAAGAACCAATAGCTTACCATGCATCTGTTATGAAGGGTTGCCAGCAATTTTATGCCATTCATCACTCTCTAAGAGACAGTTAAAAAGAAAAACGAGGAATGTATCAAAAGGTCAATCTGTATTGTTTCCTCACAGAAAACTAAATTTCTATTTGCAATATGTTATACATTCTATTTTATTGCCATTTCACTGGAATCTTACTTCCTAGAGTATACCAATAAAGAATAATAGTACAATGAATTCTGGAGGTTACATCTTAGTGTATTGTATACCAGAGCAAATTTGGATAACAACAGTTCTCAGGTCATAGAGCTGTTGTATTTTAATTGGCTGCAGGTACATGCACAATAATTCGTTTCTAGTTTCTTTCTCCAGGATGATTAAAGTATGAATGTTTCTGTCCAAAGAGGTTTCTTGCAAGATACAAATCAGAACAATTAAAAGATTTTTGAAAAGCTTTACAGAACAGAAAAATATTACACGTGTTATAAATTTGAAAATTAAGAAAGTGTACAGGCATCTCAATAGCACCCCTACTATTAAAGATAGTAGGGCTGGATTTGCATATTTACATATAGCCCAATCAACCCATTGTGTAAATTTTGATCTTAGTCATTTGTTGACAATATGGAAAAAGATATAGAAGGCACTGCTACCGGAGACAACCTGGTAAAGATATGAAATTTTAAAGAAAGGAAGGATATTAAAACAAAAGTCACACATTTGAAAACATGCAGAATATACTTCACATACATAAACGTATCATAACTGAAGAACTAGGAGCAGGAATATGCAATTCAGTTTCTTGAGCCTGCTCCACCATTCAACATTATTGCTGATCTCACCTCCACTTTCCTGCCCACTCTACATAACCCTACATCCTGCTATTAATTAAAACTCAATAGATCTCCTCCATAAAATTTGTTTAGTGTTCCGATGTCCACTGCACTCTGGGGTACAGACTTTTACAGATTCATAAATCCTTGAGTGAGGTAATTCCTCCTCATTTCTGTTTTAGGTTTGCCACCCTTTGGCCTAAAACTATGGCCTCTCATTCTATAATGACTAAGAAGGGGAATCATCCATCCTACGCCTACCTTGTCAATCCCCTTTAGCATTTTATACAACTCAATTAAATCTCCTCTTTCATCTAAACTCCAGCAAATACAGTCTAAACTACTCAATCCCTCTCATTGCTATAATGCGCAACTTGCCTCATCAATGTAATATAGTGATATATTTTGCCACTGACACACATGCCTGAGGTCTCTATCAGAATTCCCCAAGTTTCAACTGTACACCCTTTCAAACAAAACAATGAGTTGTAATTCTTGTTTTATTCCCTTAACTATTTTTGGGATTACAAAATTACACAGCTACCTATAAATCGCTTGCTAATCCTCCATGGTATTGCACACAAAGTGAACACCAATACAGTATTTAGACAGTGTTACAGGATAGGGCATAATCGAATATGACCAGGGTTAGAGGAAGGACAAGTGAGGAGAACAGTTAGCAAGGCTTGAGCAAATGGTGGTGGTGGAGGGGTGGGGCGGAGGAAGACAGAAGATGGGGGTAGACAGAAGGAAACAGGAGGTAATGAGAAAAGTGAAGGGCAGGAGAAAATGGGGAGGAAATTACATCAGTGGGTGGGTGGACAGACTGCTGACCTCCAGCAAATCTCTTTTCAGCAGAAGTGTGTGTGTGTGGCAGGGAAGTGGGGTAAATGGGGCAGTAAACTTATTAAATTGTCTTTCTCCAAGCTCTCTCCTATTTCCTTTCATATCCTTTTTGAGCTCACCTCACATGAAACATACCACCTAATCCTTGGACTCCATTCATACTCAGTGTCCGACCAATAGACCTCACTTCCTAACCCTCATGCCAGTTCATACTTTGCACATTACCCTCTCTCTCAGGTACATCCCCCTCCTTTTCAAAATTCTGGAATCAGACACTTGTGTCCTCGTAAACTACCAGTCACTTTACAAATCATCTTTCATTTCCAAAGTTTTGAATGTGTCGTTCCCAAACATCGACAGCAAAAGGATCACTTTGGACTCCTCAATCATCTGATAATTTTTAGTACAGAAGTGACTCATTCTTAGACAGTCCCTCAGAGTTGAGGATGAGAAGAAATTCTGAAATTCTAGAAGTCCATGTATCTGTTGTGGATTACCAAGCATCCTCATGATTTGAGTTGTAGATGCCATAAGGCAAACCTTGCAGCATTTTCTGTTTGATTCTAGCTATTTACTATTTGCATCATTTTGATCAAATTTACAAGCCAGCTGCTTGTAGAACCTTGACATCTTTGAACAGGTTTATCTATATCACCAAAAAAAGTGCCTCCCTTTCTGTTTCTAGGAAAGCAGTACATTTTAAAACATTACTTGCTCAATGGCAAATGCTCAAACTTTTCAGTTATGGTTTACCAGTCTAACCATTTCACATTTCAGAGAAGACATTTAATCTTTTGTCAGACTTGTATTCTTTATTTATTAATGTCACAAGTAGGCTTACATTAACACTGCAATGAAGTTACTGTGAAAATTCCCTCAAGAACAGTATATTGGGATTGAATAAACCCTACATTTTTTTTTATATACGCCTTACTTGTAAGTAAAGGACTATTTGGCATTTTTTCAGATAAGTCAACCCAAAACCACAGAGGAAATTGTAGCAGTGAACTCATATCTTGCTACTCCTGCACAGGGCAATATTAATAAATCAGTGTATATAATTCCATAGAAGTAACATTTGTAATAATTATACATACTTTGCAGACTGACAAATTCTGGAGTTATGCACTGTGCCATATGACACAAATATTTAAGATTTTTAAAACTTCTATTTTGTACACAACAGCGAGCATTTCAACTGTTGGATGCACTGGCAGCGTGGGAATATGATAGCGTATGGGAAGCCACCAAGTTTCAGCAGCAAGTTCATCAGCATATTGCAAAAATCATGTTTGTCATATAAAAATCATGTTTGTCATATGCAAGGTTGCAACCAAGAAACAAGCTCCAGTGTAGTCAATCTGTTCTTGTTTTTAAACTACTGTGTCCAACATAAGCAATTTATATTCGAGTCATTCTGTGATAGTCAGAGACTATCCAAAGTAGGTATGTTTGAATAGAGTATGGGATGCCCTGAAGCCATCAGCAATCTAACCTATTGACAGAACCAAATATGTGCTGTGAATGCACCAATAATTTCTAACATCTGGCATGACTTCAAGGCAAAAGAAATAAAAAAGAGTCAAGAACATAACTACACCTTTCACGTAAATGAGAAATGAAAATCCATTATACAGTATACCAACTACACAGCTGTTGCAAGGGTGGGCATGTTGGTGACTGGAAGGACAGGCAGGGTTTTATAACCCTATGCCTGCAAACCTGCCAGAAGATTATGGGAACCTTAAAATTCTGCCCATGGAATTACTTTCAGTCTTCCCCTCCATTTCCAAACTCCAGCAAAAGGTCAGAGCTTGCACGGAAAGTTAGTTGTGTCTACTAGGCAAAGAATTTTCAGAATTACATGACAATTGCTTTAATATAGAGAATGCAAGTTCAAATCCCACAATAGCAGCTGGAATTTGAATTTAATTTTAAAAATCTGTTTTCTTTCCCCTAAATGTGAGTTCTGCACTAATGTAGTTTACATAACTGTGGCCTGAAGTTGCCTAGCAAACTTAGTTTAGGGTTATAAATCTTGGCCTTGCCAGAAATGCCCACATTCTGAGAATAAGAAAAATGTTGGCTCCTGTTCTAAACGAAACAAGTTTGTGTTCAGATCAAGTTCCAGCTTTTGACCAGTCAAAGCATGGACAGCTCAAAATGGATGCAAGTCAAGGCCACTTCTGAGATCTTTCATTTTGGATACAATGCTGATCCTACATCTATTCCATCTCTTGTTATTTTTTCCCCCAATTTGCATCCACACCAGTGCTTTGCCATCCCAACAAGATACAAAATATTTAAAGGTTAGCTTAATTTGATAAACTAGGTAGTGCTCAATTAAGCACCAAAGCTCACCTACATTACTTGCTTGTATAGCGCAGAGTCATGAAATGTTGAGGCAGCTAATTCAATCAAAGCTATTACTGGTGACTAGCTACAAAGTGGGTGTAGCTAGGTAGTTTCTCAACCAGGTCATCCACTTTTCTGCTGATGAGAGGGGCGAGGTTAAGGCTCATGGGATACAAGGACAGGTGGCTAGATGGGTTGAGAACTGGCCTGGCAAGAGGAGACAGAGGGTAGCAGTGGAGGGATCTTTTTCTAGATGGAGGTCTGTGACTAGAGGTGTGCATGATGTAGATATGCCTGCGTTGGACTGGGGTAAACACAGTAAAAAGTTTGACAACACCAGGTTTAAGTCCAACCGATTTATTTGATAGTACACTCACTAGCTTTCGGGGTTTGTCCCTTCATCAGGTGAGGTTACTATCAAATAAATCGGTTGGACTTATACCTGATGTTGTCAGACTTTTTACTAGAGGTGTGCCGCAGGGCGCTGTACTGGGACCTCTGCTATTTGTAACATATATAAATGATTTGGAAGAGGGAGTATCTGGTGATCAGCAAGTTTACAGATGACACGAAGATGGCTGGACTTGCTGATAGTGATGAACAGTGTTGGACAATACAGCAGGATATAGATAGGCTGGTAAATTGGGCAGTGAAATGACAGATGGAATTTAATCCAGAGAAACGCGAGGCGATGCATTTTGGAAGAAATAATGTAGGGGGGTGTTATACAATAAATGGTAGGACTATTAAGAGTATAGAAACACAGAGACCTAGGTGTGCAAGTTCACAAGTCCTTGAAGGTGGCAGTACAGCTGGAGAAGATGGTGAAGAAGGCATATGGTATGTTTGCCTTTATAGGAAGGGGTATAGAGTATAAAAGCTGGCGTCTAATGTTGCAGTTGTTTAGAACGTTGGTTAGACCACATTTGGAGTACGGTGTCCAGTTCTGGTTGCTGCACTACTGGAAAGACATGGAGACCTTGGAGGGAGTGCAGAGGAGGTTTACCAGGAGGCTGCCTGGTATGGAAGGTCTTAGCTATGAGGAGAGATTGGGCAAATTGGGGTTGTTCCCCCTGGAAAGACAGAATGAGGGGAGACCTAGTAGAGGTGTATAAGATTATGAAGGGTAGGAAGCTTTTTCTCAGGTTGGATACGAAAATCAAGAGGGGTCATGAGCTTAGGGAGAGAGGGGTGAGGTATAATTCAGATGTTAGAGAGAGGTTTTTCCACAGAGGGTTGTGGGGACCTGGAATGCACTGCCAAATAGGGTGGTGGAGGCATGCACGCTGGAGTTGTTTAAGGCTTACCTAGATAGGCACATGAGCAGACTGAGATGGAGGGACACAAAAGAATGTTCTAGTTAAGGATCAAGAGCCTCAGGACGTTCCTGGGAATCAATAGATTTCTATGGGCCGTCCAACATATTTTATGGCTCACCTGTCTCTTACGTTGGAGCTACCGTGAATGTCCGTATAGGCTGTGTATGTTTATTGATGTCTCTTTTTTACATCCACAGGTGATTCAGTCCGCCTTGTTGGCCAACAGGGACATACAAGTGGTGGGTTGTGCAAGGGCTGCTCTTGGATGTTGCTTCGAGAGTTGCCTCGTGCTTCACGTCGTTACTGTACGCTTAAACTGGACCAATTGACAGGCAACACGACAGCTCAGTGACTGTTTGCTGTGCAGATACAGGGACCCGGGCCGGATCTCCGACTTGGGTCAGTGTCTGTGGGAGTTTGCACATTCTCCCCATGCTTGCATGGGTTTTCTCCAGGTGCTCAGGTTTCCTCCCACACCCCAGAAACATGCTTTTAGGCTGATTGGTGTTAATAAATTGTCCCTAAATTGAACCTCCCTTAATCTGGCACACATATAATTCTCTAAATTTGCACCCCTTTATTGTGGAGTCCAAGAGATGTGGACAAAAGTTGTAGGTAGAAGGATTGGAATGAGGCACTCAGTGTTAAAGTGGGTGGCGTGGGCTTGTAGGGTCGAAGGGCCTGTTTCCTGTGTTCTTTGTTCTTTATTCTTAATGGGCGCTCTTTCAGGTAAGGGAATTCAGGGATCATTTTCTCCAGAAGGGTGAATGTAGAATAAAATTAAAGGGCTTTGGATCATCATATCAGATGCCAAATATCTGAGGTTGAAATAGATAGTCAGACTTTTGGGTTACCACTGTTTCCTGATGAGAGGAAAATCAGCACATATAATCAGGCCTTCCTTCTCCCAGTGGGGCTCCAACTTCCTGTTGGTACTATCTCTCCAACTTTGAATAGGAGTTACACTTGTGTTGGGAACTGTCCAGATCAGAAGATTCTGGCATAGTGACCGGAGCTGTGGTTTGTGGTAGCAACAGGAAAAGAATCCAAGTGTATGAAAAAGCAAAGTGGTGTCCCTGGGCTTTGTTTTGATTTAAGAGGAGACAGGTTAGTTCAAAGTACCACTAAGGTAGAAGTGAAAAGGTGCAACCTTGACAGAACCTAAACAATACTAGGAATTGTTGGGGAAGAGTGCCAGCATGAACAAGTGACACAGAAGGAAATGGTGTCTCTGAACTGCTGGGTGATCAAAGGTGAAGAGTTATGTCAAAGACAGTGTCAATGAATTGGGGGGAAAATTATTGTCTCAGACTTATGGAAGAGGTCAAAAGTATGGGAAAATTGTCTTGTGAAGGGAAGAATGCAAATTAGGTTTTCAGGAAGTGATGGTTTGGTGAAACCATTCCCCCACCACCCAGAGTACAACAACTTGTTTTACCAGGTTAAAAACCTATTCTTTTAAATGCATTTACAGTGAAACCAAATGCATTCATCTTTTAAAAATTCAATATTACCAAGGGGAAATATGCTCAACCTAGCAAGGAATGCATAAAAAGAGACACAGCAGGCAAACATTTGAGAGGAATGTATACAAAAGCCAGAAGGATACACAGAACCTACATTAAAAAACACTAGCTTGGCCCTAGATGAGATAGTGTCCAATTCTGGGCAACAGATTTTTGAAAGGAAGTTGGAGTGTGTACAGCGTAATGAAGAAATTTACTGGCATGGTTTCAGGGATAGACTGGGCAAACTGGGGTCGTTTTCCTCAAAAGAATTGAAGGTTAAGAGAGAATTTGAAGAGGCTGTGCAAAAATCATGATTTGGATAGAGTAAGTAAACAGAAACTGTTTCTAATGGCTGAAGGGTCACTAAGAGAGCATAGATGTAAGGTGATTGGCAAAAGAACCAAAAGTAACATAAGGTTAAAAAATGTTTACACGAGTGCTTAAGATTTGGAATGCACTACCTAATAGAGTGAAGGGTGAAAATTCAGCAGCATCCTTCTAGTGGGAAGTGGATAAATACTTCAAGAAACAACAAATTGCAAAAATATGGGAAAGAGCCCAGAGTGTGGGATGAACCAGATTGCTCTTCAATAGATTTGATGGACTAAATAGTTTCCTCCGTTGATGTACTTTGATTCTATAATTTCCATGAATAAATTACCTCGTTTATAACCAATAAGAACAAATGTTATTTTCTATTTTCTTAACTAGAAATTTTAAGAAACCTTTGTCATCTAATGTTGTTATTTGGTGTCAAGAATTTTTTAAAGATATGCAAAATAATGAATTTGCAAATGATAATGGGAGGTGCAGTTCACCCATGGGCTAGCATGGGATTCAGAATAACCAACAGTAGAGGGTTCAATTCCCATTTTGGCTGACCCTGCCCCATAGTAAAATTGCGACATAAGTACTGCCAGAATACAGGTTAAGGAAGCTAGCTTAAGAGGAGGCAAAAAGAAGTGAACTATTTATTTTGGTATGACAATCTAAAACAAGTGGGCATCAAGTAATAATTGGGCCTTGTAAGAGTAAAATAGTGAAAATCTGGGATTCATTTCTCTAAATGGCTGCAAATTCTAGGTGAAATGTAATTTTTGATTTATCATTGTCACATGTATTGAGATAAAGTGAAAAGTCTTGCTTCTTGCCCGCTATACTGGAAAATATACTGTTCACAAAGTACATGGAGAGAAGGAAAAGAGGGGTGCAGAGAATAGTGCTGAAATTACAGATAGGGTTTAAAAAAAAAATCAGCTTAATTTATGATTGGTCCATTCAAAAGTTTAATGGCAGCAAGAAAGAAGCGGTTCTTGAGTCAGATGGTACGTGTTCTCAGACTTTTGCATCTTTTTCCCAATGGAAGAAAGTGGAGTGCGTAGGGTCTTTGATTAGAGGAGGAGGGATTACTATTTAAAGGGTGAAATGCTACAGCATGCTACGGTGCAGAGGGACCTGGGGGTCCTTGTGCATGAGTCACAAAAACCCAGTCTGCAGGTGCAGCAGGTGATCAAGGCGGCAAATGGGATGCTGGCCTTTATAACGAGGGGGATAGAATATAAAAGTAGGAGGTCTTGCTGCAACTGTACAGGGTACTGGTGGGGCTGCAGCTGCAGTAGTGTGTGCAGTTTTGGTTGCTGCACTTGCGCAAGGATATTTTGACCTTGGGAGTGCAGAGGAGATTCACTAGGCTGATACTGGAGATGAGGGGGTTGGACTATGAAGAGAGACTAAATAGACTGGGTCTGTACTCGTTGGAGTTTAGAAGGATGAGGGGGAATCTTATAGAGACGTATAAGATAATGAAAGGGATGGATAGGGTAGAGGTAGAGAGATTCTTCCTGCTTAGAAAGGATAGCAGGACTAGAGCGCACAGCCTCAAGACTGGGGGGGGGAGGGGTGCAGTTTAGATCGGAGTTGAGGAGGAACTTCTTCACTCAAAGGGTGATGAATCTCTGGAATTCTCTGCCAGTTGAAGTGGAGGAGGCTACCTCACTAAATATATTAAGTCATGGGTAGATAGGTTTTTGACAGACAAGGGAATTAAGGGTTATGGGGAGAGAGCAGGAAAGTGGAACTGATCCACTTCAGATCAGCCATGATCTTATTGAATGGCAGGGCAGGCTCAAAGGGCTAGATGGCCTACTCCTGCTCCTATTTCTTATGTTCTTATGATTATGCTGGCTGCTTTTCTGAAGCAATGGGAAGTGTAGATGAAGTCAATGGATGGAAGGCTGGTTTGCATGATGGATATGTTCACAACCCTTTGTAGTTTCTTGCAGCTTTGGTCAGAGCAGGAGCCTTACCAAGCTTTGATACATCCAGAAAGGATGATTTCTATGGTGCATCTGTAAAAATTGGAGTGTGTCGTACTGGGCATGCTGAATTTTCCTAGCCTTGAGAAAACAGACGTTGGTGGGCTTTTTTAACCATAGTGTCAGCATGGAGGGTTTCAGGACTGTAATGAATAGATGTTTGTTAAGTAAAAGGTACCAAGGGTTATGAAGCAAACATGAGTAGATGGAATTCAGCTTCAAATCAGCCATGATCTAATTCAGTGGTAAACAGGGACAAGAAGGCTTATTCTACATTCTGCTTTCTTACCTTTGTTCCACTATCAGTGGCTCCCATAGTCCTTTAAACTGCCATTAACATTTCCTTTGCCTTTCACATCTTCTCCTAGCTCCCATCACTGACCTCCCGCTCTACTCCATCCCCTCCTTATCCAGAACATATCTTGCCCTCTCTATCTTCTAAGAGTCATGTAGACTTGAAACATTAACACTACCAGACCTGTGGAGTTTTTTGGGCATTTTCAGATTTTATTTCAGATTTCCAGCATCTGCAGTATTTTGCTTTTACTTTAGTGAACGACTTATTATGTTAAGCATCATACTAACAGAAAGACTCAACCCTGGATTTGTATCCTGTTACACATCAACTGTCAACATTTTTTTCTTAAAATGCCTCTTATCCAAACCACATTGCAATTGCCAATTTGAACTGAAGTCAGCTCACTACTATATTTAGAATGTTTAGCAGCTAGTCATTTACTAGACAGAATTATGACCAGCAATGTTTGGGAACTCCTGCTTAAATGATTTGTTTAATCATTTGCAGCTTTAGCTCAAGTTAAACATTATGGATTGCCAAGTGGAAAATCCTGTATGAAGACCATTGAGACAAAAGTACATTTTTTCTTTTAATTGGTTCAAATATTTTCCACTTCCTTTATTTTTGTAAAGCACAAGAAAGGAATGTGGGATTCAGTAGCTAAGACAGATTTGGCCTTTGTGCTACCTATGTACAGTGCACTCATTCAATTTTGTCACAAATCTTTGGGGCTGATTTAATGCATGTATATACATCATACTTACAATAATAAAAACAAATTTGACAATATCTGAAATAGAATTGTTGGAACACATTTGATGCATTGTAATAAGAAAGCTTGTAGGCTACTCACCATGAGCCACAATGTCATTTTATTACCAACTTTCAGTATGATAATACGTCACTCTGTAGTGTGATCACATTTCAATCTGTCATCATGATCATTCTGGCTAAATGTCACACTGTACACCAAAACTGTACTCTTCCTTTAATCAGCTTTTGCAGCTAGATGCCAAGTAGCACTCTTACTTTTGTTTTCTGCACTCAGTTGGGACCCATTTCATCACCTTGTTCAAATACGGTTTCAGCATACAAAGAAAGCCTTGCCAATTATTATCCCTGGATATCACAATTAACACTGAGATGGTACATTCAAAATAAGTAATTATATACTGTGCTTCACAGAGGATAAACAGATGTGGAGCATCAGCAGAAAGATTAGAAGTAATCAAAAAATATGACCAAGCAGATGCATTTTCAGTAAACGCTGAAAGGCAAGGAGAGAAGTAGCAGGCGGAGGTGTTGTTCTGAAAGGATGATCCAAAGTGCAGGGCCAAATTGACTGAGGATCCATTGTGCAACAACAGAAGATGTAAAGAGGTTGCAACTGAAGAACCAAAAAAGTCTAGGAGTGAGGTGGGGCAAGAGAAAATGAGGCTAGAAGGAGGTGACACTAGATGATAGAGATTTATAAATGAAGATATGCATACAAACACTTGAACAAGCAAGTAATGGTTGAACAGTAAAGGACAGCATGTGGCAGTGGAGTACTGCACAGATTGGGGTTCACACACAAGTTCAGGAGTTTGTTAAAGATAGTATTGAGAAAGAGTAAAGTAGTAACAAAAGCAATGAAGGGTTTCAGCTGCAAGTAGATAAGTTGAATCAGAAGAGGATCGATGGTTAACCTTATTGAATGACAAACGGGGTGAAGGAGGAGGAACAGACATCAATATTTCATAGAATCCACTGAATCCCTACAGTGCATGAGGCCATTCAGCCCGCACCAACAACTATCCCACCCATGCCCTATCCCCACAACCCCATGCATTTACCCTACTGATTCCCCTTGCACTAAGGGTCAATTTAGCATGGCCAATCAACCTAATCTGCACATCTTTGGAGTGTGGAGGAAACCCATACAGACACAGGGAGAATGTCTGTGTGGAGTGTGCAGTCTGAGGCCGGAATTGAACCCAGGTCTCTGGCACTGTGAGGCAGCAGTACTAACCACAGTGCCACCGTGTATGTTGCAGTCACAAAAAGTTATAAGCAGGGTAGAGTGGCTTTCTTCTTTTCTCACTCCTTATTTGAAAGAGGTTTGTAAATTTATTAAGTGCTTAACTGTTTATCTTACAGTGCTGAGACTAAAAGACATGGATGGGTTTTCTTACCATTGTTTTAGGAGAATAGTTCTTATTGCACTTAAACCAGTTCAAGAATTTTTTAAAACATTTTTATGCACATACACACTTGATGCTGATCAGCTCTTGTAGCCTCAGCTTTTATGTGGTTGGTCCAGCTAGGTTTTTGTTGATGGTGGGTGGTGTCAGTGATAGTGATAGAACACAGAACATAGAAAACTACAGCACAAACAGGCCCTTCGGCTCACAAGTTGTACAGATCATATCCCTACCTACCAGGCCTATCTATAACCCTCAATCCCATTAAATCCCAATGTACTCATCCAGAAGTCTCTTAAAAAGACCCCAACGAGTTTGCCTCCACCACCACCGACGACAGCCGATTCCACTCATCCACCACTCTCTGAAAAACTTACCGACATCTCCTCTGTACCTACTCCCCAGCACCTTAAACCCGTGTCCTCTCGTAGCAGCCATTTCAGCCCTGGGAAATAGCCTCTGAGAATCCACCCGATCTGTACCTCTCAACATCTTATAAACCTCTATCAGGTCACCTTTCCTCCTTTGTCTCTCCAGGTAGAAAAGACCTAGCTCCCTCAACCTATCCTCATAAGGCATGCTACCCAATCCAGGCAACATTCTTGTAAATCTCCTCTACACCCTTTCAATAGCTTCCACATCTTTCTTGTATTGAGGAAACCAGACTGCGCACAGTACTCCAAGTGGGGTCTGACTAAGGTCTTATAAAGTTGCAGCATTATCTCCCAACTCCTGAACTTAATCCCTCAATTAATGAAGGCTAGTACACCGTACACCTTTTTGACCACATCCTCCACCTGCAAGGCCGATTTAAGAGTCCTATGGACCCGGACCCCAACGTCCTTCTGATCCTCTACTGATGCTGTCGAACTTTAAGTGGAGATCATTAGATTCTGTTATGGGAGATCGTCATTGCCTGGCACTTGTGATATAAAAGGTACTTGGCACTTATTAGCCCAAGCCTGAAATATTGTCCATGTCTCACTAGTTGTGCAGACTGCTTCAGTATACAAGGAATTTAAATAATATGGAACACATATGCAAACATCCCCACATCTGACCTTATGCTGGAAGGAACTTTTTTTGATGAAGCGGGTTGAGCAAGGGCACTTCCCTTAGGAACTGCTACAGCATCCTCCTCAGGTGAAAATGACTGGCCTCCAACAACTGCAACCATCATCCTCTGTGCTAGCTATGACTTGAACCAGTAGAGAGTATTTCCCCTGATTCACAGTGACTTCAATTTTGTTAGGTTCTTAATGCATTGATGTCAAGGCCAGTCATTCATACCTCACCTCTTGAGTTCAGCCCTTTTGTGCATATTTGAATTAAGGGTGTAATTGGTAAGGAGTGAGTGTCCTTGCTAGAACCCAAACAGACCAATGAGTTGGTTATTGTTCACTAAGTGATACTTGATAGCACTACCAATGACACGTTACATCACTTTTCTGATGACAGAGTAGATTGGTGGGACAATTTAACATTTTTGGCAACAGGTCAGCATTATAGCTGTACTGGAACAGTTTGTTTAGTGGTACAGATAGTTCTGAAACACAAGTCCTCATTACTACTGCCAGAATGTTGCTGGTGCTGATGGTCTTCACTGTATCCAGTGCCATCAGCTGTTTTTGAATCACATGGAGTGAATCAAATTGGCTGAGGTCTGGCATTTGTGATGTCGGGGACCCCAAGAGGAGGTCACCATGGCTCATCCACTCAGCACTCTTGCTGAAGACTGTTGCAAATACTTCAGCCTCGTCTTTAGCACAGGTGTGTTGGGCTCCCTGATCATTGAAGATGGCGATGATTCTCTTCCAGTTAGTTGTATAACATGACTACCATTCTTAATGGGATGCATCAGGACTGAAGGGCTTTGATCTGATCCAATGGAGGGAATGCTAGCTCTGCTGTCTGAATTTAAAAGGCCAAAGAGAAAGCAAAACAGCACCACAAAGGAGACAAAGGAAGAGAAGAGAATATTTCAGCAGGATGATGAAAACAAGGAAGTAGCATCATCAAATTTGCTCTTGAACTTGCAGATAAATGGTTGTAATCTTAAAGTGTGGTTTCTGGATTAAATCATATATTCCTAATTGCAAAGGAGGGGTTAATTTGGCAGCTTTACCTGGGCATTTGAACATTTTAACCTGTTGGACAAATAGGAAGGGGTCAGACAACACAGATAAATCAAGCTTCCATTCAAAGAATATGGCCAATGTGTTTAGAAAGTAGAAGCTAAATATTATTTAACATTAAGGGGCTAAATAATTTAATTTTGTCTATGGGCCAGGAGATGGGGCACTCCAGATCTCCCCAAAAAGAAACTTTGGTTTCATGCTACTCAGACCCGTCCCATCGCAGTTACCTTTGATTTCTGGCAGTGACTCGGTTTTCTCCTGCTTGCCCACCGGACCTCTGCATCATTGCCAGTTGGTTCAGGCGATGTCAGTCTGCAACTAACTTGGTTCAGGCGGTAAAGCCAGCAACTTGGAACATGTGTCATGCCACCTTATCAGCTACACAAAAATTGGAATTAGTGGTTTAGTTTAAATGTTAGATTTGGCTCAGTAATAGTGATCTTGCCTGTACATGGAAAGCTTGAGGGTTTCAGCCCTACTCCAAGTTTTAAGCACACATACAGTATTGAGGGAGTGCAACACTGTTGGAGGTGTTGTATTTAGGAGGTGATGGTAGTCAAAGCACTATCAGGGCTTTCAGATGGATATAAGTTATCCCAGGTCAGGGGACTTTTGCCCATGTTTTGGCCAATATTTATCCTGTAACCAACATCAGTGAAGTTAGTTATCTGATCATTAAATGTTATTTCTGAGCTTACCGTGTCCATGTTTCCTTATATTACAATAATGATTACTAATCATTTCATAACTTGTGTAAGTATAGTGTCCTGAAGTTGTGACAGATGCTATATAAAGGTAGTATAAAAAAAACAGCACAACATGTTTTGAAAAAGGACATTAAAGCATTGGGGAGGATATAGCAAAGAACTAAACTCACAGCTTGGATTAGTCACAAATAGATTACATGAGCTGAAACTGCTTACATTGGAGAACAAAGGCTTGGGTTTGTTCTATCCAAGTATTCAACACCCTGAGGGCTATAAACAAGACAAACTGTGTTTAACACAGTTACAGATTCTTTACCAAAGGGCATAGGCATTCCTCTTCTGTGTTTGAGGCTAAAAGACAGTGAAGCTATGGGGTATGAAGGGTGGTGAACATACATAATGGACTTTCAAGGGGAACAGTGATTTTGTCTGAAAATCTGAGAGATTATGGGGCATATATCTGAAGAAATAAATGAAAAGAGGATATGAAAGACATTGGGGTGGTCAGTGCTGCTGCCTCATGGCACCAGGGACCCGGGTTCGATTCCTGCCTTTGGTGACTGTGTGCGCAGTTTTTCCCACGTCGGTGTGCATTTCCTCCAGATGTTCCAGTTTCCTCCCACAGTCCAAAGATGTGCAGGGGAGTGGACCAAGGTAGACTGCTCCTTCAGAGGTTGAGTGCAGACTCCATGGGCTGAATGGCCTCTTCCTGCACTGTAGGAATTCTATTTATTCTACGAGGTTCTATAGATAAGAAATATAATTTCCAATGCACTGGGAACAACTACATTGACTGCATTCACAATTTCTGGCATTCTGAGTTATCAAAGAGACTCCTACTTAACCGTCAAAGAGATTTCCTTCAACAATAAATGGCATTGTATAATTTTTGACACTGGCTGTTTTGTTTTATCCTTTCTAGTCAAATTAAAATGACAAAGATTACTTCACAATAACATTTAGTGGAAAATTATGTTTTGAAACCTGAAGACAATATGGCAATTTTACATGTGCAGATTAGCTCGATCAGCCTAGCCAGCAGGAAGAAGAAACAGGTCGAAAATAAGACTACCCCACCACCCCCCACTCCCCCCTTGCCAAGATTTTTAACCTACACTACTTGTATATGTGAGCATTGCACTAGATTTAGTCCCTGATTTTCTCTTTCCATAGGCAGTTCCAGGAAAGAGGTGCAAGTAAAAACATCAGCTTGATAGATGAACAAAAACAAAATGGGCTTTTGAGTTATTTACTGGATTGCATTATATAGGTTGGAGATTGCAGTATCCTGGAGCATGTATTTATGAAATATTTGATCAGTAATGTTTGCAGTTCAGTTTCAATTTTTCTTCTCTCTCAAACTTCTGCAGTTCTGCTAATGCCTGCAATCAACCCATTTTTCATGGCATTGGAAAAGGATTAAATAAATACAACAGAAAAATATGCAAGGAGCAGCTTCTTTCTGACATTCGTACTAATGAAGGGAATTCAATAAAGGGAGGGGAGGGAGGATGGGAGAGAATTTACTGGCGCAAATTATTACTCATAATTCGCTGCAGACTGAAGAATTGACAGTTTAAGGGCTTTAACTGTATTTCTTAATGGTATTGGGTGAACTGAGCATAACCACACAAAATCAATGAATGTTTTTTGTCCTTTTGTTTCCATTGCAGATTACCAGAGTAAAGAAAATAGCAACTTTTCAGCTGATGGAATTTAGTCGACATAGCACCATATGTTTGCCTGCAGGAATTGTTTATGCATCACAGTTACAGCCAAGGTGCTTCCATTCCTAGTCCATGTGGATTTAATAGACAGTGCTGTTCAATCAGCCTTAAAACTATTTGCTGAGGTCACTAAGTACAGTAATTATTTAGCCTCTTATTTAATCAGAAATAAATGTTCAGCCAGTAAAATATAACACATGTTATGCAGTCATAAAATTGAGCCCATATGTGGTTAGCGCTGCTGCCTCACAGTATCAGGTACCAAGGTTCAATTCCACCCTCAGGTCACTGACTGTATGGAGTTTGCATATTCTACCAGTGCCTGCGTGGATTTCCTATGGGTGCTCTGGTTTCCTCCCACACTTCAAAGATGCACGGGTTAGGTTGATTGGCCATGCTAAATTGCCCTTTAGTGTCAGGGAGACTAGCAGGCTAAATACATACAATTACAGGAATAGGGACTGGGTGGGATTGTTGATGGTGCAGGCTCAATGGGCCAAATGGCCTCCTTCTGCACTGTAAGGATTCTATGTATTACAATCTATAACTGATTATAACATTTTCATTTTGCTACAGTTGGTGTAGATCTTGAAGTACTGAATAAGGAGAAAGGTAATTTGGAGCTTGAAAAATTATTTCAACTTTCCTCCTCAAATCTGCCATTATTAGCCAAATTAAAAGACAAATTCCAAAGAATGCTAACTGGCATATTAAATTTAATACTGAAGTTTTTTCATTGTTGATTGTAAGCAAGAGGTATCAGCTTCAAATTAATTGCTAAAGCAGCAATTGCAATTTTTTGACAGTCCAGTTTTCACCATGCAGCAAATCATCCATGTCATATATTCACCATGATGTGGGTATGCCGGCGTTGGACTGGCGTAAACACAGTGAAAAGTCTGACAACACCAGGTTTTAGTCCAACCAAGTTGATAGCCAAGTGCGGAACTTGGCTATCAACTTGGTTGGACTAAAACCTGGTGTTGTCAGACTTTTCAATATATTCACCATTGCAGCTGTGGCAACTACAATGGCATTATGTATGTACCATCTACAACACAGCTAATAGTAATAATGACACAACTGAGCAGAATGGACAAGTGGCAGATGGAAGTTTATAGAAAGAAGTGGGAAATGATGCATTCTGGCTCAATGGTTACAGAGAGCCAAAGCAGACTTAATGACAGTTCTTAAGTGCATGCAAGGAATAGAAGACCTGGGAGTGCATATATATTGACCTCTAACTGTGGCATGTTGACAACATGGCTGGTTTTCCAGAGTGTTGGAAACCATTCTAAAGATTTTTAAGAAGTCTTTGTACTCTTAAGTAGGTTAATTGCATGTATTAACTACAAAAACTACGTACATAAGCGTGCTTATACACACAGTTCTCTCCAACACAAGAGAGACCTCGAGTCCTCTTACATCACTGTGAGGGTGATACCATAGTTACGCCATGTTACCTCTACAAGTGTCTAAGTGCCAATGAATATGGAATGCAATGCGCATGGAATCTTGGGCTTCATACATAGAGGCATTGAGTACAAAAGCAGGCAAATTATATTGAATCTTTATAAAGGTCTGGTTAGGCCCCCATCTAAGAATATTGCATCCAGTTCTGGTAACACATTTTAGGAAGAGAGAATATAGAGGCAATTTATCAGAATGGCTCCAGAGCTGTGGCAAATTTAGTTACAAGGTTAGGTTGGAAAAGCTGGGCTTTTCTCCTTGGAGCAAAGGAGGTTGAAGGGAAGCTTGACAGAAATGCACAAGATTATGATAGGTTTAGATAACGTAGACAAAGAAAAACTCTTCCTTAGCTGTTCGTACAAGAACGTTGTGGGTTTAATATTATGGGCAAGGAGTGCAACAGGACTGAGAGGAGTAACTACTGTATGCAGCAAGTAGTATTGACTTGAAACTTGCTGCTCATGACAGTGGCAGAAGTGGAAACAAGCAATGAATTCAAAACAAAATTAGATGGACACATGAAGGAAATAAACCTGTTGGGCCATAGGTATTGAGCTGGAAATTGGTCTGACTGGATTGCTCTGTGGAAAGCCAGGATGGATTGGATATGCCACCTATTGATAAATGCCCATCATGGAAACATTTTGGATATTCTTTCTTAAAGCATTAATTATTTAATAATTTAGCAGACACCTTTATCCAACATAAACTTACACCACATTCACTTTGTTTTGCCTTATGCATTAGACATGTCCTATTAGGGTATTTGGGAGAGCGTTGTGTGAACCAGGGACTAATTTGGGAGTGTCCGTTTGCCTCGAGACATAATACCTCATCTAGAATCTATGAAGGAGGAACAAAGTTCAACCAAGTGCAACCAAAGTGGAAAATTGCAAAACATAATATCCAGTTACAAGAATGAGGCAAAAAAAACCCCTAACAATATACGTAAGACTTAACACTACCAAAATGATCTGTAAACCACATAGTTTAACAAACTGTTTCATATATATGCAATGTAAAGGTGCATATTAAATGCAATTTACCCATAAAAGTCACAAATAGTTACATAAAAGGTCTAAGATGCAAGAATTAAATTACTATTGGATTATTGAATCAAAATATATTTGCCACTTTGATGATTCTATGTAACATTTTTCCCCACTTGAGATATTCAATTGCTTAGCACAGTAATAATGCAGGAATCCAGAGAGATAGGGAGAGAGGAAGAAGGGGAACAGGGAATAAGCTAATCATACAATATAGAAAATAGCCATTGAGTGTAACGTGCCAGTGTTGATTCTTTGGCAAAGCTACCCAATAAGTCATACTCTCCTGTTCTTTCTCCAACATTCTGTAATTTTCTTCCCTTATGTATTTATCCAATTCTCCTTATTAGTGAATCTGTTTCCATGACTTTCTCAGGCAACATATTCCAGATCAAAGAACTGTGTATAGAAATGTTTTCTCCTCTTGCCAATGGCTCTTTTGCCAAGTAATTTAAAATCATGCCTATTTGCTGTTGACCTTTCTGTTCCTGGACAGTGTTTTGCTTTATCTACTCTATCAAAATCCTTTAGGATTTCAAACATCTCTATTAAATCTCCTGTGTCTAAGGAGGGGAAGTACCCATTTCTTGTACTTAGTAAATCTCTTCTCTACTCAGTCTAAGGCTTGACACTCCTAAAGTGGGGTACCCAGAAGTAAACTCTATACTCCAGTTGGTACCTAACCTGTGTTTTATGAAAGGTTTAATATAACTTTTGTTTTTTTCTTACCTCGCTGTTGGTGAAGCCATGGATACAATATGCTTTAATTATTCTTCATTACTACTCATTTCTTTCAGTCCCTTAGCCAATTTTGTCCATGCTGCCACTCATGGACAGCATCTCTTCAATCGTACGGGCTTTAATTTTGTTAATGAGTCTACTGTGCTGTGCTTTATAAAATTACTTTTGAAAGGCTGCATACATAACGGCATCAACCCCGTGCTTCGTTAATCCTTTCTGTTACTTCAAAGAACTCAATCAAGTAAATTAACTCCAACATGCCTTTGACAAATTCATACTGATTTTCTATTTACAGAGATATCAAATATACAGTGCAGAAACAGGTTATCTAGCCCAAACAGTCTATGCAGGTGTTTATGCTCCACTTGTGCCTTCACACATTTTTTTCCCATCTAAAATCTATCATAATGCAATATTCCTTTCTCCTTCACAGTGTCTTTACTATCTGCATCAGTTACAAGTACCACATATTTATTAGCTCATTTTTCAAAATTGCAATTAAATTTGGACCTAGATTATTGGACTGTAACTTCCAAGCTCTTGGACATCATATTGGGTGGTATTCTAATGATGTACCAGGAAATTCCCTTCAGAGTTTGAAGATAACATTTGCACAGCAATTGCCTGGAAGTGAAAACTTCCCTGTACGAGAAACCATTTAAACAATGCAATTGAAATTGCAAAGTTCAGATGGTTCAGATTGGGTTAACCAATTGTTACCCAGAAAAAGTTTGAAAAATTAAAGCCACATCTAATTATAGAGACCCACAATGACCCCCACCATGGGACTCTGTCTTTCACTTCTCCGCCCCTGCACACTTCACACTGCCCCCCTCCACCACTACCTGATAGAAAGCCCCAACCCCATTCCTGCCCAGAGGCCCGATTCAAGGCATTTGAGATCCATTTGTGAATTGCGAGGGGTTGAAGGATGTACTTAACTTCTTTAACTGCTAGCGTTTTCTGCCTTGACACGAAAGCCAGAAAACACTGCCCATTCTCTAAAATGGGATCTTCTAGTCCTGTCAAAGGTAAACCCCACCCCCCATCACACTGTGGGTTCCCCAGTGGCAGGATGAATGAGCCACACAAAACATTAAAGACATCGGCAACACTGGAAGATTCCACTATCAACCAATGGTGAGCCACCTCTGGAAAATCACACACTATGCATCTTTTAATAAATATCAATTCTATATGCAAGATAGCAAGTCAGTAAAACATGTAACCATGGACAGTCCAAGATTGTTAAGCAGTTTGTTTTAAAGAGACTAACATACCTGATAAACCTATATTTTACTGAAGAAAACATGGACTAATTAAAGACAGCCGCAAGTACTTGTAAAAGCCAAATTATACCTGAACAAAGTTTTTTTTGAGAAATAATTGCCTTTGTAGACAAATAAAATGCAGTGGCTGTGTGCAAGTGAATTTCCAAAGATAATGTATACACTGATAAAAATAGTGTTAAAAAGGAATATGGCAGCATGGATAGGTAGTTAATTACAGGGCCGAGAAGAATGGATAGTGATGTTCTTCAGGCTGATCATATCCCAGGGGCTCAGTTCTGATATCTTTTTGCATTTACATTAAATGAGAATGCAACATTATCAAAGATAACATAAAAATATGGCTGTGATGAGGACTGTAAGGATGTCAAGAGGTAACATATATACTGGACAGAGTTCAAAAAAAATCAATGCCCAGGAATGAGTCCATACATTCATTTTAGAAGCAAGATAGTGAGAGGAATATACACAGTGACCTGGAGTTTCCAGCAATCGGGAAACTGTGCCAGAATGTATCTCATCTTACACCAGTTCTAAGGAGATGAAGATACACTGAAGCTTCCATGCAAGCTCATTTACATAAACCTTAATATAAAGTCGCCCTTAAATGAGCACAATCCATTTGTGATCGAGGATAATGGAGCCTCAAATTGCTGGATAGACTCAGAGAAAAAAATCCACTTAGAGAAAAGCTGAAGCTATGGCATTTTCCCTCTGACCAGCAGTCAGTACAGAACAATGCTCCTTTCAATTCTCTAGTTATTGCAATGCCGGACACAATCTGTATGGCTTCAATTAACAACTGATCAAAAGTTTTATGCATCAATTAAGGACATGTCAACTGATTTCAACTAATTTCTACAGCATAAGAAACAACCCTTAAAGTTAAATGAATAATCAAATTCATGAAATCATGGGTACCTGTACACACAAGAACCTGGGTGATAAATCCCTTGCCCTTGGAAAAGGCAAAATTGGTGAAAAAGCTAACCATGTACATGGCCAGTTTTTTGGCCAAGGACTAACTTGGATAAACTTTTGAACCAGCGTAAAAGATCACAGATACTGCAATGCAATATGCTTATAGCCTGAACTTATTTACATCTATAATCCACAAAATTAGCACTGCTTAGTTTGATTTCTCCTGAATCAAATAGTCAATTGGGGGAAAAAATCATTAAGAAACTCTGGGCCAATATGATAGTGTTAAAAGAAATAGAATCGTAAAGATAAATCCAAACACACCAGTTTTAATCAGTTACATGGATGGATTGAAAGGAGATAGTGTAAGTGTTCAAAATCATGAGCTGTCTAGATAAAAGTAGATAAAAGAAATTGTTCCTATTGATAGAAGGATCATGACAGAGGACACTGATTTAAAATGATGAAAAATGATTTTTACACAGCAAATGATTAGAAGTTGGACTGCATTGCTTGAGAGTATGATGGAGACAGATGCAATCAAGTCTTTCAAAAGGGAACTGGATTAGTCCTTGACAGGAGAAACTTTGCAATGGTATGGGAAAAGGACAGTGCAATGAACAGAGTTGCTCATGCAGAGAGTTGACATGGAAAATGGCTGGCTGGCCTCCTTCTATGCTGTAGCAATTCCATGATTTTATCTGTACAAATCACTCGTTAGCTCAGAATTAAAACATGATGCCTGGCTTTGGACACCATATTTTAGAAAGACACCAAATCCATAGTAAGGAGATGAAAGCGATTTACTAAAATGATGCCAAAGATGATAGGCAACGTGATTAGAGAAGTAGATGTTCCTTTCACTAAAACAGAAGGCACTAACAAAACTAATAAAGCTATTCACAATTCTGAAAGATTTTGAGAAGGTAATTGTCAAACCTATTTTCACTTGTCACTAGTTTCAGGTCATCCCTGAAAGAGCAAAGTGGGAGGTTCATAGTGATGCTAGAATATATAATGTGGTAATAAGAATAGAAATAAGTGTATAATGACGTTCCAATGGAAGTAAACAAATATGGTTTTAAAAAAAAGTGTTAAACAATGAGCTAAATAGATAATTCTGAAAATAAAGCCACTGCAGACAAAACTGAATTGGATTCTATGCTGTAATAGTCTAAAATTCTACTCAGTCCAGAGCACCATGAATTGTGTTTAGCCTATTCATGAAAAAGAACCTCATAACTCATCCATGGCTTCAACATTCAAACTGTCAGACTTTCCTCATGTGGAATAAATTAGATGCCCTGCACTGCCCCATGATGTGCATATTGCTTACATAAAACTTTCTCAAACACAATATTCATCACATTTTGTTTCAACTCAGTTAATTCTTGTAGAGGGAATTAGTTAAGACAACTTGTAATTTTTTTATGATAGCTAAATACTGTGGATGCTGGAAATCAGAAACAGAAAGCGTTGGAAATACCCAGCAGGTCAGGCAGCATCTACAGCGAGAGAAACATGGTTAACATTTCAGTTTTGATTAAATATTACCTCTTTCTCTCTCCACAGGTATTTTAAGCCTTTATACTGCTTTGTGTCTCTGCAATGAATAGCTATACCAATTAGTTATAATTTAACTATATACATTAAATACACACAAGTAAGGTCAAAATGTTAATTTCAATATTTATATGGCACTGCATTGATACCTTGGTCATATATCTTAATAAATTCCTACATTAGACTAGTGACTACATTTGGAAAGTACTTCTGGGAATGCCCTGTGGCTGTGAGAGGTGCTATAAATGCAATTTTTTTCTTTCAAGTCAGCAGCCATTAAGGCCACAGACAACAGGACAATAGGGTATGACCATGTTTCTATCAGCCAGGTCATACACCTTTATTAAAGGCATTCAAAATATTCCCAAATATATTTTTATCTCAGGTAGATGTATCAGCGACAAGACAAATAGCATTAATCAGCGATAAAACTAAAAAGGTTGCTACAAAGGTACATTACCTTTTAAAAATGAAGAGCAGTCAACTTAAAAACTGAAGCAACGTGAGTAAATTAGTTGGATCATATTAATGCAACAAAAGTATTAAAAAGTGGCAGTTGTCAAAAGTCAATAGGTGCAATTTTCAAAGAGCATAAACTCCATCGTTATAAATGTAATAATTCCACTTAATTGGGTCAACAAGGTGAAGTAAACCCAAGACATTACATACTGAAAAAACAGAACAAAAAGAAAACTACTCAAAGTTCCTTTGTTTTTGGCTTTGCCAATAATGTGATTCATATGCATTAATTACAATAGCTCCTAACACTGCAAGACAAAATTAGTGTGTTTTGAGACCACCCATATATTCTGGGAGACCATCTCACTGAACTTGGCCAGAAGACATAAGCAACTGATTCATGAGATGCAGTGTTCAGTCATACAAATCTTTTGGTCCTTTTAGCAAACTTTGTAAATAGCTTAATGCATGGCACATAGTTAACATAGTACTTACAGTACAGAAAGAGGTAATTCAGTCCAATATGTCCATGCCAGTGTTGATGCTCTACAAGTCTCCTCTCTGCTTCTTATTTTTTCTCACTCACTTGTTTAGCTAGCTTGTCCTTAAAAGTTAGCTTCAATGTTGTGCTAGTCATCATAATAACTCCTAATGGCAGCAAGTTCTAAATTTTAATCACTCTGAATACCTTATTGTATGCATCTCCATTGGACAGAATTTAGTGTCAGGAATTTATTAGATTTCCCAATTTAATCAAGTATGACGTTTGTCCAACATTAATGATAATGATTGTGACTATGATTATGTGTTTACTCCATTAATGTTGCTTTGCCACACAAAATGGGTACTGCTGGGATCTTATTTATAGGTTTTGGATTTTTCTTCTTATTTTAGGCCTATAATACCATTCAGTCTGAAAACCCAATACTTTTACAAATAAGAAAGTGCTCCATATCGTTAACATTCAGCTGACGACACAATCTGAATCATGAAAGTGAATGCATTATACCTGAAAACAACTTGAATATTGTGGTAGTCAAACACATTTATCAGTTTTATTCATCCTTGAGATATGGGTCTGCGATCAAGGACAACACTTATTGCCCATCTCCCATTGCCATTGAACAGTGGTAATTCTTCCTCTTGAACCATTTGGTGAAGGTGCTCCCAGAGTGTTGTTAGGTAGGGGTTTCTCAGAATTTGTCAGTGATGACGATATATGCCCAAGTCAGGATGGCATACCTATTAGATGGGATGGTGTTCTAATACATCTGTGGTCCTTGTTCTGGAGTTCTGAAAGTCATAGATTTCAGAGGTGTTTTTACAGTTTGCTGCAATGCATCCTATAGATAATACAGTCATGGCTCAATGATGGTGGAGGGAGTAGATGTTTGGCAGTGGGTGGGTGGGCGGACATCGAATTAAGAGACTGCTTTGTCCTGGGTGATGCTGAGTTACTCGAGTGTTTTTGCAGCTGTGCTCATTCAGGAAAGTAGATATTATTCCATCGCAGTCCTGACTCTGGGAGGAGATGAAAGATCAAACAGGAAGCTGTTAGCGAACCACATATGTTCACTATCAAATAACTCCATTGACAAATTCATGTATAGATGTGGAATGCTAATCCAATGAAACCCAAGTTTCCAACTTTGATGAAACATTCTGCTGATCTGCAAGAGGAAGGCTCCATTGTTTGGACAGATCAGAGCAGTACAAACTTTGCCTCAGACTGGTCACAAAATTTAGCTAGAAAAACCTCGACTCCTCTTGCTTCACATGTGCTTAATTCAAATTTTTAAACAGCAAAAAGATAACTTCAAATTAATTGCGACTAAACAGTAACAACATGCATTAAATAGCATTTTTGATGTAGAATAATGTCCCCAGGAACTTCACAGATGCGATATATGAATATTTTAATGATTTGAAAGTTCAGAGAATGGTTTCAGCACAGCAAGCGGCATGTGGCCTGTCGTACCTGTGTTGCCTCTCTGAAGGAACAATTTACCTCATGCTACTCCCGCCTTTAATTTGTAGTTTTGTAAACTTTCCCTTTTTGATAATGATCCAATTTCATTTTGAAGGCAATTGTCAGGCAGTGCATTTCAGATCCAAACTACTCAGTGTAAAAAAGTTTTTCCTTATGTTGCCATTACTTCTTTTGCTCATTACCAATAAATCTGTGCCCTCTGGTTCTCAATCTTTCCACCCACCGCTGATAAGTTTTCCCCTTTCTGCTCTGCCTGGATCCCTCATGATTATTTCTACCTCCTCTCAACTTTCTCTTCAAGGTGAACAATTCCATCTTTTGCAAACTAACTTCATAATTGAAGTTCTTCAGCTGAGAATCCATTTTTGTTCATCTTTTTCACACCCTCTCAAATGTCTTCACATTCTCCTAAAGTGAGCTGTTCAGAACTTGATACAATATTCCAGTTGAGTTTTTTCATACAGATTGAACATAATGGGTGGGATTTTACAGCCTTGCTAGTCCCAAAACCGTAAAATGCCACCCGAGGTCCACCCCTTGCCTGCTCCAATTCCCTTGATTGGTGGGCCCGTAAAATTGCCCTCCAATGATAAAGCCCAGGAAGCCACAAATTCTATTAACCACTCCCCCAATCTGCCTTGTCACCGTCAATGATTTATGCACATATATCCTCTGCTCCTGCACCAAATTTAGAACGGTGTCTTTTATTTTATATTGTTTCTCCGTGATCTTCCTCTGAAAATTAATTACCTCACACCTCTTCACATTAAATTTTATTTACTACTTGTCCCGCCCACACAAATGACCTGCATATGTTTTTTTTGAAGTCCTACACTATCCTCCTCATGGTTCACAATACTTCGAAGTTTCTTATCATCCAAAGATTTTGAAATTCTGCCCTGTGCACCAAGATCGAAGTCATTAGTACAGATCAGAAACAGCAGGGATCCTGACACTGACCCCAGGAGGCTGCAAAATAAATTTTTTTGTCTGAAAAACAACCAGCCACCACTGACTCGGTTTCCTGTCACTCAGCCAATTTCACGTCCATGTTGCTACTGTCACTTTTATTCCTCGAGCTCTAACTTTGTGTTGTGCTTTTTGAAGTCCATGGACACTACATCAACAGTATTACCCTCATAACCCACATTGTTACCTTGTCAAAAAACTCAAGCAAGTTAGTTAAACATGATTTTCCCTTAATAAATGAACGCTAGCATTTTATCAAGTCACAATTGTCTGAATTATTTTGAAAAGCTTCCCCACCATAGAGGTTAAACTCACTGGCCTGTAGTTGCTGTGTTTATCTTTACACTTTTTTGGATAAAGGAGTAATATTTTCAATTCTCCAGTCCTTTGGCACTACCACCTCAAATCTAAAGGAAATTTGCAAAATTATGACAAAAGCCTCCGCAAAATCCATTCACACTTCCCTTGTATTGTTGGATGCATCTCATCCAATCCTTTATCAGCTTTAAGCACAGACAGCTGTCCCATCTAGAAAACAGGAAGGAATGTGTTTATGTCACAAAAACAGAAAATGCTGGAAAATCTCCAGCAAGTCTGAAAGCATCTGTGGGGAGAGAAGAGGCAGCATTTTGAGTCGCGATGACCCTTCATCAGAGCTCAACTCTTCAGCTCTGACGAAGGATTATCTAGACTCAATGTTGTGACACGTTTTCTGACATATGTCACAAAACATGTCACAGTAAGATATGTCACAAAGCAGGTCTGACAGCATCTGTGGGGAAGGAAAGAATAAAGCCAACATTGAGTCTAGATAATCCTTTGTCAGAGCTGAAGAGTTGAGCTCTGATGAAGGGTCATCGCGACTCAAAATGCTGCCTCTATTCTCTCCCCACAGATGCTTTCAGAGCTGGAGATTTTCCAGCATTTTCTGTTTTTGTTTGATTCCAGCATTTGCAGTATTTTGCTTTTAATCTATTTTGTGTCAACCTGGTTACTTTATAAAATTATTTTATCTTAAAAATGGACATGCCTGACTAGCCATGAGTCCTACCAGAGGAACCTCTCACCTTCAGAAAGCCGGAAACGACCTTGTTATCGTAATATCCCCCTGTGACTGCAAAAAAAAATCAAATTCTAAAGAAATGCACCGACTTCCTTTACACTTCTGGAGACAGTGCTAACCAAAGATGAGTGTGTGTGCACGTGCAAAAGGAATTCTGATTCCTCTATTAAACTTCAAGATTCCAGAGCTGGAAGAATACATCTTTTGTCCAAGACCCACAAGAAGTATTGAGACGTACATGGCTTCTCTCAAGCTGCTCAAACTTGTAACATGCTATGTGGAACTGAACTCAGGTGGTAAAATGGTAGTCTACCTAACAGGAAACAGTAGAAAGAATTCTGTCCATGTTGCCAGTCTCTCATCTACATTGTGTACTGGAATATTGGAACCAATATTCATAAGGCTCACTGACCTCTGCTTGCCTTTGTCCATTGAGGAATTCTTCACTTCTGGAAAGACTGCTCGCCATGCAACAGTCAGCTACCCTCTGATGGAATACCGTTGGATTTTAATTGGACTCGCACAAAACCATAACTCTTATTTTTTTTAAATCAGGTCTTGCCCTGTAACTATTTGTTTCCCTTATCCCTCTTTTATCATAGGAGTGCAAAAAGAAGGCTGAGGGCACAGTGAAACTCCTTCTCATATTCTGAGCATGTAAGATAACTCACTTTCATCTTATCAAGCTTGCTGTGTTGTGGGATTATTAGGAGAGATTTGGATCACTCCAAACTAAAGCATTGGGGAAAATACACCACTACGTATAAAAGGAGGAATCAAATCAAAAACACCTGCTCATAGATGGGGAGAAATCAGGCCTGTTTAAATTAATCCCCCTCCTGTCCATAATACAGCATACAATGTTATCCTCATTTTAAACTTTTGAGTGTCTGAACTCTGTTCTTTCAGCATGACCTAGGCAGCATCTTCTTCCTTGGTATAGATGCAAAATATTCACTTAATATCTCTGCCATGTCATCTGTCTCCATGCGTAAATCCTGTTTCAGTCCCTAATTGGCACCACTCCTCTTTTTATCATCTTTACTATTTATACGCTACAGAAGATATTTGGATTCCTTTTTGTTAGCTGCTAGTCTCTTTTCACTCTCACTTTGCTTTTCATTTTGTCATAAGCACAAGCTTTTGTGCTTCATCTTGACCCCAATCTCTTTCATCACCCGGAGCACTCAGATTTGTTTGCCTTGCCTTTCCCCTTCATGGCAATAAATTTTTACTGCAGTTGAACCATTTCTTCTTTAAAAGCAGCCCATCGTTCTGTTACAGTTTTGCCTACTAACATCCAATTTATCCAGGCCAGATCCATTCCTACCCCACTGAAGTTGGCTTTCCCCAGTTAGTTATTTTTACTCTGAATTGCTCATTGTCCTTTTCCACAGCCAACTTAAACCTTATGATACAATGATCAATGTCCCCTCAAATGTTGCCTTCTGACACTCAATCCATTCAGCCTACCTAATTCCCCCAAACACCAGGTCTAGAAATTCCTTCATACTCATTAGATTGGAAACACACTGCTATATAAAATTCTCCTGAACATATTCCAGGAACTCTTGCCCCCACCTTTAATTATCAAGTCCCCTATTATAATAGCCTAAAGTTCTTGCACTCCTCTAATTTCCTTCCAACTCTGTTCCTCTACATCTTTTCCACAGTTTTGCAGAAATATTGAACCAACTTAGTTCAACCAATAGCAAACGTATTTATTAAACAACAATTTCAGAAAGGAACACAAACTCGGTAATTATTACTGACTACTTTACACAGGCCTTCAGAAGACTACTTAATTGTTTATATGTAATGGCTAAATAACAATAGTAATTATAGATTAAAAATAATTAACTGTGAAATGCTTTAGGAGAAACTTTCCTCAATAGCAATTTACATGCTGTCAGACCATTCATTGCACAAGCACATCGCAATATTAGTTGCACACATTGTGGACTGATGTATTTTATTAATTTCTCAGTGAGGCAAGTCCATATCAGTGAGTGTTCATTGTAATGACTGCTTATTCCAAAAACTGTCTAGCAACCCCCCACCCTCCTCCCCATAACTGTCACTGATGATTATGTCCTTTCAAAAAGAAGAGGCACCCATATAGCCATTAAGAAAGTATCCAGCAGTTCACGACATTATCCTTTGTTCTTTAGTAAGAATGAAAATAGCTTACAATTATGCTACCCTCGTGACTGCACTATAGTTTGGTAATGATTTCCAATCATTTGCACATTTGTGATGAATTACCTCAAGAATTACTCGATGTAATATTCTAAAATGTCAATTTTAGCAGGTTCTGAATTATAACATGGTTGAAATTTGAAGTAAACCTCATCCTGAAAACAACTGCAGCCATTTGTGACTTCATTAAATTGCAGCAACAGGCTTGTGTCTAACCTCAAGTCTATAGCTTGCACCAAAATCCACTGGGGGATTTAGGAAAGAACATGATAATCATTTATCCCTTATTACCAAACTGGGTCATTTTTTGTGTGGATAAGTTTCCTTTAAATACTGTTCTTTTAAAATAACTGTGTTTTTAAATTGCTATCAGGTCAGATGTATAGAAATAATGGTTTAAAATTTGGAATCTACTTGATACAAATTAGGAGGTAGGTCCATCTGGTCCCCCGCCACAACATATGTCATAAGTAGGTCAAATTCAAGAGATTATTCCCACAAGTGGCACATTTTCCCATTCCAACCCACTAGACCACATTGAAATAAAATTATCTTTTCAAAAGTAATTAGGCAGTCTGGCAAAAAAAAGGACTCCATATGCAAAAAGTGCAGCCTCATTGCAGAATTATTCAGATGTATATTGTCCTGTAAATAAACAAGTTTTTTTAATGAATTGCAGACTAAAGTAGTTTTCTTAGAACAGGCAAAACCAAAAAGAAGCCCCATCTAAACCCAAACTACAAAACTGCAATTTTAAATTGTTTCTGGTTATTAGCGTAGACAATTCAAATTCTAAAAATGCTTTGTGATTCTCAAGTTTGAGTTTAATCACATAGCTCCATAAAATTTGCAATTACCACCAACAGGTGCAATTGGCACAGTAGTATAGTGGTTAGCATTGCTGTCTCACAGCACCAGAGACCTGGGTTCAATTCCTGGCTTGGGTCACTGTCTGTGTGAAGTCTGCACACTTCCCCTGTGCCTGCATGGGTTTCCTCCAGGTGCTCCAGTTTCCTCAGTCTGAAAGAAGTGCTGGTTAGGTGCACAGGCTATGTTAAATTCTCCCTCAGTGTACCTGAACAAGTGTTGGAGTGTGGCGACTAGGGGATTTTCATAGTAACTTCATTGCAGTGTTAATGTGAGCCTATTTGTGACACTAATAAATAAACTATAAAACTTAGAAATCATAAGGTTAATTATATTTGATGATAACAGGGTTCAACATGTTTGACTAGATGGCAAGCATGTTGAGTGCGCAAGATGAGGAAGGTTCAAGTTTATTTTCTCACCAGAAAATCAAGCTTGATGAGCAGTGGGGCATGACATCTTAGTTGAATATCCCCAGGCTAGGGAAGGGGGACAAAAGGCAGACTTCTTATCCTTGATTTACATACATTAAATCCTGGCAAGCAGTGGAATATGGGTTTTGGTTGATGACAGTTTGCCTGGAATATTGGCCCTACATTACAGGATCCGTTGAATTTTTTTTTAAAAAACAGAAAAGGTTGGCAGTTGGGTGGTTGGAAAATTATCCTTTACGTTTTGTGTTTTAGCTCATGGTGTACTTAATTGTGCCACTGCTAAAGCACCGGGATGACAGGTATTAGGATGCTAATGATCTAGTTTTGATATTTCTCCCCAGACTGTAACAAAATAAGCAATTTGTTACCTTGTTGCAACAATCCCACCCATTGTACTGGAAAGTTTTTTTGATTCCTTTCTGAAGGTGAGCAGCAGGATATAAAACAGGGAGTCGGAAACACAGACAGAAGTCAGGTTTTAAAGTGAGAAAGCTGCAAGGGCTTTTTTGCAAAAATATATTGGAAAGGCCAGAGGACAATGGAATTAATTTTTTTTTAAAAAAATCAAGCAATGTTCTTTATTTTTCGTAGGCAAACTTAATGTACTGATGGAAATAAGAGGGTTTAAACTTGTCCTGCATGTTCACCTCACTGAAAGCAGCTTAATGAATTGGATCTTTCCTCCTATCATGAAGAGATTGTTTGGTCCAACTTCAGAGAAATTGAAGCACATGTGACAAAACACAAAATATCAAGTTCAGTTTATGAGGAGATACTGTTGTTACATCCTTGTATTCTGCTAATGTAACTGTTAAATATTGGGCAGTATGGGCACAATCTCAAAAACAAAATGCTGTAACCTAAGTGACAAAAAATAACTAACGTGAGGCTCTAAACCTGTAACAGGCTGTCCTGGTCAGTCACTGTTGAGAAGAAGGTATGACAGGATCATCATCTGTGGGAGAATTACCCAAATCAGCTTTCTTTGTTCAGTCAAAATTTCAATAACATACATCATTCACCTATTTGAGGTTCTTCTTTGAGCTGCTCTCGTCCTCATGATGGCATTCCCATATTGAATCTGGTGGCAAAGATTGATGCAATTTTCTCTTGTGTGGTGAGTTTTCTTGGTTACCCTGTGATAATTATCCCATTACTCACGTGACTTGAGCCATATAGATATGACGAGGCTTTGAGCAGTCAGGAGTAAGCCAGAGTAAGGGATCGCCCATTAAAGACAGATGAGGAGGAATTTCTTCTCAGAGTAGCAATCTGGGAAGCTGTTTAATCGCAGAGAGCTGTGGAAGCTGGGTTAAGTATGTTCAAGGTTGAGAGAGACAAATTTTTAAATCAGTAAGGAAATCAAGGGTTATGGGGACAAGGTGGGAAAGTGGAGTTGAGGTTTATCATACAAGATCAGTCATGATTACATTGACTAGCGGAGCAAATTCTATGGGTCAAATGGCCCACTTCTGCTCTGACATCTTATGCTACTCACCCAATCTGATCAGCTATTTTAATCACAGTATTGAAACAGCTGGTCCAGTTCAGTTTCTAGTCTTTGGTGACCCCAGAGTATTGATGGTAGAAGACTCATGAAGCCCTTGAATGTGAAGGAGAGATGGTTGGCTTTCTTTTATTTGAGATCGTCATTTGCTTGAAACTTATTGCTATTTATCTGCCAAATATTTGGTAATTTATCAAACCACACTTGGATGCTATCTAGGTGCTGCTGTAGGCAGACACAGGCTGCAACATTACTGAAGGAGCTGTGAATAGATATGAACAGTGTGGAAGCATTAGTGAATATCCTACTACTGACCTATGATGGATGGAAAGCTATTGAATAAGCAGTGGAAAAAATGTTGAGTCTAGCACACTCCCCAAGGAGGCCCTGCAAAGATGCCCTTGGTCTGTGATGACTGGGCTCTGACAATTGCAATCTGCTTTCTTTGTATCAGTTATCACATCAGCCAAGAGAATATTTTTCTTTGCTTTTTAATCAAAATCAACACTGAAATTGAGAACATGAACAACTGGATTTGAGGTACAGATTTTACAAAACAGTGGACAGAATGAGCTCAAGAGATTAAGTCCTATTTTCCTAAATCCAAAGATTTGCAGGTTAGATTAAATGGCCATGCTAAATTGACCCTAGGGTCAGGGGATTAGCAGGGCAAATACATGGGGTTACAGGAATGGGGCCTGGGTGGGATTGTGGTCAGTGCAGACTCGAAGGGCCAAATGGCCTCCTTCTGCAGATATGATTGTGTGTGTGTGTGTGTGTGTGTGTGTGTATACACACACACACACACACACACACACACATTTATATGTGCATAGGTGTGCACACGCACATTTGTTATGTATGTGTGCATACGTTTAAACCATGTAGAAGAAACACCTGATAATATTCTCTATTCCAATTTCTATTTTCATCCTCAACTTTAGCCCAAAAATCCTAAGGGAAAATAATTGTGTTGATGAAAGTGAAACAAGGCTTCCACTCACAATTTTGCATTGGTTTCACCCTGCCAGAAATTGTATGGTTAATTAACTTAAACAGCAGCTTTCAACCAGTATTACTTCGGGCTGTAACACCAATGGTACATTTGCAGTAGATGGAACAAATGCATCAGCAAGAGATAAATGCACACTGAATGATTTAAGCATAGACAGGATGGGGAATGGACTAAGAATTTGTGGAAAAACAGGGAAGTAGTGCAGCGGCAGGATATAAAGCCTGCTTCTGTCAAAAGGAGCAAATTATACCATTGTAGGGAGGGACACAAAAAGGGAACAACAGCCATAACAGGCAAACCAAGAGATTACAAAAGAGATTCTCCCAAAAAAATCTGAAGTGTCAAATTCACGTAAAAACTGGAGTAAATTCTGGTTATTTCAGTGGGAGTTTCAAACTGAATCTCCCACTGCAGTGTGCACCAGCGTGAACCTCTCAAAAAATCTGCAGGTGGGGCCTATTCGTGCAGGAGAGGCCGGCAACGTAGTACTGAGTGGGCTGTCAGCGCTGAGATCAATGCACCCTGATGCCCATCCCCGATTGCTGGCCTCCCTTCCACTATCATTGGTCCTGCTGTGGAGTGGCACGGGTTTGCCTGAAGCATGGTACATTGGGGAGACCATGCAGACACTACAACAACAGATGAATGAACATCGCTCGACAATCACCAGGCAAGACTGTTCCCTTCCTGCTGGTGAACACTTCAGTGGTCATGGGCATTTGGCCTCTGACCTTCGGGTAAGCATTCTCCAAGGCGGCCTTCACGACACACGACAGCGCAGAGTCGCTGAGCAGAGACTGATTGCCAAGTTCCACACACACGGGGATGGTCTCAACAGGGATCTTGGGTTCACGTCACACTATCTGTAACCCCCATGACTTGCCTGGGTTCGTAAAACCTCACTTACTGTACTGTCTGGAGACAAGACACATCTCTTTAACCTGTTCTCAGTGCTCCTTCCACTCGCATTGTCGGCCACTTTGACTTGAATAGCAGGTTAGGTGTAAAGATTCGCATTCTAATCAGTAAACTGTGCTGTTATATGCTCTGTCTGAGGCCCGAACATTTCATTCACCTGACGAAGAGGGGAACCTCAAAAGCTTGCGAGTTTACTATCAAATAAATTGGTTGGACTTAAACCTGGCGTTGTCAGACTTCTTACTGTGTTTACCCCAGTCCAACGCCAGCATCTCCTAATCTGAAAATCTGCCGTTATTGCCCTAAAATGTTTACAGAATTCTAACTTAAAAGAAAACATCATTGTGAATAAACTCTACTCAAAACCATTTTTGTTCCCTTGTTTAAACAGAATTCTTAGAATTAAAATGTATCATTTCCCTTTTGAGGAGTTTCCAGACAAGCACCATTTTCACAGTAACTTCATTGCTTGTGACACTAATAAACAAATGTTAAAAAAAGCTTTAGACCATTCATGAAATAAGCCTTTACCAGTTAGTTTACACAGTATCATACAATTGAGAAACTGGTTGCCTAAGGCTGCAAGATCATCAACTATTGTGTTGCAATTTTCATGGGGCAGTTTTAAAAGAATCTTGTAGGAAGAACTACAAAAATTGCAAACGTCAACTAAAAAAATTACATGATGAACCTGATCATGAGAACAAATTGATAATACATCTAAAAAGAACAAATAGATTATTGATCATTTGGCATTTATTTAAGAAACAATAACATTTGCACTTAAGAATTTTGCTAAAATTATTATTGCATTGTGGCACAGTGGTTAATACCACTGTCTCACAGCTCCAGGGACCTAGGTTCAATTCTGGCCTTTGGTGACTGTGGAGTTTGCACATTCTCCCCATGTCTGTATGGGTTTCCGCTGGGAGCTCCAGTTTCCATCCACAGTCCAAAGATGTGTAGGTTAGGTGGATTGGTCATGCTGAATTGCCCCTTAGTGTCCCATGTGTAGGTTAGAAGGATTAGCAGGATAAATGTGTGAGGTTACAGGAATTGGTCAGGAGAGAGGGGGCCTGGTTAAGACACTGTCAGAGAATCGGTGCAGACTCAATGGCCTCTTCTGCACTGTGGAGATTCCATGATTAGTTTAATATGGCTATTGTAAGCTAAAAATCAAAACTAATTTATTTTGGAACCTTCATACGATAGTGAACCTTTCATGAAGCTAGCATAATGAAAAACACTGATCTTGTCAGTAAGTAACAAAAAGTATATATACTTATGTAATGAAATTAATGGTTTCTTGCACTGTGTTATTCTATGACATATTCACAGCATGCAGGTAAAGATTACAAAAAGTACTCTTGTACCTGCACTAGAGTATTTAATGTGGATGGAAAAACAGGAGCCCAAGCCTTGAATTGAAAGTGTGAATTCATCTCCCCTATTGACCTAGGCATCTCTTGGTGTTGTGTTATTTAATAATTTGGTAATGGTATTAATCAGGGCATTCACTAAACATTAGTTTGCGCAAGTGCCAGAAACTCAGTGCTAATACTTTTAGCAACCCTTCTGAAATAACTTCTGGTCTAAGGGCAATTGCCACAAACTATTAACAGCCAAATCACTTTTAAGCAGATTCTGCAATATTAATCTGTCAATGACAGATGGACTGTTCAACGGAACTATAAAATTGCACTGGTCCTGAATGGACTACAAAATCAAATTAAATCACCATTAAAACACAAGTAAGGCAGAGTATGATAAAGTCAATGCCCCAAACTTAGTTGTCCCAATCAGGTTGGGTGCAACGAGGATTCAACTGCCTATTTAATCGACAACTAGTTAAAAGACATTTCTCTACTCAGAGAGACCTGAAGCCACAATTTAGAGTTTGGGATTGAGCCAAAATGTCAAGCTGCACCATTGACTTGAATTCAGTAACTGCAGTGATTCAGATCTTACTCAGAGTTCAGTAAGCTGGAAATTGAATTTAAGTGAAACTTAAACAAAAAACAAATTAACTCAAACTAGTAAACAGTACAGGGTTAATGAGACTTCATATTCAAGCAAACAAACATCTTTTTTTTTGTCTAAAAGCAAATACCAGAAATGGGAACCAAAGTAGCAAATACTGAAACCACACTTGGTCAGTCAGCATTGTGGAGAGAATGGACAAGTTTGTGCTCCTGGTATGAATCCTTCATTAGAAGGAAAAAAAAAAGAGAAACAGCATTCCTGCTTGTATCATCTTTCGCTTATCAATTTATCTCTAACTATGTAAACAGCATTAAAACCCAAAAACACCATAATTAAGATTAAAAACCAGTTATGTAGCACATTTATCTGAGCTAAGCAGATGTATACAGTCTCATTTGAATTTCAGCCCTTCTGCAACACTATGGTACACTCCTCTTCCATAATCTGATTGCATGACTTGTCCTAGTTCACAAAGATACAGCACAAATAAGGAAATGAAATTCAGTTCAAATTAATGATCTTCATAATTGGCTTCTCCCTAATGTACAGTAGTAATTTAACACTTCTTTTGGGAAATCATTCTACAGTTCTACTGTATGGCTCCACAGTCAGCTGTTCTTTCAAACCCCATTTACATTGCAATTATGATTCAGACATTACTGCTGGTAAAGCTGTCTAAAGCTTTACCACACTTTATCCTCATTACACATACTTCAAGACTCTGGTTTCACTTAAATACTGGCTTTTCAATGTGAACTTATGTAAAAGGCCAGTTATAACAGTTACATACATCAGCTTGTACAAGTGTGCTGGACACCTCTGAAATACTAGGCCTACTTTCAAACAGATAATAAATTTAACAGTGACATTTATAATGTAGGGCTCAACTTCCCATTTTAACAGAAGTGCAAGGGTACATTTTAGGATCACAAATATGGAGTTGTAAGATAATCCCAATCTCGATACGGAGCTAAAAGGTTAAAAAATGAGATCCTCCTGTGAAGGGACAAAAATAAAAAGCAGAACTCATCTGATGAGCCAAAGTTCAGACGTTTATAAACATGCCTGTGCATAACTATATACTCAAGACACTAACATCCTGTGGCATAGGATATGACATATCCACTAACATAACTTATTTAGTGAAAAAACAATTTAAAAAAAAAATCAAAGCATTAATAAATTTAAGAAACCACAAACAAAGGTTAACCTCAAGGGTGATCTTAAAAACTTGTCAACAAAATCCTGAAAACCGAGTGTCATGACCATTATCTTTCAGCAAGTTGTTTGCTTTAAGGTTGTGATTAAAAGGCGGCCATTGACGAAAACAAAAGATGTCGTCCAACACAAATGCTGAACATGTTTCCTGCTGCTTCAGTTCTTTTATGGTATAAATGTTAGAACTGCACAATAGGATTTTTAGATACACTGGAATGAATTCAATGAATCTCAAAAGGTAAAGGTGCAATTGCTAGGGTATAGTGATCTTCATTTACCCCTTAATTGGAATAGAGCTAACTTGCTAGATTCAGTAGCTTGGGATATAATATAAATACTACTCTAAATATTGATAGATGTCATAAATAGCTCTCTGTAATAAGTCGAGGATTCTTCTCGAGTAGAAACAAGATTATACTTAAATTTTCCTCAAAATATCAATGTTATGCTTACCATCAAGTGAATTTTAAGTTGGATTCTTTAATAGACTTTTGTATAATTGAGAAATATACTTTCTCATATAGTTTCCTGTATTCAAACTAGCAAATCAATTTCCTTACACACTTAGGTGGAGAGGTACATTGTGGATGAGAGATGCTCAGACTATGACAATTCAATCTGACCAGTATAGACTGCAGTGATTCAAAAAGGAGGTTCCTAGTCAAATCAACAAATTGATGCAAGTTTCTACCGTTAAACAAAGTTCAGGCAGAAGGCATTGTTTTGCACTGAGGCTGGATTCTTAAAATTTAATTCTTCAAAGATTTATTGGTTTTATCTATTTTGGTGTGGGTGAAAGCTGGATCTGTATGCAGTACTCACCATGATCATATAGAAATGGCAGAATATTAGGTTGTTACAATATAACTAAAATTTGTTAAAAAGGCTCTCTCAAGGACAGTAATATTCCCTGACGGCTCATTTCCTTTCAGAGTTAAGTCAGTTCTTTAGTTCCATTTAAGTGTTTGCGAGGCCTGTCCTTCTCAACCTTAAACGAGAATGATCAGCATATACCTGATCCAAGATTGTTCCAAAAAAAAAGCAGTCATGATGTGGAGATGCCGGCATTGGACTGGGGTAAACACAGCAAGAAGTCTCACAACACCAGGTTAAAGTCCAACAGGTTTATTTGGGAGCAAACACTGCTACCTTACAGAGTGCTGCTCCTTCGTCAGGTGAGTGGGAGTTCTGTTCACAAACAGGGTATATAAAGACACAAGTTCAATTTACAAAATAGTGATTGTAATGTGAGTTTTTACAGCTGATCAAGTCTTAAAAAGGTGCAGACAATGTGAGTGGACAGAGCATTAAGCACAGGTTAAAGAAATGTGTATTGTCTCCAGACAGGACAGTTAGTGAGATTTTGACATGTATGCCCAAGCCATCAGGAGGTGTGTCAACACCAAATCTTTCAGCCACACTCACAGGACAGCCCCGAATGTCACCCAAGCACAACGCAATGCCATCCACGGTCTCAAGACCGACTGCAACATCGTCATCAAACGAGCACACAAAGGAGGGACCAACGTCATACTGAACAGATTACTGCAAAGAAGTGTACCCACAAATGAATGAATGAGGAACACTACAGTTAGTTACTCGTGGATCTGACCAAAGAACACACCCGACAACTCACTCTGATCAAGACCTTTGATCCGGACGTTCAGAGCACCCTCCGTGCTCTTATTCCACGTACTCACTGTGTTGGCGATCTCTACTCCCTCCCAAAGATAAACAAGGCAAATACACCCAGCCGTCTCATCATGTCGGGCAATGGAACCCTGTGCGAGAAACTCTCCGGCTATGTCAAGGGCATCCTGAAACCCACTGTATAAAAGAACCTCCAGCTTTTGTCACGACACTATGGACTTCCTACAGAAACTCAGCACACACGTAGCAGTTGAACCAGTGACATGTCTCGTCACAATGGCTGTCTTGGCGCTCTACACCAGCATTCCCCACGACGATGGCATTGCTGTAACTGCCTCAGTGCTCAACGCCAACTGCCAGTTTCTAGATGCAATTTTACAACTCATCCACTTCATCCCAGACTACAATGTCTTCACCTTCAACAACCAGTTCTTCATCCAGACACAGAACAGTCATGGGGACCAACTTCACACCTCAATATGCCAACATCTTCATGCACAGGTTCGAACAAAACTTCTTCACTGCACAGGACCTTCAACCGATGCTATACACTAGATACATCAATGACATTTTCTTCCTTTGGACTCATGGTGAATAATCGCTGAAACAATTACATGACGACATCAACAAGTTCCATCCCACCATCAGACTCACCATGGACTACTCCCCGGAATAGGTTGCATTCTTGGACACATGCATCTCAATTAAGGACAGTCACCTCAGCACCTCACTGTACCGCAAGCCCACGGATAACTTCACAATGCTCCACTTCTCCAGCTTCCACCTTAAACTTGTTAAAGGAGCCATCCCCTATGGACAAGCCCTCCATATACACAGGATCTGCTCAGATGAGGAGGATCGCAACCGAAACCTCCAGAACCTGAAAGATGCCCTCTTAAGGGCAGGATATGGTGCTCGACTCAGATTGACAGTTTCCGACATGCCACAGTGAAAAACCACACTGACCTTCTCAGAAGACAAACATGGGACATGGTGGACAGAGTACCCTTCGTCGTCCAGTACTTCCCCAGAGCAGAGAAGCTAAGACATCTCCTCCGGAGCCTTCAATATATTATTGATGAAGACGAACATCTCGCCAAGGCCATCTCCACACTCCCACTTCTTGCCTTCAGACAACCGCACAACCTCAAAACAGACCATTGTCCACAGCAAACTACCCAGCCTTCAGGAGAACAGTGACCACAACACCACACAACCTTGCCACAGCAACCTGTGCAAGATGTGTCTAATCAGCGACATGGATGCCATCATCTCACGTGGGAACACCATCCACCAGGTACATGGTACATACTCTTGCAACTTGGTCAACATTGTCTACCTGATACACTGCAGGAAAGGATGTCCCGAGGCATGGTACATTGGGAAGACCATGCAGACGCTATGACAATGGATGAATAAGCACCGCTCAACAATCGCCAGGCAAGACTGTTATCTTCCTGTTGGGGAACAGTTCAGCAGTCATGGCCATTCGGCCTCTGATCTTCGGGTAAGCATTCTCCAAAGCGGCCTTCATGACATATGTCAACGCAGAGTCGCTGAGCAGAGACTGATGGCCAAGTTATGCACACATGTGTACTTCTCCCCCTCACCCCACCTATGCTTCCTAGGATCTTTCACTGTAGTTAAGACAGGCAAGTTGTGGAATTTCCACAGATTTTCAACCCACTAATTTTGCACTCTGCTGTTTGAGACCTTCCCAAGGTCAGCAGTTTGATTGGACTGACTTTATAACAGTTAAATTTACAGCTTTAATTTAATGAACAATGATATACTGTAAAATCATTTTAGCAAAAGCTTCAATTAGTTCTAAAGCTGTGAGTATACAATAGGTAAAGTTTTTTTTAACAAAAACACAACAGTAAATATCACTCCTTCAAAATTTAATTAATGAAACCAAAATGACAACTTACAGAATATTCGTAAAATCATTCAAAGAGATTCCAAGCATATATCATTAGAATTTCTTAGGGACTACAGTGGCTAGTTTTTTTTAAAGCAGAAGTGCATTTGTCCTAGAAATCATGAATAGAAAAGGGAATTTCCGAGGACAGAGGATCAGTTTTTAATTATGACATGAGGCAAGACGAGCAGTTCTGACTGGATTAGTTTTTCCATTTGCCACCACTTGCAATTGATTAACTTTACTGAAGTGCTCATGAATAAATATGGTGCAAACCAAAGCATTTAATTTTTTCCTTCTAAAATAGCTGAACAAAAATACTGATATGTTGCACAAGTATTTTCTGTGAATGAATGGCTTTCTACTTCACCGTTCATCTGATGCAATGGCAATTTGCCATGTAGCTGAATGATGGAAATTCCAGGAGATCTTGAAAACATTGGTAGTTAATTTAAAATGTCTATTCGGCAGACAATCCTTTGAATCTCAGGGCTATACAAAGCTGTAAGAGCACCTGGGAGAAAATGTGAACCATCTGCTGAAATGCTGCATTAAAAACACTAAACTAGAGAAGCTGGGATGATTTGTCAAAAGATCAGCAGCTGCAGGAATAGTGCACTCTTGATTTCTAAAAATTCTTTCCTGGGATGATGAAACATGAATGTCGCTGGCAAGGCTAAGCATTTGCTGCACATCCCCAAAATGCTTTTGGAGGTGGTGGTGGTGAACTGCTGCCTTTAACTAGTGCATTCATAGAATCCCTACAGTACAGAAGAGGCCATTCAGCCCACTGAATGTCCTATCCAGGCCCTCTCTCCCAACCCTATCCCTATAACCCCACACATTCAGCAGGGCTAATCCATCCAACCTACACATCTTGGGACACTGAGGAGCAATTTAGCATGGCCAACCTGCCTAACCTGTACACTTTTTGACTGTGGGTGGAAACTGGAACACCCAGGGGAAACCCATGCAGGAAGAGCTATAACATTTTTTCTGACTAATTTCCTTATATTCCTAATTTTTTTAAAATTTGAGATTTGCATTCACAGGACCCTGGTAGATAGAAGAACAATATAACAATCTTGCAATTTTTTTTTTGGGTTTCTCTCGTCATAGAATCCCTACAGTGCAGGAGGCCATTTGGCCCATCCAGCCTGCACCAACAACAATCCCATCCAAACCCTATCCCCATAACCCCATGTATTTATCCTGATAATTCACACATCATGTACCACCACCAACTAAGGAAACAAATGACCTGCATCCACATACCTTACTGTGGCATACTGATTTGACCGCTATAAAATGAGAAACATACATAACCATTAAGCTGTTCACCAAGTGATGCAAGAACGATTGAGGACAACCATCGAAAATCAACATCAACCTTATATGATTCAAAGAGGTATTTTTTCCACAACAAATGCCCTTAAAAATAGAAATGGGCACCTGGCTCTCATCATGTCCTGCAAGACTGCAGATTAATTATTACAAGACAACAACTAATTCACTTTATATTCCCATCTACATTACAACTTAGCTCCGTAAAGGAAATATAGGCTTGAGAGAGAAAACAGTATCCTGAAACGGAGCAATGAATGTCAAACAATCGAATTGAAAAGCAATACAGTATGATGGGCAGCAGATTGAAATAACAGCAAAAAGACAGAGACTGAAGTGTGTCTCAAAGTGTAAAAGTCCTGTTACAGACCTTTGGCTACAATGGCAAAAATATACAGGTTAAAAAAAACTTAGAGAACTCCAGAGGTTTTTTTTTACAGAATCCACTGCATCAGTCATTACATTTTAAATAAAATTTCTCTAAACTATTTGTACCATAAGAAGTTTCTGAAGCACAATAAGTCCAGAGAAAACAGAAACCAGCTGGTTGTTATTTTTCAGACTATGCGTGCAAGTAAGTTTTTATTTCACAACTGTAGATTCATAATTAGTCTTATATTTTGAAAACATTTACACAACATCTTTAACCACTGAATTTGTTTTTTTAGGATTATGTATGAAAATAATGAACAATACTTTTCCTAGAAAGGGTAATTTTTTTCCAAAAACATTTCAATTGTGGGCCACAGTAAGAGAAAATATTATTGCATTATTGGGCTATGGCCATTACTAAAAACATTGGCTTTCACTGCTCAACCGAACTGCCCTTAAGACAGCACTTGCCTCTATTCTTCAATTGGTAGTCTATGTGGTGATGGGAGTTCCAGTACTTTGACTCAGTGACAAGTGTAGGAAAGATGATATGGATCTTAACAGTATACAACTTGGAGCTGATGATGTTCTTATGTATCTGAGCCATTGTATTGCTAGGTGAGAGATTGCAGGTTTGGGAGGTGCTGACAAAGAAACATTACAAGTTGTGGCAGTGAATTCTGCAGCTATGATATGTTGGTGAAGAAGGGAGTGGATTGTCAAAGTGATGGATAGAATGCTGATTAAGCAGACTGTTTTGTATTGATAGTGTCGTACTTCGAGCATTATTCCATCCATCGAGGCAGGTGAAGAGTATTAAATCACACTCTTGGCTTGTGGTTTGTAGTTGTCCAAACACTGCAGATTTCCCTATGCCACATCTATTCTTGCAGCCATGATGTTTGTGGGGCTTGTTCAGTCAACCTCCTGGTCAAAAATTACTGAGGGAAACCTGATAATGATAATATCTTTGAATGCCAGATTAAGTGGAAGTGGTCATTGCCTGACACTTACGTCTACTGCTGCTGAGTAACATGGCAAGATACCTGCTGTTAGTAGGAAAAGGACATCTCCTCTACAAGGATCTTCAGTGCTCCAGCAAGCGAGGGGCCATTTAAACTTCTGCAAAGTTGCTTCTGAGGCCTGGAATCAAAATGCATCTCTCCTTTAACTTATGCAGGCTACCTTTAAATAGCTTCACACATGCCAGACACTGATGACCCTGGCTAAGTCAACTGCCAATTAACAGCACAACTTGTGCTGGCTGCCCAACTATTTCAAGACAAGAGGCTAATTACCAATTTTGCTAACAAATTGTAACCAAGACCTGACATACTCTACTTCCTTGGCACCAATTTGAAATTGGGCCCTGTGCATTTCGACCCTCAAATAATATTCAGCCAAGGTCCATAAGACTTTTGCGACAATACATCATTATTTTT